>NC_080424.1:39670189-41062064 GCF_029873635.1 Malania oleifera
TCCTAGCATGCAATGAATTTAAACACGCATTTAAATTTCAGAATAAAACTAAAAATGATAACTTTAACACGTAATCAAGACACACAAAAATAAAAACTCAATCAAACTTAAACGCGAACAAGAAAAACCAAACTTTTAACAAAATCAAGAACCCGAATCAAGATAAAAAATTAAACGCAACAAGAGTAAGATCAACCCTAAACTAAACCGAACTTCAACAGACACAATTTAAATTTTAAAGAGAACTACTAATTTAACTTCTAAAAAAATTAATTTTTTCTTTTTGTATTTTATTCTTATATATATATATATATATATATATATATTTCAAGAACTAAATCAGAATTTAATCAGTAAAAAAATAACTCAAGTAATATTTAAATCTAGTGCCAAATTTAATTAAGAGAAAAATAAATAAACTCTAATAATAATATCACTCAAACAAAAGTTCTCAAAATAATAAAAAATAATTATTATTTTAACTTAACTCAATTTAAAGCTCAACACTCAACTAACTATTTAAAACAAGAATAAAACCAACACTTAAGGGAAAAAAAAAAAAGGAAATAAAGAGAGAAATGGAAAAAAAAAAAAAACGAAAAGAGAAAAAGAGAGAGAGGGGGAGGGAGAGGGAGAGAGAGAGAGAGAGAGAGAGAGAGAGAGTGCTCGGTGGCAGATGGTTGTGGCCGTGGTGGATCTTCGGTTGGGTAGTAGTGGCTGGTTGTCTCATGTCTTATAGAGTTCTTGGTAGCAACCAGCAACTACGGGTTGGAGGAGCTTTCGGAATGGCAGCGGCAAGCTGGCGATCAGACTGAGATGGCTTCTCTGTCAGAACCAATACCAGTAGTGGCACGCTACTGGGGCCATGCTACTGGGGTAGTAGGAGAGTGGCCACTCGTAGGAGGCAAAGCAGCAGCTAGGATGGCTAGGCTTCTCGGGGTGGCTCACAGAAGCACACCAACAACAGCGACAAGATAGGTGGCCGAAGCTTGAGTGTGTCATGGGAACACAGCAGCAGAAAAGGAAGGATGCAGTAGCAGGGAAAAGATTGAAGCAAAGTGGAGAGAGAAAGAAAGAAGAGAAAAGATAGAAAGGAGAGTAGGAAGAGGAAGGAGGAGAAGAGAAAAGGAGAAAGAGAGGGCTGCGGGCTGAGAGGAGAGAGAGGGAAGAGGAGAGTAAGGGAGAAGGGGAGCCGAGAGGTTAGAGAGAGCCGGGAAAGGAAGAATGAGAGAGTGAGAGAGGGAAGGGAAGGAGGGGCTAGTGGAGAGAGAGCCGAAAATAGAAAATATATATGGGGGGGGGTGGTGAAGAGCCCTACGCTCAGCAAGGCACCTGGATACAAGGACCCGACCTAGCTGTATGGCCGGGTCACATCATATTTATATTATATATTTTTTTCTTTTTTTCTTCTTTCTTCTTCTTTTTATTTCTCTACGAACGAGGCCAATTTTGATCCTCTTGAAGCCCGTATCTCTCAAAACTCAAAACACAAAAGTTGTAGATAATCTTCTCATCTTTCTCTAGAATTTCGAATCATCTCGTTTATAGCTCGTACGGGAACCTTATGCGTGAATTACAAACTGATGCCGGTTTTAGCTCTCAATAATTTTTTTGTGATAAAAAAATGCCAAAAATTCATAAATTGCTCAATAAAACCCAAATATTATAAATAGGACACCTTGTTAAAATATTGAGAGTAATTATACATTTAAATAAAAATATAAGCCCTAATGCACAAATTAAAATGCCTAATTACACAGTTTAAGCGTGTAATCACACCCCCCAACTAACGTTTTGCTAGTGTCTAGCAAATAACGTGAAAAGATTTCAGGGCGGTATCCATAATTACTAACATGAATAAATTTCAGGGTGGTATCCATAATTACTAACTCCACAAACATGAAATTAATGCCCATGCAACACAATCATAGCATTTCACATACAGGAATATAACTGAATTTCACACAAACTTGTTCATATTCATTGCACACAACTCCAAAGCACGTCACTCATGCAAGTTTCATCATTATATAGCATTTAAGAACAATATACTCACATGAAGTTAACCAGCGATACAATTTTGAGTTAATGCTTTCATATAAGTTCGAGTATAAATAGGTGAAATCTCAAGAGATGTGTGATGTGTGTGACTCATTACACCTAGGATACCAATGGACACTTATTGAACAATTGTTTTGACTCAGCCTAACTGGTATACCCTAAAAAAAACTCAAAAAGAATGGGTTCACTCGTCATATGTGAGGAGGAGCGTCGCGATCAAACATCCGACATGTTGCAAGGAACAAATGCTAAATGTATGGAGTGGACTAGTCTGAGAAGGATCTAGCCTATCTATGAGGTGTTAGATCCTTCACCCTAACATCTTCTCACCTACTCACCATATCTAACCGAGACCACCCCAAATCAACTTATTCACAAACATGACGTGAATACATCTGAGGCATTAAATGGTTGAAGAATCTTCATACGTGGAGAACATGTGTCGTGTCCTTGACTTTTTTTGGTATTTCTGTGGAGTAGGTATTAGCATTTCATTTCATGTGCATTTCTATTTCTCGTTCTTTGTTCCGCTCATTCTTCAATTTCTATCTTTTCTTGGTTAATTAGGACAATCATTACACTTCTATTGTTGTCTTCATACCATCAATGGGAATTAAGCTCAAATAGTGGTCCATGAACTAAGTCTATCTTTAGGAGTGGTTCAACCTTCACATCTTGAGTAGGCTACAAGACCTAGATTTCTATCTCCCCACTAGGTGTCACATTTAGGCTAGCAAGTAAAAAATAGAGACTAGTGTACAAAGAATCATCCAGAAGAAAAGAGAATCGAGTTTCATGAATTCTGATTTGATATTGACACTCAAAAGGATGATAAATAGCTCAAGGATATCTCACAAGGTGTCATAGTCACCACGGGTGTTCTCTCAGTGCTCACAAGGAACCCTAAGTGCAATGAATCACGTGAATGTGTCTATTCAGTCTCATGAGATACTGTGTAAGTAGAAAAGATTATATAGCCAGATTAACACTAGTGTAGATGGAGTTACAAAGTCATATGAAGAGAAACTACACATAAATGACTCAAGTGTGTAATTCTTAGGTTATATGCAAGTATGTGAAGGGTATATGCCAGTGTTAATCATGGCATAAGTTAGTGTAATTCCTTAATGCTCTTTTATTTTTTTGTTTTCAAATTAATATAAAACCCAACAAGTATATGTGTACAAAGTCACATGCAAATGCTCACCCCCCCCTCCCAACTAAAGTGGAACATTGTCCTTAATGTGAAAGCGTAGGGGAAATAGAAAAATTATGCACGAGAGAAGTAGGGCATACTTGGGTGGAGAAGTAATGGAAAATAAAAATTGAACTATAAGAAATGTACCTGAAAATTAACTAAAAATAAAATAAGGTAAAAGAAAATGAAAAGAAGGGAAAGAAAAATATCACAGTTGTCTGGCAGAGGCTCTAGAGGAATTTCGTTTGGTGGGTGCAGGTCTATAAATTGAACTAGCGGGTCTCCAAATTTGACCCGCAACAATGAATCAGTCTTCATACCAACATGAAATTTAGCCTCAAATGAATTAATACTCTTCAAAATACCAGACAATACGTCTGCATATTGACTTTCTTTTTTTAATAAGAAAGGGTCTTTATTCAACATAGTTTCCATGAAATTTACTTCTTTACGGACTGGTGTTTGAGGAAAAGTTGTTGGAATAGTTACCTTCAGTTCTTCAGAAGAATTAGCATTAAAAGTTTTACCCGTGTTGGCCTTACAAGGCTTAACATCCTATTTTGATGTTAACAAACAAGTAGAACTTAACATGCTTTATTTAGTGATGTCTTTTTGGGACTCAATAATGAATGCAAGGTTAAAGAATTCATGAAAGCTTATATTTCAAAGAAGGATGATTATATCAAGCTTAAGGCATGGATTAAAACTTGAAGATCATGAGAGCATTGATATTAAAGAAAAAGCTTCAAGAATAAAAGTTCAAGTGATCAACATGGAAAGTTAAAAGATCAATGAAGCTCAAAGTCTAAATTAGTGATGAAAGATCAAGAGACATAAAGAATTGAAAGCTCACATCAAATTTAGGATCATTGAAGGGATCATTGAAGCTTAATAATGAAGAGAACTCAAAGCAAAGAAGAATCAAATGAGTCTTTAGGATAAGCTTTGTAAGTACTTCAAATATGATTCAAATATGATTTTTCATTTTGAAGCTCATTAGGCAAAGAGACTTAGAGACTTGAGTTTTAAAGTCTTGGAACATATTTTTCAAGATTAAACAAGTTAATATTCCAAGTCTAAATAAACAAAAAAGAGAGAAATTAAAATTTTCTTAAAATGAGAAATGAGTGTTTGACAGGCGACTAACTGTCAATGGTCAGTCTACTGGCATGTTAAAGGACTTTAGTTAAGTAGACAGAAACATAACAGACGACTGTCAAGTACTAGATAGATGACTGTCAGTGAAAATTGAGACGATTGCATGTGTTTTGCCAATCGTCTGTCACCCTTCTGGTTAGTTTTAAGAACTTGGTTATTCAGTGACAGGCGATTGTCTCCCCTGATGACAGATGATTGCCACCTTACTGTTTGTGAAGTTTATACTTGAAATGCATGGAAAGTCGACTGCTAGAGACCACATAGTCATCTGTCTAGTGAAAATTTTAAAATACTCAACGGACATATTTTTAAAATTTCAATTACTTGAGGCTCAAACTAATATAAAACTTAGACCCTACTCCAAGTAAACTTGGTGAACAAGTTAAATACCTTTCTGTATCTATAAATACCCTCAAGTTACATTGATTTGATTACCAATAATTCAATTTCGCAATCAAATTCTCTCTCAAGCTTTCTGAAATTCTAAAAGCTCTCTATTACTCACATCTTGCTGTAAATTGGCACGAAGTTTACTGAAGTCTTGCTGATTTTCTCATTGATATTGTGCTTCAACTATCAATTCTTTCATCCATTGAAAGAATCATACGGTGAAAAATTCCTAGAGCTTCAATCTGTATTTCATATTGTGAATTTTATTGAAGCATATGGTTTTGAACTGTACTAATCAGCTCTCTGAGGAGCAATTCTCTATGCATCTATTTGACTTGTATTTTGTAGATTGATGATTCCAAGGATTGTTTAGATCATTGGCTAAACAAGGGGATATTGCTTAGAGAGGCGAGTTCTAGCCTATTTGAAGGAGTGACCGAAAGAGGGTACATCGTTTGGAGAGGTGGGCTCTAGCCTACTAAAGGAGTGTGTAAAGGTTTATTTCATCCGGTAAAGGAATAGGTTTAGTGAATCCTTTGGTGGTTTGCAAAGGCGAGGATGTAGGCTGGGTATATGCCTAACCTCGTAAAAATATCGGTCTCACTCTCTCTTTCCCTTACTCTTTATTTTTAGAAAATTTAAATTGCGTGGATGGTTTAATTGGTAATCATACAAACTACATAATTTGGAAGTTAAATAAACCTAAGGTTTAATTTTTGATTTGGGATTGCGGAAATCAAAAAGGAGTACATTGGTTAAACCATTCTTTGTGGAAACCATACGGGAGTACGTTACTTGGTTAAAAACACAAAGACAAATTAACTAAAGAGTTTATTTAAATTATGAGTTGTTTGGAAATTAAGTTGAGGTTTGCATTGAAGGAACATTCACTATAGGGATTGGTTCAAATTCATATCCACATGGCTTATATAAACAAACAAACCATCTCAAGTTCTTACATTACCAAAGTGCTGTATATTTTATTCTTGGTTTGGTTGTTTGCTTTCAAATTGTGGTTGATTGATTACTTGAATGATTGTGTGGTTATGGATTAAATAAAGATATAAGGTTTTTCTAAAGGTTTGAAGAATCAACAATAAGTTAATGTTAGCTTTACCGTGATCCCAAGAGGGGGGGTGAATTGGTATTTTTAAAATTTAACCCCTAGGTGTTCCTCCTAACAGCAGTATGTTCACAACCCTATGGTTAATCTAATACGAATAATGTAAATATATCAGAAATTAAATGAAGTAGTTTAATTAATCGCACAAGCAACAGAAAGCAGTAAATAAAGGGTGACACGTAGATATGTTATTGAGGTTCGGCCAACTGCCTACGTCCCCGCCTTGGCTAACCAGCACAAGGATTATCACACTAACTTGCTCACTTGAACGGGTCGAGCGGCACCTATACAAACCAGGTCAAATTATCACAGGGCTGACCTCAACCTTTACACCAATCCTTACCGGGCTAGATTACCGCCCCCTCAGGCCACGCCTGGAATCTCTCAGATATACAATCAGAAGGTACAATATATGGGTGCTTTCATGTAAAGCAAATTTGTACCACAAATGCGCACAATATTATACACCACAGATGATTTAATAATGTAAGCTCAATGTGGTCTAAGTAGTTTAACTCTCAAAGATGTTTTCTATCAATGTAGTGAGTATGTGAGAGTATCAATAATAATCTGTGTATCTCAAAATATTCAATCAAATGTGTTTACACATAACACCAAGCAAGCCTCAAGAATATCAATAAGAGAATATCACACGAATGTGTATATGCTTGGATTGCAAAATAGATAATCTTTTATTTTCAACAAATGATATATATACTTGTATAAATATTACCACAAAGATTAGTGTAACAAGCACAAATATCTTTTCACAAATAGTTCAATAAATTCCACAAGATATTTGAGTAAGCTTGAAATATGCTTTTGCAAACCAAAAACAAATACAAACTTCCAAAGATATTCCAATGATAATACAACACTCAGAAGTTTACCACAAGTCTTCTTAGGGTAGGCTTATTAGCAAAGCCTCCTAAGAAAACTTAGGTTATGCTCTCGAGAGAAAAATCGATTCAAACACTTCAAACAATGAGAGCAAAACCTTTTAGAATATACACTCAAAGCACTTACAAATGATTGTGAACTTGAAGTGGTAAGCTAGAGTGTTTGTAAGAAAGGTATGAGCAATACGAATCAAAAGGAGTATTTCTTTTTTAGAGAGAAATCATTAATCCTTTTTTCTAATCACTCGTTAATTCTCCCAAATGAAACAGTATATATAGACATACCAAAATATTTGACCGTTGGGGGCCTATTAGGGATTGTTGGAAAAGTTTAATGACACTTAAACCAATTTAACCTTGTTTAGAATTATTAACCACGGTAAAAAAATAGGAGCAACCCGAGAGGTCCGGTTGACCATTATGTTTCGGTCTACCAGGACTCAAATGGTTCGGTCGACTTTTGAACTAAAAGGCTCGGTCGAACGGAGAGAGAGATTTCACAAACTTCCGAGGTTCGGTCGATTGGGCCTTTTTGAACTATATGGTTCGGTCGACCAGACCGCTGTGAATTCTCTTGAGGACCCTCCGGTCGACCAGGTAGTTGGAGTACAAAAGTGATCGGTCGACCGGGAGGTCAAAATGTTGACTCCCAAGTGGTTCGGTCGATCGGGATCAAATGAACTGTAGGGTCTCGGTTGACCGGGACCTTGGTCAACGGTTGACTCGGGTATGGTTCGGTCGACCAGGCCAAAAATGAACTGATTTGGCCGATCGACCGAAAGTGCACCAAGTGTGCATTTCAGTCTCATCTTGACACAATCAAGCCCTATTTAAGTGCCTAACAATCATATGTGTACATGTGTGTGTCCTAGGGTCACTTGGGTCCAAAATAGAGACACCGAAAAAGTCCGGTGTCGGTTGACCTTCCACCCTAAGGTCTTTCTAAGGTCTTTTCTTATTCATGGTTTGTTTGAGCTTACAAGATAAACCATGCATGTGATGTGTGTGCTTATTACAAACCGAATACCTTAATTACTATTACAGACAAATTTCACTAAAATATTACAATTAAGAATATGAATTTGTCTTCAAGCTTTGATCTTTTACTTGCCATTAATGATCTGCTAATATGGACCTGCACATGAACTAGATATTCATTAAATACAAGAGTATTTGTCATTATCAAAACCAGGGCGTGACCTATAAGGTCAACATTTAAGAATTCCTAAAAAATATTTAAAATAAAAATTTTAAAACCCAATTCACCCCCTCTTGGGACTACACCTTGCTTTTCAACCTGGTTCCTTGAAAGTTAAACATTCACCATTTTGCTCACCCTTTTTATCGGGTGTACCAATCATCTTACCACTGCAGGGATTTGCTTCAGTATTGGACTCTTTGACAGTTATTCTAGTCCAGAGTGACGGTTCCACAATTGCCAAGCTCTGAGGATAAGGTACCACAGGTTGGTACTCCTTATTAGTATCGGCATCCTTATTAACTGACTACTTCACTTCTAGGCCTATTTCCTCGGGTTTTTCTTTGACTTCATTTGTTTCAGCTGTAACTTCAGGTGCTAGGACAACTAGTTGTCTGTCGATAAGCATCTCAGGTTGGGAAACTTCTTTCCCGCTTCTCGAAGTAATGGCAACATTCACTATCTCAAGGGAAACATTATGTATTTGTTGTTATTGCTGCTGGTATTCTTGAGAGTTAGGCTAAGGTTCCACGAAAAATTCCTCTTTTTCTAAGATATCCAACAGCGTGCTTATCGCATTAGCGGCGTCCCGCAATTCATTTATGTCTTGTGTATACTGATTGATTTGAATTTGCATGAACTGTTGAAACATATTCGCCATTTGCGTCATGCTATCATCAGGAAATCCTAACGGCGCACAGCTCTAAGGGATCTATTGTGGCCGATACTAAGGCAGAAGAGTGTCTGGATAATATGTTGGCTCATATTTATCTCCACCACTGATTGCGCTAATAGATTGTACTACCATGGGTGCCTGATTGTATCGTGTATTCCACTGTGGGACACTTTTAGCTAGGTAATCAAATAATGATAGTGTTTGATCTGGTTCCTTGCTGAAGAGTTCACCGTTGCACATGGTCTAGACAAAGAGCTTGCAATTAGAAGTAAAAGCTGTATAGAAACAATTAACTAAGCTCCATGATTCAAACCCGTGATGTGGACAAGTACTTAGCAGATCCTTGAATCTCTCCCAGCAAACCCAAAAAGTTTCATCACCCAGCTGCACAAACTGAATGATATGTTCCTAAAAAAATTGATTTCTCTGTGAGGGACAAAACCTATGCAGAAATTCACTCCCCATATTAGCTCAATTAGAGATAGAGTGAGGTCTCAAAGAATTAAACCACATCTACACCCTATCCTTCAAAGAGGCAAGAAATGAATCCAATCTAGTAGATTCATCAGTTCTAGCATGAGAGAAAAAAATATTGCAAGTTAACTCGAACTCCGTTAGGTGCCGATAAGGGCACTCAGATTCTGTCATGTAGAAATGAGGTAGCAATGACTTCCTCCCATTCTGCATCATGAAATTAAGCTCGTCATCTAGTAAAGTAATGTAAGATGGTGTAGTAGTGTATTGAAGCTACAAAAAATCCATAAGCGTGCATGGTTCAGGTGCAGCCAAATTTTTTCAAAGCTCAATTCTTTTTTTTTTTTCTTATTTTTTTTCTTACTTTTTTTTCTTTTTCTTTTTCTTTTTCATGAGCCTAATTAAAATGACGGAAAAAACGCAAATTTGAGATTAAGACCAATATTCCCCGACAATGGCGCCGAAAGCTTGACTCACTTGAAAAATGAGCAGTTCGGAAGCTATCCCAAGTATAAGAGTTATGTCATGTAATATTTAGCCCAAAGGCTAGATCGTCTCCACAAGTAATGCGGTTTAAACTCAAATTTTATGTTTTTCCAATTGAAAATAAAAAGTTACTAAACACAGTTCAGATTCGGGGTTTTCAAGATTATTTGAGATTCCTTTTGACAAATTAAACGAACATGCCAAATTAAACCCTAATCCTAGCATGCACTAAATTTAAACATGCATTTAAATTTCAAAACAAAACTAAAAACGGTAACTTTAACACGTAATCAAGACACGCAATAATAAAAACTCAATTAGACTCAAACGCGAACAAGAAAAACCAAACTTTTAACAAACTCAAGAACCCGATTCAAGATAAAAAATTAAATGCCACAAGAGTAAGATCAACCCTAAACTAAACCGAACGTCAAAAAACACAATTTAAATTTTAAAGAGAACAAATAATTTAACTTCCAAAACAAATTTTTTTTTCTTTTTGTATTTTATTCGTTTATATATATATTCAAGAACTAAATCGGACTTTAATCAGTAAAAAAATAACTCAAGTAATATTTAAATCTAATGCCAAATTTAATTAAGAGAAAAGTAAATAAACTCTTATAATAATATCACTCAAACAAAAGTTCTCAAAATAAAAAAAAATAATAATTATTTTGACTGAACTCAATTTAAAACTCAACACTCAACAAACTATTTAAAACAAGAATAAAACCAACACTTAAGGGAAAAAAAGAAAAGAAAAGAAAGGAAATAAAGAGAGAAAAGGAATGAAAAAAAGAAAAGAGAGAGAGAGAGCTCGGTGGCAGATGGCTGTGGCCGTGGTGAATCTTCGGTTGGGCAGCAGTGGATGGTTGTCTCGAGTCTTTTGGAGTTCTTGGCAGCAACCAACAGCTATGGGTTGGAGGAGCTTTCGAGATGGCAGCAGCAGGCTGGTAGTTGGACTGAGATGGCTTCTTAGTCAGGACCAGTAGCAGCAGCGGCACGCAACTAGGGCAGTAGGAGAGTGGCCACTTATAAGAGGCATAGTAGCGGTTGGGCTTCTCGGGGTGGCTCATGGCAGCACACCAGCAACAACGGCAAGATAGGTGGCCAAAGCTTGAGGGCGTTATGGGAACACAGTAGCAGAAAGGGAAGGATGCAGCAACAGGGAAAAGATTAAAGCAAGGTAGAGAGAGAAACAAAGAAGAGAAAAGAAAGGAAGGAGAGCAGGAAGAGGAAGGAAAAGAAGAGAAAAAGAGAACGAGAGGGTTGCGGGTTGAGAGAAGAGATAGGGAAGAGGAGAGTAAGGGAGAAGGGGAGCCGAGAGGTTAGAGAGAGCGAGGAAGGAAGAATGAGAGAGTGAGAGAGGGAAGGGAAAGAGGGGTTGGTGGAGAGAGAGCCAAAAAGAGGAAAATATATAGGGGAGGGGGTGAAGAGCCTTACGCCCAGCGACACACTCAGATAGAAGGACCCGACCCGGCTGCATGGCCGAGTCACATCAAATATATATTATATTTTTTTTCTTCTTTTTTTTTATTTCTCTACGAACAAGGCCAATTTTGATCCTCTTGGAGCTTGTATCTCTTGAAGCTCAAAACATGGAAGTTGTAGATAATCTTCTCATTTTTTCCAAATTTCAAATCATCTCGATCGGAGCTCGAATGGAAAAGTTATCCACGAATTACGAACTAATGCTGGTTTTAGCTCCTGATAATTTTTCTACGATAAAAAATGCCAAAAATTCATAAATTGCTCAATAAAACCCAAATATTATAAATAGGAGACCTTGTTAAAATATTGAGAGTAATTATGTATTTAATTAAAAATATAAGTCCTAATACACGAATTAGAATGCCTAATTACGCAGTTTAAGCGCATAATCAAAATTTTTAAAAGAAATAGTTCATTCAAGGGGAGTTATATTTGATATACCATGAGATATGTTGACATTGCTGAAAGCTTGATATATTCTGATATGAGTTTTGAAAATTCTTCAATTCATGTTGTGACTTGTTAAGGATATGCTTATTATAAGGGGGGGCCTTATTCAGGCTTTCTTATTTTTGCTTCTTATTTTTCATCATAAAAAAGGGAGAGATTGTTGGCCTAACAAGGCTTAATCTTGTCTTGATGATAAAAAATCAAAGTTACTTAACATGGTTGTTTGAGTTAAGTTTCAAGGCTTAAGATTTTTTTTAAATAATCAAATGGATATGCTTGAAGAAATTGAATGAAGTTTATACTTAAAGTCGTAAGCCATGATGAACATAAAGCTTCAAGTCATAAGGGATATGAAGATTATTGAAGATTCACTTAAAGCTCAGAAGAATGTTGAAAGATCCATCACATGAATACTTAGAATTTTAGATAGTTTTATTGTAATAACCCGAAGAATTTTCAGCATCTCGTCGACGAACACAGGGGATTCGTTGACGAGGATATAAGAGGAGCTCGTCGATGAGGACAGCTTTCATCGACGAGAAAATACTGAGAGAGGTTTTTGGGGCAGTCTGAAATTCGTCAACGAGGGAGGAAGTTCATCGACAAAATTATTAAAGGACTCATCGACGAATCCGGCTCTATAAATAGTGAAAACCTAGATTTTTGATGAAAAATTGGTGCAAGAAACCTCCATTTTCTCTCTCTACACCCCTATCCCCTTCTCTCTTCGATTTTGGCTCTATTTTTCGTCGGATTGAAGATCTAAGGCCACCACGACGCTCCCGGCGAAGTTCTCTGCAAGTCTTCCAGAGCTGATGGTGGGAGAAGTTGGTTTGGAATTCATCCCAATCTCAGGAGAAGGCATTTTATTTGGTATTTATATTTCCCTCAGTTATAAGAAATACAATACAGGAAGAAATACTAATATTTTGTTATGGGGGATGTGGTTTTCAGGGTGTTGAGTGGAGAACCCTACGGGTATAGGGCTAGGGTACAGTAGGGACTTTTCAAAGATAAAGCAAGGGAAATATGCTATGCTAGGAATTTTTATAATGTTATCAAAGATTTTACACATATGTATATACCAGCTTATTACCCAATTTTACAGAATATGAGTTTTAAATGCTTGTGTGGCCTCAATAGATATTTATGTGATAAAGAACTTATATTGTTTTTACAGTATATCATACCATAAACAGAATGCAAAAATATAGACAATATATCACAGATATTTACCCAGAATAGTATATTACAGTTTTATTCAGATAAGTATGTTATAGTTTTATACAGATCAGTATATTAAAAATTTTCACCCAGAACAGTATATTGCAGTTTTACTCAGATCAATATATTACAGCTTTATTCAGAACTGTATATACAATATTTATAGTATCCTATGTTTCCTATTACCATAACATTCATAGTATACAGACAGAGTATATAGAAAGATAGCGTTATGGTAATTTTGGAAACATGATGAAAACAGTAAAAGAGTATATATGTATATATATAGTGTCAGATCCCTAAGGAATGATTACAATTAGATACAGATAAAGAATACAGAGAATGGTACCATTTCTATATACAAAATAGAGTGCAACCACATATCTCAGATAATGTGTGGGTACCGTCAAACTGTGCTCGGAGAGGATGCAGCTCCCCAGCTCACTAGGTTGAGGGGGCCAGTTTGACGAGGTAGTAGCCAGTCCCGTGCCGAGGAGAGTATGCAGTTTGGACGGGCTGAGGTAGTGTAGAGTATATTGACTTATCTGGAGGGCCGACGAGATTAAGTCCCGCCTACAAGCCGCACAACCCTGTCATGAGGGGTCAAATCATGACATACAGAGTTCCAGGGATAAAACACAGTTATGTATATGTATACAGTTTTACAGTATCTGATGAGTATAGTATGATATTAGCAATATGAAAAGTAGAAAATAAAGAAGATACATTTATATTTTAAATTGTGAAAAGAAAGATATGCATTACAGATTTATTATTGTATTATAGTTCAGTTGTTATTTAAACAGTATTCCTAACTTATTTGCCACACACTAATAATAACATATTTCCACTTACTGAGTGTTAACTCACCCCATGACTTTAACATTTTTCAGGTGAGCCCACTGGGTGAGCAGATCAAGCTCGCGGATAGAGAGTATATTGGTTACCATGGTTTAGAGGGTAAGTTTGTGCACAATTTTTTTATTTTGGGACAGATATTTTGGAGAGAGAGAGAGATGTATTATATAGTTATGGTTTAGAAAAATAGACTCCTGATATTGTATGATGTGTATGGATGTATGGATTACGTTTTCGCTGCATAGGTATGATTTTATATTCAGATTTAACCCCGTGCCTTCCGAGGCTCGAGTTTCATAGCAGGGGGTATCAGAGTAGTTCATATATATATATATATATATATATATATAAAATGATGTAAATTTTGAGGTCGTTATAGTTAAGTTTTGTAGAATTTAGAGTGCAGTGGGAAACATTACCAGAATATAGGAAAAGAATTTGAGGTTTTATTCTGTGATCTGGATACAGGATTTTCGTGGTGGTTTCTGTGTTTTTGTTTTTCCTAGGGTGATGACTTCAGGAAAGCATAGTAAACTATCAACGATTTATGTATTTAGGTTATGCGGTGTGATTTGGGGTTAGGATCAAGAGGAATGGTTAATAGAGAATTTGGAATTTTAGTTGAATAAGTTGGGTCTGTAGGGAAATAGAATTCTAAAACGGTGTTCTATGTGTTTTTAGGATGGACCCAAGAGGCAATAGCGCTCACGCTAGTGGGGACGATGGTGCTGGTCCTTTTGGCGTAGCAGGTGGGGATTCAGATGCTTTGCTACGGAGTGTGGCTCAGCAAGTTATGGCTGAGATTGCACGGACCTCTAGAGAGTAGGAAGGTTCATCTTTAGCTCAGGGATGTACCATAGAGAAATTTATGAAGATGAATTCGCCAGCATTTTCTAGAGCTACTGACCCTCCAGTTGCAAAGAACTGGGTGCAAGAGGTAGAGAAGATTCTAACAGTACTTCATTGTACCAATGAGCATAGAGTTTTATATGCTATGTATTGGATGGCAGGGGAGGCCGAGAGATGGTGGGCAGCCACCAGATTATTGGAGAAGCAGAGGGCTATACCAGTTCCGATGACCTGGGCTTGATTCAGGGACTTGTTCTTTGATAGATATTACCCTGACTCAGTCCGAGAGGCTCGAGTACAGGAGTTTCTAATCCTGTCCTAAGGATCATTGATTGTCCAATAGTATGCGGCGAGATTTATCGAGCTCTAGCGTTTCCACCCATATATTGTCCCCGATGAAGTGAAGAAAGCCAGAATGTTCGAGAGGAACCTGAGGCAAGATATTTACAAGCAGATGGCGGTACTGAGGATCCAGGATTTTGCAGAGTGGGTTGATAAGACCACTATAGTGAAGGAGAGTCTATCTAGAGAGATGGAGACATAGAGTCAGACGAAGAGGACTGTGCCCTTGAGTTTTCAAGTGGGTCCCAGCCGAGACCCTTGGAGAGGAGATAGATCTGGTGGAGGCTTGAGGCAGATGGTAGAGTATAGGGATTTCAAGGCGGACAGCTTCCTATTATTTGTCCTAGATGTGGACGAAGACATCCTGGTGAGTGCCGACTGGGGGAGAATGTCTGTTATCGTTGCGGGAGGCCCGACCATATGGCTCGATCGTGTCTGATGCTGTTGAATTATGCATCGGCTCCCAGACCATTTTGAGGTGGATATCAGGCACCCTGCAGGGGTCAGCAAAGGAATACAGAACCGGCGGGTTTATGCATTAACGCTAGGAGATGCTGAGACGACTGGAAACGTGGTCAGAAGTATCATTATTACTTTACCATATAAAATTGTTGTTTTGTTTGATACAGGTGCCACTCACTCTTTTATATTGACGGCATATGTAAAAATGACTGGAGTAGAGACACAACCGTTAGACGTAGAATTATTTGTGGGTACGTCGATAGGATCTGTAATAAGATGCAGGAGAGTGTTTCAGAATTTTCCAGTAAGTGTTTAAGAGAGAGTACTACCTGCGGATCTCGTGGTCCTAGATATGCAGGGGTTTGATGTGATATTAGGCATGGATTGGCTAGAAACTTATCACGCTAGTATTGATTGTCATTAGAAGGAAGTAATTTTCAGACCCCCGGGCGAGCAAGAGTACAGATTCGTAGGATCACGCATACGTGCCTCACCACAACTGGTGTCAGCTATTAAAGTGAGGAGGCTGCTACAGGGTGGTTGCAAGGCGTATGTCGCATACATAAAAGATTTTCCAAAAGAAGAATTGAGACAAGCTAACATACCAGTAGTGGGAGAGTTTCCAGATGTATTTCCAGAAGAATTACCTAGTCTGCCACCTGATCATAAGATTGAGTTCACTATAGACCTATTGCCGGGATCTGTTCCAATATCTAAAGCACCGTACCGTATGGCTCCCGTCAAGTTGAAAGAACTGAAAGATCAGCTACAGCTACAGGAATTACTGGATAAAGGTTTTATTAGGCCCAGTGTGTCGCCCTGGGGAGTGCCATTTTTATTCGTGAAAAAGAAAGATGGAACCATGAGGTTGTGCATCGATTATAAGGAAATAAATAAACTGATAGTCAAAAATAAATACCCTCTCCCTAGGATCGATGATTTATTTTATCAGCTTTAGGGGACCTAGGTATACTCTAAAATTGATCTGCGGTTAGGCTACCATCAAGCGAAAGTTAGAGCAAAGGATATTTCGAAGACCGCATTTCTTACCAGGTATGGGCATTACGAGTTCTTAGTGATGCCATTCGGGTTGCCTAATGCACCATAAGTATTTATGGATTTGATGAATCGGGTGTTCCATCAGTATTTGGACCAGTTTGTGGTTGTATTTATTGATGACATACTAGTTTATTCGAAGAATTTTGAGGAGCACGAGCATCATTTGAGGCTGGTGTTGCACATATTGAGAGAAAGGAAATTGTATGAAAAATTAAAGAAATGTGAGCTTTGGTTAAGATAGGTTACTTTTCTCGGCCATGTGATCTGTTAAGCAGATGTATTAGTTGAGCCAAGTAAAATAGAGGTAGTGGTGAGTTGGGAAAGGCTGATAAATGTGCAAGAAGTCAGGAGTTTTCTAGGATTAGCAGGTTATTACCGGCGCTTTGTGGATGGTTTCTCCAAGCTATCAGGTCTATTAACACGACTTACAAGGAAAAATGTAAAGTTTGATTGGACCAACGACTGTGAGCAGAGTTTTCAGGAGTTAAAGCGGCGGTTAGTTTCAGCTCCAATTCTGGCTATTCCTTCAGGGGAGGATGGGTTAATAATATACAGTGATGCCTCTTTGAAGGGTCTTGGATGCTTGTTGATGCAACACGATAGGGTTATTGCGTATGCGTCTAGACAGCTTAAAGAATATAAGAAGAATTATCATGTCCATGATTTAGAGCTTGCTGCAGAGGTGTATGCTTTTAAGATTTGGAGGCATTACCTATATGGTGGAAAGTGCGAGATTTTCATGGATCACAAGAGCCTGAAATATTTACCCAGAAAGAGTTGAATATGAAGCAAAGAAGGAGGTTATAACTCATTAAAGACTATGACTGCACCATTAGTTACCACCTGGGAAAAGCGAATGTAGTGGCGGATGCTCTGAGCAGAAAATCAAGGGGACCCGAACTGGCAGCTATGGATATTCAACACTCAATTCTAATGGATTTAGAGAGACTTAGTATAGAATTGGTGGAAGATAGTCCTCAAGTGTTTGTTGCCAGTCTAGTGGTTCAGCCTATGCTATACGAGAGGATTAAAGCAGCTCAGGGTGATGATGCGGAGTTGGCAGAGGTGATAGCTAGAGTGCGGGATAGTCAGGGAGAGGAGTTCAGCATATCAGAAGACGGAGCCCTATGATTCCATGTTAAGCTCTGTGTTCTTACAGATACCAAGATTAGGAGGATTATATTAGAGGAGGCTCATAGATCCTTATATACCATACATCCAGGTAGCACTAAAATGTACCGAGATCTACAAGAATATTTTTGGTGGAGTGGGATGAAGAGAGAAATAGCCGAATTTGTACAGTAGCACTTGACATGTCAGCAGGTTAAAGCTGAGCACCAGAGGCCAGTAGGGTAGTTGCAGCCGTTGTTTATTCCAAACTGGAAGTGGGACAACGTTTTTATGGATTTTGTTACGAGGTTACCACCAGTGTGACATGGGTTGAATGCAATTTGGGTGGTTGTTGATCGATTGACGAAGACTGCCCATTTCATCCCTATTAAAGTCAGTTATTCCATGGACAGGTTGGCGGAAATTTATGTCCAAGAGATAGTTTGCGTCCATGGTGTGCCGATATCCATAGTCTCAGACCGAGATCCTTGATTTACTTCACGATTCTAGAAAAGTTTTGAGGAGGCTCTGGGTACACAGTTAGCTTTTAGCACTGGTTTCCATCCCCAGATAGATGGTCAGACTGAGAGGACAATTCAAACACTAGAGGATATGGTTCGTGCTTGTGTGCTTGATTTTGGAGGCAGTTGGATTCAATTTATGTCGTTAGTTGAGTTTGCTTACAATAACAGCTACCATACTGGCATCGGCATGGCACCCTACGAGGCATTATATGACAAGAGATTTCGTTCTCCTCTCTTTTGGGATGAGGTAGGCGAAAGGTGAGTGTTGGGTCCAGAGATTGTACAACAGGCGTGTGATAAGGTCTGACTAATTAAAGAAAGAATTAGCACCGCGCAGAGTCGGCAGAAGAGCTACATAGACACTCGCCATCGAGAGTTAGAGTTTAATGTGAGAGATAGAGTATTTTTTAAGATAGCTCCTCTGAAAGGAGTTAAGAGGTTTGGAAAGAAGGGTAAGTTGAGCCCTAGGTATATTGGCCCTTTTGAGATACTAGAGAGAATAGGGTCAGTTGCCTATGGGCTAGCTTTGCCGCCAACTTTGGCTCGAATTCATAACTTGTTTCATATTGCTATGTTAAGGAAATACGTCCCAGACCCATCCCACATCATCAGCTATGCAGAGATAGAACTCTAGGATTCACCAGTTTATGAAGCGACGCTAGTACAAATTTTAGACAGAAATACACAAGTATTGCACACCAAAGAAATTCAGTTAGTGAAAGTTTTGTGGAAGAATCATGCTATAGAGGAAGCTTTTTGGGAACTTGAGGAGTAGCTCAGACAGAGATACTCACAATTGTTTCAAAAGGTATAGAGGTAATAAGGTAAAGTATAATAGTTAGATAAGTTTCTTTTGCAGGTACATGTATGGATTTAATGAGTATATAGTTTCAGTTTTATATATGTAATCTCCTAGAACATAAAATGTAACCATGGTATTCCTCTACCATAAGTGAGGGCAGGTAATGAAATAAGTAGACCCTTTTTCCTTTATAGGATGATAGATGGAAATAAAGATAGTAAATTTTGAGGATGAAATTTTATAAGGAGGGGAGAATGTAATAGCCCGAAGAATTTTCAGCATCTCGCCGATGAACATAGGGGATTCATCGACGAGGATATAAGAGGAGCTCATCGATGAGGACATGTTTTGTCGATGAGAAAATACCAAGAGAGGTTTTTGGGGCAGTCTGAAATTCGTCGACAAGGGAGGAAGTTCGTCGATGAGGGAGGAAGTTCGTTGAATAAATTATTAAAGGACTCGTCGACGAGGTGACGTGTCTTGTTGACGAATCCGGCTCTATAAATAATGAAAACCCATATTTTCATGAAAAATTGACACAAGAAACCTCCATTTTCTTTCTCTATGCCCCTCTCCCCTTCTCTTTTTGATTCCGACTCTATTTCTTGCCGAATTGAATATCCAAGGGCACCACGACGCTCCTAGAGAAGTTCTCTGCAAGTCTTCCAGAGCTGATCGTGGGAGAAGTTGGTTTGGAATTCATCCTAATCTCAGGGTAAGACATTTTATTCGGTATTTGCCTTTCCCTCAGTTATAAGAAGTACAATACATGAAGAAATATTAATATTTTGTTCTGGGGGATGTGGTTTTCAGGGTGTTGAGTGGAGAACCCTGCGGGTATAGGGCTAGAGTACAGCAGGGACTTTTCAAAGATAAGGTAAGGGAAATATGCTATGCTAGGAATTTTTCTAATGTTATCAGAGATTTTACACATATGTATATACTAGCTTATTACCCAGTTTTACAAAATATGAGTTTTAAATGCTTGTGTGGTCAAAGTAGATATTTATGTGATAAAGAACTTATATAGTTTTTACAGTAAATCATAGTATAAACAGAATGCACAAATATAGACAGTATATCACATATATTTACCCAGAATAGTATATTATAGTTTTATTCAAATCAGTATGTTATAGTTTTATACAGATTAGTATATTACAGATTTTCACCCAGAACAGTATATTGCAGTTTTACTCAGATCAGTATATTACAACTTTATTCAGAATAGTATATAGAAGATTTACAATATCCTATGTTCCCTATTACCATAACATTTAGAGTATATAGACAGAGTATATGGACATATTATACAGATAGATATAAAGAGATAGCATCAAGATGCTATAGATATATGATACACAGATTACAAAATTTACAGTATAGAAAGATAGCGTTATGGTAATTTTGGAAACATGATGAAAATAGTAAAAGAGTATATATGTATATATATAGTATCAGATCCCTGAGGAATTATTACAGACAGATACAGATAAAGAATACAGAGCATGGTACCATTGCTATATACAGAATAGAGTGCAACCACATATTTCAGATAGTGTGTGGGTACCGTCAAACTATGCTCGGAGAGGATGCAGCTCCCCAGTTCACTGGGTTGAGGGGGCCAATTTGATGAGGTAGCAGCCAGTCTCATGCCTAGGAGAGTATGCAATTTGGCTTGGCTGAGGTAGTGTAGAGTATATTGACTTATTTGGAGGGCCGACCAGATTAAGTCCCGCCTACGGGCTGCACAATCCTGTCATGAGGGGTCAAATCATGACATATATAGTTCCAGGGATAAAGCACAGTTATGTATATATATACAGTTTTACAGTATCTAATAAGTATAGTATGATATTAGCAGTATGAAAAGTAGAAAATACAGATGATACAGCTATATTTTAAATTATGAAAAGAAAGATATGCTTTATAGATTTACTATTGTATTATAGTTCTGTTGTTATTTAAACAGTATTCCTAACTTAGTTGCCACACACTAGTAATAGTATATTTCCACTTACTGAGCATCGACTCACCCCATGACTTTAACATTTTTCAGCTGAGCCCACTGGGCGAGCAGATCAGACTTACAGATAGAGAGTATATTGGTTACCCTGGTTTTGAGGGTAAGTTTGTGCAAGATTTTTTATTTTGGGACAAATATTTTGGAAAGAGAGATGTATTATTTAGTTATGGTTTAGAAAAATAGATTCATGGTATTGTATAATGTGTATGGATGTATGGATTACGTTTTCGCTGCATAGGTATGATTTTATATTCAGATTTACCCTGGTGCCTTCCGAGGCTCGAGTTTCATAGCAGGGGGTATCTTGTATAAGTCTCATGTAAGTACTTCGAATTTGAATATTATTGATTGAAGCTCTTAGGATAAATCATTGTCTTATAAACCTACTTTTATACATGAAAAATATTTTCATAAAGCCTCTGAAAAGTAAGGTGAACTCCTAAGAGGGAGGAGAATTGGGTGTTTTTAAAACTTCTTTGGAACTTTTAGTTTTTATCCTTGTTGATTACATCCACATTTTATTAAAAAAATAGATGATTTTTCTTATTCAGATTTTATAATTTCAAAATCAATTATCTTTTTAAACAATTAACAATGATAACTTGAAAGGCTCCAATTAATCTGAAAAGTCTTGTAGAATAAATGAGATAATTGCACACAATATGAATTAGCTTTGTACGTAGAAAATTTCTGACTTTCGGAAAATTTTAAAACATCCACACAGTTAATATTATTGCAGGAATTTAAAGAGATTTAGGGAAGAGGAGAGAGACACTAGATTTTTTCAAGGTTTGGCTTGTAGCCTACGTCCTTGCCTCAAGCATTCACTGTGAGGATTTTCCTTTCCAACTTTCTTTATGAGGCCAAAGTTAAAACCTCTCTCCTTCTCAGGTAGAGTTCCCTCTCTAACAAGAATCCCCTCTCGTTAGGCAATGATCCAATAACCTGAATCGTCAATACAATACAAAAACAAGAACAACTTTGGTTCATTCAAGAACACTCTTAGTTAGAGCAGATTTGTACTCACAAGATACTTCAGCAATTTAATCAATATAAAGAGACAAAACTCAGAATAAATATCACTGGGGTTCTTTGGATTTAGAAAATATCAGTTAGTGCACAAGAACCGTGAGCATTAATTTAGCAAAATCACAACAAATACTTTAACAAGAATATTAGCATGGGCTTTGGAGAGTAGAAAGAATTTTAGCTTGAATGTTGTTTGTAGGCATGTGTTTAATCTTAACGTATCACATGTATTTATAGATAGAAAAACCTTAATTTTTCGTATTCCCCAAGTTTACTTGTCGTATTCCCCAAGTTTTTACAAAGTTTAGAGTCCCTGCAATCAATCTTGGAAACTTTCCCTCGGTGTTTTAAATTTAAATAACCGAAGGTCAGTCGACTAACTATCAGGGTCAATCGTATGTGCCTTTATAATTCAGAAAAATTTCAAATACAAAATGGGGTCAGTTGCATGATGCTATTATGTCTAATAATTTTTTATCAGCATAAAATGTCAGTCGCCTGATGGTGAATCATCAATTGCCCGAGCTTGCACTTTTCAAAAACTTTGATTTTCAATCACTTTTGTTTGCCTAGCTTCGCTTTCAATCTCGTTTTGATGATAACAAATGGAAGTTGATTTAACATGTGTTGTTAAAGTAATGATGTTTCAGGAATGCTTAAAGACAAAGTTCAAAAGAAAGAATAGCAATAAAAGTTCAAGATCACTATGGACTAAAAAGTCACATTCATATTTAAAGTGATCCAAAGGAAGCTCAAACAACACAAAAATGAGTAAAGTATGTAAAGTTGACCCAAGCTCAAGTTGAAAGGGGATTCAAAGCAAAAAACCATAGAAGACTTGAAGATTAGAATGTTTAAGGCTTTAAGACAAATGATGTAAGTACTTCATATTGAAATATCACATGGAAATATTTTGAAACTCTTTAGGGGTTATTGTGGCCTTCGAAAATTTATTTTTAAAATTCTGAAAAAACTTTATGAGTAATCAAAGCAAGAAAGCAAAGAGTCTTTGAAAACTAAACTAAAAAACCAGATTTTTAACTTCCTAGACGACTGACGTTTAATCTCAGAAGACCGAAAAATTTCCTTATACGACTGAAGATTAATTTTAGTCTACTGAAAAATTTCCTGATGAATTCTTGAAGAGGCAGTATAGCCTTAGAAGACTGAACTGTGTCACCCAGTCGACTGACCCTATTTTTAGTTATATTTTCAATATTTTAAAGAACTTCAGAAGATTGAACCCGAGGCTTTAGTCAAATGAACACTGGTAATGGCTATAATTTTTAAATGTTTTAAATTTCAAACTTAAGTTTTTTGTGCCCCAAATTTCATAAAGACTTGGTAAATACTCCAAGTAATGTTGGGCAACACGAAAATACCTTTATGAGCCTATAAATACATGTTTTATCAAATTAAACCAAACCAAGTAATTAAAAATTTGCTCAAAAGCTGAAAGCTCTCTTGCTCTCTCAAAGATCTCTCTTGCTCACTCTTGCAAATATAAATTACTGAAGAATTTTGAAGTACTGAATCATCCTTCTCTAAGTTCTAAACTTTTGAATCGCTGATTCTAATCTAGAGAAGAAATTCGGTGAAATCACTATTGAGTTTCAATTCTATTTCCTTTGATATTTTATATTGAAGTATATAGTGCTTTCAATTGTACTAATCTGCTATTTTGAGAGTGTCATTGTACACCAAATTATCTATTATCTTTCTTGTAGTTGTTGACGATTAAAGGATTGTTTGGATCGTTGGACCAATCGTGGGTTAGCGCTTGGAAAGGGGGCTCTACCCTTAAGGAGGAATTTGTAAAGGTTTGCTCCAGCCGAAAAGGAGTGCTATAGTGGAAACCTTAGGTGGCATTGGCCTAAGGCGAGAACGTAGGCTGGGGATAAGCCGAACCTCGTAAAAATCTTGGTCTCACACTTACCCTTCTCTTTACTTCCAACATATATATTGTTAGCTTTGGTGCAATCCCAAGAGGGGGGCGAATTGGTATTTAAAAATTTTATCCCTTAGGTCAATCCTCTAACAACCGTATTACACAAGCCTAAGGTCAATCTAGTGCATGTAAAATGAATCAATGTAAATATACAATGGAATTTAAACTGCAATAAATGATTAACCAAGCATGCACAATAAAGCGGTAAAGGAAAAGACACCTAGAAATGTTATCGAGGTTTGAAAAACTACCTACGTCCCCGCCTTGGCTAACAAGCCCAAGGATTCCACTAATGCGCACTTAAAGGGTGGAGCGGCACCGATTGCAACCAGGTCAATTACAACAAGGCTAACCTCAACCTCAACCAGATCAATTAGCAGGGCTGACCTCAACCTACACGCCTTACTAGGATGGCACACCTAGCTTTCCTAACTGGGTCTAAGCCAGTCCGGGACTATTCCAGGGCTAGTCTCCCTCTTCAGGCCCATGCCTAAAAATACAACAGATGTGTGTATAATTTTGCGTACAAGGAAATTCTTCTTACACTAAGCTGATTATGTACCACTAAGCACAATGTAATTAATACACTACCAAGAAATATTATTTAATAAGCTCAGTGTAGTCTAAGTGTCTACTCTCAAATAATTATGCAAATATTTCAATCAGTGCATGAGAGTGCAAATAATGCTATCTTTGTATCACACTATATTTTCAATCACAATGCTCAAGCAAAGATGATAGCAATACTTCAAATATCTTAAATGATATTTCTCAATATATAAGGCTCAAGAGATATTTAGATTTAATTTGTAAAATAATTTGATCTTTGTGTTCAAGAAGATAAAATCAATCAAAGGATATTTCAACAATGATCTTTTTGCGTATGCACAAATATCTCAACAAAATATTTCTCAAAGTAAATCACACGAGATATATGAAATTGATTTGCAAATATTTTTTTCACAAACAAAAAGCAATACGAACTCTTGAGTATTGCAATGATGATGCAAAACTCACAAGCTTTATGAAGTTTTCCTATGGAAGACTTATTAATGAAGTCTCTTAGGAAAACTTCAAGCTTACTCTCGAATAAAAATATATATATATCAATCAACTAGAACAAATGAGAGAGTAAGCTGAACTAGGTACTCACAATAGCACTCTTACTTAGCAAGATTTGCAATGAGGATTAATAAGAAAGAAAAATGAAGCTTGGATGTGAGAAATAGAGCTTTTGAGAATCAGAGGATATTTGCTAATTGTTTTTGCTAATTTCTGTCTAATTATTCCAAATAAGGGGGTATATACAGACTTCCCCCAAAATATAACCGTTTATGACACACTTGGAATTATTAGGAAAGTTTTAGTACAATTTAATTATTTTAACCCCATTTAAAAAAGTTAACCACGATAAAAAATTAGGGGCAACCCAATAGGTCCGATCAACCATAAACATTTTTGGTTTACCAAAGTTCATATGGTTCGGTCGACTAGGCCAAATTTGAACTACAGGGTCGGTCGATCGGGAAGGACAATTTTTCTAAACAGCGCGGTTCGGTCAACCAGGAAGAAATAAACTAGATGGTTCGATCGATAAGACCATTGGGGTATCTCCTGAGGACCCTCGGTCGACCAAAGCGTTGGCGTTCATTTTGGCCTCGGTCGACTAGGAGGTCAAAATGTTGACTCAAAGGGAGTTCGGTCAATCGGGTGTAAATGAACTACATAAGTTCGGTTGACCGGATTGTGGTCAAACTGTTGACCTGGTCCGGGTTCGGTCGACCGGGAGTATATGTACTATGAAGTATGGTCGACCGAATGTGCCTATTTCGAGCATTTTGGTCCTGTTTAAACATGCAAACGCCCTATTCAAATGACCATTCATATATATGCATGTGTGAGTGACCTAGGGTCATTTTTAGGTCCTTCTTAATTCGAGGACACCGAAAAAATCCGATGACGGTCGACTTCCCTAAAGTCCATCTATGGTCATGAGCTTATCGATCCTACCATGCAAGTAAGACATTAATTATTACAAACCATTTCCTATTTACTATTACAGACTCAATATGATAAATATAAATTACAATGAATACACATTTTGAGTCTTCGCCTTCTACAAATCCATGTGCGTGCACCATATGATACATTCGATTGGTCCTGCACACAAACTCATCAAACCTTTAAATACTAGAGTATTTGTCATAATCAAACGAGGGTATGACCCATAGGGTCAACATATATATTGTGTGGTGTGTATGCAAAGTACAGGTTGCTAAAAATCAAAAATCGAGATTAATAAGACTCTTATCCTAAGAAAGTACGATTGATTAAAATTTTGCAGAAACCCAAAAGGGAGTACATTGTTTAATCATTTTCAAAAATCTTAGTTGAGAGAGGAAAAGGAAATTTCATTTATTATAGGGATTGAAAGAAACACATATTTGTAGGGCTATAAAGAACTCTATGTTGACTTTGTGAATCCGATCTCTGTTTCGATGCCGACGAAAACAGTGTACTTATGTGTGTATTTAGCATGTGCACATGAATACAATTAAGATGACACATAAGGGACAAGGAGCATAGATGGAAAGATGGATAATACACATACATCTAGCGTACTCCATTGAGTGAAGAGCATGAAGGCTGAAAACATTTTTTTTTTTATTGTAAGTGCATTTAGTTTTTGGGTCCATAATAATGGACTGTAATATTTGCATGTCATACGTGATAGGGTATATGCTCAAGAGGCCTTAGAATGACCATAGGAATCATCATCCATATAACCTAAAATGTCTTATGAATAAGTACTCTGGGTTGATGAATCATTGAGACCAAAACAGGGTTTAAATTCAATCTTAAGTGGTCTCGGTCGACCGAACCTAAAGCTACAAAGAAGCTTTGGTCGACCAAACTGAAGTCAACATTTTGACTTTGGTTGGTCGACCATTTTCAATGATCTGGGCACATGCGGTCGACTGAATTGATACGTGGGGAATTCCCAACGTTTGGTCGATTGAAATCTTAGTTCAAATTTGACCTGATCGACCGAACCTATGAATTGGTCAACCGAACATGTTTTAGTCGATCGAACCTCGAGGGGTTCAAAATTTGGTCCACCAAAACCTTAGTTAAAAAATGTCACATGACTCACTTTAAAAATGAGCAACTCGGAAGCTATCCCATTTACAGGAGTTCAGTCATGTAATACTTAGCCCAAAGTCCAGATCGTCTCCTTGAGGAATGCATTTTAATTCCAAACTCATGTAATTCCAAAAGAAATTAAGAAAAGAAAATTTTACTAAACATAGTTCAGATTCAGTTTCCTGGGATTTTGAGGTTTTTGCAATAGAATTTAAATTGTAACTAAAAATTAAATATGCATGAAATAACTTAAATAAATATCATATTCAATGCCAGAATAATGAAAGAACTAAACCCTGCAATCATTCAACTAAATAAAAATATTAACTCTAAACATAAACCCAAGCAAGGATACACTCTAAATAAAACCACCAACTTTAATAATAAAAACACCCAAAGAAAATAATTAAATCCCTATAAAAACTTTAAATAAGAAGACAAATTGAAATTAACAAAAATAATGCTCAAACAAGAATTTAAATGCCAGAGAGAGGGAGTGTGTGTGTGTGTGTGTGTGAGAGAGAGAGAGAGAGAGAGAGAGAGAGAGAGAGAGAGAGAGAGATTTAAACATAAATTTATCTAGTAAAAAGAAAGTTCTTAAGTTAAACAAACTATTTTTAAACAAAAATTAATCCAAACTTTGAATAAATTAAAAACTTAAAAATAAAATTAATTTTAACAAAATTGAGTTCAAAGAAAGAGAAAGATGAGAGAGTAAGGGAGAAGAGAGAAGTGAGAAGAGAGAAGAGAGAGAGAAATAGCTGAAAATCTGAGAGAGGTCGAGAGTCTTCTGCTGTCTTGCGCACCCCACCTCCCACTGCTCCCTTTCCCCCATAAACCCTCCTCCTCCATAAAATATTCTATTCCCCCTCTAATATTTTTTCCTAGTTGTGTCTCCTCTTGAGATAGGCCCATGGGCCATTTTTTGTGTGGCCCAAGGCTCTTTTTTTCCTTAAGCACTGCACACGGCCCAACGCAGCAATTTCACTTTCCGGCCCAATTTTGACTTAGTAAACATTTGAATTAGAAAAAGACTATTTCAGAATAATTTGTAGATATCTTAGTATTATTTCCAATGCCACTTGAATCAAACCAATATGATGCCAGATGAAATAGTTATGATTAAAATACCAAAATACATTCAAAATGTCTCCTAGCGAATTTCAGACTTGGATTGTTGCCCAATTTTCATTGCATGACACAGATTCATGTGCATGAAGCCCACGTAGTCTTCTCACATGGCACCCGATTCTCTTTTATGTCTTCTTTAATTTCAAAAATTATCACATTGCATGGCATAAATTCTTCAATTTTTACACACGCACATGACTTCAAACAACTGCATGCATGACTCGTCATTTGCAGGCATGTGGTTTATGGTCTTGTCTTCGATTTTTGGTTTCATGCACATGACCTTCATTTGAACTCTAACTCACGTACACACATGTAAATTTTTAAGCTTGGCTTTAATGTCCAAAAACTATCCTGCAATAATAAGTTTCCAAAAATTCGTAAATTATCGAGTAATGATCCAAATATTGTAATTCGAGGTCAACGTTAAATTATTGAACATAATTAAGTGTTTAATTAAAAATATAATCTTTAATGCATGATTTAAAACACCTAATTATGAAATTTAGATGCATAATCACACCCCCAAACTAACCTTTTGCTAGTCTTTAGCAAATAATGTGAATGAAATCCAAGGCGATATCCACAAATACTAATTCCAACAAACATGAAATGACTGCACATACGACACAACCATACCGTTTCACATACAAGAGTATAACTAAATTTCACGAAAGCTTATCATATACAATGCACACAACTCTGAAGTAAGTCATTCATGCAAGTCTCATTGTTATATGGCCGTTAAGAACATTACACTCTCATGAAGTTAACCAGCATTACAATTCAAAGTTAATGTAGTCATATATATTCGAATATAAATAGGAAAAATCTCGAGGTATGTGTAATGTGTATGACTCGTTACACCCAAGATACTAGTGGACACTTACTGAACGGTCGTTCTGACTCAGCCTAGCTGGTCTATCCTAAAAAACACTCAAAAATAATGGGTTCACTCGTCATATGTGAGGAGGAGTGTCATGATCAAACATCCCACATGTCGCAAAGAACAAACGCTAAATGTATGGAGTGGACTAATCTGAGAAGGATCTAACCTATCTATGAGGTGTTGGGTCCTTCATCCTAGCATCTTCTCACCTACTCGTCATATCCAACCGAGACCACCCTAGATCAACTTATTCACAAACTTGATGTGAATACATCTAAGACATTAAACGGTTGAAGAATCTTCATATGTGGAGAACATGTGTCGTGTCCCTGACTTTTTGTTGTATTTATGTAGAGTAGGGATTAATCTTTCACTTCATTCATGTGCATTTCTATTTTTTTTTTTTCTTCTGCTCATTCTTCAGTTTCTTTCTTTTCTTGGTCAATTAGGACAAATATTACACTTCTTTTATTTTATTAATACCCCCAATGGAAATAAAGCTCAAATAGAGGTACATAAACTAAGTCTATCTTTAGGGGACGTTTAGCCTTCACATCTTGAGTAGGCTACAAAACCTAGGTTTCTATCTCCCCACTGGATGTCACCTCTAGGCTAGCAAGTCAAAAATAGAGACTAGTGTACAAAGAGTATCTAAAGAAAAAAAAAAAAAAAGGAAAGTTGAGTTTCATGAACTCTGAATTGACGTCAAAAACTCAAAAGAATGATAAATGGCTTAACAATACCTCACAAGGTGTCATGATCGTCACATGCACTCTCAGTGCTCACACGGAATCCTAAGTCCTATAAGTCACATGAACGTGTATTTTCAGCCTCATGGGATACGATATAAATACAAGAGTTTATATAGCCATATTAACACGAATTAACTACTAGTCAACCTACATAGAGTTACAATTCCTAGACTAGCCATATAAAGAGAAACTACACATAAATAATCCACTATACAGCTTAAGTGTATAACTCCTAGGTTATATGCAAGTATGTAAAGGGTATAAGCTAGTGTTAATCATGGCCTAATCATCCATATTCAAATTTTTTTTTTCAATGTAATTTATCATCCCCCCCCCCAACTAAAGTGGAACATTGTCCTCAATGTGAAAGCATAAGGAAAATAGAAAAGATGTGCACAGGGGAAGTGGAGTGTACTTGGGTGGAGAAGTAAGGGGAATGAAAAACTGAAACTAAGGAAAAATGTACCTGAATATTAACTAAAAATAAAATAAGGTAAAATAAAATGAAAAAAAAAAAGGAAAGAAAAATATCACAGTCTGTTTAGTGGAGGCTCTGGAGGAATTTCATCTGGTGGGTGTAGGTCTATAAATTGAATCGGCGAGTCTCCAAATTTGAGTCGCCACAATGAATCGGTCTTGTTACTTGCACAAAAGTTAGCCTCAAATAAATCAATACGTTCTAAGGTACCAAACAAAACATGTGGAGATTGCCTTCCTTATTTTAACAAGAAAGGATCTTTATTAAGTATATTTTTCAGAAAATTCACTTCTCTAAGAACCAGTCTTTGAGGCATAGGTGTCAAAACAATTACCTTTGGTTTGCCAGAAGCATTAGCATTAAAAGTTTTATCTAGTTCCTTGAAAGTTAAATTCCCACCATTCTGCTCACCCTCTTTGTCGAGTGTACCCATCACCTTGTGAGTGTGGGGATTCGCGTTAGCATTGAACTCATTCAAATTTAATCTAGTAAGAAATGATGGTTCCACGACTATCAATATCTGAGGGTAAGGTACCATAGGTTGGTACTCCTTACTAGTCTTGGTCTCCACGTTAACTGACTTCTTCAATTTTGGGCTTGCTTCCTCTAATTTTTCTTTGACCTCATCTGTCTTAGTTGTAACTTCAGGTGTTGGGACAACTGTTGGTCCGTCAGTGAGTATCTCAGGTTAGGTAACTTCTTTTCCACTTCTCAAAGTTATAACGGTCTCTACTATCTCAAGAGAAACATTATGTATTTTTTGCTGTTGGTGCTGGTATTTTTGAGGATTAGGCTAAGGTTCAACCAGAAATTCCCTTTTTTCTAAGATATTCAACTATGTGCTCATCTCATTAATGGTGTCCCACAATTCATTCATGGCCTGAGTGTACCGATTGTTAGTTTTGACTTGAATTTGCATGAACTACTGAAAGACATCCTCAAGAGACTTCTTCGGTGGAGCAGGTGCTACATTAGATTGAAATCTTGAAGGTGCATAGCTCTGAGAGATCTGTTGTGGCTGATATTGATGTTGAAAGGTAGCCTGATGATATATTGACTAATAAGGGGGTGCATAGGACTATGAAGGTTAATTTTAAAGTTGCAATGTACTATACTCCTTTCCCATCTTCATAGCCACCACTCTTCTGGTGAGTTCAGCCAGACGTGCTTCAACACAAAAATCATCTTTCAATTCATTCCATTCTCCACCATGTATAGCTCTCAATGGTTGAGCTGCAATTAGACTTCTGTTAATCCTAGTGTTCTACTACTAAGCATAGTCAGCTAAATGATCTTGAAAATCTTATGCCTCATCAGGCTCATTGTCGAAGAAATATCCTGAACATATAGTATGAACGAACTGTTTCGATTTAGGAATCAACACAGTGTAGAAATAGTTGACCAGGTGCCATGATTCAAATCCATGGTGGGGGCACATGTTAACCATATCTCTAAATCTCTCTCAACTTTTATAAAATGTCTCATCAACTCCTTGAATGAATCGACTGATCTGTTCCTCCAAAAACTGAGTTCTCTGTAAGGGAAAAAATTTATGCAAAAATTTATTTTGCATATAAGCTCAACTAGAGATAGAATTAGGCCTAAGAGGATTAAACCACATCCTAGGCTTGTCTTTCAATGAAAAAGGAAATAAACGCAATCTAATTGCCTGATTAATAGCAGCCCCATCTATGAATGTAACACATGCAAGCTCAAAATCAGTTAAACGTTGATACATATTTTCACACTCCATCCCATAAAATTGAGGTATCACAGATATCATTCCAAGCTTAATGTTAAAATTATGTGCATTCTCAGGCAATATGACGCATGATGGTTGTGTGGTTCGTTTGGGCTACAAAAAATTCATAAGCATGCGTGGTGTAGGTGTAGCCATATTTTTTTTTTTTTCAAAACTCAATTTCTTTATTTATTTTTTCTTTTTTTTCTTTTCATGGGAAAAAATAAAATGATGGGAAAAACACTAATTTGAAACTAAGACTGACATTCCTCGGTAACAGCGCCAAAAACCTAACTCACTCTAAAAATGAGTAGCTCGAAAGCTATCCCAACTATAAGAGTTCAGTCATGTAATACTTAGCCCAAAGGCCAGATCATCTCCTCAGGGAATGCATTTTAATTCCAAACTCATGTAATTCCAAAAGAAATAAAGAAAATAAAAATTTACTGAACATAATTCAGATTCAGATTCATGGGATTTTGAGGTTTTTGCAATAGAATTTAAATTGTAACTAAAAATTAAATATGCATGAAATAACTTAAATAAATACCATATTCAATGCTAGAATAATGAAAGAACTAAACCCTGCAATCATTCAACTAAATAAAAATATTAACTCTAAACGTAAACCCAAGCAAGAATACACTCTAAATAAAAACACCAACTTTAATATTAAAAAAACCCAAAGAAAATAATTAAATCCCTACAAAAACTTTAAATAAGAAGAAAAATTGAAATTAACAATAATAATGCTCAATCAAGAATTTAAATGCAATAGAGAGAGAGAGAGAGAGAGAGAGAGAGAGAGAGAGAGAGAGATTTAAACATAAATTTATATAGTAGAAAGAAAGTTCTTAAATTAAACAAACTATTTTTAAACAAAAATTAATCCAAACTTTGAATAAATTAAAAACTTAACAATAAAATTAATTTAAAAAAAATTGAGTTCAAATAAATAGAGAGATGAGAGAGTAAGGGAGAAGAGAGAATAGAGAAAGAGATAGCCGAAAATCTAAGAGAGGACGAGAGTCTTCTACTATCCTGCGCACCCTACCTCCCGATGCTCCCTTTTCCCCCATAAACCCTCCTCCTCCATAAAATATCCTATTCTCCCTCTAATATTTTGCCCTAACCATGTGTCCTCTTGAGATAGGCGCATGGGCCATTTTTTTGGGGGCCCAAGACTCTTTTATTCCTTAAGCATTGCACACGACCTAGCGCAGCAACTTCACTTTCAAGCCCAATTTGGACCAGTAAACGTTCGGATCTAAAAAAGGCTATTTCACAATAAATTGTAGATATCTTAGTAAGATTTCCAATTGAATCACATGAATACAATGTCAGATGAAAGAGTTATCATTAAAATACCGAAATATGTTCAGGTTGCCTCCTAGCGAATTTTGGACTTGGATTGTTGCCCACTTTTCATTGCATGACACGGATTCATGTGCCTGAAGCCCACGTAGTCTTTGCACACGACTCCTGGTTCTCTTTTATGTCTCATTTAATTTCGAAAATTATCACGTTGTATAACATGGATTCTTCAATTTTTACACACGCACACGACTTCAAACAACTGCATGCATGGCTCGTCATTTGCAGGCATGTGGCTCATGGTCCGGTCTTCGATATTTGGCTTCATGCACATGACCTTGATTTGAACTCTAGCTCACATACACACATGTACATTTTTAATCTCAGCTTTAATGTCCAAAAATTATCTTACAATAATAAGTTACCAAAAATTCGTAAATTATCGAGTATTGATCCAAATATTGTCATTCGAGCTAAATGTTAAATTATTGAACATAATTAAGTGTTTAATTAAAGATATTATCTTTAATGCATGATTTAAAACACCTAATTATGCAATTTAGACGTGAAATCATCACGGTCAACCAAACTTAGTGGTATGATCAACCGAACCTCAAATCTGGTCGACCGAACCTCTCAGGTTGACAAATTTTTACTGTAGTAAATCAGGGTTAATTTTCATTAAAATCAATTAAACATTTTTGAAAATACCCAGCGTGTCTCCAAAGGTTATATTTTTCCCCAACTCTATATATACCTCCTCATTTATCATAATTAAGAGAGGATTAGGGTTTTAGATTAGCTAAATATCTCTAAAAATTTTATTGGGAAAAATCATTCATACTCCCATATCTTTTCAAATATATTGCCAAAATCTACCTCACATACTCATCTAGCCATTTATTTTGAGTGAGATTAGTTTTTCATATTCATCTTACAAGCTTAAACTCTCCCTCACTTGTATTTGATTGTGTATTGATTTTCGAAGAGTAGGTTAAAGTTTTTCCCATAATATTTCACTTATAAATATTTGATTGGGAAAAATTCTTACTTAGCTTAAGATCTTGCATCCTTATTGTAAGGTTCATAAGCTTGCTTTGTGCTTTGACAAAAATATTTTTAGCAAGCTTAAACCCTAATATCTATTGTGCTTTACATTTGAGAAATATTGTTGTGATATTTGTTTAGGGTTGTAGATACTGTTTCACTATTCACATTACAAGCATTTTAGCTTGATATCAAAAGTCTCACTCTCGCATACACACATTGACATACATGCTATTGAGAGTTAACACATTGGTTAACAAAATCTCACTTGAGCTTCACATCCTATCATTTGTGAGTGCATTGATTACATTGTGCATATTGGTACAAATCTGCTTGTATTAGAAGCATATTTGTTCGTACACAAATTTCGATTATCTGTTGTATTCCAGGCGTGGCCTGAGGGGGTTTGATCTAGTCTGAAAGGCTCAGTTGTTAGAGCCTTCTCCGCCCCGCAAGGAGAGTGTGTAAAGGTTGAGGTCAGCCTTGCTTTAATTTGACCTGGTTTATTAGGTGCCACTCAACCCGTTAAGTGAGCCTTAGTGGAATCATCTTGTTTAAGAGCTTATAGTGGGGGCGTAGGCATTGTTGGCCAAACCCTGATAACATTTCTTGTGCCTTCTTTTAATTTCAGCATTTAAATCTTAGCACTTGAATGTTTGTGTTTGATTGTTTTAATATTTGATTAACTTTATGATTATATATAAAGACCCTAGGTTTGTGTAATACTATTGCTGGAATTTAAATTGACCAAGGAAGAAAATTTTAAATACCCAATTCACCCCCCTTGGGAATACACCAATTCCAAAAATTGGTATCAGAGCCTCATTGCATAGACATAAACATTTTTGTATAAGATTGCAATGGCTCACTTTAATGTATCCCCATTCGGTGTGGGACTATCCCCTTCAGATCCTCCACGATTCTATGGTATAGATGTCACACTCCGAACCCGAAAATGAGACCCGGGGGTGAGAATGTAATCTAACCTATCCCTGTATCTGATAAAACATCCAAAGATACAGTACAAAGGATGAGAATCCGACCCCGTGGGGTTCCTAGGCACCCTAAACAGCGAACCAAGTTCCAAAACCTACAAATCACAGTACAAAATATGCTCACAAGATAGTCACCTACAAAACTACTAGATCAGAAATGAAAACCGAGCCTTACCTCAATTTTTCGCCAAAACCAGAAAATCTCTGAAACGAGATTCCGATCTATAGAAATTGTAGAGAATTCTTCCACAATCCTCGTGGTAACTTCAGATTTCCGATTCCATCAACGATCGGTGAAGAAATCTAGAGAGAGAGAGTATAGGGAGAGTTATAGAGAGAGAGAGAGAGAGAGAGAGAGAGAGAGAGAGAGAGAGTGATAGGATTGAAGTTTCTTAATGAAAAAGTAATGAAATTTCCTATTTATAGCCCTTTGACCCAGCCCAATTCGTCGACGAAATGGTGTTCTCGTCGACGAATCTTCCACTGCCTTCGTCGACGAATTGGTGGCCTCGTTGACCAATTTGGGATCTTCGATTTTTTTGAGACTCGTCGACGAGTCTCTAAATTTCGTCGATGAGAAGAACAAAAGCTTCATCAACAAAATCTGGCTTCGTCAATGAAATATACCAAATTCCCAATTTGCCCCTCTCTTATTTATTTAAACCCATTTATCACGATTTGGGTTCTTACAATAGATTTTATGGCTTGGAAATTAAGAATGAGTATTTTTGTAAAATCATTGGAGGATGTGGAAAGAAATTGTTAATGAGAATTTTGTGCCTATGAAATCTGTTGATAATATTGAAGTTCCTAGACTTGAAAATGAACTAAATGAGTATGATACTCGTATGATACATGCAAACTCAAATGCCACAGATTTATTATATTATGCTTTAGAGTATAATATTTTCCTTGAGATCATGACATATAGAAGTGCACAGGAGACCCGAGGTGAGCTGGAAAAGATATATGGAGTGACCCAGGAAAATGAGATCACCACTCCAGAGGTGTCATGGTCAGAAAATCAGGGAGTGGTAAATGATAGGGAAATTGCATTAATAGAAAAAGAGTTATATGATTTTAACTCAAGCTCAATTAATGATTCCTACATTAAATGTTGTGATATGTCAAATGCTGAATCATCTGTTGAACATCATGATAATTCTGTTAATGATATATGTGATAATTCTTATGTTAAATGTTGTGTTGTGACATATGATGAATGATCTAATATTCCCTATGATAATATCGTTGACATTGCATGCAATGATTCATATAATAACTTTGATATATCTTGTGATGAACCAATTGTTGAAATTTATAATGAAAGCATGTCTTCTCCTGAAAAACTAGAAAATACTTTATTGAAAATGCATAAGGTTCTAGTTAGGGTGTCTAAGCAGAAAGTGATATTGAAAAAGGAAAATAAAAGGGTGGCAAAGCAATTAGATGAATTAAAAGATTATCATACCACCTTAGAAAAGAGAAAAATTAAGAAGATATTAAAAATTATCTGCTTAGAAGAAGAAATGGATGATTATTCTAAAGCTACACTCAAAGTTATAAATGAAAAAGAATAATCATAATAAATTCTTAGAAATTAAAAAGAAAAATTTTTTCAAAAGGGATGTAGGATTATCATATGATTCTCACAGTCATGCCTCAATAAGCAATCATAAGAATTGTAAGCATAATCTTTCACGTAGTTACAAAACTTGCTTACACTATAAAAGAAAAAGACACATTCGATTTACTTGTTCATCTAGAAGTGTTAGAGGCTTAGAAAATGAAATAATATGGGTAATCATGAAAACAAACCCAGTAGGAGATAAGGAAGGATGGTTTTAATAGATATTACATAATTATTTAATTCTTCCTTAGTTCTTAGGTATAGGGGTTGTGATGACTTTAGGCTTAGGGAGTGGTTCAGGGTTAAAATATAAAAACTTAGTATTTGCATCCACTTCCAATTGGACATGGCATCTTTGCCAGGTAAATAATTCTAAATGCTTAACTCATGCTTAAAGATAAACATCTTAAGTTAAGCAACTGTTGTCCATTGCACATGATTGAGTTTTAGGGATCCATCTTATATCATATATCATTATACCCTATTCTCATTTTTTTGATTATGAAAAGCCTAAATCAAAATCTAGTCATCACTCTAGGTATATGCACTAATGATGATTAACTTCCATATCTACTAGTTCTATTTAACAAGAAATTCCTCATAATCAAAATTATAGGCAACCACTAAGGGATTGTGGTTTCACAGATTAATAAAAATGTTCCCTTTGAACTTAAAATATAAAAATCCTCTATTTTGGTTCACCATCCCATCCACAGGACTCTTTACCAAATCACGATCATATCTGGTAAAAATTATACCTATCCATCAGTTTGTATCCTTGCTACAAACCATGATCACATCTAAAGGATACCTTCCGTCCTCCAAAGGGCATTGGTCAATATATTCACATACTCCTTATTACTCTTTTCCCATTTTGTTTGGACATTCATGCTAGCATGAATATGTCTTGAATATTGTCCACTCAGAAATACTCTTTTGAACTATTTTGTTTAACCCTCAAGAGTATTCGTCCTAACTCGCTTTCTAAGCTCTCAAATCATCATGTCATATCCTTTAGAGCATCATATCCTTATAGATGAGTTGAATGGCTAAGTTGGTTGCATTAGGTCTTAAAATCAAGGAGACCTATGCACATGTAATTAATATTAGAAGTCATTCAATTTTGTGCCTCTCACACATATTGATATTCATATGAAAAGAGGCATAATTGGCTTATGACCCTAAAGAAGCATTGCTTGTGACTTTTTGATAATCATTGAAAATCTTATAAATCTTGACTAAAGAACTTGAAAATGCAAAAGGCATAAATGGATAAGTGCATAAATTAGAGGGAACATCATCTTCATAATTCTTTAAATTAAATGCTCTCATTATCTCAAAACATTCATGACCATATGCCTTAATGAAAAATAATACTACACTGAACTCAAAACTATTCTCTATTCTCTACTATTTATATTCTTTGATGGATGGTTTATTTTTATGAATTGTTGATTAGTACATGATTGCATGCTTAGTCTAGAATGCCTTTTGCATGGCGGATGCAGTGGATGTGAATTGCATTAGTGGATTATAGGCTGTTGCATGCCTTATATGAACTATTTGATGAAAACAACCAGTTATTAGGTACAAGTTTTATGAGAAAATGTCCAATTTACAGACAACATGCTGCAAAAATTTTGCTAGAATTTTTTGGAAATAAAACCTTGTACAAAGATGATTATGATAGAATAAATGTTAAAATATTTTTGAAAGGATGAGTAAAAAATCTAAATGAAAATTAAATGTCATCCTAGTATAATCATCAGGTATTTAGAGGAGCTCAACTCCATCCCTATAGAAAGAGCATAAAAATATCACACTCATCACTTCGCCTTTTGAATATTGAGGCTCTTCTGAAATACCTGAACATTATATCTTGCGCTTAAAGTTTTATGATTTGATATGGAATGTTCTTGGGTCATGAACTCAATAGCATGCCTTAGTATACATTTTCTGATGCATCTATAGTCTATAGGGAGACTATAATGGGAAGATGATAAAGATAGCTTTAATTCATATCCTGTATAGTTGCTCTTTTGGAAAAGGCTTATACTACTAGGCATAATGAAATAAATCTCTAACTAGTATAAGAAATTTACTTCATCTAAGCTAGAATTCAAATCAAAAGGGGGAGCTTCTAGAATTAAATTCCTACCCTGTTATGCTCGCAGACACTTTTTAGCTTAGATCTGTTTTGAATCAAGTGTGGCATGTGCTTAGATGTGTTGTTCTTATTGCATATCATAATTTAAAATATGTTGTTTTTGCCACAGTTCTCTAGTTTTTCCATATGATCCATGCCTTCAATTTTCTAATATTTTTGGAATTTATGTGGTTGATTATTCTAGTCATATTTTTTTCTTGCTTATGTGCCTAAATGTTATATCTTTCAAATAGTATTAATGCCCAAAATACTATATGTTAAAGGGGAAATTTTTTTTGGGGGACTACATTTCTCAAGCTAAGATGTTTTTTTAAGACATCATATATTTTCCTTAGCTTAACCCTTTTACTGATGTTAAAAGGGGGAGAGGTTTTCTTGAGAAAAATGCATGAATGCGCCTTATATCTAAATGCAATTGAACCTATCTTTTGGCTTATGTCTTCTTTTCTTAATTTGCCTATACTATGTGCGCCTTATATCTAAATGCAATTGAAACTGTCTTTTATCTTATGTCTTCTTTTGTAAATTTACCTATACTATGATGCTTATTTTTACAACATGCATATTCTTTAGGGGAGCCTCTTCAGGCTGGACCCATTTTGCTCATGCATGTTTGTCATCATCAAAAAGGGGGAGATTGTTGACTTTGTGAGTCTGATCTCCATTTTGATGCTGATGAAACACAGTAAACTTATGTGTGTATTTAGCATGTGCGTAGGTCTAAAATTGAGATCACACATAAGGGATAGGGAGCATAGATACAAGGACGGATAATACACATACACTTGGCGTACTCCATTGAGTGAACAGCATGAAGACTAAAGACATTTTTGTTTTTATTATAATTGCATCTAGTTTTCAGGTTTGTAATAATGGACTGTAATATTTGTATGTCATGCATGATAGGGTATATGCTCAAGAGACCTTAGAATGACAATAGGAATCATAATCCATACAGCCTAAAATGCCTTATGTATAAGTACTATGGGTTGATGAATCATTGAGACCAAAATTGGGCTTAAATTCACATCTTAAGTGGTTTCGGGCGACCAGACCTAAAGCTACATAGAAGCTTCGATCGACCAAATTGAAGTCAACATTTTGACTTTGGTTGGTCGACCATTTTCAAATGAGCTGGGCACATACGGTCAACTGAATTGACATGTGGGAAATTTCAAACGCCCTAGTCAATCGAAATCTTTGTTCAAATTAGACCTAGTCGACCGAACATCTGGATTTGGTCAACTGAACATGCTCTGGTTGGCCGAACCTCGAAGGGTTCAAAATCGCCTTAATCTGGTTGACCAAATCCTTAGTTCAAAAATGTCACGGTTGACCGAACTTAGTGATATGGTTGATTGAACCTCAAATCTGGTCGACCAAACCTCTCGAGTTGGCAAATTTTTACCGTAGGAAATCAAGGTTAATTTTCATTAAACTCAATTAAATAGGTTTGAAAATACCCAACATGTCCCCAACTATTTTATTTTTCCCCAACTCTATATATATATCTCTTCACTTGTCATAATTAAGAGAGGATTAGGGTTTTAGATTAGCTAAATTTCTCTGAAAATTTTATTGGGAAAAATCATTCATACTTCAATATCTTTTCAAATATATTGCCAAAATCTACCTCACATACTCATTTAGCCATTTATTTTGAGTGAGATTAGTTTTTCATATTCATCTTACAAGCTTAAACTCTCCCTCACTTGTATTTGATTGTGTGTTGATTTTTGGAGAGTAACTTAAAGTTTTTCCCATAAATTTCACTTATAAATATTGGATTGGAAAAAACTCTTACTTGGCTTAAGATCTTGCATCCTTGTTGCAAGGTTTACAAGCTTCATTTGTGCTTTGAAAAAAATATTTTTAGCAAACTTAAACCCAAATATCTATTGTGCTTTACATTTGAGAAATATTATCCTGATATTTGTTTAGTGTTGTAGATATTGTTTGACTATTCACATTACAAGCATATTAACTTGATATCAAAAGTATCACTCTCACATACACACATTGACATACATACTATTGAGAGTTAACACATTGGTTAACAAAATCTCACTTGAGTTTCACTTCCTATCATTTTTGAGTGCATTAATTACGTCGTGCTTATTAGTACATATCTTCTTGTATTGGAAAAATATTTTTTTTTACACAAATTTCGATTATCTGTTGTATTCCATGCATGACCTGACTCGTTTGATCTAGCCTAGAAGGATTAGTTGTTAGGGCCTTCTCCGCCTCGCAAGGAGAGTGTGTAAAGGTTGAGGTCAGCCCTACTTTAATTTGACCTGGTTGTACTCTATGCCGCTCCACCCGTTAAGTGAGGCTTAGTGGAATCCTCTTACTTGAGAGCTTGAGGCGACGACGTATGCATTGTTAGCCGAACCCCGATAACATTTCTTGTGCCTACTTTTAATTTTCACATTTAAATCTTAGCACTTTAATGTTTGTGTTTGATTGTATTAATATTTGATTAAGTTTATTGTTAACTTACCTGTAATGCCAAGGGGGGGTGAATTGGTATTTTCAAATTTCATCCCCTAGGTCAATCCACTAAAAGCAGTATTATGTAAGCCTAAGGTAAATCTAGTGCAAATAAAATAAATCAATATAAATATACAATGAAAATTAAATTGCAAAATTAATTTAGCTAAGAATGCACAATAAAGTTGTAAATAGAGATGACACCCAAAAATGTTATCGAGGTTCTGCAAACTGCCTACGTCCCCGTCTTGGTTAACAAGCACATTGATTACCACTGCAAGCTAACTTAACGAGCAGAGCGGCACCTAAACAACCAGGTCAATTAGCACAAGGCTGACCTCAACCTTTACAACCAATCCTTATCGGGCTGGATTACCGCCCCCTCAGGCCACGCCTGGAATACAACAAATTTTTCAATAAAATTTGCATACAACAAATATGCTTCTCAACTAAGAAGATTATGCACCAATGTAATCAATACACTATCGAATGATATGACAAGCTAAGTTCAATGTAGCCTTAGTGTCTACTCTCAAAGATTAATGCAAATATTGCAATCAGTACATGAGAGTGTGAGTGATAGGATCTTTGTGTCAAAATAATAATCTCAATCACAATGCAGTAACAAAGATCACAAGCACACTTCAAATATCTCAACAAATATTTTTCTCAAAATAAACCACAATAGATATTCAAAAATGATTTGTAAAAAATTATTTAATCTTCGTGTTAAGATGATGATATCAAACAAAAGGTGTATGAACAAAGATTTTCAACACTCAAGCAAATATCTCAAAATGTATTCTTCAAAGATAAGCACAAGAGATATTTTGAAAATGATTTCTAAAATAATTTTAGCAACCAAAATCCAATGTGAACTCCTTGAGTATTGCAATGACAATGCAAAACCCAAAAGTTCAATGAAGTATTCCTAAGGAAGACTTATTAATAAAGTCTCCTAGGGAAACTTGAAGCTTTGATCTATAATAAAATAATCTCAATCAACAAGAACAAGAGAGAGCTTAAGCGTAATGAGAAGAACACTCAAACACACTTACAAAGTGATTTTAGTAATAAAAGTAAGAATGAGTGTAGGATGCTTAAAAATGGGAGTAGGAATTTGGGAATTTCAGAGGATTTTTGCTAATTGAGTTTTCTAATCATTTCCTAATTTTTGCATATGAGGGGGTATATATAGAATTCCCCATAATTATAACCGTAGGAAATATTAGTCATTTTTGAAAAAGTTTAAGTGAGGTTAATAAAATTTAACTCTGTTTTAACCTCAGTAATTTTAGCCAACCTAAAAGCACCTGTCGACCGTACTTAAGGTTTGGTTAATCGAGTGTGCGGGTTCGGTCTACTGAGAGACTTTTGAATTAGGAAGATGGTCGACCGTACTTAAGGGGTTCAAAGGCAATTTTCCAAATCTGCGCGGTTCGGTCGACCGAGTCAATTTGAATTGGGTGACTTGGTCGACTAGGAGGTTGGAAATTCTCATGTGGGGGTTCGGTTGACCATGGAATTGCCTATATAATCTTAGTCGGTCAACAAAGTAGTCAACTTGTTGACCCGGTGGGAGTTCGGTCGACCGAGGATCTCAGTGTAACTGAGTTCGGTCAACTGAACATGCCAATTTCAGCATTTTCGATCCTTTTCTCTTTAAAATGTTGTTTCTATTCATATGATGATTAACTTAATTTTAATAGGGCACTCATTTATGCATGCATATGGGACCTAAGGTTAGTCTAGGTCTTTTTGAGCTTATCTATCCTACTATGTAGGTAAAACATTAATTATTACAGACCCAAAAGAGAAATGAATTGAAATACAACATAATATAGTCTTCAGGGTCTTCAAGCTCTACTTCATGTGCCATCAATTTGATTTGCTAATTATATACATGCAAATAAACTAGATAACCATCAAATACTTGAGTATTTGTCATTATCAAAATCGAGTGTGACCTATGAGGTCAACATTCTCCTTTTTTTTTATGATAACAAATATACCATGCAAAAAGTGGATATAGCCTTGAAAGGCTCCCCCTGACAATATGCATAATGTAAAATATATATATATATATATATATATATATATTTCAATGCAGATAATTTTTCAAGTACTAAGTACTACTACCCAATTTTTGCCTCTCATCTCTATCTCCTCATTTTGGCAACAACAAAAAGGGCCATAAAATAAATAGCCATAGGCATTGGGTATGATACATTAATGCACAAGATAAGTTTGGGAAATTTTGAAAATTTTGGCAGCATGCCGTTTGAAAATAGGATATTTTTCCAAAAATACCTGTATAAAAATAACCTGTTTTGAGTTTTGAGATTAACAATTTATCCACAACTACTTAACCCAAATAGTTCCAGTATGATCAAGATGTAAAACATAAATACAATCATTATCATGCAATAGATATGAGAAGTATACATTGCAAGACACAAATAAATTCATAAAGTCTAAACCAATGAAAGATTCCAATAGTTATATCAATTGTTAGACTTACGATTTGTTAGAAAGCTCCCCCTAAGTTTATGCACTCTATCAAATATTTAGGAAGCATCTCTACTATGCATGAGACCTAGTTCATGTATAATTTGTATGAACTTATCTTCTTGAAGTGGTTTAGTGAAAATGTCAGCCCATTGTTTATTTTTGCACACAAACTCAAGTGCCACATAACCTTTCTGCACATGATCATGAAGGAAATGACGTTTAATCTCAATGTGTTTAGTTCGTGAATATGGGATAGGGTTTTTTGAAATATTGATTGCACTAGTATTATCACATTTAATCGGTAATGTATTGTAGTTCAACCCAAAATTCATAAGTTGTTTTAGATAAATAGTTTTAGAACAACAACTTCCAGCCGCAATGTATTCTACTTCGACCGTGGATAAGGCAACTAAGTTTTGTTTCTTGGAGAACAAAGAAACGAGAGATTGTCCTAAATAGTGATAAGTGCTGCTAGTGCTTTTCCTATCAACCTTACTACCGGCAAAGTCAACATCAGTATAGCTAACAATCTCAAAGGTCATATGCTTAGGATACCATAATCCTAACTCTATGGTTCCAACTAGATACTTAAGGATTCGTTAAATTACTAATAGATGAGATTCCTTAGGAGCGGTCTAAAACCTAGCACACATGCAGATACTAAACATAATATTAGGTCTACTACCTGTAAGATATAGAAGACTTACAATCATGCCACGATACAATTTCACATCAACAGGGATTCCTTGCTTACCTTTATCAAGTTTGATGGAAGAACTCATAGGAGTACCAAGAATTTTACTATCTTCTATATTAAATTTCTCTAGCAAGTCCCAGACATATTTAGATTGGCATATGAAAGTTCCATATTTGGCTTGTTTAATTTGCAGCCCTAAAAAGAAACCAAGTTCACCCATCATGCTCATTTCAAATTCACTTTGCATGCATTTGGCAAACTCATTACACAACTCATCATTAGTGGCTCCAAAAATGATATCATCAACATAAATTTGAACAATAAACATATTATCATTTTTGGATTTGATGAAAAGTGTAGTTTCAATTTTGCCAGGGGTAAACCCATTTTCTAGTAGAAAACCACTAAGCCTCTCACACCAAGCTCTAGGAGCTTGCTTCAATCCATACAAGGTATTAGACAACCAGTATGCATAATCTGGATATTTATGATTTTCAAAATCGAGTGGTTATTCTACATACACTTCTTCATTAATATAGTCATTAAGAAAAGTTTTTTACGTCCATTTGAAACAATTTAAAGTTTTTAAAAGTGGCATAAGCAAGTAGCATATGAATGATTTCCATCCTTGCAACAAGAGCATATGTTTCATTAAAATCAATTCCCTTTTCCTAATTATAACCCTGGGCAACTAGTCTAACCTTATTCCTAGTTACTACTCGTTTCTCATCTTTCTTATTTCTATATACCCATTTGGTTCCTATAATTGTATGATCATTAGGCCTAGGAACTAGGGTCCACACTTTGCTTCTTTCAAATTGATTAAGTTATTCTTGCATAGACATTACCCCAAGACTCATCCTCTATTTCTTCTTTAACATTTTTAGGTTCTTCTTAGGACAAGAAAGCAGAATGACTCACTAGGTTTTTCAAGGAAGATCTTGTGACTGCACCATGGGGAGGTTCACCCATGATTTGATCTATAGGATGATTTTTAATGAATTTCCAATCTCTAGGTAACTCCTGAATTTCATTGTCATTGTTATTATCTTCATATGATTTATCATAAATTTCTAAATTTTCACTTGCATTATTTTCAATAGATAACTTGTCTAAGAATTTTCTAATGTTAATATCATATTCATCATTTTTCTTAGAAAACGGATTAGATTCATCAAATACAACATGAATAGATTCAATGATAGTTAAGGTTATTTTATTGAAAACTCTATATGCTTTACTATTGAGAGAATAACCTAGGAAGATGCCTTTATCAGATTTAGAATCAAATTTTCCTAGATGCTCATTATCCCTAAGGACAAAGCATTTACAACCAAAAACATGAAAATATGAAATATTAGGTCTATGGTTGTTCCACAGTTCATAAGGGGTTTTATTTAGTGAAGGTCTAATCAACACCCTATTCATGACATAACATGCAGTATTTATGGCCTTAACCCAAAAATATTTAGGTAGTTTATGCTCATTCAACATGGTCCTACCCATTTCTTGCAATGACCTATTCTTTCTTTCTACCACACCGTTTTGTTGAGGGATCCTAGTTGCCGAATATCCTCTAGGTCACAATAATCTTCTATGCCTTCATTTTTAAATTCAGTGCCTCTATCACTTCTTATGTGAGTTATCTTATAACCTTTGTCATTTTGAATTCTCCTGCAAAGCTTAGTAAAAAGTTCACATGATTCATTTTTATGTGAGAGAAATAGCACCCATGTGAACCTAGAATAGTCATCAACGATGACAAAAGCATATGATTTTCCACCAAGACTTTGCACAGAATTAGGACCAAACAAATCCAAGTGAAGTATTTCAAGTGGTCTAGTAGTAGATATAAATTTCTTTTTCTTAAAGCTGGATCTTGTTTGGTTACCCATTTGACATGTATCACATATTTTATCTTTCACAAATGGTGTTTTAGGCAAGCCTTTCACTAAATCTTTTCTTACTAGTTTTGACAACTAGTCCTTGCTAGCGTGTCCTAAGAGCCTATGCCATAACCAACTAGCTTCATTTATTGTAGAAAACAAGTCACTTGTTGTGAAGCTAAATTATCAAAAGTAGTAGTATATACATTTTTATGGCTATCAGTAGTGAAAAGAATTTTATGATCTGGTTTGCTTTCAATTATGCATTTATCATTTTCAATTGAAATTTTATATCCTTTATCACACAATTGACTAATGCTCAACAAATTATGCTTCAAGCCACCAACTAATAGAACATTATCAATAATCAGGGAAGGATCCATACCGTCCTTACCTATGCTAATGATGCATCTCTTTGCATTGTCGTCAAATGTCACGTACCCTCCATCCTTGGGAGTGATTGAAGCAAATTTTGCCTTATCGCCGGTCATGTAACCCGAGCACCCGCTATCCAGCTGCCACCTGTCCTTGGAGGAGGACGATCTCAAACACACCTGCAAGATAGACTAAGTAACTGACGCTGGTCCCCAAATTCTATTGGGTCCACGGGGGTTAGTGACTGGATCACCCTTAACTACCCACACCTTTCTAATTTTTACATGTCTATTTCTAAGTGGGCAATAAAATTGAATATGACCAATTTGCTTGCATTTGAAACATTTCATTCTACATTTAAGATCTTTAGGTGGGATTTGAGATTGTGATTCACGCGTGAAATGTCCAAGTAAAGATTAGGTTGTCTAACATTCTCAACACCATTAAAACCAAGACCCTCTTTACTAAGAGAATTTCTTTGGGCTCCAAGTAGTTTTTCAAAATTACATTAGCCCTCGATGAATTTAAAAGCATTTTTGGAGCTATCCTCCAATTTTCTTTCAAGCTCATCAATTTTCAAATCTTTTTCTTTAAGAATTGAAGCATGAGAATTTTTGGCCATTTCAAATAATTTTGACCAATTCTCGTATTTATTTTTCAAAACATTATTTTCCTTGGTCATGTTATTCAACAATTTAGATACACGAATACATTCAAATTGCAATTCTCTAAAAGTAGGCATGCTATCAAATTCACAATCATCAGAAGAATAATATAAAGATAAAAAGCAAGAAGATGATACCTCATCATCATGTGCCATCAAGCACAAATTAGCATCCTTTGAGTCGCTGCGGTCTGAGTCTGAGTCACTTCTACTTAGTTTATCCCATAAAGTGCCTTCTTTCATGGCTTTCTTCTTTTTCCTAGCTTCCTTTTTTAGTAGTGGGCAATCCGGCTTGATATGCCTAACCTTGTTGCAGTTATAGCATGTAGGAGTGTTTGACTTTTCCTTTCTTTTACTCGACTCTTGCTTATCAAATGCAAAGTCGCTATATCTTTTGTATGACTTTCTATTCTCCTTGAAGAATCTGCTAAATTTTCTAGTTAGCATGACCATATCATCCTCAAAATCAGGTTCGCTACATTCGCTAGATGTATTAGTGTAAGTTTTTAATGCAGTCACCTTTCTCGCCCTATTATGTTCATTGAGTCTTTTATTTATAGCTAATTCATAGGTAATCAATGAACCTATCAATTCATCTAATGTCATATCATTAAGGTCTCTACCCTTAGAAATTACTGTAGCCTTAGCTTCCCAAATAAAAGGCAAGCCCTAAGGACTTTCTTAATCATCTCATGTGTAGGATAGGTCTTACCTAATGCATGGAGTGAGTTTATAATGTGTGTGAATCTAGTGTACATACTCTGAATGGACTCACCTACATTCATCCTAAAAGCCTCATATTCACTAGTCAGCATATCTATCCTACTATCTTTTACATCCCTAGTGCCTTCATATGTAACTTCTAATTTATCCCAGATTTCTTTTGCAATAGCACATGTCATTACTCTATTAAACTCATTCACATCAAGACCACAATACAAATTATTCATAGCAGTGGCATTCAAACTAACGACTTTCATATCATCATCATTATATTCTTCCTCAGTTTTAGGAACTCTAGTCTCACCCTTTGTTTTCATTGGAACATAATTTCCCTTAGAGACAATCATCCGCACTTTCCAATCTATATTTTGAAGGTAAATGCACATCCTTCGTTTCCATAAAGTGTAATTAACACCATTGAAAATCGGAGGTCATGTGGAAGAAGGTCCCTCAGGGAAAGGGGTCACGGTGTTATGAGCCATCCTAGATCTTTTGTAAAATAACTATTAAGTCTATGCTACATAGCTTAGATACCAATTGTTAGCTTTACTGTAATCCCAAAGGGGGTGAATTGGTATTTTCAAATTTTATCCCCTAAGTTAATCCACTAACAGCAGTATTACGCAAACCTAAGGTCAATCTAGTGCAGATAAAATAAATCAATATAAATATACAATGGAAATTAAATTGAAAAATTAATTTATCTAAGTATGCACAATAAAGCAGTAAATATATATGACACCCAAAAATGTTATCGAGGTTCTGTAAACTGCCTACGTCCCCACCTTGACTAACAAGCACATTGGTTACCACTATAAGCTCACTTAATGGGTGGAGCGACATCTAAATAGTTAGGTCAATTAGTACAGAGCTAAACTCAACCTTTACAACCAATCCTTATCAGGTTGGATTACCACCCCCTCAGGCCACACCTGGAATACAATAGATTTCTCAATAAAATTTGTGTACAACAAATATGCTTCTCAACTAAGCAGATTATGTACCAAAGTAATTAATACACTACCTAATGATAAGATAAGATAAGCTCAATGTAGCGTTAGTGTCTACTCTCAAAGATTAATGCAAATATTGCAATCAGTACGTGAGAGTGTAAGTAATAGGATCTTTGTGTCAAAATAATAATCTCAATCACAATGTCGTAACAAAGATCACAAGCACACTTCAAATATCTCAACAAATGTTTTTCTCAAAATAAACCACAAGAGATATTCAAAAATGATTTGTAAAAAATTATTTAATCTTCGTGTTAAGATGATGATATCAACAAAAGGTGTATGAACAAAGATTTTCAACACTCAAGCAAATATCTCAAAATGTATTCTTCAAAGATAAGCACAAGAGATATTTTGAAAATGATTTGTAAAATAATTTTTGCAACTAAAATCCAATGTGAACTCCTTGAGTATTGCAATGACAATGCAAAACCCAAAAGCTCAACGAAGTATTCCTAAGGAAGATTTATTAAAAAAGTTTCCTAGGGAAACTTGAAGCTTTGCTCTCTAGTAAAATAATCTCAATCAACAAGAACAAGAGAGAGCTTAAGCATAATGAGAAAAACACTCAAGCACACTTACAAAGTGATTCTAGCAATAAAAGTGAGTAAGAATGAGTGTAAGATGCTTAAAAATGGGAGTAGGAATTTTTGAATTTCAGAGGATTTTTGCTAATTGAGTTTGCTAATCATTTCCTAATTTTTGCAAATGAGGGGGCATAAATAGAATTCTCCAGAATTATAACCGTTCGGGACATATTAGTCATTTTTAAAAAAGTTTAAGTGAGGTTAATAAAATTTACCCTTGTTTTAACCTCAATAATTTTAGCCAACCCAAGAGCACCGGTCGACCGTACTTAAGGTTCGGTTGACCGAGTGTCTGGGTTTAGTCGACCGAGAGAATTTTGAACCAGGAAGATGGTCGACCGTACTTAAGGGGTTCAAAGGCGATTTTCCAAATCCGCATGGTTTAAAATTTTAATTGTTATTATAACAAGATAACAAGTGGTATAATCTTTATTATAACTAATGATCTCTAATAAATGGTGTCATACTTTTCTACCAAGTAGTTATAACAATTGGTATTAGTCCCACATATCTTCTCTTGTTTTATACCTTATGGAAATGCATAGTTTTGCAAGCAAGAAAAAATCAAAATGATTATGGTAGATTAAATTCTATAGTCTTTTTGAAAGAATGAGTGAAAGCCAAATAAAAAATTAATTTTCATCCTTACATAATCATCAATTGGGGGAGAATAGGAAATTTAAACTGCTAAGTCCTTTGTGCTGCATGTTTATATTCACCTTTAACTCATATACTGTTTGAGTTTATTAATTAATATGCGCTATATACTTTTGATTAAAACTCAAAACAGGTTACTTAGGTACAAAGTTATGATTGGGAATGGTCTATTTTCAAATGGCATGCTGCCAAATTTTTTAAAAAAATCCTCCCAATATACTTTTTGTATATAAATGATGTCCTTTGCCTCCATGCTTTATTACTTAGCCCTTTTTACTGTTGTCAAAAGGGGGAAAAGAGGCAAAACTAGGTACATTGCTAAATTCAAACTTAATTACCCATTGATAAATCGTTTAAATTGAGCTTTAATTGTCTTTATGCATAAAGTCAGGGGGAGCCTTTCTTGGCTGTACCCACTTTTGCATAAAGTATTTGTCATCATCAAAAATGGGGAGATTGTTGGTCTAGTAGGTCACACCCAGTTTTGATCATGACAAATACTCTTGGTACTAATGCTTGTACTAAGACTTGCATACAGGTTCACCTTACACACGTATTCAAACTAAAACATATATTATGATGGCATGCAGTGTTCGTGCCGATGAATGAAGAAGTTTGTGTTGTATTTGTAATTCTTTTTCACTTTCTTCATTTTGTGATGTAATATTATTATGGACTGTACATTCTTATGACTTGTAAAAATTTGCATCATGCATGATAGGTAGGTATGCTCAAACAAACCCTAATTGGACCTTAGGTATCTGCACTTAGTGCATATAGTCCCCAACATCACTTATTATATCTGGAAAATTAAATAAGGCAAAATTTGACTTGAATTTAAAATCTTGAGAGAGGTCGGGCAACCGAACCTGTGGCATTTAAAATGCCTCGAGCGATCGAACCCTAGACAGGTCAATTTTTTGACTTCTAGTTCAGCAGACCGAACCAATTTGAACATATCTTCCTCAGTCACCGGAACCCATGTTAGAGTGCTTTTGACCAACCCAGGGGCCCAAACGTTCGCTTTCAAAAAGGCCTCGGGTGACCGAAGTAGACAGTTTGGGTAACCGAAGTTAGTTTTGGGCACCTGAACCTCGAACATAATGCTTCTGATTTTTGTTTAGCCAACCGAACCTGGCTTAGGGCTCATGAACCTTTAAAGGTTGATTTTTTGACTGAGTCTATTCGGGCACCCGAACCTTAGACCGGGCACTTGAATCTCTCGGGTTAAATTAATTTTTACTAAAATTAAAAGGGGTAAAATGGGTTAATTTTTCTAAACTTATTTTAAACTTTTCTTATTATCCCCATTGAGTCCCCAACGGTAAAAAATTTCCCCTTGCTTATATATACATGTTCATTTGCTTAGATTAGCAAGGATTAGTAAATTGATTAGGGCCAAAATGCTCTCAAAATAAAAAATCCTCTTTTAGCCTATACTACTCCCAAATACCCATACACTCCATTCTCCTTGATCTTTTAAGTGTTGTGAGTATTTTTAAAGTGATTGTGCTTAATCTTCCTACCTAGTACTCTCATTAGATATATTTTTTTTGTTGATTTTATTTGAGAGCATAGCATTAAGTTCTTCCACTGATTTTATTTGATAAATCTTGTGTGGGAAGTCTTAGAAGGTTGTGGTTCTTGCATTGTCATTGCAAGACACTTAAGCCTATATTTTGTGTGCAAAAATCATTTTCAAAGCTTGCATTCAAACTCCTTATGCTTAGTATATTGAGAACATCTTGCCGAGTTTGTTTGAATCATCTTGCTAAGCATATTTGAAGCCTTTATTTGATTTTGTGATATTCACATATTGTGTTTCAAATCTTGCTTTGACATACACTCTTGATCTAGATTGATTATCTATACTTGTTTGAGTGTTTAGTACACATTAGAGTACTGAGCATATTTACATATCATACATGTTTGCATTATTGCTTGAGCTATACTGGTGTACATATCTTCTTATGAAGAAGCGTATTTCTATGTACAAAATTTCATATCATTTGTTGTATTCCAGGCGTGGGCCTGAAGAAGGAAACTAACCCTGTGGAATAGTCCCAGATTGGCTTAGACCTAGTTAGGAAAGCTAGGTGTGCCAACCTAGTAAGGTGTGTTGTAATAGGTGCCGCTCCACCTGTTTAAGTGAGCTGTAGTGGAATCCTTGTGCTAGTGTAGCCAAGGTAGGGATGTAGGCAATTTGGCCAAACTTCGATAACATATTGAAATTAGGATAGCTTCCCAAGAGGGGGGTGAATTGGGAATTTAAAAACTTTCTTTTTAATTCCTTTTAAGAATACTTAACTTGTTTTATTGTTTAACCAATTATTTTACTTGTTTTTTTTAATTTGTCAAACACACAATAACTTGGTTTCTTTTATACAATCAACAACACAAGCACTTCAACAACTAAATCACCAATCAACCTTTCAATCAACACCACTATCCAAACTAATCAAACAAAATTTGAAAGCAAACAACTAAACCAAAATTAAGGTATACAATAGTAAGAAATTAGGATGGTTGTTTGTTTATGTATGTCTTATAAATATGAATCAAGCCCTATAGTTGAATGATATGCTTGTTAAAATAAATTTGCTTCTTTTATATGATTTACAATCACACATCCACACCTTTCCCGAAATTCAGAATTCAAGTAAACTCTTAGTTAATTTTCTTTGGGTGTTTTAACCAAGTAGCGTACTCCCGTATGGTTTCCGCAAAGTATGGTTTAACCAACGTACTCCCTTTCGATTTTCGCAATCCAAATCAAAATTAAACTTTAAGTTTGTTTAATTTTCAAATATACGTAGTGTATATGATTTCAAATTTAAACCATCCATGCAATATAAATATGCTGAAAATAAAGAGTAAGGGAAAGAGAGAGTGAGACACAGGATTTTATGAGGTTCAGCTTCAACACAGCCTACGTCCTCACCTTTGGCAAAACCACCAAAGGATTCACTAAACTTGTTCCTTTACCGGGCAAAACAATACCTTTACACACTCCTTCAGAAGGCTAGAGTAGCACCTATCTAAGCGACAATCCCTCGCCTAGCCAACGATCCAGCAAACCTGGAATCGTCACAATCTACAAGAACATAATATAAATTCTACGTACAAAAAATACTCTCAAAATTTAGAGCAAGTTGTACAAATTGAGATGTAAATTGTACTTCAAAAAACCAAAGCAAAATAGAATATATGAAGCTCTAAAGATTTTTAGAAGTCACCAATGGTTCGTTTAAAAGAGAAATGGAATTGAAACTCGGAACCAAGCTTTGATATTTTCAATCTACCAAAATTGTAGAATTCCTTTCCAGTAAAAGATGTGAGCAAAGAAGTATTTCAGGAGAATTTCAATACAAGAAGAATTTCAAATTTTGTATGATTTCTCTCTTTTCTTGTGTTTTCTCTATAATGTCTTTTCATTACCTAAAGAGGTATTTATAGGCAATTTAAAAGATCAATGTCCACATCAAATTAGGTAAACTTTGAAAAAACATTAAATTGTTGACTAAATTTTTGAATTCAAAATTTTAAAAGATCAACATCCACATCAAATTAGGTAAACTTTGAAAAAAACATTAAATTGTTGACTATATTTTGAAAGATCAACATCTACATCAAATTAGGTAAACTTTGAAACAACATTAAATTGTTGATTAAATTTTGAAATTCAAAATTTTAAAAGATCAACATCCACATCAAATTAGGTAAACTTTGAAAAAACATTAAAATTGTTCACTAAATTTTGAAATTCAAAATTGTTAGCTTTACCGTGATCCCAAGAGGGGGGTGAATTGGTATTTTTAAAATTTAACCCCTAGGTATTTCTCCTAACAGCAGTATGTTCACAACCCTATGGTCAATCTAGTGCGAGTAATATAAATATATCAGAAATTAAATGAAGCAATTTAATTAACAACACATGCACCAGAAAAACAATAAAGTAAGAGTGACACACATAAATGTTATCAAGGTTCAACCAATTGCCTACGTCTCCGCCTTGGCTAACAAGTACAAGGATTACCACTATCACTTCCCCACTTAACCGGGTGAAGTAGCACCTATACAAACCAGGTCAATTAGCAGAGGGCTGACCTCAACCTTTACAACAATCCTCGCCGGGTTGGATTACGGCCCCCTCAGGCCATGCCTGGAAACACTCAAACATTACAAGCAAATGGTACAATGAAATAGTGCTTTCACATAAAGCAAATTTGTACCCAAGTAGTGCGCTCAATCACAAACACATCAATGGTGTGAATATAGTATAAGCTCAGTGATGTATGTTTTGCTCAATCAATGCTCAACACAAAAAAATCAGTATGATGGTTAAGAGTATTTCAACACAAGCAACAACTTGGAATTCTAAATAAGATATCTTAATAGCACATCAATATTCCAAGTAAACTAAGCAGATAATCAAACTAGCTTCAAATAGACTTTCCTCAATGAAAGATGCACAATACTAGTTTGAAGAAATACTTCTTAATTTGAAAAATCTTTGCACAACGAAAATCAACCTATCAGACACTTGCAATGAAATGCAAATATCCTAAACTTCCTTGGTTTAATCCCATGCTAGATTTATAATGAAGAAATCTGTGGGTTAAACCTAAGCTAAAACTCCCCGAGAGAAATATATTAAACAACCATACAAATGGGAGATTTTAGCATAGTATAACAATCACAATAACACACGAAGAACTCTCACAATCTCAGATTTTATCAAAGGAGGCAAGTTTGAGAGTTTTTGAACAAATAGAGGATTTTCAAGATAGAGAGAGTTTTTTTCTAATCACTTTGTTAATTGCTTGTTGATTTTACAAATGAAGGTATATTTATAGCGAGGTAAAAACAATAACCATTCGAGATATGATGGGCATTATTAAAAAAGTCGCAAACAATCAAAACTGAATTAGCCCATCTTAACACAATTTTACCATGGTTAAACTAATTTTAACCAGACGAGATTCGAGTGGCTGAACCTAAGTTCGGTTGCCCGAGAAGAAACAGCTACAAAAGATTTCAAACGAGGTTTGGTTGCCTGTATAATTGTTCAGTAGCCTGAATCAAAGTCAATAGCAAAGCTACGTAACTTTTGGTGCTCAGTGCTGGGTTCGGGTGTCTGAACTCTTGAGTTTGGTCGCCCGGGGAATATTTGAACTGAAATATTTGGTCACCCGAGTTGGTGAGTGGTCCCTTTTAATGCATTCGGGCACTTGGGGGAGATTAGTAAAATTTTGGTTCGGTCACTCGAAGGCAAGTCAAAATGTTGACCTTCAAGGTTCAGGCGCCCAAGGAGTTTTGTACTCCAAGGTTCGGTCACCTGACCCCTCTTAGTTTGTTTAGATATATTCCATTTAAGCACAATTATTTCTCACTCATATTTTATGCAATGTGTGTGTGTGTGAGAGAGAGAGAAAGCCTAGGGTCGTACTATGGTCAAGTTGAGCTCACTCTATATCTTGTGTGCTTGATGTGCAGGTGATACGCATACAAACCATATCATAGATTACTATTACAGATCTTATTACATAAATGACTAATATATTACAATGTAAATTACAAAGCTTCACGGTTTTCTTGTTTCTTCAAGTGCCATCAAGGAAGTTTGATTTGAACCTGCACAAACACTTGACAAACATCAAATATCAATATTTGTCATTATCAAAACCGGGTGCGACCTATAAGGTCAACATTCTCCCCCTTTTTGATGATGACAAATACAACTAACAAAAATATGGGTTAAGCCTAAGAAGGCTCCCCCTTTCAATATGCATCCTAACCAAATTATTTTACCCATTATTTTTGCCCCTTTTTCCATCTCCCCCTTTTGGCAACAGAAAAAAGGGCCAATTAAAGTGAACTAGGCCATGGGTAAATGTTACGAATATACAAGAAAAGTTGGAATGATTTATAAAAATTTTGGCAGTGTCGTTTGTAAATCGGACTTTCCAAAATAAAACTTGTATAAGCAGTAACTTGTTTAAGGTTATATATCCTAACTAGTTTATCTACAACTACTCAAATAGTTTAGTATAGTCCAACCATTCAAGATGAAATTTAATATCATTGGGAAATGGACAAAAGAGATGGCCATTACAAGTTATAATCAATATCCATGACATCCAATATGCTCATTCTATGCATATATATATGACATGTGCACACAAGCTATAATCAACATCCATAAATTCTAAAGTAAGAAGGCAAGTCAATAATAATATTAATTGCTCTGACTTATAATTTCCATATGATCTCCCCCTAAATTTGTACAAGACACGAAACACCTAAGAGGCCTCTCTACTATGCATTAGACCTAACTCACGTCTAATTTGTATGAACCTATCCTTGGGAAGTGGTTTAGTCAATATATCTACCCATTGTTCATTAGTGCATGCAAACTCAAGAGCCACATCTCCTTTTTGCATATGATCACGAAGAAAGTGGTGTCTAGTTTCAATGTGCTTAGTTCGTGAATGTGAGATAGGATTTTTAGAGTTGTTGATTGCACTAGTGTTATCACATTTAATCGGTATGATTTCATAGTGCAATCCAAAGTCCACAAGTTGTTGTTTCATATAAAGAGTTTGGGTACAACAACTTTCAGCCGCAATATATTCAGCTTTGGCTGTGGATAAGGTAACTTAGTTTTGTTTCTTAGAGAACCAAGAAACAAGAGATTGTCCTAAGTAATGACAAGTGCCGCTAGTGCTTTTTCTATCAACCTTACTACCGGTAAAGTTAGCATCAGTGTAACTAACAATCTCAAAGGTAGTATGCTTAGGGTACCACAAGCCTAATTCTATAGTCCCAACTAGGTACCTAAGGATTCGTTTGACAGCTTTTAAGTGAGATTCCTTAGGAGCAGCCTGAAACCTAGTACACATACATAAACTAAACATAATATCAGACCTACTAGCAGTAAGATATAGGAGACTCCCAATCATGCCACGATACAATTTTACGTCAACAGGGATTCCTTGCTTATCTTTATCAAGCTTAATGGAAGGGTTCATAGGTGTACCAAGAATTTTGTAATCTTCCATAGTAAATTTCTTTAGCAAATCCCTGATATATTTAGATTGGCATATGAAAGTTCCATAATTGGCTTGCTTAATTTGTAGCCCTAAGAAGAAACTAAGTTCACCCATCATGCTCATTTCAAATTCACTTTGCATGCATTTGGCAAACTCATTACACAACTCATCATTAGTTGCTCCAAAAATGATATCGTCCACATAATTGAACAAGGAGTATATCATCATTTTTGGATTTGATGAAGAGTGCAGTGTCAATCTTGCCACGGGTAAACCCATTTTCTAGTAGAAAACGACTAAACCTCTCATACCAAGCTCTAGTAGCTTGTTTCAATCCATACAAGGCTTTAGATAGCCGGTAAACATGATCGGGATATTTATAATTTTCAAAATCGGGTGGTTGTTCTACGTATACCTCTTCATTAATGTAGCCATTTAGAAAAAAACTTTTAACATCCATTTGAAACAATTTAAAACTTTTAAAAGTGGCAAAGGCAAGTAGCATACGAATGGCTTCTAACCTAGCAACAGGAGCATATGTTTCATTAAAGTCAATCCCTTCATGTTGGTTATACCCTTGGGCAACTAGTTTAGCTTTATTCCTAGTTACTACCCCATTCTCATCTTTCTTATTTCTATATACCCATTTAGTTCCAATGATGGTGTGCTCATTAGGCCTAGGAACTAGAGTCCACACTTTGCTTCTTTCAAATTGAGTAAGTTCTTCTTGTATGGACATTACCTAAGACTCATCTTCTATTGCTTCTTTAATATTTTTACGTTCTTCTTGGGATAAGAAAGCGGAATGATTCACTATATTTCTCAAGGATGATCTTTTGGCTACTCCATGGGATGGTTCGCCTATGATTTGATCTATAGGATGACTTCTAATGAATTTCAAATCTCTAGGCAACTTCTGATTTCCATTTTCATTATCTTCAGGTGATTTTTCATTTGCTTCTTGATTTTCACTTGCATTGTTTTCAATAGACATTTTCTCTAAGCATTTTCTAATATCAATATCATCTTCATCATCTTTATTAGAAAATGGATTAGACTCATCAAACACAACATGAATAGATTCAATGACAGTTAAAGTTCTTTTATTGAAAACCCTATATGCTTTGCTATTTAATGCATATCCTAGGAAAATACCTTCATCGGATTTTGAGTCAAATTTTCCTAGATGTTCATTATCTCTAAGCATAAAGCATTTACAACCAAACACATGAAAATAGGAAATATTAGGCTTATGGTTGTTCCATAATTCATAAGGGGTTTTATTAATTGATGGTCTAATTAACACTCTATTCATAACATAGCATGCAGTATTAATGGCCTTGGCCCAAAAGTATTTAGGTAAGTTATGCTCATTCAACATGGTTCTACCCATTTCTTGCAGTGACCTATTCTTTCTTTCTACTACAGCATTTTGTTGAGGTGTCCTAGGTGCAAAGAAGTTATGTGATATGCCCTCTAAGTCATAATATTTTTCTATGCTTTCATTTTTGAATTTCATGCCTCTATCACTTCTTATGTAAGTGATTTTATATCCTTTTTCATTCTAAATTCTCCTACAAAGTTTGGTGATTGTTCACATGATTCATTTTTATGTGCAAGAAACAACACCCATGTGAATCTAGAAAAGTCATCTACAATTACAAAAAGCATAAGATTTGCCACCAAGACTTTGCACAGAATTAGGTCCAAATAGATCTAGGTGAAGCATCTCCAAAGGTCTAGTAGTAGATACGAATTTTTTTTTTCTTAAAACTAGATTTTGTTTGTTTACCCATTTGACATGCATCACATAATTTATCCTTTACAAAATACATCTTAGGCAAGCCTTTAACTAATTTTTTTCTAACAAGTTTAGACAATAAATCCATGCTAACATGTCCTAAACGCCTATGCCATAAACAACTAGCTTCATTTATAGCTGAAAAGCATGTTACTTGTTGTGAAGCTAGATTATCAAGAGAGGTAGTATAAACATTTTCATGTCTATCAGCAGTAAAAAACACTTTGTGATTTGTTTTATTTTCTACTATGCATTTGTCGTTTTCAAAAGATACTTTATATCCTATGTCACACAACTGACTTATGCTAAGTAGATTATGTTTTAGTCCATCAACCAGCAAAACATTATCAATGGTAAGAGAAGAATCTTTACCAACCTTACCAACCCCGATGATACGTCCTTTGGCATTGTCCCCAAATGTTACATAGCCTCCATCCTTGGGAGCAATTTATGTGAATTTGCCCTTGTCGCCGGTCATGTGCCGTGAGCACCCACTATCCAAGTACCATATGTCCTTGGAGGATGACGATCTTAGGCATACCTACAAAATAAGCTAAGTGACTGATGCTGGTCCCCAAATTTTGTTGGGTCCACGGGGGTTAGTAGCAGGATTTTCCTTAACTACCCATACCTTCCTAATTTTAGTATGCTTATTCCTAAGTGGACAATCAAATTGAATGTGACCAATCTGTTTATAATCTACACTTAGGTTCTTTAGGAGGAATATGAGATTTTGACTCACGTGTAAAGTGTTCTAAGTAAAGATTAGGTCGTCTAATATTTTCGATACCATTAAAACAAAGACCCTCTTTACTTAAGCAATTTCTTTGGGCACCAAGTAATTTTTCAAAATTTTCTTTGCCCTTAGTGAATTTAAAAATGATTTTGGAGCTATCCTCCAATTTCCTCTCAAGCTCAACAATAGTAGCATCCTTTTCTTTTAAAATAGAGGCATGCGAGGTTTTTTCCGTATTAAATAATTTTGTCCATTTTTTGCACTTCCTTTTCAAATCATTATTCTCTTTGGTCATTTTTCCTAACAATTTTGAAACACGAATATATACAAACTGTAGTTCTCCAAATGTAGGCATGCTATCAGAATCACAATCATTAGATGAATAGTAAGAAGATGATGAACTAGAAGACAATACCTCATCCTCGTGTGCCATCAAGCATAGATTAGCGACCTCCGTGTCACTATGATCTGAATCCAAGTCACTACTGCTGTATTGGTCCCATGAAGTCCCAGCCTTTATGGCTTTCTTCTTTTTCTTAGCTTCCTTTTTCAACAGTGGGCAGTCGGGTTTGATGTGCCCCACCTTGTTGCAGTTATAGCATGTAAGGGCATTTGATTTTTCTTTTCTTTTGCTAGACTCTCCCTTCTCATTAGTAGAGTCTCTATATTTTTTAAATGGCTTCATGTTATTCCTGAAAAATCTACTAAACTTTTTGGTTTGCATGGCCATTTCACCATCAGTGTCAAACTCACTGCACTCACTAGATGTGTTATTAGATGCTTTCAGTGCAGTTACTTTCTTAGCCCTATTATACTCATTAAGTCTTTCATTTATGGAAAATTCATAAGTAATCAAGGAACCTATCAATTCATCTAAGGTCATGGCCTTAAGGTCACTACCCTCTGCAATGGTTGTAGCCTTGGCTTCCCAAACAAGAGGTAAGCCTCTAAGGATCTTCCTGATAATCTCATATGTGGGATAGGTCTTTCCTAATGCATGCAGTGAGTTTATAATGTATGTGAATCTAGTGTACATGCTCTGAAGGGACTCACCCACATTCATCCTAAAGGCCTCATACTCATTGGTCAACATATCTATCCTACTGTCTTTCACATTTCTAGTACCCTCATATGTGACCTCTAACTTATCTCATATTTCTTTTGCAGTAGAACATGCCATAATCCTGTTAAATTCATTTACATCAAGACTACAGTATAAAATATTCATGGCAGTGGCATTAAGACTAACAACTTTCATATCATCATCATCATATTCATCCTCAGTCTTAGGAACCCTAGTTGCACCCTTAGTTTTCATAGGGACATAGTTTCCCTTAGAGACAATCCTCCACACCATCCAATTGGTATTCTAAAGGTAGATGCGCATCCTCTGTTTCTAGAAGGTGTAATTAACACCACTAAAAACAAGAGGTCATGTGGAAGATGGTCCCTCAGGGAAAGGGGTTATGGAGCTATGAGTCATATGTGATTTTTTGCAAAATAACAACTAGTTTATGCGACATGGCTCTGATACCAATTGTTAGCTTTATTGTGATCCCAAGAGGGGGGGTGAATTGGTATTTTTAAAATTTAACCCCTAAGTATTCCTCCTAACAACAGTATGTTCACAACCCTATGGTCAATCTAGTGCGAGTAACATAAATATATCAGAATTTTAAATGAAGCAATTTAATTAACAACACATGTACCAGAAAAATAATAAAGTAAGAGTGACACACAGAAATGTTATCGAGGTTCGGCCAATTGCCTACATCCTTGCCTTGGCTAACAAGTACAAGGATTACCACTATCACTTGCTCACTTAACCGCGTGGAGCCGCACCTATACAAACCAGGTCAATTAGCAGAGGGCTGACCTCAACCTTTACAACAATCCTTGCTGGGCTCGATTACCGCCCCCTCAGGCCATGCTTGGAAACACTCAGATATTGCAAGCAAATGGTACAATAAAATAGTGCTTTCACGTAAAGAAAAATTGTACCCAAGTAGTGCGCTTAATCACAAACACATCAATGGTGTGAATATAGTGTAAGCTCAGTGATGTATGTTTTGCTCAATCAATGCTCAACACAAAATAATCAGTATGATGCTCAAGAGTATTTCAACACAAGCAACAACTTGGAATTATAAATAAGATATCTCAATAGCACATCAATATTCCAAGTAAACTAAGCATATAATCAAACTAGCTTCAAATAGATTTTCCTCAATGAAAGATACACAATACTACTTTGAAGAAATACTTGTTAGTTTGAAAAATCTTTGCACACCGAAAATCAACCTATTGGACACTTGCAATGAAATGCAAATATCCTAAGCTTCATTGGTTTAATCCCACGCTAGATTTATAATGAAGAACTCCATGGGTTAAACCTAAGCTAAAACACCCCGAGAGAAATATATAAAACAACCATACAAATGGGATATTTTAGCACAATATAACAATCACAATAACGCACGAAGAACTCTCACAATATCATATTTTATCAAAGGAGGCAAGTTTGAGAACTTTTGGACAAAGAGATAATTTTCAAGATAGAGAGTTTTTTGCTAATCACTTTGTTATGCCTGCTGATTTACAAATGAAGGTATACTTATAGCCAGGTAAAAAAATAATCATTCGGGATATGATGGGCATTATTAAAAAAGCCCCAAACAATTAAAACTCAATTAGCCCATCTTAACCCAGTTTTACCATGGTTAAACTAATTTTAACTGGGCAAGATTCGGGTGGCTGAACCTAGGTTTGGTTGCCCGAGAAGACACGGCAATAAAAGATTTCAAACGAGGTTTCGTCACCAGTATAATTGTTCGGCAACTCGAATCAAAGTCAGTAGCAAAGCTACGTAACTTCGGGTGCCCGGTCCTGGGTTCGGGTGCTTGAACTCTTGAGTTCGGTCACCCGGGGAATATTTGAACTGAAATATTTGGTCACCCGAGTTGGTGAGTGATCCCTTTCGATGCATTCGGGCGCCTGGGGGAGATTAGCACAATTTCAGTTCGGTCACCCAAAGGCAGGTCAAAATGTTGACCTTCAAGGTTCGGGCGCCCGAGGAGTTTTGTACTCCAAGGTTCGGTCGCCCGACCCCTCTTAGTTTGCTTAGATATATTCCATTTAAGCACAATTATTTCTCATTCATATTTTGTGCAATGTGTGTGTGTGTGTGTGTGTGTGTGTGTGTGTGTGAGAGAGAGAGAGAGAGAGAGAGAGAGAGCCTACGGTCTTACTACGGTCAAGTTGAGCTCACAATATATCTTGGTGTGCATGATGTGCAGGTGATAAGCATAAAAACCACATCCTAGATTACCATTACTGACCTTATTACATAAATGACTAATATATTACAATGTAAATTACAAAGTTTCACGGTCTTCTTGTTTCTTCAAGTGCCATCAAGGAAGTTTGATTTGAACCTGCACAAACACTTGACAAATATCAAATATCAATTTTTGTCATTATCAAAACTGGGTGCAACCTATAAGGTCAACAAAAATCTTAAAAGAAGCTTCCCATTGAGATCTGAAATCTGCTCTGCCTGGCAGTCGTCTGCCACGACATGGCAGTCGTCTGTCAAAGTTAAAATTTAAACCCAGAATACTGACAGTCATCTGCCAGAACATAGGCAGTTGTCTGACTCAGAACACTTTGATTAAACCCTTTAACTTGCCAGTTGTCTGTCCATAGACAGAAATTTGTCTGTCTGGTGCATGGCTTATCAGAAACTCTCTTTTTATTTTGAAAACTTTCCTTCCTTTAAGACCTTCGTTACTTTGATTTCAAAAACATGTTTTAAGCTCTTTAAAATAAAGTGTTTCTTAGTTTCTTTTGTTTTTATAAGAGCTTGACTTATCTAAATGACATTTGGTTTTAAGTACTTACAATAGTTCTTCTAATTATGGTCTTCTTAAATCCTTCAGCCTCCTTTAGCCTTTTTAGGTTCACTTTTGACTTTGGGTTTGCTTGCGCTTAAACTTCTTCATTTTCCATTCATTGCCTTCAATATTCCGAGAAGCTTTCACTAGATTAACATTGATCTTCAACCTATCAACCTTGAGAGTTCTTTTACCTAAAACACATCACTTAACACCATATGTTAAAGCATCCTTCATTTTGTTATCATCAAAATAGGATTGAAAAGCCCAGTTAGGTCAACACATATCATGTGTAATGTTTACCTTTCTGCACTTTACTACTACTACACGTGTATGTTTATTTATTGATTGCATAGATTGACCCTAGGCCGTGTAATACTGTTATTAAACGGATTGACCGAGGCGATAATTTTTAAATACCCAATTCACCCCCCCTCTTGGGTTGCACCAAAGCTAACAACAACCTAGGAATATATCCCTAAAAATCCACCCAAAAATCTCCTTTCTTCTACTTACCCTCTAATTAGGGTAGCATCAATAGTCTTCTCTATCTTCTAGCTTGCTCTGCTCGTCTAACAGGATCACCTAAAAATGTCAGAATTATAGGGTGAGACACATCTCAGTAAGACAAAATATGTTAGTACTGATGTGTGGCATAAGAGTTTTCATGAATAATATATTTATCTATCAAACTGTATCTGAAATAACATAATAATATAAATCATATCACAACTCACACCTAGGTCACTTAAAATACAAGCATTTCTGAATTTTCTATCTAATCATACTTTTAACTATTGTATATATAATTTCTATTTTATGTAAATCCATATATATATATATATATATATATATATGTGTGTGTGAAAAATTTCCCCTGGATAGATAACTGTATGCAAGAATTAACCCCGCATACTCAGGTTGTGCGGCCCGTGGGCAGAACTTAACTTTGGCTGACCTACTAGGTTAAGTCAAACTGAAACCTCTGTGGTTTTATTGGCCCCCTTAACCCGAAATACAAGGGAGTCTTCGTCTCTCCTCTAGGGACAATCAACAGATCAATTTCCACACTCTATCTGAGATCTTTGGTTGCACTTTGTATTCTGTATTAGCTACAGTGTCGTACTTTGTAGTCTGATCTGGTCCATCAGGGATCCGATACTATATAATATTGTGTGTGTGTGTGTGTGTGTGTGTGTGTGTATCTTACTATTTCCATAATTCTGCATAACTGAAATAACCATGATTTTGTATTATCCAAAACAACTATACTAGTTGTAATACCATGATTCTGCTATATTACCTGTGTATCATGGTCCTATATTTTTTGTATATCATGGTATTGTAAAAATTGTTAAATCATGGTTCTGTATAACTATAAATTATACCTCGGCAATAGCTAAAATCATATTTCTGTAATATCTATAATTCGTGTTTCTATATCAACTATAAATCATAATAATATAGAAACTGAGTAAAATTTTGTACTAAACTATCATTTCTTATGCCACGCAATTAAATAAATAAAACTCATATACTATGACCTACATTTGTTTTTGTTGTATAAAAATAACTTATTATCTGTAGAATTTTCCTGAAATTCAGATTCCTAAATTTTTCTAAAATACATATTTTCTTACCCACAATTTGATATTCTAAATTTTTCCTGAAATTATATTCTGAAGGCACATAATTATTTATATATACTATAAATTACTAGTAAAATTTCTAAACATCTAGCATAACATATTTCCTTTACCTATTTCCTAATAAGCCTACTAAAACCCTAAATTCACACCCCACAGCATTTGAATCTCAAAACCCTGACATTCACATTTTCCAAATTTAATCAACTCAACCCCTAGTATATTTATCATTTAGTATTTTCTATACTTTATATACTCCAAATTAATAATAAAACTCTAAATTACCTCACTTACCCTAGTTTTGAAGTGGTGCCCTGGAACCCCAAATTGAAAATCTGCTCCAATGAAGTTGTAGAGAACCTTCCCACGAACCTCATGGTGGTTCCTGATCATCAAAATGGGGCTTAACGGAGTGTGAATCGAAGGAAGAAGGTGGGTAGGGCCGTAGGGTTTGGTGAGGGAGAGAGAGAGAGAGAGAGAGAGAGAGAGAGAGAGAGAGAGAGAGTGTGTGTGTGTGTGTAGAGACCCGGAGAATTACTATAATTAAATAATAAAGGAAAAGAGAGAAAAATGATTTTTCCAAGGGCCTCACTCGGTACTCATCGACGAGCACATAATATTCATCGACAAGTGGCCCATTGGGAACGTCGACAAGGACACGTGTGTTATCAATGAAGAGAAATCGAAAGGGGTTATATTAGAGCCTGAAGTTCATCAACGAATGTTGCGAACTAATCGATGAGGTTATGTGTCTCATGACGAGGCCGCACTTCATAAATATCCTCAAATCGAGATTCAGTGAGATAATTTCATGCAAAAATCCTCTCTCTCTCTCTTTCTAAAAATCGCCCCTCTGACTTCTCTCTATGTTTATCGCTTCGATTCTCACTAGTTCGATGACTGGAAGTCTCCATGTTACTCTTGGGAAGATTCTCTACAATACTGCCGGATCAGAATTTTGATTTGGAGTATTTGGGCACCATCCAAAATTTGGGTAAGTTGGTTATTTTAAGTTTTATAAGTTATTGGGTATTTCTGGATTGAGGGGAATGTGCCGGAAAGTGTTATACTGGTATATATTGAATTATTGGGAAATGTGTATTTTAGGTTGTTGAGTTGGGAACACACACATGAGTAGGTTTATTTAGATTTGTGGGCTTCTGAGTAAGCCAGGTAAAGGGATAAACTGAGTCAGCATTTTTCATGAAATTATTTATGAGTATATAACATTTATTTTTAGAAATTATATATGTATAGTATAGGGTTTGAAAATACTGTTGTTGAACAGGAAATTAGATTTAATACATTTTATCAAAAAATATGGCTTCAGATCAGATTTCATGTTTAGAATATTATTCATATTTGTGTGGCATGAATATAGATTTCCATTAAAATTATGTTATACCAGAATAATATGAATTTTTTTGTTTTTTAGAATAAGAATTTTATGATAGTTTTATGAAAAACCATTAAACCAGTACAGAAACTATGGTTTTAAATATTATGTTAAATAGTGCAGAAAATTCATGTTTAGTAAGTTATGATATGGCCGACATAGATGCCATGATTTATATGCTACGACATGACTGACATAGATGCCGTGATTTATGTGCTATGACATAACTAGCGTAGATGCCATGATTTATATGTTATGATATGGCCGGTGTAGATGCCATGATTTATGATTAGTATATATGCCATAATTATGTATGATATGTTAGAATTCATGAAAATATGATCATGCCAGATGTTACGTAGAAATATGAAACAGTTATGTATTTGAATTATGAATTGTACTATATGTTATCAAAAGCAAGACAACTTAGTTTAGTATTTCAGAGCACGGTACCATAGCTATACATATAAGTTCAAGTTTATGTTAGTGCCCACACATCTTAGATAGAGTGTGGGAGATGGCAGTCGATGTGGCTTTAGTGTAGTGCAGATGTTCCCCTAATAGTCTAGAATAGGTGGGACAAGCCCATCGTACTTATAGACTTATGTTGACTTAGCGTGGTTGGCCAGGCATTGATAGGTCCCACCTTCGAGTCGCACAACCCTGTCATGTGGGGGGTAAGACATGACATCAACTAGCTATCCATCCTGGGTATTATTTCAGTATTGTACAGTTATAGAAGATGTTTTACATGTTTACATAAATTAGTGCAATATTTATTATAAAATTTATGATGATATGATAAATCATGTTTTACTCAGAGTTTATACTGCCAATTTTTATCAGATATGCATATTATGCATAGTTCTTATTTAAGCACGATAATACTCATGTTGCAACACACTGATATTAGTTTATTTCCTTTACTGAAATGTGTCTCACCCCAACATTACAAACATTTCAGGAAATCCAAATAGAAGGGCGGATAGATCTTCACAATAGTAGAGGTTAACCGAACTACCCTTTCAGAAAGGTAAGTTGTTGAGTTAGGGTCAGAATGGTTTTTGGGTTATGACCACAGGGTACTTTTTTGTTCTTTATGGATGATTGTACATATATGACAAGTTCAGTAGAGTGCTGGTATTGTGTCCGGTGTTGTATGGCATGTATGTAATTATATTTTCCACTTCTTAGGTATCAAAGATGTATGATAAGTATATCCTCGGTACCCACGGATTCGGATTGATCATGACTAAATCAGTACTAGCATGATATCAGAGTTATTATAAATGTTATTATGTAGGAAAACAAATAATATATGGTAAAATAGGCAAGTTGTTATAGTTTGGTATCACAGCCTAGGTGGCTAGGTTTTGTAAACTTTAGAGTTCAGCGGAAACAATACCAAAATAATGGAAAAAAGATTCGAAATTTTGTTCTACAGTGCGAAGGTAGGACTTCCATGGTGGTTCTGTGTCTTTCCTAGGGTGACGATTTCAAGAAATCCGTAGTAAACTATTATCGGGTTATGTTTCTATAGTGTTGGATTGAAATCTTGATTTAAGGTAAGGATGTTAAGATAGTGTTTAGATACGTAAATTTTAAGGATAGGTTCCCAAAGCCATGTTTATTATCTTTGCAGGATAGACCCTAGGGGTGGCAGTGCTCATGCGAGCGGTAGTGAGGGTGCAGGGCCCTCAGGTGTAGGCGGGGTTGATTCAAATGCAGCATTACATAGTGTAGCTTAGCAGGTCATGGCTAAGATTGTATGAAACTCTAGGGAATAGGGAGGTCTGTCTGCAGGCCACGGGTGTACGATAGAGAAATTTACCAAGATGAATCCTCTAGCATTTTTAGGAGGAGCTGATCCTATAGTCGCCGAAAACTAGATGCAGGAAATTGAGAGTTATTGGCAGTGTTGCAGTGCATGGAAGAACGGAGGGTTTTATTTGCCACCTATAAGCTTACAAGAGAGATCGAGAGATGGTGGACTACTGTAAAACTATTGGAGGATCAAAATTCAGTACCTATAGTTATGACTTGGTGTCGGTTTAGAGATTTGTTTCTTGAAAAATACTTCCCGGCCACTACTAGTGAGGCCAAGGTGGAGGAATTTTTGAATTTGAAGTAAGGACAGCAAATAGTCCAGCAGTACGCAGTGAGGTTCATAGAGTTGTCCTGCTTCGCCCCATATATCATTCACGATGAGGCAAAGAAGGTGAGACAGTTTGAAAGAGGTTTGAGGCGAGAAATATATAAACAAGTAGAGGTGTTGAAAGTGCAAGACTTTGCTGAGTTGGTAGACAGAGCAGCTGTGGCAGATGCTAGTAAATGGATGGGTGTAGAGGAGCAGGGGCAGAAGAAGAGGTCCACGCCTTTAGGTTTTTAGCAGGGATCTAGTAGGGGCCCTTGGAAAGAGGTAGTTATGATTAAGGACAGAGGCAGGAGACAAGGACCCGTGAGGTTTAGGGTATGCAGATTTACCCTGTCTGTCACACATATGGAAAGAAATATCTGGGAGAGTCTCGAGCGGGGAGAGGCATATGCTATCATTATGGTGGACCAGGGCATTTTGCACAAGATTGCCCTACACCACCTGGTACCGCTCCTACTCCCAGACCTTACCAGAGAGGTTATCAAGTGCCTCGTGGAGGCCAACAGAGGAATGTAGCCCTGACGAGGGTTTACATATTGACGTCGAGAGACGCTGAGACTGCAGGTGACGTCGGGAGACGCTGAGACCATAGGCAACGTCGTGACAGGTACCCTTACTGTTTTATCATGTGAAGCTATTGTTTTATTTAATTCTGGTGTCCCCCACTCTTTTGTGTCTGTAGGATATGTTAAATTGTCTGGTGTTGAGACACAGATATTAGATGTTGAATTGTCTGTAGCTACACCAATAGGGTTAGTGGTAAAGTGTCGTAGGGTGCTTAGAGGCTATCCAGTAGATATTTAAGGAAGAGTGCTATTAGCTAATCTAATTGTGTTAGATATGCATGGATTTGATGTAATACTGGGTATGGATTGGCTGGCAGCTAACTATGCTAGTATCGATTGTCATATGAAAGAGGTGATATTTAGACCACCGGGAAAGTAGGAAATCAGATTAATGGGATCGCGAATGCATTCCCCACCTCTATTAGTGTCAGCCATACAGGTGAGAAGACTACTCCTAGACGGATGTCAGGGGTTTATAGCCTACATAAAGGAGCTAATAGAAAATGAATTGAAGCTTGTCACTACACTAGTGGTAAATGAGTTTCCAGATGTTTTTCCAGAGGAACAACCCGGGTTGCCTCTCGACCGCGAGGTCGATTTTGCTATTGATTTACTTCTAGGGACGGCACCGATCTCTAAAGCTCCTTATCAAATGGCTACAACAGAATTGGGAGAATTAAAGGATCATTTGTAGAATTTATTGAATAAAGGGTTTATCAGACCTAGTGTATCTCCTTGGAGAGCTCCAATTTTATTTATGAAAAAAGAAAGATGGGACTACAAGGATGTGCATAGATTATAGGGAGATAAACAAAGTAACAGTTATGAACATGTATCCTCTACCCCGTATAGATGACTTATTTGATCAGCTTCAGGGTACACAGGTTTATTTAAAGATTGATATATGCTCTGGGTATCATTAGGTCAAAGTTAGGATAGAGGACATCTCTAAGACAACATTTTGTACTCGGTATGACCATTATTAATTTTTGGTTATGCCATTCGGACTGACGAATGCTCCTGCTATAGTTATGAATTTAATGAATAGAGTCTTTCATCAGTATTTAGATCAATTCGTTGTAGTTTTCATTGATGACATACTAGTCTACTCGAGGAGTTTTGAGGAGTATGAGACACACTTAAGGCTAGTACTTCAGATGCCCAGAGAAAAGAAATTGTATGCCAAGTTTAGCAAATGTAAATTCTGGATAGAGAAAGTTGCATTTTTGGGGCATATTATATTAGGATATGGAATCTCAATAGATCCCAGTAAGATAGAGGCAATGGTAAAATGGGCTAGGCCGAGGAATGTTCAGGAAGTGAGGAGTTTCTTAGGACTGGCAGGTTATTACCATTGATTTGTAGAAGGATTTTTAGGATTGTTAGGGCCTTTAATGCCATTAACTCGGAAGAATGACAGGTTTGAATGGGACGACGAATGTGAGCAGAGCTTTTAGAAATTGAAGTAGAGGCCTGTCACTGCACTTGTATTGACTATTCCATCAGGAGGTGATGGATATGTGATCTATAGTAACGTGTCTTTGAAAGGGCTCGGATGTGTGTTGATGCAGTAGGGTAAAGGTGTAGCATATGCTTCCAAACAGTTGAAAGAATATGAAAAAAATTATCCTACCTATGATCTAGAATTGGCTGCAGTGGTTCACGCATTGAAAATTTGGAGGCATTATCTGTACGAAGAGAGATGTGAAATATTTTCAGATCATAAAAGTCTAAAGTACTTCTTCAAGCAGAAGGAGGTGAATATGAGATAGAGAAGATGGTTGGAACTTATTAAGGATTACGACTGCACCATTAGTTACCATCCAAGGAAGGTAAATGTAGTGGTTGATGCTCTAAGTCGAAAATTAGGGGAAGCAGCACAGTTAGCAGTAGTAATTCAGCACCCGATCCAGATGAACTTGGAGAGACTCGATGTGGAGCTAGTAGAGAGTGATCACCAGTCATTTATTGTCAACTTGGTGGTACAACCTACTCTACAAGAGAGGATTAAAGTTGCTTAGAGGGATGACGCAGAATTAGTGGAGCTGATAGCTAAAGTGCAGGATGGACAGGGAGAGGAATTTAGTATTTTAGATGACGGAGCTCTGAGGTTCCGTACTAGGCTGTGCGTGTCTGTAGAAATGAATATTAGAAGGACGATTCTAGAGGAGGCTCACCGATCCCTATACACAGTGCATCCTAGCAGCATTAAAATGTATCGGGATCTTCGGGAATCATTCTGGTGGAGTGGCATAAAGAGGGAGATAGCTGAATTCGTGGAACATTCTTTGACGTGCCAATAGGTGAAGGCTAAGCACCAAAGATTGGCGGGACAGTTGCAGCCACTTCACATCCTTAAGTGGAAGTGGGATCATATTTCTATGGATTTTGTTATAGGTTTACCATAGGTATTGCATGGGCAGAATGCAATTTGGGTGATTGTAGATAGACTAACAAAGACTGCTTATTTTATTCCTATTAAAGTTAACTACTCCATGGGCAGGCTGACAGAATTGTATATTCAAGAGATAGCACGATCACATGGTGTGCCAATGTCTATAGTATCTGACCAAGACCCACATTTTACATCATGGTTTTAGAGGAGCTTGCAAGAGGCTCTCGGGTCTCAGTTATCATTCAACATGACATTTCATCCTTAGACTGATGAGCAGAGAGAGAGAGGATGATCCAGATCCTTGAGGATATGCTACGAGCATGTGTGCTGGATTTCGGGGGTAGTTGGACCTAGTATCTGCCACTGGTTGAGTTTGTGTATAATAACAGCTATTAGGTCAGTATCGACATGACACCTTACGAGGCGTTATATGGTAGGAGGTGACATTCTCCATTATAATAGGATGAGATGTGTGAGAGGTGAGTGTTGGGACCAGAGTTAGTGCGGCAAGTGTACAATAAAGTCTGACTTATCAGAGATAGAATCAGTGCAACTCAGAGTTGGCAAAAAAGTTATATTGATGCTCAACACCAAAAATTGGAGTTTGATACAGGAGATCATGTGTTTCGGAAAATGGCTCCACTGAAAGAAGTTATGAGGTTTGGGAGGAATGGTAAGTTGAGCCCTAGGTTTATTGGCCCATTTGAGATACTTGAGAGAGTGGGGTCAGTTGCCTACCGGCTAGCTTTACCACCAGCTTTATCTAGAATACATGACGTATTTCAATTTCCATGTTAAGGAAATACATCCCAGATCCCTCCCATATGATCAGCTATATAGGGATAGAACTCAGTAATACTTTGGCATATGAGGAAACACCAGTGCAGATTCTAGATAGGAAAGAACAAAAAATTGCGCAGTAGGAAAATTCCATCAGTAAAAGTCCTGTGGAGGAATCACGCAGTGGAAGAAGTTTCATGGGAGCTTGAGGAGCAAATACGACAGAAATACCCGTACTTTTCAGTGAGGACTAGTAGTAATAAAAAAAAATAAGATCAGGTAAGTAAGTAATGTTTCTTTTGTAGGTTAATCAATACATGTATAGTTTCTATTTTGGTTGGTTATAGGAGAATTTTGTTCAATTATTGTAATCTCCCAGAACCATATATATAACCATGATATTCCTTCACCATAAGTGAGGGTGAGTAATAAAATAAGTAGCTCATTTTTCCCCAAGGGATGGTGTATGATTTAGATAGCAAATTTTAAGGACGAAATTTCTATAAGGAGGAGAGAATATAGAAACCCAGAGAATTATAACAATTAAATAATAAAGGAAAAAGAGAGAAAAAAGATTTTTCCAAGGGGCTCAGCAGGGACTCATCGACGAGCACAAAATATTCTTCGACGAGTGGCCTATTGAGAATGTCAACGAGGACACGTGTCTCATCGACGAAGAGAAATCGAAAGGGGTTATATCAGAGCCTAAAGTTCGTCGACAAAAGTTACGAGCTCGTCAACGAGGTGATGTGTCTCGTCGACTAGGCCACACTTTATAAATATCCTAAAATCGGGATTCAGCAAGACCTCGCTGGTTCGACGACCGAAAGCCGCCACATTACTTCTGGGAAGATTCTCTACAATACTGTCGAATTAGAATTTTGATTTGGAGTATTTGGGCACCATCCTAAAATTTGGGTAAGTTAGTTATTTTAAGTTTTATAAGTTATTGGGTATTTCTAGACTGAGGGGAATGTGCTGGAAGGTGTTATACCGGTATATGTTGAATTCTTGAGAAATGTGTATTTTAGGGTGTTAAGCTGGGAGCACACACAGGAGTAGGTTTATTTAAATTTGTGGGTTTTTCAGTAAGTCAAGTAAGAGGATAAACTAAGTCAGTATTTTTTGTGAAATTATTGATGAGTATACAACATTTATTTTCAGAAATTATAAATGTATAGTATAGGGCTTGAAAATACTGTTGTTGAATAAGAAATTAGATTTAATACATTTTATCAGAAAATATGGTTGCGGATCAGATTTCGTGTTTAGAACATTATTCATATTTGTGTGGCATGAGTATAGATTTCCATGAAAATTATGTTAAACCAGAATAATATTATTATTATTTTTTTCTAGAATAAGCATGTTATGATAGTTTTCATAAAAATCATGAAAGTAGTACAAAAATAGAATTTCCTCTTTTTTTCAATTTCTTCAATTATTATATTTTTTGGGTCTTTACATTAACACAAGAACTTTGCAGGTCCAATGCAATTAGGACATCGACATCATCTTTTATTGGTGCGTCGATATACATTAAATTTCAACCACCCCCTCTTTGCGGATATCTTGAACTCAATTCTAACATGTACTCATTCAGATCAATATCTAATCCTTCATATATTTTCTGTTTTCAAACTTTCTAACTTCATCTTCCTTCTAACTCAAATCGATTTCGTTGGCCCTATGTTGTACTCAATAACAATCAATCCTTGTATAATCTCATCGTTAATGTATAATAAGATCGTAATTTTGTTAGCTGACGAACTTAACGCAATTTTGAATTTTGAACAAAAATTGAGAAATAGAGTAGTTGCAAGAGTAAATTTGCAGCAAGTTCACAAAACACTTGAATGTGGTGAGGGTGGTTGGAGGAGAAAGGAAATAGAAGGAAAAGAAAGAAGCAAGGAGATATGATGAATGTGAAGTGGGTGGATGAAAGAGAATGAAAATGATGGGGTGGGGGTAGATGGGCCTCGCTGGTATACGTATGCGGATTGGGGTAGATGGGCACACAGGTATACATGCATGGATTTATTAACAAATCTACACATGTCAAAACCGACTTTTGGAAACTTGATTTTCACTTGTATTAAATTTCCCCCTCCCCCCACCACATAGTTACCTCGAGAAGGAGTGCGCGTGATTTTTTAGGTCTTTGTTTGGAACTGACTTTCCAAAAGTCATTATATATATATATATATATATATATATATATATTTTAATGCATAGGTTGCAGGCTGTCAACCTCTTTAATGCGCAATGTCACAATCAATTTTTCAAAAGTCGATTATGATACTTTTAGATTTAAAAAAAATATATATATACTCAACCGACATTCCAAAAGTCGATTGAGTTCAAAACCGTAATATTTCCGCCATCCACTTATATTTGTATGTTTTTTTTTTCTTAATATTTCCATAAAAAAAACTCCCACTTGTTCATCGTGTATTTATTTGCTTTCTTTTTAAAAATATTGAACAAATATGTAGTTGGTTTTTTATTTTAATAATTAAATTTTTAATTTTTGCAGTGATACCAAATGAGTCCTTATTATTAGCTTTTAATTTTTAATTTCTCTATTTAATTTTTACTTTTTATTTTTTTATCTCATACTTTTTGACGGTATCACCAAATAACCATAAAATTATAAATCAATATTTTTTTTCATACTCACTCAAAATGGTTTAAATTGTCAATTTGAGTTTCTCCCTTCTTTGACTCTTTGCAATTGGGAACTAAAACTTGTATTTTATTCTATTCCACTACTGAAATGAATACAAGAATTAAGGAGAATCTACTAATCTAGGGGACGCCTAGGGGAATTGACCATCGAGGGAGCGCGGAAGATACGTGGCAATTGCCCCAGGCGTGGCCGGAGCCAGTGCAACTTTTCCCGTCAGCAGCCAATCAGATTCCGCTGTTTGGCCAGGACAAATTCAAAAGTTTCCCGGAAAATGAAAGGATGAGAAAAGCCACACAACGCACGAGCGCTTGCCTACGTGGCGCCTAAGAATGCCCCACGTCGCAGAAAAGATGCTCTTCTCCTCGGGAGTTTGTTATTTTCTGTGGAAAATGAGAGACATTTTCTGCCAAACAGAGGACTCTGAGTCCCGAGGAAGATGCAAGAAAGTTCCATTTTATTTCGGTCGTAAATAATTGCCCTTTAATCTTTACCTAACAATCGCTTTTTGACGATGCCGGGCTGAACTTTTGAAAGAAACCAGACACGCTGACAAACAAACAAACCCTAAGCCCCCCCTAAATCCCAAGTGAGTCGGTATCTTTAAAGCGTCCCTCCAAAGGGTAGCCCTCCCATTTTGACTGTACACAGAAATTCCACGGAATTGCATTTGGGAATTTTTTTTTATGATAATAATAAGGATTTGGAGAATAGAAATAGAATATTGTAACTGGGTAGGAATCTATATGAACTATGTATGTGCTTCATTCTGAATGTAATGACCGAATCTAATGCTCCTTTTTGGACCCTTTGTATTATTTATTGAGACTCCTTTAAACTCGTAAAGAATCTTCTTAGCCGGTCCAATTTGTAGAGCTTTTATTGAATGAAATTTGTTTCGTATCTTTAAAGAAAATTAAAGATATTTTGGAGAGAAAATAAATTGAAGTGGTCATGAAATAAAAATTAAATAATGAATTCATATTACCCATTGTATAGTTATATTAGATTGTAAACTATTTCTGAACTACACGTCTGAGTTCAAAAGTAATCTTTATTCTAAAGTAGACTTTTAATTAAAAAAGTTCAACAACCATCGTATATTTAGTTTGCAATGATTTTAGATCCATTTAAATTATTTTTCAACTCTGCAGTGTATGTCCCAGCTATTGAATATAAATTAGTCCACCAATAATTAATTTATATAATACATTAATTGCTTTTATTAAAATATATTTAAATTTTAGTTATTCAAAACACTAAATTATTTTTTAAGTATTTATTAGTTTCTTTCCAACTAAAATTATTACAAAAGATGTAATTATGAATTTATATGTAAGTCAAAAGAATAATAAAAGATTATAAGTTATATATAATATTATGGTCATAAATATTTATGTGTGTATGTTTGAAATATTATAGAATGTTTGCTTCGGAGACATGAAATTCGTGTCCAATATTTATTTGCTTTTAATTAATAAGTAATTCACTATATTTTTTATTTTGCCTATTTTATTATTTAAATTTTGTCCTCTGCTCTAGAAACACTCATAAAAAATGATTTTTCTAAACACAAAACATTATATATATATATATATATACATATATATTTGAATTTACCAAATCATATTATTATATATTAAATTATAATTAATAAATTTTAAAGTATATGTGTAAGAGCTGTTCTTGCGTTGCCCCATTAATTTTTCATTGGGGTTTGGTTTGATTTGGTTCTGTTGATGCGTGTGGACGTAGAAGGAATCTGATGATATGTCAAACCTGCAGAGAACTAATATATAAGAAAGCAAATTTAAAGTTCCCTATGCATTTCATTGCTTGCCGACCAAGCAAAGAGAAAAAATAAAAAGGCAGAGGTGGCGTCATGCACGCACAAAACCCGAGTTCGTAGTTTACTCGTAATGCCAACACATGCACGTTTGACGTCTAATTTAATTATGAGAGGCATCCATCAATTTATAATTAGTCAGACAAGAAATCGCTGCTGGTTTTCACGCAACTGGTTAGGTTGCCATTTCAGCTGCGGCATGTTTCCATCTCTCTCTTACAAGGGGCGGTCACCCTCGAGTTTTTTCCCATTTTATTATTAAATATATATATATATAAAATAATATTTTTATTGAGAAAAAATTTTTCAAACTGATACTCACGTAATCTCACAAACAATTAAACACATTGTTAATTTTTAAAAAATATAATTAGAGAAAATAAATTTCTCAATAAGCTATAAAAATACCTAGTGATTATAATGTTGCAAAATGTTTATTGGATGTAATATTTAAAATTAACAATGTGTTTTATTTAAATTTAATTATAATTTAAAATAAAAAATTTAAGTTTATAAATTTTATAAACTTAAATTTAAAATATAACAATTTTTTACTTGTTAAAATATAACTTTCCCTTATAAATTTTAAATTTAATTAAATTTAAATTTTTTAAAGTTATAATTTAAATTTAATTATAACTTTCCTTTTTTATAAATTTAAATTTGTCTTACAAAATGTTTAATTGTTAATTTTAAATATTACATCCAATAAACATTTTGCAGCATTATAATTATTAAGCATTTTTATAACTTATTGAGAAATTTATTTTTTCCAATTATATTTTTAAAAAATTTTGAAATAATACAAATTATTTTGTCATACTTATATAATTAGTTGACTCAAAGCATCAAAGCAGTTAATTCGAAATTTTTGTTCGGTCTCTAATCCACTTATTTGACTTTAATCATTATATTAATCATATATATATATATATATATATATATATATATATTTACTAAATTAATGTCATTTTAAAATATCATTTTATTAAGGACAAATTTTGTTATTCCACGTGCACTTAATAGTTAACTAACAAAATATTCATTCCGTCAATAAAATTAAATTATAAGAAATTTTTTAGTATTTTTTTGAAAATTCAGGGGTTAGAGCCATATTTTGAAATTTTTTTTTGGATTTTATCCAAATTTTTATGACAAAATACTTATTTATAATCAATAATTTCTTTTATGTAAGGATTTTTTTAAAATTATATATTTAAAATTTAAAAATTTAAATTTAACTTTAAATTATATTTATAAGGGAAAGTTATGATTAAATTTATTAAAAGGGAATGTTTATTATTTAAATTTAAATTTGTAAAAATGGAAAGTTATAATTATAGCCGTAAATCTCGCTGGACTAACCTGCGAGATTTGTTCAGTGCCACGTGTCACCACCTTGTTGGTCTGAGATTTTAAATCTCGCAGTTTGAAGTTGCGAGATTTTTTCTGCAATCGTGCCACGCGTCAGCTTCTCATTGATTGGATTTTTAAATCTTACAGCATCAAATTACGAGATTACGTGAGCATCAGTTTGAAAAATTTTTTCCCAATAAGAGTATTATTTTATATTTTATTTCTTTTCAATAATAAAACAGGAAAAAACTCCCTCTCTGTCTCTCTCCCTCTCTCTCTCTCTCAAATACACATGCATAAAGGAATTAACAAATACATAAAAAAAATTAAGAACAAAACATAATTGAATAATACATTTCTTGAGTCGGCTGGTAGTCCATAGAGGCGCCTAGAACTACAAAAAGGGGTAGGTCTCTCTTCAATGCATATGGCTATTATTTTTTGTTTCTTTCTATATTAATACTGGAGAAGTCTAGAACTCTCAATTGAAACCTTATTTTATTGAGGATAAAATTGAAAATGATATAGTGGGTTTTCTGGTTAAAAATTTCTGATTTTGGCATGTTGTGCAAAGTATGCACCAATGCGCAGCGGAAGCACAAATTGAATTGGAACGTGCAATGTAACAATCAACGATGAACAATACAAAATCAATCAATCACAAAGAGAATAAAGAAAAGTAATAAAAAGACATGATACAAGAATTTACGTGGTTCGATAATGTGCCTACGTCCACGGGAGCAAGCAACTAATTTTCACTATCTTTATCACACAAGAGTTACAAAATATTGTTTTATATGCTATTCCTATGTGTACAGAAGACTTAAAAATTATCTAAAATATTTTTGTAGTAATTCCCGAGCAAAATCCTCTGAAATTCTCAATTTACTAATCTTTCCGATTCAAATCCCGTAATCAGCGTCGAACAATACCATCAACAATTTGATGCAAATGCAGAAACTTGAAGACTAAAACCATCGACAGTTATCTCCTGAGAGCAAACCGTCAACCCAACTATCGACGATTCTTTCCTGCAGCTCAGTTTCCTTGTTCTTACTTCATCTTACAGTCCCTGAGTATGTATTCCACTTAATATGAGTCATGTTGGGGATGTGGCTCATACTCAGAGCAAATCACATATACCGGAGAAAGCTGCGTGACGCGAGGGACAAAGGGACAGAAGCAAGGTGGAGCTAAGGAGGGCAAACCATCGAAGGTTTGGGGCCTAACCATCGACAGTTTTCAAGTAGTAATTGCAAAGAGTTTTCTTTTGTTCCAAACCGTTGATAGTTTCCGTCGGCGCAGTTTTCATATTTTCAAATTAGGGGCTTTTAGATTGGGTTTATCTGGATGATTTTCCTCTTGGGAATCGATAGAGGTATACTTTAGATATACTAGAACACTTCTATATGCATTGGGTTCATACTTAAATAATATTGTAACCCAAATATTATAGCTTTGACATTGATCATAGTGGAGCCCAAGTGCTGCTCCCGTGGACGTAGGTTATTGCCAAACCACGTATATCTTATGCATTCTAGTTCTGCTTTTGATCCTTCTTATTATTGTCAGATTGCTTCTTGAGTATGCTTCATCATTCATTGATTGCATTAGTGGTTGTTGATTGTTTCATGATTGATTGTGTGCCTCCGCTGCACATGTTCAAGTTGAACGAATATCAACAAGTGGTATCAGAGCTATTGATTTTACAATGGCTGGGGTCTCTTTGATTAAGTTTGATGTGAGCCAGTTCGATGAAACTGGCAGTTTCGGGCTCTAGAAACAAAAGGTGAAGGACTTACTAGTGTAGTAAGGGATGGTGTTGGAATTATAAGGCTTAAAATCCTGTTTTGATGCTAACAAACAAGTGGAACTTAACATATTTGGTTAAGTAATGTCATTTCAGGACTCAACTATGAAAACGCAAGGTCAAGTGCTCATAGAGTTTGTTTTCCAAAGAAAGAAAATCAAATGAAGCTTAGTGCATGGATTACTTAAAGCATGAATTCAAAGATAAAGTTTGAAGATCATGAGAGCATTGATATTAAAGAAAAAACTTCCAGAATGAAAGTTCAAAAGATCATTGAAATTCAGCAGCAAAGAGAAATCAAAAAAATGAAGAGAGTCAATAGGAGATGTATTGTAAGTACTTCGAGTATTTTCAAATTATGAAATTTCATTTTGAAGCTCATTAGGAATGAAGTGACTTAGAGACCTTAATTTTTAAAATCTTGGAACATATTTTTCAAAGAAAACAAATTAACATTCCAAGAATAGATAAGAAAAGAGATAGAAAATAACAATATTTTAAAAGCCAGAATTTTTACTTAACAGACGCTTGATTGAACATGGTGAGTAGGCTGCCACATTAAAAGCTTTTAAAATATATAGATAGAAGGTCGTCAGGCTACTGTCTAGGTCTTGACAGAAGCCTAACGGTGTAAAATCAGAAGCCTGACGAGGTTTCATCAAGCTACTGCCACGCTTCTGCCTATTTTTTAAAACTAGGTTATTTAGTGATAGGCGCCTGACCCCAAGGTGACAGGCGACTGCCACCCTACTGCTTGTGTATTTTAGCTATGTAATTCATTGACAAGTGACTGACGAGAACCCCTCAGACTACTTCCATGCGGTAGAATTTAAAATTTATAACCGACATATTTTTGAAAAGTCAATTACTTGGGGCTCAGACTTGTTCAAAACTTGGACACTACTCCAAGTAAACTTGGGGATCAAGTTAAATTTTTTTTCTAACACTATAAATACACCCAAGATCAATTAATTCAATAACCAAGAATCAAACACAACTTTCAATCTCTCTTAATTATTTTCAAACTCTTAAAGGCTTTCTCACTCTCATCTTGCACGAAAATTACTGAGGCTTTGCTGACTCTCAATCTCTAATCTTGTGCTACAATTCTAATTCTTTCATCCATTGAAAGAACTATTTGGTGATGCACATTTTGAACTTTAATCTGAATTTCATATTTTGAATTACTTTGAAGTATATAGTTCTGAATTTGTACTAATATGCTCTTTAAGAGAGTGTTCTTGTATGCAGCTATCATTTTGTATTCTTGTAGTGTTTTTGATGATTCCAGGATTGTTGGATCGTTGGTTAAGCATGGCGGATCGCTTAGAGAGGTGCTGCTCTAGCCTAATTGAAGGAGTGACTGAGTGAGGGGATATCACTTGGAGAGGCAAGCTCTAGCCTACTAAAGGAGTGTGAAACGGTGTTGTTTCGCCCGGAAAGGAACTAATATAGTGGAATCCTTTAGTGGTTTGCCAAAGGCGAGGACGTAGGCTGGGGATAAGCCGAACCTCATAAAAATCCCGGTGTCACTCTCTTTCCCTTGCTCTCTTTATTTTCAACACATATAAACTGCGTGGATGTTTTAAATTCATTAATCTTAAAAACTACGTGAATTGGATTTCAAATAAAGCTGAAATGTAATTTGTTTTTGGGCTTGCAGAAATCGAAATGAAGTACGTTGGTTAGTCAATATTTTACAAAAACCGTAAGGGAGTACGTTGATTGGTTAACACCCAAAAACCTATTAACTAAGGTTTATTTGAAATCTGAATGTTGGGAAGAGTGTGGATGTTTTGTTGAATATCAAATTGAGAAACAAATTTCACAAATACAGGGCTTGATTCAAAATTTAATTCACTACATGACTGCAAACAAACTAAACATCTTCAATTCTTGAAAAAGCTCAAATAATTGCATAGCATATCTTGATTGAATATTTTATGGATTTGATTGATCGGTTTTAAAGTTTGGTGTGGTTGATTGATTGTTTAATTGTGTTGTGGATTGTATAAAAAAAACTAAGTTTTTGTGTGATTGTTAAATCAAACAAAGAAGTCAAGAATTAATTAAAAAAATTTAAAAGAAAAATTTTAATAACCCAATTCACCCGCCTCTTGGGACTACACCATAGTTTTCAGATGGTGAAGGCATTATATGGAAAAAAAATCAGATGACATGAACGACGCAAGTTAGAAAGAGCTTGAAGTAAAGGCGGTTTCCACAATCAGGTTATGTCTAGCCAATGATATGTTGTATCACATCATGGATGAGGACTCGCCAGTGGCTGTTTGGCTGAAACTGGAGCGTTGATACATGTCCAAGTCGATTTCAAACAATCTCTATCTTAAGCAAAAGCTTTATTGGATTAAGATGGCAGAGGGTTTAGACTTGACTCAACATGTCAACACATTTAATGAGATCATTAGTGATCTGGGGTGAGTTTATGTGAAGTTCAAGGAAGAGGACAAGGTGTTGATGCTACTAAATTCCCTACCTACAATGCCTACATATGAGAATCTAGTTACGACGCTCACTTGGGGGGAAAAAAAACTTTGGAGTTGGAGGACATCATGAGTGCATTGCTGGGGTTCCATCAAAGGAAGAAGACCAACGATGAGGGTTCACATGGTGAAGGACATATGACGAAGGGTAATCAAGATTGTGGGAGAGGCAAATCCTAAAGTGGACTGAGTGGTAGTAAAACTGAGTCTAGGAGGAAGAAAAATGTTCACTGTTTTAAGTGTGTAAAACTAGGGCAGATAAAATCGAAATGTCTGGAGTGGGAGAAGGGAAAGGCAAAAGCTCAAAAGGGCTCGTCAAAATCCTTGAATGTAGTTAAAGAAGTGGACTCGAAGAGCAGTAATGGTGATATGCTTACTATTTCATCAGGTTCAAAACATCTCACGGGTTCTTAGATCTTAGACTTGAGATGTTCTTTTCAAATAACGCCCAACAAAGCCTGGTTCACCACTTACATATTAGTGAGTCCTGGTTCCGTTCTTATGGGAAACTGTGTGGTTTATAAAGTTCTTGGAATGAGGGACATCAAGATCAAGATGTATGACGATGTGATAAGGACGTTATGTGTGGTAAGGCATGTACCCGATCAACGAAAGAATGTGATATCACTAGGTGCTTTGTGTTGACTTTGGTGTATTCCCAAGAGGGGGGATGAATTGGGTATTTAAAAATTCTTCCTAGGTTTAGCTAATCTAACAGCAGTATTTCAAAACCTAGGGTCTTTTTAAGCATATACCAATTGCGCAGATAATATGCAGAAATTAAATCATGCGCAACATTCACAATATATTGAATATAACATACGCGTGCAGGAATATAAAGTGTTGGAAATATAAAGTACACGTACAATATGTCATCAGGGTTCGGTCAATATTGCCTACATCCCCGCCTCTATCTCGCAAGGCCGAGGATTCCACTAAAGTTGCTCACTTGTGAGTAAAGCGGCACCAAATACAACACCTTACAGGATGGTGCACCTAGTTCTCTTAACTGGGTCTGAAACAGTCCGGTACTATTCATAGGGCTAGTCTCCCTTTTCTGATCATATGTTGGGAATACAACATATATGAAAATATTTGTACAAGTAGATGCTTCTAATACAAGCAAATGTGTACAACAATTAAAGCACAATGCCCTCACATATGATATGAAATGAAGCTCAATGTGAGTGTGGATAATTTCTCAAAATATATTTGCAATCTTTGAAAATGATGTATATGATAATTGCTTTAAAGATTCAACCCCTAATAAAAATTTTCTCTGAAATTTATTTTTCAAATGAAGTAGTGAGAACTTAAGGTTTTCAGTTTCAAACAATTTTTCACAAACAAATATATATAATCTTTGATTTAATACTAAAGTAAACAATAGGTACTTCAAAGATCTTAACCCAAAGAAATATCTCCAAATGAAAATTTATGTAAAAGATAAAGCACAGGAGATCTAAAAAGTGTTTTTGTAATATAACAAAAATAAACTTTTGAACACTTGCAATAAATGTGCAAGATTCACAAGCTATTCAAAGTAAGCTCCCAAAGATATTTATCAAATGAAATATATGGGAGAGATCTTGGATTTACTCTCTAAAGATGATGTGAAAAATGTATAAACAATTAAGAGTAAATAATTTATGAAATCAAAGATATGAAATATATGCCCTAAACAAATGCTCTCTTACAAGATGATTTTTCAAAAAGAATGATGAAGAGAGTAAGATATTTTTGCTTGAAAGTGTAAAAATGGGAGAAAAAATTTGAGAGAAATTTTATGCTAATCTTACTCTTAATTTTGAGTAATGAGGGGGTCTTTATAGACTTTGGGAGAAAAATGACCGTTAGGGACACAAGCTAGATGCACACATAAGATCCTTGTGTTTCGTTAGCATCAAAACCATAGATTGGACTCAAAAAGTCAACACTTTGGATTGCGATGGGTATAGTTACAAGTCTAAAGGCGGGATGATGATAGTGTGTGATGGCGTATCGATGGTGATGAAGGGACAAAGGATAGTAGGGAATCTCTATGCACTGGAGGGTAACACAATTGTAGGTGGAGCTACAACTGAGAATTTTGAGTAAGGAAATACTGTTTTGTGTAATGTAACCACACACAAAATGGTGTGTATTTTTAACTACATTGGTATGGATGTTTGGGGATCAGTGAGGGCAGCATCACAGGTTGGACATGGGTATTTCATGAGGTTATCATGAAAGGTCTGGGGGTATCTCATGCAACATAAGTTGGAGTTATTTGCCAGGTATAACTTGTGGTTGACATGGAGTACCAGACCGGGAGAGAGTTCCTCATGTAAGATATTGTTGCTTAGTACGCTGATGGTCAAGGAGTTTTGTGAATAGGGAATTGTGTATGCAGGGTTTACAATGGACTTCTTGGTAAAATCAGTGAGTATGACATGTTTCTCAGTTAATTGATTGCCAAAGGAATCACTATATGGGAGAGTTGCAGGAGAGGCTTGGACTGGTTATGCGGTAGACTTTGGAGGTCTAGCCATGCATGTTTCTAGTGAGGTGGGATCTAGGCTTGGTGTTATGTCCAGACAATGCATCTTTTTGGTATATAAGAAAGATGGGTTCAAGCTAGGCGATGCAATGGAAAACATGGTGACGATTGGTGGAGATATGGTTTTAGGTGTTAAAACCATGGGACAATGTACTCAGGTAGATGAAGAGAAACGGGTGCTAGAAAGTTGCAGTAGTAGCAATGAGCATGTTGTGCAAATGGAGTTGGAGACTCAAGGTATAAGTGCAAAGAGATATAACTCAGGAGACTTAGGTATCATATGATAAACTGGAACATAAAGGAGATTGTGATGCAGGTGGAGTTTCAAACTTAGGGCAAAGTTGGCATTGGTCATGATGTAGAAAGTTTGAGCTCGGGAGACTAGTAGGATAACAATGGGCTTAGAGGCACTATCAGGCCACTGCCTAAGTGTGATATGATGTCTTATGTAACCATTACTACCAGGAAGGATCCTACTACCTTTTAGGAGGCAGTGCACGACCAAGTGAAGGGTGGAAGAATAGTGTCATGGTGGAGGAGATGGAGGTACTATATAAGATTACGACAGAGGGCAGGTATTCTGTAGTTTTATGTGAGTAACATGACGATTACTAGAAAGGTTCGGACTGAGGTAAATCAGTCAAGGACTCTATTGAGAAAGAAGGTTGACAGGAAGGTGTTAAGTGCTGCTAAAAGTATTCTTGGGTTGGAGATTCGCAAGTTTAAAGTTACAAGAAGATTGAGATTATCTCAAGGAGACTTTGTAATTACGGGGAGATTGACATTATCTTAGGGCAGCTGTATGGAAACTACATAGAGATTGTGGTTATCTTAAGGTGATTTTGGGGATCAAGTGTTAGTAAGGTTAGAATGGTTGATGTTAAACCTCTCACTGGTACACCGTTGGTGAATCTAGGCAAATAGATCTACCGCTCAGTACTTGAAGACGAACGATGATGTTCGAGTCGTGTCAAAGGTTTCCTACGCCAATACAGTTGGGTACATAGGTGAGCAACCGAGGGTTTCAGTAATTGTAAGGTTCGAAAATGGAGACTATGCAGGGGGCTTGGATGATAGGAGGCCTGCAATGGGGTATGTTGTGGTAAGGCCTAATTGTTGGAAGTTTGGGGTACAGTCCCAGGGTGCGCTGGTTACAACTGGATCGAAGTTCTTGGTAGATGCTAAGGGTGTCAAGGTAGTTTTGTAGTTTGGAGGATCATTCAAGAAGCTAGGTGTTCAACTAGGTGAAGTTCCTATTACCACGATCAAGTTCAAGTGTGGCTTGGACTTCATTCATGTCTTTAGGTGTTAGAGGGGAGCCGAGTTCTGATCTACAGGCTCGAGTGGAGCAGCGATAATGCTTTTAGATTTCCAAGGTGGTGAATAATCTCTAAGGTGGAGATTGTTAGGGATATGGCTCATATTCAGAGCATATCACATGTATTGAAGAAAGCTACGTGATGCGAGGAACAAAAAAACAAAAGCAAGGTGCAGTTAAGGAGGGAAAACCATAAATGGTTTGGGGCCTAACTGTTGACGGTTTTAAGTAGTAGCTGCAAAGAGTTTTATTCTACTCCAAATCGTTGACTGCTTTTGTCAATGCAGATTATGTATTTTCAAATCAAAGGCTTGTAAATTGGGCTTATCTCAAGGATTTTCCTCTGAGGAATCGGTTCAGATATAATTTAGATATATCAGAACACTTCTATATGCATTGGGTTCATACTAAAAGAATATTGTAACCCAAAGATTGTAGCTTTAACATTGATCATAGTGGAAACCCAAGTGATGCTCTCATGGATGTATGCTATTGCCAAACCATGTATATCTTGTGCGTTCTTGTATTTTTTATTATTCTTATTACTATTTGATTACTTCTTGAGCATATTTCATCATTAAGTGATTACATTAGTGGTTGTTGATTGTTTCGTGATTGATTGTGTGCTTCCTCTATGCGTGTTCAAGTTGAACGAACATCAACAAGCCACATACTCTAACAATATCTACCTTGGAAAATATTCACCCCTTAGGAGAAATACGAAAGCATAACCCGCAACTACACCTAGGATGGTTGATTGGGACGCCTCCCATTTAGCAATTGGAGTCATTTATCAAATCCAAGAAATGCTTGAACTTGTCCATTGTGATAGTCTTTTTCAACATATCATCTACATTCTCAGACGTGTGAACTTTCTCAAGTAGTAGTTCACTGGAAGCAACCAATTCCCTGATCTTGTGAAACCGCACATCTATGTGCTTTGTCCTCGCATGATATACCTGGTTCTTCGTCAAATAGATGACACTCTCACTATCAAACTACAACCGAACTCCACATTGTTGGATAATCAGCTCCTTGACCAATAAGCCACAACACTTACTTGGAAGCCTCAACCATTGTCATGTACTTCGATTCAGTAGTAGATAAAGCAACGAGTGACTGTACCATAGACCTCCAATAAATAGGTCCTACCACAAGGGTGAATACGTACCCACTAGTAGACCTCCTGTCATCCAAGTCCCTTACGTAGTCAACATCCACATAACCTACCACTGAAGGATCACCCTATTGTTTATTGAACATAATGTCATATCTGGTTGTACCCCTTAAGTATCTAAGAATCCACTTGATTGCATCCCAATTTCGTCGACCCGGATTTGAAAAGAACTTGCTCACCACGCTGACAACTTATGCTAGGTCTAGCCTTGTACATACCATGGCATACATCAAACACCTGCATTGCACTGACACAGGGGACTTTTGACATATCACAAACTTCATTGTTTGACATTGGGCACTAGACGGTAGACAACCTAAGATGATTCACTAACGGTGTACTCACTAGCTTAGCATTAGCTATGCTAAACCTCTCTAACACCTTCTAAATATAGCTACCCTGAGATAACCACAATCTCCCTGCAACTCTGTCCCTGTGAATCTCCATCCCAAGAATCTTTTTGGCTGCACCTAAGTCCTTCATGTCAAACTCTTTACTAAACAAAGTCTTCAATTGATTTACCTCAGTCATATTCCTCACAACAATCACAATGTCATCAACATAAAGCAATAGAAATATGAGTGAACAGTCCTCAAGACTCTCCTTACATAAATGCAATAATCATACTCACACATCCTATAGCCAATACAAATCATGTAGGAGTCAAACTGTTTGTACCACTGCTTCAGAAAATGCTTTAGCTCGTAAAGTGACTTCTTCATTTTACAAACCAAGTGCTCCTCTTTAGGTTGGGAAAACCCATCTGGTTGTGACATGTAAATTAGCTCCTTCAAATCACTATGGAGAAACACTATCTTTACGTCAATCCGTTTCAGATATATACTGTAATGTGCCACCAATCCCAACATTACCCTATGTTAGTTATGGTGTGTTCCCAAGAGCGGAGGGGGGGGGGGTGAATTGGAGATTTTAAAATTTCCTAGGTTGAATGATCAACAGTTCAGTATATCTCAACCCAGGGGCAGTCTAAACACGTATGAAGTTGCAAAAAAGATAAATCAATCAATACTTAGCACAAGCAATATAGTACTAGTATCTCCCAGCAATTCACAATTCAGTATATTTAGGAGATGAATAGAATTAAGCAAGCAATAGAATGCAAAGCAAGAAAAGTAAATGAGACACCGAAAATGTTATCGGCGTTCGACAAACATGCCTACGTCCTTGCCTTAGTTCGCAAGCCCGAGGATTACCACTATTACTCACTTAACAAGTGGAGCGTGTGAATTACAGTGTTATCCCAAGAGGGGGGTGAATTGGGTATTTCAAAAATATTTAAGTTTATTTTACCACTTAATCCCTATTTCAATATTTAACAAAATAATTGCAGTGGCTTGAAATTAATTCAAATTATTATCTCAATAAATTCAATTATACCCAATTGATTATCAAGTGCATGTAATATTAATCAACATACAAACATACAAAAGCTGATAATGAAATGCAAGCAAAAATTAAAATGTTAAAGGAAGAGAGAAGACAAACTCAATTTTACGAGGTTCAACCAACCTAACGTACGTCCTCGCCTTGAGCAACCCACTCAAGGATTCCACTAAATCCCTGCTCCTTTAATCTGGATGGAGCTTCCCTTACAATCTACTACTTACAAGAGACACAACTTCCTCCTACTCTACTACTTATAAGAGGCATAGCTTCCTCCTCCGTGGTTCAAAACTCGAACCGTGATTATAATATAGAATTACAATTCTGCAAAAACTCAATATTACTTCTAACCAAACTAGTGAGTACAATAGAAATTCTAACACATATTCATATGATAAAACTTGAAGCTCAGTATGTATGTAACGATGCAATCATTATATGAATGATATGCTTCACAATTCTATCCTTTAAATCGACATCTCCCAAAAAATGATTTTATAAATAAATGCTTTATAGAAACGTATGGTTTGATTTCAGAATACTTTATGCAAGATTAGAAAATAAAATTTGTTCAAAAATAATCTTGAATAATGCGTAGATCTATGTTCTTGCTATCAATAATTTGTAAAGTTGAATCTTTGAATAAATATACGACTTTGAATATTGCAAAGATTTAAACACTATGTTTCAAAAATAATATTCCACAAGAATATGTATTTAGAGGCTCTTAGTATTTGCAATCAAATAATTCTTATACTAATCAAATAGAAAATCTTTGAATGAAGATATATTTAAAAATTTCTTCAAGATTTTAGTTTTAAACAAAAAACTTTTCGTAAGTAGTGATCTTTCTCAAAAGTATATATAATTAATAACTCAAGATCAATCTCTCAAAATGAATATTCGAGAATAAGTTTGTGAGATGAAAAAGTCCTTGAGAATAAGTAAACAATTAGTTTGATCACCAAACCTCAATACCCAAGTTGTTTGCACAATATTCGCTGGAACTCCTTTTGAAAATTGACGTAGCCCAAGCTTATATATGATGTAAATGCTTTGAAATCGTAGGCAAGAGCTTAGCAATGTGTTCAATGCTTTCCAAAGTTGTGTATATGTTCAAGGCTCCCAATCATATGCCAAAAGTGAGGCACTAGGGCTTAGAGGTTGTTTTTATACGTAATCTCGGCATTAGGTTAAGTTCTGACTATTGGATCAATTTGATCAAGTGAATAACCCATGTGTTTTCTCGCTAAAGTTCAGATTTTTTAAATTCCCGCAGGTTCAAATGACTAAAATTTTGAGTTCAGACGTTTAATGTTCCTTAAAGCACTAAAAATTTTAGTCTATACACAGGGTTAGATGACTGAACTGCAGGTTCAGTCTTCTGAAGTCCTAGCTCAAACGACTGAACTGAGGGTTCAGATTTCTGAACTGAGGGTTCAAATTTCTAAAGGTGTTTTGCCTGTTTTGTGTTTCAATAATTAAAACTTCAGTCTTCTAAACTAAATCTTCAGTCTTCTGAGGAAATTCTTCAGACGTCTGAAGTAAAACTTCAGTCGTCTGAGGTTGCATTTTCAAACTTCTGAGGGTACACCTCAGTCGTCTGGGTAGACCAACTTCAAAATTTTTAATTTTAGTTTCAAAATAATATATATATATTTTTTGCTTTGATCCCTTATAAAACAATTTATGAGGTTCAAATTAAGGTCTCTAAGTCCATGTTTTACCATAGAAAATTTTCATGAGGTGCATGTGTAGGGCATATTTTGAGCTTCTAGTTGTACCATATAAAATATGCAAATACAATTAATTCTAAATACCCATTCCCTTGACGATCTTGAGCTTGACGCTTGTATCATCATTTTTCTACTCTTTTAGTTCCATGGATTGTGCCAGGTTATATATGCTTTAATCCTCGTGGCTTCCATGACTTCATCACCTTCTATGCATGCTAATTAATGTTCCTGTTCACATTCTCAATGCACAGATCAAATACCAAGTGATTCGTCATTATCAAAACAGGATTGGACTCATAGAGTCAACAGAGCGGCATCGATTACAACCACCATTTCCTTACTGGACAAGGGAATATCCTAGGTCAAATTTTCAGGGCTGACCCCAACCTTTACAAACTCTCCTTGCGGGGTGGAGAAGGCCCAAACACTCCTTAAGGGGAGGAGAATACCCACCTCAGGCCACGCTTGGAATACAATCAATAAATTTTTCGTACAATGGAAAGTGCTTCTAACACAATAAGACTTGTACAATATTATGATCCAAATATATGCACTCACAGATGATATGTATATATACTCAAGTGAGATTTTGGCTTAAGCAAGTCTTAACTCTTAATAGATATGTATAAATGTGCATATACATGAGAGTGACAACCTTTGATTCAGAATAATATAATCAATATATAATCAAAGGAACTTTGAATCTCTAAGTAAAGATCTTAACAATAATATTTTTCAAGTATTAAGGACTACTGAGATTAGGGTTCAAGCTTGCTCAGAAGTATTTTGTCAAATAATGCAAGCAAGCTTTCGAATCTGGCAATGAGGATGCCAAGACTCAGAAGCTAATATGAGTTCTTCTCAAGAATACTTATCAATCAAATATGATGAGAAAAACCCTAGCCTTTCTCTCAAAATAAATATCACACAACACAAGAATGTGAAAGTAATAAGCTTTAACAATAATATGTAGATGAGCACACACTACTAGAAATCAAGCTCACTCAAAGTTGTAATGGATCTACTAATGAGGAGTATAAAGATGCAACTCTCTTTTTGTAAATAGTTTTATGAAGAAATAAATAAATAGAGAGTAAATGATATGCTTGAAAAATGATGTGTATAAGCAATGGAAGCACAAAAACTTGAGAGAGAATTTTTGCTAATTATCTTACTAATCTCTCCAAATGAATGGGTATATATAGTATTTTAACAAATTATGACCGTTGGGGATACAAAGGGAATTTTATAAAAAGTTTAATTACGTTCAATGAAAATTAACCTTGTTTAACTGCGGTAAAAGTTTCCCCAACCCAAGAGGTTTGGTCGACTGAAGCAAGGTTCGGTCAATCGTATTAGGCAAGATCGGTTGACTGAGCATAGGTTTCGTTGGATGAGCTCTTACAATGATTTTGAATTTTAAACAGCTCAGTTGATCAATGGGAAGGTCGGTCGACTGATTAAGAGACGATCCGAAACCCTTCGCAGTTTCGGTCGACCACGGAAAAAGTTTGGTTGACCGTTCTTAAGGTTCAGTCGACTGATGTAATTTTTAACTGTGAGTTTGGTCTCCCGAGGAAGTGGGAGACGTCACTGTCACAGTTTGGTCAACCGTGGATGGTGGGTTCAATTTTGGTTTAGTCGACCAAGCAAAGTCAAAAGTTGCCTTTTTGGTCGTTTGGTCGACCGAGGCATTTATAACGCCAAAGGGTCGGTCGACCGACCTCCTTTTAAAAAAAAATTTCTTTCTTTTTGACCTTATTTGATTTAGTCCTTGGTTTGTGTGTTGGAAAATAAGCTTAAGGGATTTTTTTTATGAAATGTGGTGGAACCTAAAGTTAGTCAATGGGCTATTGAGTTAACCCTAAAAATCCAATGTCGATTGACCTTCCCTAAGGTCAATCTATGGTCTTGAGCATATAAACCTATCATGCATGATGTAGTTATTACAAACCATAATAAATTACAAACCAAATAAATTGAATGCAATTACGAAAAGAAGAAGTGGTCTTCATTCCTTTCGCTTTTTCAAGAGCCATCTTAAACTTGAACTTTATGGACCATATGGCTTCCTTGTGTTCCTACCATCATTTTGCATACTAAGGATGAATCTGTTCAAGAAGCTCAGTGCATAGGTAAGAAACATTGATTTTGTCAAAATTAAAATGGGATTAGACTCATAGAGTCAACACCCTAATAGAAGTGTGTCTGACCACAGGGGAGAAGATTTCATCATAATTAACTCCTTTCCTTTGAGAGTAACCCTTTCCTACCAATCGAGCATTGAACTTCTCTCTCTCTCTCTCTCTCTCTCTCTCTCTCTCTCTCTCTCTCTTTTCTGAAACTATTTCTTTCTTTCTGTACATCCATTTGCATCCTATTGCCCTCTTCCCTACTGAAAGCTCCAACAAATCTATGTGTGGGAAAAATATTATAGCTAGTGAGTCTTTGCATCGTTATTGCAAGACTCTTTGAGCTTGTATTTTTGAGTGTGCAAAAATCTTTTTGCAAGCTCATTTTTTAATATCTCTTTGTACTTGAATATTGAGAAAATATTTTTGAGATATTTAGAATACTCTTGGTAGAAATCTTTGAAATCTTATACTGTGATTGAGATTTACATCTATACATAGTTTCAAAGATATGCTTATTGATACACTCTTATGCTTGATTGGATATAGTCATTACTTTGAGTGTTGATTGCACACATATATCATTGAGCTTATTTTTCTTACATTATTGGTGTGCATTGATTGTTACTGGTGCAAATCTGTTTGATTCATAAGCAAATATTTTGTACACATCTTGTATCTTGAATTGGTTATATTCCAAGTGTGGTTTGAAGAGGGAGACTTGCCTTGTGAAAAGTCTTAGATTGGCTTTGACCGAATTAGGAAAGTTAGGTGCACCATCCTGGTAAGGTGTTGTATTAGGTGCTGCTCCACGCATTAAGTGAGCCATAGTGGAATCCTTATGCTTGTGAGCCAAGGCGGGGATGTAGGTAGTATTGGCGGAATCCCAATAACATATCTTGTGTCGGCTCTCTGTTTAATTTTCGTACTTTCAATTTAACACATGTATGCTAGTACTTCAATTGCCATGAATGTTTTAATTGCTTTCAATATTTGCATACATATTTGCTCGAGGAATTGAGTTTATTTTAGAAAGACCCTAGGTTGTGTAATATTGTTGCTGGATTAGTTGAACCTAAAGGAGAAATTTTTTAAATCTCCAATTCACCCCCCTCTTGGGATTGCATCGAAGTCAACAATTGGTATTAGAGTCTCGTGGCATTGACTTAAATGTTTTTGCTAAAGATCAAGATTACTCACATTGGTTTATCCCCATTTGGAGAGGGACAATCACCTTCTAGCCCTATATTATTTTGTGGTGTAAATTGCACCCATTGGAAAATTAGAATGAGCATATTTATATAATTTATGGATTGGAGGGTCTGGCTTGTGACTGCTAAGGGAAGATGTGCACAAATAAATGAAAATTATTTTAATGTGATTAATTCTAATGCCATGGATATACTGTACTTTGCATTAGAGACTAATGTTTTTCATGAGATCATGGATTGTAAAAGTGCACAAAAAATCTGGGTAGAGCTGGAAAGGAAATATGGAGTGACCCAGGAAAATGTTAATGCCACTTTAGAAGCTCCAAGCTCTAATGATCTGAAAGTGGTAAATCACAAGGATAGTGCATTTATAGAATATGAGGTATATGATCCTATCTCAACCTTTATAGATGATCCATTTGCTGAATTTTGTGATACACTTTATGCTTAAATCATATATTGAATACAATGATAGTTCTGTTGTTAATGCATGCAATGACTCTCGTGAAGAATTTTGTGATACAACTTGTGATGAATCATTTGCTAAAACTTGTGATATACTGGTTGATTATAATGTATACAATGATTATGGTAACAATGATTGTATTAAATTTTGTGATGAATCATGTGTTGAATTCAATAATGAAAACATGCATGTGTATGAAATCAATAATGAAAACATGATTTTCAAGGTTTTTAAAAGAGCCTCAATATTTTAAAAAGTGAAACATGATGCGAATAAGTCTTTTATGCTCTTTCTCTATGAACGAGCTCAGCTCCCCTAAATGTTCGATGATTATGTAAGGATGAAGTTTAGTGTTCATTTGATTTTCACTCATCCTTTCAAAATATTTTAGCTTTTATTTTCCCATAATCATCTTTGTACATGGTTTTATTTTTGTAAAATTTTAAATTTCGGCAGCATGCTATCTGTAAATTGGACAATTTTTCATAAAACTTGTACCTGAAATATGGTTGTATTCAGCAAATAGTTCAATTTAAGCATGCAACAACCTAGAATATCTACTAGCATACAATTCGTATTACTGCATTAGCCATACAGGTGGCATTCAATACAAACATGCATTTTAGTAGACAATCAACTCAAGATAATTAATATAGCTCAAATAACAGTTCATATAAAATAAAACCATCCATCAAAGAAATTTAATCATTTAATGCATTATGGATAGTAATCTGCAAAGCTATTTTTCATAAAGGCATGTGATTTTGAGCATGAGAGCATTTAATAGAGTCGTGAAACTTTAAAGAGAAATGCTCCCCATAAGTTATGCACTATTGCAATCTTATGCCTTTTCCATTCTTCAACTTATTAGCCAAGTACTGTCAGGTTTTCAATGATTCAGACTTGGCTTTTCATGCCTAGGCTTAGAGGACCAAAAAGTCATAAACATTATTTTTCAGGGTCATAAGCCTATTTTTGCCTCTTTTCTTATGAATTTCAACGCGTGAGAGGCTCAAGTTCGAATGGTCTTAAATTTTAACTGCTCATGCATAGGTTTTTTAGACATTTGAATTTTCTTTAAATTGAAACCTAGTGCAAACATCTTAGCCATTCAACTTCACTAAAGATACAAAGCTTTAAAGGATTTGATTAAAGTTTGAGAGCTTGTGAGAGAAGTATAGAATAAATACTTTTAAAGATTAAAATTTCTATTACGTTTAGAAGAGTATTGAGGAGTGCGGACAAGTGGACAATACTCAAAATATTTTCATGCTAGCGAATATGTCCTAATCGTTCATGCAAAGAGCAACTAGGAGTATATGATTATTTTTTAGAATGGTGCTTTTGGAGGATGGAAAGTATCGTTTATATATGGTCACAATTTAGAGTAAGGATACGAACCAAGGAATACGATAAAACTTTACAAAATGTGATTGTGGATGGTAAAGATTTCCTGTAGAGGATGTGACCTTTGTATAAATTACAATTAGGGAATTTTTACATTTTACGAACAAGGGGAATATTTTAATATGACTTTTGAATCCCTTGGACAATACCCCTAATTTGATTATAACAAGATGCCTTTTTAGACAAGTACTTGATAAATATGGAATTTATTATAACTAGTGCTTATGGTTAGAGTGATAACTTCCATTTATTCAAGGTTTTCAAGAATGGTTTAGGATTAAATGATATATAGTGCGAGTCTCCTAAACTCAAGCTCGTGTAGTGGACAACATAAGCTTAAATTAAGATTTCCATATTTAAGCATGGGTTAAGAATTAATAATTATTTACCGGGCACGGATGCCTTGTCCATTTGGAGGTGGATTTATTTGAGCACGCTTTAGCCAACATTTTCACATTTTATCCAATCGTTATGATGTATACATATGTGGTCCAAGTAGGATATTTTGCTTGAATTTGCATATTGGCTTAATTACTTTAAGGGTTTTAGTATGCAATATAAAGAATGCATACACTAAGATTTAAGAAACATTTAGACACATACCACTTCCTAAGCCTTTAGACATCACTGTCCCTAAGTTTAAGAACTAAAAACTAAGGAAGAATTTAATGATTATGTAGTTGTCAATGGAGTCCAATCTTCCTTTGGTTTATAGGGGTTTGCCTTCATGATTAACTATATCATTTTTTTATCTAAGCCTCTAGCACCTTTAAGTGAATAATTATATCTAGTGTGCCTTTTCACTTTACAATGTAAGCAATTTTTTGTATATACATGAAAGACTATGCTTACAAATCTTGTGTTTGCTTGATGAGATATGAATATGGGATTTGTAAGATGATTTTGAACCCTTTTTGAAAAATCTATTTCTTTTAACTCCTAAGGGTTGATTATTGTCAACACCCCAATTTTAACCAGGCCACCCCAAGAAGACCCGACACAATAAAAGTTGACTTTATGCCTCGAAAATTAGAGGACCCTTTTAAGAAACCTGACCGAGTCTCGGTTTGTTTTCAATGAGTCCCGCTATTTTTAATTAAGTCCCAATATTTTTTCCAAATCCCGATTTGTTTTCAGTGAGTACTGGTGTTTTTATCGAGTCCCGGTGTTTTTTAATGAGTCCCAGTATGTGTTTGATGAGTCCCGGTGTCTTAAGTTGAGTCCTGATGTTTACCAAGCTCCGGTGTTTTTATCAAGTCCTGATATGTGTTAAATAAGTCTCGGAGTGTTAAATTGAGCCTAGGTGTTTTTAAATGAGACTCGATGTTTTTAAATGAGTCTCGATGTTTTTAACCGAGTTCCGATGTTTTAAACCTAGTCACGTTGTTTTAAATTGAGTCCCGATATTCTTTTAAAAAGAGTCAAGTTTAGGTCCTTCCAATTTTTCGGGAATCAAGTGTTATTAAATTAGGTTTCTCATTTTTGGAAAATAAAATGGGGCAACAACAAATAATAAAAATAAATGAAAAAAGGGAAGCACATGAGAGAGATATTCTCTCAAAACTGCCTAATAGTATTGCGCGGGGGAAAATATTCTCCTGTAACCAATTTTTGGCGCCAAATGATTTGTTGGAAAAGTCTTGCTGCACACCTACAAAAAGGCTATTCACATGCAGCAGAGAAAAGGGGGCACAACAGGAGGGGTCTCCATCTTTTCTGGCACTCTCCAGACTCCCAAAATCCATCCCTCTCATCCTCTCTTCAATGTTCACGCATCTCTTCTCCCATACTCTTTGATATCTCCATCTCACACCTAGGTTCTCACTCCCCTTTTGGGTTCTCATAGTCTCACACATAGGTTCCTCATTCTCCCATCTCTTAGGCACTCTCCAGACTCGCTCATCGTCATCGCCACTTCCACCATCCTCACGGTGACCACCCAGGACCTTCCATCTTCAACCCTCATTCTCACTCTCATGAAAACTACCAAGCCCGCAACACCACCATCATCTCTAGACAGCAGCCGAAACCAATAGAGGGCCAGCAGTCCTCCATGATTGCTCGATTTTCATCAACTACAGTCACTTTCACACCCTTCACTCACAGTTTACACACATTGTTACACACACTAAAACACACCCTTCACTCACAATTTACACTCATGACCACTAGCGCCCCAACACTTACACTCACACACTGACACACCCATTAACTCACACACCCATGCACACATGTTACCACCCACTTTTACACACCTTTTTACTTTTTTCACACACTATATTATATGCCTTTTTCCTTCCCTAAATAGCTCCTCGGTTTCCTAGTTCCGTGCATGCTTGGCTGTTTGATCTGCTGTGAGATTTCACAATTGAAAATGAGGGATCCTTGTTCTGCATTGGGTTTGCATTCTGCATGTCATATCTCTTTTTACATAATTCATTGCGATGATCACATCTTTTAATTATGTCAAGCTTGGTGGTCAGGTATCGATATATATATACACGCACATAGATATGTATGGTTGCAGGGATGCGTGGCCTCACTCGAAAGGTCGCATATGTTGCTTTGATGGTATCGACCAAGACCTTAAACTAGTTTTCCCCCCGGACCGGTCAGTGCTTAACTTGTTCTTCCCCCGAATCGTTTCATGCCGGTTTTCTCCATTTCACTTGTTTATTATTATTTAAATATCCAAAAAATTCATAAAAAATCCCTAAAAATTCAAAAAAAAAAAAACTCAGAAAATATATAAAAAAATGTTCTTTGACTTCCATGGTTTTTGTATTAATTTTATTTGTGTTATTTTGAAGTTCAGGAAAAATATTGAAAAATCACAAAAAAAAAAAAAAATGTTTTCACACTTAGAAGAAATCACAAAAATAAATTTTAAGCCAAGAAAATCATTTCCATCCCAAAAAAATTCCAAAAACCTCTCGAAATATTACTTTTCAGTTATAAAATTCTATAAAAATTTCAAAACCCCCAGAGTGTATTTTTGTGAACTATTTTCTTGATTTTCCTTCCCGATGATTGCAACGAAGGGGCATGGACTCTTCGAAGTATTGGATTGCCCTAGTTATGAGAGAATACCTACATAGTATCTGTTTTATGCATTTTCTTTGATTTTTGTAAGGGAGTAATTTTCTAAGGCTTATTAAGTTTATTTTGGGATAATTAATAATTAATTTGGTACCGTTCATAAGAACGAGCACGTAGGGGGTGACGTACCCGTGCTATTGTGGTTTTTGGTGAGTCTAGGACATCAAGACAGCTTGGCAACTCCATTGGGGATGTTGAGAGTAGAGCCAATGATGAATCGATAAGTATCCAAATTTTAAATCTAATAAGCCTTTTTTATTACTCCACCATATTTTGCACATAGTGTTAATATTTGATTGTTATGATGTACATATGTGTCATATCTTTGATTGATTGTTGTTTCCATAGTTGTTCGAATAAGCATATTGATTGTGAATATTTTCCCATATTTTTGAATAAGCATGTTTAATTGCAAATATTTGCTTCCTTATTTTTGAATAAGCATGTGAATTGTAAATATTTGCTTCCAAATTTTTGAATAAGCATGTTGAATTGTGAGCATTTGTTTTCATATCTTTGAATAAGCATGTTGAATTGTGAATATCTGTTTCCATACTTTGGGATGAGCATGTGAATTGTAAATATTGGTTTTCATACTTTTGAATAAGCATATGAATATCTGTGTGAATACTTGTTTTCATAGATTGTTTGAATAAGCATGTTTTTAATTATGAATAAATGTGGGGATGGTGGGATTAGGCTAAGCTTTAAAATTCACACACTTTCACCAGCCTTCTACCTGAGATTCACCCTTTAGGAATAGAAAGGAGCACAGTACCGTTAGCCCTCATGGGACATGGTCCTTGGGGGCATGCGAACCACTCCGCTCAGTGCGAGCTTTGTTCGGACCTTTGTGAGGGAGGATAGAGTTTCATGTTGGGGACCTATTGTTAATAGGGATTAGAGCCTACCCACACATGGTTGTCCAAAATCCTTTGCCTAGGGTAGAGCCTCAGAGAACCCTGTGTATAACCAGACTTACTCCGAGGTTGGGACAAGAGCTACATCCTTCTCCGCAGGTTGTAGTCCATGTTTGTTGTACACATGTTAGGAAAATGCGTTGTGTTTTGTACATCCTGCATCCATTTAAGCATCCCTATCACTTGGCTGATATTTCGAAATAAACCCAATTCATTTATGAAGAAGTCAAATTTTATTTTCCAAAGTACCCTGCCAAGGGGAAAACAAATTGTTCCCGAGATCATTAATGAATGGGGTTTTTTGTGGAACTTTGGCCGAATGATTATTTAGGTTGCATGCATCCATACGTAATTCATGCATAAGATTTCATCTCTAATGGGCTAGTAATCATATTTTGATTTCCTGTAAAATCAGGCCGAACCAAAGACCGGAATTCCAAGATTGAGCCTACCTCTACCCACCCTTACACTACGAGAAGAAAGGCAAAAGTTATGGCCGAACAGTTGGAAAGTCATGTAAGGGATCTCAAACAAAGTCAGGAGGATATTTGCCAAGATGTTCAGGAGATTAAGAATCAGATGGATAAGTTAATGGAGATTTTTGCCTCTTTGAGCTAAATTGTGCAATCTCCAAAATCGGCTACTAGTGAGTATCCATCATCACAATTGGTAGAATCATTGACTGGTTTGGGCCCCAGCTTGCACACATTTGTCCTAACAACCAAGGAATCGGGTTTCAGCTAAAGAGACACGTCCATGCACTTCTAGTCATTAATGTTGATACCACAGAGGAAAAAGTAGTCGTAGAAGCAAGCAAAGGACAAGCTCCCATCTCAGAAATAAGTCATGAAAGGGGAATGGAGAAAAAGCAGCTGCTAGCTTTGGAGGGAGCAAGCATTTTTGATTTATTAGCCGTTGGTTCCCCTAGTTTGATGCCAGAATTTGTTCTCCCCTTGGCGATCAACATCCAAGACTTTGAGAAGTTTAGTGGGTCCGAATGCCCTTTAGCACACCTAGAGATGTATTTCTAGAGGATGGCGGCACATGCCGACAATGAATATTTGCTCACCTACTATTTCAAATATAGTTTGTCTGGGGAAGCCTTAAGTTCGTATAGCCAAGTAAAAATTCATGCATGGAAGGATTTGACTTGCGCTTTTATCACTCATTACAACCGTAATGCAATTTTAACTTCAAAGAGCATGGAGGAGAAGACAAGCAAGTGCTCTCATCAAGGGAAAGACATGACCATGCCGGCCCAGCCAAATCTACAGATGTGTGTGGGGAATGTCCCTAGAAACTTTCGAAGGGTGGATCGTATCCCTATAGCCTATGCTGAGTTGTTTCCTCAGTTGTTGAAAAGAGGAATGATATATGCTATTCCCGGGATTCCTATCATTGACCCTCCCCTACGGTGGTATGATCCAGAGGTCCATTATGAGTACCACGCTAACTCTCCTGGTCACACCATCAACCGGTGTTGGGCATTCAAGTATAAAGTTCAATCACTAAGGGATGTAGGATGGATAGTGTTTGAAAGCAAGCAACCAGGAATCCAGGTTGGTCCCCTCCCCAATCATAAGTAAGGAAGTGGTTAGCATGTTGTGAGAAGACCGCAGAACCAGGGTTAGGCAGAGTAGTGCATCAGATGTAGCCTGAATGAACCATCTTGCCTTTTTGCTGCCAGAACATAAATACAAATTGGAAAAATTTTGACTATCTTGTCCACTTCATAGGATGCTTTTGTCTTCTTTATTTCCATTTTCAATTTCTCTTTGTAGTCCTGTGACGTTTCCATCTTAGAGGATTTTTTTCTTGTCAGTGAAATGAAGTTATGCATTTTCGTATATCATTTGCATCATGAGTTCAATTGCAAAATTTGTTTACTCATGTTTCATCTGAGGATAGGAAAATAACCATACTAGTATTCATGAGCTACAAAAATATGTTAGTTATGAAAATTCAAGCTAAGAGGTAGAATTAAAGGAAGATAAAACAATTTTCCTCACCATATAAATCGCAATGTTGTGAAGATGTGTTTTGAAAATCTTAAAGGAATTCAGCAAAATACCTGTGCTATTCCATGAATCTCACATTGATCCGCTAATCGTATTTTGATCAAATGATAGACGGCTATCTTTGGCTGACCAGTCCTCCTAAAATGAACCCAAATGTGGAGTTACCATTTGCTAACCTGTTTGAGCTTGAATGTAAGCCATTTTCTTCAAAAGTCATTTTCCAAAAATTAAACTGGGTTTGGGATTTCAGGAGTCTGACAAATCATATGAGACAACAATTGGTTACCCAAAGTGATGGCAGGTCATTTTTCGACTACCAAGAAAATAAAAGTTGAGAAGAGAAAAACCCCTTGCAAGCCCTTTTGAGCCTAAAAGAATACAATTCTTGATTAACCCGTCAAATGATCACACCCCACATTGGGGAAATTTAAAAAAAAAAGATTAGTCCCAATTGAGCTACCAATGAACATGATGCTAAAAAATCCTCAATAAAAGGGAAAGAAAAAAAAAATGCAGAAAAAGAAGAAAAAGAAAGGAAATGAAAAGGAACATGCTTAGGATGTGATCTTTGACCAAGGATTACCTTTTTTTTTTTTTTTTTTTAATTCAACAAAGTTTAAGCCATATTGTACCCTTTCCTTCTCTAAGCAATACCCTAAGCTTACATTATGGTCCAAATGAAAGTCCTGACCAGATTGGCAGACATTGTTGTCTCAAATGAATTGTCAGACTCAATGTTTGAGTCTAAACTACATAATGACCTGATCTTGAAAAGGTATGTAGGCAACTTGTTCAAGTGACAAGTTTTGTCAATACCTTGCAGAAACCCCAAACTGGGGCAAATATTATCAGGGGATGGAATTTTTAAGCCTTGGTTTCCCCTTTCTTCTAAAGACTCTGTTGGCCTAACTGGGCTTTTCAATCTTGCTTTGATGATAACAAAAATGAATGATGCTTTAACATATTGTGTTGAGTGAGCCATCATTATATGGCTCTCGAATACTAGTATGAAGTTTTTCCATTAAAATAGTATGTGAACATAGTAAAATATCTATTTTGTGCATATGGCCTTTTGATTTAGCAAATTGATGTCCTAAATGCATGATCATTCATCATTTCATTCATTCAAAAAGAAAAAAAAATACTAAAAAAGAGAGAGAAAAAAAGAAAAAAACAAATCCTTTTTCCATTCTTCAAAAGCTCCAAAAGAAGGACTGATAGTCAAAAGGGCATAATCACCGACCCATTTTCCAAAGGATGATCCTTGTGAAAGGTGGGTAATATGGTCAGGAATAGTTACAGATGCACTTAAATGAGTCAAACTCCGTGTTGAGTTTCCATGAATCCAATTCAGGTGCCTTCATGTCAGAGCCAAATTTGAAGCCAAAATCAGTGACAAACGATGGCAACTAGGGCAGATTTTGGGTTGGGTTTGGTTTGAACTAATTTTGATGCCTTCATATCAAAGCGCATGATGAAAACATAGCCAAGATTAGTGGTCGAGGACCGAAACAGGGGTAGTTTTCGAGTTCCATTGGAGCAAATTCAAGAGCTTCAATGATGGAATAAAAGTAAAAAACTAGGCCATAACCAGTGGCAGGTAAACACTGAGGTAGATTTTGAGTGCCTTTTGGAATTTGAAGCATGGTCAAAATCAGCAATGAAATTAGGAATAGCTTCCCAAGAGGGGGGGAGGGTGAATTGGCTTTTAAAACTTTTTTTTTTAGTTCTTTTTAAAGTCCTTAACTTCTTTTAATATTTAACCAATTCTTTTACTTGTTTATCTATTTTGTCAATCAAACAAGAACTAAGTAAACATCCAATCTTCAACCACAACACTTATTGCTTAACCAAACAAATAATCAACTTTTCAACCAAACCAATCAATTTACCATGATGATCAAACCAAACAATCATAAGAATTCTCAGTTTGTGTGTAGCTCTGTTGTTAACATGACTTTGAACCAAGCCTTGTATATATGAATTTGTTCCTTCAATATAATATTCAATGCATCATCCAATTATTATTTTCAAATATTCAAAATCCAAATAAACTCTCAATTAATTTATCTTTGGGTGTTTAACCAAGTAACGTACTCTTGTATGGTTTCTGCAAAGAATGGTTAAACCAACGTACTCCCTTTTGGTTTCCACAACCCAAATCAAAAATCAAACTTAAAGTTTACTTGATTTCCAAATCTATGTAGTTTATATGATTTTCAAATTTAAACCATCCACGAAATTGAAATATGTACTGAAAGTAAAGAATAGGAAAGAGAGAGTGAGACGGGGATTTTTACGAGGTTCGACTTCAACACAACCTACATCCTCGCCTTTGGCAAAACCACCAAAGGATTCACTAAACCTGTTCTGTTGATGGGTGGAACAAACCTTTACAACACTCCTTGGTTAAGGCTAGAGCCCGCCTTCTCCAAACGTTATCCTCTCGTTCGGTCACTCCTTAACTAGGTTAGAGCCCGCCTCTCTAAGCAATATCCCCTTGCTTAGCCAATGATCCAAACAAGCCTTGGAATCGTCAATCTACAAAATACAAGATAGAAAAAAGCTTGGGTATAAAAGACACTCTCATAGCAGAGTAGATTAGTACAAGTTTCAGCACAAGTATACTTCAAAGTAAATGAAATATAAAAGGATTTGCAGCTCAATACTTAATATAGATCACCAAATATCTTCCAAAATTTGAAAGATTCTGACTTTGAAAGCTTTACTTCGAAGTTTGAATCAATAGCAATTCAGTAGTTGAACACAAGAGAGTTTGAGAGCTATTTTGAGAACTTTGATTGCTGAAAATTTTTTGGTGTAAAAATCTTTGAAGTTTGAGGCTATTTATAGATGTTTAAGAGTAATTCATTACCCCCAAAGTTACCTTGAAGTAGTTTCCAAGTTTTTCAAAATAATGGTGTCCAAAAACTTCATTTAAAAAATCTTCCCGTTGAGAGTTTTTAAGCCAACATTCAAGTGGCAGTCGCCTGCCACGACTTGGCAGTCACCTGTCATAGAACAAACTCACAACACAGAACACTAACAGTCGCCTGCCAGAACCAAGGCAGTCGCCTGGCATGACCACCCAGGCTCCTGGCATGTTCAGGCAGTTGCCTGTTTTGCTACTGTCTAAAAAAAATTCTTCACTTAATTTGACAGTCACCTGCCACAATAGGATAGTCGCCTGGCCCTTATGTTTTTCAAAAACTTTTCTTTTTCAAAAACCTTTCGTTTCATTGATTTTAAAAACATTCTTTAGAGTTTCCTTAAGAAATATTTTTCTGAGTTTCTTTTGATTTTTTGAGATCTTTAAATCAATTTATACTTGAAATTAATTTGAAGTACTTACATTCAAAACATCCTTAAAATTTTAATCCTTTGATCTTCAAGTAAGTTCTTGTTCTTCCATCATCTTTGAGTTTTCGATCTTCTCTTTGAACTTTCATCAAGTTATCTTTAATCCTCATGCTCTTCAAGATCTCTTTTTAATCCATAAGCTTGATCATCTTTTGAGCTTTATCTTTAAATCCATTTTTGAATCCATGCTTCAAGCTTGATATAAATCATCCTTCTTTGAAATATAAGCTTTCATGAATTCTTTAACCTTACATTCATCATTGAGTCCTGAAAATACATAACTTAAACAAAACATGTTAAGTTCTACTTGTTTGTTAGCATCAAAACAAGATGTTAAGCCTTATAAGGCCAATAAGAGGCAACTTGGAATTTGAAAACATGGCCAAGAGCAGGCACAAACCAATATAATTGGGGCAAATTAAGGGTTGAATTTTTAATGAATCAGTTCAAGGACCCTCATATTGGATTGGAATTTAAAAATGGCTAAGGACAAGGATGGGGTTGTCGATTATAGGCACGTTGGAGGAAGGAAAGTTCATGCAACAGCATGCATTCCATGCATTGCATAAGAAAGAAAATACAAAGGGCATCTCATGCAACGTGCATACATCTTTGCATTCGTGCATCATTATGCACACGTACACATAGCAACATATCACTGCATTCTAGCATCTTAGGTAGCAACATGCATACATATAGCAATAAAGCACCATTCATTCATACTTTCCTAGTTGAATAAACTTTTGAATGATCCTTTTGCATCATTGACTGAGCTATTCTTGTCTTGACATATTTGGAAACTAAGGGTAGCTAACCCCAGACACACAAAGAGTTTCCTGGAAACTGGGGCAGTTGACCGCAAACACTGGGATAGATTTTGAAATTGGGGCAGTTGACCCCATGCATAGATTGACATACTTTGAAACTGTGGCAGTTGACCCCAGGAATCAATTGAGGCATTGGTTGTTGATTTTCAAAGCGAGTAATCTAAAGACAACCAAAGAACCTTGGGATTTCGTTCCCGATTGATAATCCCCAGTGGAGTAACTCTGAGCCCTACACCTGAGGACATTTTCCAAAAGAATCTCAGTGTCTTGCACTCGATTGATCATTATCAGTAGGGTAACCATTTTCAAAAATATTGACTTTCCAAAAGATCTCAGAACCTGACACCCGATTGATCATCCCTAATGGAGCAATTTTTCAGCACTTAGAACCCTACACATATGAGCTTATTCTTTAAAGAGTCTCGGGATCTTGCACTCAATTGATCATCCTCAGTGGAACAATTCTTCAGGACTTAGAACCCTGCACATGAGATTATTCTTCAAAGAGTCTCGGGATCTTGCATCCGATTGATCATCCTCAGCTGAACAATCTTCAGGACTTAGAACCCTACACTTGAGGACATTTTCCAAAAGATCTCAAGACTTAGTTGTGGACCCTATGGGTCATACCTTGTTTTGATTATGATAAATACTCGGGTATTTAATGTCTACTGAGTTGATGTGCAGGTTTATCTTGGCAATATCATATGATGGCACTCGGAGACCCAGAGGAAAATGAAGACCCTAGTTGAATATTCACTGTTGTAATTTATATTAATTTTAATTTGGGTCTGTAATATTTAAGTAGGAATGGTATGTAATAATTGGTGCATATCACGCATGTAGAACTACAAAGCTCAAAGATCATAGAATGACTCTAGGTCCCTACATATCACTTCAAAAGCAAATGACCATAGATGGACCTTAAGGAACACCCTTTGATAGACCAACGATGTCCTAAAGAAGACCTAGAATGACCCTAGGACACTTATACATGCATATATATATGGCTAAATGGAATGAGTGATTACATAAGTGAAAAGAACTGAAATGCACTTAAGTTGCATATTCGGTCGACCGTACTGCTCAAGTACAAATTCCCTTGGTCGATCGAACCGGTGCCGGGTCAATAGTTTGACCATGGCTCGATTGACCAAACTTACCCAGTTCATTATCACCCGGTCGACCATAAACGCTAGGAGTCAACACTTTTACAATCTGATCGACCATGCATAAAATGCATGCCAACTACCTGGTCGACCGAGTTGCCATGTGTGAGAATTCAACAGTCTAGTCAACCAAACTAGTTAGTTCAAAAGGTTCCCGATCGATTGAACTGCCCTAAATAGAAAAATTGCCCTGGAACCTCCATGTCCGGTCGACTGAACTTGTAGTTCAAATGATGCCTGATAGACTGAACTATGTACAACTCGATCAACCAAACTTCCATCAGTCAACCAATGCTCTCAGATTGCCCCATTATTTTTACTGTGGTTAATATTTTTAAATGGCGTTAACTTGGTTAAATTTTATTAAAAATTTTATAATAATTTCAAATGGGTCCTGAACGGTTATATTTTTGGGGTAGTTTATATATAGCCCCTTATTTGGAATTATTAGGAAGAGATTAGCAATACGATTAGTGAAAAATCCTCTCAATCTTAAAAACCTATTTTTGCCTATTCCACTCCAAATACTCTTATACATTCATTTCCTTGATACACCTTGGCATTGTGAGTATATTTTGTGTGCTAGTGCTTATTAGGTATTGCTAATACTCCCATTGTCTTGGTTGAATATTTGATATTATTTTTGGGGAGTTTAGCATAGTTTATCCCACAGATTTTTATTAATAAAATCTTGTGTTGGGATAAACTCATAAGCTTAAGAATCTTTGCATTGTCATTGCAAGATTCCTATAGCTTTATTTTTGTATGCAAAAATATTTTCATAAGTATATTTTCAAACACCTCTTGTGCTAGCATCTTAAGAAAATATTAGTTGAGATTGTTTGATTACACTTGCTAAAAATCTTTGAAACCCTAGATTGTTATTGAGAATTATTTTTTTATACAAAGTTTCAAAGATTAACTTATTGATACACTCTTGTGCTTGATTGTTTATAGACATAACCTCGAGTGTTGATTGCACACATAGAGCATCGAGCTTAAAGTTCTTACATCATTGAGGTGCATTGATTATATTGAGTTATACTAGTACACATACCTGCTTGTGTAAGAAGCACATTTCCATGTACAAATTTTATACACATTTGTTGTATTTCAGGCGTGGGCCTGAAGAGGGAGACTAGCCCTGTTGAATAGTCTCGGACTGGCTTAGACCCAGTTAGGAAAGTTAGGTGCGCCATCCTGATAAGGCGTGTTGGTTGAGGTTAGCCCCTTGAATTGACCTGATTGTAATTGGTGCCACTCCACTTGTTAAGTGAGCATTAGTGGAATCCTTGGGCTTACGAGCTAGAGGCAGGGACATAGGCACAACAAGTCGAACCCCGATAACTTATCTTGCATGTACTTTATATTCTCAACACTTTTTATTTCTGCTCGTGTATGTTATAGCCCATGATTTAATTTTCTTATATTATCAGCGCATTTGAGTTTGTGTATATAGAAAGACCCTAGGTTGTGAAATGTTGCTGTTGAATTAGCTAAACCTAGGAATAAATTTTAAATACCCAATTTACCCCCTTTTTGGGAATACACCAAAACTAACAATTGATATCAGAGCCTCGTTGCACTAGACTTATACGTTTTTGCAAAAAGATTGCAATGGCTCAATTTGGTGTATCCTTATTCGGAGAGGGACGATCACCTTCCAGTCCTCCATCATTTTGTGGTGTTGATTACACCGCCTGGAAAACTAGAATGAGCATATTTATAAAATCAATGGATTGGATGGCCTGGCGGGTGATTGTTAATGGGATTCGTATGCCCTTGAATGAAAATGATATTAGGTTAATGCATTCAAATTCATATGCCATGGATATGTTATATCTTGCATTAGATTCTGATATTTTTGTTGAGTTTGTGACATGTCGGAATGCAAAGGATATCTGGGATGAACTCGAAAGGAAATATGGAGAGTCCTAGGAGAATGAGACCACCACTCAAGGAGTGGTAAGTGATAGGGAAATGACATTAACAAAAGAAGAGGTATATGATTCTAACTCAAACTCAATTTATGATTCTTATACTGAATGTTGTGTTTTATCAAATAATGAATCATCTGTTGAATTTCATGATAGTTTTGTTGTTGATGCATGCGATGATTCATATGAAAAATTTTATGATATATCTTATAATGACTCATCAACTATTTTTGATAATGATACTGTATGCATCGATTCATATGATAGTTATAGAGATAAATCTTGTATTGAATCATGCTATGGGTTTTATGATGAAAGCATGCCATTGAACCGACAACTAGAAAAGGATTCATTTAAAATTCATAAGTCTCTAGTTGGAATGTCTTATCATAAAACATTTTTGAAAATTCAAAACAAAAAGTTGGCTAAAAAATTAAAGAAATTAAAAAATTATCATGCCACCTTAGAGAAGAAAAGTATGAAGAAAATATTGAAAATAATATGCCAGGAGGAAGAAATGGGAGATGATAAACCCTCAGGTCGTAAAAAGAAAAATCTTTTCAAAAAGGGTTCAAAATCACTTAACAAATCCCATACAAACTTTTAAGCCTCATCGAGCAAACATAAGATTAGTAAGCATAGCCTTTCACGAAAATTCAAAACTTGCTTACAACATAAAAGAAAAGGGCATAGCGGGTTTAATTGTTTAGTTAGAGGTGCCAGAGGCTTTGTAAAAGAAATGAAATGGATAATCATGAAATCAAACCTCGTAGGACCTTTGGAAAAATGGATCTAAAGTAATATTGCATAATCATTTAATCCATCCTTAGTTTCTAGGTGTAGGGGTAGTGATGACCAAAACGTTAGGAAGTGGTCTTTGCTTAAAATATCAAATCTTGGTATATGCATTCACTATATAATATTATTTTACCAAAAACCTTTAGAGAATCTCGTTAGTGTGGAAATACATGTAATATATTCAATCTGAACTTAATGCTTATATATCATAATGATTGGTGAAAATATGAAAACATTGGCAGTTTTCTGAAATAAAATCCATTTCCAAATGGACATTGCATCTATGCCTGGTATTTAATTCAAAATGCTTAACCCACGCTAACATGAAAATCACAAAGTTAAGCAACTATTGTCCATTGCACAAAATTGAGTATTAGGGCTCTATCTTATATCATATATCACTATACCCTAAACTCACTTTTGAATATGAAAAGCCTAACTCAAAATCAAGTCATCACTCTAGGCTTAAAGCACTATTGATCATAAATGACTAATATATATTCAATGCTTCTCATAGCTATAACCAAATTAGAAGCATCCACTAGGGGATTGGTCCCTTTGAGTTTAAATTGTAAATCCTTTAATTTTGGTTTAATCCCTCCATAGGAAATCTTTACCAAACCACGATCATATCAGGTATAGATTCATCCTTTCCTTGGTTTGTATCCTTATTCAAAATTGTGATAATATCTAAAGGATACTTTTCAATCACCAAAGAGCATTGTTCATAACATTCACATATCCTATATGCTCTTTGCCCAAGCATTGACATGATTACCATCACAAGAATATTTTGAAAAATGTCCTTTCTATCCTAAATACTCTTCTATACCCATTAGTGATTTAAATTTTCAAAGAGTATTTATTTATCTTCCCTTCACAAGCTCTCAAATCATTAAGTCGTATCCTTTAGAGCTTTATGTACTAGGAGATGAGTTAAATGGCCAATTTGATTGCCTAGGTCTCAATCTAAATTAATGCATATTCAAGTATAGCTATGCATGTGCAATTTCAAGTCAAAAGCCATTCTAGCTCGAGCCTCTCTCACGTATTGAAATATTATGAGAAAAGAGGCAGACATAGGCTTATCACACTTAAACGAATATACGTTGTGACTTTTTGGTCAAATAAGCCCAAAGCATTCCCACCAAGATATAATCATTGAAAATAAAAAAATTCTTGGCTAAAGAATTTGAAAAATAAAAAGGGCATGATTTGGTTGTGTGCATAACTCAGGGGGAGCATTACTCTTTCATGACTATAAAAATTAAATGCTCTCATTATCTTATAATGCCCATGCCCATATGCCTTTATGAATTAGAACATTGCATCAAACTTATATCTATCCTCCACTCTCTACGATTTATATTCTATGATGGATAGATTATATTTTATAAATTGTTGTTTGCTACCTGATTGCATGCTTAGTCTAGAATGCCTTCTGCATGGCGGATGCTGTTGGTGAGAATTGCATGCTGGTAGTGGATGTAGGTTCTTGTGTGCCTTAAACTTAATTATAAATTGCCTAATTAAACCTATCAGGTATAGGTTTTATGGAAAAATGTCCAATTTATAGACTGCATGTTGCCGAAATTTTGACAAGAATTTCCCCGAAATAAAACCTTGTGTTAAAGTTGATTATGACAAAATTAATATTAAAACATTTTTGAAAGGATGAGTGTAACCAAATGGATAATTAAACTTCATCCTAACAGAATCATCAACTATTTAGAAAGGCTCAGATCCATCCCTATAGGAAGCGCATAAATGATCCATATGCATCCCTTTCATCTACTGAATATCGAGGCTCTTCAGAATACCCTAAACATTATATCTAGTGCTTAAAGGCTTATGATTTGATATGGAATGTTCTTGGGTCATGAACATTATTGCATGCCTCCATATATACTCTCTAATGCATCTATGATCTATGGGGACAACTATACTAATCAAGTGACAAATGCAATTTACAAATACTCAGTATAGTTGATTGTAAAGATTTGGATTGATGGCTTATACTACTAAGCATAATGAAATTAATCTTTGGCTGGTATAAGTAGTTAAAAAATCTAAGCAATCATTCAAATTGATAGGGGGAGCATCTAGAATTAAATCACTACGCTGTTTTTCTTACCTATATGTTTAGCTTAGATCTTGAATGAATTCGTTGTGGCATGTGCTAAAATGTAAAGCTCTTACTAAAAATCATAATTTGAAATATGTTGTTTCTGCCACAATCATTTGTTTTACCATATGATTTTACTTTTTATCTTCGAATATATCTTCAAATTTCATATGGTTGTATTTTTCTAGTTATGAGATGTGTTATGCTTAAATATTCACCAGAAAAATTCTACTTGCATGAGTCTTAAATTAAAGCTTCTTTTTTAGCAAACAACCCCCAGCACCATTTTGCGAACATTATAAGGGGGATATATATTATTATTATATACATACATACATATATATATACACACACACACACACACACACACACACACACACACACACATATATATATATATATATATATATTTGCTTACATGTACTTTTGGCAAGATCAAATTTCAAAACTAAACTTTTTATCACTTGCCTTATTATTATTATTATTATTATTATTATTATTATTATTATTATTATTATTATTATTATTATTATTATTATTATATACTATATGTTTTAAATAGCATAAATGGTCTGGTAACTTCACATAAAAATGCATGCGAACTAGTTAGGCTGTTTTATGCTCAAACCTTCTTTTTGGTATCATATGCCATGTGCCTTTAACTCAAATCTTCCATAGGTCTTATGATATGTTTCAATTAGACTGGTTTGTGTATATTTCTAGCCTAGCCATGTTTTTCATGTCATTTTAATCTTTCAAATAACCAGTTAAGATATTGTGTGTGCCTCATTGTTATATTTCATGTTTAAAAGAATTTGTTTATGCCTTAAAATGCTTGACTATCATATTTCTTGAATGTTGATAGTCATACTCCTATTTACTATTTTTAATCATACTGAACTGTTTGAGTTTATTGTTGTGGATAGTTTAAAATTTGAACTCAATAAGGTCATTTCTATACAGATATTTTTGGGAAATTATATGTTTTCCAAATGGCATGCTGCCGAATTTTCTTAAAATTTTCCCAAATCATATCTTGTATATAAATAATATTTTCCTCTTATTTGCCTACATATACTTAAATGTTTATTTATGCCCTTTTCGCTATTTCCGAAAGGGGAAAAAGTAGGCAAGTATTTGTCATCATCAAAAAGGGGGAAAATGTTGACCCTATGGGTCAGACCATATTTTGTGTGCTAGTGCTTATTAGGTATTGCTAATACTCCCATTGTCTTGCTTGAATATTTGATATTGTTTTTGGGGAGTTTAGCATAGTTTATCCCATAGATTTTTATTGATAAAATCTTGTGTTGGGATAAACTCATAAGCTTAAGGATCTTTGCATTGTCATTGCAAGATTCCTATAGTTTTATTTTTGTGTGCAAAAATATTTTCACAAGTATATTTTCAAACACCTCTTGTGCTAGCATCTTGAGAAAATATTAGTTGAGGTTGTTTGATTATACTTGCTAAAAATCTTTGAAACCCTAGATTGTTATTGAGAATTATTTTTTTTATACAAAGTTTCAAAGATTAGCTTATTGATACACTATTGTGCTTGATTGTTTATAGACATAACCTTGAGTGTTGATTGCACATGTAGAGCATCGAGATTAAAGTTCTTACATTATTGAGGTGCATTGATTATATTGAGCTGTAGTGGTACACTTACCTGCTTGTGTAAGAAACGTATTTTCATGTACAAATTTTATACACATTTGTTGTATTCTAGGTGTGTGCCTGAAGAGGGAGACTAGCCCTATTGAATAGTCCTGGACTAGCTTAGACCTGATTAGGAAAGCTAGGTGTACCATACTGGTAAGGCGTGTTGGTTGAGGTTAGCCACTTGAATTGACCTGATTGTAATCGGTGCCACTTCACCCATTAAATGAGCATAAGTAGAATCCTCAGGCTTACGAGCTAGAGGCAGGGACGTAGGCACAGTTGGTTGAACCCCAATAACATATTGTGCGTGTACTTTATATTTCTGTACGTGTATGTTATAGCGCATGATTTAATTTTTGCATATTATCTGGGCATTTGGTTTTGTGTATATAGAAAGACTCTAGGTTGTTCTGTTGAATTAGCTAAACCTAGGAATAAATTTTAAATACCCAATTCACCCCCCTCTTGCGAATACACCAAAGCTAATAGTTACACCTGATTGATCATCTCCCATATAAAGTAACCATCCCCTTGGTCCAAATTGAGTCATCTACCTTGAAAATAGGGCCTCAGCCCTCACATCCAAATATTGTGTTGTTCACGATGAAACCGATGCATTAGATAACCTCAAATCCTTCTTGATTATCTTATTCATGTGAGTAATTTAACTGAAATTGTTTTGATTATCTTATTCATTCTTATTGACCGTTCGCGATCCCACTTTTATTGATCCATTGTGGTCCTACCTTATTTATCCTTCGCGGTCCCACCCTTATTGACCCATCGTGGTCCCATGTTACTGACCCATCATGGTCCCACTCTTATTGACCATTCGCTGTCCCGCTCCTATTGACCCATTGCGGTCCCACTTTATTGACCCTTCGCGTTCTCGCTCTTATTGACCCATCGCGGTCCCAACTTATTGACCCTTTACTGTCTCACTTTTATTGACCCATCGCGGTCCCACCTTATTAACCCATCGCAGTCCCACCTTATTGACCCTTAACGGTCCCACTCCTATTTACCCATCGCAGTCCCACCTTATTGACCCTTCGCGATCCCACTCTTATTGACCCTTCGTGGTTCACTTTTATTGACCTTTTGGAGTCCCACCTTATTGACCCTTCGCACTCCTACCTTATTGACCCTTCATGGTCCCACTCTTTTTGACCCATCGCAATCTCATTCTTATTAACCCATTGGGGTCCCGTTCTTATTAACCCTTCGCGGTCCCACCTTATTGACCCTTCGCGGTCCCATTCTTATTGATCGATCGCGGTCCCACTCTTATTGACCCTTTGCGGTCTCATTCTTTTGATCCATCGTGGTCCCACTCTTATAGACCTTTCGCCGTCCCTTTCTTATTGTCCCATCGCAGTCCCACCATATTGACCCTTTGACTCACACATGTTAGGTGGGTTTCGGCGGGGTTGTGTAGGGAGGTGGTGTTGTGTAAGGAGGAGGGATTCTGTGCAATGGGGAGGTTAAGGAAGAATGGGGGATTTAGAGATTTTTGTGTGAAGGGCCAAAGGGACTCCAGAAACTGAGGAAGGAGAGGATTTTGTAATAGGGGGAGAAGGGGGAGAAGGAAGAAGAAAAATACCTTGCAACCGGTGGTGGATTGCAGCGAATTCCGACAACTCCTCTCACTGTTGTAACTCGCACACAGGCACGACGGACTCCGAAAACCGGGGAAGGACGGAATTTTGTGAGGGAGGAGGGAAATTGGGTGATCGACAAAGAATATTGAGGATTTCAACAAGAAGAAAAATAAAGGCAGAAAAGGGGGGTTTTTTAGGCAAGGGTTGTAGTGAAAATTTCAAAATATGTCACTAAAACCCAACTATTAAGGATGAAAATGTTCATCACTAATACCCAAAAAAGCGTTGCTTATATTTTCCCAGGATAGTTTGAGTAGGAAATCTAGTATTAGTGACTATTTCATTTTCGTCAATAATAATAGGTCATTACCAATAGTTAAATTCGTCGCTAATATGTTGACTATTAGTGAAAAATTTAATTTTCATCACTAATGGTCCATTATTGGTCACAAGTTTTGCTCTATCACTACTAATTTCATCACTACAAATATTTTTTTTTGGGTAGTGAATACCGTTGACAGTTTCAACAAACCTGTCAACAGTTTAATGGAGAGGCAGAAACCCGAATACTAAAACCGTCGATGGTTACCTCTCGAGAGCAAACTATTGACCCAACTATCGACCAAAGTGGCCTTATTTAATGCATGCTAGTAGACCAGGACATGCCCAGTCAAATGAACCCTTCAGTTATATATAGATTTGTGCGCCCGAGAGCCTCATTTTTCCTTCTTTCTTGAGAGTAAAAACCACTCTCTCCCATTTTCTTGCACTCTCCTCTTTTCTCCATAAAATCCATCACCCAATCTTTGAATCATTATTACAAGGGCCGATAAATGCAAATATGTTTAGGGGACTAGTGAAACTCTAGATAATTGCTTTATTTCGGCAACGAAGAATACGAAGTACGAAACACACTTCAGGTTGAAGGACACATTATTAAGTAAGGTTTTAGGCATCTTTTTTATGGAGCTTTCTTTTAGAAATTTTTTTGAAATTTTTAGGTACCAAAGGTGGTATCCTTTCATTGCATATCAGTCTAAGGGAGTCTACTCCACCCTTGCCAACTTTTCTATTCAAATCTAGTTCACAATGATTGGGGGTATTACTCTAGGGTCCTAGAAATGCCTATTAGGTTCAATGCCGACTACCTTGTTGATACTTTTGAGATTCAGAGGGTTGAGTACACATGTCTTGACCTCAGGACTACTTGGATTAATGAATTGGATTTTTCTATTGAAACTTTTTTTAACTTGGTCATGGTACATCCTATAGTCAACCATATCCAAATCCCAACCTACAATTCCTTCACCCTAGAAGCCAAAGTTGTACACCAATTGATTGCATATAATATTTTTCCAAATAGTGGGTTCAAGGTCTATGTATCATTTCTGAACTGTTTCATTATGTGGTGTCTCTTCACAATGAAGAAGGTGGACCTAGTCAGCTTGATCATAAAGTGGATGTTTATCAAGACCACGGGGCGTAGGATAATTATGCCCTATAGAGGCATACCGAATAGGGTCTTTTTGAGATTGTGTATCACAAAGCTGGGGTATTCGTTGCTTGTGAAGAGGAACAGTTGGCTGATAACCTATAGGACTTATTCTTACAGGTAATTTTACGCATGAGAGTTGTGTTGATAGTTGGTTTTTGACCAAAAATGCAGTCCACATTTTGGGCACCTAAAACCCCATTTTGACTTTTTTTTTGTAGGAACTACGGTTCAAACTTGGGAACCATTGGCTCGTTTTATGTACAACTTGTTCCTGCTAGTTATTTTACTTAAAAGAGTTATGCCGATAGTTGGGTTGACCTAATTATGCATATTTCGTGTGTTAGGTGTCTGGAATACCATCTTTGATTTGTTTTATAGGTCTTACGGTCCAACCTTAGGAACCGTTGGCTTGTTTTATGTATGACTTGTTCCTACATGTCATTTTACACATGAGAATTGTGCCAATATTTTATTTTTGACCTAAAGATGCAAATTTTACATTTCAACATTTAGACTCCCATGTTGACTTGTGTTGAAGCTTCTATTATTCTAACTTGGGAACTATTAGCACATTTTCAACACAACTTGTTTCTATGGGAAATTTTTCTCATGAGAGTTTAGCCAATAGTTGATATTTTACGAAAGATGCAAATTTTATATTTTGGTGTCTAGAACCCCATTTTGAATTGTTACGATTCAAATTCGGGAACTGTCCACTCCTTTTCCACAAATCTTGTTCTTATAGGTTATTTTACGCATAAGAGTTGTGCTAGTGATTGGTTTTTGACTTAAATACGTATATTTCACATTTTAGGTGCCTAAAACCCCATTTTGACTTGGTTCTTAGCTCCTAGGGTTCAAACTTGGGAATCGTTGGCTTGTTTTCCATACAAATTATCGATATGATTCATTTCACTAACAAGATGTGGATACCCATTTTGACCCAGGTATTTTCGTACTTGGGTGAGTGGGATTAATAGAATCTAAGTTGCTTTAATTGCAGTTTGGAAGCCTGTCGAGAGCCTCATAAAGCTTTATTTCTGTTTCTAAGGTTTTAAAAGAACCCAAAGGGTTTTTGGGGCCTTTTATGTTCCCTTTAGGTCTTTCATAAGACCCTTTGTGGCTTTATTAGGCCTAATTGTGGCTCACAAGCCTTCTTTGGGCCTCTAGGGGCTTCCTTGTGGTTTTTAAGAAGGTTTATGTTGGCCTTACAAGGCTTAATCTTCTTTAGATGATAAAAAATCAAGGGTGTACTTAAACATGTTTGTTTAAGTGTCTATCAGGACTTCAAAAAGAGCTTATGAAATCAAGTTATTGTGCTTGAAGAAGATGAATGAAGTTTATACTCAAGGCAATGAGCTACAATGGATGTTAAAGCATATTGAAGGAAGAAGTTCATGTTTGACATAGCATGGAAGTTGAAGCATGGAGACTTAAGTGTTTAAGATTGTTTTATCATATACAAGTCTTATGTAAGTACTTCAACAATTCAATATTGATGCATGAAGCTCTTAGGAAATATCTTTGACTTAGAGACCTTATTTCAAAATAATGGAAAATGTTTTTAAAGTCTTACATACATTTTTCCAAGATCAAAGTTAAAAATTGAAATCAAATTTATGAAAATATAAAAAACTGAAAGCAAGACAGGTGACTAATGTAATATCATCAAGCGACTGACATTTTTATATGTTTTTTAAGAGGCAAATAGAACCAAGATAGGGCGCTGACTCATTAAAGTACAGTCGACTGACCCAGTACTATGTTTCAAAATACACTAAACTTATAAAACTTAGGCGACTGACCTTCGTGTCACAATCGTCTGAAATTCATTTTTTAACTTTTAAATAGCGTTTGAAAAGTTTCCAAATTTGATTTCTTGGGCTTCGAATTTGGAGAATACTTAGGAAATACTGCAAGAAACTTGGGGAAAATGTCAAGTAACTTTACTACTCTATAAATACTTGCTAATTTAAAAAAATTAAATACAAGATCAAGCACATGAAAATCAAATATTCATAGTTATCTTGTTGAAAGTTTTCTGAAGAATTCTTGTGCTCTTTCTAATTTAATTCACAAAATTCTGAATATCTTTTCTGCGATTCTGAACTCTAAATTAGAATTTTGGTGATATTCTACTGAGCTTCATCTTATCTATTGCTTATTGATTGAAATATATTGATTTTAGTTGTACAAATCTACTCTAACTGAGAGTTCTATTTGTACGAACATAAATTGTTTCTTGTTTCTATTTTTGATGATTCAGGGTTATTGGATCGTTGCCTAAAAAGAAGGGTTATTCTTGTTAGAGATGGGTCTCCAACTCATGTAGAGAGAGGTTGTAACTTTGCCTAAATTTGGAAAGGAAAAACCTCATAGTGTGTTGCTTGGGGCAAGGACGTTGGCCGAACATTGTAAAAAATTGGTGTTCCTCTCTTCTTCCCTAATCTTTTTACTTTATTGCAAGTTTATAATCTACGTGTATGTTTATTAAGAACTTGCTGCATATTGGAAGTTGCTGAAATACTAATTTTGGTTCTTACTTGAAATCAAGAAACTATATTGTTTATGATTGATTGGTTTAACAAACTAAGAGTAAAATTAAATACCAATTTTTGAATATCATAGTTGAAGTTAATTTTTCTAAATTAATTATTCCATTGAAGGAAAGTTGCAAGCTTTATAAAATCAAACCTCTGAAATTATTCTTGAGATTGTTAATATTCACTATTGAAGAATAATTCTGATTCTAAATATTGAAGTTCTAAGATTGATATTTGTTGTAGGAATTTAACAACCAGTATTTAATATCATTCATTTATAATAAATTAAATTTGGATTGAACAAAGCATTTTTAACTGATCTTGTGAGGTCGCTGATTGTGTGGTTATTGGAAATTAAATTGAAAAAGGTAATACTTAAAGGTATTTTCAAACCTAAGTTATAAAGAAATTTTAAAAACCCAATTCACCCCTCTCTTGGGAGTATACCTAAATTCTTAATTGGTATTAGAGCTCTAGGTTGTAATAAATCTTAAACTTTAAGCTACATAAAGATTCCTATGGCACACCTTGGTGTATCTCCCTTTGGCGAAGGCCAATCCTCATTTAGACCACCCATCTTTTGTGGTGTTAACTACACCTTCTTGAAACAACGAATGAGAATATTTTTGCAAACCATGGATTGGAAGGTCTAGAAAGTTGTCACACATGGTGACCTCATTCCTACTAAAAATGTAGATAATAAGGACATACCTAAGGATGAAAAAGAGATGACTGACAATGATTTAAAGATGCTGCAAATAAATTCAACTGCAATGAATGCACTACATTATGCCCTAGATGTCAATGAATTCAATAGGATCATAGGATGTAAATCAGCTAAAGAGATATGGGATAAGCTTGAAGTAACTTATGAAGGAACGATTGACGTAAGGGATAGTAAAATTGACCTACTCACCAGCGAGTGTGAGGCATTTAGGATGAACCTTGAAGAAACCATCACTAGTATGTATACTAGATTTACCCATATAATAAACTCTCTTAATGCATTAGGCAAAAACTACTCTACTTATGAAATGATTTGAAAAATCCTTGAGAGGACTTCCACCGATTTGGGAACCTAAGGCCACTACCATAATAGAAGGAAGAAATTTGAAAAATACCTCCCTTGATGAATTAATAGGTTTGCTCCTAACATTCGAGATGATGATAAATGAAAGAAATTATAAAGGTAGCAAACTCAAGAAATCAATAGCTCTTAAGGCTTCAAAAGAAAGTTCTAGAAAAGAAGAAGACAACGAACTAGATGACGATGATATAGCCTTAATTACTAGAAGACTTGGAAAATTCTTCAAAAAGAATAAGAAATTTACTAGAAATTCAAAGGCTTAAAATATGATAAAGGAGAAACTAGAAAAAAGGAAACAAAGAATGAACCTCCTACATGTTATAATTGTAAGAAAGTTGGACATATAAAACCTGATTGTCCACAACTTAAGAAAGACACCAAGAAGAAGAAAAAGAAGGTGATGAAAGCTACCACGTGGGATGACTCAAGTTCAAGTGAATCAGAAAATGAATCAAACGATCAAGATGTGGCAAACATATGCTTCATGGCGAAAGAACACGAGGTAAGTTCCTACTCTAGCTCACAAAAAGAAGAATCTAGTGATGAATCAGATAGTGACTCGTGTGAAAGCATGCCTTCATGTAGAGAAATTTAGGCTGAACTATTTTCCTTGTATAAAAGGTTCATAAAGGTAACAAAAAGAAACATAGCATTGAAAGAGCAAAATCAAAAACTAATGAACCAACTAGAGACTTCATTATGAGCTGAAAAAGAAAAGGACTCACTTATTGATGAACTTATGAGTCAAATAAACAATATGTCTCAAGACTTAGTAAAGCTCCAAGTAATTGGAAAAAATATAGAGGACTCAAAAATATGTCATCTTAAGAGTAAAATTGAAGATAAAGACAAAATCATCTACAACTTTACTAGAGGAAAGGAAAACTTTGATTGACTAGTTGGATCACAAAGAATGTCCTTGGATAAAGAAGGAATTGGATTCAATGGAGTTGAAAACAAGAAGAAAAAAAATCTCTACATAGGGTACTTTGTAAAAGTCTCAAAGCACTTTGCAAGCACATCTTCCACAGAAGCCTATGAAAACACTACATGTTTCTTGTGCCAAAAAAAAAAGAAAAAAAAAGAGAAGAGGCATGTAAAGTTTGAATGTAAACAAAAGAAAAAATATATTAAAGTCATGAAATCATGGAGAGTCAAAAATGAAGCTAAAATTGAACCAAAGAGACCTAAGAAGGTTTGGGTACAAAAAGTGACACCTTGAAACCCTTCTTGTAGGTATGCTTTAGGTCCACTCCATCAAAAGACAAATGGTACTTGGATAGTGGGCATTCAAGACATATGACAAGAGAAAAATCCAAGTTCACATCATTGATGCCAAAACATGGTGGACATGTCACCTCTGGAGACAATACTAAAGGCAAAATAATCGACATTGGAAAATTTGGTAAAGAACCCTCCTTAACTATTGATGACGTTTATTGGTACATGGGTTGAAACATAATCTACTTAACATTAGTCAATTAAGTGATAAAGGCTTTGATATAATATTTAAACAAGACAAGTGCATAGTTGAAGACAGAGAAAAAACATGATATCTTGTTCATTGCCAATAGGGTTGATAATGTGTATTGCATAAATTTTGAAAATTTAATATCTCAAGAGGTTAGATGCTTAACAGCCATGAATGAAGCCAACTGGCTGTGGCGTAGGAGATTAGGACACGCTAGTATGGACTTATTGTCCAAATTAGCTAAAACAAAAAAAAAAAACTTAGTCAAAGGTCTACCCGGCACTAAGTTCATAAAGGACAAAATTTGCCATGATTGCCAACTTGGGAAACAAACTAAAACAAGTTTTAAAAATAAGAAGCACATTTCCACTAATAGGCCTTTAGAACTTATTCACTTATATTTATTTGGCCCAACTAGAACACAAAGTCTAGGAGGAAAGTATTATACTTTTGTCATTGTTGATGACTACTCCAAGTTTACTTGGGTACTCTTCTTAGCCTCCAAAGACGAAGTATGCAAGATATTAATCAACTTGTGCAAGAAGCTCCAAAATGGAAAAGGATATAGAGTTCTAAACATTAGAAATGATTGTGGAAGAGAATTCAAAAATAAAAACATTGAAAAATTTTGTGATGAATATGGAATAGCTCACAACTTTTTCGCACCTTGTACTCCTCAACAAAATGGAGTTGTTGAAAGGAAGAATAGGCCGCTTCAAGAAATAGCTAGAACTATGTTAAATAAGCATAATTTACCTAAGTACTTTTGGGTTGAAGTTGTACATACCACATGTTATTTGATGAATAGAGTCTCTCTTAGATCAGGCCTAGAGAAGACCCCCAATGAACTTTGGATAGGAAGAAGACCAAAGATATCTTATTTCCATGTATTTAGATGTAAGTGTTTCATATTGAATGAAAAAGAGGAATTAGGAAAATTTGATGCAAAATCAGATAAAGGAAGTTTCTTAGGATGTTCATTAAATAGTAAAGCCTTTAAAGTCTATAACAAAAGGACCCTCACAATCATAGAATCAATTCATGTAGCTTTTGATGAGGCAAATTCATTCTCTAAACCATATGATATTGATGAAGCTGAAATAAAGCAAAATCTAGAAGACTTAGAAATTCAAAATGTAAAAGATGAGAATAAGGAATCAAGCTCAAATGATAGACCTCCAGATCAATCTAAACTACCTAAAGAATGGAAGTTTGTAAGAAATCACCTAAAGGATCAAATCATTGGTGAACCTTCACCAGGAGTATCTACTAGATCCTCTTTAAAGAATATGTGTAGTTTTTACATGTTCCTATAGAACATAGATGATGCATTAAATGATGACTCATGGATAGTAGTTATGGAAGAAGAGTTAAATCAATTTGGAGGAAATAAAGTTTGGAAATTAGTTCCTAGACCCGCTGATCATTTAGTAATTGCAACAAAATGGGTGTTTAGAAATAAGAATGATGAAAATAGCATTGTAGTGCATAACAAGACTAGACTTATAGCTTAAGGTATAATCAAGAAGAAGGAATAGACTATGATGAGACCTTTGCTCCCGTAGCAAGAATGGAAACCATAAGAATGCTATTAGTCTATGCATCTCACAAAGATTTTAAACCTTATCAAATGGATGTGAAGAGTGCATTCTTAAATGGATTTATAAATGAAGTATATGTAGCACAACCTCCAGGATTTGAGGATTTTCATTACCCTGATAATGTGTTTAGACTAAAAAATGCATTATACAGACTAAAACAAGCTTCCAGAGCCTAGTATGAGTAATTAAGTGGCTTTTTAATGGAAAATGGTTTTTCTAGAGGAAAAATGGATAACACACTATTTATTCAGTCTAAAAACAAAGATATGCTCATCATTCAGATATATGTAGATGATATCATATTTGGTACTACAAATGAAGATTTATGCAAATACTTGGAAAAATGTATGCAAGACGAGTTTGAGATAAGTATGATGGGCAAGCTAACATACTTCCTTGGTCTTCAAATCAAGCAAGCCAGAATTAGGACATTCATAAATCAATAAAAATATATTAGAGACTTGCTTAAGAAATTTTATATAGAAGGTAGAAAGCCATTGGGGACTCCAATTAGCACTTCCGTAAATCTTGATAAAGATGAAAAAGGAAAATATGTAGATATGAAATACTACCGAGGCATGATAGGAAGTCTATTTTATTTGATGGCCAGTAGATCAAACATTATGTTCATTGTATGTATGTGCGCCCATTTCCAAGCAACCCCAAAAGAATCTCACCAAATAGCCGTCAAAAGAATTTTAAGATATTTAATAGGTACTATTGATTAGGTCTATGGTATCCTAAAGATACATACTTTGAGATGATCAGCTATTCTGATGGGGATTATGCAGGATGTAAAATTGATAAAAAAAATTACTAGAATTGGTATATTTTCCAAGAGGCAAGGTGAATTGGGTATTCCAAAAAATTCTTCCTAGGTTAGGTATGTTCAGTGTTAAACCATAAGCAGTATTGCACAACCTAGGGTCTATCTAAGAAATACCAATTACCTAACAATATAAAATTCAACAGATAAATAAATAGGTAAAGCAAACTCAGTACTTCCCAATCATTCACAATAATAAAGATATAAATATTTAAGTGCCGAAATTAAATAGAATAGGGAAAAGAAAGTGAACACGATATTTGTTATAGAGGCTCGGCCAAACCAGCTTACATCCCCGCCTCAAGCTAACCAGTAAGAGGATTTGCTCACTGAATGGGTGGAGCGACACCAATTACACCCCCTCCTTATGGGGCATGGAATACCCCAGCTCACATTCACAAGGTTGAGCCCAACCTATAACTACACCTTACAGGACGGTGCTCCTAGTTTTCCTAACCGGGTCCAAACTAATCCGGTGCACGTTACACACCAGTGCAATCCTCTTCTGACCATATGTCGAGAATTCAATAATAGTTTGTTTACAAATATAATGCTTCCACTACAACAGATGATGTACAACAATAAAGCTCTAGAATGCACTCACACAAGATATGAATTTTAAGTTTAAGTGAGTATGTTTTTTTCACTTAAAGATATTTTTCAATTAAAAAGTGTGAAAAATAATTTTCTAAAGATTAAAAATGAGAGACCTTTCAATCAAAGATGTTTAGAAGAAAATATGCTCAAGGTTCTCTTCTCAATATCCCAAGGATTTTCCCAAAATAATTTTTCAAATAAAATTCAAGGGAAGCAGAGATTTTGGCTCAAACATATTTTTGCAAACAAACACAAATGAGCATTTGGATCTTTCAATAGATGTGCAAAGATCCACAAACTATAATAAGGTTTTTTCCCAAAAATATTCAACAAGGAAAGTATGGGAGAACCACTAGGTATACTCTCAAAAATAATTTTCAACAAATAAAGACAAGTGAGAGCATAATGCTTTACAAAGAATGAATGCCCAAAATAAATGTTCCTTTTCAACAACCTTCAAAAGCAAAGAACTTGCAAGTGAAAGAAGTAAAGGAAGAAATCAAATTGTCTCTTAAAAATGATTTTGAAATAAAAGAGAGTAAGAGAGTATATAAAATAAGCACAAAAATTTGGGAGAAATTATAATATAAGCATTTGTTTGAAAAATGAGTAATGAGGGGGTATTTATAGTTTTTCTAAAAATATGACCATTTGGGGACACGCTCGGTATTTTCCAAATTGTTTATTTAAAAATTAAACATGATTAGCGTTGGAAAATAATCGAAACTCGAGAGGTTCAGTCGACCGACACCGGTCAACTGACCACAAACAAGAACTTCAAAATTTCATACTGGTTTGGTTGGCCAAGGAAAGTGCCAATCAGTTGGACTGGGTGACTTTTTGAACCTTCGTAGGTTTGGTCAACTAATGCTTAAGCTGGTCTGTTGGTTCTTAAAGATCGGTTAGCTGACGACCTTTTTTAACTAATTTGGCCAGATGGCCGAGCCTTTGACTTTGGTCAATTTTCTTAGGTCGGTCGGTTGGGAATTTTAGTTCATTTTTGGGTCGGTTACTTGAACATGAGAAAAAAAATATATAATTTTGCCCTCAGGACATGGTCGGTCGGTTGAGGTGTTTAAAACGTGAATAGGTTGGTCGACCGGGCGTTGTTAAAACTTAAGTTTGGCCGTATTTTTTACCCTAAATGATTTAAACCTTTTTGTATGATTTTAGTTGTTAAGAAAAAAGGTTTTTGATTAACTAATGGGTCCCCTAAGGTCTGTCTACGGTCATCTAACCTTTCATTTACATCATGCATGCAATGCATTATTACAAACCAAATATAAAAACTAAATGCATTACAAATGGAAAACAAATGTCTTCTTCTTCTTTTGCCCTTTATTCTTCCATGCAATACGTCAGACTGAGATGATCTTTACATCCTTCATGGTTTCCATTTTCAGTCACCTTATGTGTGTTGAATTATAAACCTATTTAAACACTAATTATACTCATAAGTAATTTGTGCTTTTTCAACATTGTTGACTTTATGAGTCAAATCCTATTTTGATAATGAGAATTAACTTGGTATTTGACTTCTGCAATTGAGTTTGTGAACAGACTCATGAATTAAAATGCATGAACGGTAAGCTTGATATGGAAGCCATGAGGAATCTAAAGTATATATCATTTGGCTCAATCCATGGAACTAGAAGAATAAAAGGATGAAGAAGCAAGCTTCAAGTTCAAGATATTTAATATGAATGGGTATTCACAATTGAATGCATTTAAATAAAACATATGAAATAATTCGAAACTCAAATACACCTTAGACAGACCTTAGGACTCATGCATTTTATGAAAAAAAATTTACATTAGTTCTAGGTTGAATGAATTTTTAAAGGCCTCGTTGACGAACCACATGGCCTTGTTGACGAACACATGAAGGCCACTTAGCAATGAATAGTTTTATCTCATCGACGAAAAAATACAAAGAGCCCAAAAAGCGCAGACAGTGCTCTCATCGACGAATTCATGGCCTCGTTAACAAACAAGTGTTGTACACTAGTTAATGAACATACCCATTCTTCGATGAAAGTCACAATGCAAAATGATGTTTCATCACGGACATGGACGTAAATATGATATTTTAAATAATCTAACGGCCATAAATTGTTTAGATGGTGAGATTGCTTATATATCTAAACTCTAAACCCTAGAGCACTACTTTTTCGCCTATCTCTTGAGATCTTTGAACATATCGCATCAATCTTTGGCATACTATTGAGAAGCCTTGAACATATTGAAAGACTCTTGCCTGCACACAAAAGCATATCATCAAGTTTGGGCCTTAGTTACATTGATCAAATGGCATTCACGCTCATATTTTACAATCATCGTTGGTATTGAGGTTTCAGTATTTTGAGCATTCAAATCGTATTTTTGTTTTCCCATACTCATTACATTTAATATATTTATTGGGATAAAAAATAATAATTTGTGTATTTCATATTCATTGATTGAATAAAATACTTAAGAAAAGCTTTCTAAAATCAAAATCTTTGACATACTCATAACTATATTTTTCATTCAAAGATTTGGTATTTGGTCATTGCAAAAATATTTGTTTGCAAATTCTAAGAGGCTTTGGATATATATTCTCGAGGAATAGTTTTCTGAAGTACTGTTTAAATATTTGCAATATTCAAACTCTCATTTTTATTCGAAGATTTAACTTTATAAATTATTTGATAGCAAGAAGTTAGATCTACAGGTTATTTAAAACCATTTTTACAAGGGATCTTATTTTATATTCTTCAAATAAAGTACTCTAAAATCAAACCCTAAGTTCTCCAAAGTTTTTATTTATAAAATTAAATTTTGGGAGATATTGATTAAAGGATAGATTTGTGAAGCATCTCATTCTTCATATAAAGATCATGTCGTTACATAAATATTGAGTTTCAAGTGTTATCATATGTTTATGTAATAGAATTTCTATTGTGCTCACTAGCTTGGTTAGAAACAAATTTGAGTTTTTGCAAAAATAGTATTCATTATCTTGTATACACGGTTCGAGCTATGAACTTGGGTTGAGGAGGTAGCTATGCCTCTTATAAGTAGCGGATTATAAGGGAAGCTCTATTCTAGTTAAAGGAATGATTTTTAGTGGAATCCTTGAGTGGGTTGCTCAAGGCGAGGACGTAGGCTAGGGTAGGCCGAACCTCGTAAAAATCGTGTTTGCCTTCTCTCTTCCCTTAACTCTTTCTAATTTCTTCTTGAATTTAAATTATCTACTTATTGTGCATAAGCTAAACATATGGCACACTTGTGAGTAATTGGTTAAAATTGTATGCTTGATAAAGACACACATTAAATTGATTAATTGTGAAAATTTAAGATAGTTGTTAAGTGGCATGCAAATTTGTAGATAGTTTTGAAAATTAGAACGTGAAGGACTTAAGTTTTTTGAAATACCCAATTCACCCCCCTTCTTGGGATAACACTAGAATTCACATTTGGTATCAGAGTGACAGGTTACATAGACTTAACCGTTATTTTTGAAAAAGATCACATGGCACACATTGGTGTAACCCCTTTGGTGAGGGACACTCGTCCACTAAACCACCAATCCTTTGTCGTGTAAATTACACCTACTGGAAACGAAGGATGAGTATAGATCTTTTAAATGTTGAATGGCAAGTGTGAAGAGTAGTTTCTACAGGAAACCATGCTCCTATGAAAGTAGTTGATAAAGTAAATGTACCTAAGACAGAAGATGAGTATACTAATGATGATTGGAAATCTATTCAATTAAATGCTACTATTATAAAGCTTCTATACTATGCACTAGATGTTAATGATTTTAAAAGGGTAATGGCCTATAAAATTGTTAAAAAGATATGGGAAAAAATAGAAGTAACTTATGAAGGCACTAAGGAAGTTAAAGATAGTAGAATTGATATGCTCAGTAGTGAATATAAGGCATTTAAAATGACTGTTGATGAGTCTATTCAATCCATGTACACTAGATTCACACACATTATGAATTCATTAAATGCTCTTGGTAAATCTTACCCTACTTATGAGTTGTTAAGGAAAATCCTTAGGGCACTACCGCTAATTTGGGAAGCTAAAGCTACTGGTATAGTTGAAGGAAGGAATCTAAAAGAGATGTCGGTTGATGAACTGATAGGTTCACTCATCACGTATGAGTTAGCAATAAATGTGAGGAAAAATGAGTAGAATAAAGCAAAGAGAGTTATAGCTCTTAAGGCATTGTCTAGAAACTCTAGTGAAGGAAGTGACTCAGAATCTAAATATGACATGGCCTTGCTAACAAAGAAGTTTGAAAAGTTCCTGAAGAAGAATAAGAAGTTTAACAAAAAATTCCAAAACTCGAAATCAGAAAGAGGAGAGTCCAACAAGAGGAAACAGAAGGAAGATCCGCCAACTTGCTACAATTGCAGAGAAGTTAGAGACATCAAGCCTGAGTGTCCTAAACTAATGAAAGCCTCCAAGAAAAAGAAGAAGGCTCTAAAAGTCGATTGGGACATGCACAACACAAGCAGCTTAGACACAGTCCATTGATGATCTGGTAGCCAATTTGTGTCTAACGGCTCATGATGATCTTGAGGTATAATCATCTTTCTCAGCATCTTCTTATTATTCCAGTGATTCTGAAACTGGAAACAACATGCTTTCTTATAATGAATTGCAACAAGAATATTTGTACACTTAAAATGTTGGAAAAGAAAACTAAGAAAATTTCTGATTTGAAATGTAAAGTTAAAGAACTCTCAAAGTTTATTGAAAATTAGAATGAGTCATATGTATCTGTAATAAAAGAAAATGATTTAAAAATTGAGGAATTGGAAAGAAATTTGAAAGACAATTCTAAAATTATTCATAATTTCAAAGAGGGCCGGAGTAACTTTGAAAGACTCCTTGGGGCACAAATAAAATACCTAGATAAAGAAGGACCTGGTTTTAATGGAAAGGAAAACTTGAAACAAAAACATCTTTACATGGGTTACTTCACAAGAGAATCAAAAGTTTATGCTTCATCTAAAGACTATTATAAATATACTACATGCTTTAAATGTAAAAGAATAGGTCATATAAAATTTTATTGTCCTTTTAAAAACAAAGATGTTAAAATGAAAAAGGTATGGAGAGTTAAAAGAGATTCAAGCACTAACCCCCATGGACCCAAGAAAAAATGGATACCAAAAACAGTTACTTAAATGTCTATTGCAAGTATGCTTGAGATCCTCCTCCTCAAAAGATAGATAGTATATAGACAACGGATCTTCATGTTATATGACTGGGGATAAAGCTAAATTCGCATTCATCACAAAAAAGGACGGAGGATTTGTCACTTTTGGGGACAATGCAAAAGGGAAGATCATAGGAGTAGGTAAAGTTGGTAATAATCCATCACTTATTATATACGATGTTTTACTGGTTGATGGTTTAAAACACAACTTAATGAGTATAAGTCAACTATGTGACAAAGGTTATAAAGTACCTTTTGAACATGACAAGTGCATTGTTGAATATAAAATTAATAATAAAATTCTATTAACTGTTGAGTGTCATGAAAATGCATATACCTTCAGCTTTGATAACTTAACTTCTCAACGTGTGATATGTTTCTTTTCTATGAATGAAATTAGTTGGATTTGGCATAGGAGACTAGGATATGCAAACAAGGACTTAATATCAAAACTAGTTAAGGGAGACCTAGTTAAGGGATTGCCTAAAACGACATTCGTGAAAGATAAAATATGTGATGCATGTCAACTAGGAAAAAAAGTAAGATCTCGTTTTAAGAAGAAGAAAGTAATATCTACTATTAAGCCACTTCAAATGCTACACTTAGATTTATTTGGACCAAACCCAATTTAGTGTTTAGGAGGAAAATTGTACACATTTGCTATCGTTGATGATTATTCTAGATTTTCATAGGTACTATTTTTAGGTCACAAAGATGAAGTATGTGAACAATTTATTAAACTGTGCAAGGAAATACAAAATGAAAAAGGATATACTATCACTAAAATCCAAAGTAATAGGGATAGAGAATTTAAAAATCAAGGTATGGAAGAATACTGCGATTCATTAGGAATATCACATAACTTTTCAGCTCCTAGAACACCTCAAAAGAATGGTGTAGTTGAAAGAAAGAATATATCTATACAAGAAATGACCAGAACTATGCTTAACGAACATAAACTAATGAAGTACATCTAAGCTAAGGCAGTAAATACCGCCTGTTATGATCTAAATAATGTCTTGATTAGACCATCTATAAATAAGTCTCCATATGAATTTTGGAATGGCCATAAACCAAACATCTCATATTTCTATGTTTTTGGCTACAAATGCTTTGTACTTAGAGACAATGAACATTTAGGAAAGTTTGATGTGAAATCTGATGAAGGTATTTTCCTAGGATATGCGTTAGATAGTAAAGCATACAGGGTATATAATAAACAAACTTTAACCATTGTAGAATCCATTCATGTAGTATTTGATGAGTCCAATCCATTTGCTCAAGAGACTGATGAGGATGAAATTGAGATTAATAAGGAATTCAAAAAATTATCTATTGAAGATCATTCAGATAAGAACACTGAAGTTAAGGAAGCATCCATTAAAGATATCCAATAGAAAAAGAGATTAATGATTTACATAGGGAATGGAAGTACATAAAGAATCATCCTATATTTCAAATTATAGTAGAACCATCTCGTGGACTAACCAAACGATCTTCACTTTGAAATATGATTAGTCATTTTGCTTTCTTATCACAAAAAGAACCTAAGAATGTGAGTGAAGCAATTGAGGATGAGACATGGGTAATATCTATGCAAGAAGAATTAAACCAGTTTGAGAAAAATAAAGTCTGGACATTAGTTCCTAAACCCGAGGATAAGACAGTTATTGGAACAAAATGGATACATAAGAACAAGAAAGATGAACATGGAATAGTTGTTAGAAATAAGGTAAGACTAGTAGCTCAGGGATATAACCAGGAAGAAAGAATAGATTTTGAGCAAACCTTTGCACTTGTAGCTAGAATGGAAGCCATTCAAGTGCTATTAGCTTATGCTGCTTTTAAGAATTTCAAGCTGTATCAAATGGATGTAAAAAGTGCATTTTTAAATGGTTACATAAGTGAATAAGTATATGTAGAATAACCCCTAGGTTTTGAAAACCATAAGCATCCAAAACATGTTTATAGACTAACTAAAGCCTTGGTATGAAAGGCTAAGCAGGTTTCTATTGGAAAATGGATTTACTAAAGGAAATATTGACACGACACTCTTTATAAAATCTAAAGATGAAAATTTGCTCCTAGTACAAATATACGTAGATGATATCATATTTGGAACAACAAATGAAGAGCTGTGCAATGAGTTTGCTAGGTGTATGCAAAAGGAATTTGAGATGAGCATGATGGGAGAACTTAACTTCATCCTAGGACTTCAGATCAAACAAGCACAAAATCGAATCTTTATAAATCAATCGAAGTATATTAGAGACTTGCTCAAAAGGTTTAATATGGAAGATGGTAAAAATCTAGGAACACCTATGAGCTCTTCTTTGAAAGTAGATAAAGATAAACAAGGTATACCAGTAGATGTTAAGCTCTATCATGGGATGATTGGAAGCTTACTACATCTGATTGCTAGGAAGCCTGACATAATGTTTAGCATATGTTTATGAGCAATATTTCAGGCTGCACCTAAAGAGTCCCATTTATTAGCTGTCAAAAGAATACTTAGATACCTTATTGGAACCACTAAACTTGGATTATGATATCCTAAGTATACCTCTTTTGAGATTATTAGCTATTCCGAAGCTGATTTTGCTAGTAGTAAAGTGGATAGAAAAAATATGAGCGGTACATGTCATTTCTTAGGACATTCTTTATTATATTGGTTTTCAAAGAACCAAATTTCAGTTGCTCTTTCCACAGCTGAGGCAAAATATATAGCGACAGGAAGTTGTTGTGCTCAAATGTTATACATGAAACAACAACTTATGGATTTTGGATTACACTATGACATAGTTCCTATAAGATGCAGCAATACGAGTGCAACAAACATCTCAAAGAATCCTATTTTACATTCATGAACTAAACACATAGAAATTAGACATCATTTTCTTTGTGACCATGTGCAAAAAGGAGATGTGACGCTTGAGTTTGTATGCACAGATGAACAATGGGCAGACATATTCACGAAACCACATCCAGAGAATAGCTTTATCCAAATTAGACATGAATTAGGTCTGATGCATAGTCGAGAAGTTGCTTATAGTTACATTAGATTACATAATTAAGGGGGAGCAACTTACATTAACACTAACATTTGGTTAAACATTTCACATTTGATTAAAATGTCTGCATTTGGCTAAAGTTTCTTACATTTGGTATTAAACTCAAAGTATGGTTATTGCATGTTAACTTTTTTTTTTCTACATGACATATGTTGATGCTCAAATAAAAACGTTTGGACTTTAAGGACCGATTTGCTTATCCATGTCCATGAAGATTGAAATACTGTGTATGTTAACATTGAAATTTAATTCCACAACATAGATATACATTAGAAAGGAGGAGAAGTAAATTGAGTAACACAAGAAGTAGTACAATTTTGACACTTAAAGGTTGCATTGTATCTTGATTGCAAAGATGAGATATATTTATGTCCAAATTTTGTATATAACTTTTTGTTGATGTCGAAGAGGGGGAGAAATTAGTAAGCAAAAATGATAAAATGATTTGTGGGAGATGTTAGTAAGAAAAATTAAATTATGAAATTTCTTTTGTCAAAAAGAGGGAGAAGTAAGCAAATTTTTTTTCCTTGTAGACATGTATACTAGCAAAAATGTTGCATATTTTACAATGTGTATGAACTTCATTGTGTGTAAACTATATTGTTGTATTGCTGAATTCTAATTTATGCTTTATGTTAGGGGGAGCCTTGTTAGGCATAACCCATTTTTGCTTGTGTGTTTGTCATCATAAAAAAAGGGGAGACTGTTGACTCTATAAGTCCAATCTTGTTTTGATAATGAAAAATCACTTGGTGTTTGACCTGTGCAATTGAGTTTGTGAACAGGCTCATGATTTAGAATGCACGAATGGTAAGCTTGATATGGAAGTCACAAGGAATCTAAAGTACATATCAATTGGGTCAATCTATGGAACTAGAAGAATAAAATGATGAAAAAGCAAGCTTCAAGTTCAAGATCTTCAATGGGAATGGGTATTTAGAATTGAATATATTTACATAAGTCATATGATATAATTTGAAGCCCAAATATACCTTAGACAGACCTTAGAACTCATGCATTTAATAAAAAATATATTTACATTTGTTTTATGTTGAATGAATTTTTAGAGGCCTCGTCGACGAACTGCATGGCCTTGTCGACGAATGCATGAAGGCCACTCGGCGATGAATAGTTTTCTCTCGTTGATGAAAAAATATAGAGAGCCCAAAACGTTCAGACAGTGCTCTCATCGATGAATTCATGTCCTCGTCGATGAACGAATGTTGCACACTCATCGACGAACGTACCCATTCATCGACGAAAGTCGCAGCGCAGAATGACATTTTAGCGTGGACACGTACATAAATATGATATGTCAAATGATTTAACGGCTGGAAATTGATTAGATGGTGAGATTGCTTATAAATCTAAACTCTAAACCGCAGAGCACTACTTTTTTGCCTATCTCTTCAAAGCTTTGAACATGTTGCATCAATCTTTGGTATACTCTTGAGAAGCCTTGAACATATTGAAAGACTCTTTCCTGCACACAAAAGCATGCTCATCAAGTTTGAGCATTAGTTACATTGATCAAAAGGCATTCACGCTTATATTTTGTAATCATTGTTGGTATATAGGATTGAGTATTTTGAGCATTCAAATCATATTTTTGTTTTTCCATACTCATTATATTTAATATATTTCTTGGGAGCAAAAATAATAATTTGTGTATTTCATATTCATTGATTGAATAAAATACTTGAGAAAAGCTTTCCAAAATCAAAATCTTTGAGATACTCAAAACTATATTTTCATTTAAAGATTTGTTATTTGGTCATTGCAAAAATATATATTTGCAAATTCTAAGAGGTTCTAGATATATATTCTTGAGGAATAGTTTTCTAAAATATTATTTAAATCTTTGTAATATTCAAAGTCTTATTTTTATTCAAAGATTTAACTTTATAACTTTTTTGATAGCAAGAACTTAGATCGACAAGTTATTTAAGACCATTTTTTACAAGGGATCTTATTTTATATTCTTCAAATAAAGTACTCTAAAATCAAAACCTAAGTTCTCCAAAGTTTTTATTTATAAAAATTAATTTTTGGGAGATATTGATTAATGGATAGATTTGTGAAGCATCTCATTCTTCATATAAAGATCATATCATTACATACATATTGAGCTTTAAGTGTTATCATATAATTATGTAATAGAATTTATATTGTACTCACTAGCTTGGTTAGAAGCAAATTTATGTTTTTGCAGAAATTGTATTTATTATTTTGTATACACGTTTCCGGCTGTGAACCGAGGTTGAGGAGGTAGCTAGGCCTCTTGTAAGTAGTAGATTGTAAGGGAAGGTTGAACCTTGATTATGTAATCCTTGAGTGTGTTGCTCAAGGCGAGGACGTAGGCTGGGGTAGGCTGAACCTTGTAAAAATCGTGTTTGTCTTCTCTCTTCCCTTAACTCTTTTTAATTTTTGCTTGCATTTAAATTATTTGCTTATTGTGCATGAGTTGAACATATGGTATGCTTGTGAGTAATTGGGTAAAATTGTATGCTTGATAAAGACACACATTAAATTGAGTAATTGTGAAACTTTAAGCTAGTTGTTAAATGGTTTGCAAATTTGTAATTGATAGTTTTCAAAATTAGAATGCGAAGGACTTAAGTTTTTTGAAATACCAAATTCACTCCCTTTCTTGGGATAACACCAGAATTCACAAGCATCAAAGTAGGGATCGGACTAAAAAATTCAACAATCTCCCCATTTTTGATGATGACAAAGGCACCAAAGCATAATGAGTTAAGCTTGAAAAGGCTCCCCCTAAGAATATGTGATGTGTCCCTACAATATATGATTTTAGACCCTTATTTACTTGTGCTTATCCTCATTTTATTATGTATTTACCCAAAGTTATCATCGTTCAAATCTATGCAAGGTTTGTTTTTCTTTTCAGGAAAAATAGGTTAAAACCATGGAGTTAGGCATTATAAGAAGCCAAGAAGGATTTGGAGGATTCAAGGCTCGAATTCAGATGTTTAGCCAAGCTCTTAAGGCTTCAGATCATAAATAGACAAGAAGATGATGCTCGACCATGTGGTGCGACCAGCGAACCACATGGGTGACTTAGTCTTCCACTTCAAACTCCAAGGTTTAGTTTGAGATCAGAATGCTGCAAGGTTTGATGAAATGCTCGACTAAGTGACCCACTAGGGCTACTACATTGAGATACTATGATAGAACTGAAATTCAAAAGTCTCGAGAGTCTCGACAAAGTGGCCGACCAAGAGACCTTTCGGGGCGACTATGTCGAGATACTGAGAATTCCTGAAGACTAAGATACTACAAGTCTCGACCATTAACTCGACCATTAAGACCGTGATGAGGTCGAAGAAATTGAAGATTTGAATCCCTGACTTCCTGTGAGATCTGACAAGGGCACACACAAAAATGATAGAGGAACCACTTGGTCGACAATGACGATCTTCTGTGCGAGATTTGTTGTAACCTTTCCTAATTTGTAAAACAAACATTGTAAACCCTAGAGCCTATAAGTATTCGCTATGTAAAAAAGCTCTGGGTTCCTTTTTGGCCTCTCTTAGGTGAGTGACAGACCTAAGATGTCATTGAGAGCCAAGATAAAATAGGGGTAGAGTAGTTTTGGTTTGTGTATGGAGTGTCTAACGGCCTATGACAATTAACGACGTTCATGCAATAGCCGTGTATATTAAGATCTCCTCTTGTACTTCTAGCATTAGTGACAGATGTTTTGAATGATAAAGGGATGATATTTTTACTTATGCTTTCATTTATTGCTTTCAATTTAGTGCTTTCCATTTGCTTGCTGTGTGTTTGATGAAAGGTTTGCAGATAAGTATAAGCATGGCTACGTATCAGTCAGAGGAAAATAGTCAACTACAAAACAACGGAGGTGTTTGTTATTGTTAAGACAGGGTATATTCTAGTTCCCGACCATACTTCGGATGGTTGATGCACCCTTGCTACCATGTGCCCTAAATTGCCACTCTCCTTCTTTGGCCCCCTCGAGTTAGTACTTCTATGGAAGTCTAGATGAGCGTAGTTAGAAGCATGGTGTCCAGTTTCTGATTCAGACCACAATATTGCTTTGTAGGAGCAGGGTAACTTAGAAATTTACCTACTTTACAATAGTATAGATTTATTTGCTTTTGTTTATATGCTTTCCGGTAGTTGTTAGACAATCACTATTGCAAAATACCATCTTTCACTTCTTTTTCATACAACGAATTAGTAAACTAAGTCGAAAGCGGTTTAATAACTATGTTGCAAGTCCCTGAGGATCGATACCTGACTAACCCACTTTCTACTGAACTTGGGATAGTTAGGTTTTATAAATTTTATTTTTGGTAGTCAAGGACCCAAACCTTGGCGAGCCTACCAAATTTCGGTCTCGTTGCCGGGGACTTGGCTACGGTTATAAGCCAACTTCCACGTTAAAGTATTATTGCCTTATTCTTTTGATTTGATCTCCTTATTATTTCACTTGCTTTGTTAATTTCTATTTTCTTTATTTTGCTTTCTATTTTGAGAGTATGAATCATTGTGCTGCAAGTGTGTATGTTTGGTCAGCATTCTTTGGAACTAGAGATAATTCCCATAGATATTGAGATTGAAAAATCCCATAATTCCCTTAGGAAACCTATGTTTAATCAAAAGCAAGCTAAGTTTTCTGAACTGAAAGCTATGGCTGAAGATAGCTCCCCGATTCCCACTGAACAAATCCCCGAAACCCATGCTCCCCACCTACCTGTGGTGGGAGAGCAACACCTTTGACTCCCTAGGGACTACTTTGTACCTAATGCATACACATCGTCATCTTGCATCTGGTTCCCGAATGTCTAAGCAGTAAAATTTGAGATTAATACTTTGATCATCTCGATGCTTACCCAACTTTTATGGGAACTCCATTGAAAATCCTTATCAACATCTAGATGATTTCTTGGAAATTTGTTTAATCATCTACATCCCTAATTTTAGTGATGATGCTCTCCGTCTTCGGCTCTTCCCGTTCTCTCTAAAGGATAAGGCCGTACATTGTCTGACGTCTTTAGAACTGAACTCGGTGACCAACTGGGCCACTATGTAGCATAAATTCCTTAAAAAGTACTTTCCAATTGAGAAGACTAATCAGCTTTGAAGAGTCATCACAAGTTTTTCAAAGATGGATGGGGAACTCTTTTTTTGAGACTTTGGAGTGCTTTAGGGACCTGCTCTATAAATGTCCACATCACTAGGTACCCAAGTGGCAATTAGTCCAAACTTTCTATGAAGGGTTGGCTTAGAGAGATAGGTCTATGGTCAATGCATCATGTGGAGGTACTTTCCTCACTAAGCATGAGAATGAGGACTGGATTTGTTAGCTTTACAAGGCTTAAAATCCTATTTTGATGCTAACAAACAAGTGGAACTTAACATATTTGGTTGAGTGATAATATTTTAGGTCTCACAGATGACAAAGCAAGGTCAAGTGCTTATATTCTAAAGGAATATGATCATATTCTTAAGGCATGGATTAAAGCTTGAAGATCATGAGAGCATTGATATTAAATAAAAAGCTTCAAAAATGAAAGCTCAAAGGAACATTGAAGCTCAGCAATAAAGAGAAATCAAAGAAATGAAAAGAGTCAATAGGAGATGTATTGTAAGTACTTTGAGAATTTTCAAATTATGAAATTTCATTTTGAAGCTCATTAGGCAAAAGAGAGTTAGAGACCTTAATTTTAAAACTTGGAACATATTTTTCAAAGAGAACAAATTGATATTCCAAGAATTAAGAAGCAAAGAGAGTGAATAAAAAAATATTTTAAAAACCAGATTTTTACTTGACAAAAGCCTGATTGAACATAGTCAGTAGGCTGCCACCTTATAGGTTTTTAAAAATGTATAGACAGAAGGTCATCAGGCTACTGTCTGGACCTACAGGCGCTTAGCAGTGCAAAATGAGAAGCTTGACCAGGTTTCATTAGGTCACTGTCACCCTTCTGCCCATTTTTTAAAACAAGGAATTTTAATGACAGGTGCGTTACCCCAAGGTGATAGGAGACTACCACCCTACTGCCTATGTATTTTAGCTGTGTAATTTGTTGATAGGCGACTAACGAGAACCTATCAGGCTATTGCCACGCGACAAATTTTAAATTTCATAATGGATATATTTTAAAAATTAGATTGCTTGGGGCTCAGACTTGTTCAAAACTTGGACACTACTCCAAGTAAACTTGGGGTTAAAGTTAAATGCTTTTTTAACTCTATAAATACACCCAAGATCAATTAATTCAAAAACCAAGAGTCAAATTTAGCATTCAAACTCTCTTAATTATTCTTAAACTCTCAAAGGCTCTCTTACTCTCATCTTGTGCGCGGAATTTGCTGAGGTTTTGCTTATTCTAAATCACCAATCTTGTACTACAATTATAAATTCCATCAATTGAAATAACTATTTGGTGATACACTCTTTGAGCTTTAATCTGAATTTCATATTTTGAATTACTTTGAAGTATATAGTTATGAATTTGTACAAATCAGCTCTTTAAGAGAGTGTTCTTGTATGTAGCTATCATTTTGTATTTTTGTAGTGTTTTTGACGATTCCAGAATTGTTGGATCGTTGGCTAAGCATGGGGGTCGCTTAGAGAGGTGTTTCTCTAGCCTAATTGAAGGAGTGACCGAGTGAGGGGATATCAGTTGGAGAGGCGGGCTCTAGCCTACTAAAGGAGTGTGTAACGATGTTGTTCTGCCCGAAAAGGAATTGATATAGTGTAATCCTTTGGTGGTTTGCCAAAGGCGAGGACGTAGGCTGGGGATGAGTCGAACCTCGTAAAAATCCCGATGTCACTCTCTTTCCCTTAGTCTCTTTATTTTCAGCACATATAAACTGCGTGGATGTTTTAAATTCATTAATCTTAAAAACTACATCAATTGGATTTCAAATAAAGCTGAAGTGTAATTTGTTTTTGGGCTTGCGGAAACCGAAAGGAAGTACGTTGGTTAATCAATATTGTTCAGAAACCGTAAGGGAGTACGTTGATTGGTTAACACTCCAAAACCTATTAACTAGGGTTTATTTGAAATCCAAATTTTAGGAAGAGTTTGGATGTTTGGTTGAATATCAAATTAAGAAAAAAATTTCACAAATACAGGGCTTGATTCAAAATTTCATTCACTACATGGTTGCAAACAAACCAAACATCTTAATGGAATATTGTGTAGTTAATTGATTGGTTACTTACTTTGTGATTAATTGGTTTGAGTGGTTGATTGAATGTTTATTTGTGTTGTGGTTGTGGATTGAATAAAAGAGTTAAGAAATTTTAAAACCCAATTAACCCCCTTCTTGAGACTACACCTTAGTTTTCAATTGGTATAAGTGCGGGGTTATTGCAAATCTTAATTTGTAGCTACACAAAGATCTTAATGGCACACTCAGGCGTAGATCCCTTTGGAGAAGGACAATCCTCAATTAGGCCTCCTCTCTTTTGTGGTTTAAATTATACATTTTGGAAACAACGTATGAGGATTTATCTTTAAACTATGGATTGGAAAGCTTGGGAGGTTATCATGGATGGTGACCTAATTCCCCTTAAAAGAGTAGATGGAAAACAAGTCCCTAAGGTGTAAAAAGACATGACTGACTTAAATCACAAAATGCTGCAAGTTAATTCAAGTGTTATCAATGCTTTGTATTATGCTCTAGATATTAATAAATTCGATAGAGTCATGGCCTGCAAAACAGTTAAACAAAATTTGGGATAAGTTATAGGTAACATATGAAGGAACGATAGATGTTAGAGACAATAGAATTGACATGCTAACTAGTGAATACAAGGCTTTCAAAATGAATCTGGATGAATCAATCACTAGTATGTATACTAGGTTCACCCATATTTTAAGCTCCCTCAATGCCTTAGGAAAAACATATTCAACATATGAAATGATTCAAAAAATTCTTAGAGGGCTACCACCAATATGGGAACCAAAAGCCATTTGCAATAACTGAAGGAAGAAATCTTAAAAACACTTCCCTAGATGAACTTATAGGTTCTCTCCTCACATACAAAATGGCCATGAATGAAAGAAGTGGAAAAACTAAAGCTCAAGAATCCATAGTGTTGACTCTATAAGTCCAATTCGATTTTGATAATGACAAATCACTTGGTATTTGATCTGTGTATTAAGATTATGAACGCGAACTATATTAAGCATGCACGGAAGGGTAACAAGTCATGGAAGCCATGAAGAGTAAAGCATACATATCTTGGCAAGATCCATGGAACTCAAAGAGTACAAGAATGAAGATGCAAGCGACAAGTTCAAGAGTGTCATGGGAATGGGTACTTAGAACTCATGTATTTACATTTTCATATGATTTAATTTGAGGCTCAAATCATAATCTAAAATGACCTTAGGACTCATAATTTCATGAACATCATTAGGGGACATTAATGGACTTAGAAAGATTTTTAAAACCCCGGAAAATATTTTTATAAAAGAGCCAAGAAAGAAAGCAAAACAGATTTTTGAATTGAAAAGAAAAAAATCCCGGATTTAGGAACTTTAGATGACCGAACTCAGCGGTCAATCACCTGAAGTTGTCACTTCAGAAGACCGAAGTTAACCTCAGTCGTCTGAAGAATTTCTTGAGAATACCGAAGATTAAGTTTAGTCGCCTAAAGAATTAATGGTGAAACACAGAACCTAGCAGAATTACCTCAGAAGACTAAACCCAGACTTCAGTTGTCTGAACTCCAAACTTCAATCGTCTGACCCTGTGTCCAGGTTATTTTTTCGAAACTTTAAGGAACTTCAGTCGTCTGGGCCTTTGACCTCAATCGTTTGAACTTGTAGGAAAACTTAAAAATGTAATTTTTAATGAGAGAACTCGCGAGATATTTTTTTGATTCAATGGTTAAGATTGATTGTAAGGGTAAGACACCTATGTATTGAACATCTAAACCCTAGTACGTAAGCTAACATTGCTTTTGAAAGAGAATTGAGAAACTTGAACATATAGCTATACGATTGCCTGCACTCTAACTCATACTCATCAAGCTTGGGCAAATCAACTCAAAAAATCAAAGGGGATTCATTTACACATCTTGATTTCAACTGGGTATTAAGGTTTGGTTAATCCATTTAGTGTTTTCCAGAGTTTCTCATATCATCATCTATTATTGAATATCATTAGCAAGATTGATGTTGAGTTTTCATATACATATAGAGAGTGTTTTTGACAAGTTCATTACTTGAGAAGGTTTTTCTTTGGCCATTGATTAGATAGTTATCATTCATGTGTATTCTTAGTTAAATACTTGATATTTTGGATACTTCAAAACTATTTTAATAGATATCCTTAGAAGTTCATAACTATATATATTATTGAACGATATTTTCTGAAAATCTTATATAAAGTTTTGATCTTTTGTAATCACATCATATATATATATACATTAAGTTGCATATTACCAAGATCATATTATGGTTGAAAACTTGAGAGAAATATTGTTGTGACAAAGTGTGTTTCAAATCTTTGCAATCTTCGAAGCTTTTTATGTATTCAACGATTTAACCTAAGTTCTCCAAAGCGTTGATTTATATAAATATTTTTGGGAGATTTGACAAAAATGGATTTGTGCGTTGAAGCATATTCATTCATTAATGAGCGTATCATTACATACATTCTGAGCTTCAAGTTTTATCATATGATTATGTATTAGGAATTTCAATTGTACTCACTAGCTTTTTTGGAAGCAACTTTGAGTGTTGACTCGTTCTAAGTTGTGCTTCCAAGTGCAGAAGTGTCAAGTTGTATCAAGGATTAGTCCAGGATCGTATTTCACAGGGACCACTGAGTATCAGAGTATTTATGCAAGTTTAGTGAAATCCTGTTGCTGAAAAATGGGGTTTGAAAATCTTTTTCTGTCTTTTATGATTTTGAAAACAGTAAACAAAGTGAGAGAAGCTTGAGTAAACTATCAAAATGAAACTGAAATTTTATCAATTTTACAAAAATGTAAATCTAATAACGCAACCAAAACTAAACAGATTAGCTAAAACAATTTTACCAAACACTCGGGTTACGGGTCAATGTCTGCTTACTTCCATCGTTTACTAATTCCCCAGGCCTTACTCCTCTTCTTGTTAATCCAATCAAGGCATTAATAAGATGAAATTTTATTACTAAGCTCGAGTAAATTTGACACATCCAAACGGAAGAAAATATAAATTCTCATTAAGCATCAACCGAATGTCGTGTAAATTAGTTGATGAAAATCCCAGATTAAATCAAGGTTTTGATGTGCCTAACGTCAACAACAAAACAAGAAATAAGAGCTAGTAATTTATCAACGATACCTTAAATTTTCGATTTTAACCAAATAAAAGTTTAACAATGATATCATAGGATAACTAATAAAGCATGGAACGCAAACGACATCGACCCACAACCCGAGTTATCGAACTTAGCCACTCATGCTTGATTAGACGTAGGATTTCCATTTTTTTTATGGAAGAGAATTTACCCTGTGGTTTGCGTGCTTTAAACATATGTGGTTTGCCTTGGGAAAATAGTGTTATATAAATAAAAAAAACAAAAAAACAAAAAAACAAAAAAAAAGAGAAAGAAAGAGGAGCACTGAAGATTTACATTGCATTATCCCATTTTTAACATTGACTCGTACCCTTCACATACCTGCATATAACCTAAGAACTACACACTTGAGTCATTTATGCGTAGTTTCTCTTTATATGATTTTATGACTCCATGAATAATTGATTGGTAGTACATTCGTGTTAATTTGGTTCTATAATTTTCTGAATTTACACGACATTCGGTCACCCCCCAACCAACGTTTTGCTAGTCTCTAGCAAATGACGTGAATGAATCTCAGGGCGGTGCCTACAACTTCAAACTCCAGTGATCATAAAATCAATGCACATTCTCCAAGGCACATCACTCATTCAAGTTTCATCATTTATATAGCATTTAAGTGCAGTATACTCACATGAAATTAATCAGTGGCACATTCAGAGTTAATGCAGTCATATAAGTCCGAGTATAAACAGGTAGACTCTTGAGGTGTGTGTGTGTGTGACTCAATACACCTAGGATACCAATGGACACCTACAGAACGGTCTCTTTGACTCGGCCTAACCGGTATACCCTCAAAAACACTCAAAAAGAAAGTAATGGGCTCGCTCATTATATGTGAGGAGGAATGTTGCGATCAAACATCCCACATAATAAAAGGAACAATGGTAAATGTACGGAGTGGACTAGTCTAGAAAGGATCTAGCCTATCTATGAGGTGTCGGGTGCTTCACCCTAGCATCTTCTCACCTACTCGCCACATCCAACCGAGACCACCCTAGATCAACTTATTCACAAACTTGTCGTGAACACATCTGAGGCATTAACTGGTTGAAGAATCTTCGTACGTAAGAGAACATGTGTTATGTCCTTGACTTTTTGTGATACTTCTGTGGAGCAGACATTAGCATTTCATTTCATGCGCATTTTTATTTCTTATCGTTTCTTCTGCTCATTCTTTATTTTTTTGCCTTTTCATGAACAATTAAGACAATCATTACACTTCGTTTGTTATCTTCATACCATCAACGGGAATTGAGTTCGAATAGTGGTCCATGAACTAAGTCTGTCTCTAGGGGTGGCTCAGCCTTCACATCTTGAGTAGGCTACAAGACCTAGGTTTCTATCTCCCCACTAGAAGTCACCTCTAGGCTCAAATCAAAAACAAAGACTAGAGTACAAGGAATCATCCAGAAAAAAGAGAATTGAGTTCCATGAACTCTGATTTGATATTAACGCTCAAAAGGACGATACATAAATCAAGGATATCTCACAAGGTGTCATAGTCGCCATGGGTGTTCTCTCAATGCTCACAGGAAACCCTAAGTGCAATGAATCACGTGAGTGTGTATTCAACCTCGTGAGATGTCATGTAAATATAGAAAATTATTTAACCAAATTAACACGAATGTACTACGAATCAATTATTTATGGAGTCATAAAATCATATAAAGAGAAACTACGCATAAATGACTCAAGTGTGTAGTTCTTAGGTTATATGTAGGTATGTGAAGGGTACGAGTCAATGTTAAAAATGGGATAATGCAATGTAAATCTTCAGTGCTCCTTTTTCTTTTTCTTTTTCTTTTTTTATTATTTTTTGTTTTTTGTTTTTTTTTTGTTTTTTGCTTTTGATATAACACTATTTTCCCAAGGCAAACCACATATGTTTAAAGCACGCAAACCACAGGGTAAATTCTCTTCCACCCCCCAACTAGAATGTAGCATTGTCCCCAATGATGCAGGAGAATTGAAATAATTTACCCAAGAGAATATTTAAACGTAAAGCAAAACAACTCTAAAAATATAAATGAGAAAAATAAGAAGTACCTGAACCGCTTTGAAAAGAATATAATGCTAGAGAATAAGAAATAACAACTACAGAACAAAGGAAAACAATGAGAAAAATAAAAATATAAATGAGAAAAAAAACACAAAAAAGGAAAAGAAAAGAAAAGAAAAGAAAATGAACTATACTAAGTGGGATCAAGCAAATGTAGAGTAAATTCCTCAAGTGCAAAGTTAGAAATAAAAGGCTTGAGCCTTTGACCATTAACCTTAAAAACATTACGATTTTGAGGATTCAGAATCTCTACAGCACCATGAGGAAAATCAGTCTTCACAACAAAAGGTCCACTCCACCAAGACCTTAACTTACCAAGAAACAAGTGTAGGCGAGAGTTGTACAATAGCACCTGTTGGTCGAGCTCAAAAGTCTTACGCTGAATGTGTTTATCATGAAAGTTCTTCATTCTCTCCTTGGACAATTTAGAATTATTGTAGGCATCCATCCTCAGCTTGTCCAACTCAGATAACTGCAATTTTCTCACTCAACCAGCATCATCAATGTTAAAATTGCATTGTTTAATTGCCCAATATGCCTTATGTTCCAACTCTACAAGCAAATGGCAAGCCTTACCATACACTAATCTATATGGAGACATGCCTAAAATGGTTTTAAAAGCTGTTCTATAGGCCCACAAGCTATCAGACAATCTCAAAGACCAATCCTTCTTATTTGGGTTAACAGTTTTCTTAAGGATGTGTTTAATTTCCCTATTTGCTAATTCAGCTTGTCCGTTGGTTTGAGGATGGTAGGCAGTAGAGATTTTGTGATGGATACCATACTTCTTCAATAAGGCTGAAACATGTTTGTTGCAAAAGTGCGTGCCTTGATCACTGATTATGGCTTTAGGCATGCCAAACCTTGCAAAAATGTTTTCTTTCAAAAATTTTATAACCACTTGATGGTCATTAGTTTTGCAAGGGACTGCCTCAACCCACTTGGAAACATAATCAACGGAAAGCAAAATGTATAAATAGCTAAAAGAAGAAGGAAATGGTCCCATGAAATCTATACCCCAACAATCAAAAATTTCAATCACTAGTATAGGTTGCAAAGGCATCATGTTTCTCCTAGTGATTCCCCCTAATTTTTGACAAGGTTCACAAGCTTTACAGAAACTCAAAGCATCCTTAAACATACTTGGCCAATAAAACCCACTTTGAAGAACTTTAGCCACTGTTTTGTGGGTGGAAAAATGCCCACCACAAGCTTCTGTGTGGAAAAAATTTAAAACACTAGAAATTTCATTGTTAGGCACACACTTTCTAATGATCTGATCTGAACAATATATAAAGAGATAAGGATCATCGTAAAAGAAATTTTTAGCTTCAGCCTTCAACCTTCTTATGTCTTGAGCATTCCAACAAGGTGGAGTTTTCCCTGTAACCAAGAAATTTACAATATTAGCATACCATGGTAAATATTCAATGGCAAATAATTGTTTATCAGGAAATTTATCAGAAATTAAAGAAAACTTCTCAGAAACTTCTGGTTGAAGCCGAGAAAGGTGATCTGCCACCACGTTCTCCACTCCTTTTTTATCTTTTATTGTGAGATCAAATTCCTGAAGCAGAAGTATCCACCTCACCAGTCTTGGCTTAGTGTCTTTTTTTGACAGTAGAAATTTCAGAGTTGCATGGTCAGTGAATATTATGACAGGAGAACCAAGAAGGTAAGATCTAAACTTATCCAATGGAAATACTATAGCTAGTAGTTCTTTTTCTGTGGTGGAATAGTTCTTTTGTGCCGCATTTAAAGTTTTACTAGCATAGTATATAACATATGACAGTTTATCTCTTCATTGTCCAAGAACAGCCCCCACAGCGAAGTCACTTGCATTACACATTAATTCAAAAGGAAGTGACCAGTCAGGAGATTGAATGATAGGTGCAGTGGTGAGACATGTTTTCAATTTATCGAAACCATTTTGACACTCTTGGGTCCATTCAAATTTAGCATCATGCATCAAAAGTTTGCAAAGAGGTTTAGAAATAAAGCTAAAATTCCTTATGAATCTTCTATAAAAACCGGCATGCCCTAAAAATGATATAACATCTTTCACATTTTTAGGTGCAGGAAAATTTGAAATCAAGTCTATTTTAGCTTTATCCACCTCTATGCCTCTAAAGGATACAATGTGCCCCAAAACTATTCCTTTTTGGACCATAAAGTGAAATTTTTCCAAATTTAACAACAATTGCTTTTCTTCACATATTTTCAAAACAACCTGCAAATTAGACAAACATGCATCAAATGTTTTTCCAAAAACTGAAAAGTCATCCATGAATACCTCTACACTGTCCTCAATCAAGTTGCTAAAAATACTTAACATGCATCTTTGAAAAGTAGACGGGGCATTGCATAGTCCAAATGGCATTCTCCTAAAGGCAAAAGTTCCAAAGGGACAAGTGAAGGTAGTCTTCTCTTGATCCTCTGGAGCTATTTCTATTTGATAATAACCGGAGAATCCATCTAAAAAACAATAATATTCATGCCCTGCCACTTTTTCTAAAACCTGGTCAAGGAAAGGCAAAGGAAAATGATCCTTCCTAGAGGCAGCATTCAATTTCCTATAATCTACGCACATCCTCCAACCTGTGGTCTCTCTAGTAGGCACCAATTCTCCCTTATCATTTTCTACAACGGTTATACCAGATTTTTTTGGGACAACTTGTATTGGACTAACCCATTTACTGTCAGCAAGTGGATATATGATGCCTATGTCTAACTATTTCAAAACTTCCTTTTTTACCACTTCTTTCATTGTGGGGTTTAGTCTCCTTTGCATCTCTCTAGAGGGTTTCGAATCCTCTTCCAAATATATCTTGTGTACAAATGAGAGGACTTATACCTTTAATGTCAGAAATGGACTAACCAATGGATGATTTGTGTTGTGTCAAAATTCTCAACAACTTATTTTCTTGGTCAGGAGTCAACAATGCAGAAATCATCACTAGGAATGAGTTCTTTGGTCCAAGGTAGGCATATTTTAGTTCCGGCGGCAGTGGCTTCAATTCTAACACTAGTGCCTTCTCATCGGATGGTTGTGCTGGGGTTTGTATTGCCGCTAATGGTTCAAATTTAGGCTTCCATTGCATCTCAGTTGAGTCACCTGCAACACAAAGCGAAGAAAAATGATTAGTGGACTCAGTTAAATAGAGGGAATCTTCTAATTCCTCCCACTGCTCATCACAATCATAGTTTAACCAAGGAGTGTCTACAATTAAAGATTCCAGTGAATTGACTTCTTGGATTTCTTCATGTTCTTGAGGTTGCCTGCACAAATTGAAGATATTCAGTTCTAAAGTCATATTTCCAAAACTCCATTTTAAAACACCACTCCTACAATTGATTATGGTGTTAGAAGTTGCTAAAAATGGTCTTCCTAAAATCACAAGTGGTGAAGAATTTGTGCGAGATGACACTTTCATATCCAAGACCACAAAATCCAAAGGGTAGTAAAATTTATCCACTTGGACCAAGACGTCCTCAATGATACCCTTAGGAATTTTTATGGATCTATCAGCAAGCTGCAAGATAATGGATGTGGTTTTCAATTCCCCTAGCCCCAATTGTTCATACACACTATAAGGTAGCAAATTAACCCCCGCACCTAAGTCTAGCAAGGCCTGCCCTATCTTAGAGTTTCCAATGACACATGAAATAGTAGGTGATCCAGGATCCTTGTACTTAGGTGGTGTGTGATTTTGAATAATAGCACTAACTTGCTCAGTGAGGAAGGCCTTTTTCTGCACATTCAGTTTGTGTTTTACAGTGCATAAATCCTTTAGAAATTTAGCATAAGTAGGAATTTGTTTTATAGCATCTAGAAGTGGAATGTTAATCCTAACTTGCTTAAAAATTTCCAAGATTTCAACATGTTGTTTATCCTTGTGCAAAGAAACCAAACGTTGTGGAAACGGTGCAGGTATGGAACATGCATCATTATGTGAATTTAAAGTGTTCGACTCACCACTATCAAGAGGAGGATTAGCATTTTTACCTGAACTTCCTGCACTATGGGCAGGGTCACCCAAAATCTTACCATTCCTCAAAGTTGTAATAGCTTTCACTGATTTCACTTTGCTTCCTTCACCTGAATGCTGAGATGATTGACTGTGCCCTTGTGGATTTGGCTGGGGTTGAGTTGGAAACTTTCCTTTCTCCTGGTTACTTAAGGTGGTGGTTACTTTAGTGAGAGTCCCTCTGATGTCATTGATGGCCTGGGAGTTTTGGTTGTTGATCGTGCTCTGACTCTACATAAACTGTTGCAAGCTAACAGTTAGCTGTTGTATGGAGTCTTCCACTCCTCTTCTTTGCATTTAGGGGGGCTGATTTGGAAAATAAGGTGGCCCCAAACCTTGGCTAGCGGCTGCATAAGGATTATACTGACTTGGTCCCTGCGTAGATGGCCCCACTTGGTCATTTTTCCAACTGAGATTTGGATGATTTCTCCAACCTGCATTATATGTATTAGAATAAGGTCCAGAAGAATTCTTAGAAACCATATGCACTGGGTTAGATTGATCAAGAAAAACTTCCTTAAAAGCAGGAATAGTTGGACATGCATCAGTCACATGTCTTGGATCCTCACATATGCTGCATTTTTCAGAAGATGATGGTGAAACGTGCATTTCATTTACCTTCTTAAATTCAATGGACTCTAACCTTTTTGACATCAATGCAAGCCTAGCATTTAAAGAAAATGGGAACAATTTCAATCTTATTACCTCCTCAGTGCATGTTCTATCCATGAATGTGGAACAAACTTCTTCAAACTCTTTAATATGCAAATATGGGTTTTCAGATTCAATTCCATGAAAATGAGGTAACAATGGAATCATCCCACGTTTAAAATTAAAAGCATTTGCATTCAAAGGTAGAATAATGCAGGATGGGGTGCTGGTCCTAACAGGTTGCAAATATTCTCTGAGTGTCCTATTAGGGTTCTCTATATCATGAGGTTCATTTTCAGCCATGATGCTATGCGTGTCAGATGGTGATTCAAGTGATTCAAGTGAAACAGGTTTACTCGATAATGAGATGGATGAGTCTGTCCTGACTAGTCTAAATGTGTTATCTCTAGCCCAACCAGTCATACAACTCGGTACAAATGCAATAAAAGCAAACAGGTCAAAGGAGAGGAAGCAGATATCACCCAGGCTGTGAAGACGTTCACTGCTCTAAAACACCTTTCTGAAATCTGAGAAACACTTTGATGACACCAATTATTCCCCGGCAACGGCGCCAAAAACTTGACTCATTCTGAGTTGTGCTTCCAAGTGTAGAAGTGTCAAGTTGTATCAAGAATGAGTCCAGGATTGTATTCACAGGGACCACTGAGTATCAAAATATTTATGCAAGTTTAGTGAAATCCTGTTGCTGAAAAATGGGGTTTGAAAATCTTTTTTTGTCTTTTACGATTTTGAAAACAATAAACAAAGTGAGAGAAGCTTGAGTAAACTATCAAAATGAAACTGAAATTTTATCAATTTTCCAAAAATGTAAATCTAATAATGCAACCAAAACTAAACAGATTAGTTAAAACAATTTTACCAAACACTCGGGTTACGAGTCAATGTTTGCTTGCTTCCATCGTTTACTAATTCCCTAGGCCTTACTCCTTTTCTTGTTAATCCAATCAAGGCATTAATAAGATGAAATTTTATTACTAAGCTCGAGTAAATTTGCCACATCCAAATGGAAAAAAATATAAACTCTCATTAAGCATCAACCGAATGTCATGTAAATTAGTTGATGAAAATCCCAGATTAAATCAAGGTTTTGATGTGCCTAACGTCAACAACAAAACAAGAAATAAGAGCTAGCAATTTATCAATGATACCTTAAATTTTTGGTTTTAACCAAATAAAAGTTTAACAATGATATCATAGGATAACTAATAAACCATGGAACGCAAACGACATCGACCCACAATCCGAGTTACCGAACTTAGCCACTCATGCTTGCAATAGAAAAAAAATGGAAATCCTACGTCTAATCAAGCAAGTATCAAAACACACGCTAACTAAAGACAATAACTTTGAACACGAAATTAAAACACGCACCAATAAAAACTCAATCAAACACATACGCAGATAATAAAAGCCGGACCTTTAAAATAATTAAATACCACAAATAAAATTCATTGCTAAACTACTTGAGAATTCAAATAATTAATTGAAATATAATAATGCTAAAACAAATTAAATAATCACTCAAAATCCAATTTTTTTCCGATTAGCTTCAATCAATAAAACAATAATAATAATAACCAAGTTAATAAAGAAAGAAAAAGAAAAGAAAGAAGAGGGAGTGGCAGCCGGTTTGGAGCAGCAACAACAGGTAATTGGGTCTCCTCGGCTGTGGATGGCTGTGGCCGTGGGCTTCTGTAAACCATAGCTAGAGAGCTGGAGCATGGAAACTCCTCGGCTATGTAGCAGTGAGAGTAAGAGAGAGCCTAGGGGAGAGACTAGGCTGCAGCTGGGGTGCAGCAGCTGGTGGCAGAGGACTTCAGCAGTGGCTTCTGGTAGAGGTAGCTTCTGCTGGAAAGGTGGAGCCTCGGGTGATCTATGTGGCTGGAACAGACTGCGTTGCAGAGGGGAGTCATGGTAGCTGGCTCATGCCTGGTTGGCTGGAAAAAAAAGATAAAATAGAAGGGAGAAAGAGAGAAGAATAGAGGGAAGAGAAGAGAGGCAAGAATTGAAGAAAACTGAAGTAGGAGAAGAAGAAGAGAATGAAGAAGAAGAAGGAGAGGAAGATGGACAGCAGCCCGCAGCTGGGTCACATTTTTTGCTCTTTGTTCACTACAATATTTTACCCTTCTAAAATTAGTTTCTCACAAAACTCAAAACACAAAAGTTTTATATAATCCTTTCCTCTTTCTCTAGAAATTTGAATCGCCTCAATCAGAGTTTGGATGGAAAAGTTATGTAAGAAATACGAACAGGTGTCAGTTTTGATTCCCGGGACTTTTCCTGCGATAAAAAGAATTATCAAAAACTCGTAAATTGCACAATAAAACTCAAGAATGATAATTTCGGCACTTTATTAAAATATTGGACAAATTTGGACACTTAATTAAAAATATAAGCCGTAAAGACCGGATTAAAGTGCCCAATTATGCAGTTTTGACGCGTAATCAGTTTTGCAGATTATATTGTATTTAAGGTTCAGGTTGTGAACCGGGTTTGAGGAGAGTGTTGTATCTCTTGTAAGTAGCGGATTAGGAGGAATATGTACCTCTTGTAAGCAGCAGATTGTAAGGGAAGCTCCGTCCCAATTTAAGGAGCAGAGATTATAGTTGAATCCTCGAGTGGGTTGCTCAAGGTGAGGACGTAGGCCGGGTTGGCTGAACCTCGTAAAATCGCGTTTTCCTTCTCTCTTCCCTTATCTTTTTAATTTCTGCAATGCACTTCATCACTTACATTGCATGTATATTTGTCGAATAATCTCACATGAACTTGATAAGTAATTGGTTAAATTTAGACATAGGGACTAAGTGGTGAATAAGTTTCAAAGAATTTTTAAAATACCCAATTCACTCCCATCTTGGGATTACACCTAAATCAACATTTAGCTTTTAAAACAATAAATAAAAGCTTTAGTGATGATGAAGTAGACATGAATGAACATGAATTAGCCTACATATCCAAGAAACTTGCTAACATCCTTAGAAGGATGAATAAATTTACAAGAAAATCAAAATCTGAATTAGATGAAGAAGAAGAAGAAATTAGCAAGAAGAAATCAAGAAATAAAATTCCTACATGTTATAATTGCAACAAAGCTAGACATATAAAATCGAAATGTCCACTACTTAAGAAAGATTCTAAAAAGAAAAAGAAAAAGGCCATGAAAGCCACTACTTGGGATAATTTGAGTACAAGTAGTTCAGAATGTGAATCAAGTGACCAAGAAGTTACTTACACTTGCTTTATGGCATGGGATGATGATGAAGAACAAAGTTCCTCTTCCAAATCGGTTAATGGTTATAGGGGTGATTCATCTAATGAATCCAATGATGAGAGCATGCCATCTTATGAAGAACTTCAAAATGATTTATTCAAGATGCATAAGATGTTAGTTAATTTGACTAAACGATACACATCATTGAAAAAAAAAAGAATGAAGGAGTAGTGAAAGAGCTAGAATTTCTTAAACTTGTTGCAAATGAAAAAGATTCAAAAATAAAGATAACAAAAAATAAGAATAAAGCAGTGATAAAAGAGTTAGAATCTATAAATCTTACTGAAAAAGAAAAAGACTTGAAAATCAAGAAATTAGAGAGCAAAAATGAAAAGTTAATGAAGGAAGTGGAAGACTTGAGATCCCTATCCTCTATGGAAAATGAGAAAGACACATATATTCCTGAACTAGAGAATAAAATTAGCAAGATGTCTCAAGACCAAGTAAAAATACAAGAAAAGGATAAAATATATACAAAATTCAGAAATCAATGATCTTAAGAAAGAAATTGAGGATCAAGCCAAAATCATTTACAATTTTACAAAAAGAAAAGAACATTTTGAGAAAATGATTGGATCACAAAGAATGACCTTAAACAAAGAAGGCATAGGATTTAATGCAGTTGAAAATTCAAAGAAGAATAACCTCTGTATGGAGTACTTTACAAAAGCCTCCAAGGACTATGCAAGCACTTCTTCAAATGCTTACACTCACACCATACGCTACCTATGTAAGAAGAAGGGACAGATAAAGTTTGAATGTCCATTTAAGAGAAAGGGCGTGAAAACTAAACAATTATGGAAAGTAAAGGAAACATCCCTTGTTAGACCAACCGAACCCAAGAAAGTATGGGTACCAAGATGAAATACTATGACAAAATCCTTAAATTTCAATTGATATCAAATCTATAGAAAATCATACAAGGATATTGAACAAAATTGAAATAGAGAATAAGGATAACAAATTTCAAGCTTATTAATGCTTATCTTATTAAAACAAATAAAAAAAAAAAAAAATTGTTGGCCTCAATTATTGAATGATTCATACAAGCCATAAATTAGAAAGTATTAAGATATATGAAGTTTGGGAACTTATATGAAGTCAAAAGTAAGAAAATATGAGCTTATTGCATAAGTTTTTTTTTTTTTTTTTTTTAATATTTGAAAATGAGAACAAGTTGAGCAATATTGTAGTACAATGCACATGATAATAATATGCTTCATCCTTAAATATTATGCTGATATGCTATATGCTACATCTGTATATCTTGAAATCTCCAAAGACATGAAAATGATTGATGATTTGTTGCTCACTATATAATGAAAACTTGAGCAAGAAATTATTGAGCTTGATTTTGAAGCATGAAATTTTGATACCATATCGACGAGCTACACATGATATAATATTAGCTTTGGTATCTATAAAGTATATTTGTATCCATCAATACCTTAATTGGTATCGCAATTTAAAAGCTCAATTGATTTAACAATTTAAAAAGTTCAATTGGACTTTGAGCATGACTAGCATAATTGTATCCACGACCATGTAGATCTTGATGATATTGACATGGCAATTGATATTAGTATCCATGAGCACATACATGATAAAAATCAATATTTGAAGCATAAGATGATAAACTTAAAAGCATAATTAATATCAAATATGAATGTGTTAAATTCATGGGGAGTGTTATGACTTATTGTTTCTATTATGATTGTTTCCCTATTTTCAAATTGATACCATGAATTAATGAAATTTTAAATTGGTAACACAATTTTCAAATTTCAATTGGTATTATTCTTTAATGTCTTACTTGGTATCACAATTCAAAAGTTCAATTGGTATCATGAAATCAACAATTGGTATCTTGAATAATGTCAAAGGGGAAAATGTTGTTAGTAAAAATGATACAACACATATGCATGACTATTAAAACACACTACACGTGCTATATTGAAAAATAATAAATATGCATGTTTGATGATATGCTCAAAATGTGATTTTATTTGAACTTAATCATTTTTTTACATATTACAAAGCAAGGTCAAGTGTTTATATTCCAAAGAAAGATGATCATATGAAACTTAAGGCATGAATTAAAGCTTGAAGATCCTAAGTGTAACGACCTACCTAATTGACCATACTTTTTTTTCCATGATAACATTCAATATAAAATTCTTGTACAACTGTATAACATAATCAACCTGGACCCGTGGGTACTGAGGATATACCCAAAATACAATTCTGATACCTAATCAATAGGAAACGTAAATCACAACATACCATATAACCAACCACAATACTAGAGTTCTACTCAACCTACTATATATACAATCTTCCATCAAAAGCCAGAAGTACCCTAGGGTCTCAACCCAAAAATAAACCTAACCCTAGCTCAACAACACACCCTTTAGACAGGGTAGCTTCACCGATCTCTACTGTCGCGGAGCTCTATCCACTCCTCTACCTGGATTTCCTAAAATGTTTATATAGCTGGGGTGAGACACCTCTCAGTAAGGGAAATAAACTAATATCAATGTGTGGCAACATGAGTGTTTTTGTGTTATACATAATATCAATGCATACATCATATCTAGTAAAAACTATTGATATCATCCTAAATATAACATGATTCCTCAAAATATAATATAACGTACTAAATTACTAACATGAAAATCATCTTATATAACTGTACAGTACTGAAATAAACCTATGATGGATAGGTAGCTGATGTCATGTCTTACCCCCACATGACTAGGTTGTGCAACTCAAAGGCGGGGCCTAAGAATGGTTGGCCAACCATGCTAGATCAAATATAAGCCTGTAAGTACGATGGACCCATACCTACCTGGTCCCGGGACTGTCAGGGGTCTACTCCACTTTACACTGATGCCACGTCGACTGCCATCTCTAAAACTACTAGTCGTGTGGTAGCACTATCATAGTTCTAAACATATAACTACTGTACTGTGCTCCTAAAACTATACTAAATCATGCCATCTAAGTTCTGATATCATATAAAAAATTCCATATACTGAACATAGTTGTTTCGTATTTCATAATAATAACAGTTATGCAAATATTTCATAAATTATGTCTGATCATACTTGATTATGGCATCTACGCCAACATGAATCTCCGCATCTGCGCTGGCATAACAAAACATGAATCACGGCATCTGCGCCGGCATAACATAACATAAAGCACAACATTTGTGCTGGTATAACATAACATGAATCACGGCATCCGCGCCGGCATAACATAACATACTGTGCATAATTTTCTTGTACTGTTTTATATTATAATCATAAAAACATGGTTCATGTGTTCTTTTATAATTACCTTGAAAACTATCATATCATACTTGATCTGGGAAAACATATTATTCTGATATACATATTTACGAGGAAATTTATTCTCACGCCACATAGAAATGGGTAACATTCTGAATATAAAATCTATTCTAAAATCATGATTTCTAAAAAATCATGTTTAAATCATAATCTTGTTCATAACAGTATTTCCCAACACATAGTTATATAATATATGTATTTTACTAAAATTTAATGTTGTAAAATGATAAATAATTTCCTGAGGAATCCTGACTTAGTTTATCCCCTTACCCGACTCACTATGAAACTCACAAAACCCTCGATTCTTACACCTGCAGTGTTCCCAGCACAACACCCAAAAATTAACACTTTTCCCAATAAACTTCAGTATTTCCTTTCCTAACATATTCTCCTCAGTCCAAAAACACCAAATACCGAATAATACTAAAATTAACTAACTTACCCAAAATTTGGGATGGTTCCCAAGTTAACCTAACCAATGATCCACTGCAGCAGATATGAAGAGAATCTTCCCAGGAGTAGCGTGTAGCTTTGGATCGTCGAACTGGTGAAAACTCGATCTAGAAGCTTAGCATGATGGTAGAGGGGACGAAAATCTAGAGAGAGAAAGGCTTGCATATGAAATTTCCTACGTTGAAATCCAATTTTGGCATACTTATACATTGGCCTTCATCGATGAGACACGTCACTTCGTCAATGAGGTCAAGAAGGGGCTTCATCGACGAACTCATAACCTTTGTCGATGAATTTCAGACCCTGAAAAACAACCCTTTCAGTAATTCCTCATCGATGAGACACGTGTCTCTGTCGATGATCCCAATAAGCCGCTTCACGTTCGTCGATGAGAACCTCCTGTGATCTCTTTTAAAAATTTCCTTTTCTCCCTCTTTTATTATTTTAAATACCATAATTCTTTGGGTCTCTACATTCTTCCCTCCTTATAAAAATTTCATCCTCAAAATTTTCTATTTAAGCGATTCACCATCCCTTAAAGAAAATGGGCTACTTATTTTATTACTTACCCTCACTTATGGATGAGGAATACCTTGATTACATTCAAGGTTCTGGGAGATTACAAATACATAAAATAAAATTCTCCCAAAACCAAAACACTAGCCACAACTGAAAATTATTACATATATTGACTAACCTACATAAAAGAAACACTACACATCTATTTGCATCTCTTCCTCATTACTGCTATTCCCAACTAAACAGATGTGGGTATTTCTGTTGTATCTCTTCCTCGAGCTCCCATGAAGCTTTCTCTATCACATGATTTCTCCACAAGACTTTTACCAGTGGAATCCTTTTACTACGCAATTCCTGTTCCTTCCTCTTCAGAATCTGCACTGGAGTTTCCTCATAGGCCAAAGTATCACGGAGTTCAAACTCGGCATAACTTATGATATGGGAGGAATCTGGGACGTATTTCCTTAAGATGGAAACATGAAATACACCATGAATTCTAAATAATACTGGTGGTAAAGCCCGCCGATAGGCAACCGACCTTACTATTTAAAGAATCTTGAAAGGGCCAATAAACCTAGGGCTAAACTCACCCTTCCTCCCAAACCTCATAACTCCCTTCAATGATGCTATCTTCAAAAATACATGTTTCCCAACTTCAAATTCCAATTTCCTGTGACACGTAGTGGCGCAACTTTTCTGTCGACTCTAAGCTGTACTGATTTTGTCTCTGAAGAGCCGAACTTTATCGTATGCCTGCTGCACAATTTTTGGTCCCCAAACTCGCCTTTCACCAATCTCATCCCAGTAAAGAGGAGATCGACATCTCCTACCATAGAGCGCCTCATAAGGTGCTATGCCAATGTTGGCCTGATAGCTATTATTGTATACAAACTCTACCAGCGGCATATACTGGGTCCAACTACCACCAAAATCCAGCGCACATGCCCACAACATATCCTTTAATATCTAAATCACCCTCTCAGTCTAGCCATCTGTATGAGAATGAAACGTCGTGCGGAAAGATAATTGAGACCCCAGAGCCTCCTGAAAGCTCCTATGAAATTGTGACATGATTAGTGGGTCTCAGTCTGATACAATAGACACTGGCAGTCCATGTGATTATATAATCTCCTGAATATATAATTCTGCTAGTCTGTCCATGGAGTAGTTGACTTTAATAGGAATGAAGTGAGCGGTCTTCGTCAATCTATCAACAACCACCCAAATAACATTCTGACCATACATTGTCGGTGGCAAACCCATCACAAAGTCCATAGATACATGATGCCACTTCCACTCTGGGATGCCAAGTGGCTGCAACTAGCCCGCCGGCCTCTGGTGCTCAGCTTTTACTTGCTAGCACGTCAAACGCTTATGTACGAACTCGGCAATTTCACTCTTTATTCCACTCTACCAGTAAGAATCTCACAGATCCCTATACATTTTAGTACTACCTGGATGAACTGTGTATAAGGATCTGTGAGCCTCCTCTAAAATCATACTCTTTATATTAGCATCTGCAGGCACACATAATCTGGTGCAAAACCGTAAAGCTCCATCTTCTGAGATACTAAACTCTTCCTCTTGTCCATCTTGCACCTTGTCAATTAACTCCACCAACTTCGTGTCATTCTTCTAGGTTGTCTTAATCCTTTCTTGTAGAGTAGGCTACACTACCAGGCTGGTAATAAATTCCTGAGGATCACTCTCTACCAACTCTACACTGAATCTCTCCAGATCCATCTAGATCGGATGCTGAACCTCCAAAGCTGCTAGTGCTGGTCCCATTGATTTCTTGCTCAGAGCATCAGCTACCACGTTTGCTTTCCCTAGGTGGTAACTGATAGTACAGTCATAATCATTGATAAGTTCCAACCACCTCCTCTGTCACATATTCTGCACCTTTTGGGTGAAAAAGTATTTCAAACTTTTGTGATTGGAGAATATTTCGCATCTCTCACCGTACAAGTAATGCCTCCTAATCTTCAACGCGTGTACTACTACAACCAATTCAAGATTGTGGGTAGGGTAGTTCTTTTCATACTCTTTCAACTATCGGGAGGCGTAAGCTACAATCCTACCATGCTGCATCAATGCATAGCTGAGTTCTTTTAAAGATCTATCACTGTAAATTACGTAACCATCACCCCCTGATAGAATGATCGACATTGGTGTAGTGACAAGCCTCTGCTTCAGTTCCTGAAAGCTCTTTTCACAACTGTCATCCCATTCAAACTTTACATTTTTCCTGGTCAGTTGCGTTAAAAGCCCTGATAATGCTGAGAACCCCTCAACAAATCGACAGTAATAACCCGCCAGCCCTAAGAAACTCCTGATTTCCTGAACGTTCCACGGCCTAGCCCAATCCGTTACTACTTCAATCTTTCTAGGATTCACAGAAATACCATCCCTTGATATAACATGCCCTAGAAACACCACTTTCTTTAACCAAAATTCACATTTACTGAACTTGGCATACAATCTCTTTTCTTTAAGCATCTGAAGTACTAGCCGTAAGTGTGCCTCATGCTCCTCAAAACTCCTCGAACAGACCAGTATATCATCAATGAAAACAAAAAAAAACTAGTCAAAATACTGATGAAAGATTCTATTCCTCAAATCCATGAATACTATAAGAGCATTCGTTAAACCAAAAGGCATTACAAGAAATTCATAATGCCCATACCTGGTCCTGAAGGCTGTGTTCGAGACATCTTCTGCTTTTACTTTCACCTAGTGGTAGCCTAATCTGAGGTCAATCTTGGAATAGACCTGTGTACCCTGAAGCTGATCAAATAGATCGTTTATACGAGGTAGAGGATACTTGCTCTTGATTGTCACCATATTTATTTCCTTGTAATCTATAAACATCTTCATAGACTCATCCTTCTTCTTTACAAATAACACTAGGGCTCCCCACAGTGATACACTGGGCTGAATAAATCCCTTATCTAGAAAATCTTGCAATTGATCCTTTAGCTCTCCCCACTTTGCTAAAGCCATTCTATAAGGAACTTTAGAGATCGGCAGTGTCGTCCCGGGAAGTAGATCAATAGGGAAATCTACATCATGGTCAAAAGGCAATCCTGACAATTCTTCTAGGAAAACATTTGGAAATTCCTTAACCACTGGTGTATTGCTAAGCTTTAACTCATTTTATGACACCTCCTTTCCAAAAGCCATAAACCCCTATAAACCATCTAGAAGTAGCTTTTTCACTTGCATAGCTGACACTAACTAAGGCGGGGAACACACCTGTGACCCTACAAACCTGAATTCTTGCTTCCCGATGGTCTGAAAATTACTTCTTTCAAATGACAGTCAATATTAGCATAGTTAGTTGCCAGTAAATCCATACCTAGTATTACATTGAACCCATACATGTCAAGTATAATTAGATCGGCAGGTAGCACTCTCCCCTAAATTCCTACAAAATATCCCCTGAGCACCCTACGACACTTTACCACTGAAACCGCCGGTGAAGCTACTGACATTTCTATATCTAATAATTAGGTCTCGCCTCTAGACAATTTAATGACATTCACAGACACAAAAGAATGAGTAGCACCCAAATCAAATAAAAAAATAGCATGGCATGATAATACAGTAAAGGTACCTATCACTACGTCTACGAAGGCCTCAGCGTCTCCTGATGTCAGAGCATAAACCCTCGCTGGGGCTGCATTCCTCTTCTAACCTCCATGAGGCGCCTGGTAATCTCCCTTGAGCTGCCTAGGAGTAGGAATAGTACTAATAGGTGTTGGACAATCTTGTGCCAGTTGCTTCAATCCTCCACAATGATAACATACACCTCTCCCAGCTTGGCACTCCCCCTAATGCCTCTTTCCACATATCTGACATACAGGGTAGGTCTAAGCACCCTGCACCTCACAACCCCCAGTCTCCTACCTCTTACCTCTACTGTAATTTCCTCTTCTTTACTGACCTCGACGAAAACCCTGATGAAAGCCTAAAAGTGTGGACTTCTTCTTCTATCCTTGTTCCTCCGCACCCAACCACTCATCGGCCTCAGCCAAAGCTGCTCTATCAACTAACTTAGCAAAATCCTATATTTTCAACACCATAACTTTCTTGTAGATTGCACGCCTCAAACCCCTTTCAAACTACCTTACTTTCTTTACTTCATCAAAAACAAAATACGGGGCGAAGCAGGACAACTCGATAAACCATGCTGCATACTGCTGAACCGTTAGCTGTCCCTACTTCAAATTCAGGAACTCTTCCACTTTAGCTTCCATGATAGTGGCTAGGAAATATCTATCAAAGAATAATTTTTTAAATTAGTCTCATGTCATGACGATCGGTGTCGTCCTCTGCTGTTCTAGAAGTTTCACCGTAGTCCACCACCTCTCAGCCTCCCCTGTTAGTTTATAAGTGGAGAAAAGGACCCTTTGCTTCTCTATACACTACAATACTGCCAAAACTTTCTCGATCACTTGCATCCAATTCTTAGCGGTTGTAGGATCAATTCCTTCTAAAAATGAAAAAAGATTCATCTTGATAAATTTCTCTATTGTTCACCCATGGCCTGTTGAGCCACACTACATAATACCACATCAGAATCAACCCCACCTACACTCGAGGGTCCTGCACCATCACTACCATTCGCATGGGCACTACCTCCTCCAAGGTCCATCCTGGAAAGACAATAAACATGACTTAGGGACCCTACCCTTATAAGTTAGCCATCTAATCAAAATCCCCTATTTTGATATCCTTATCTTATTTCAAGATCCAATCCTACACTCTAGAAACACTGCCCGACAATAGTTTACTATGACTTTCCTGAAATCATCATCCTAGGAAAGACACAAAAACCACCACGAAAGTCCTGTCTCTATACTACAAAACAAAACCTTAAATCTTTTTCGTATACTTTGGTATTGTTTCTGCTGGACTCTAGAGTCTACAAAACCTAGTAATCTAGGCTCTGATACCAAATTGTATCGACTTGCCTAATTTACCATTTTTTTTTTCCATGATAACATTCAATATAAAATTCTTGTAAAACTATATAACATAATCAACCTGGACCCGTGGGTATTGGGGATATACCCAAAATACAACTCAGATACCTAAATAGTAGGAAACGTAAATTACAATATACCATACAACCAACCACAATACTAGAGTTCTACCGAACCTATTATATATACAATCATCCATCAAAACCCAGAAGTACCCTAGGGTCTCAACCCAAAAATAAACCTAACCTTAGCTCAACAACTCACCTTTTCGACAGGGTAGACCCACCGGTCTCTACTATCACAGAGCTCTATCCACTCCTCTACCTGATGTCTATATAGCTGGGGTGAGACACCTCTCAGTAAGAGAGATAAACTAATATCAATGTGTGGCAACAAGAGTGTTTTCGTGTTATACATAATATCAATGCATACATCATATCTGGTAAAAACTGTTGATATCATCTTGAATAAAACATGATTCCTCATAATATAATATAACCTACTAAATTACTAACATAAAAATCATCTTATATAACTGTACAATACTAAAATACACTCAGGATGGATAGCTAGCTAATGTCATGTCTTACCCCCATATGACTAGGTTGTACAGGCTGAATCCAAGACCTAGCAATGGATGGATGACCATGCTAGATCAAACATAAGTCTGTAAGTACGATAGGCCCGCCCCTACCTAGTCCCGAGACTGCCAGAATGGACTACTCTACTTTACACTGATGCCACATCAACTGCCATCTCCCACACTACTGGTCATGTGGTAGCACTACCATAATTCTAAACATATAGCTACGATACCGTGCTCCTGAAATTATATTAAACCATGCTATTCGGGTTCTGATATCATATAATAAATTTCATGTACTGAACATAGTTGTCTCTTATTTCATAACAATAACTGTCATGTAAATATTTCATAAATTTTGTTTGATCATACTTGATCATGGCATCTGCGCCAACATGAATCTCGACATTTGCATTGGCATAACATAACATGAATCACAACATCTGCGCCGGTATAACATAACATAAATCACGACATCTGCACTTGCATAACATAACATTCTATATATAATTTTCCTGTACTGTTCAATATTATAATCATAAAATCATGGTTTCTGTGTTCTTTTATAATTACCTCGAAAACTATCACATCATACTTGATCTGGAAAAGCATATTATTCTAATTTCATATTTACGTGGAAATTTATTCTCATGCCACACAGAAATGGGTAACATTCTGAATATAAAATCTGTTCTAAAATCATGATTTCTAACAAATCATGTTTAAATCATAATCATGTTCATATCAGTATTTCCCAAACATAATTATATAATATACGAATTTTCATAAAATTTAATGTCGTAAAATGATAAATAATTTCATGGAGGATCCTGACTTGGTTTAACCCCTTACCTGGCTTACTAAGAAGCCCACAAAACCCTCGATTCTTACACCTGCAGTGTTCCTAGCAGAACACCCTAAAATTAACACTTTTCCCAATAAAATTTAGTATTTCCTTTCCTAACATATTCTTTTCAGTCCAAAACACCAAATACCCAATAATACTAAAATTACCTAACTTACCGAAATTTTGGGGTGGTTCCCAAGTTAGCCTAACCAACGATCCACTCCAGCAAGTATGAAGAGAATCTTCCTAGGAGTAGCGTGGCGGTTTCGGATCATCGAACCACCAGAAACCCGAGCCAAAAACTTAGAAAGAAGGTAGAGAGGAAAAAATTTTAGAGAGATAAAGGCCTGCATGCAAAATTTCCTGCACTGAAATCTGATTTTGGCAAACTTGTACACTAGCCTACGTCGATGAGACACATTGCTTCGTTGATGAGGTCAATAAGGGGCTTCTTCGATGAACATATAACCATTGTCGATGAATTTTAGGCCCTAGAAAACAGCCCTCTTCATAATTCCTCTTCGAAAAGACACGGGTCCCCGTTGACGAAAAACTGTTGTCACCTCTTTTAAAAATTTTTGTTTCTCTCTCTTTCATTATTTTAAATACCATAATTCTTCAAATCTCTACAATAAGAGCATTGATTTTAAAGAAAAGCTTCAAGAATGAAAGCTCAAAGAATCATTAAAGCTTAGCAATAAAGAGAAATCAAAGAAATGAAGAGAGTCAATAGGAGATGTATTGTAAGTACTTTGAGTATTTTTAAATTATGAAATTTCATTTTGAAGCTCATTAGGAAAAAGAGACTTAGAGACCTTAATTTTAAAACTTGGAACATGTTTTCCAAAGAGAACAAATTGATATTCCAAGAATTAACAAGCAAAGAGAGTGAATACAAAAATATTTTAAAAACCAGATTTTTACTTGACAGGGACCTAACTGAACATAGTCAATAGGCTGCCACCTTATAGGTTTTTCAAATGTATAGACAGAAGGTCATTAAGCTACTGTCTGGACCTCGACAGGTGCCTGATAGTGCAAAATGAGAAGCTTGACTAGGTTTCATCAGGCTACTGTCACCCTTCTGCCCATTTTTTAAAATAAGGAATTTCAGTGATAGGCGTCTAACCCCAAGGTGATAGGCGACTGCCACCCTACTGCCTGTGTATTTTAGCTATGAAATTTATTGACAGATGACTGAGAAGAACCCCTTAGGCTACTACCACGCGGCAGATTTTAAATTTCATAACGGACATATTTTAAAAATTAGATTGCTTAGGGCTCAAACTTGTTCAAAACTTGGACACTACTTCAAGTAAACTTGGGGATCAAGTTAAATTCTTTTCTAACTCTATAAATGCACCCAAGATCAATTAATTCAAAAACTAAAAATCAAATTTAGCATTCAAACTCTCACAGTTGTTCTCAAATTCTCATAGGCTCTCTCACTCTCAGCTTGTGCACGAAATTTACTGAGGTTTTGCTGATTCAAAGTCACCAATATTGTGCTACAATTCTAATTTATTTCATCCATTGAAAGAACTATTTGGTGATACACTCTTTAAGTTTTAATCTGAATTTCATATTTTAAATTACTTTGAAGTATATAGTTTTGAATTTGTCCTAATCCTCTCTTTAAGAGAGTGTTCTTGTATGCAGCTATCATTTTGTATTCTTGTAGTGTTTTTGACGATTCCAAGATTGTTGGATCGTTGGCTAAGCATAGGGGATCGCTTAGATAGGTGCTGCTCTAGCCTAATTGAAGGAGTGATCAAGTGAGGGGATATCACTTGGAGAGGCCAGTTCTAGCCTAGTGAAGGAGTGTGTAACCGTGTTGTTCCACCCAGAAAGGAACTGATATAGTGGAATCCTTTGTTGGTTTGCCAAAGGAGATGACGTAGGCTGTGGATATGCCGAACCTCGTAAAATTATCGGTGTCACTCTCTTTCTCTTACTCTCTTTATTTTCAGCACATATAAAATGCGTGGATGTTTTAAATTCTTTCATCTTAAAAACTACGTGAATTGGATTTCAAATAAAGCCAAAGTGCAATTTTTTTTTGGGCTTGCGGTAACCAAAAGGAAGTACATTGGTTGATCAATATTTTTCGGAAACCATAAGGGAGTATGTTAATTGGTTAACACCCCAAAACCTATTAACTAAGGTTTATTAAAATCTAAATTTTGGGAGAGTGTCGATGTTTTGTTGAATATCAAATTAAGAAACAAATTTCATAAATACAGGGCTTGATTCAAAATTTCATTTGCTATAGGGCCGCAAACAAACTAAACATCTTGATAATATTGTGTAGTTAATTGATTGGTTACTTACTTTGTGATTAATTGGTTTGAGTGGTTGATTGAATGCTTATTTGCGTTGTGGATGTGGATTGAATAAAATACTTATATTTTTGTTGTGTATTGAAAAAATCAATAAAAGGCTAAGACTTCATTAAAAAAAAAAAAAATTTTAAAACCCAATTCACCCCCCTCCCTCTTTTGGGACTACACCTTACTTTTCAGGATTCTGTTTGAAAATTTGGCGGAAAACTCTCCGCAGCACATGGCTACCACCCGTAGACTACCTAATCCATCAACTTCAAATAAGTAGATTTGTTATGTTAAAAAAAATAAACTCTTTGAATGCTAACTCACTTGAACCAACAATATTTAATCAATAACTAAAGCTATTCTCAAGTGGCAATCTTCTCAAAAATGATTTTCTATATGCACACACAAGATCAACCGCTTATCAAATATTCAAAAGTAGATTTTGCAATGATAAGCTCTAGGAAAAATATATATACTCTTGAATCAAGAACTTTTCAACCAATAGCTAACACCTTTCTCAAGTAATGAACTTGTCAAACACACTCTTTATATGAATGCGAAAACTTAATGTCAAACTTCTCTAAAGATGTTCAAAAACAGATGTTGATATGAGAATCTCTTGATAAAACTAAATAGATTAATCAAACCTCAATACCAAGTTGAATGAAAGATGTGTAAGAGAGATCCCTTTCAGTTTTCTGAGTAGATTTTCTCAAAGAAGATGAATATAGGTTGGAGTGCAGGCAATTGTATAACAATTAGCTCAAGTTTCTCAACAAGATGTGTTCTTCTCTTCTTGTGTGTCTTAGATTTTCACATTTCTCTTTTCTCTTTTGTACTAGGGTTTAGATATGCAGTATAAAGAGGTGTTTTACCTTTAGAACCAATCTTAACCGTTGGATTATAAGATAGCTAGCATATTTGCTCAATAAAAATAAATTTTTATCTTCTCGCAAGTTTAGACGACTGAAGTCATTTTTATCCTTCGAAAAAAATAACCTGGACACAGGGTCAAACGACCGGAGCGTCGAGTTCAAACGACCGAAGTCAACTTTCAGTCACCTAAGGTGCTTCTGCCAGTTTCTATTTTTCACCAATAAATCTTCAAACGACTGAGCTTACTCTTCAGACGTCTAAAGTAATTCTGCAGTCAAACGAACTTAAAGTTCAGTCATCTGAAGTTGCCACTTCAGGCTTCTGATTAGAAACTTCAGTCTTCTGAGGTTCTGTTCTTCTGATTTTTCAAACTTAATTCAAAATATGATTTTCTCTCTTTTTTATCCTTTTATAAAAATTTTTCTAGGGTTTTTAAAATAGGTGTCTAAGTCCATATAATTCCCCTAAAAATGTTCATGAAATGCATGACTCCTAAAGTCATTTTAAAGTGTGATTTGAGCCTCAAACTAAATCATATGAAAATGTAAGTACATGAGTTCTAAGTATCCATTCCCATGATGTTCTTGAACTTTGCCGCTTGCATCTTGATTCTCGTATTCTTTGAGTTCCACGGAATGTGCCAAGATATGTAAGTTTTAATATTCGTGGCTTCCATTACTTGTTATCCTTTCGTGCATGCTTAATATTATTCATGATCACAATCTTAATTATACAGATCAAATACCAAGTGATTTGTCATTATCAAAACAAGATTAGACTTATAGAGTCAACAATCTCTCCATTTTTTATGATGAAAATACATGAGCAAAAATATATAATAGGTTGCGCCTAACAAGGCTCCCGCTCAATTAATGCATCAAATATTCAATAAATAAAATATGCTCATGCCAAATGAAATAAGCTCATACTCATACACACGTTGTTTAGCTTGATTCCAAATAGAATATGCTGCTGATATTTCTTATTTATGCTCCTGATTTTTCTTGATTTTTCTTATTTTGCTTTTTTTCCTAATTTCTATTATTTTTGCTCCCAATTTTTATCCCCCTTTTGACATCAACAAATAGGTGTAAAATAATAATGCATGAGTGGACATACCCTTAAGTTCTTCTTCCCTTAGAAATCTTAAAGTTTAAAATTTGTTCAACCATCAGAGTTACAAAAAAAATTTTCTTCTCCCTTTTTTTGACATCAACTATCCCGCTTTCTAATGCATAAATTTTAAAGATCATGTGAGAATATCAACTGTTTATTGATGGGATATCAATTGTGGACTAATGTTATATCAAATGTGAACAAATGTTGATTGATACCAAATGTTGATTAATGCTGTACAAACATTTGATTGATTTGATACCAAGCGATTACACCTTAAGTGACATTGCTCCCCTTGAATTGTATAACTCTAATATAATTCTAGGCAACTATATTTATTTTAGCTCAGAAAAGTATCTCTCATGTATTTTTTAGTTAAACTCATACACATTGTAGATTATGCAATTAAAAAAAATCTCTCCCACTTTAGTTCTCATCCAAAAATTTACTCTGGTATATATCTCTCACCTTTTCAGATCTTCAAAAGAAGTTTTGCTATAGATATTCGCTTTAAGTAAATTCCAAAAAGATTTGTAACCAGAGAGACTAACCATACAGATCCTCATTATATCAATGCATTTCAAAACAAGATCATATGGTTAACTCATGGATTTTTTGGCAAAGTAATATATTTTTCATTTAAAGTATTCAACAGAATCATCATAATTGAGTGCATGCTACAGAAAGTTCATTGCACATCTAAGCACAAGAAATATGAGTAAGCATAATAAGATAATAAATAATTTTGAGATGCTCCCCCTATGAATTCGAATACTTGCATAGATGAAATGAAATGCTTATATTTATCAAAGATTAATTTCACTACTAGTTCAAAGCCATATAAGCAATCATTGTAAAATATTTTAGACCAACTAAAGTGATACTATGATGCACATGACTTATTTATTCTCTTTCTCTAGGAATGGAGCTCAACTCCCCTAAATATTTTCAAGCATGCAACAAGATTAGTTTAGTATAATTTTAAACAAAAAATCATGTGGTTTACATGTTGTATCAAATATGCGCACAAGAAACATACCATTTTGATGCTAGCTGTACATACAAAATATGATACTAAATGTGATTATGCTTATTGACCGGTGCAAACTGCAAGTGCACAGTATCGTAGTTTTATAATATAATGATGTGTAGAGTATCATCCTCAGGTATTGATGTCTTAATTTTACCAAGTATCGAAATTTTACTAACCTTGATTTTATTTAGAAAAATTAATAATTTTAGACTGCGAAATTTAAACAAAGCTACTTTAAATAAACAATTCAAGAGAATTTAAAACTGGATACTGCGTGTCAAATTGATGATGGTGAAAACTTCTAGGAAACCGATTTCACCTAGTTCCTCACTATGCTTTACTCATTTAGCTAATTCAACTTCGTTTTCTTTGATTGTTAGCAAATCGCCAATTTTTCCAAAAGCCTCTTTTGATAGTCAATCAGAACCTATTCTTGTTTATTATTTGACTTAAGAGTATGCAAATTAATAACGCAAGAACGCAGTAAGACCCTCGATCTTTAATGCTACGTAGGTTCATACAAGTCTTTCAATCTCTATATTTACCTACGCTGAATTATCCAAGATCTATCCTATAATCCCCCCTTTCAGTAGCAAATCACAAGACTAAAATCATTTAATTAGTGGCCAGTTCATTAAAAGCACTAGGCACAGAATAACTCAAACAAACATTATGAAAACTACTTCAGATTAGCATCAATGAGCAAGCATAGTTCGAAACTGGCTACATCGTTTTCCTAGAATTCAAAAATTTAGTTCATTCTAAAAATTAAATCCAACATAACAAATTTCACCATATTTTCTTCAATTTGGAACATACGGGAAAGATCAACATTCGCTGCACCGCCGTCGCACGTCACGAACACCCCGAACACCGCCGTTGTTCGCCGCCTTCTGAATGAAAAGATATTATTTTTGCGTGCTTCCAACTCTCCTTTGATGGCTTTGTGTGTATCTTTGCAGCACCCCCAAAAGAAAACCACAAGAAAGCTCCCAAAAAAATAATCTCTCCCAAGAAACTTTCTGTGTGTTGGGCCTCCCTTGTGTGTCTCACCAACAAAAATCAATTTTTTCTTTTTTTCAGTAAAATGCGGCCTCCCTCTCTATCCCAGCGCATGCTGCCCCCCCTCCTCCCTTCTTGCACACGGCTCTCTCCAAAGAAACCCTCCCCTTTGACTTTTTTCATTCCTTTTCTTTTGTCTTTCCTTTCTTTGCTTTTCTTTGCTTTCTTTTGTCTTTCCATTCTTTTGTCTTTCCTTTCTATGTACCCAACGCCTCACCCTTCTGAGATGACCCGGCTGCATAGCCGGGCCACATCTCATTTTTTTAATTTTTTTTTTCTTTTTTTCTTTTTTTCAAAGGTACATGAACTGCCCTCCTCTTTCAAGCCCACTTTCGACCCTCTTACAGCTCATAAATCTCAAAGCTTAAAACACAAAAGATGTAGAAATATTTTTCATCTTTTCCCATAATTTTGAATTAGTTTGATCAGAGCTCGGATAAGAAAGTTACGCTAAGATTACGAAAAATTGTCAAAATAATCCATAAAACAGCGTATGCTAACTTCACATCTAATTTCGATCTTGATGCATCCATTATTTCGCAAAATGTAAAACATGAAAATTGTAGAAAATTTTCGTATCTTTCTATGGCATCCTGAATCATTTGAATCAGAGGTTGGATGAGAGAGTTCTGCATAGATTAAAAAGTGTCATCAATTTTTGGCTTCCGATAGTTGCCTTACAAGAAAAAATACCAAAATTTCATAAATTACTTAATAAAACTAAAATATTATAAATAGAACATAATGTTAAAATATTGAGAGTAATTAGGCATTTAAATACAAAATAGGATTCCCAATGCATGAATTAAAGCACCTAATTACGCAATTTAAGCGCGTAATCACTTATGTTTTAGGGTCATAGTATTTTGAAGCAAATTTGCTCCCCTTCAGTTATATCCTTATCATATTCTTATATCTTTTCCTTGTAATCATTATTCACTAATATAGCTAAGTGTTCTAAGATTTTGACTTATTTATACTTGACTTTACATACTTTAGCTTAGAGGACCAAAAAATCGTAAACGATTTTATTTTTGGGTCACAAGCGTATATTGCTACTTTTCTTATGGATCTCAACGCATAAGTTTCCTAGTCATTTTGCATTATCATATAGATTGAAACCTATAGCATATTACTTAGCCTTTTGACACATTAAAAATATTCTAATGGATTTGACTTGAAGTTAAATAGCTTGCGAAGTGAGATTTTTCAAATATTCTTAACAATTTAATTATCATTAAGTTCAGAAGATTATTCATTGTGTATGGACAATATTCAAAATAGTTTGTGAAAGCGAACATATCCAACTACTTAGATAAAGAGCAATTTTGGAGAATATTAATGTTTGAATACTGCTCTTTGGGTATTTCTGATTATCCAATTATTGGAAGGTACCTTATAAGTCTGTCTTCAATTTTAAACAAGGGTACAAGCTTATAATAGCTGAATCTTTATCGAATATGATCATGGTATGGTAAAGATTTCTTGTGAGGATTCCTTAATCACAAATCAAACTTAAGGATTTTTACGTTTTAAGCATAGAGGAAATATTTATTAAAAATGTCTTTGTGCACACTCTAATCCCTTAGAGAATGCCCCTGATTTGATTATAACCGAATGTCTTTTGATAAGCACTTGATATATATGGAATTTATGATTATTAGTGCTTGTGGCAAGAATGATGATTGATTTTAATCCTTTGAGGCTCCAAGAGTGAGTTTAGGATTAGATGATTTTTAATATATGATTTATTCCTAAGACTCAGTCTTATGCAATGGACATGATCTACTTAACTTAGGATTTTAATATTTAAGCATGTGTTAAGCACTAAGAATTATTCATTAAACTGCAATGCTTTAGTCCATTTGGAAGTGGATTTATTCTTCAATATTATGATTTTTGTTACTCATTGCAAGGATATTAGGTTCCTGATATTTTAACAATTAATCTCTCAACCTTCACTTTGAATACATCAAGATTTGCAAGCTATTCAATATTTCAACATTTTACCCAATCATTACAATATAAAAGCATTAGATAGTTAGATTGGATATATTACTTAAAGGAACCATATTAACTTAACTTTCTTTAAGGATTCTTAGTATAATAATAGTGTAGTACATACACATACTAAGATTTTACATTTTAAGCATACACTATTCCCAAGCCTATTAGTTATCATGCCCCCCTTTTGTTTGTATTGCTGACTTCACTAAATTCTTAATCCTAAAGTCTAAAGAGGAGTGTTTGGGGTTTGTTTGGTACTCATTTTTCTTTGACTCGCCAAACTTGTTTGAGCTTCACAACTCTCCTTTTAAATGGATAATCAAATTTAATGTGTCCTTTATTTTTACATAATACGCAGGTGGTTTGAGCATATAGACCGGAGGAGGTACTAGCATAGAATTTTGATGCTTTAACAAAATACCCCATGTATAGGTTCTTTCTTCTCCTATTTTCAATTCCATTGTAACCTATACCTTCTTTGTCTAAGGTCATCTTTTGGGAACCTAAGAGCTTGTCAAAATTTTCTTTTCCCTTAGTAAATGTGTTGATGATCTTAGCTTGATCCTCCATCTTTTTTTCTAGGTCTTGAATTTTTAAAATCTTTAAGCCTTTGTAAACAGTTTGTAACTTTACCAATTCATCAGTCATTTTGTTTGCTTCACATTCAAGTTTGGAAATTTTAAGATATTTTGCATTATCACTCGAGATCTTGGATCTTAACTCTTTCATCTCTTTTTCCATCATATCATTCTTGTTTTCTAATTTCTTGATTTTCAAATCCTTTTCCTTTTCAACACTAATTTTTGATTCCAAATCTTTCAGTGATGCCTCATTCTTGGTTACTAATCTCTTAATTTCTAATTCCTTTCCAATCTTTTCTTTTTTCCAAGAAGTATGAGACTCTCGAAACTCTTCTAACTATTTTGCTAAGTCTTTATTCTCACTTTCCGACATAATTTTCTTTTCGGTCATCTTTGTTAACATTTTATAAGCCTTAACATATTCCTTTTGTAATTCCTCACAAGATGGCATGTTATCATTATTAGATTCATCATAATATTCACTACCAGAAGGATCACAAGATGTATCACAATCATTGCATGAATCTTTTTAAGAGTTTGAATAAGAAGTAGAATGGGTAGAGTGTACCTCTTCATCAACTAAGGCAACTAGGCCGCAGTTTTCTACTACTTGATCATTTGAGTATGGATCTTCCCAAGTAGAGGACTTTTTTCATTTGGTCTCTCCAAATCTCCTATCAAGTTCTTCCCATATCTCCTTAGCACTTTGACATGACTTGATTTTATGAAAAACATTAGTATCTAAACCAAGCAATAGAATATTCATAGCACCGAAATTTATTTGCATTAATTTCATGTCATTATCATTTAGATCATATTCAGATTTAGGAATTTCAACATTATCAACAATTTTCATAGGAATTAGGTTTCCTTGAGCAATTACTTTGCAAGTTCTCCAATCCATTGATTTGATAAAGATAGTCATTCTCATTTTCCACTCGGTGAAATTTTCACCATAAAACATTGGAGGTCTTGTAGAGATTTGTTCCATACCAAATGGGGATACACCACAATAATCCATCTGGATCTCTTTACAAATTAACAATTAAGTCTATGTACAGCCCCTCTGATACCAAATGTTGATTTAGGTGTAATCCCAAGAGGGGGGTGAATTGGGTTTTTTGAATTCTTTGAACCTATTTACCACTTAATCCCTATTTGTATATTTAACAAATCAATTTCAGGGATTTATGACATAATTAAAATTATTTTATCAATGAGTTCTTTTTACCCAATTAATTGTGTGTAATGTTAGTCAACATACACATGTAATACGAATAAATAAAATGTAGTGTGGAAAGTAAAGAGTTAAGGGAAGAGAGAAGACAAAAACCAGTTTTTACGAGGTTCAACCAACTCGGCCTACATCCTCGCCTTGAGCAACCCACTCAAAGATTGTACTATAATTTATGCTCTTTAAATTGGGACGGAGCTTCCTTTACAATCCGCTGCTTACAAGAGGTACAACTCCCTCCTACTCTGCTGCTTACAAGAGATACAGATCTCTCCTCAAACTCCGGTTCACACATCGAACCGTGATTACAATGAAATTTGTAAAACACTAAAAATTGCTTTCAAAGAAAGCTCATGAGTACAATTCAAATTCCTAATACATTCACCATATGATGAAATTTGAAGCTCACAATGTATGAAACGATACAATCATTTATGAATGATATGCTTCAACACACAAAACCCCTTTTTATTAAATCTCCCAAAAATATTTGTATAACTCAATGCTTTGGAGAATTTAGGTTAAATCTTTGATTACAAAAACACTTTGAAGATTGCAAAGATGTTAAACACACTTTGTCAAAAACAATATTTCTCCAAGTATTTCAATCTCAATGTGATCTTGTTAATATTTGACTTAATGTATATATATATATATATGATGAGAATACCAAAGATACACACACTTATTATATGATTTTTAGAAAATATCCTTCAACATATATATAGTTATAAACACTAAGGATCTTCAAATAAGTAGATTTTTTATATTGAAAAAATCAACTCTTTGAATGCTAATTCACTTGAACCAACAATATTTAATCAATAACTAAAGCTCTTCTCAAGTGGTAATCTTCTTAAAAATGATTTTCTATATGCACACACAAGATCAACCTCTTATCTAATATTCAAAAGTAGATTTTGCAATGATAAGCTCTAAGAAAAATATACATACTCTTGAATAAAGAACTTTTCAACCAATAGCTAACACCTTTCTCAAGTAATGAACTTGTTAAAAGCACTCTTTATATGAATGTGAAAACTTAATGTCAAACTTCAAAAACAGATGTTGATATGAGAATCTTTTGATAAAACTAAATAGATTAATCAAACCTCAATACCAAGTTGAACAAAAGATGTATAAGAGAGATCCCTTTTAGTTTTCTGAGTAGATTTACTCAAAGAAGACGAATATAGGTTGGAGTCTAGGCAATCGTATAGCAATCAGCTCAAGTTTCTCAACAAGATGTATTCTTCTCTTCTTGTGCGTCTTAACTTTTCATGTTTCTCTTCTCTCTTTCGTACTAGGGTTTAGATATGCCGTATAAATAGGTGTTTTACCTTTAGAACCAATCTTGACCATTGGATTATAAGATAGCTTGCATGTTTGCTCAATAAAAAATTAAATTTTTATCTTTCCCGCGAGTTTAGACGACTAACGTCAAGGGCCCAGATGACTAAAGTCATTTTTATCCTTTGAAAAAAATAACCTGGACATAAGGTCAGACAACCGAGGTCAAGGGTCAGACGACCGAAGCGTCTAGTTCAGACGACCGAAGTCAAAATTCAGTCACCTGAGGTGCTTCTGTCAGTTTTTGTTTTTCACCAATAAATCTTTAGACGACTAATCTTATTCTTCAGACTTCTGAAGTAATTCTTTAGTCAACAGAACTTAAAGTTCAGTCATCTGAAGTTGCCACTTTAGGCTTCTTATCAGAAACTTCAGTCTTCTGAGGTTTTGTTCTTCAGATTTTTCAAACTCAATTCAAAATATGATTTTTCTCTTTATTTATCCTTTTATAAAACTTTTTCTAGGGTTTTTTAAATAGGTTTCTAAGTCCATATAATTCCCCTAAAAATATTCATGAAATGTATGACTCCTAAAGTCATTCCAAGATGTGATTTGAGCCTGAAACTAAATCATATGAAAATGTAAGTACATGAGTTCTAAGTACCCATTCCCATGATGTTCTTGAACTTTGCCGCTTGCATCTTGATTCTCGTATTCTTTGAGTTCCATGGAATGTGCCAAGATATGTAAGCTTTAATCTTCATGGCTTCCATTACTTGTTATCCTTCCATGCATGCTTAATATAATTCTTGTTCACAATCTCAATTGCACAGATCAAATATCAAGTGATTTGTCATTATCAAAATAGGATTGGACTCATAGAGTCAACAGATCTTATGACCAACGCATTTCCTGAATTCACGCAAGTCTAGGAATAAGTTCATCTAGGGTGGTCTTGATTAAATGTGGCAAGTGAGTGAGAAGATGCTAAGGGTGAAAGAGCCGACACCTTTAAGGCTAGATCCCTTTCCTATAAGCCTAGTCCACTCCACATTTCTAACGTTTGTTCTTAATATATGTTGGACGTTTGATCATGATACTTTTCCTCACGTATGAGAGTGAACCCATTTTCTTGAGTGAATTTTGAGGGAATAAACCAGTGAGACTAAGTCAAAATGATTGTTATGTAGGTGCCTCTGAGCATTCCAAGTGAGACAAATCATACACCTTACACATGCCTTATGAGGTGGCCTATTCATACTTGGTTTTACATGCTAGTAGTAACTTTGAATTATAATCGTGGGTTAATCCTCTGAGAGTAGCATCTTGAAATGGCTGTGTTATGTTGAGTTTTGCATGATTAATATGCCACAGAGTGTATGTATAATGGAGTTGTGTATGAAGGAATATGTATGTAATAAAGTTATATCTTTGTATGTAAAATGGTATGATTATTTTCATGTGTTTCCATCTTCTAAATAGGTGTTTATGGGTATCGCCTTGGAAATCCTCATGAGACTAGAACTTGTCCACTAGGATCAACTTAGGGGTTTAAAGCCTTGTTGTGTATGGTAAATGCAATCATACTTCCCATGAAAGAGGATATCGGTAGGACTTGGTAGTTTTCTAAGATTTTTCTTTGCTCGAGGACTAGCAAAGTTTAAGTTGGGGGTTGTGAAGAGTCCATAAAGTATATGATTTTAGACTCTCATTTACTTATGCTTATCCTCATTTTATTATGTATTTACCCAGAGTTATCATTGGTCATAGGTATGCAAGGTTTGTTTGCCTTTTTAGGAAAAAAGGGTTAAAACCATGGAGTTAGGTGTTATAAGAAGCCAAGGAGGATTTGGAGGATTCAAGGCTCAAATTCAAATATTTAGCCAAGCTCTAGAGGCTTCAAATCATAAATGGACAAGAAAATGATGCTCAACCACGTGACACGATCAGCGAACCACAGGGGCGACTTAGTCTTCCACTGCAAACTCCAAGGTTCATACTGAGATCAGAATGCTTCAAGGTTCGACCAAATGCTTGATCAAGTGACCTGCTAGGGCAACTACATTGAGATACTGAAACAGAACTTAAAATCAAAAGTATTGAGAGTGTCGATGAAGTGATCGACCAAGAGACCTTTCGGGGCGACTATGTCGAGATACTAAGAATTCCTGAAGACCGAGATACTATAAGTCTCGACCATCAACTCGACCATGAAGATCTTAAAGCACGACAAAGTTGAAGGCATTGAAGATTTGAATCCATGACTTTTTGCAAAATCTGACTAGGGCATGCACAAGAATGAAAGAGGAGCAACTTGGCCGACAATGACGATCTTCTGCGCGAGATTTGCTGTAACCTTTCTTAATTTGTAAAACAAACCTTGTAAACTCTAGAGCCTATAAGTATTCGCTATGAACACAAGCTCTGGGTTCCTCTTTGGCCTCTCTTAGGTGAGTGATAGACCTAGGAAGTCATTGAGAGTCAAGATAGAATAGGAGTAGAGTAGTTTTAGTTTGTGTATGGAGTGTCCGATGGCCTATGACAACCGGAGGCATTCATGCAATAGCCGTGTATGTTAGGATCTCCTCTTATACTTCTGGCGTTAGTGACAGACGTCTGGAATAATAAAAGGATGATCTTTTTTACTTATGCTTTCATTTATTGCTTTCAATTTACTACTTTCCATTTACTTGTTGTGTGCTTGATGAAAGGTTGTAGATAAGGATAAGCACTGCTACGTATCAGTCAGAGGGAAATAGTCGGCTATGGAACCGTGGAGGTGTTCGTTATAGTTGAGACAGGGTATACTTTGGTTCCCGACCATACTCCGGACAGTTGGTGCACCTTGCTAGCTTGTCCCCTCGATCATCCCTCTCCCATTTTGGCCCGCTCGGCCTAGTACTTCTATGGAAGTCTAGATGAGCATATATAGAAGCATGGCATCTAGCATTTGATTCAAACCACAATATTGCTTTTTAGGAGTAGGATAACTTATAAATTTACCTACTTTATAGTAGTATAGATTTATTTTCTTTTGTTTATATGCTTTCCAGTAGTTGTTATACAATCACCATTGCAAAATACCATCTTTCACTTCTTTTTCATACAAGGAATTAGTAAACTAAGTCGGAAGCCGTTTAATAACTGTGCTGCAAGTCCCTGAGGATCGATACTTGACTTTCCCACTTTTTATTGAACTAGGGATAGTTAGACTTTATAAATATTATTTTTGGTACTTAAGGACCCAAGCCTTGACGAGCCTACCAATATGCATAACTTAAAATAGCAGTATAGCTCAAGCATATCAAAAAAAGAAGACACAATAATTTTATCATGCATTTAGTCTAAAATACAGATACTCGCAGCTCAAATGTTTTTCCCAAAAAAAAAAAAAAAATTCTCCCCTTTACAAAACATTTCAAATACTTTTCATTTTGCTCAAAGAAATTCTTCCCCTTTTGGCATCGGCAAAAGGGTTAGGTTATGGAAAAATATGTCATTTAAATACACTTAGCAAAGAGAACCCCCTTAAAAGATTTAAATATTAAATATTTAGCTCAAAATAAATCCCCCCTTTATTTTTAAAGACATCTTTATCTTAAAAGAACATCCCCGCTTGATTAAAAATTTTTGCATAAAAAGGATTATAACTATTTTAAAAAGTATGGCAATGGAGCACACAAACATAGTATAACTAGCCATAAGAAATTAAAACACATGATGAACAAAATTAGACCAGAAATATCCACAAGCCTTTTGCAATTCACAACACATTATAAGACCCTCAAAAGATTGGAGTTTAAAATGTACAACATATGATGGCAAATGTAGGTTTGAGAAAAATTTAGTCTAACTGGTTAGCGTGTATTTATCAATGAACCAGAAAAAAAAATATATTTGTAAATTTCATGACACAAAAATTTGTACAACAGTTTTAATAGCACACGTCTTTCAAAGAAAAATGTATGTATGTATATATATATATGTCCAACGTTTTTATATTATCGAGAAGTACTGGGGAGCCGATGCTTGAAAAAAAATAATAATTCAATGCTTAAGCAAGAAAACATCATTTTGATTTAGCATTTAAGCACAATTTCATAATATAACCAGAATAGGACAACCATATAGATCTTAACGTTTTACAAACAAATGCAAAGTCATATGGTTACACATGTGATAGTGGCTAAACAACATATTTCAAATTAAGATTTTCAATAAAATTATTACACTTAGGCACATGCCACAAAATGTTTAAGTTTAGATCTAAGCAAAAATTATTGGTGAGCATAACAACATAAAAAATTACTTTTAGATGCTCCACTATTGACCTTATAGGTCATATCCTGTCTTGATAATGACAAATATCTTGGTATCTTACTTGTGCCTTGAGTTTGTAAACTAGACCATACTTTGCACGCAAGGGTAAAGAAACGATCGAGGCTATAAAGAACTCAATGCTCACATCATATGGTGGCGGTTGGAGAAACAAAGGAAATAAAGACCAAATAATTTTGAATTGTATATGCATTCAATTTTTTTTTGGTTTGGGTCTGTAATATTAATATGGTCTATAATAATTAATGCATCGCATGCATGATACGTTTAATAAGCTCAATGATCATAAATTGACTTTAGGTCCCCATAAACACTTCATGAAAAATCCCTTGGTTCTTAAAAGTTATACCATTAGTAACAGGGGTGAATTCTAATAAAGATTAGGACCAAGAATAATCTTTGAAAAAGCCTCAGTCAACCGAACCCACCTAGTTATACTTAGGTGGGTGGACCAAACCTTTGTTGGCTGAAAAGACTTAGCCACGGTTGACTGAACCTATGGCAGTACAAATGACATGGTCGACCGAATAGTTCTAAAGTCAACTACATTTTGACTTCACATGGTTAACCGTTTAGTTTTTGAATGCATTGTCCTAGGTCGACTAAACTAGCACGTGTCTGACACCCTAGCTACTCGGTCGATCAAATGTATAGTTCATTTTAGCCACGGTCGACCGAACCTAGTTGAGTAGCCGACCATCCCTTATCTTGGTTGTCCGAACCTACAAAGGGGTTCAAAATCACCTTCAGATAGTCAACCAAAACCTTAGTTCAAATGTGCCACGGTCGACAGAACTTAGTGATATGGTCGACCTAACCTCTCGGGTTGGCGAGATTTTTATCGAGGTTAAATGCGTTATTTTTAATTAAACCTATTTAAACATTTTCACAAGTAGCCATTGAGTCCCAAATGGTTATAATTTTTTGAGAGTCTATGTATATTCCTTCATTTTTCATAAATTAGAAAAGGATTAGAAAACATAAGTTGCAAATATCCTCTGAATTTTCAAATACCCTTTTTCCCCATACAAGATAAAAAAATCCCTCTTTTACACATATCTCTTGCAATATTCCTTTAGTGAGAGTTTCTTGTGATAATCCATACTATAAGGCTACAATCTCATTTTGATATTCTTTGATTGTAATAAGTAGGTTCCCAAACTCTATGATGAAATGAATGAGCATGACTTGAGTTTATTGAAAATTAATTCTTATGCCATGCATATCTTATATTGTGCTTTTGACGCGAACATTTTCAAAGAAGTCATGGCTTGTCAATGTGCCAAAGAGATATGAGAGACACTTGAAAAGTGATATGGAGAGAGCGAGAAAAAGGAGTTTGCTACTTTAAAAGCATCAAGCTAAAACATTCAAGGAGAAAATCAGTGTTTTATTGCCTTAGCCAACGAGGAGGTAAATTCCTCTCCTTCTATTTCATTGAATGATTCATGTGATAATTCTTATGATATATCTGACACTGAATCATGTGATAGTCCTGGTAGTGAAAGCATGCCTACTTATAAGAAATTGCAAGATGAATATATTAGAACTCATAAGTCTCTTGTTAAAATTAACAAACAATATATGTCATTGAAAGAAAAGAATGAGGCTTTATGGAAAGATCTAGAATTTAAAATTCTTGTCGTAAAAAAAAATGATTTGAAAATCATAAGATTAGATAACAAGAATACAATGTTGAATAAAGTGCTAGAAGATTTAAGATCTAAAGTCTCTATCGAAAATGAAAAGGATCTTCAAATCTATGAACTTGAGAGTAAGGCAAACACCATGACCAAAGAATTTGTAAAACTGCAAAGTGTTTGCAAGGGCTTAAAAGATTTAAAAATTCAAGGCCTAAAAAGAAAATTAGAAAACCAAGTTAAGATCATTTACAAATTCACTGAAGGCCAAGAAAATTTTAAAAAGTTATTAGGCTCTCAAAAGATGACCTTGGACAAAGAAGGTATAGGTTTTAATGACATTGAAAATAGGAAGAGAAAGAACCAATACATGGGGTACTTTGTGAGAGCATCTAAATATTATGCTAGTACCTCCTCCGGCCCATATAATCACAATACTTGCATTTTGTGCAAAAAGAACGGCCATATCAAATTTGATTGCCCATTCAAAAGAAAGTGTATGAAACCTAAACAAGTGTGGAGATTCAAAGAAACACAGAGTCTTAAACCTCCAAAGCATAAAGAAATATGGGTACCAAAGAGAATCCCAATGACTCCATATTAGGTCCTAGGCTCAAGAACTTTATCGTGATTTTCACTTGCTTCAAAAGCAAAATAAATTTATGGAAGGGATATTATTTGAATTTTATGGCCAAAAACACAGAAAGGACAAATTTATCTTCAACTGCTAAAACTAATTGCTTAATTTTGGCTTAGGTATGAAAATCTAAAATTAAGTATATTTGTCTATTGCATTAGCTTTAGTTTTGGGAAAAGAATTCTGCATTGTATACTATTTAATCCTAAAATGAAGTCGTAGTGATTTAATCTATCCAAAAAGCTTATTCAAGATAAATTTCACATTCTAATATTATGGCTTTACATGTTGTATAATCATGGCTAGTTTTTCCCAGATTATATTCATCCTATACACCTTATCTAATTCTAGGAAGATCTTGCCCATCATTACCCTTTTGGTCTTAACCTTAACCTTAGATTCTGAACTTCATTCAGAACCAAAATGGTGATTCATCATGCCTTAAATTTAATATCACGTGATTAGATGGCAATCCATATACTTGGAGAAAATGAATGACATAGGGGAAATGCTTCATGTCGCACAAACTCATTTGAGTTGTTTTATGCTTATTGAGCCCTTGTTGCATAGCCTTTGCATAGATTTTGGTTAATGCTCTGATTGGCCATCAATTGCTCAGTGAAAATGTAATATGCAGTGATCTTGTGCTAAATACTTAGAATTTGTTGTATAATGAGCTCTTGTGTGCTGAATGATTATAAAGAATGAAAGCATGCTAGTTTACAAATTAAACGTCGTTCTTAACTAAAATTCATATATGTGTGTGCTTAAGAATATACAAGGAAGCTAAACTTCATTTTTTTTTTTTGCCTACTGTAAGTTTTGATTCTCTTGTAAAATTCATAAGCATCATATCCTATTTTGTTGGAAATATGAAATGATATGGATTGATCTTGGATTCTATAAACCTTACCATGTCCTTAACATTGCCATTCTAATGCGCATGAGTTTCGAAGGAATAAACTTACTGGATGAATATAAATGGCTTAATCTTATATTCATTAAAAGTGTTTAAGGATTTAAGGTTGTTTGCTTATACAGTTTTGCATTTAGGAATATCATCCTTGATAGGTATAAGCATTTTTCTGCATCTAAGCTAGCATTCAAATTGAAAGGGGGAGTTTTTGTGTTAAAATTCTATCCCTTCTGGCTCACCCAAAATTTTAGCTTAGATCTATATTGAGTTTATTGGGGTATAATTATTTAAGCATAATGATTGTCTTGAAAATCTTAAATGGAAGAATATTACTTGCCCTAAACTCTTTTACTTAAGACCTAATGCACAATAGATAAGTTATGTTGAAATCTGAAGAAGTGCATTAATTCAGGTGGAGCATCTAACTTAGAAGTACTATGGCTCTGAAATTCTACACTCATGTTCACGTATTTAATGTCCTATGAGAAATAAAATTGCCATCTATATTGAAATGCATGCCCAAACTATTTTATAGATAATTGGATGATTATCAATCATAGCATAAACTATCTTGCGTTATACTGAATACTTTGACTGCTTGAGTTAATTGATGTGGAATATTGTAAACTATAGGTTGAAATCAATCAAGTCTTTAATACACATATTTTTGTTTTTTAGGAAATGCTCTATATTCAAACGGCATGATGCCGAAATTTCTAAGAATTTTCCTAAACTAAATCATGTATTTGAATGACTTTACCCACTGCATGCTTGTAAATCTCTATCTAAGGTTACTTTCAAAACTTATATCTTTATACCTTAGCCCTTTTGCTGATGCAAAATGGGGGAGAAGTATGCAAAACTATGTAAATCAAATTGGGAGTGATTGTTTGGTATCACACATAATATTTATTATCACACATAATATTTATTCTCCCATGTATTTGAGCTATACTACCAACAATTTACTGCCAACAATTTGATTACATGATTGATTATTTGGATGTCTTCCTTCCACATATGCTTGAGCTTTATTATAAATTTCTATTATGCATATTCTCAGGAGGAGTCTTTCATGACTATACCCATTTTTGCTTAAAGTATTTGTCATCGTAAAAAAAGGGGGATAATGTTGACCTTATAGGTCATATCTCATTTTGATAATGAAAAATATCTCGGTATCTTACCTATCCCTTGAGTTTGTAAACAAGACCATACTATGCACGCAAGGGTAAGGACATGGTGGATGCCATAAAGAACTCAATGCTCACATCATATGGTGGCGTTTGGAGAAGCAAAGGAAATGAAGACCAAATAATTTTGAATTGTATTTGCATTCAACTTTTTTTGCTTTGGGTTTGTAGTATTAATATGGTCTGTAATAATTAATGCATCACATGCATGATAGGTTTAATAAGATCAATGACCATAGATTTACTTTAAGTACCAATAAACACTTCATGAAAAATCCCTTGGCACTTAAAAGTTATACCATTAGTATTAGGAGTGAACTCTAATAAAGATCAGGACCTAAAATAATCTTTGAAAGAGCCCTAGTAGACTGAACCTTTGTTGGCTAAAAGGACTTAGCAACGGTCGACCAAACCTATGGCAGTATAAATGCCATGGTGGACCGAATCATTTGGAAGTCAACATTTTGACTTCGCATGGTTGGCCATTTAGTTTTTGAATGCATTGTCCTAGGTCGACCGAACCAACACATGTCTGACACCCCAGCTACTCGGTCGACCAAATGTACAATTCATTTTGGCAACGGTCGACCAAACCTAATTGAGTAGCCGATTGTCCCTTATCTTAGTCGACCAGACCTACAAAGGGGTTCAAAATCGCCTTCAGATGGTTGACCAAAACTTTAGTTCAAAAATGCCACGGTTGACTGAACTTAGTGATATGGTCAAGCGAACCTCTTGGGTTGGAGAGATTTTTACCAAGGTTAAAATGGGTTATTTTTAACTAAACCTATTTAAACATTTTCAGAAATAGCTATTGAGTCCCAAACGATTATAATTTTTGGAGTGTCTATATATACTCCTTCATTTGTTCTAATTAGAAAATGATTAGAAAACATAATTAGCAAATATCCTCTACATTTTCAAATACTAAAAAATCACTCTCTTACACATTTCTCTTGCAATATTCCTTTGGTGAGAGTGCCTTGATATAATCTGTTGACCTGATTGGTTTGGTGAGTGTGCCTTGATATAATCTGTTGACCTGATTGGTCACGCCCGGTTTTGATTATGACAAATACTCATTGTATCTAATGAACGTTTGAGGTTTTGTGCAGGAATCAAAAATGATAAGATCAAGATGTGCACAAAGCAAGAAAAGCTTGAAGACCAAATCATATTCTTTGTAATATATTTATATTGGTCTGTAATAGTAATTAGGGCATTCGATTTGTAATAAGCTCACACACATCAAATGTATGATTTACTACGAAAGCTCAAACCGAACCATAGAAAGACCTTAGGGTGAACCTTCGGTCGACCGACACCGGACTTTTTCGGTGATCTCAAATTGGACCCCAAGTAAACTTAGGACACTCACCTTTGCACTTGTATGTAATAGGCACTTGAATAGGGTTTATATGTTGCAAGAAGGGACCGAAATGCACACTTGGTGCACTTTCGGTCGACCGGCCAACTCAGTTCAATTTGGCCTGGTCGACCGAAACCGGTCCGGGTCAACTGTTTGACCCAGGCCCGGTCGACCGAGCCCTTATAGGTCATTTGACCTCGATCGACCGAACCTCCTGGGAGTCAACTTTTTGACCTCCCGGTCGACCGACCAGATTTGTACCCCAGCTACCTGGTCGACCGAGGGGTCTTGGGAGAATTCCCAACTACCTGGTCGACCGAGCCCTGTAGTTCAAAAAGGCCCTGGTCGACCGAACCTCATAAATTTGGCAAATCGCCCTCTCCGGTCGATCGAGCCACTCAGTTCAAAATTGCCCTGGTCAACCGAGCTACTTGAGTCCTGGTCGACCGAACCATTTCTGGTCGACCGGACCTCTCGGGTTGGTCCCATTTTTACCGTGGTTAATATTTTTTTAAACAGGGTTAAAATGCCTTAAACGTCATTAGACTTTTCTAATAATACCCTATAGGTCCCCAACGATCATATTTTCTCCCTTGCCTATATATACAAGTTCATTTGAGAAAATTAGTAACAGATTAGGATATCTAATTAAGAAAAATTCTCTGAAAATCCCAAAGTTTATAATACTCATTTATTGAGTCTCCAATACTTATTCTTACCAGATCTTCCACTCAAATATACTTTGTAAGTGTGATTTAAGTGTTGTTGTTTTCTAGGGTTGCTCTCCCAAGTGTGGTAGTTTGTAACGATTTTAATTGAGAGCCAACCCAAGTATTCTTAGGGGACTTTGTTAATAAGTCTCTCCTAAGAAGACTTATATTAAACTTCCAAGTATTGCACACTCATTGCAATATCTTGTGTAGTTTGTATTTGTTTTTGGATTGCAAAATCTCTTCAAAACATTTCCAAATATCTTGTGGGATTTATCTTGATATAACTTTGAAAAGATATTTGTTTATGTGATATTGATCTTTGTTGCAATATTCATTGACCTACATATTGTTTGCTGGATACAAAGATTAGATATCTTTTGTAAACCAAACATATACATTACTAGAGCATAATACGATTGAGAAAATCCGCTCATTGTAATACATATATATTTTGTTTGGCTAGTATCTTTATATGAACATCTTGCCTGAATATCTTGTGATACAAAGACTGCTTGATTGACACTCTCACGTACGCATTACACGATAGTAAATATATTTGAGAGTAGACATCATAAACCATACTGAGCTTACATATTGAATCATACTGTGGTGTTTGTTATTGCGCGCATCCGGGTACATATCTGCTTTACACGAAAGCACAATCACTGTACCATTTGATTGTAATACACTTTGGTTGTATTTCCAGGCATGGGCCTGAAGAGGGAGACTAGCCATGGAATAGTCCCGGATTGGCTTAGACCCGGTTAGGAAAGCTAGGTGCGTCATCTGGTTAAGGCGTGTAGGTTGAGGTCAGCCCAGCTAATTGACCTGGTTAAGGTTAAGGTCAGCCCTGTGTTAATTTGACCTGGTTGTAAACGGTGCCGCTCCACCCTTAAGTGAGCTATTAGTGGAATCCTCTAGCTTGCGAGCTTGAGGCGGGGACGTAGGCACTGTTGGCCGAACCTCGATAACATATCGTGTGTTTATTTACATTTCTGCACTTTACATTTACTGCACACGTATGTTATTATGTGAATAATGCGCTTAACTTAAATTTCCACATATCTTTTATATCTGCGCATTTGGAATTATATAGACCAACCCTAGGTTGTTTTATATGAGTATTTTATTTAACCTAGGTGATAAATTTGAAAATTCCAATTCACCCCCCCCTCTCTTGGGAATACACCAATTCTAACATAATCCATAGTATAAGCTTACACTCTCATTTTTATATTCTTTGATTGAGATTGATTTTTACTGAGAGTAAGCTTTGAGTTTTCCTTTGTGATTTAATTCGTAAGTCTTCTTTGGGAAAACTCTCTAGGGCTTGTGAGTCTTGCATTCTTGTTGCAAGATTCAAGAGCTTGTCTTGTAATTTGAGGAAAATATTTTTGACAAGCTACATTTCAAAATATCTCTTGAGCTTGATTATTGAAAATCATTTTCGAGATTATTGCTTGTGTGTTTCAGATCTTTGATATTACACATTGTGATTAACCTAGTTATCTTGATTCAAAGATCCTTACAAAAGCTCTTTCACATACTGATTTCTATGTTGACATTATCTTAAGAGAAGTTATATTAAACTTCATTGAGCTTATAATTCCTATCATATTGAAGTGCATTGATTGTATTGCTACATACTTGCTTATTGGTGAAGCATTGATATTGCACACAAAAATCAATACTATTTATTTGTTGTATTCCAGGCGTGGCCTGAGGGGGTCTTGATCTAACCCATAAGGATTGGTTGTAAAGGTTGGGGTCAGCCTATTAATTTGACATGGGGTTTCCCTTGGACAGTAAGGAAAGGGTGTTGTAATTGATGTCGCTCCACCTGCAAGTGGGCATTAGTGGAATCCTCGGGCTTGCGAGCTAGAGGCGGGGACGTAGGCACAGTTTCCGAACCCCAATATCACATCTAGTGTCACTCTTACTTATTTGCATTATATTCTTGTGTTTTCTTGTTTATATCAATTTGTTGAGTATACTGCATAAACTCTTAGACATTGAATTGTGATTGTTGGAAAATTACTGGAACTAAGATACTTGGGTTCATTTGTTATTTGTTCACATTTCTGGTAATTTAATAAGTGCTTAGAATGACCCTAGGTTGTGCATTACTGATACTAGCTTTACCAAACCAGAGAAGAATTTTTTAAATTTTCAATTCACCCCCCTCTTAGGATTACACCAAAGTCAACATCCCCCTATGAAATTGAGTAATTGCTTAGATGCTTTTAAGTGCTTATATTTATTAGGTATTAATTTTGGTTTAAGTGCAGAACAGTATAAGCAATTAATCATAAGAATAACTATATTAAGTATCGATTAAACGATCTTTATCACTTGACCAATATAGTCTCCCTAGAGATTACAACTGCATCAGAGGAATAGATATTAAGGCATTGCTATAGTACTCATAACCCTAAGAACATTAGATATCTATATATATAGCTTTAAGAGCCGTACATGATGTTCAGGGTTTTTAGAAGAGCCTCAATATTCAAAAAGTGAAGCATGATGCATATGAGTCCCTTATGCTCTTTTCATAGGGATGGAGCTCAGCTCCCCTAAATATGCGATGATTATACAAGGATGAAGTTTATTATTCAATAATTTTTCATCCTTTCAAAAATTTTAGCTTTAATTTTATCATAATCATCTTTGTATATGATTTTATTTTTGAAAAATTTTCATGAAATTTCGGCAGCATGCTATCTATAAATCGGACATTTTCCCATAAAACCTGTACCTGATATCTGGTTGTTTTAGCAGATAATCCATACAAAGCATGCAACAACATAAAATCTACTACCAGCATGCAATTCAAATCATTGCATCCGCCATGCAGGAGACATTCTAGATTAAGCATGCAATCAGGTACAAATGCATTCAAGCAAAATTAACCATCCACAAAGATAATATGAATCAATAAATAACAATGGATAGTTATGAGTTCAATGCAATTTTTTTTTTTCTTCACAAAGGCATATGGAAGTAAGATAATGTGAGCATTTAATAGAGATATAAAACTATAAAGGGAAATATCCCCCTCAGTTATGCGCTATTATCGTCTTATGCCTTTTTCATCCTTCAATTTCTTAGCCAAATGATTTAATATTTTCAATAAATTAAGCATGGCATTGAATGCTTTAGGCTTAATGGACAAAAAAGTCACAATGAATATTTTTCTAGGTCATAAGCCAACTTTGCTTCTTATTTTATAAGTTTTAACATGTTAGAGGCACCAGTTCGAATGACTTTTAATCTTAACTGGTCGTGCATAAGCTCCACGATATTTATGCATTCACCTAGATTAAAGCCTAATGCAATCATCTTAGTCATTCAACTTCATTATGTGGATACAAAAATCTAAATTATTTGACTTTTATTTAAAAGATAATGAAGTGACTTTAAATAAATACTGTTAAAAGTTAAATTACTATTGAGGTCGGAAGATTATTTAGAAAGTAAGACAATATTCAAAAATTTTCATGTTGGTGGTTAAGTCCTAACAGAATAGTCAAACAACACTTAGGAGCATATGAAATTCTTGAGCAATGCTCTTTGGTGATTTCATATTTATAACAGTTGGGGGGTATCCTTTGAAATATGATTACAAATTTAAGCAAGGTTACGAACCAAGGATAAGATAGGATCTTTACCAGATATAATCGTGATTTGGTAAAGAGATCCTATGGAGGAGAAGGTGAACCAAACTCAGAAGATTTTTATATTTTGTGCACAGAGGGAAAATTTTGATTTTCAATGGAAATAGCTAAAACCCTTAGAGGGTGTCCCCTAATTTGGTTATGAAGGATGACTTTTAAATAAGCACTTATATAATAGGAACTTTATGATCATTAGTGCTTAAGCCTGAGTGATGACTAATTTTTTATCAAGGCTTTTATATTCAAAAAATGAATTTAGGGTAAAATGATGTATAGAATGAAACAGATCCCTAAAGCTCAATTCTATTTAATGGACAAAAGGTGCTTACCTTTATATATTTAAATTTGAGCAAGAGTTGATCATTGGGAATTATTTACCAAGCAATGAGGCTTTGTCCATTTGGAAAGAGGTTTTATTTTAGCATGCTTCTGAGATATTTTTCAAGATCTTGATGATTTCTATTATTCATCTTAGAAATACAAGGTTTCAAATAATTTAGCTAGTTATGTTTTTCAACTTTTACCTTGAACATTTCAGATAAATGATATCTCAAATGTGGAGACTAACGTTGTAAGAACCCGACCCGAGATATGTAGATCGAATAAATAACAAAAGGGTAAAAAGCTAAATTTTGCAGGCTTCATCTACGAAGTCATTGTTCTCGTCAACGAAGGCCTTCATACTCTTCGTTGCCGAATTCGGAGCCTCGTCGATGAAGAGATACCAAATGTATTGTAAAATATCAGAATAGGGTTCGTCGCCAAAGGAGCCGATTCATTGACGAAATGTGTGGATGGTTCGTCAACGAAGGCGCCATTTTGTCGACGAGGTTGTTGGGTCAAAAGGGCTATAAATATACTCCTTCATTGCTTTATAGCTAAGTACGCTAAAATCTCTCTCTCTCTCTCTCTCTCTCTCTCTCTCTCTCTCTCCCTCTCTATAACTCGAATATTCTCCCTCTCTCTCTAGGATTTCAGGCCATCAGTTGCCAGAATCAATGATCCGACGTTACCATGTGGATCAAGAGGAGAAGCTCTACGTTTTTAGCGAATCAGAAATTCGTTTCGAGGATTTTCGGGTTTTGACCAAAAACTGAGATAAAGGTCCGATTTCAGTTTCATTTCAATATATATATATATATATATGTAGTAGTAAGAATTGTAGTAAAGTATAGTTCTTGGATATTTAGGTTTTGGGAACTCGGTTCATAGTTTTGAAGCCGTAGAGTTTGTATTTTGGTATTTGGGAAAAGGTAAGGGACTCCTGTTTATATCAGTTATTTTTGAAATCAGGATCAATAAACGTATAGTTTATGATCGTATGTACGTTTTGGTTACTTATTTGGGAAAATATATCAAATAAAAATGCAGAATTTTCAAGTTACAATTTTTGGGAAAAAATGGAGGTTTCAAGTATCATCTTTATTTTTGTTGGAAAATCGTATGTGGTATAAAATGGCAGTATTAAGATGACTGTACCTATATTTATATTAAACTCTATTTCTCGAACTAAAAACGATACGATTTGTGTATGCTCAAATAAATGTGGAATGAAATGTTGTATGTAAAATGTTCCAGGGTTTGTAAAGCGACTAAGGGCGTCTAATTACCGTATGCTGATGAGTATAGGAACATCAGTTCCAAAATTGTTTTAGGTTTTGTAAAAAAGCTAGGGGTGACAAATTACCATACGCTACCATCATGGGTGAGAGTGTCCAGCTCTATATCCGAGGATATGAAATATCATTTGATCTTTTTGGTTGGTCACTGATGAGTGTAAGTTGACACCGTAGTGGCAACGATACCTCAGCGGGGTTTCAGCAACTGCCAGGTTATTGTGTGCTCGTATTAGCATGATATCGCTATGAGGCTTCGGTTATTACAGGGTATCGGGTGCTTGAGTGTGATGACACTGACTGTATATTTGGTGTCGTATGTATTGGAACTTAATTGTGAAAATACTAGAACTGTATTGTGTTATGTTTTATTTTGAAATAACACTTGTATTCCACACACTGATATAACCTGCTTTCTTCCTTACTGAGAGGTGTCTCACCCCGAATATACAAATGTTTTTTCAAGTCCTTCGGGTAGCCAAAACTAGCCTCCTAGTGTCCGAATGTGTGAGTGTCGATTAGCTACGTTGAGTACTTGTGTAAGTGCAGGTTTTGTAATCGGGTTGTCATTGTTGGGTTTTGTAGACACCCGGAGTATGTATTGTAATTTGGGAACGTATATTCTAGCTATGTATAGACTCTGGTATGGTATGATGTATGTATAGAAAGAATATTTTCACTGCATATTGATGAGTATAGATATGTAAGTGAATGTGTATAGGGTGTATGTGTACCCCATGGGGTTGGACCCTCATTTAGTGTAGTATCATGTATGTTTTAAATGATACAAAGACAAGTTTGGTTACTAAATTCACACCTGGGGCCCACTTGCAGGTTCGCGGTGTGATAGCTTGGTATTAGAGCTAACCAGGTTGTTAGGTCTTGTAGACTTGGTTTTGCGTAGTTATGTGTACATACCAGAGCATAGGATGTAGGAAATGGGTAGAGTAGGTCAAGGGTTGTTTTGTTGCTAGAAAGGGACTCATTGGCGGTGTTCTTTGTTTTTCCTGGAATGACGATTTTAGTAAAACCATGGTAAACCATTGATGGTTTCGTGTCAGTGTGGTAGGACAGAGGTGGACCCATGAGAGTTGTAGTTAACATGATTAGCTTTCGATGATTGTGTTAACTATGTACGATATAGGAATTCTATCTGATTCCTATCTTACTTTCAAAATGGAGCCCAAGGATAACAACTTAGGTGGTGGTTTCAAGGGGACTATGAATGATGAGTCTCCTTCTGTGCCTCAGGGTTTGACAAGGCAGGTTATGCGGGAGATCGGGTGTAGTGTTATGAGACGTGAGCACTCTCCTACTACAATGGGTTGTACAATAGAGAGGTTGACCCACATACAACCTGCGATGTTTATAGGAGGACCTGATCCGATAGTAGCAGAGAACTGGGTGTAGAAGACCAAGAAGATATTAGAAATTCTGCATTGCACTAATCAACAAAAAGTTTTCTATTCTACTTTTCAGCTTGTAGAAGAGACTGAAATATGGTGGACAGCTTTAAGTCTTCTTAAGAAGCAGAGAGCTGGTCCATCTGGTCTGACTTGGAGCTATTTCAAGGAGGTATTTTTCGAGAGGTACTTCCCGACTTCCACTCGTGATGCGAAGGCTGATGAGTTCTCGAGCCTGACTCGGAGAATCCTGACGGTGTAGAGATATACTGCCAAATATATTGAGCTATCTCATTTCGTGCTGTATTTGATCTCGAATGAGTATGAGAAGGCTCAGAGGTTCGAGAAAGGTCTGAGGAAGGACATCCGCAAGCTTGTGGGTATGCTGCAGATTTGAGAGCTTTTGGTTCTAGTGGATAAAGCCACCATAGTTGAGACTGACGTCTAGGGGGATGAGGGGGTACAAGAACAGAGTAAGAGGCCAGTATCTTCTAGTTCTCAAACTGGTCCTCGACAGGGAGAGTGGAAGAAGAAGAAGAACTATAGTTCAGATTATCGCCAGAATATCGAGCAACAGAGTTCTCAGAGGGATCCATCCTCCGCACCATGCACCAAGTGTCGTAAATGGCACGATGGTGAATGTCAGCCATTCTGTGGTAACTGTTACAACTATGGCAAACCAGGCAACATATCTCGAAACTGTCAGGCACAGAGGAGTGATATGCTTGTACATAGCCAGAACCGTGGAAGTAATTAGATGCCTCGGGGGAACTATCAAGCAAACACAGCTTCGAAAAGGGTGTACTCTCTTGTTCCGGTAGATGCGAAACACGCTGAGAATGTGGTGACAGGTACCATGTTATTACTTTCGAACAAAGCTATTGTTTTAGTTGATTCAGGAGCAACCCATTCATTTACATCTGCTATTTTTATGAAATTGTGTGGAGTTGAAATCCAAGTAATGGATGAATGGTTGTCTGTGGCTACACCGACTGGGAGTATAACGATTTGTAGTAACATGTTAGTGGTTATTCAGGGAAGACTACTACCAAGGAACCTAGTAGTGTACAACATGTGTGAATTTGACATCATACTACGGATGGATTGGCTATTCTCTAGTTAGGTGGTGATTGATTGTCATAGGAAGGTAGTAGTGTTCAAACCTTCTGGGGAGCAGGATTAAGAGTTTGTGGGATTGTGTATACATTTGACGCCAGAGATTCTGTCAGCTATGCAAGTAAGAAGGTTACTCTTGGAGGGTTTTCAGAGGTACTTAGCTTGCATGAAGGAACCACCTCGACATGATGTGAAACTTGAAGATATCCGAGTGGTTAACGAATTTTCGGATGCATTCCCAGAAGAATTACCTGGTTTACCTCCCAATCGTGAGGTGGAATTCGCTATTGATCTGCTATCTGGTAAGGCATTGATTTCTAAAGCACCATGCCGGATGGCTCCTACTGAACTTAGAGAGTTGAAGGAGCTGTTATAGGAACTACTAGGGAGCTCTAGTATTTTTGGTGAAGAAGAAGTGTAGGCACCCTATTTTTGCCCTAACCAAATAGAACAAGGGGTCTCCTCTTATTTTCTTATTATTATTATTATTATTATTATTATTATTATTATTATTATTATTATTATTGTTATTTTATTTTTATTATTTTCCTATATTATTAGTACTTTACTATTATTTTACTAGTACTTTTACTATCTTTATTTTCTTTTTACTTTACTATAATTATTTTTATTTTTCATTTATTTTATTGTTTGTGATATATTATTATTATTATTATTATTATTATTATTATTTTATTTTCCTATATTATTATAAGTAATTTATTATTATCACTATTATTTATTTATTATTATCATTATTATTATTATTTTATCTTTATTATTTTTATTTTTACTCTAATTATTTATTACTATTTACTAGTTAGTAGTATTATTATTATTATTACCTTATTGATATTTATATTATTATGATTATTATTATTAATATTATTTCCTTTTTCATTATTACCATAAGAATAAAAGCATAAAAAAAAAAAGAAAAAGAAAAATCACAAAAGGAAGTTTTTATTAGGGTTCTCAAAGTTTTTCTTTTTAGAAGGGGGGCGCACAACACAGAAGGAGAGAGCAAAGTAAAAGCAAAAAAAAAAACCTCCCAGCTCGGCCGTCACTCCTTCTCTTCCCTTGCCATCCCTTTCTCTACTCCTCATTCTCTTTCTCAAACCCTCTACTCTCCCTCTCTGTTTCTCAGTCCCCCTGCTCTTCCCCTGTTTCCCTATCTTCCGGCCGAGCCACCACCATCAGACCAGTCTCCACCCTCTGCAACCGCCGAGCAAAGGCCCAGGCAACAGACCCCATTCTCGGCCTCCCCTGTTCCAGCCCCCTCAACCTCATCCCAGGCAGCGCACGGAGAGCAGAATCTGCAGCAGAACTCCTCGGCCAAGGCACCAGCAACCACCTGCAACACCAGCCAGCCGAAGGCTTCCCCTGCAACGTCTCTCGCAGCCCCAACCTCCGCAACTCTGGCCAGGCACCACAGCCACAGCCATCGAGCGTGAGCGAGCCACGTCCGGCCACCGATCATGACCCTCTGCAGCAGCAGCAGTGCCGCCCGCCGCTCCCTGTAGATCCAGCCGCACCAGCTCCCCCGTGCATGCCATCCCCACCTTTCCTCTGCTCTTGCCAGAAGCCACCACCGAGCCAAGCCATCATCTCCGGCAACCCCTCGGTGACTCACTCAAACACACACTTTTTACACACCCTTTTACACACACAATTTCACTCACACATCAGACATGCACACTCACGCATTCAGCACACACTAACACTCACAATGAAACACGCTCACAACAGAATACACAATACACACACACAGTAGGCATACACACTCTCACAGTAAAACACACACCAACACATGCAAAACACAGACTTTTACGGGCCTTAAAATACACTCTTTTACACACACTTTAAACACACTGTCACACACATGAATTTTGTTTTATTTTTATTTACTTGTTTATTTATTTATTTTACATCTTTATTTGTTTTGGAATATTTGAGACACTAACATTGTTGCTTACTTTTGCAGGCACATATATGTGTCTGTATATATATATATACATATACATGTAAAGTTTATTTTTTTTTATATACATTTAATTGGGTTTATATATATACGTATATTGGTTTTATTTTAAGTCTTAAAGCTCAAGTTTTGATTTTTATTTTTTTCTCTTTTCTCTTATTTGCATGTGGGTATGTATTAAAATAATATCTAGTGTGGTATTTTGTGTGTGTATATTAATATAATACTTGTTGTAGCTTTTGGTTAAATATTTGCATATAGGCTATGTGTATATATGTATATTAATACATTATTTGCTGTAATATTTAGTTAATGTTTATATCTAGGCTATGTATGTGTGTATGTTGATATAATATTTATGGTAGTATTTAGTTAATATTATTATTATTATTATTATTATTATTATTTTTTCTAGTTTTGGTTTGTCCTAATATCTAATGTCTTGATTTTTGTTTTTTTTCTTTGCGTATGCAGGTACATAGGTTTTTGTAATTTTTATAGTCATTTTAATTTTTGATACGCAGGGTAAGTTTTGATTGTGTTATTCATATAAGTTAATTTTCTTGAGTGCGGAATTTTTATAGTTAGAACTTGTCTAGATATTTAAAGTTTAATTTCATTTTATTCGTTGGATTGTTAATATTATTGTTGCATGTTTAATACGTAGTTAGAATAGTTATTGTAATTATTTACTTAATCCATATGTTTAGGGCTATTTAGGGTTTTCATTGTTGATGCATGTTCAATTTTAATTACTCAGGGTTTTCTTTATGTGTTATCTATACTCATATTAACATTTTCTGATATTTAGTATTCGTATTCAAATATTTTATCAAGTCTACATATAAAGGTATCAATCATTATGGCAAGTTTAGTGTTTTGGTATATATTTTGCTTAGTATGATATTGTATATAATATTAGGATATAATCTAGCTTCACTTATTAAGGTTTTTTTTTTTTTTTTTTTTTTTTTTTTATATAGATGGTATTACCTTGTATAGTATCTTGAGTGTTTTAATATATATATACATATGGTATTTTATTGCCTGTTTTGAAAGTTGTAATATTTTAATAGATATGCTTATTATCATTACTATTTTTATATGCATTGTGATAATTTAATATTTTAACTTATTATCTTATTAATATATAGTAAAACCTCCCATACTAGTATTTTCCTATAAAAATTTTATATACAATTTCAAAATTTGGGAGCATATTTTCTTAGATATTTTATTGATATTTATTATCCCTATGATTTTATTGCGGGGGTATAAGCCTTCGGGCATCACGTACTTTAAGCTCTGAGGGAATATATGTATATATATTGTATTACGTTTATTTATTTATGTATATTTATAAATTCATAAAAAGGAGAAATTTAAAGACTTATTAGATTACCTTAGGGATAATCTCAAATTAATTAGGTACCGTTCGTAAGAACGGACGCGTAGGGGGTGCTTGTACCTTCCCCTCGCGTAACCGAACTCTCGAGCCTAACTATGGTAACATAGACCGATTCTACCCCTAACAGGGTAGTAATCATGTGTTCTAACCACACTAAAGGTTAGTGGGGACTCCGACATTCCATGAATTTTCCTTAAAAATATAAAATTGATTTTTATTTCGCCGCCCGGGGCATACGAGCTCCCGGGATGCCGTGACAGCTTGGCGACTCCGCTGGGGACTTAGAGAGTCGAGCCATTAATTAATTAGAAATTATCCCATGTTCTAATTTAACAAATCTTTTAATTACTCCTTATTTTGTGAATATTGTAATTTGTAAGTAACTTTGATGAATTGTAGATATTTTACTTCCATAATTTGTACATAACCTTAATTAATTGAAAATATCTTGTTTCCTAATTTTTATTTTTTTCTTGAATACTAATTGTAGATATTTTATTTCCAAATATTCTGAATAAGCATATTAATTGTAGATATTTTGAAGAAGCATATTAATTACCGATATTTTGTATACTAATCGTAAATATTTTGTTTCCTTATTCTTTTGTTTCCAAATTTTTTGTGAATAAACATATTAATTGCATATATTGTGTTTCCTTATCTTTTGAATATATATATATATATATATATATATATATATATATATATTAATGGTAGATATCTTGTTTCCATATTATTTATAGTATGTGAATAAATGTGGGGATAGTGGGATTAGGTTAAATTTAAATTCACACACTTTCACGCTCTATACCCGAGCTTTCCTTACTAGGATTAGATAGGAGTGTAATAGCGTCAGTCCCTTCGTGGCAGAGCTTGATGGGACTCGCGAACCACTCCATTCAGTACGGGTTTTATCCGGACCCCAATGGGGGAGGATGGAATTCCAAACTGGGAACCTTTTGTCAATAGGGTTAGAGCCTACCCACACATACTTGTATATAGTTTTCCTTAACTAGGATAGTGCCATGACAAACCCTGTATATACATACCTACCCTGGGTTGGGACATTCTTATCCCCATGTTGTCTATTGTATATATGCTGTGAGATACCTTGTATTATACCATGCATGCTGCATCCATTTTAGACTTACATACTACTTAGCCAGTATTCTAAAAAGCCCAATAATGAGACCATGGCCCATCCTTTCAAAAAAAAAAAACGAAGCACTTGGCCCAAACATTTTAAAAATATGGGTCGGCCCAACCCTTTTCAAATAACTCAGGCCCGATTCTTTAAAAATAAACTTGGGCTCGACCTTTTTCCTAAGCAAAAACTCGGCCCAGGCCTAATTTTCAAAAAGGGTCAAACCCAGATTTCAAAAGAGGGCTTCAACCCCATTGCCCAAAAATTTGGGCCAACATTTTTTCAAGTAATCCAAGCCCAACTCCTTTTCAACTAGGGCCTTAGCCCATAATGAAATAGGTCGTAGCCCATATTTTAAAATACTTGAGGCTCAAGTGCACACTAAAGTCCACAAGTCCACATTGAATGAATCCAACGGGTTGACTAGTCTGGGTCAACCCCAACCTCAGAACATAATTTGACCCTTCATAGAACCTGAGGTACATGGACCGTTAATTAGGAAATGAATGGTTAAGGGAAGATTTGAATCATGACCCATCAATGGTCATGTTAATCTTGAAATCTCTCATTAGTGGAATTTTTCTAGAATATTGGCTAAGTTGTCATTTAGGTTGCATCGTATGCATGCACTTCATTTCATACATAGTCATGCATGATGGGTCTCACGCACACCCATATCTTTGTTTGTATATATAAAGTGCACTAGTTGCATCTATGCATAAACACCTATTGCATACCCTAATCATGCATCAAAACACATTCACTCATGCATAATTGTGCATTCATGATTCTAAGAAGAAATTTTTTGGTTTTCAGTTCCTAATCAAAGAGGTGGTTTGAGTAACATAAAGCAATAATTGAGACCACCACGCATCAGTACAATACCAGGTGAAGAGCGAGAGAAATGAGTGAACAATTGGAAAATAGAGTCCTGGGTCTAGAACAAGGACAAGAAGAGATAAATGACAAGATAAGTAAGGTTATAGAGTTATTGATGAACAAGGGAAAGGCAGTGCATGTTGATCTCGAAGTAGATGTGGACCCCGCTCATCCCCCAGGGTTCACCCCAGATCATGGACAAACATCAATTCCACTGCCTGGTGTCATGGGGGGTCCACCGCCAAATATGCCTCCTTTCATCCCTGCTATGCCAACACAGGGGTTCCCAGTAGTAGGAACTCCTCCATTAGTACCTTCTGATATGGGGATCAGCAAATTTGAGGCTGAGCGTCGCTGTGACGTATTAGAAGAGCGCTTAAAAGCAATGGAAGGTTCTAATACTTTCGATTCAGTTAATCCAAATGACCTTTGCTTGGTGCCTAAACTCACCCTACCGCCAAAGTTCAAAATGCCAGACTTTGAAAAGTTTGACGGGACCCAATGCCCTCGAACACATTTAGTGATGTACTGCCAAGCAATGGCCGCGTACTCAGACGATGAAAAACTAATGATGCATTGCTTTCAAAGTAGTTTGACCGGGTATGCCATTCGTTGGTACATTCAGCAAGATAAGGCTCGGATCCGCACTTGGAAGGACTTGGCCAACGCCTTTGTTACTCACTACCGCCATGTGACGGAAATGGCGCCTGATCGAATGACTCTACAAGAGATGGAGAAGAAATCCACCGAAACATTCAGAGAATATGCTTATAGGTGGAGGGATATGTCGATCCAAGTGGACCCCTCGGTGAGTGACCGAGAGGCCATCTCCTTGTTCGTGAGCACATTAAAAGACCCCTACCGTACGCACCTTCGAGGAGCAACTCCCCATGATTTTATGGATATTGTGGCGGCGGGAGGAAGAATTGAAGGTGACATCAAGGTAGGCCTAGTCAAGGATAGTGGCTCGGAAACTGGTTTAGGCAAAAGGTGGACTAATAGGAAGAAGGAGGAAGAGGCACAAATGATACAGGGGCAGTTTAATTAGAAGAATCAGTACACCAGAGGTGGGAACCAATGGCCCAAGAGAAACTTTGGTTTTGAGCCCATGGTAAATCAAACGGTGCATACAGGCACAAGGCCCCAGATTGTTCACTCTGGTCCACCGAATCAGTATGCACAAGATAGGAATGTGACTAGAAACTTCCGAAGGGTGGACCCCATTCCTATGACATATGCCGAATTATTTCCTCAGCTGCGGGAAAGGGGGATGGTATCTACAATCCCTGGAACGCCCGTTGTGAACCCTCCCCCATAGTGGTATGACCCTGGGGTTCATTGTGAGTACCATGCTAACTCTCCCGGCCATACTATTGACCGTTGTTGGGCTTTCAAGCATAAGGTGCAATCGTTAAGAGACGCAGGATGGTTAGCTTTTGATGACAAGCAACCAGGAGTCCAGGGGAATCCTTTGCCCAAACATGAGGAAGGAAGTGGTTAACATATCAGGGAGGTTCCCAAATCAATGGTTTCAGTCGTTATCCACTGAGGCTAAAGTGATGGAGTACCGAACTTTTGACTATCTAATCCTTTTCAGTTGATGTTCTTTTGTTTTCCACTGTGTAATCCGTGGACGCCTGTGTCTTGGAATAGTTTCTATATTCAATAAAATGAATTATGCATTTCGTTATCTCACTTGCATCATGAGTTCGTTTGCCAAATTTTGTTTACTTATGTTTCATGCCGGAATAGGGAAAGTAATATTGCCAGTGTTCATGAGTTAGAAAGATATGTTAAAGGATGAAACAATCATTGAATTCAGACGTTATGAAGAAGTATCTTACTTTCCAAGGAATTCAACGAAGCGGCTATGCTGTTTTAATAATTTCCTATTAATTAATCACTCATGTTTTGATCAAATGATGGATGGCCCTCTTTGGCCGACCAGTTATCCCTAAAAGAACCTAAACAATGATTTACCATTTGTTAACCAAATTGAGCCTGAATGTTAAACCAGCTTTCTCTTAAAAGTCAGATCACCAAAAATCCAACCTGGGTTTGGGTCCCTTAGCGTTTGGCAAATCATTTGAGACAATAGTCATTACCAAAATGAAGGCATGCCATTTTTCTGCTATCCAAAAGAAAGTAAAAGAAGAAATCCCTTGACAACCCTTTTGAGCCTGAAAAATTCATTCCTTGATTAACCTGTTGAAGGATCACACCCCACACTGGGGCAGTTCTTAAAAGATTGGTCCCAATTGAAGTTCAAATGAAAATGAAGACAAGATTCCTTTATAAAAGGAAAAGTGAAAGTTGCAGTAAAAGAAGGAAAAGAAGATTAAAAGGGAAAGAAAAGAAAAAGAAAAACAGGAGGAAGAAGAAAGAGAATAAGGGACTTACTACATATGTGATCTTTGACCAAATTACCCTTGATAAAATTGATGATTTTTAGCCTTATGTAACTCCTTTCTTCTTTAACCCATATCCTTAGCCTACATTACGGTCCAAATGAAAGTCCTGACCAGATTGGTATACATTATTGTCTTAAATGATTTGTCAGACTCAATGTTGAGTCTGAACTACGTAATGACCTGATCCTGAAAAGGTACGTAGGCAGCTTGTTTAAATAACAAGTTCGGTCAACATCTTGCAAAAGCGCCTCAACTCGAACTGGGGGCATAAAACATTATTTGGGGTGGTATTATTGAGCCTTAGTTTTCCTTTTATTCTGAGATCCTACATCCCTAAGCCTACGTTTCGTCCCGAGTCTTAAAGACCATCTTGAGATCAAAGCATGGGTTGATGAAACTGGGGCAGTTGACGAGAAGGACAGTCATCTTGGTTGGGAAATTCACGTTACATGACTTTTGAATACTGGTATGAATTTTTCCCTATGATAGCATTGAAACATGGTAAAACATTTATTTTGTGCAGATGGCCTTTTGATTTAGCAAGTTGATGTCATATTTGCATAATCATGTCTCGTTCCTTAAAATAAAAAAAAAAGAAAAAAAAAAAGGGAACCCTTCTTATTCTTTAGAGCATTAAAAGAGGATGGATAGTCAAAGAGTTTCAGAATCACCAGAAATTTCTATAAAGAAGATCCTTGTGGAGAAAGAGCAGTCAAACTGGGGCAAATGTTATGTCAAGTTCAAAAGGAATCCAATAATAGAGTCAAGATCGGTGGCAGATGAATTTAACTGGGGCAAATTCCGAGTTGAATCTCAGTAGGTCCCATTCAAGCACTTTCTTATAGGATTGGAATAAGAAATCAGAGTCAAGATCAGCTGTAGGTCCATTCAACTAGGGCAGATTTTGTGATTTTTGAGCTGAGTCAATCACTGTCATGACTGGATGAATAAAGAAGATTAAGCCAAGATCAGTTACAGATCCATTCAAATATGGCGAGTTTCATGTGGAGACCAAAGATGAGGACATTGATCACGAGTGCATTGGGAGAAAAGATTCATGCATTGTCATGCATTACCCCAAATTTCATGCGTTGTCATACATTTCATGCATTACCTAGATTTCATATATTGCCATGCATTCCATGCATTACCATTCATCTCATGCATTACATGCATTATCTACATTTCATGCATTATCATCCATTGCATGCAGTACTTACATTTCATGTATTACCATACATGCATTGTCATGCATTTCACGCATTACCATACATCTTATGCATTACCATACATCTTATGCATTGCCATGCATTTCATGCATTACCATACATCTTATGCATTGCCATGCATTTCATGCATTACCCTATATTTCACACATTAGCACATATCTCATGCATTGTCATGCATTTCATGTATTACCATGCATCTTATGCATGTCATGCATTTCACGCATTACCATACATCTCATGCATCGCCATTGTGCGTTTCATACATTACACAAAAAATAAAAATGTATACATATAATCACAAGTTAGTAACATGCATATTAATAGAAACATATCACTGCATTATAAGTTAGCAACATGCATACATATAGCAGCATATAATTGCATTCAAGCATCACAAGAAGCAATAGAGCACCCTTCACACTTGTCTTGAGCTTTCAAATGATTATTTGACATCCTTGATGGAGAGGTTTCAGTTGTATTGGGGTAATTGACCCCAAGCACACATTGATTTACTTGGAAAACTAGGGCAAGTTGACCCCAGACACACGTTGATTTATTTTGAACTGGGGCAACAAAATCCCAAAGAAAGGGGATTCATTCATTGACATTCAGACGTTACCCCAAGTGCATTTTCCAAATAGAGTAACAACTTTCCAAACTTTGCTTTCATACCTTGTTATTGGTTGAGGTGGCTTGGATCATCGTGTCCCTACGGCTCAGATTCTTACATTCGAAGCAAGCCATCATTGTGTCCCATGGTTGGATCATCGTGTCCCTACGGCTCGGATTCTTGCATTTAAAGCAAGCCATTATTGTGTCCCATGGCTGGATCATCGTATCCATACGGCTCGGATTCTTACATTCGAAGCAAGCCATCATTGTGTCCCATGGCTGGATCATCGTGTCCCTACGGCTTGGATTCTTACATTCGAAGCAAGCCATCATTGTGTTTCATGGCTGGATCATCGTGTCCCTACGACTCGGATTCTTACATTCGAAGCAAGCCTTCATTGTGTCCCATGGCTGGATCATCGTGTCCCTACGGCTCGGATTCTTACATTCGAAGCAAGCCATCATTGCGTCCCATGGCTGGATCATCGTGTCCCTACGGCTCGGATTCTTACATTTGAAGCAAGCCATCATTGTGTCCCATGGCTGGATCATCGTGTCCCTACGGCTCGGATTCTTACATTCGAAGCAAACCATCATTGCGTCCCATGGCTGGATCATCGTGTCCCTACCGCTTGGATTCTTACATTCGAAGCAAGCCATCATTGTGTCCCATGGCTGGATCATCGTGTCCCTACGGCTCGGATTCTTACATTCGAAGCAAGCCATCATTGTGTCCCATGGCTGGATCATCGTGTCCCTATGACTCGGATTCTTACATTCGAAGCAAGCCATCATTGTGTCCCATGGCTGGATCATCGTGTCCCTACGGCTCGGATTCTTACATTCGAAGCAAGCCATCATTATGTCCCATGGTTGGATCATCGTGTCCCTACGGCTCGGATTCTTACATTCGAAGCAAGCCATTATTGTGTCCCATGGCTGGATCATCGTATCCCTACGGCTCGGATTCTTACATTCCAAGCAAGCCATCATTGTGTCTCATGGCTGGATCATCGTGTCCCTACAGTTCGGATTCTTACATTCGAAGCAAGCCATCATTGTGTTTCATGGCTGGATCATCGTGTCCCTACGGCTCGGATTCTTACATTCGAAGCAAGCCATCATTGTGTCCCATGGTTGGATCATCGTGTCCCTACGGCTCGGATTCTTACATTCGAAGCAAGCCATCATTACGTCCCATGGCTGGATCATCGTGTCCCTACGGCTCGGATTCTTACATTCAAAGCAAGCCATCATTGTATCCCATGGCTGGATCATCGTGTCCCTACGACTCGGATTCTTACATTCGAAGCAAGCCATCATTGTGTCCCGTGGCTGGATCATCGTGTCCCTACGGCTCGGATTCTTACATTCGAAGCAAGCCATCATTGTGTCCCATGGTTGGATCATCGTGTCCCTACGGCTCGGATTCTTACATTCTAAGCAAGCCATCATTGTGTCGCATGGCTGGATCATTGTGTCCCTACGGCTCGGATTCTTACATTCGAAGCTAGCCATTATTGTGTCCCATGGCTGGATCATCGTGTCCCTACGACTCGGATTCTTACATTCGAAGCAAGCCATCATTGTGACCCATGGCTGGATCATCGTGTCCCTACGGCTCGGATTCTTACATTCGAAGCAAGCCATCATTGAGTCCCATGGCTAGATCATCGTGTCCCTACGGCTCGGATTCTTGCATTCGAAGCAAGCCATCATTGCGTCCCATGGCTGGATCATCGTGTCCCTACGGCTCGGATTCTGACATTCGAAGCAAGCCATCATTGCGTCCCATGGCTGGATCATTGTGTCCCTACGGCTCGGATTCTCACATTCGAAGCAAGCGATCATTGTGTCCCATGATTGGATCATCGTATCCCTACGGCTCGGATTCTTACATTCGCAGCAAGCCATCCCTGTGTACCTCAACCTGGATTCTTACATTCAGTGCAAATCGTCTCTGGTTGGCAAAAATAAACAACTCTTGATTAACCTGAAAAGTCCTAGAGAGTTGAATGGCTTGGCTAAAATAGGTGTCTTTTATCTTTGCAGTCTTGTTACTACAAAAAACGTAGGAGAGTTCCTACCGTTATATTGAAGCAACTAAGCTTACAAAGAGGGGCAGCTGTAGACACCCTATTTTTGCCCTAGCCAAATAGAACAAGGGGTCTCCTCTTATTTTCTTATTATTATTCTTATTATTATTATTATTATTATTATTATTATTATTATTATTATTATTATTATTATTATTATTGTTATTTTATTTTTAATATTTTCCTATATTATTAGTACTTTACTATTATTTTACTAGTACTTTTACTATCTTTATTTTCTTTTTACTTTACTATAATTATTTTTATTTTTCATTTATTTTATTGTTTGTGATATATTATTATTATTATTATTATTATTTTATTTTCCTATATTATTATAAGTAATTTATTATTATCACTATTATTTATTTATTATTATCATTATTATTATTATTTTATCTTTATTATTTTTATTTTTACTATATTATTTATTACTATTTACTAGTTAGTAGTATTATTATTATTATTACCTTATTGATATTTATATTATTATGATTATTATTATTAATATTATTTCCTTTTTCATTATTACCATAAGAATAAAAGCATAAAAAAAAAAAGAAAAATAAAAATCACAAAAGGAAGTTTTTATTAGGGTTCTCAAAGTTTTTCTTTTAAGAAGGGGGGCGCACAACACAGAAGGAGAGAGCAAAGTAAAAGCAAAAAAATAAAACCTCCCAGCTCGGCCGTCACTCCTTCTCTTCCCTTGCCATCCCTTTCTCTACTCTTCATTCTCTTTCTCAAACCCTCTACTCTCCCTCTCTGTTTCTCAGTCCCCCTGCTCTTCCCCTGTTTCCCTATCTTCCGGCCGAGCCACCACCATCAGACCAGTCTCCACCCTCTGCAACCGCCGAGCAAAGGCCCAGGCAGACCCCATTCTCGGCCTCCCCTGTTCCAGCCCCCTCAACCTCATCCCAGGCAGCGCACGGAGAGCAGAATCTGCAGCAGAACTCCTCGGCCAAGGCACCAGCAACCACCTGCAACACCAGCCAGCCGAAGGCTTCCCCTGCAATGTCTCTCGCAGCCCCAACCTCCGCAACTCTGGCCAGGCACCACAGCCACAGCCATCGAACGTGAGCGAGCCACGTCCGGCCACCGATCATGACCCTCTGCAGCAGCAGCAGTGCCGCCCGCCGCTCCCTGTAGATCCAGCCGCACCAGCTCCCCCGTGCACGCCATCCCCACCTTTCCTCTGCTCCTGCCAGAAGCCACCACCGAGCCAAGCCATCATCTCTGGCAACCCCTCGGTGACTCACTCAAACACACACTTTTTACACACCCTTTTACACACACAATTTCACTCACACACCAGACATGCACACTCACGCATTCAGCACACACTAACACTCACAATGAAACACGCTCACAACAGAATACACAATACACACACACAGTAGGCATACACACTCTCACAGTAAAACACACACCAACACATGCAAAACACAGACTTTTACGGGCCTTAAAATACACTCTTTTACACACACTTTAAACACACTGTCACACACATGAATTTTGTTTTATTTTTATTTACTTGTTTATTTATTTATTTTACATCTTTATTTGTTTTGGAATATTTGAGATACTAACATTGTTGCTTACTTTTGCAGGCACATATATGTGTCTATATATATATATATATACATATACATGTAAAGTTTATTTTTTTTTATATACATTTAATTGGGTTTATATATATACGTATATTGGTTTTATTTTAAGTCTTAAAGCTCAAGTTTTGATTTTTATTTTTTTCTCTTTTCTCTTATTTGCATGTGGGTATGTATTAAAATAATATCTAGTGTGGTATTTTGTGTGTGTATATTAATATAATACTTGTTGTAGCTTTTGGTTAAATATTTGCATATAGGCTATGTGTATATATGTATATTAATACATTATTTGCTGTAATATTTAGTTAATGTTTATATCTAGGCTATGTATGTGTGTATGTTGATATAATATTTATGGTAGTATTTAGTTAATATTATTATTATTATTATTATTATTATTATTATTTTTTCTAGTTTTGGTTTGTCCTAATATCTAATGTCTTGATTTTTGTTTTTTTTCTTTGCGTATGCAGGTACATAGGTTTTTGTAATTTTTATAGTCATTTTAATTTTTGATACGCAGGGTAAGTTTTGATTGTGTTATTCATATAAGTTAATTTTCTTGAGTGCGGAATTTTTATTGTTAGAACTTGTCTAGATATTTAAAGTTTAATTTCATTTTATTCGTTGGATTGTTAATATTATTGTTGCATGTTTAATACGTAGTTAGAATAGTTATTGTAATTATTTACTTAATTCATATGTTTAGGGCTATTTAGGGTTTTCATTGTTGATGCATGTTCAATTTTAATTACTCAGGGTTTTCTTTATGTGTTATCTATACTCATATTAACATTTTCTGATATTTAGTATTCGTATTCAAATATTTTATCATGTCTACATATAAGGTATCAATCATTATGGCAAGTTTAGTGTTTTGGTATATATTTTTCTTAGTATGATATTGTATATAATATTAGGATATAATCTAGCTTCACTTATTAAGGTTTTTTTTTTTTTTTTTTTTTTTATATAGATGGTATTACCTTGTATAGTATCTTGAGTGTTTTAATATATATATACATATGGTATTTTATTGCCTGTTTTGAAAGTTGTAATATTTTAATAGATATGCTTATTATCATTACTATTTTTATATGCATTGTGATAATTTAATATTTTAACTTATTATCTTATTAATATATAGTAAAACCTCCCATACTAGTATTTTCCTATAAAAATTTTGTATACAATTTCAAAATTTGGGAGCGTATTTTCTTAGATATTTTATTGATTTTTATTATCCCTATGATTTTATTGCGGGGGTATGAGCCTTCGGGCATCACGTACTTTAAGCTCTGAGGGAATATATGTATATATATTGTATTACGTTTATTTATTAATGTATGTTTATAAATTCAGAAAAAGGAGAAATTTAAAGACTTATTAGATTAACTTAGGGATAATCTCAAATTAATTAGGTACCGTTCGTAAGAACGGGCGCGTAGGGGGTGCTTGTACCTTCCCCTCGCGTAACCGAACTCCCGAGCCTAACTCTGGTAACGTAGACCGATTCTACCCCTAATAGGGTAGTAATCATGTGTTCTAACCACACTAAAGGTTAGTGGCGACTCCGACATTCCATGAATTTTTCTTAAAAATATAAAATTGATTTTTATTTCGCCGCCCGGGGCACACGGGCTCCCGGGACGCCGCGACAAGAAGGATGAGTCGATGCGAATGTGCATTGATTACCGCAAGATCAACAAGGTAACAGTGAAGAACCAATACCCATTGCCTCATATAGATGATCTGTTTGACCAACTGTAGGGAACACAGATCTTTTCAAAGATCGATCTACAGCCAGGGTATCATCAGGTGAAAGTTAGGATGAAGGATGTTGCGAAAACTTCTTTCCATACCAGATATGGTCACTACGAGTTTTCGGTCATGCCATTTAGGTTGACTAACGCCCTGGCATTATTTATGGACCTACTAAACAGTGTTTTCATAAATACTTGGATCATTTTGTATTGGTATTTATTGACGATATTATGGTATACGCTAGGAGTTCGGAAGAGCACGAAAACCTTCTGAGGTTGGTACTTCAGGTACTACGGGAAAAGAAGTTGTATGCTAAGCTAAAGAAATGCGAGTTCTGGCTAAATCAGGTTGCGTTTCTAGGCCATGTTGTGCCGAAGGGTGGTATCTTAGTTGATCCTGGTAAGATAGAAGCAGTGGTTGACTAGGTGAAACTGATGAGCGTAGAAGATGTTTAGATTTTCCTAAGATTGGCTAGTTATTACCAGTGGTTCGTGGAGGGATTCTCTAAGTTATCTGGCCCTCTGACACGATTGATGAGGAAGGGTGTGAAATTTGATTGGACCAATTGCGAGCAAAGTTTTCAGGAGTTGAAACACGAACTGGTCACTACTCCAGTTTTAACCATCCCATCTAGGGATGGTGGTTTTGTGATTTATAGCGAAGCATTGCTGAAAGGCTTTGGATGTGTGTTGATGCAACATGGGGAAAGTAATTGCTTATGCTTCTCGGCAACCCAAGGAGTACGAGAAGAATTACCCCACGCATGATCTGGAGTTGCTGGTAGTAGTATATACGTTGAAGATCTGGAGACACTATTTGTATGGCGTACAGTGTGAGATCTTCATGAACCACAAGAGCCTCAGATACCTTTTCATATAGAAGGAGTTGAACATGAGGCAGAGGAGGTGGCTAGAACTGATCAAGGACTATGATTGCACGATTAGCTATCATCTGAGGAAAGCTAATGTGGTAGTTGATGCGTTGAGTTGGAAGTTAAAGCATTTGTCAGTATCTGTAGTGGTAGATCAGCATCATATCAGATAGGATCTAGAAAGTCTTGACATGGAATTGGTGGATGGTATTCATCAGGCATATATACAATACATCCAGGTAGTACGAAGATGTATCGGGATTTGTGTGAATTTTTCTAGTGGAGTGGCATGGAAAGGGAGATTGCTTGATTTGTGGAACAGTGTCTAACATGTCAACAGGTAAAGGCTGAACATTAGAGGTCGGCAGGGCCATTGCAGCAATTATGTATCCCGAAGTGGAAATTGGTGCATATCTCCATGGACTTTGTCACTGGGTTACCACCAACACTACACGGGCAGAATACCATCTGGGTAATCATGGACAGGTTGACTAAATATGCTCACTTTGTACTGATGAAGGTTAGTTACTTTTGAGTAGTCTAGAAGATTTGTATGTGTTGGAGATAGTCAGAATACATGGAGTACCGGTGTCCATTATTTTGGATCGAGACCCGAGGTTTACTTCTCGATTCTGGAAGAGCTTACAAAAAGCACTAGGGATGAAGCTTACTTTTAGTACAACGTTCCACCCCCAGACTGATGGACAATCAGAGAGGACGATACAGATCTTGGAGGATATGTTACAGGCTTGTGTATTAGACTTCGGTGGTAGTTGGATTTAGTTTTTACCACTAGTGGAGTTTGCCTATAATAATAGCTTCCAAGCTAGTATCAGGATGACACCGTTCGAGGAATTATATGGTCGGAGGTTTCAGTCTCCCTTGTATTGGGATGAGATTAGTGAACGGTAGGTATTGGGTCCTGAACTCGTATAGCAGGCTTTTGAGAAGGTTAGATTGATCAAGGATAGGATTAAATCAACTCAGAATTGGCAAAAGAGTTATGGGGATTTTCGCCTTTGTGAGTTGGAATTCGAGGTTGGGGGTAATATATTTCTAAGAATCACTCTGATGAAAAGGGTACTTAGATTTGGGAAGAAGGGCAAGCTGAGCACAAGGTATATCGGACCATTCGAGGTACTAGAACGAGTGGGTCTAGTGGCCTACAAGATTGCACTACCCCTAGTACTCTCGAGGATCCATGATGTGTTCCACGTATCCATGTTGAGGAGGTACATGATGGATCTGTTGCATGTGATTAGTTACGAATCTTTAGAGATTAGGGATACTTTAACATGTAAGGAGATACCTATTCATATTTTGGATCGTAAAGTTCAGAAGTTACGTACCAAGGACATACTGTTAGTGAAGGTACTATGGAGAAATCACGTGGTTGAGGAAGTTTCTTGGGAGTTAGAGACGGAGATACACCAGAAATATTCGCAGTTGTTTTGAGTAGTAGTTTTGGGGTAGTAGGATTTGTATGGGTGTGTATGTATGTAATATTTTGTAATTGTAGTAGTGGTGTGTGGTTAGTCTCTGGGGGAGTTTTGTAATATTGTGAGCTCCTAAGATAGTGTATGTATGTAACCATGGTATTCCTCTGCCATAAGTGAGGGTATGTATGTATTTGGGACCGGGCTTCTATGTGGGTGGCTACCGGCTCCTCCTAGAGTCGGGTATGCATTTGGGTATGTAATTGAGTTGGTAAGCAAGAGATTACAAATTTTGAGGACGAAATTTTTGTAAAAAGGGAGGTTGTAAGAACCACAACCGAGATATGTAGATCAAATAAATAAATAAATAAAGGTAAAAATGTAAAATTTGCAGGCTTCGTTGACGAAGTCATTGTTCTCGTTGACAAAGGCCTTCATAATCTTCATCGCCGAAATTCAGAGCCTCACCAACGTTGAGATACCAAATGTATTGTAAAATATCATAATCGGGTTTGTCACCGAAGTAGTCAGTTTGTCGACGAAACGAGTGGATGATTCGTCGACGAAGGTGCCATTTCCTCGACGAAGTTGGCCTGGTCAAAGGGGCTATAAATATCCTCCTTCATTGCTTCATGGCTAAGTAAGCTAAAATCTCTCTCTCTCTCTCTCTCTCTCTCTCTCTAGAACTCGAATCTTCTCTCTCTCCTTTTAGGATTTCAGGTCATCAGTTTCCGGAATCAATGATCTGATGTTACCACGTGGATCAGGAGGAGAAGCTCTACGTTTTTAAAGGATCAGAAATTCATTTCGAGAATTTTCGGGTTTTGACCCAAAACTGAGGTAAGGGTCCGATTTCAATTTCGTTTCGGTATATATGTAGTAGTAATAATTGTAGTCAAGTATAGTTCTTGGATGTTTAGTTTTTGGGAACTCAGTTCGTAGTTTTGGAGCCGTAGAGTTCGTATTTTGGTATTCAGGAAATGGTATGGGGATTTTGTTTATACCAGTTATTTTTGAAATCAAGATCGGTAAACTTGTAATTCATGATCGTATGTATGTTTTGGTTACTTATTTGGAAAAATCGATCGGGTAAAAATGCGAGATTTTCGGGTTACAATTTTTGGGAAAAATTAGGGGTTTCGAGTATCGTCTCTATTTCTGTTGAAAAATTGTATGTGGTATAAAATGGTAGTATTGAGTGACTCACTTGAAAAATGAGTAGCTCGAAATCTATCCCAAGTATAGGAATTATGTCGTGTAATATTCATCCCAAGGGCTAGATTGTCTCCTCAGGGAATGCATTTTAATCTCAAGTTTTACATTCTCCCAATCGAAAAATAAAAAGTTACTCAACTCAGTTCAGATTCTAAATTTTCAAGATTGGTAGATATTTTCTTCGACAAATTAAACGAACATGCAAATTAAAACCCTAATCCTAACATGCACTGAACTAAATAGCAAGAACGGAAACCCTACGTTAACAACCAAACAATAATTGAAGCACGCGTAATTAAAATACATAATAATGAACTCACACAAGCATAAACACAGACGATAAACCTTTAACAAGAATCAAGAACTTGAACTAATAATTAAACCATTAACAACTTAAATGATAACAGAACACAATAAAAACACGAGCTTTAATAAAACCGACCCTAACTAAATCGAGCTTCAACAAAAAAAATTAAATCTTGAAAAAAAAAAACAATTGGACTTAATTTAAACAATTCACTTAAATTTACCGCTAATTAAGAGCAAATGAATAAATAAATAATTTCAATAAAACTTAAATACCTTACAATGTTCAACATTTAGAATTGCAAATAAACCTAAAAAAAAAAAAAATATCCTAGACTTTATCATTATCCGGCTAGCTAACAAACAAATAAAAAAAGACTATTCAAGAACTACTTTTATCAATGTTCACTGCCAAACAAATAAAAGAAAGAAAAGATAAAGAAAGAAAGAGAGAGAGAGAGAGAGAGAGAGAGAGAGAGAGAGAGAGAGAGAGAGAGAGAGAGAGAGATGGTCCCCAGTTTTTTGTGCAACTGGTGTTGTGGCAGCAAGGGGGTGGTGCTAGTCTGGTGTGATTACTAGTAGTGGTTACTTTGGCTGTTGGTGTTGCTGTGGCAGCTGTGGAGGAATTCAATGGTGGCTAGTGTTGCAGAGGGCCTCGGGTGACTGTGGAGCTGGAGCTAATGGTTGAAGCTGTTCTAGCCTGGTATGGCAGTAAGAGAGTGTCGAGGGAAGGAGGATGGAGCAGCGGAGAGAAGGAAAAGAAAAAAAAAATGAGTGAAGTCGAGAGAGAAAAGAGAGTAAATGGGAGAGAGAGGAAGATAGAATAAGAAAAGAAACAGAAAAAAAAAAAAAAGAAATTGAGAGAGTAGGGAAGCAGGGGAAGAGAAGGATAGATTGAGGGCTGAAAATACAAAGAGAGGGAGAGAGTGAGGGAGGAGAAGGGAGGTGCGCGGGGGTACCGGGGGCTTCTTCAGAACAAGAGAAAAAAAAAGGATATAAATAAAGAGGGCGAGATGGGGTGCCCTACAACCCAGCAAAGGAAGAAACCCGACCCGGCCATGTAGGGCGGGTCACATCACTGCTTTTATATTTATTTTTATTTATTTTATATTTTTTTTCTTTTTTTTTTCTCTCACTACGAACGAGACCCTTTTTGACTCTCCTGGAGCCATTTTCTCTCAAATCTCAAAACAAGGAAGTTGTATATAATCTTCTCATCTTTCTCCAAAAATTTGAATCATCTCAATCAGAGCTTGAACGAGAAAATTATACTCGAATTACGAACTGATGCCAGTTTTAACTCCTGCGAATTTTCCTACAACAAAAAAATGCCAAATTTTCATAAATTACTCAATAAAACTCGAGAATTATAAACATGGCACTTTGTTAGAATATTGAGAGTAATTAGGCATTTAATTGAAAATATAAGCCCTAATGCTCGGATTAAAATGCCTAATTACGCAGTTTAAGCGTGTAATCACACCCCCCAACTAACATTTTGCTTATCTCTAGCAAATAACATGAATGAATTTCAGGGTGGTGCCCACAACTACAAACTCCAGTGATATGAAATTAATGCACTTGTGACACAACCATACCGTTCACATACAAGATTATAACTAAATTTCACACAGGCTCGTTCATATTCAATGCACACAACTCCGAAGCACGTCACTGATGCAAGTTCCATCATTATATAGCATTTAAGAACAGTATACTCACTTGAAGTTAACCAGCGGTACAATTCAAAGTTAATGTGGTCATATAAGTTCGAGTATAAACAGGTAAAATTTCAAGGTGTGTGTGATGTGTGTGACTCAGTACACCTAAGATACCAGTGGATACCTATAGAATAGTCGCTTTGACTTGGCCTAACTGGCATACCCTCAAGAACACTCAAAAGGAATGGGTTCACTCGTCATATGTGAGGAGGAGTGTTGTGATCAAACATCCCACATATTGAAAGGAACAACCACTAAGTATATGGAGTGGGCTGGTCTGAGAATGATCTAGCCTATCTATGAGGTGTCTGGTCCTCCACCTTAGCATCTTCTCACATACTCGCCATATCCAACCTAAACCACCCTAGATTAACTTATTCACAAACTTGTCACGAATACATCTGAGGCATTAACTTGTTGAAGAATCTTCATACGTGGAGAATATGTGTCGTGTCCTTGACTTTTTATGGTATTTCAGTGGAGCAGGCATTAGCATTTCATTTCATGTGCATTTCTATTTATTATTCTTTCTTTTTCTCATTCTTTATTTTCTGTCTTTTCTTGATCAATTAGGACAATCATTACACTTCTTTTGTTATCTTCATACCATCAATGGGAATTAAGCTTGCACAATGGTCCATGAACTAAATATATCTCTAGGGGTGGCTCAGCTTTCACATCTTGAGTAGGCTACAAGACCCAGGTTTCTATCTCCCCACTAGATGTCACCTCTAGGATAGCTATTCAAAAACAAAGACTAGTGTACAAAGAAACGTCCAGAAGAAAGGAGAATTTGAGTTCCATGAACTCTGATTTGATGTTAACACTCAAAAGGATGATAAATAGCTTAAGGATATCTCACAAGATGTCATAGTCGCCACGAGTGTTCTTTCAGTGCTCACAAGAAACCCTAAGTTCAATGAATCACGTGAATGTGTTTATTCAGCCTCGTGGGATATTGTGTAAATACAAGAAATCATATAGTCAAATGTACACGAGTGTAATACCAATCAATTCTTCATGGAGTTACAAAATCATATAAAGAGAAACTACGCATAAATGACTCGAGTGTGTAATTCTTAGGTTATATGCAAGTATGTGAAGGGTATGAGTTAGTGTTAATCATGGCATAACTCAGTGTAATTCCTTACTACTCTTCCTTTCTTTCTTTTTTTCATTTTTTTTTTTGATTTTTTTTCAAATTAATATATATAACCCAGCAAGTATACGTGCATAGAGTCACATGCAAATGTTAATCCCCCCCCCCCCCCACTAAAATGGAACATTGTCCTCAATGTGAAAGCATAGGGAAAATAGAAAAACTGTGCACGGGAGAAATAGGGCGTACTTGGGTGACAAAGTAATGGAAAATGAAAAGTCAACTACAATAAAATGGACCTAAAAATTAACCAAAAATAAAATAAGGTAAAAAAAACTGAAAAGAAGGAAAAGAAAAACATCACAGTCGTCTGGCGAAGGCTCTTGAAGAATTTCATCTGGTGGGTGCAGGTCTATAAATTGCACTAGCGAGTCTCCAAATTTGAGCTACCACAACAAGTCAGTCTTCATACCTACATGAAAGTCAGCCTCAAATGAACTAATACTCATCAAAATACCAGACAATACGTGTGTGGATCGACTTTCTTATTTTAACAAGAAAGGGTCTTTATTCAGCATATTTTCCAAGAAAGTTACTTCTTTACGAACTAGTGTTTGAGGAAACGTTATTGGGAAAATTACCTTTAGTTCTTAAGAAGCATTATCATTAAAGGTTTTATCTGGTTCCTTGAAAATTAGATGCTCACTATTCTGCGCACCCTCTTTGTCGGTTGTACCAATCATCTTACCACTATAGGGACCTGTTTCAGCCTTGGGCTCCTTGACCTTTAATTTAGTCGGGAGTGATGGTTCAATGGTTTCCAAGCTCTGAGTATGAGGTACCACAGGTTGGTACTCCTTATTAGTATCAGCCTCCTTTTAACTAATTGCTTCACTTCTAGGCTTGTTTCCGCTAATTTTTCTTCGACTTTATCTATTTCAGTGGTAACTTCTGATGTTAGGACAACTGGTTGTCTGTCAATGAACATTTCAGTTTGGGAAACTTCCTTCCCACTCTCTCTAAGTAACATCGTGTATTTATTGTTGTTTCTGCTGGTATTCTTGAGGACTAGGCTGAGATTCCACAAGCAATTCCTCTTTTTTCTAAAATATCCAACTGCGTGCTCATCGCGTTAATGGTGTCCTGAAATTCATTTAAGTCCTGAGTATGCTGAGTATACTAATTGATCTAAATTTGCATGAACTTATGGAGCATATTTTCCATCTGTGTCATGCTATCATCAAGAAATCCTGGCGGTGCACAACTCTGAGGGATCTGTTGTGGCTGATATTGAGGTGGAAGATTGTCTGGGTAGTATGTTCGCTCATATGTATCTCCACCACTAATTGTGCCACCTCATTGCATGAAGACATTAGTTCATATATTGTAATGCATAATGACACAACAGGTACAATAAGCCAGCTCATTCCAGCATATAAAAAAAATCTACGTCAGTTTTGGCAGACCTAAGTATTAACGAGTCAGATCAAAGAACCAACTTTAAATATCCAACAAGCCAGTCCAGTCTAGTCTTGATTGTACTACTTATAGGTACTCACAGCACTGGTTTAGCAATCAAAAACATCTAAACAAAAGGAAAAGGAAAAAATGTTTAACATAAGAAACAAGTGAATTAAAACTTACATGTTTAGAGTGAGACTCTATGATGTCCGCAAGCTGCAATGCAAAAAGATTTGAAAGTGGTCACTTAAGGCCAAAACCATACATGCATGGAAATCTAATTTGTCAGGCATCAATGACCACATATATATGCTCAAGTTTGTCTCCCTGGTTTTATTTTTTTTTTATCTGCAAAGAAAATTTATTAGAAAAGAGCTAGGCATCAAGAAGATGGCAATCAAGTACATAGAAAACTATGGAAAACAAAACAACAATAATTGAAGTACATCAAGAAAATCGAGAATTACAAAGAAATCTCTCTAAAATGTCCCACAATGCCAACCAAAGATCATAGAAATCCAATTATACTTGACAGCCCATAAAATTTGTTTATTTATTTCCTAACAACGCAAAAAATAGCAAGGGGAATAAGGGAAAGAGCTCAACATTTGAACTTGCTGGAGTGGATCCCTTTCCAAGCCCAAATCTCACCTTTAACCAAGTTGCATGAACCAATTCTTATTAACCATGGAAATGGTTGAGCTCCAGAGGGCGGCGGCGACGGGGGTAGACGCTGTGGGCAGCGACAATGGGCGGAGACGTTGTGGGCGGTGGCGATAGGTGGAGACGCTATGGGAAACGGCTTGAGGAGCAAGGAGGGAGGGGCAGGAGTAAGGAGGGAGGGGCAAGAAGGAGGAGGGAGACGGTAGGAGGGAGAAGGAAATTTGGGGATTTCAGATTTTGAGGAGGAACGGGCAAAGATGCGAGTTAATTAGGAATGGATTTTAGATTTTAAGCATCAGTGACGGTTTCAAAACCGTCACTAATACCCTATTATTAGTGACGGGTCACCCAATCCATCACTAATACCCTTAACTAAATTTTTTTTATATTTTTTAAATAAAAACACTATTAGTGACGGTTTCAAGACCGTCACTAATACCCTATTATTAGTGACGGGTCTCCTAATCCATCACTAATACCCATAACTAAATTTTTCCCTATTAGTGACAGTTTCAAAACCGTCACTAATACTCTATTATTAGTGACGGGTCTCCTAATCTGTCACTAATACCCTTAACTAAATGTTTTTTATATTTTTTAAATAAAAACACTATAAGTGACTGTTTCAAAGTCGTCACTAATACCTTATTATTAGTGATGGGTCTCCCAATCTGTCACTAATACCCTTAACTAAATTTTTTTTAATATTTTTTAAATAAAAAAACTATTAGTGATTGTTTTAAAACTGTCACTAATACCCTATTATTAGTGACGGGTCTCCCAATCCGTCACTAATACCCTTAACTAAATATTTTTTATATTACTAATACCCTATTATGAGTGACGGGTCTCTCAATCTGTCACTAATATCCTTACTAAATTTTTTTTAATATATTCATAAATATTAGTAGTGACGGTTAGTTAATCGTCACTAATAAGTGACTTTTAATGACTAATTTAATTCCTCGCTAATACCCTAGAATCGTCGCTAATATTTTCCCGAAAAAATTTTCGCGCTAAAATTGTTTACCGTGCAAATTTTAGTGACGAAAGTACTAGTGACGATTTTAAAATCGTCACAAATAGTGTTGTATTAGTGACGGCTGCTAAAACCTTCACTAATGCTTACACTGTTAGTGACGGTTCTTAAATAGCGTCACTAATACAAACTTTTGGTTACAAAATTGAATTCGTCACTAATACTTTCAGCACTCAAAATCAGTTTTTTTGTAGTATGTGTGGGGACCTAAAGTCTCACTAAGTTCTTATCAAGGGCCGTTTTGAGATAGTCCCAAAAATCCGGTGTCGGTTAACCGAAGGGTGCCCTAAGGTCATTTGGTCCGTATGGTCAATCTATGGTCATTTTTTAGCTTACAAAACCTACATGCATGACATGTAGAAATTATTATAGACTGATATAAATTATTACAGACCAATATAAAAATGAATGCAAATGCAATTGAAAATAGGTATTCATTCCTTTTGCTTCTCTAAAAGCCATCATACGATGTGAGCATTGAGTTCCTTATGGCATCAACTCTATCTTTACCATCCATGCATGCAAAGGATTGACCTTCTTCATAAGCTTATTGCACAGGTAAGATACATATGCTTTGTCAGCATAAAAAACAGGGATCAGACTCAAAAAGTCAACAATCTCCCCCTTTTTTATGATGACAAAGGTCCCTATAGTCAATCTACGGTCATTTTTTAGCTTACAAAACCTGCATACATGACATGCAGAGATTATTATAGACCGATATAAATTATTACAGACCAATATAAAAATGAATGCAAAGGCAATTGAAAATAGGTCTTCATTCCTTTTGCTTCTCTAAAAGCCATTATACGATGTGAGCATTGAGTTCCTTATGGCATCAACTCTATTTACCATCCATGCATGCAAAGGATTGACCTTGTTCATAAGCTCAGTGCACAGGTAAGATAAATATGCTTTGTCAGCATAAAAAACAGGGATTAGACTCAAAAAGTCAACAATCTCCCCTTTTTTTATGATGACAAACACATCAAAACAAAATGGGGTTTAGCCAAAAAGGCTCCCCCTATCAATATGTATGACGTAAAAGATAAACAATGTAGCTCAAGCATATTTACAAATGAAGACATTTCAAATGATATGCATTTAGGTCTAACAATTTAGCACACTTAGGCTTAGATCATTCAAATTATGAGTATAAGAAATATGCAACATATTGCTCAAATAATTCTCCCCTTTTTGGCATTAGCAAAAGGGTTAAGCTGAGAAAGTTTCGAATATTATAAAAGAAGTCTTAGCTTAAGCACTCCCCTTTTCTAAAAAATTTTCATTTTATTAAAAAAAAAAATTCTCCCCCTTGTTAATATAGCATTTGGGTTGAACAATTTTGTAGCCAAAGAATATGTCATTTAAACACACAAGCAAGAAAACAAGATATGTCACATGTAAAATCATTTTCCTGCCAAAAACAAAAATATGTAATATAAATAGATAAGTATATATCTCCTTGATGATTTTAAGCAAATGCATAGGAGCAGTGCTTGCTTGAAAAAGAAACTTTAATTTGAAGAATTTTAAGTGCAAGATCATATGGTAAACTTTGAAATAGTTTGTGGCGAAACAATATATTTCAGCTTTAGGATTTTCAATGAGATTAATACATTTAAGCACATGCCACAATACAACTTAAAGCACATCTAAGCTTAAAAATGGCGAGCACAACAAGATTGTGATTTTAGCTTAAAGTCTCCCCCAATGAATTTGAATACTAGCTTAGATAAAATGAATAGCTTATACTACTCAAAGATTTAATTCATTAAGCATGCCAAGCAGCATAAACAACCTTTTAAAAAATTTCTTTATCATAATTATACTGCACATTAATTAATTCATTTCAAGCATTGTAACAAGTATAGTCTCCCTGGAGCCTTCAAATGCATCAGAAAATACATACTAAGGCATGAAATGGTAATCATGATCTAGAACAATCCATATTGATTCAAAGGCCTTTAAGCACTGGATATGATGTTCAAGGTTTCTTAGAAGAGCCTCAATATATAAAAAGCAAGACAAGATGCATGTGAGACTTTCATACTTTTTCTTTAGGGATGGAGTTTAACTCCTCTAAATGTCTGATGATTATGCCAGGAGGAAGTTTAATTATTTAATTGATTTTCACTCATCCTTTCAAAAATATTTTAACTTTAATTTTACTATAATCATCTTTGGACAAGGTTTTATGTTAGGAAAATTCTATCAAAATTTTGGTAGCATGTTGTCTTTAAATTGAACATTTTCCCATAAAAATTGTACTTGATAGGTTCAAATAAGCAATTTATAATTCCATTCAAGGCACACAAGAACCTATATCCACTTCTAGCATGCAATTACATATCAACTGTATCCTCCATGTAGGAGACTTTCAACACAAGCATGCTATTTAGTAGTATAATCAACTCAAGATATTCAATATAGCTCAATAGTAGTTCGTGCTAGGAAAAAAACATAAACTATCCATTAAACTGATTATAACCATTCATTGAATCATAGATAGTGTTGCGATGCTTATAAACATATAGGCATATAAAGACATAAATGATATAAGAATATGAGAGCATTTTAATTTATATAGATATGAAGGATAAAAGCTCTCCATGAGTTATGCACTTATTCATTTTATACCTTTTCTTTTATCTTCAAGTTCAATAACCAAGTGTTATAATATTTTCAATGATTTAACCTTGGCATGAATGCTTTAGGCTTGTTGGACCAAAAAGTCACAATGAATATTCTTTCAATGTATAAAGCCTATATAGGCTCTTTTGATGTGAATTCAATACGTGTGAGAGGCACAAGTTTGAATGGCTATAAATTTCAAATGCATGTGCATAGGTCTCCTTGAAGTTTATGCATTCATCTAGATTAAGATCTAGTGCAACCACCTTAGCCATTCAACTCATCACGAAGGATATGAAGCTTTAAAAGATTTTATTTAAAAGTTGAGAGCTATGTGAGAGAATTATAAATTAAATACTCTTAAGGATTAAATATCTATTTTGTTTAGAAGAGTATTTGAGGAAGCAGGACGTTATTTATGATACACAAGTAAAAGATTATGTCCTAACGATTTTAGCAAAGAGCATTTAGTAGTATATGAGTATTTTTTACCAATGCTCTTTGGAGATTTGGAATGTATCCTTTGACTATGAGCACAATTTTGGAGCAAGGATACGAACCAATGAGAGGATGGATCTTTGCCTGATGTGATCGTGATATGGTAAAGATTTCCTATGGAAGAAGTAAACCAAAGGTAAAGGATTTACAATCTAAACTTAAAAGGAACACTCCCCTGGTGGATGCCTTTAATTTTTATTACAAGGAGGATGGCCTTTTATTAGCACTCGATAGATATGGAATTTATTATCATTTGTGTTTATACCTAGAGTGATGATTTATCTTTGTCAAGGCTTTTATATACAAGGATGGGTTTAGGATTAAATGATATATAGTATGAGATGGATCCACTAAACCACGAACTTGTGTGATGAACAATGTATGCTTAACTTAGTATTTTCATATTTGCGTGTGAGTTGAGCAATTAGAATTATTTACCTGGAAAATATGTCATGTCAATTTTGAAGTGGATTTTCATTCAAGTATACTATAGCCAGTGTTTTCATATTATCCAATCATTATGGTATATAAATGTGTTAAGTTTAAATTGGATATTTTTATCTGAGATCGAATAATGGTTATATTTTCTAATGTTCTTAGCATATAGTGAAAGTGTATAATGAATGCATCTACTAAGATTTAACATTTTAAGCATAGACCACTTCCTAGCCTTTTGAACATGACTACCCCTTAAACCTAGGAACTTAAGGAAGAATTTAAAATGAATATCTAATTCTTATTTGATCCCACTCTCCCTCAAGTCCTATGGGGTTTGCCTTCATGATAACCCACGTCTAAGCCTCTGGCACATCTAAGTAGACAAATAAACAAAGCGTGCCCTTTTCTTATACAAAATAAGCAAGCTTTATATATGCATGAAGGATTATGCTTATTTATTTTGGATTTACTCATTGAGACATCACTATGGGTTTGATAAACAGAACATGAACCCTTTTTGAAAATATTTTTCATTTTAACTACGAAGCATTCATTATGATTATTCTTGTCATTTTCAATTTTAACTATACTTCTTGAATAATCATTTATCTCTTTCTCTGAGAAGATTATTTTCAAAATCTTCGCAAATTTTTTCTTTTCTAAGATGGCATGATAATTTTTCAAATCTCTTAATTGTTTTGCCAATCTTTTATTTTCATTTTTCAGCACAATTTCCTGCTTAAATAATCTAACTAGAAAGTTATGAAATTTAAATGAAGCCTTTTCTAGTTCTCCATACAAGGACATGCTTTTAACATTTAGTTCATCACATGATTCATCATAAGATATATCATAGTAATTATGTGAATCATTGCATGCTTGTTTAGCAGGACTATCACAAAGATTATTAGATGATTCATCATATGATATGCTACAATACTTTTCACAGGAATCATCGCATACATCATTAACAGTATTATCAACAAATGATTCAGCATGAAACACAACACAACATTCAGCATAAGAATCATCAATCGAGCTAGAGTGAGAATCATATACCTCATCGTTGATTACTAGCTCATGATATACCTCCTTTTTCTGGGTCTCTGCATATCTCTTTTCCAGCTCAATCCGGATCTCCTTTGCACTTGCACTTACACATGCCAAAATCTTAAGCAAAATATTAGACTCTAAAGCACAGTATAATATATCCATGGCATTAGAATTAATCATATTAAAATCATTTTCATTTATTTGTGCACATCTTCCTTTAGCACTCACAAACCAGACCCTCCAGTCCATAGATTTTAAAAATATGGTCATTCTAATTTTCTAGGTGGTGTAATTGACACCACAAAATAATGGAGGACTAGTAAGTGACTGTCTCTCTCCAAATTTGGGAACACTAATATGAGCCATCTCAATCTTTTAGCAAAAACGTTTAAGTCAACGCCACGAGACTCTAATACCAAATGTTAGCTTTGGTGTATTCCCAAGAGGGGGGGGGGGGCAATTGGGTATTTAAAAATTTGTCCCGAGGTCATCCAATCTAGCAACGACATTACACAAACCTAGGGTCTTTCTATTTAATTATAGACCTAATCAACACATGTACTACATATAATGAATCAAGCATACAATATACATCTGCTGAAAATAAAAATGCGAAAAATAAATTTGTGGAAATATAAAGAACACACACGTTATGTTATCGAGGTTCAGCTAACTGTGCCTATGTCCCCACCTCTAGCTCGCAAGTCCAAGCATTCCATTAAAGCTCACTTAATGAGTGGAGTGACACCTAATACAACTAGGTCAATTAGCACAGGGTTGACCTCAACCTTTACAAATTCTCCTTGCAGGGCGGAGAAGGCCCTAACAATCCTTAAGGGATGGATTACTGCCCCCTCAGGCCACGCTTGGAATACAACAGTATTTTTCACAGCATAACTGGTATAGTGATTATGCTTCTCAAGTAAAGTAGATATGTACCCAATATAATCTATCTCATGCACATCAACAGTATAGGTAATGTAAGCTCAGTGGTGTGATTTTGTGTAGGCAACACTCAACAAGGTATTATCACTAATATGCTTAAAAGTATTCTAATCAAGTTATTTCTGTGAAACAGTAAATATCAAATTTCAATAATAAATCAAGGTTTCAAATATGCTTAATCAAATATTCAAATTAACACAAAGTATTTTCCTTCAATGTAATGAGCTCAAGACCTAGATGCTTGCTTAAGTCCATAAATGGACTTCTTTAGCTTGCATAAGATGTGTTGTTGGCCTACTGCTGCAAAACAATCTGGTTGCACCATATAGATGCACTTATCAAGACTTATATTGAGGAAAGTTGTCTTGACATTCATTTTCCAAATTTCATAATCGAAATGAGCTACAATGGATAGGAGAATTCGGATAGACTTTAGCATGGCTACCGGCGAGAAAGTTTCCTCATAGTCGATTCCCTTTTTTTAAGTAAACCCTTTTGCAACAAGCCTAACCTTGAAGGTTTCCACCCTCCCACTCTCTTCTTTTTATAGATCCACTTGCATATGATGGGTTTTATCCCTTCAAGTGGCTCTACAAGATCCCAAAATTGATTAAAGTACATGGACTCCATCTCTAATTTTATAGCCTTTTTCCAGAATTTTGCATCTTTATCTCGAAGTGCTTCACAGTAGTTGTAGGATTCGGTATCCAATTCATTGGGGATCCTGACATAAGACTCTCCTAAGAACATATATCGATCAGGCTGGTGTACAACCTTTCCACTACGACAAGGCATGTTTTGTTGTATTAATCTTGTTCCTTGTGCACCGTCATTCAACCCTGGTTGTACAACTAGCGAATTGATGGTAGCTGCACGTGATGGGTCAGACTCAGCTCGAGTTATAACATTGCTCCCACTATGAGGAGGCAATCGGATGTCAATAACTCTGTTTTGTGTTGGTTCTTCTTGCATTATTGGTGTAGTTGGTATATCTCCTCTTAACTCTTATAGAATAATCCTACTTCTGGGTTTGTGGTTTATTACATAGTCCTCTTCTAACAATCAAGCATTGGTGCTAACAATGACCTTTTGGTCCTTAGGACAATAAAATAAACCACCTTTCATTCCTCTACGGTAGCCAAAAAATAAATAGACATCTGTCCTTAATTCCAACTTATTTGTTTTCCCTTTTAGCACGTGTGTTGGACTACCCTATATCAAAACATGTCATAGAATAGGTTTGCGCCCAGTCCACAATTCTATGGGTGTAGTGGGTACTGACTTAGATGCGACCAAGTTCAGAATATAGGCTGCTATGTTGGAATTGGTGTACTTCCAAGAGGGGGGGTGAATTGGGTATTTAAAAATTTTCTCCTAGGCCAATTCAAATTCCACAAACAGTATTACACAAATCTAGGGTTTTTCTAATAATTCATAAACTCAATCAATTTTAATAGTAATACATAAACATTCAAGTGCTAGAATTTAAAATACGAAAATTAAAAGTAGACACAAGAAATGTTATCAGGCTTCGGCCAACTTCGCCTACGTCCTCGCCTCAAGCTCACAAAAAAGAGGATTCCATTAAAGGCTCACTTTAAGGCTGGGGCGGCACCATATACAACCAGGTCAATTTATGGAGCTGACCTTAACCTACAACAGCACCATACCAGGATGGTACACCTAGCTTTCCTGACCGGGTCTAAGCCAATCTAGGACTATTCAATAAGGTTAGTCTCCCTCTTCAGGCCCACACCTAGAATACAACAAATAATAAACTTTGTGTACAAACATATATGCTTTTTAGACTAAGCAGATATGTACCAATATGCTCAACCAAATAATGCACTCAAATAAGATAGGATATTAAGCTCAAGTGAGATTTTGTTAACCACTATGTTAACTCTCAACACAAAATATATCAATGTGCGTATGTGAGAGTGAGACTTTTGATCTTAAGCTAATATGCTTCTAGTATGAATAATCAAACAACCTCTACAACCCTAAATAAATATCACAAAAATATTTCTCAAATATAAAGCATAGTAGATAATAGGGTTTTAAGCTTACTAAAGATATTTTCATCAAAGCACAAATCAAGCTTCTGAATCTTGCAATGAGGATGTAAGATCTTAAGCCACGTAAGGGTTTTTTCCAATCAAATATTTATGAATGATTTATTATGGGAAAAACCTTAAGCAACTCTTTAAAGATCAATACACTATGAAATATAAGTAAGGGAGAGTGTGAGCTTGTATAATGAGTATGTAAAAACAATCTCACTCAAAATAAATAACTAATGACTATAGGGAGTGGATTTTGGCAATGGATTTGAAGAAATATGGAAATATGGATGATTTTGGCCAAAAAGATTTTTAGAGAATTTCGGCTAATCTCACCACCCTAATCATATGTTAATTTTGCAAATGAGGGCCTATATATAGAATTTGAAAAAATTATAACTGTTGGGGACACGCTGGGTGTTTTGGAAAAAGATTAAATGAGTTTAATTAGAAATAACCCAGGTTTACCTCAATAAAATTTATGCAACCCGAGAGGGTCGGTCAACCAATTTCATGGTTCGGTCGACCGTGGTGCTCAGTCCAGTTGACCAAGATAATTTTGAATAAGAAGTTAGTCAACCAATCAAAAATGATTCTAAACCCTCCGAGCTTTGGTTGACCAGACTAAGTACAGTTGACCAAACTTTATGATCTTTGGTCGACCAAGTCCCTTTCAACTTAGTGGTTCGGTCGACCAGGGCGTTGGGATTTCTTACGTGTCGATTCGGTTGACCATGGCATTGCTTTTCATTTCTAATCGGTTGACCGAACGGTCAAACTGTTGACCTCAGGGAGGTTCAATCGACCAAAGGGCCCTAGGTACTAGGGTTCGGTCAATCGAACATGCCAATTTTGGGCATTTCGGTCCTTTTCCTCTATTGCAATGTCCCTAATCACATAATAAGCAGTTCTAAGTCAAAATGGAACATTTTCATACAGAAATGAGGGTCCTAAGGTCAGTCTAAGGCCTTTTGAGCTTATACTCTATCATGCATGACACTCAAATAATACAGTCCATTATTACAGACCCAAAATCAAAATGTAGTTTACAATGAACACAAAAAGTATTCAATAGTCATGCCCTTCACTCAATGTGGTTTGCCAGGTGAATGTACATACTCCGTCTTGACCTCTATTCTCCCTATCCCTTATGTGTTATCTCAATCATAGACATGTGCACATGCTAAATACACACATAAGAATACAGTGTTTCGTCAGCATCAAAACACATATCGGACTCACAGAGTCAATAATCTCCCCATTTTTTATGATGACAAACATGCATCAGCAAAATGGGTTCAACCTGAAGAGGCTCCCCCTAAGAATATGCATTTTGTAAAAATAAGCACTATAGAATAGGCATATTCAGAAAAGAAGACATAAGACATAAAGGATATTAATTGCATTTAGAATATAAGGCACATGCATGCATTTTGCTCAAGAAATCTCTCCCCCTTTTGGCATTAGCAAAGCAGTTAAGTTGAGGAAGACAATATAGCTTCAAAAAAAAAAAAAAAAAACAATTTAATGCACTCCCTCTGTTTGTAAAAAGAATATAGCATTTTGGCACATAGGCAAGAAACAAAAAATATAGTTAACGTAAAACCATAAATTATAAAGATATATATATGTGTATGTAAATATATATTCCCCTTATGATGTAATCAATAAGTACTGGGGGTGTGCTTGCTAAAAAAGAAATTTTAATTAAATGCAGGCAAGCACAAATTTTCCAGTTTACCACTTATGCACACAAAAATATAACCAAAAATACACAACCACAATGATCCTAAAGATTTAATAATCACATGTAAGATCATATGGCAAATCAAATGACTGTGACAAGTATTATATTTTTTACTTAAGATATTCAATAAACATAACAATTAAGCACATCTCTCAATACATTTCAATGCACATCTAAGCTTAAGAATATTGGTGAGCACAAACAAGATAGAAAATTTATTTCAAGAGCTCCCCCTATAGATTTGAAATCCAGCTTAGATGAATTGATTTTCTTACACTAATTAAATATGAAATTCATTTATCATGCCTAGTATAATCAATCATGTTATCTCCTCTAAGTGTCTAATGAATATGCCAGGATGAAGTTCAACTATTATTTAAATCTTCACTCATCATTCCAAAAGATTTTAACTTGTATTTTATCATAATCATCAATGTACTTGTTTTATTTTGGAAAATTTTTTTCAAAATTTCGGCAGCATGCCATCAATAACTTGAACATTTTCCTATAAAAATAGGTACCTGAAAAGTTCAAGCAAGCATTTTATATCTCAGTTTGAGCAAATGAGAACCTATGATCATCTACCAGCATGCAATTTCACATCCACTGCATCTGTCATGCAGAAGGCATTCTAAACTAAGCATGCAACCAGGTAGTTAACAATCCATATAAATATGCCATCCATCAAGGAATATACATGAAAAAAATAGAGAATAACAACCAGATATATATATATAAGATAATGTGATCATAAGAGCATACAAATACACCTATCATGAATTACCAATGCTCCCCCTCAGTCAATAACTACCGATAAACATAGATAACTGCAAATGACACAACTATCAACAGAAGCCAAAATAGACAGTGGGCGTGAGTGCAGTGTAATAAGTGAAAGAGAAATAAAAACAATGTAAGTTGTTTATAGATATAGACCAAAGAATAATAATAATAATAATAACAATGATGATGATGATGATGATGATGACGAGGACGATGACGATGACGAGGACGATGACGATGACGACGATGATGATGATGATGAGGATGATGAGGATGATGAGGATGATGAGGATGATGATAATAATAATAATAATAATAATAATAATAATAATAATAATAATAATGATGATGATGATGATGATGAGGATGATGAGGATGATGAGGATGATGACGATGATGAAGATAATGATGATGATGATGATGACGATGATGACGATGATGAAGATGATAAGGATGATGATGATGATGATGAGGATGATGATGATGAAGATGATAAGGATGATGAGGATAATAATAAAAATAATAATAATAATAATGATGATGATGATGATGATGATGAGGATGATGGAGATGATGAGGATGATGATGATGATGACGACGACAATGCGGACGATGATGATGATGATGATGAGGATGATGGAGATGATGAGGATGATGATGATGATGACGACGACGATGCGGACGATGATGATGATGATGACGATAATGACGATGATGAAGATGATGAGGCTGATGATGATGATCATAATAATAATTATAATAATTATAATAATTATAATAATAATTAGGGGTGTACAAAATTTACCTAAAAACCAAGAACCGAACCGAAACCGAACCGTTTGAAGTTTCGGTTCAGTTTTTCGATTTCGGTAATCAATTTTGGTTTTGTATATATAAAAAATAGATTTTCGGTTTCAGTTTCGGTTTCACTCAAAAATCGAACCGTAAAAATCAAAAACCGATTATAATTTTAAAATAATTATATTTGTGGGAACTTCGATTATAAGTACATGAAAAAAAATAAATTATACCTACATTATTTTTTTTAATTTAAATTAATGGCTTATACTTCCTCAAGGAGTGGGGAAGGATTTTATAAAGGAGAATGAGAACCAAAGCTTCCCGTTTTGGCCATGTGGGATGAGTGCTTGGGAAGAACCAAACCAATAGCAGCCTCCTACAGTGCTACACTGCTACTACCACAGCAGGCGCCAGGCATCATCTTCTCCATCTCCTGGTAACCTGCACACTACACAGTGCCGACTGCCATGCCCTCTGAGTCTCCGACGCTCACGCCCACACCAGCGATGCTCACGCCCACCGCCCACACCAGTCGTCAACACCCACATCTCCACGACGCTCAAGCCCACCGCACACTACACAGTGCCGACTGCCATGCCCTTTGAGTCTCCGACCCTCACGCCCACACCAGCGACGCTCACGCCTACCGCCCACACTAGTCACCAACGCCCACCCCACATCTCCACGCTGATGCAGTCACACACAGCAAAGCCCAGTCGCCCACGCTCACGCTCACACAAACACACACAGCAACGCCCACGCTCACGCTCACACACAGCAACGCCCACATCTGCAGTTCTCCACACCCACGCTCACACACAGGCACACAGCAACGCCCACGCTCACGCCCGTCACCCACGCCAGTCGCTCACGGTCACGCCCACATTATCTTGGTGCTCTAGCCGTCCCACATCGGTTGGAAATGGGAAGAAAAAATTTTCCTCACCCTATTTATTGAAGTTGGATTTGCTTAATCTCTTCCGTGCTGGGCTTTGCACTCAAAGTCGTGGCCCAGTTGGCCGTGGCTTGACTTGGCTTTATTTAATTATGTTTTTATTTTGTTAGTTTAAAATTTGGTAAAACTGAATTAACCGAACCGAACCGTAAAATAAACGGTTTGGTTTGGTTTTAAACCGACGGCATACGGTTCGGTTGCGATTCAGTAGTTTTAAAAACCGAGAGGTTCGGTTCGGTTCGGTTATTGCCCGGTTGAAGGTTTTGGCAATAACCGAAACGAACCGAACTGTGTACACCCCTAATAATAATAATAATAATAATAAAAATAATGATGATGATGATGACGATGATGATGATGATGATGATGATGATGATGGTGATGATGATGATGATGATGATGATGAGGATGATGACGATGATGATGATGATGATGATGATGATGATGATGTATATATGTCACTTCCATCATCAAAGCCATCTCCTTCATCCTAGTCAAAGTTCATATGCATCCGATCTTTATCATCATGCAACTCATGCATGCGGTTATTTAGCTCACTGAAATCAATGACTATGACCCTCTCTAGCTCCCTATACCTGTTCTTTGAAGAGATCGAGAACTTCCTGAACTCATCATGAAGAGCATAGTATTGCGCATTGGATGATGATTCCATATCCCTCAGCTACCTGATGTCTGACTAAATGGACTAAGTAATCCGAGACTAAGAATCTCTATATTGAGCAAAAGAGTCTGTAGACCCAGTGATGGCTACCATTAAATCAACAGTCGTCGTCTATGCAGGCTATGGTGGCATCTATTGTAGGGCCTCCTCTAGGTATGCTGGTCTTTTAACACCCGCAGGCAACCACATATTGCCAACCAGCTCATTCCCCATCAACCTCAGGGTAACAGAGGAGAACATGTCTGCACCCCTCCTCCTCTTTAGCACGACAATGTTAGATCTGGTAATGTCCATTGCTAAGAATAGTTTGTTCATAATTCCCTCATAGGGCATAATAATTCTACGCCCAATAGTTTTGGCCATCGTCCATCGAATAATCAAACTGAGTAGGTCAAGTTTCTTTCACGCAAACAGAAACCACATAATGAAGTAGTCAAGAAAAGAAACATGCACCCTAGATCCTGCCTTAGGCAAAATAGTGTACGTAATCAGGTGGTGAACCATTTTGGCCTTTAGAGTGAAGGATCTATAATTCAAAGGGTGATTGGGGTTTGCAAGTGGGTCGGCCATAACCAAGTTTGTGAATGTCCCAACAGTAAACTCTTGTTCATTTATCCACGAGGTCACTGAATCAGGGCACTCAAACTCACCTCACCCTATGTCCAAAATATCAGACAAGTACTTAGCGTCAAATCTAATGTCGGTCTCCAAAACTCAAGAATAATACCCGTCCTCATCATTTCTTAGATTGGCGTAAAATAATCTAATAAATGTGGGATAGTGGCCACTTGGATGATATGTGATAAGTGATTCCCACCCCTAAAATCAGAACATATCCACAGTATTGCTAAAGTGTTGTTGCATAAATGAAGGGTCAAAAATCTTGCCATGTATAACTTCCTTGGTGCAAAACTCCCTCACTTATATGATCTTAGCTTGTTTTGAAAGGAACCAGTTATCCTGAGCATAGGCAATATCTTGCGCATCATCACGCTTATCTGGTCTGGCCATGGAGGCTAGTGGAAGTGTTTTTGGTGCTAGGGTAATGATGTGAGAGAATGTTTGAGGAAACAGAGGAAAATCTCTCAATTTCATGATGAAAATAAGCTTTTTTCACACGGATAATATATATAGATCAACGAGGTTCAGTCGACTAGGAGTAGCTTCGGTCGACCGACGCTTCATATTCTTCACAAACTGTAAATGTTTGATCAACCGAAGTGAGTGATGGTCGACCAAAACTTGAAAGGATGTTTCGGTTTCCTAGGGTTGGTTGACCAAGAGGATTTTGTTCTGAAAAAGGTTGGTCAATTGAAAGTCATTTAGTTTTAGTTCGGTTGACCAGGGGTAGACTGAAGTGTGTTCGATCGACCAAAGATGGCCAGTACAAAATGGTCAGTTGACCAAAGAGTCAAAGTCAATCACATGGTCGACCGAAGATGTTAGCTCATTTGTGGATGGTTGACCGAACTCCATCAACTTATCAATTTTCATTGGATTTTGACCTAATTCTTGCTTAAAGAGTAACAAGTGACTTTTCATCTTTGGTGGGATCTATTTGGAGGCTTTCTAAGCTCAACTACTTCCCAAGTTGTCGGTTACTTCTACCCCACTATGGCTTATCCTATGGTTCGGTTTGATTTCTTCCACCCTCTCCCCCTGAGGAATTGGCTACCAAGATTACCCACATCATTTCCTTATTGAAACCTCTGGCACTCTTATATAAATAAGAAAAATCGATGTGTCTAAGGCAAGCATTACATGCATACAAATGTGTTTGGTTATTTTTTCTATTTTGTTCAGAAGAGACATTTGAGTTTTTATAACTGTGAAATTTAAAGTATGAACCTCTGACACTCTTATATAAATAAGCAATATCGATGTGTCCTAGGTGAGCATTACATGCATACGAATGTGTTTGCGTATTTGTTCTATTTTGTTCAGAAGAGGCATTTGAGTTTTAATAACTATGGGATTTAAAGTATGAACCCTTTTTTAAGTATTTATTTCTTTTGATTCCTAAGGGTTTATCATCCTCTACTTCTTCCTTTAGGAAGATGAATTTCAATATCTTCTTAACCTTTTTCTTCTCTAAGGTGGCATGATATTTTCTTAGATCTGTTACTTGTTTTGCCAACCTTTTATCCTCAATTTTCAATATTGTTTTTTGCTCAGACAATTAAACCAGAAACTTATACATTTTGAATAAAGTACATTCTAGTTCTCTGTAGGGCATGCTTTCATTAAGAACTTCAATACATGATTCATCCCAAGATTTGTCACAATACACATCACACGAATCATTTAGAGCATCATCAAAAAATTTGTCAGATGATTCAACACACAATGCATTGCAATATTTTTCACTTGAATCATTGCACGCATAATCAGCAGTATTATCAATAGATGATTTAGCATGACTTGTGTCATAGAATTTTGTACACGAATCATCATAACATGCATCACAAAGAATATTGCATGAAACAGTAAATGAGGTAGAGTCAGAATCATATAGCTCATCATCTACCAGTGCAATTGGATCATGATTGGCCACTACTAGAACATTTTGGCTCGAAACATTTGGAGTGGCAATCTCCTTTTCTTGGGTAATTCATACTTCTTTCAAGCTCAACCCAGATTTCCTGGGCACTCTTACAGGCCACAAACTCAAGCAAAATATCAGAATCTAAAAAGCAATATAGTAAGTCCATGGCATGTGAATTTGAACGCATTAAACTATTATCATTTACTATTAATATGCAAATTCCTTTATTGATCACCTGCCTGGCCCTCCAGTCCATAGATTTTATAAAGATGCTCATTCTAACTTTCCAGTGGGAGTAGTTAACACCACAAAACAATGGAGGATTGGAAAGAGATCGTCCCTTTCCAAATGAGGATATACCAACGTGAGCCCTCCCAATCTTTAGCAAAAACGTTTAAGTTAATGCTACGAGACTCTAATACCAATTGTTGGAATTGGTGTATTCCCAATAGGGGGTGTATTGGGTATTTAAAATTTTTCTCCTAGGTCAATTCAAATTCCATAAACAGTATTACACAAACCTAGGGTCTTTCTATATATTCATAAACTCAATCAATCTCAATGGTAAAACATAAACATTCAAGTGTTGGAATTTAAAATGTGGAAATTAAAAGCAGACACAAGAAATGTTATCGGAGTTCAGCCAACTGTGCCTACGTCTCCGCCTCAAGCTCACAAGCAGAAGGATTCTACTAAAGGCTCACTTCAAGGGTGGAGCGGCACAGTATACAACCAGGTCAATTAACGGGGTTGACCTCAACCTACAACCGCATCATACCAGGATGGTGCACCTAACTTTCCTAACCAGGTAAGCCAATCCAGGACTACTCAACAGGGCTAGTCTCCCTCTTCAAGCCCACCTCTGGAGACAACAAATAACAAACTTTGTGTACAAACAAATATTCTTTTTACACTAAGTAGGTATGTACCAATATGCTCAACCAAATAATGCACTCACATATGATAGGATATTAAGTTCAAGTGAAATTTTGTTAACCACTGTGTTATCTCTTAACACAAGATATATCATGCCTATGCCAAAACCAACTAGCTTCATTAATTGTAGAAAAACAAGTTACTTGTTCTAAAGCTAAATTATCAAAAGTTGTAGCATATACATTTTCATGACGATCTACAGTGAAAAGAATTTTATGATTTGATTTGCTTTCATCTATGCATTTATCATTTTCAAATGAAACTTTATATTCTTAATCACATAATTGACTAATTCTCAACAAATTATGCTTCAAGCCATCAACTAATAGAACATTATCAATAACTAGGGAAGGATCCTTATCATCCTTACCTATGCCGATGATATGTCCCTTTGCGTTGTCACCAAACATCACGTACCCTCCATCCTTATGAGTGATTGAAGCGAATTTTCCCTTGTCGCCGGTCATGTGTCATGGGCACCTGCTATCCAGGTACCACCTGTCCTTGGAGGAGGATGAACTCAAACATGCCTGAAAGATAGACTAAGTAATTGAAGCTGGTCCCCAAATTATGTTGGGTCCACGGGGGTTAGTGACTAGATCACCCTTAACTACCCACACCTTTCTAATTTTTACACGTCTATTTCTAAGTGGGTAGTCAAATTGAATGTGGCCGATTTTCTTGCATTTAAAATCTTTCATTCTACACTTAGGATCTTTAGGTGGGACTTGAGATTTAGATTCACGTGTAAAATGTCCCAAGTAAAGATTCGGACATCTAACATTCTCAACACCATAAAAACCAAGACCCTCTTTAATTAGAGAATTTTTTTGGGCACCAAGTAGTTTTTCAAAATTGTGTTGGCCTTCGGTGAATTTAAAAGAAATTTTGGAGCTATCCTCCAATTTTCTCTCAAGCTCAGCAATAGTCAAATCTTGTTCTTTCAAAATCGAAGCATAAGAGGTTTTTGCAATTCCAAACAATTTTAACTAATTTTCGCATTTATTTTTCAAATTATCATTTTCTTTGGTCATTTTATTCAACAGTTTAGAGACGCGAATATATTTAAATTGCAATTCTATAAACATAGGCATGCTATCAAATTAACAATCCTCAGAAGAATAATATGAAGATAAAGGGCAAAAACATGATACCTCATCATCATGTGCCATCAAACACAGATTAGCAACCTCTGACTCACTGCAGTCTGAGTCTGAGTCACTACTACTTAGTTTATCCCATGAAGTTCCTGCTTTCATGGCTTTCTTCTTTTTCCTCGCATCTTTTTTTAAGTAGTGGGCAATCCAGTTTGAAGTGCCCAACCTTGTTGCAATTGTAGCATCTAGGAGCATTTTATTTTTCTTTTCTTTTACTAGACTCTCTCTTCTCAGACGTAGACTCCCTATATCTTTTGTATGGCTTTCTATTTTTCCTGAAGAATTTGCTGAATTTTCTAGTTAACATGGACATATCATCCTCAGAATTAGGTTTGATGCATTCACTAGATGTATTAATGGAAGTTTCCAATGCAGTCATTTTCTTCACCCTATTATGTTCATTAAGTCTCTTATTTATAGCTAGTTCATATATGATCAGTGAACCTATCAATTCATCTAATGTCATGGCCTTAAGGTCTCTACCCTTATAAATGGTCATAGTCTAAGCTTCCCAAACAAGAGGCAAGGCTCTAAGGATCTTCCCAATCATCTCATATGTAGGATAGGTCTTACCTAATGTATGTAGTGAGTTTATAATGTGTGTGAATCTAGTGTACATACTCTGAATGGACTCACCTACATTCATCCTAAAAGTCTCATATTCACTAGTTAGCATATCTATCCTACTATCTTTTACATCCCTAGTGCCTTCATATGTGACTTCTAATTTATCCCAGATTTCTTTTTCAGTAGCACATGCCATTACTCTATTAAACTCATTCACATCAAGACCACAATACAAATTATTCATAGCAGTGGCATTCAAACTAATAGCTTTCATGTCATCATCATTCTTCCTCAATTTTAGGAACTCTAGTCTCACCCTCTGTTTTCATAGGAACATAATTTCCCTTAAAGACAATCATACACACCTTCCAATCTATATTTTGAAGGTAGATGTGCATCCTATGTTTTCAGAAGGTGTAATTAACACCACTGAAAATCGGAGATTGTGTGGAAGAGGGTCCCTCAGGGAAAGGGGTCACGGTGCTATGAACCATCCTAGATCTTCTGCAAATTAACTATTAAGTCTATGCTACGTGGCTCTGATACTAATTGTTAGATTTACCGTAATCTCAAGAGGGGGGGGGGAATTGGTATTTTCAAAATGGATGCCTTGGGTTAATCCCCTAACAGCAATATTACACAACCCTAAGGTCAATCTAGTATAGATAAATTAAATCAATTTAAATGTACAATGGAAATTAAATTGCACAATTAAATTAACCAATTATGTACAAGAAAGCTATAAATAAAGATGGCACCCAAAAATGTTATCGAGGTTCAGAAAATGGCCTATGTCCCCACCTTGGCTAACAAGCACAAAGATTACCACTATAAGGCTCACTTAATAGGTGGAGCAGCAGCTAAACAACCAGGTCAATTAGCATAGGGCTAACCTCAACCTTTACAACCAATTCTTACCAAACTGGACTACCGTCCCCTCAGGGCGTGCCTAGAATACAACAAATTTCTCAATAAAATTTGCGTACAACAAATATGCTTCTTATCTAAGAAAATTATATACCAATATAATCAATACACCACCGAATGATATGATAAAGTAAGCTTAATGTAGTCTAAGTGTCTACTCTTAAAGATATATGCAAAGATTGCAATCGGTGCATGAGAGTGTAAATGATAGGATATTTGTGTCAAAATAATATTCTTAATCACAATGCAGCAATGAAGATCACAAGCACGCCTTAAATATCTAAACAAGTGTTTTTCACAAAATATAATCCTCAAGAGATATTAAGATTTAGTTTATAAAAGTAATTTGATCTTTGTGTTCAGGATGATAATATCAATCAAATGATATTGCTACAAAGACCTTTAGCACATAAGCAAATATCTCAACAAATATTTTTCTCAAAGTAAGACATAAGAGATATTTGAAAATGATTTTGATAACTCTGTGAGTCTGATCCCATTTTGATTATGAAAAAACTAATGTTTCTCACCTATGCATTGAGCTTCTTGAATAGGTCTATCCTTAGCATGCACTATTGGCAGGAACTTAAGCAAGTCATACGGACTATGAAGATCCAACTTCATTTATGGCATCTGAAGAATCAAAAGAATGAAGACCTATTCGCTAATGTATTTACATTCCTTTTTAATTGGTCTGTAATAATTTATATGTTCTATAATAATGCATCTACATGCATGATAGGATTTAATGCTCAACAAGACCATAGGGATCGAATGACCTTAGGGCACCCTTCGGTTGAACGACGCCAAGTTTTTGGGCGTACTTGAAAAGACCTTAGGTTCTAAGACATATGCACTAATAAGTACCCAACATCACTTATTATATCAGGGGAATCAATTCAGACAAAAATGGACTTAATTTGAAAATCTTAAAAGGATTCGGGCGACCGAACCCAAGCAGTGTAAAACGGCTCGGGCGACGGAACAAGTCAAAATGTTGACTTTGTGTTCAGGCACCTGAACCACTTTTGAGTGTATCTCCCTCAAGCACCCAAATATGTGCTAGGTTCCTTTTCAACTACCTGGGTGCCCAAACGATCACGTTCAAAAGGGGATCGAGCGACTAAATTGCTTGGTTCGGTTAATTGAATGTAGCGTCGGGCACCCAAACCTTGGACTTTTGGCTACTGACTTTGGTTCAACCAATCGGTCCTCAATTCGGGCACCCGAACCTTTAAAAATTGAATTTCTGGCTGAGTCTATTCGGGCACCCGAACCTCGGACTGGGCATCTGAATCTCACGGGTCAAATTATTTTTTACTGGGTTAAATTTAATTAAATAGGGTTAATTTTCCTAAACCATTTTAAAACAATTTTAAGAATACCCTACATGTCCCCAACGGTCATAATTTTGCCCTTGCCTATATATATCTTTTCATTTGCAAAATTAAGGATTGATTAGCAAGATCATTAAGGAAAAACTCTATCAAATTTTCAAATCTCATTTAACCCATACTACTTCCATACACTCTATTTTTCTATTCCCTTGATAGATCAATCTCTCAAGAGTGTTATTGAGTGTTTTACATTACTAAAACTCTCCTTGCTTGTTGATTGATTATTTTTATTGAGAGTTCTTAGCTAGGAATTTTCCCCTGATTTAAACAATAAATCGTTAAGCGGGAATACCCTTATAGCTCGTAAGTCTTTGCATCTTGATTGCAAGACTCATCAAGCTTGTGGATTTTGATTTGCAAAAATATTATTTTAAACAAGCTTGCATATTATCTTTGAAATTTTTTTTTCCAGCTTCAATCCAAAATATCTATTCTGCTTTACAGTTAGAATATCCTTGAGATATTTGATTTGGATTGTGTTAAACTTCCTTTGATCATTTGTGTGTTGAATATCTTATCTTGAATCAAAGGTTGAACTCTCGAATATACATACACTCACACATCTTAGAGATTTTATATATTGGATCTCACCTGAGCATTAAATCCATATCATCTATGAGTGCATATTTGATTGCACGTATTGGGTACATATCTGCTTTACATGAAAGCATAATCACTGTATCAGTCTTATTGAAAAAAATACTATTGTATTCCAGGCGTGGCCTGAGGGGGCGGTAATCCAACCCGGGAAGGATTTTCTATAAAGGTTGAGGTCAACCCTGTTCTAATTGACCTAGTTGTTTAGGTGCTACTCCACCCGTTAAGTGAGCCTTATAGTGTAATCCTTGTGCGGGTGTACCAAGGCGAGGACGTAGGCAAGATTAGCCGAACCCCAATATCATATTCGGTGTCACTTTTACATTTCCTGCATTATATTATGATGTGTGCTCAATTTAATTTCCTTATTAAATATACTGCGTAGCTAATAGACACAGAATTGCATTGAGTTGATAAATACTGAAATTGTGTTGTATGCTTTGAATATTGGTAAATATTTCATATCTGCAATTTCATATATACATAAAATAAAGAAAATAAATAAATAAAAAAATATAAAAATAAAATTCTAAATTAAAACCAAGATTACTTTGTATCGATATTGGCAAAAATAAGAAAAACTCAATCCCCGGCAACGGCGCCAAAAACTTGACCGGTGCAAACTGCAAGTGCACAGTATCATAGTTTTATAATATAATGATGTGTAGAGTATCGTCCTCAGGGATTGATGTCTTAATTTTACCAAGTACCGAAATTTTACTAACCTTGATTTTATTTAGAAAAATTAACAATTTTAGACTGCAAAATTTAAACAAAGCTACTTTAAATAAACTATTCAGGAGAATTTAAAACTGAATACCGCGTGTCAAATTGATGATGGTAAAAACTTTTAGGAAACCGATTTCACCTAGTTTCTCACTATGCTTTACTCATTTAGCTAATTTAACTTCGTTTTCTCTATTTGTTAGCAACACCAATTTTTCCAAAAGCCTCTTTCGATAGTCAATTGGAACCTATTGTTGTTTATTATTTAACATAAGAGTATGCAAATTAAAAATGCAAGAACGCAGTAAGACCCTCGATTTTTTATGCTACGTAGGTTCATACAAGTCTTTCGATCTCTATATTTACCTACGCTGAATTTTCCAAGATCTATCCTATAATCCCCCCTTTCGATAGCAAATCACAAGACAAAAATCATTTAATTAATGGCCAGTTAATTAAAAGTATCAGGCACAGAATAACTCAAACAAACATTAATAAAACTATTTCAGATTAGCATCAAAGAGCAAGCATAGTTCGAAACTGGCTACATCGTTTTCCTAGAATTCAAAAATTTAGTTCATTCCGAAAATAAAATCCAACATAACAGATTTCACCATATTTTCTTCAATTTGGAGCTTACGGGAAAGATCAACACTCGCCGCACCACCGTCGCGCGTCACGAACACCCCGAACACCGCCGTTGTTCGCCGCCTACCGATTCTTAAAAGATAGTACTTTTGCGTGCTTCCAACTCTCCTTTGCTGGCTGTGTGTGTATCTTCGCAGCACCCCCAAAAGAAAACCACAAGAAAGCTCTCCAAAAAATAATTTTTCCAAGAAACTCTATGTGCTTTTTGGCCTCCCTTCTCTTTCTCTCCAAGAAAAATCCTTTTTTTTCTTCCTATGGTGCGGCCTCTCTCCCCTCAGCCCCAGCGCACGCTGCTCTCTCAAAATCTCCTCTTGCACACGGCACTCCCCCCACAAGGAAACCCTCCCTTGTTGACTTTTCCATCCTTTCCTTTTATCCTTTCTTTCTTTGCTTTCCTTTCCTTTCTTTTTTTCTTTCCATTATTTTGTCTTTCCTTTGTATGTACCCAGTGCACACTGCCCTTATGAGATGACCTGGCTGCATGGCTGGGTCACATCTCATTTTTTGATTTTTTGATTTTCTTTTTTTTTTCAAAGGTACATGAATTGCCCTCCTCTTTCAAGCCCACTTTCGACCCTCTTACAGGTCATAACTCTCAAAGCTTCAAACAGAAAAGATGTAGAGCTCTTTTTCAGCTTTTCCCAAAATTTTGAATCATCTCAATCGGAGCTTTTATGAGAAAGTTATGCCAAGCTTACCAAGAATTGTCGAAAAAATCCATAAAACGGCGTATGCTAACTTCACGTCTAATTTCGGCCTTGATGCTGCCAGTATTTTGCAAAACCCAAAACACAAAAATTGTAGATTGTTTTCTTATCTTTCTATGGCATCTTGAATCATCTGAATCAAAGGTTGGATGAGAGAGTTACATACAGATTGCAAAGTACTGTCGGTTTTTTTTAGCTTCCAACAGTTGCTCTACAATAAAAAACACCAAAATTTCATGCATTACTCAATAAAACCCAAATTTTATAAATAGAACACAATGTTAGAATATTGAGAGTAATTAGGCATTTAAATACAAAATATCATTTGCAATGCATGAATTAAAGCTCTTAATTACGCAATTTAAGCGCGTAATCAATGGTGTAACACTGTTGCTGGACTGACCCCCCTCTTGGGATTGCATCAAAGCTAACATATTTGAAAAGTATTTTTGCAACCAAAATACGATGTGAACTTCTTGAGTTATTGAAATGAAAATGCAAAACTCAAAAGCTCAATGAAGTTTTCCTAAGGAAGACTTATTAATAAAGTCTCCTAGGAAAAACTTTAAGCCTTGCTCTCTAATAAGATAATCTCAATCAACACAAGCACGAGAGAGCTAAAGCCTAATGAGAAGAACATTCAAGAACACTTATAAAGAGATTTTAACAATAAGAGTGGGTAAGAATGAGTGTAGAAGGCTTGAAAATGAGTATAGGAATTTTTGAATTTCAGAGGATTTTGCTAATCAAGATTGCTAATCGATGACTAATTTTTGCAAATGAAGGGATATATATAGAATTCCCCAAACTTATAACCATTTAGGACACATTAGTCATTTTAGGAAAAGTTTAACTGAGGTTAATAAATTTTAACTGCGTTTTAACCTCAGTAATTCTCGCCAACCCAAGAGCACCAGTCGACTGTACTTAAGGTTCGGTTGACTGAGTGACATAGTTCGGTCGATCGCTGAAGAATTGAACTGAGAGTTCAGTCGACCGTACTAAAGGTTTCAAAGGCGATTTTCCATTTCTGTGCGGTTCGGTCGACCAGGTCAATTTGACCTATGATGTTCAATTGACCGGGAGGTTGGAATCTCCATCGTGGGGGTTCGGTCAACTAGGTAGTTGGTTCACATTTTTGGTCAGTCGACCGCGAAGTCAAACTGTTGACCCGGTGGTGGTTCGGTCGACCAAGTTTTATGAACTTAGCAAGGTTCGGTCGACTGTATTGTGGTCAAACTGTTGACCTCTAACTAATTTGGTCGACCAAATGTTCTTATACATTCTGGTTCGGTCAACCGAATATGCATTTTTAATGCACCTCAATTCTAATCCTCTTATAAGCACATTTGTTTATGCATGTATATGGGTCCTAAGGTAATTCTAGGTCTTTTTGAGCTTACATATCATATCATGCATCTAATGCATTTTATTATTACAGACCAGTTCCTATTTACTATTACAGACCCAAATGAAGGATTGAATTACAATACAACATGAAATAGTTTTCAGGGTCTTCAGGTCTTCATTTCATGTGCCATCAACTTGATTTGCAAATATATGCACTTGCACACAAACTAGATAGCCATCAAATATAACAAGTATTTGTCATTATCAAAACCGAGTGTGACCTATGAGGTCAACATTGTCTAAATATTGAATTGCTCCAGGCGTGTATATATGGAACAATGCACGACTTACAGGCGGAATGCCATTAAAATTTCAGTTGATTTTTCAAAAAAAAATGAAAAAAAGGTCATAAAGTGCATACATTAAGGGGGGAACTGTTAAAACCTTTTAAACATGTACGCATATTTTGAAGGGGGGGGGGGCATTTTTAAGAAATATTTAAAAATAAAATAAAAAACACCAATGGTTTGCCATCATCAAAGAGGTGGAGAATGTTAGCCCTAGTGGCTAAGGGTTCTCATTCCAGCTTGTTTCGATGACAACACCCCATTAGTGGTTCTTAAGTATGCTAACATTTTTCCTCAAGTTCAATTCAGATATACAGGACAGTTCCAAGGCAAGCATAAGGGTCTGATATATATCAAACAAGCAAAAAGCAAATGACCATCAACAAAGTTCCAAACAGGGCACATCTAAAGCTCAACCACCCAAACAAAGCATATATAAGACTCTACATTAATTGTATTTTTGTTAGATTGTTTTAGAGGTAGGATGGGTGTTACAACTCTTGTGAATATGGTGTGGTCAAGAATATCTTGCAAGAGACGAGCAAATTACATATGCATATAGTTCACAATAGGCTAAGACATGAAAACCGAGTTCACAAATGCATATCGAGTCACTTAACTGGATAAGATGTTAAAATGGCTTTCAAACGTATTTTATCAAATCAAGACATCTTATAACTAGTAAAAATAATTTTAGACAAGATTGGTTTTTAACTTAACAAAATATTATTTTTTAGAACTTGTCCTTTTTCATTTAGGTTTTTATTAAAGCAAAAACAGAGTGACTCGTCGACAAAGAGATCCCAAGGCCACCTAAAATCTTAGAGGTGACTCATCAACGAATGCAAGGATTTGTCGATGAATGTATATGAGTGGCTTATCAATGTATACAAGGGAATTTTCAACAAAAAGAAACCGAGACCTATTTGATATAAGAAGAATAGACTCATTGATGAACAGAGAAGATTCGTCGACAGATGCGTGTGTAAGGCTCGTCAACGAGGCCATGCAATTGTCGACAAGTGTCGGGTAGAAGAACGCATTTAATGTGCAATAACGACTAATTTCATATTGTCTTTTCTCCATTAATGCCCAAACAGCTCTCCGGCAAGCTGTTTGTCCCTTCGCCCTTTAATATGAGTCTTGTGTATTCATTTTACATTAAGTTGAGCACTTGGTTGTTAAGCACATTGATTGAGCATTCATTTCGAGGTTTTCATATTTGCTCATACTCTCTTGTTCTTTATTCTTGTCTTACACATCATTTACAAAGAGAGTAGTGGGAGGTCTAATTTGTATCAGTTTAAGAAGAAGCACTTTGAAGTTGCGCCTAGTTGTTTTTATTTGTTGTATTGAGGGGTTCTTTGTGAGCTTTTGTAAGGTGACTCTTGGTGAGCATCTTGTTGTAGCTCTTGGTGAGCAATCGTGTTGTGTACCCAAGATTGTAAAGGCTTCTTTGTATTAAAGGAGGATTGATTAGTGGATTTAGGGAATCCTTGAGTTGGTCTCAAGGCATGGATGTAGGCTTGGTGCCGAACCACATTAATGTCACAGTGTTAAGCTTTTCTCACCCTACCTCTTTTATATTACTTGCTTGTTAGTATTTTCTTTGAATATAAATTGTGATATAATACTCTTGCATCTTGCCAAGATAATTTTGTGATTATAGAAAAATTCATATATCCACAAAAGACGTCTATTCACCCCCTCTAGACGCACAACCAGGCCAACAAAAATTATGGGCATATTCTTAGTCTAAGATACTTTCCCATTAGCAGCTAATCAGAAAAATATATCTCCTATCTCCAAGAGAATTGTTCAATGAAGCCTCGTATACTCCTAAATTATCATTGCCAAGTAGTAAGGACATACTTATCATGCTCAAATTACAAGTATGAAAATATTATGCTTATTTTGAAAATTTCCACTTATAATTACTTTGGAATCAAGTACTGGATTGAAAAATAGCTCTCGAGCTATACTCAACCTAATGAGCATCCCCTGCCAAGGAATTCATGACTCATTATTTGGATGCTAATACCAAATTAATATAGAGAGAGGTTATCTTAACATAGGATTCACTTTGTTAAGATGTTTGCTTAAACAAAAGCTTCAACAAAATGCTTAGGAAAATTCAATATTGTATATTCTGCTATGCTTTTCCTAGAGCTGCTAGCTTTCCACATAATCATAATCAACGTTTTTAACTCTTAGAAGAAACTATAAAAATATATCCTCTATAACGGCAATGTTGGAAGGCTTTGCTGATATTGCAAAGTGATGAACTGGCTTGGTAATCATCCTTAACTCTACAATGCGATTTATTTTTGAGCATTCGTAAACTTATGGTTGACTGAAAAAGAAGAAAAAATTCTTCTTACACTTTTATACTCTTATCTTTTTAGTATCCTTTGTATAAAAGTATATATCCTTACTTCATTTATAAGCTCTCAATGTTTGACCAATCAATTAGAGCTTTATATTATTAGAAAATAATCATTGATTATTCATGAGTAAGGAAACCAATCTAGGCAAAATAGGTGAAACCGTCGACGGAAATCAACGAAAAAGGTTGATGCTTAGGTTTAGTACCACAGTTTTTATTAGAAAAGTCACTTAAAAACACACACATAATCATATTTAAGAAACACCAAAACCCTAATATCCCGCACCTCTATTTTTTCCCTTCAAAATCTTCCAAAAACCCTCAAATTCCCTCCAACGAGACTAGTATTATGGCTCCGAAGACAAAAAGAGGAAGTACCTTAAGGAGACATCTTCGCAATGTACTACGTATGGCACAGGCACAAGATTGACCACCCTTCCATTATTGTGCAACTTATGTAGGACAATCAACGAAAGAAGAATGGGTGCCTACTGTTTGCCTGACTACTGACATGCATACTCTCCTACCACGATTCGCAAGTTCTGTGCCAAAATATCGAAAATCTGATGACGAATATTCCAAGATCACCTTACATAGAATGCATTTTGTACAAAAATGAGAGATCCTTGCTATGGCTGAAGCAATGACAACAGGCACAAGGCCCAATAGACAAAGTCGAGGAAACTATGGAAGAATAAGAACAAGGAACAAGACAATTTGCTAATCCAGTTAAGATGGAAGAACCTGATGCTAGTAGACAACCTAATGCCTATATTAGGCAACGTCTTGTTGTGATAGATGCATGCATTAGTTTACTGGAACATGGGATTACCACACGTCTAAACAACTTAGAACATATGGTTAATGCTCATTACAATAGCATGGAGAATAGTCTTAATTGGCTTTTAGAGAATTTTGAGATAAATGAATAGTGCCTCTCTTTTTTATGATGATCAAAGGGGGAGATATAAAATTGGTGCAATTTTTTTATTTCTAAATCTTGATGAAAGTTCAATTTGACTTTTAGAATAAAACTCTGTATGAATGGAATGAGTCTTTCAAATTGCATTTTTTTTACGAAAGGAAAGAACTTTATAATTTTTGTATTGCATGTTATGTAGCTCTAGTAAAAATGAAATATTGAGTTGAATGAATTTTTCCTTATATGCATATATGCTGACTCTACGAGTTTGATCCATTTTTCATAATGACGAATCATGTTGTTTCTTACCTGTGCACTGAGCTCTTGAATAGGATTAACTATTAGTATGCACGGATGGTAAGAACGTAAGTAAGCCATAATGACCACAAAGAACATATCACATGATGGCATTTGAAGAGCAAAAAGAATGAACATATCACATGCTGGCACAACACTAGCAGTTCAGAATCTGAATCCAGTGACGACGAGGTTGCCAATTTGTGTCTAATGGAACATGATGACCTTGAGGTACAATCATCTTTTTCATCATCTTCATACTATTCTAGTGAATCTAAAAATGAAAATGATATGATTTCATATGATGAACTGAAACAAGAATATATGTACACTATTAAAATGCTTGAGAAGAAAACAAAGAAAATTTCTGAGTTGAGAAGCAAAGTCAAAGAACTTTCAAATCTAGTTGAACACCAAAATGAATCCCATGCATCTTTCATAAAAGATAAAGATTTGAAAATTGAGGAGTTAGAAAAGGACTTGAAAGATAAATCTGAAATTCTCTATAAATTTACTGAAGGACAAAACAATTTTGAAAAGCTCCTAGGATCTCAAAGAAATTTCCTAGAAAAAGAAGGGCTCAGTTTTAATGGTAAGGAAAATATAAAGAAAAGACATCTTTACATGGGGTATTTTACAAAAGAATCAAAGTCATTTGTTCCAACTAAGAATCATTATAGATATACTACATGCTTTAAATGGAGAAGGTTGGGTCACATACAATTCGACTGTCCTTTCAAAAATAAAGATGTAAAAAATAAGAAAGTATGGAAGGTCAAAGGTCAATCTAGCACTAACCCTCCTAGACCTAAGACAATTTGGGTACCAAAGCTAGTTGTTTAATTGTGTCTTACAAATTTGCTTAACATCAGCATCCTCAAAAGATAGATGGTATATGGACAGCAGATGCTCACGCCACATGACCGGGGATAAAGCAAAATTCACGTCCATCATACTCAAGGAGGAAGGGTTTGTTACTTTTGGAGATAATGTTGAGGGAAGGATCATAGGTGTCGGTAAAGTCGGTAATGATTCCTCACTCATTATAGATGATATTTTATTAGTTGAAGGTTTGAAGCACAGTTTATTGAGCATAAGTCAACTATATGATAAAGGCTACAAAGTATCATTTGAACATGACAAGTGCATAGTTGAACGCAAAACTGATAATAAGATACTGTTCATTGCTAAGTGTCATGAAAATGTATATACCACAAGCTTTGATAACCTAACTTCACAGAGTGTGACATGCTTATCTGCAATGAATGAAATAAGTTGGATTTGGCATAGGAGACTAGGACACGCAAACATGGATTTAATCTCAAAACTAGTTAAGAAAGAATTAATTAAGGGACTGCATAAGGCTAAACTTGTGAAAGATAAAATCTGTGATGCATGCCAACTAGGAAAACAAGCAAGAACAAGCTTTAAGAAGAAGAAAGAGATCTCCATTACTAGGTCACTTCAAATGCTACACTTAGACTTATTTGGACCTACCCAATTCAGAGTTTACAAGGAAAATCATACGCTTTTGTCATAGTTGATGACTTTTCAAGATACACATGGGTACTATTCTTAGGTCACAAAGATGAAGCATGTGAAAAATTTATAAACCTGTGCAAGAAAGTCCAAAATGAAAAGGGATACACAATTACTAAAATTCGAAGTGATAGGGGTAGAGAATTTAAAAATCAAGGCATGGAATACTATTGTAATTCATTAGGAATTGCCCATAATTTCTCAGCTCCTAGAACACCACAACAGAATGGTGTAGTTGAAAGGAAGAATAGGTTTATACAAGAAATGGCCAGAACTATGCTTAACGAACATAAATTACCTAAATACTTCTGGGCCAAGGCAATGAATACCACCTGCTATGTGCTAAATAAAATTCTGATTAGGCCATCACTTAATAAGACTCCTTACGAACTATGGAATGGCCATAGACCAAACATATCATATTTTCATGTCTTTGGTTGTAAGTGTTTTTTGCTTAAAGATAATGATCATCTAGGAAAGTTTGATGTGAAATCAGATGAAGGTATCTTCCTAGGGTATGCTTTAGATAGTAAAGCTTATAGAGTGTATAACAAACGAACATTGACGACCATAGAATCTATTTATGTAGTGTTCAATGAGTCAAATCCCTTCTCCAAAAGAACTGATGAAGATGAAGTTGAATTAAACAAGGAACTAGAAGAACTATCAATTGAGAATGATTCATAAAATAAAAATGAACTTAAAGAACCATCCATTGAAATTGATCAAACTTCAAATGAGGTTAAGGAACCACCTAGAGAATGGAAATACATAAAGAATCATCCCATAGATCAAATAATAGGTGAACCATTATGTGGAGTAGCCACTCGCTCCTCTGTTAGGAACATGGTTAGTCATTTTGCGTTTCTATCTCAAGAAGAACCTAAGAATGTAACTGAAGCTATAGAGGATGAATCTTGGGTGCTGTCCATGCAAAAAGAATTAAATCAATTTGAAATAAACAAAGTATGGACTTTAGTTCCCAAACCAGAGGATAAGTCAATCATAGGGACTAAATGGATATATAAGAATAAGAAAGATGAATATAGAGTAGTTGTGAGAAATAAGGCTAGATTAGTAGCTCAGGGATATAATCAAGAAGAAGGTATAGATTTTGAAGAAAAATTTGCCCCTGTAGCTAGGATGGAAGCCATACAAATGCTATTAGCATATGCAGTTTTTAAGGATTTCAAACTATATCAAATGGACGTCAAAAGCGCATTTTTAAATGGCTATATAAATGAAGAAGTGTATGTAGAACAACCTCTAAGCTTTGAAAACCATAAGAATCCAGATCACGTGTATAGACTGACGAAAGCCTTGTACAGATTAAAGCAAGCTCCTAGAGCTTGGTATGATAGGCTAAGCGGTTTTCTATTAGAAAATGGATTTATAAGAGGAAAGATAGATACAGCCCTGTTCATAAAGTCTAAGAAAGATGATATTCTCCTAGTGCAAGTATATGTAGATGACATCGTATTTGGCACTACAGATAAAGAATTGTGTAATGAATTTGCCAATACCATGCAAAATGAATTTGAGATGAGCATGATGGGTGAACTAAACTTCTTCCTAGGACTTCAGATCAAACAAGCAAATCATGGAATATTCATAAATCAATCAAAATATATTAGAGAGTTACTCAAAAATTTTAATACGGAAGATGGAAAAATACTAGGTACACCTATGAGCGCTTCATTGAAATTAGATAAAGATGAACAAGGTATACCAGTAGACGTCAAGCTATATCGTGAAATAATAGGTAGCTTGTTATACTTGACTGCCAGTAGATCCAGTAGACTAGATATAATGTTTTGCGTATGTTTGTGTGCAAGATTTCAGTCTGCACCAAAAGAATCTCATTTTCTAGCTGTTAAATGGATACTTAGATATTTGATAGGAACTGTGGACATTGGATTATGGTATCCTAAATACACATCCTTTGAGATTATTAGTTATTCAGATGCTGATTTTGCGGGTAGCAAAGTGGATAGGAAGAGTACTAGTGGTACTTGTAATTTCTTAGGACACTCGTTGGTCTCTTGGTTTTCCAAGAAACAAAATTCAGTTGCTCTTTCCACTGCTGAGGCTGAATACATAGCGGCAGGTAGTTAATATGCTCAAACGCTTTATATGAAACAACAACTGAAGGATTTTGGATTAAGTTATGAAACAATACCTACAAGTTGCGATAATATGAGTGCAATAAATAACTCAAAGAATCCCATATTACATTCACGAACTAAGCACATAGAAATACGACATCACTTTCTTCGTGATCATGTACAAAAAGGGGTTGTAACACTAGAGTTTGTATGCACGGATGAACAATGGGCAAATATATTCATGAAACCACTTGCGGAGGATAGGTTTATTCAAATTAGGTGTCAATTAGGTCTCATGCATAGTAGAGAGGTTGCTTAGATTCATGTTAGATGATATAATTTAGGGGGAGCAATGTCAGTTTCGATATAATCACTTGGTATTGCATTAATCAACAATTGGACACATTTAAAACTTTAAGATTTCTAAGGGGAGAAGAATATAAGGTACGTCTACTCATGCTTTATTAGTTTACACCTTTTTGTTGATGTCAAAAGGGGGAGAAAAATCGGGAGCAAAAATTGTGATTGAAGTTATGCAAAGGGTGAGATATACAAAGGGGGAGAAATCATTGTTAATGAGAAATCGTTGTTAATGTCATGGTTGAAACATCATGAGCATATCTATTATGAGCATAGCATATTCATCATGAGCATATTTCATACTTCATTTGGATTCGAGCTAAACACTTTGTATATGAACATGAGCATATTGTCACTCATTGAATATTTAATGCATTAATTGAGGGGGAGCCTTTTAGGCATAACCTATTATATATTTTTTCTCGTGCTTTTGTCATCATCAAAAAGGGGGAGACTGTTGACTCTACGAGTCCAATCCTGTTTTGATAATGACAAATCACTTGGTATTCGATCTATACATTGAGTTTGTGAACAGGAACAATATTAAGCATGCACGGACAGATAACGAGTCATGGAAGTCACAAAGTAAAGCTAACAAATCTTGGCAAGATCTATGGAACTCAAAGAGTATGAGAATCAATATGCAAGTGGAAAAGTTCAAGATCGTATGGGGAATGGGTATTTATAACTCATGTACTTACATTTTCGTATGATTTAATTTGAGGCTCATCGTAACTTAAAATGATTTTAGGATTCATGCATTTCATGTATATTATTAGGGAACCTTCATGGACATAGAAATGCTTTTGAAATCATGGAAAATATGTTTTATAAAAGGCCGAAGAAAAAGAGCAAAGAATTTTTTAAAATTAGAAAAAGGAAATAAAAAAAATGGACTTCGGTAACCTAAACTTCATTTCAGTAGCCTAAAGAATTTCTTCGGTTGCCTAAAGATTAAGTTCGATAGCCTAAAGAATTAATGGGAATCACAGAACCTGGCAGAGGCACTTCGGTCGCCTGACCTTGGAACCTCGGGCGCCTGAACTTGCCACTTCAGGAGCCTGAACCCCACTTCGGCTGCCTGAAGTTGTAGGAAAGTTTAAAAATCAAATTTTTATTAAAAGAATGCGCGAGCTATTTCATTGATCCAACGGCTAAGATCAATCCTAAGCGTAAGATACTATATATGCTTAATATCTAAACCCTAGAACGAAGCTAAGACACACAACAAGAGAAGAACTCATCGTACTGCAAGATCGTAGAGAAACTAGAGTTGATTGTCTGCACTTCATTCTACTTTCATTGTCTTTGGGTAAAGCTATTCCGAAAATCAAAGGGCATTCATTCATTCAACTGTACTTCAATCTAGTATTGAGGTTTGATCATTCAAGTGATTGTTTTCAAGAACTTCTCACCTCATTACGTATTCTTGAACATCATTAGAAAAGGTTTGATCTTGAGTGTGCATATTTGTATAAAAATTGATTTTGGAAATGATCATTACTTGAGAAACATTATTTAACTTGGTTGATTGATTTTTGATTCAAGAGTTTATAAATATACATATATATCATTCATTGAGCTTATTATTGAAAAACCTATTTTGATTAAAAGGTTGATCTTGAAAGTACCTATACATATATATAGTTATTCTAAACAAGATCATTACTTGATTTAAATTGTGTGGTTGATTAAAAGGTTTGATTCATGTGTGTGTTTTCTAAAGGAACTATATTTTAGTTATATTAACACTTGATTAAATATCCTTGGCACTTATAACTATATATTCTATTGAGGGATAATTTCTGAAAAACAAGATACTTAGTTGTGATTGAATACTTGAAAGAAAAACTTTGTGATTTTGATTGATTTAATATTCAAGACAAATTTTTTGTTAACAAGTTCACTTCAAATATATTTATGCATTTTTGCAAAGTCAATCAAGAACCCTAGTATACTCCAACACATTTTAAATATATCTTTACTTTGGAGTTTTGGTTAAATAAGGACTTGTGTGTTGAAGCATATCATACATAAAACGATTGTATCGTTTTCATACATTCATGAGCTTCAAGTTATATCATATGCTAATGTATTAGGAAATTGAATTGTACTCACAAGCTTTTGTTAGAAGCATTGTTTTGAGTGTTATTTTTCATATCTTATTGTATACACGATTCGGTGTGTGAACCGGTGTGTAAGGAAAGAGTTGTATCTCTTGTAAACAGCGGAATAGGAGGGAGTTGTACCTCTTGTAAGCAGCGGATTGTAAGGGAAGCTCCATCCCAATTTAAGGAGCAGGGATTTAGTAAATCCTTGAGCGGTTGCTCAAGGGGAGGAGGCCAAGTCGGCTGAACCTCGTAAACTGTGTTTGTCCTCTCTCTTCCCTTTACTATTTATTTTCAGCATTGCATTTAAATTGTGTATATTGCATGCATAGGTTGGATAGTCTTACGCTTAAGTAAATTGAGTAACAAGATTTTATTGGTAAATAAATAAGAATGGTTTAAGGGGTAAGTTAGTGTCAAAGACTTTTTGAATACCCAATTCACCCCCCCCCCTTCTTGGGATTACACCCAATTCAACAATATGGTTTGTAATAATTACATCTCATGCTTGATAAGGGTTGTACGATCGAGATAGAAAAGACCATAGACTGACCAGTAGGGCCCTAAACCCTTAGTACAAAATGTTATAACTTATTCACACATGCTTGAATAAGTTCAAGAACAAAAATAGGGTAAAATATGCAATTTCAAATAGCCCTAGTCGACCAAACTTTTTGAGTTCAAATCACCTCGGCTGAGCAATGTTAAAAATTAGAGACTTTTTAAAAGGGGCTCAGGCGGCCATCTTGCTTATCACAAATCTTCCTCATCCCCCAAAACAAAAGTACCAATTTGACTCGTCTGCCGAGGCAGAACGGCCCTCGACGTTAAAAACTAATCAACCAACCGAGCTTAACCATTCAAGTAATCAAACATTAGGCCAGGCAACCGAACCTACGAAGGTTTGGAAAATCGCTTTGGCTCGGCCAACCGACACAATGATCGGTCAACCGAACCCTCTAGATCTTTGAAATTTAGTATGCCAATTTGGGCAACCGGCCCATAGCTCCGGGCGACCGAACCTCTTGGGTTCACGTATTTTTATTGCATTAAACAGGTGTTAATTTTAATTAATCTTTTTCAAAAATTTCCTCTATATCCCTAACAATCTAAAATTTAGGGAATTCTATATATACCCCTTATTTGTCCAGATTAGCACACAATTAGCATCATAATTAGCAAAAAATTCTCTCTAAAATTCTTAAACTCCCATTGCTTATACTTCACATTTTCAAGCTTATATTTGATACTCTCTTATATTTTTTCTTGCTAAAATTATTTTAAAACCTAGTGTATTATTTTCTTATACTCCTTAATTGCAAATTAATTGCAAGTTGAAGGGAGTTTGATTCTCATTGTTGTGTGTATATTCATTTATTTTTTTGAAGCTTATTACTCTCACATTCTTGTATTGTTTGATATTTTTTTAAGAGTAAGCTAAAGTTCTTCTCATTATATTTGATTGATAAATATCATTTGGTAAGAACTCATGTTAGCTTTTGAGTCTTGGCATCCTTATTGCCAGAATCGAAAGCTTGCTTGTGCCTTTTGATTAAATACGTTTTTGCAAGCTTAAACCCTAATCTCAGTTGTGCTTAATACTTGAAAAATATTTTGTTGAGATATTCACTTAGGGTACTGATTACATTATCTTGAATCAAAGGTGATCACTCTTACGTATATACAAATATGTACACATTAATTAAGAGCTGAAACAATGATTAACCAAATCTCACTTGAGCATAAATTCTTATCACTTGTGAGTGCATTGGTTGTATTGTGTTTATTGGTCTATGTATATGCTTAGCTTAGAAGCATCTGTGTTGTACGCGAAATTTATATTGATTGATTGTATTCCAGACATAGCCTGAGGTGGGTATTCTCAGCACCTTTAAGGAGAGGTTGTAAAGGTTGGGGTCAGCCCAATTAATCTGACCTGGAGTTTTCCTTGTCCTATAAGGAAAGGGTGCTGTAATCCGCGTTGCTCCACTTGCAAGTGAGTTTTAGTGGAATCCTCGGGCTTGCGAGCTAGAAGCGGGGACATAGGCACAGTTACTGAAACATGATAACACAGTTGGGACCATTTATACCTTATTTGCTTTACATTCTTATGCCTGTTTGATTTAATTTATCTGGAGCAAATTATTTATGAATTCATCTATATGTTTATTTCATATGTGTTGACCGTATAGGTCATTCTCGATTTTGATAATGACAAATACTCTTTATATTTAATGGTTTTCAAGTTTGTGTGCAAGTTCTTATTGGCAAGTTCATATTTGATGGCACGTGAAAGCTTGAAACCTGAAGATTAGTTAATGTTGTAATTTATATTATCATTCAATTCGGGTCTGTAATAGTAAATACGAAAAAGGTATGTAATATTTAATGCATATCATGCATGTAGGAACTACAAGCTCAAGACCTTAGAAAGACCTTAGGGAGCACCCTTCGGTCGATTGACGCCAAATTTTTGGGACTATCTCAAAACAGCCTTAGAAAAGACCCTAAGTCTTGCACAATCACTTAAGTAAGTCCCCAATATCACTCTCTTCATATTAGGGGAATTAAATTTGGCTAAAATGGACTTAATTGAAAATGTTGGGAGTTTTCGGGAGACCGAACCCAAGCCGTGTAATATGGCTCGGGCAACTGAACAAGTCAACATGTTGACTTCATGTTTTGGGCACCTGAACCTATATTGAGCGTATCTCCCTCGAGCAACTGAACCTGTGTCAGGTTCCTTTTTAACTACTCGAGTGCCCGAACTATCACATTCAAAATGGGCTTAGGCGACCGAATTGGCTGGTTCGATTAATCGAACTTGAAATCAAGCACCCAAACCTCAGACATTTGGCTACTGACTTTGATTCAGCCACTCGAGCATAATTTCAAGCACCCAAGCCTTTTTAAAATGATTTTCTTGCTAAGTTTGTTCGGGCGACCAAACTTAAGTTCAGCCACCCGAACTTTTTAGGTTAAAATATTTTAACTGATTTTTTAAAGAGGGGTAAAATGGGTTAATTTCATTAAACTTATTTTAAACTTTTCGTATTATCCCCATTTAGTCCCCAACGGTCAAAAAATCCTCATTGCCTATAAATACATGTTCATTTGTCATAATTAGGAAGGATTAGCAAAATTGATTAGGGCCAAACTCTCTTAAATTCAAAAATCCTTCTTTAGCTTATAATACTCCAAAACACTTATACACATCATCCTTCTTGATCTTGTAAGTGTTGAATATATTTTGTGTGCTTGTTCTTTATTCATACTTGCTAATACTCTTATTAGATTATATTGATTGTTTGATTTTATTAAGAGTAGAAGCATCAAGTTCTTCTACTGATTTAACTTGATAAATCTTGTGTGGGAAGACTTGGAAGGTTATGGTTCTTGCATTATCATTGCAAGTTACCTAAGCATATATTTTTGCATGCAAAAATCATTTTCAAAGCTTGTTTTCAAACAATTCTTGTACTTGCTACATTAAAGAAAATATTTTTGAGTTTATTTGAATATTATTGCTAACATCTTTGAAACCCTAATCTGACATTGAGATTTAGCTTATCTGGTTTTCAAAGAATAGCTTGTTTGATACACTCTTGTGCTTGATTGTTTATAGACATAACCTTGAGTGTTGATTGCACACATAGAACACCCTTGAGCTTATAATTCTTATATTATTGGTGTGCATTGATTAGTGCTTGTGTTGAATCGATACATAGTCTGCTTAGTTAAGAAACATTTATTTGTATGCAAAATTTGTATACATTTGTTGTATTCCAGGCGTGGGCCTGAAGAGGGAAACTAACTCTGTTGAATAGTCCCAGACTGGCTTAAACCCGGTTAGGAAAGTTAGGTGCGCCATCTTGGTAAGGCGTGTTGGTTAAGGTCAGCCTCGTGAATTGACCTTGTTGTAACTGGTGTCGTTCCACCCGTTAAGTGAGCATTAGTGGAATCTTTGGGCTTGCGAGCTAGAGGCGGGGACGTAGGCAGTATTGGCTGAACCTCAATAACATATTGTGTGTGTACTTTATATTTCCGCAGTTTATTTTACGCACTTTCATTTTCAGCACATGTATGTATTCTGTACAATTCTTTATATGATGTACATGTGTTAATTGGGTTTATGATTGGATAGAAAGACCCTAGGTTTATGTAATACTGTTGCTAATTAAATTGAACCTAGGAAAGAAAATTTTAAATACCCAATTCACTCCCCTCTTGGGAATACACCAAAGCTAACAATATGTACTTTAGATTGACTCTAGTGTTGTGAAATACTGCTTGTTGGAAGTTTGACTTAGAAGTTTTAAAATCTCCAATTCACCCCTCCTCTTGGGATTACAATAAAAACAACATATGGTATCAGAGCCTTATTGCATTGACTTAAATGTTTTTGTAAAAAGATCGCAATGGCTCACACAAGTGTAACCCCATTTGCAGAGGGACGCTCGTCCACACATCCTCCCATTTTCTATGGCATGAACTATACCTTCTGGAAATAGAGGATGCAAATTTACCTTCAAAATATTGATTGGAAGGTATGGAGGGTGGTGTCCAGAGGAAATTATGTCCCTGTTAAAACTGTAGAAGGTGCTAGTGCACCTAAAACGGAAGATGAATACACTAACGATAACATGAAAGTTGTTAATGTTAATGCAACTACCATGAATGTTTTATATTGTGCTTTTAATGTTAATGAGTTTAACAGGGTTATGGCATGCACCACTACGAAGGAAATATGGGATAAATTAGAGGTTACTTATGAGGGCACTAGAGATGTAAAGGACAGTAGGATTGCCATGTTAACTAGTGAGTATGCGGCCTTTAGGATGAAGTCTAGTGAATCTATGCATAGCATGTACACTCTTTTCACACACATCACTAACTCACTACATGCACTTGGCAAGACCTATTCCACATACGAAATGATTAGAAAAGTTCTTAGGGGACTACCACCAGTCTAGGAAGCAAAGGCTACTGCCATTACCGAGGGTAGAGATTTAAAGGCAATGATGCTAGATGAACTTATATGGTCACTCATTACATACGAGATGGTAATTAATGACCATATGAGTGAGCATAATAGAATAAAGAAAGTACAGCTTTGAAAGCATCCATAAATAGCTCTAGTGAATATAGTGAGCCAGAGTTAGGAGAGGATATGGCTATGCTAACTTTAAAATTTAGTAAGTTCTTTAGGAAGAATGGAAGGCCATCTAGAAAGTTCCAAAGATCAACATCTAAAAAGGGTGAGTCAAGTAGAAAAAAAATGAAAAATTAGATCCTCTTATATGCCACAACTGCAACCAAGTCGTTCATATTCGACCAGAATGCCCATTATTGAAAAAAGATGCGAAAAAGAAAAAGAAAGCAATGAAAGCCGGCACTTCTTGGGATAAACATAACAACAGTGGTTCAAACACTAACTCCAGTGACACAGAAGTTGCAAATTTGTGCTTGATGGCACACAGTAATGAGGTACAATCGTCTTATTCTTTATCGTCTTATTATTCTAATTCTAATGGTGATATCATGCCTACATATGAAGAACTGCAACTTGAGTATATTCGTATTTGTAAACTGCTTGATAAAATGAATAAGAAGAATAATTTCTTGGAAGATAAATGTAAAAATTGGTCAAAACTTTTTGAAATAGGAAAGCACTCTCATTCTGCTTCATTAAAAGAAAAAAAATTTGACAATTGTAGAGCTTGAAAGAAAATTGAAGGATAACTCCAAAACTATTTGCAAATTCACAGAGGGCCAAAACAATATTGATAGAATCCTTGGAGTTTAGAGAAGTTCTCTTGATAAAGAAGGTCTTGGTTTTAATGGAATTAAAAAAAAGAGGCAGAAAAAATCTTTATTTGGGACATTTTGTTCTTGAATTAAAATTGCACATCCCTTCTAAAAACTCATTGTGGCATGTAACATGTTTCAAATGTAAAAGAAAAGGCCACATTCAGTTGGATTGTCCATTTAAAAACAAAGACATGAAAATTAAGAAAGTGTGGAGAGTCAAAGGTGAATCAAGTACTAACCGTTATGGACCCAAGAGAATTTGTGTACTAGAATTAGTTACCTAAATATTTATTGCAGGTGTGTTTGAGATCATCTTCCTCCAAGGACAAGTGGTACATGGACAGCGGGTGCTCACAGTACATGACTGTTGACAAGGCTAAGTTCGCTTCCATCACACCCAAAGAAGGAGGACTTGTGACCTTCGGAAACAATGCCAAGGACAAGATCATTGGATTAGGTAAGGTTGGTAAGGAACCTTCCCTAGTTGTTGATAATGTATTATTAGTAGATGACCTAAAACATAACTTGTTGAGTATAAGTCAATTGTGCGATAAAGGTTATAGGGTGTTTTTTGAACATAACAAATGCACTATGGAAAATAAATTTGAAAACAAAATTTTGTTTACTGCTGATCGTCATGAAAATATTTACACCACTAGCCTTGATAACTTAGCATCTTAGCATGTGACATGTTTTTCTGCTATTAATGAGGCTAGCTGGCTTTGGCATAGAATACTAGGGCATGCTAGCATGGATTTACTATCAAAGCTTGTCAAAAAAGAATTAGTTAAAGGCTTACCTAAAACACCATTTGCAAAAGATAAAATCTGCAATGCATGTCAAATGGGTAAGCAAACGAGATCTAGTTTCAAGAAAACAAAAATCATTTCTACTACTAGGCCACTTCAAATGCTGCACTTAGCCTTATTCGGTCCTAATCAAGTTCAGAGTCTATGAGGGAAATTATATGCATTTGTAATTTTGGATGACTATTCTGGGTTCACATGGGTACTATTTTTTACACATAGATGAAACTTGTGAACAATTTACAAGACTTTGTAGGAAAATCCAAAATGAAAAGGAGTACAAAATAACACACATTAGAAGTGACAGGGGAACAGAATTTAAAAATGAGGGTATAGAGAACTACTAAATGAGGGTATAGAGAACTACTGTGACATAGAGGGTATATGTCATAATTTCTCAACACCTAGGACTCCACAGCAAAATGGAGTTGTTGAAAGAAAGAATAGGTCCTTACAAGAAATGGGTAGAATAATGCTTAATGAACATAAATTACCCAAATATTTCTGGGCCGAAGGAGTGAGCACTACTTGTTACGTAATGAATAAAGTTTTGATCAGACCCTCTCTTAATAAAACTCCCTATGAATTATGGAATGACCATAGACCAAACATCTCCTATTTTCATGTCTTTGGTTGTAAATGTTTTGTGCTTAGGGATAATGAACACCTAGGAAAGTTTGACTCAAAATCTGATGAAGGAATTTTTCTAGGTTATTCACTCGACAGCAAGGCCTACAAGATATTTAATAAAAGAACATTGGCTTGTTATTGAGTCTATCCACATAGTCTTTGATGAATCTAATCCCTTCTCTAAAAGAGCTTATGAAGATGATATTGAAATAAGAACAGTATTAGAGAAGCTTTCCATTGAAAATAATGTAGATAAGAATTCAAAAATTAGAGATACATCACCTGAGGATAATAAAATTGAAAGTGAGGTCCTACCTAGAGAATGGAAATTTGTAAGGAACCATCCAATGGAACAAATCATAGGTGAACCCTCATGTGGTGTTGCCACACGTTCATCTTTGAGAAATTAGGTGAGTCATTGCGCATTCTTATCTTAGGAAGAACCCAAGAATATAAATGAAGCCATAGAGGATGAATCATGGGTTATGTTCGTACAAGAAGAACTAAATCAATTTTATAGAAGCAAAGTCTGGACTCTAGTTCCTAGACATGACGATCACACAATTATTGGAACCAAATGGGTTTATAGAAACAAAAAAAAAAAAAAGGATAAAAATGGAGTAGTGAATAGAAAAATAAAGCTAGGTTAGTAGCCCAGGGGTATAATCAAGAGGAAGGTATAGATTTTGAGGAAACATATGCTCTCGTAGCTAGGATGGAAGCCATTAGGATGTTGTTAGCATATATGACTTTTAGAGACTTTAAACTATATCAAATGGATGTTAAAAGCACATTTTTAAATGGCTACATCAATGAGGAGTATATGTAGAACAACATCCAGGGTTTGAAAACCACAAATTCCCTAATCATGTCTATCGCTTGACTAAAGCCTTTTATGGATTGAAACAAGCTTCTAAAGTTTGGTATCAGAGGCTTAGTGGTTTTCTCCTACAAAATGGATTTACCAGAAGAAAGATTGACACTACACTTTTCATTAAATCTAAAAATGATCAAATGCTCCTTGTGCAAATATATGTTGATGATATTATCTTTGGAGATACAAATGATGAACTGTGTAATGAGTTTGCCAATTGCATTCAAAATGAATTTGAAATAAGCATGATGGGTAAACTAAATTTCTTTCTAGGCCTTCAGATCAAACAAGCTAGACATGGGACATTTATTTGCCCATCAAATATGTTAGGGATTTACTCAAGAAATTTATTATGGAAGACGAAAAAATTTTAGGAACACCTATAAGTTCTTCCACAAAACTTGACAAAGATGAGTAAGGTATACTGATAGATGTCAAGCTCTACCGTGGTATGATTGACAGTATTTTGTATCTTACTATAAGTAGGCCTGATATTATGTTTAGTGTTTGTATGTGTGCTAGATTTCAGGTTGCACCTAAGGAGTCCCATTAGTTAGCAGTTAAGAGAATACTTAGGTACCTTGTTGGAACTGCTGAATAAGGATTATGGTACCCTAAGCATACCTCATTTGAGATTGTCAGTTATACAGGTGCTAACTTTGCCGGTACCAAAGTAGATAGAAAGAGTACTAGTGGCACTTGTCACTTTTTAGGACAATCTCTGGTTTCTTGGTTCTCCAAGAAATAGAACTCAATTGCACTAACCACAGTCGAAACTGAATATATTGCGACTGGAAGTTGTTGTGCTCAAATGCTTTATATGAATCAACAACTTATGGATTTTGGATTTCACTATGACACGATTTCAGTCAAATGTGATAATACTAGTATAATTAAAATCTCAAAGAACCCCATCTCACATTCACGAACCAAACACATAAAAATTAGACATCATTTTATTTGTGACCATGTGCAAAATGGGGATGTGGCACTTGAGTTCTTGTGCACTAATGAACAATTGGCTGACATATTCACGAAACCTCTTCAGGAGGACAGATTTATACCAATTTGACATGAATTGGGCCTAATGCACAATAGAGAAGTTGTCTAGAGATAATAGAGTGCATAAACTCAAGGGGAGCAACTTAACTTAAAATACTATGGGTCTAAAAACTTAGATTTCTCACTTTTTTTTTTGCATGAGAAAGGTATTAGCTATCTATAATGAATTGCATGTTTATACTTGTTTATGGATATTGGATGCACTATCTTTATTGCGTGGATTGCCTTGGACTATATTGGATACTATGTATGCTTGATATTGAATGATGTGCCATATGGTAAATTGCCTACCCAAATAAATCAAGTTTTTGAAGAACATTTTTTTTAAGAAATGCTCTACTTTCAAACGGCATGCTGCTGAAATTTCAATAAATTCTTCCCAAAGTTATGTGTTTAAAAGGCTTTAGCTCTTTTTTCTAATGCCAAAAGGGGGAGAAGTATGAAAATTTGGGTACTTATTTTGGAATAATCTATCTTAGCATGATCTTTATTCTCTATGTACATGCTTAGTACATAAGCATATTTCTCAAAACTTGAATGCAATTTTATTTAAGATGTCATCTATTATGAATATGCTTGAACTATAATGTTACATTTTATTTGAATGCATATTCTTAGGGGGTGTCTCTTTAGGCTTACCAATTTTTTCTTATTATATTTGCCATCATCAAAAAGGGGGAGAATGTTGACTCTATGAGTCTGATCCCATTTTGATAATGACAAACCACGTTGTTTCTTACCTGTGCATTGAGCTCTTGAACAGAATTAACTCTTAGCACGCACGGATGGTAAGAATGCAAGGAAGCCATAAGGACCACAAAGATCATATCACATGCTGGCATTTCAAGAGCAAAAAGAATGAAGACCATTTGTGTCTATTGTAATCACATTCAATTTTTTCTTTTGGTATGTAATAATTGCATCTCATGCATGATAAGGGTGGTGTGCTCAAGATACAAAAGACCATAGACTGACCACTAGGACCCCAAACCCTTAGTACAAAATTCTATAACTTATTCACACATGGTTGAATAAGTTCAAGAAAAAAATAGGGCAAAATATGCAACTTCAAAGAGCCCCGGTTGATGGAACTTTTTGAGTTCCTCAACCACCCGAACAAAAATCCCAATCTGTCTCGTATACCTTGGCAGACCGGCCCTCAAGGTTTAAAACTGACCGTTCGACCAAGCTTGACCATTCGGATAACCAAACATTAGGCCAGGTGACCGAACCTATGAAGGATTGGAAAATCTCTTTGTCTCGGCTAACCAACACAGTGTTCGGGCAACCGACCCATAGCTTCGGGCAACCGAACCTCTCGGGTTCACGTATTTTTACCGCATTAAACAGGGGTTAATTTTAATTAATTTTTTTCAAAAATTCTCTCCTTATCCCTAACAATCTAAAATGTAGGGAATTCTATATATACCCCTCATTTTTCCAGATTAGCACCATAACTAGCAAAAAATTCTCTCTAAAATTCTTGAACTCCCATTGCTTATACTTCACATTTTCAAGCTTATATTTGATACTATCTTATATTATTGCTTTGCTAAAAATATTTTAAAACAGAGAGTATTATTTTCTTATACTCCTCATTTGCAAATTAATTGGCAGTTGAAGGGAGTTTGATTCTCATTGTTGCGTGCATATTCATATATTATTTTGAAGCTTATTACTCTCACATTCTTGTATTGTCTGATATTTTTTTAAGAGTAAGCTAAAGTTCTTCTCATTATATTTGATTGATAATATCATTTGGGAAGAACTCATATGAGCTTTTAAGTCTTGGCATCCTTATTGCCAAATTCGAAAGCTTGCTTGTGCCTTTTGATTAAATACGTTTTTGCAAGCTTAAACCCTAATCTTGGTTGTGCTTAGTACTCGAAAAATATTTTGTTGAGATATTCACTTAGGGTTTCAAAGTTCCTTTGATTATATACTGATTACATTATCTTGAATCAAAGGTAATCTCTCTCACGTATATACAAATATATACACATTTATTGAGAGCTGAAACACTGATTAACCAAATCTCACTTGAGCATAAATTTTTATCATCTATGAGTGCATTGGTTGTATTGTACTTATTGGTGTATGTATTTTCTTTGCTTAGAAGCATCTGTGTTGTACACAAAATTTATATTGATTGATTGTATTCCAAGCATGTCCTGAGGTTGGTATTGTCCGCCCCATCAAGGGGAGGTTGTAAAGGTTAGGGTCAACCCTATTAATCAGACCTAGGGTTTCCCTTGCCTAGTAAGTAAAGGGTGTTGTAATCAGTGTTGCTCCACCTGTAAGTGAGTTTTAGTAGAATCCTCAGACTTGCGAGCAAGAGGCGGGGACGTAGGCACAGTTGCCGAACCTCGATAACACATCTGGTGTCATTTATACTTTATCTGCTTTACATTCTTGTGCATTCTTGATTTAATTTATCTGGAGCAAATTATTTGTGGATTCATCTATCTGTTTATTTCATACGTAGTTTAGATTGACTCTAGGGTTGTGAAATACTACTTGCTAGAAGTTTGACCTGGAATTTTTTAAATCTCCAATTTACCCCACTCTCGGGATTACACTAAAAAGAACAATATAATAAGGGGAGCAAAATTTATAACTTATTCCAACCATAAGCATAAATTAAGTGGAAACTTTTAATAATATTATGTAAGAACGCCAATGGTTTGTCATCATCATAAAGAGGGAGATTGTTAGCCTTGGTGATTACATTATCCTAATTGGCATATTTTGATGATAACAACTCATTAGTGGTTCTAAGTAAACTAATCTTTGCATATCAAGTATGACAAGGATAACTAAAATGCAAAGATCAAGTAAACACTCAACATGTTAGACATCTCAAAAAGGGGGAGATTGTTAGGCTTAGTGGCTACATAATCATATTTAATGTATTTTAATGATATCAACTTAATTGTAGTTCCAAGTTTAACCTATCTTTGTAGATCAAGTTAGTGCAGGTACAAATGACAAATACATGAAAGTACTGGATCAAGTGCAACGATCGGACCAAGAGGACATTCTAGTTGGAAAGATCAAGATGGCACTCTCTTGAACGAACTCAAGCAGATCCAACAAATTCATAGTGTAATAGGGAGTGTTTGAGGTAGAAACTATTGTAACTCTTGTGGTATTGTTTCAGGAAAATTCATTAAGCAAAAGTTGAGCATATGCATTTCATATTAGGTTATAAAGTATATAGGATATCACCAAACACTTAGGTCAATTTGGGTTGGATTGATCAACTTGTATTACTTGATTCGGAGGCTCAATAGATTATTTAGGAAGAAGAAAGGAGTTGCAAATGAAGGGCTCATAACCCCTATGTAGTGAAGGAAAATAAAGGGGGTGTAACCCTTGTAACTCTCCTTAGATTAAAGGTACAAAGTATAGAATACCAAGAGGGTGCTTGACCTATAATGGGGACTTTGTAATGACCCGAATTAAAAATGGAATTTAATTGATAAAAGAAACGGGAATGGAAACAAAAATAAAGAAGGAAGCTACCAAGCGTCGTCGACGAACACAAGGTTTCATCGACGAAGTCTTTAAGAATTTCGTAGACGAACACAGGGCTTCGTCGACGAGAAAATATCGAGAGGGGTTCTGAGGTAGCCTGAATTTTGTCGACGAATACAAGGTCTCGTTGACGAAATTTATAAAGAACTCGTCAACGAAGATCGGGCTCGTCGACGAATTCCGCTGTCTATATATATGGAAAATCTAATTTTTATTTCATATGAAGCTTCCTCTCTCTCACTCTCACTCTCCTCTTTGGCCCTCTCACTCTCTCTCCTCTATTTTGGGCTAGTTTTACGCCGGATCGAAGATCTGAGGCTACCACGACACTCCTGGTGAAGTTCCCTACAAGTTTGCTGGAGCGGATCATTGGGGAAACGAAGTTGGAAATCATCCTAGAGTTGAGGTAAGGCTTTTTAAGCCAAATTAGACTTTATGGTAGTTATAGAAATTGATGTACGCATGAAAATACTGATGTTTAGTACTGGGGGTTTTGAGTTTCAGGGTATTGAGTAGGAAATCCTATGGGAGTTAGGGCTAGGAAATTTGAGGGGCTTTCTCAGTAGCCAGGTAAGGCAATAAACTAAAGCAGTAATTTTTTATGCATATTATTATTAATTATGAGCACATTTATTTTCAGAAAAGCCTATGCTATCTTTGTATATTACATACGAAATGTATGATTGGAAAATATTGTTATTGTGATGAAAATGTATATGTATGTATAAGATGCCAGAAATGGTGATTTTAAAAATATGAAGTAAGACTTAACAGCACATATGTGGCATGAACATTATTTTTATGTGAAGTGAATCATGATATGAAGGATTTTATGATCAAAGCATATTTTCAGGTATTTTGAAAGACGAGTTATGTTATACTGAGTTTGACGAATATATGATAAATGAGTTATTTTCAGAATGTAAATACCTAAAACGTATCTGGCGCGAGGCCATATTTATATTATCGGCACGAGGCCGTATTTACGATTTTGGCGCGAGGCCATAATTATTATGATTTTGGGACGAGGCCATACGTATGATTTCGACACGACGCCATACCTATGTTTTCAGCACGAGGCCGTGATGATATTATGTATGTTCATGTATTATATGTTATTACAGTCAGGATGTTAGTTTAGTTCAGTTCAGGGCTCGGTACCGTAGCTATATGTGTAGATTAGATATCAACTTCAGATTAGTGCTAACTATCCCACGAGGGGATGAGAGATAAATAGTCGATGTCGCTTTCAGTAGAGTGTGGACGTCCACCTGGCAGTCCGGACCAGGGTGTAGCGGGCCCATCGTACTTACAAACATATTTGATTCAGTAGTGGTCGGCCAGCCATTGTCATGTCCTGCCTTCAGGCTGCATAACCCATCATGGGGGGTAATACATGACATTAGCTAGCTATTCATCCTGGTATATTTTCAATATTACGAGTTATAACAGATGTTTATGTATGTTATGATTTATTAACGAATATGAAAGTACATGATTATCCAGTATGATATTATGATTATTCCAGAGTTATGAAATGTACTGTATATGTATAAGCACTTTAAATATTCATGTTGCCACACAGCTCTATTTAGTTTATTTTCCCTTACTGAGAAGTGTCTCACCCCCAACATTAATATATTTTTCAGGAAACCTAGAGAAACCGGCGGGTCAAGGCTACCATTGAGTGAGTGGAGCTTCCATATTAGAAGGGTAAGCATTGAACTAGGACTAGGAGATTTTTGTTGTATGGTCCTAGTGCCATTTTGATAGTTTGAGAGTTGTATATATATATATGTACTGAATTGGGAGATGTAGTGAACTCTGGTATTACATTTCTGGTATTATGTTTTATGTTTGGATGTTGAGATTTTATTTTACTGCTGCTTAGGTTTTTCGCTGTGTTTGACAGATTTTCCCGCTACCCATGAGTTCGAGTTGATCATTTTGTATTTTATGTGACATTTATATTTAGAAATTGAGGGACGTTACATTTGGTATCAGAGCCTACGATACTAGGTTCTGTAGACTCTAGAGTGCAGCAGTAATAATACTAGAGTATAAGATAAGGGAATTTGAGGTCTAGTTTTGTAGTCTAGATGGAGGACTTCCGTGGTGGTTTGTATGATTTTCCTGGGGTGACGATTTTAGGAAAGTCATGGTAAACTATCATCGGGTTGGATATCTTGGTTGCAGGATTGAACCTTGAATTGAGATCAGGAGAGATGAATTGATTAGGAGAAAATATTATAGGAGTTGGATGATATGTATAGAGAAGAAGGTTTTGAGTTGAGTTACCTGTTTTTCAGGATGGACCTTGATGGCAATAGTGCCCACGCCAGTGGGAGTGAGGGTGTTGGACCCTCAGGCGCTGTAGGCAGTGATTCAGACGTCGTTCTACGCTGCATGGCACAACAAGTGATGGCAGAGATTGCCAGGAGTTCGAGGGAACAGGGTGGTCCATGTGTAGGCCACGGTAGTACGATTGAGAAATTCCTAAAGATGAGTCCTCCAGCTTTCTCAGGAGGGACAAATTCTGCAGTTTCTGAGAACTGGGTGCAGGAAATGGAGAAGATATTTGCAGTACTGCAGTGTTTAGAGGAGCAGAAGGTATTGTTTGCCACCTATAGACTGATTGCAGAGGCCGAGAGATGGTGGTCGGCAGTGAGACTTTTAGAGCAGTAGAGGACTATACCTGTGGAGATGTCATGGGAACGGTTTAAGGAGATTTTCTTCGATAAATATTTTCTAGCCTCTTCCAAGGAAGCTAAGATTTCAATGTTCCTGAATCTAAAGCAGGGACAGCTGTCAGTATAGCAGTATGCGACGAGGTTCATCGAGTTATCTCGCTTCGCCCTGTACATCATTCCAGATGAGGCGAAGAAGGTACGACAGTTTTAAAAAGGCTTGAGGAGAGAAATATATAAGCAGGTATCAATTCTGAAGTTGCAGGATTTTGCTGAGCTAGTGGATAGAGCCACTATAGCCGAGATTGGTGATCGGTTGGAGGTGGAGGAGCAGAGACAGAAGAAGAGATCCATACCTTCTGGTTTCCAGCAGGGGGTTAGACGTGGTACGTGGAAGAGAGGTGGCTATTTTAGGGACTGGAGACAGGAGACCAGGAATCGTGGTTTCCAGGGTATGCAGCCATCTCCAGCTTGCCCATCTTGTGGGAAGAGACACCTAGGGGAGTGTCGTGCCAGGAAAGGTGTCTGCTACAGGTGTGGGGAGCCAGGACATATGATGAAGGAGTGTCCGACACAGATTGGTACTGCTCCTGCTCCTAGACATTCACGAGGAGGTTACCAGGCACCACGGGGAGGCCAGTAGAGGAATACAGCCCCAGCCAAAGTTTTTGCTTTGATGCCAGGCGACACTGAGGCAGCCGGCAATGTGGTGACAGGTACTGTTCATATGTTTTCATTTAAAGGTATTGCACTTTTCAATTCTGGTGCCACACATTCATTTGTGTCCTTGGGGTGTGCTAAATTATGTGGGGCGGAGACGCAATCATTCGATGTTGAGTTGTTAGTGGCTACACCGACCGGGTCAGCAGTGAGATGTAGTAAGGTACTTTGTGGTTGTCTAGTTGATGTTCAGAGGAAGATCTTATCTGCTGATTTGGTGGTATTAGATATGCACAGGTTTGACATTATTTTTGACATGGATTGGCTAGCGACTAATTCTGCTATTATAGACTGTCGTGCTAGAAAAGTGATATTCAGACCTCTAGGGAAACCAGAATTCAGATTTATAGGGTCACGAGTACAGTCCTTACCTTATATGGTCTCAGATGTTCAGGCGAGGAGACTACTTCAGAATGGCTGTCTGGGATTCGTGGCTTTTATAAAGGAAATTTCAGAAAATGAATTGAAGCTTATTAATACGCCTGTGGTGAAAGAATTTACAAACATGTTTCCAGATGAATTACCGGGTTTGCCGCCTGATCGTGACGTAAATTTTTCCATTGATCTACTTCTAAGTACAGCGTCTGTTTCTAAAGCACCATATCGAATGGCGCTGGAAGAGTTGGTAGAATTGAAAACCAGTTGTAGGATTTACTTGATAAAGGCTTCATACGGCCTAGTGTATGGGGAGCTCCAGTTTTATTTGTGAAGAAGAAGGACGGGTCTATGAGGATGTGCATAGATTACAGAGAGATTAATAAAGTGACTATCAAGAACAAATATCCTCTACCCCGTATCGACGATCAGCTCCAGGGTACACGGGTATACTCTAAGATCGATCTCAGATCAGGTTACCATCAGGTGAAGGTGAGAGTAGAAGATGTATCGAAGACGACTTTCAGGACCAGGTATGGGCATTACGAGTTTCTTGTTATGCCATTTGGTCTGACGAATGCTCCTACAGTATTTATAGACTTGATGAATAGAGTCTTTCACCAATACCTGGACTAGTTCGTGGTTTTTTTTATTGATTATGTACTGGTCTATTTGAGGAGCTATAAGGAGCATGAGACACACTTGAGGCAAGTTTTGCAGATGCTTAGAGAAAAGACGTTGTATGCAAAATTCAATAAGTGTGATTTCTGGCTCAAGAAAGTTGGATTTTTGGGGCATGTTATCTCAGGAGATGGAATTTCAGTAGATCCTAGTAAGATTGAGGCGGTGGTGAATTGGGCTACACCAAGGAACGTCCAAGAGATTAGGAGTTTCTTGGGGTTAGCCGGTTATTACCGTCGTTTTGTTGAGGGATTCTTAGCTTTGTCAGGACCCTTGACATGACTGATGAGGAAGAATTCCAGATTTGAGTGGGACGATAGCTGTTAGTAGAGTTTTCAGGAGTTGAACTAGAGGTTAGTCACAGCGCCAGTATTGATCATCCCATATGCGGGTGAGGGTTATACCATATACAGTGATGTGTCCTTGAAGGGACTTAGCTGTGTGTTGATGCAGCATGGCAGGGTAGTAGTGTATGCGTCTAGACAGTTGAAAGAGTACGAAAAGAACTACCCTACCCACGATCTTAAGCTGGTTGTAGTAGTACAAGCACTGAAAATTTGGAGGCATTACCTGTACGGCGAGCAGTGCAAGATTTTCTCCGACCACAAAAGTTTGAAGTATTTCTTCACCCAAAAGGAATTGAATATGAGACAGAGAAGGTGGTTAGATTTGATTAAAGATTTTGACTGTACTATCAGTTACCACCCAGAGAAAGCAAAAGTGGTAGCTGATGCACTGAACAGGAAATTTGGGGTATTAGCGTTGGCAGCTAAGGAGATCCAGCATCCGATTATGATGGATCTAGAGAGGCTCGGCATAGAGTTAGTAGAGAGTGATCTTCCAGTGTGTATTGTCAGCCTAGTAGTACAACCCACTTTGTAGGAGAGAATTAAAGCTACTCAGAAGGAAGATCCAGAGTTAGTAGAGGTGATGGATAGAGTGTAGAGTGGTTAGGAAGAGGAATTCTGCATCTCAGATGATGGAGCTTTGCGGTTCCATTCCAGACTGTGTGTTCTTGTAGATGCTGACATTAGAAGGACATTTTAGAGGAGGCTCACAGATCTTTGTACACGATTCATCCCGACAGTACGAAAATGTACAGGGATCTACAAGAGTTTTACTGGTAGGGCGGAATGAAGAGAGAGATTTTCGAGTATGTAGCCCAGTGTTTGACGTGCCAGCAGGTTAAGGTTCAGCACTAGAGGCCGACAGGGCAGTTGTAGCCATTATTTATCCCGAAGTGGAAATGGGATCACATATCTATGGACTTTGTGTCAGGACTACCAACGGCATTACATGGCCAATATGCCATCTGGGTGATTGTTAACCGTTTGACCAAGTCCGCCCATTTTCTTCCTATCAAGATCAGCTATTCCCTCAACCGATTGGCAAAGATTACATTTAGGAGATAGTTCATTCTCATGGGGTGCCTGTATCCATTGTGTCAGATCGAGACCTACGATTCACATCACGATTTTGGAGGAGCTTGCAGGAAGCTCTGGGGTCTCAGGTATCGTTTAGTACGGCATTCCATCCTCAGTCAGATGGACAAACTGAGAGGACGATACAGATACTAAAAGATATACTCCGAGCATGTGTTTTAGATTTTGGGGGTAGCTAGACTCAGTTCATGCCATTGGTAGAGTTTGTATACAATAACAGTTATCAATCCAGTATTGGCATGACACCTTTTGAAGCTTTGTATGGTAGGAGATGTCGATCTCCTTTATATTGGGATGAGATGGGTGAGCGGCGAGTTGTTGGACCAGAGCTAGTACAGCAGGCATATGACAAGGTTCGGCTTATTAGGGAAAGAATTAGTGCAGTTCAAAGCCGACAGAAGAGTTATGCAGGAATTTAGAGTTTGACGCAGGTGATCATGTGTTTTTGAAGATAGCTCCATTGAAAGGAGTTGTGAGATTTGGTAGGAAGGGTAAACTTAGCCCTAGGTTCATCGGTCTGTTTGAGATTTTAAAGAAAGTGGGACCGATAGCCTACAGGCTAGCCTTACAACCTTCATTATCCAGAATTCACGACGTATTCCACGTATTGATGTTGAGGAAATATGTTCCAGATCCTTCTCATAGTATCAGTTATGATGAGTTGGAGCTTAGTGATTCACTGGGGTGTATGAAGAGGCACCAGTACGTATTCTGAATAGGAAAGTACAGAAGCTACGTAACAAGAAGATTCCTCAAGTAAAAGTTTTGTGGAGGAATCATGCAGTAGAAGAGGCTTCTTGGGAGACTGAGGAGCAGATGAGACAGAGGTATCCGCAACTATTTTAGGAAGTCTAATTGTAATTAGAAAATGTGAGTAAATATGTAGTTTTCTTTTACAGGTACATGTATCGTTTTAGTAGTGTAGTGTTTTGTTTTGGGAGGAATTTTCTTTTGATATGTGTAATCTCCCAAGACTTGAGTTGTAACCACAGTATTCCTCTACCATAAGTGAGGGTAAGTAATAAAATAAGTAGACCATTTTGCGTAATAAGGGATGACGAATTATGAGAATAGTAAATTTCAAGGACGAAATTTTTATAAGGAGGGGAGGATGTAACGACCCGAATTAAAAATGGAATTTAAATGATAAAAGAAAGGGAAATGGAAACAAAAATAAAGAAGGAAGCTGCCAAGCCTCGTTGATGAACACAGGGTTTCATCGATGAAGTCTTTAAGAATTTTGTTGACCAACACAGGGCTTCGTCGATGAGAAAATACCGAGAGGGGTTCTGAGGCAGCCTGAATTTCGTCGACAAATACAGGGTCTCGTCAACAAAATTTTTGAAGAACTCATCAACGAAGATCGGGCTTGTTGACGAATTCCACTGTCTATATATATGGAAAATCCGATTTTTATTTCATATGAAGCTTCCTCCCTCTCTCTCTCTCTCTCTCTCCTCTTCAGCCCTCTCACTCTCTCTCTTCAATTTTGGGCTGGTTTTACGCCAGATCGGAGATCTGAGGCTACCACGACGCTCCTGGTGAAGTTCCCTACAAGTTTGTTGGAGCGAATCGTTGGGGAAACGAAGTTGGAAATCATCCCAGAGTTGAGGTAAAGCTTTTTAAGCCAAATTAGACTTTATGGTAGTTATAGAAATTGATGTACGCATGAAAATACTGATGTTTAGTACTGGGGGTTTTGAGTTTTAGGGTATTGAGTAGGAAATCCTACGGGGGTCAAGCTACGAAATTTGAGGGGCTTTCTCAGTAGTTAGGTAAGGGAATAAACTAAAACAGTAATTTTTCATCCATATTATTATTAATTATAAGAACATTTATTTTCAGAAAAGCCTATGCTATCTTTGTATATTACATACGAAATGTATGATTGGAAAATATTGCTATTGTGATGAAAATGTATATGTATGTATAAGATGCCAGAAATGATGATTTTAAAAATATGAAGTAAGACTTAACAGCACATGTGTGCATGAACATTATTTTTATGTGAAGTGAATCATGATATGAAGGATTTTACGATCAAAGTATATTTTTAGTTATTTTGAAAGACGAGTTCTGTTATACTGAGTTTGACGAATATATGATAAATGAGTTATTTTCATAATGTAAATACCTAAAACATATCTGGCACGAGGCCATATTTATATTATTGGCACGAGGCTGTATTTACGATTTTGGCGCGAGGCCATGTATTTATATTATCGGCGCGAGACCGTATTTATACGTATGATTTCAGCACGAGGTCGTATCTATGTTTTCGGCATGAGGCCGTGATGATATTATGTATATTCATGTATTATATGTTATTACAGTCAGGATGTTAGTTTAGTTTAGTTTAGGGCTCAGTACCGTAGCTATATGTGTAGATCAGATATCTACTTCAGATTAGTGCTAACCGTCCCACGAGGGGATGAGAGATGGATAGTCGATGTGGCTTTTAGTAGAGTGTGGACTTCCACCTGGCAGACCGGACCAGGGTGTGGCAGGCCCATCGTACTTATAGACATATTTGATTCGGCAGTGGTCGACCAGTCATTGTCTGGTCCCGCCTTCGGGCTGCACAACCCGTCATGGGGGGTAATACATGACATTAGCTAGCTATTCATCCTGGTATATTTTCAGTATTACGAGTTATAACAGATGTTTATGTATGTTATGATTTATTAACGAATATGAAAGTACATGATTATCTAGCATGATATTATGATTATTCCAGAGTTATGAAATGAACTGTATATGTATAAGCACTTTAAATATTCATGTTGTCATACAACTGTATTTAGTTTATTTTCCCTTACTGAGAAGTGTCTCAGCCCCAACATTAATATATTTTCCAGGAAACCCAGAGAAACCGGCAGGTCAAGGCCGCCATTGAGTGAGTGGAACTTCCCTATTAGAAGGGTAAGTGTTGAACTAGGACTAGGAGATTTTTATTGTATGGTCCTAGTGTCATTTTGATATTTTGAGAGGTCTATATATATATGTACAAAATTGGGAGATGTAGTGAACTCTGGTATTACATTTCTGGTATTATGTTTTATGTTTGGATGTTGAGATTTTATTTTACTGCTGCTTAGGTTTTTCGCTATATTTGATAGATTTTCCCCGCTACCCACGGGTTCGGGTTGATCATTTTGTATTTTATATGACATTTTATATTTAGAAATTGAGGGACATTACAGACTTGATGGGTGAAGGTAAGACATTTTACAATAACAATTTATGTACTATTGTCACACTTAGTCTGACCTTCGTTCCCTAACTTAATTATCAAAGAGATCCCCTTGAATGCACCTTTGAATGCACCCCAGATTCTCAAAGATTTTCAATTTTCTTTTTAATAAATAAAGGTCATGTATCTATCCATCAAATTTTGGTAGCAATAAAATAGACACATATACATACTTATGAGTGTGTGTGTGTGTGTGCACACACACACATAAAATGTTGAGAAAGAAACAAAAAGAGAGAGAGAGAGAGAGAGAGAGAGAGAGAGAGAGAGAGAGAGAGAGAGAGAGAGAGAGAGAAAGCACAATTAGAAAGGAACAAAGTGATTCAATAATATCTTAATTCAACAGTTTTGTTCTTTAGGAGGGGAAGAGAGTTTAGAGAACTTCCCATTTCCTTTTTTTTTTCTTTGAATATAAACCACTTTAATTTAGAGGGTTTGGGAAAGATATGAGAGTTAGACTTTTGTGATTAATTATATTCATTTTTTGAATATATTTTAGGAAACTAATTTTAAAATTTAAATTAGAAGAGTGTAGCTTTGCTTCTTTTCATTTTCTTCCATTCCTTTTGCTTATTTTCTTTAAAAATCATTTGACTTTTTCCCTCTTAACTTTCAAATTAAGGGTTAATATTTTGAGGGGATTGCATAGAAGAGAGAAATTGAAATGAAGCATGGTCAAAGAAATGATTTATATCAAGGAAAGAGAATAAGAGTAAAGGCACATTCTATAAGATGTAAACATGTGATACTAAAATGTAAATGAAAAAAAAAAAAAAAAAAAAACCTAACACATACTATAGTGATCATTCTGTAAAATTTCATCATGGTAGATTATGTCAATCAAATTCATGATCTAGTCAAATATCTTTGGAATCTTATATGTTTTGCTACATACAAGATACTAATGAGTGAGGCCATGCACCTATTTTTAGTGGTCTTAGGACGGCATAACTTTCTCTAAGCTCAACATTGTTTATAAATTTAAAACAATCTTTTTTAAATGAGGCAATTCACATCTACTTCAATTTCTTAACCAAGTATACCTGAACTTAAATTAAAATAAAAATTTTCAGATAAGGAATCTTATCTTATACTACTTAATCAGACAAAAAGTTCGAAGTCTATAACGCATAAATTCTTGACATATTATTAAAATATTAGTTAACATGCTGTTGACGGGTCAAACTTTCGTTAGCTAAAATGCATACGTAATATTTTGTAACTTTATGCTTTGACTTCTTTTCCTTTGTCTGTCTAACCATCAAGTTTTTTTCGAATTACTTTTTTTTTCGTTATTTTATTTAATTTACGTAATTATTTTTCTTAAACTTATATATATTTTAAAAATTACGAAAGAACTATTTTGCCTAATATAAACTTAAAAATTCTATTTTGCTAGTAGAACACATCATTACCCAAGTTCACATATTAATTGAAATTAATATCCATTGTTTTTCTTTTTAATCCTGTACATTAATCTAAATAAATTATTTTAAATAAATAAAAGTCCTAGGAACCATGCTCTACTCACGAGAGACTTTAGAGATTCTAGAGCATAGACGAACCAACCGTCCCAACTCCTAACCGAGTGGTGGCCCAAGTGGCGTGGGACCCTATGGACCCCTCCCTAAATCAAACAATGTGGCTGAAAAAGGTGCATAAAAACAACGAGGGCTGTTTCGTCCATTAAAGCGGTGAGCAAGTTATAAATGGACAATACCCACCACCCCCTCCCTTCCTCCCACCTCCCTTCTCTCTACTCTCTGACTCAGTGCGAGCGTGGTTTTGTCGTCTCCTCCTGACTTCAATTTCATCCTCTGTCCAATCTGAAATCTCACATTGTCACCTACCAGCAGCAATTACACCTCTCTGTTTTCTCCTCTGTTTTTTTCTAGAGCCTGAAATCCATATATTTCTCCCATAACTCCTGCCGTCTTCAGATTATCACCCCTTTTCAAAATGTACGACTCTACGATTTAGTTGGGTTGCCTATGGATTGTAGTTCCATTGAGGATGGATTCATTTTTGTGTTCCTAAATTGATATATCTGTGTGCAGATCATACCCAGAAAGAGTAAAAACAGCAGATGACTAACCAGAATGTGGCAGTTTCTGGTGAGGAATCGGACATCAGCGTGGCGATCACCGTCACCATGTCGAACTCCTCTCGGTTACCCCCGGCGGTGCCCAAGCCGCCAGCGGCGCCCGGCGGCTACATAACCGCTATTTCCCGGAAGCGGTTCTTAAAGAATCTTGAAACGGGAGGGGCGGCTAAGGTCAATGCATGGTTTGATTCGATGCGGGCTTCTTCGCCTACCCATGTCATGTCGGCTGCGTCCCTCTCGGACATTGAGGAGCAAAGCACTTGGATGGTAAATTCTGATTTTGGGACGCCGGGAGATGGCATGGAATGGGGATGTTTCTTTTACATTGCTGGTTTTGTCATTTACTCACTGGATTTGCTCTGTTTTATGTATTTTGCGGCGGAACAGGTTCGCCATCCTTCGGCGCTGCGCACGTTCGACCAGATAACGAATGCCTCAAAAGGGAAGCAGATAGTAATGTTTCTGGACTACGACGGTACCCTGTCTCCGATTGTTGAAGACCCAGATCAAGCTTTCATGTCCCTCGAGGTTGCCTTTCTGCTCCGTTTCATCTCTCCATCTCCCTCCGACTCTCTTAAATTTGAGATTTTTATTTTGTTTTATTTAAAGTCTTAAAATTGCTATGATTTTTCGAATCAGATGAGGGCAGCTGTAAGGAACTTAGCCAAATATTTTCCCACAGCCATAGTGAGCGGGAGGGGCAGGGACAAGGTACATTAAATCTTTAGATCGGATGAAAGGTTCGAAGGTATTCGTACTTCGCAGGGGGAAAAAATTCGTACATTCTGATGGATTTTTTTACTTTTGCTGCTGGTAATATTTGCAGGTTTACAGCTTTGTAAAACTAGAAGAGCTTTATTATGCAGGGAGCCATGGCATGGACATCAAGGGACCGGCCAAAGGTCCCCAATACCAGATATTGAACTGCAAAGTACTACTCAGAAATCAAAATATTTATTACAGTCCCTTCTTCAAAAACATAATAATCACTTCTTCTAATTTCGAATATTTTGTTTTGTTTTCTGGGTATTTTTTTCAGGCTAACAAGGCTGTTCTTTTTCAACCTGCCAGTGAATTCTTGCCCATGATTGACGAGGTTTGCTTTCTCTTACCTGCCTGTGCAGCCGAAAAAGGCAACCATATATGAAAAGACATTTGTGGGAAAGATTTACTATCGAAAATAAAAAATACAATTAACAAAATTTTAATTTTACACACCTTAATATTTCATTTTTCTTAATTTTTTATTTTAAATGATACTTGATATAAAAAAAAATTATAGTAAAAAATGAATTTCTTCATTATTTTTCTTTCCTTTCCGTTCCTTCCTGACCCTTAATGATTTGTGAAATTACAAATTTCAGGTGTACAGAGCATTGTTAGAGAAAACTAAGTCTACCCCAGGGGCCATGGTGGAAAATAACAAGTTCTGTATATCGGTTCACTTTCGCTGCGTTGATGAAAAGGTACCACCGAAAATCATGTGTAATAATTTCATTATTTATGTAGTCTGAATTTAATATTTTTATTATATTTATTAAATTATATAAGCAATTATTACAGTTGTTTTTCTGAAAACAAAAACAGAGATGGATAGCATTGGCTGAGGAGGTCAGATACGTGCTCAGCCAGTACCCACAGCTTAAGCTGACTCAGGGGAGGAAGGTATGTATAGAGATACTCCTTCGCATTGACAGCGTAATTATTAATTGTCTCTGGGCAAGGAAATTAAAGTCTATGCAATAGGAAATAAAATAATGGGATCAATTAATTTTATGTACAATAGGTGTTTGAGATCCGTCCGACCATCAAATGGGACAAGGGAAAGGCCCTCGAGTTCTTGCTAGAATCACTTGGTGAGTGCCATAAACAAACAACCATGGGTTTTCACTTTAATTTTAATTTCTTAATTATATTTTTTGGCAAAAAATTCGGTCAAACTCCCCTGCCCCCTTCTTTTTCGGGTTAAAAACAATTGCCTCTACATATATATATTTGTTAATTTCTAATCTATTTTTAGGATATGCCAATTCTAATGATGTTTTGGCCATTTATATTGGAGATGATCGGACTGATGAGGATGCATTTAAGGTACATATCTTTTGTGGGTTGATTTTTGTATAAATCAATTAAACTTTTTCTTTGAATTAGTCAAGTAATTTAGAATTGATCATATATGATTGTGTAGATGCTGCGTAAAAGAGGACAAGGGTTTGGGATTCTTGTGTCCAAAGCACCAAGGGAAACAAGTGCCTTCTATTCTCTGAGAGAACCAGCCGAGGCAAGAACAGTGTCCTAGCTTGCTACTCTGATCTCTCCATCACTTTCTGCTCTTCGATATTTTATTTTATTGTATATGCATATATATATATATATATATATATTATTGCCTCTTAATTTTTATTTTTCTTTTGTTTTAAAATTCTGTGCTAGATTATTAATTTAGCATTCGTTTATTGTTTTCACAGGTTATGAACTTTTTGCAACAGTTGGTAGAATGGAAAAAATTATCGCCACAAGGATGACGCGTAGATGGTGTAATAAGTACAGACTAGCTAGGAAATGAATCCACCTTGAAAATTTGGCGAAGGGTGGATTGAGATAGTGTTTCTTCTTGTTCGAATTTTTTTTTTTAAAAGAGAAAGTTATGGTCAAATTGTAGTTGGTAAATTAAAAAAATAGTTCAAATAAAATCTCTCTATCTGGATCTGTTTGGGGGGGGGGGGGGGGGGGGTGGTGTTCTAAAAGAGTTGAGTGTGCAAGCGCATGCCGCAGCCCGCGTGCTGCACGTGGGGTGGGGAAAAGGCAATGTTAGCCTGTTGCGGGTCGCGGGGGGCTGTATACATAGTTGCCAAAATCTGAAATATATACCTCTAACTGTTACTTTGAAATACTAACAGAGAGTAAACTTCAACGCATACAAATGAGCCGCTGGGTCTTAAGCTAGATCCATCTCTCTGTAGCTGTGTGTGTGCGGGTGTCATTATTGTTATAGCAGGAAAGATGTAAGGATTTAATGCAACTAGAGATTGATTAAGAAGCTGAAAGAACAAGATGTGGAAACAAACCAAATTGTGTAAAATCAAACCAACTAAAGGTAGAGAGCGGATTGTACAAGTAATCACGCACGCTAAATTATTTCAAAAAGAAGAAAAGGAAATAGTCAAGTTCGTTTCAGAAAATGCAACAGAAATCAGCGCCTATCATCGATCAGACAACATATTAGTTTTGAAAGGAAACGCAACTTACATTGTAAGCAGCTAGCTTGTAAGTTTTACATTTCTAATGAGTTTTCGTTTAAATTTGCTCCTCTGTTCTCTTTCTTTTCTCAAATTTCGCTTTTAGATTAGCATGCACGGTCATTAATTTTTCATTTCCTTTTGGTGGGCAAATATCTCACTAATTCATGAACTGGGCGGGGAACTCATTAAATCGTGTATTAAATATCCTCATACTAATTAATCTTTCCGTTTCAGTAAGACAATTGGACGTGCATGCCTATTTAGAGGAAACAGTGATGTAGGGCTTAAGAGTAGAGGCCCACTTCATGATTCATGAATCCATGATCCTTAACTAGTTAGCTAACAGAGAGAGAGAGAGAGAGAGAGAGAGCTCAATAGCTTAAACTCAGTGGATTACCCCCACAAATTAATAAAACTAGGAAAGACTAAAGCTACTTGGAACGCGAATTATCCCACAAATTAATCAAACTAGCTAGGAAAATCTAAAAAACTACTTGGGTGCGTTCCATGGGAACCCTTCTGTCTCTGCACTCCCATACCCAAGCCACGCCTCGTTTGTGGGCTCATGCTCTTCCATTACCTTTTTTCTAAAAAAAAAAAATTCAACCTGAAGGAATGCAGCTCTATACATAGCATCCGGTGGCCCGCTTGCCATTAAGAAACAAATAAATAAAAACCCACAAAGCATATAAGAAAAATCAAAGAATTTTGGGCATGCAGCCAAATACTGTGAATTCACGACTCCGCAGGGCGTGTGATCACTCTACGCATCCTTGCGTTCACACTTGTAGGCGTGTGATCACGTATCCTTGTGTTCACACTTGTATAGCCATATGGTGCGCATATATATATATATATATATATATATATATATATATATATATATATATATATATATTGTTAGAAAATATTAGTACAGCTATATAACAACATAAATACAAATCAAATACGAATACAAATATAAATGAAATTCTCAATAAGAATGAGACATGAATGTCTTGCTCTCTTTGAAGAGATTCAATTTTTCTGTGATTTTTTTAACTTAATCCATGAACCAGTGCAACAGAACTTTACTTTGAGTTGTCTCTCTTAGTATACAAGAGTCCAATTTGAATCATATGATTCAATCTAATTCTTCACAAGTGGGGAAATCCAAAACTTCACAAAGAACACATTTCTTAAGTTATCAAACTCTTTGTACTTGGATGATAGGAACGTATGATAATAGTGATGTGAAGGGAATTGTATGTAAAAATGTATCTTAAAGTCAATGCTTTAGGGTATATATAGCTAGGCATACAAGTCTTAAAAATAAGGTCCAATTAATATATTGAATTTAATAAACACAAAAAGTCAAAACCTAAACAAATAGATATCTAACTCTAATGTATGATCTATTAGCATAACCATAAATGATCCTTGTGATAGAGTATACTCCGATTCCCGACCGTGCTCCAGACGACTGGTGCACCCTTGTTGCTCTATACCATCGAACGACTCCTTAGATTGTTTAGCCGTGTTCCGGTTAGTTTAGTACGGTAAAGTCGCTGAGCTTAGATTACGCAAAAAACATCCTAAATTATACTCATTGAAATTAGAATAGGGTTTCCAAGAGAGGGCTAAATTGGATTAATTAATTTAAATTATTTTCAACTTCTTACTTGTTTTAGTGCAACAACAAAAATGTAAGTAAATCAATCAATTTATAATCACAACCAAAGCACACCACAAAGTACTAAAAGTTAAAACAATCCAATCAACCACAATATGAAAATCTATCAATCATTTAAGAACTTGATGCTTTCAGCTTTTGGTAGCAACCCTGTATTTATTTGCAAGCCTTGTTTTGATTTTGATTTGTAATGCGCTCTCTTAACGAAGATTTCCGCAAATTAATCAACGTACTCTCTTGTAGGTTTCCACAAAAGGTAAATTAAAAATGTACTTTATAAAATTAAGAGTCTTCTTTTAATTTTTACTAAAGCCTTGCAATCAGCAGTATACATTCAACAAATAAAAATATCGTGCAAAAAGTAAAGGGTAAAGCAGAGAGAAGAACACCAAGTTTTTACGAGGTTCGGCTTATCCCCAACCTACGTCCTCACCTTTGGCAAACTACCAAAGGATTTCACTATATTAGTTCCTTCGCGGGGTGGGCAGAACAACACCATTACAACCACTCCTTAATTAGGTTAGAGTTTGCATCTCCAAACGATATTCCCTCGTTCAGTCCAACGATCCAAGCACTTGAACCGTCAATCTACAAAATAAAATTTGAAGCAAGGTGTATAAGAGAAGCTCTCAAAAGAGCTGATTAGTACAAATTCAGAGCTATATACTTCAAAGCAAATCAAATATGAAATTCAGATTGAAGGCCCAAGAGTATATCACCGAAGGATTCTTTCAATGGATGAAAGAAATTAGAATTGTAGCACAATACTAGAGATTGAGAGTCAGCGAAGCCTCAATAGATTTCGTGCAAGTTGAGAGAGAGAGCCTTTGAGAGTTTGAGAACAATTTAAGAGAGTATGAATGATGTAATTGATTCTTAGTAATTGAATTAATTGATCTTGGGTGTATTTGTAAAGTTAGAAAAGTATTAAACTTGATCCCTAAGTTTACTTGGAGTAGTGTCCAAGGTTTGAACAAGTTCGAGCCCCAAGTAATTAATTTTATAAAAATATATCCGTTATGAATTTTAAAATCTGCCGCGTGGCAATAGCCTGAGGGCTTCTAGTTAGGTGCTTGATAATGTATTTCACTTATAAATAACACATGTAGTAGGGTGGCAGTTGCCTGTCACCTAGTTGTTAGGCATCTGTCACTTAATTTCTCAATTTTATTAAATAGGCAGAAGGGTGACAGCAGCCTAATGAAATTCTGAACAAGCTTCTCAAAAAACCTCGTTAGGCGTCTATCAAGGTCCAAGCAGTAGCTTGATAACATTCTGTCTGTGTATTTTAAAAGTCTTTATATCAGCAGCCTACTGACCATGTGCAGTCAGACGCTTATCAAGTAGAAAATTTTACTTTTAAAATATTTGTTATTCTCTCTCTCTTTTCTTACTTATCCTTGGAATGTTAATTTGTTTTCTTTGAAAAATATGTTCCAAGTTTTAAATTTAAGGTCTCTAGGTCTATTCATTCCTAATGAGCTTCAAAATGAAATTTCATAATTTGAAAATACTTGAAGTACTTACAAACATGTCCTACTAGACTCTCTTCATTTCTTGAACTCTTTTTCAAAAACTTCATCAAGATGCTGCTTTGAGTTCCTGAATTTTCAGTCTTGATCACTTGTGCTGATATGAGCTTTCAATGTTCATGTGATCTTCGAGTCTTTCCATGTTGGTCTTTTGAGCTTTTAGAATTGATCACTTGTTTTCATGAAGCATGCTTTTGTTTCAATATCTAAAATACCACAACTTTGAAGAACATTAGATAACCTTACTTTGTTATCATCAAAATCAACAATCGTAAGCCTTGGTTAGGCCAACAATCTCCCCCTTTTTTATGATGACAAATAAGGAGAAAAAATAGGTAAGCCTTAAAAGACTCCCCATTACAATAAGTAATCATTTCAAAGGAAATAACACAAATAAGCATAATTTTAATCATTTCATCATAATCATAATAATAATAATGCATACTCCCCTTAAGTATAATTTTAATCATTTCATCATAATCATAATAATCATTATGCATACTCCCCTTTTGACATAACCATCATAACCATAATATGCATACTCCCCTGTGCGACATACTATCTTTTGTTCATCCTCATATTCCCCCTTTTGACATCAATCAAAAAGGACATAACAAAAACACACAAAGAGCAAGTGTTCCATACAGCAGCAAATTTGAACAAAAGTGAAAGTTTTTTTTTTTTTGAAGTTTCAAAACAACAAGGATAAACATAATCAAGCATCAGATTCTGAAGTACTATCAGTAGCAACTTCTTTTCCCTTGGAGCCCTTTTCTTTAGAGGCTTCTCCTTCTTCCGCAGTCTCTTCAGCAAAGTCATCACCAGATTTTTCTTTAGATGCGTCATCACTTTTCTCTGATTCTTAACCAGTTTCATCTTCACTAGAAGGTGCGGAACTAATATCCATGGGAGCTGCGCTAGTGATATGTTGTTCTATCTTTTCAAGATGCTGATCTAGTGATGAGTATTTAGTGTCCATAGTGGAGACTCTTTCTTGAAGTGACGTGAGACTAGTCTGCATATAAGAGCTAAAGCTAGAATAATGCTGGTAGAAGGGAATGAACCAAGCAAGCATATTAGCTTCTTCAGGAGCTAGATTAGGGCCTTCTAGCTCAAGTTGTGCAGGCCTATTTCCTCTATACATCCATCCTTCAGTGTATTTCTTGTAAAACATCAATTTTAGTGTGGTTGAGGAAAATAGATCATAATAAGTTCTTTTTACTAGTTTGGAAGATGGTGCGAGGACTTGAAAGTGAGAAAAAACCAAAGAGAGTATTCCTCCATAGGGAAGTACAATTCTATGAGCTTCCAACTTCATGACCATCCATTTAAGCATTAAACTTGTTAAATCCAACTTCTTTCTCTTGAGTAGGCACCACATTATAAAACAATCCAAGGACACATGATTATATGATCCTGCTCTAGGAAGGATATTATAGGCAATGAGTTTATGAAGAATTAAAGCTTGTAGATTTAGATGTTTATATAGTGGAGGATTGCCAAAACAAATAGGAGGATCATTCATAACAAGTGGCAAAAACTCTTGTGGAGTGAATCCCTGCTCTATAATCCATTTTTTTTCAATGGGATTACAGCACTCAAATTCACCACTTTTTATGTGAAGAATTTTGCCTAACGAGTATGGTGTAAGAGTGATGGTTTATCCTAAAAGATTAGTAGAAATGCCTACCTCCTTCTTCACCAAGTTTGAATAAAAAATTTTTATCATATCAGGATAGTACCCTTTGGCTTGGTGTTTAATAAATTTATCCCATCCTATATCTTTGAACAAAGCTATGATTTCAGGAAAGTTAGATTCAAAGAAGTGAATATCCATAACTTTACCAAATTTTGGATCAATACTTAAGATGTGATTTCGACACATTGCTTTGGCATGAGAGGAGACTAGCCATTTCTCTACTTTATCATTGCTTGCTGAATAGGAGGCGGAAGCTTTTTCCTTGTGTCTGGTGGTTTTTATTCTTGGCATTTTGAAAACCAAAACCTTAGGTTGAGGAGGACAAGGGTTTGATGTGATGTGTTGGTGATGGAGTAAGGGACGGATTTGAGAAGGAGAATGGAGAGGTGTGGAAGAAAGAAAGGATTTTTGAGAGGTATAGAAGGGTTATGAGGTGGCTAGGGTTTTAAAAATTGTGTTTTTCATGTGTTTTAAAACTAAACCACAATGCGACAGTCGCCTATCTTCGATGGGTCAGGTGCCTGTTGAGTTATATTTCAACAAGCAGTAGCTCATTAGACATTTGCCATTTAGCTAGCAGTCGCCTACCATGTAGGTTGTTTGTATATTTTTCTGTTGGCTCTTCTAGTTGATTTCACGTATATGTAACATTCCTAATTCTCATCTAATAACTACAAATCGATTTTCTAGAAGTGGTTTTGTAAGTATATCAACTAATTGATCATTTGTATTGACAAACTCAAGATTTATTTCCTTCCTTTGAACATTATCTCTCAAGAAATGATGTCTAATGTCAATGTGTATAGTTCTTGAGTGAGATATTGGATTCTTTGAAATATTTATAGCACTTGTATTGTCGCACTTAATTGGGATTGTTTGGTATTCAAGATTGAAGTCTTTTAGTTGTTGTTTCATATATAGTGTTTGTGCACAACAATTCCCAGCTACTATGTATTCAGCTTCAACTATGGATAATGCTACATAATTTTGCTTTTTCAAAAACCAAGATACTAGTGAGTGTCCTAGAAAGTGACAAGTACCACTAGCATTATTTCTATTTATTTTACATCCGGCATAATCCGCATCTGAATATCTTATCATTTCAAAATCGGTGTCCTATGGATACCACAAGTCTAGATCAAAAGTTCATATCAATTATCTTAGAATTTTTTTGACTGCAACTTGATAAGATTCGTTAGGTGCTGATTGAAATCTACTGCACATGCATACACTAAACATGATATCGGGTCTACCAGTTGTTAAATATAATAAACTACCTATCATTCCTCAATAATGTTTTGTGTTTACTGGTTTTCCCTTTTTATCTTTATCAAGACTTGTTGAGGTACTCATAGGGGTTATGGGTTTACTTTCTTCCGTATCAAACCTTTTAAGCATATTTTAATATATATAGTTTGATTTATGAATGTTCCATTTTTGGCTTGTTTGATTTGTAATCCTAGGAAATAATTTAACTCTCCCATCATACTCATTTCAAACTCTTTTTACATACATGTGGCAAAATCTTTACATAGTTCTTCATTTGTAGCACCAAATATGATATCATCAACATAGATTTGAACTATTAACATATCTTTGTTTTTGGTCTTTATAAAAAGTGTGCTGTCTACCATTCCTTTTGAAAAATTATTTTTGAGTAAAAAATTACTTAGTCTCTCATAATAAGCTTTAGGAGTTTGTTTTAAACCATAGAAGACTTTAGTTAATCTAAATACGTGATCGAGATGTTTTAGATCATCAAAACTTGGTGGTTGTTTTACGTAAACCTCTTCATTTATATACCCATTTAAGAAAGCACTTTTTACATCCATTTGATATAGCTTGAATTCCTTATGGGTTGCATAGATTAGGAGCATTCTAATTGCTTCCATTCTTGCTACGAGGGCAAAGGTTTCAACATAGTCAATATTTTCTTCTTGATTATATCATTGAGCTACTAGTCTAGCCTTGTTTCTAACCACTATCCCATTTTCATCTTTCTTATTTCTAAAGACCCATTTACTGCTTCTCCTACATTTTTTGGTTCATCTTGAGATAGGAAAGTATAATGGTTGCATATATTCTTTAATGATGATCTAGTGGTTATTCCTCTTGAAGGTTCTCCAATAATTTGATTTTGAGGATGGTTTCTTATGTATTTCAATTCTTTTGGTAATTCTTGATTTTCTGTGGGTTTTTCTTTTGAAGTTTCTTCATTATTTTCTTCTATTTCTTCCTAAATTTCAAGATTTTCCACCTTTTGTGAGATATCCTCATTTTCATCATTCTTGATTTCATTTACAAAGTGATTTGATTCATCAAAAGTTACATGCATTGATTCAACAATAGTAAGTGTTCTTTTATTATAGATCCTATAGGCTTTACTATTTGTAGAATATCCTAAGAAAATTCCTTCATCTGATTTGGCATCAAATTTCTCTAAGATATCTTTGTTATTTAGAACAAAACATTTACACCCAAATACATGGAAGTAAGCTATGTTAGGTCTTCTCCCTTTCCATAATTCATAAGGTGTCTTGTTTAGATTAGATCTAATATATACCCTATTTATTACATAATAAGCTGTATTTACAGCTTTAACCCAAAAATACTTAGGTAAATTATTTTCATTTAACATAGTTCTAGTCATTTCATGAAGGGTTCTATTTTTTCTTTGCATAACTTCATTTTGTTATGTAGTTCTAGGTTCTAAGAAATTATGATTTATGCTATGATCATTACAAAATTTTTCTACATCATTATTTTTAAATTCTCTACCTTGATCACTCCTAAAGTTAGTTACTTTATACCCTTTCTGATTTTGAAGTTTCTTGCAAAGAGTTATCAACATATCAAAAGCTTCATTTTTGTTGGCTAAAAACAATACCCACGTATATCTAGAATAGTCATCAACAAATACAAAAACATATTGTTTTCCATCTAAACTTTGAGTTCTAGTAGGTCCAAACAAGTCTAAGTGCATGAGTTCTAAGGGTCTACTAGTTGATATATGTTTCTTTTTTTTAAAACTTGTCTTGACTTGTTTTCCTAGTTGGCAAGCGTCACAAATTTTATCTTTGATAAACTTAGTATTTCTTAAGCCTTTCACTAAATTTTTCTTTGATAGTTTAGATAGAATGTCCATGCTAGTATGACCTAATCTTCTATGCCAAAGCCGTTTATTTTCATTTAGGGCAGCTAAGCAAGTTACATCTTGAGATATTAAATTATCAAGTTTTATGCAATACATATTATTTGTTCTATGTGCTGTGAATAGGATTTCATTATTCTTAGGGTTTTGTATTATACACTTGTCATTCTTAAAGATAATTTCAAACCCTTTATCACTAAACTGACTAATACTCAAGAGATTATGTTTTAGACCATCTATTAATAATACATCATCAATAGTAAAGAGGGTTGTTAGAATTTGTGTATTCCCAAGAGGGGGGATGAATTGGAATTTAAAACTTTTTCACTTAGGTTAATTTATCCAACAACAGTATACACAACCTAGGGTCAGTCTATACAATTTCCAAATGTGTAGATAAGTATAATGTGGAAATTAAGTCATACACATCATTCACCCATAACATACATGTGCAGTAAGTATAAACTGCAGAAATATAAACAAACACACGATATGATATCGGGGTTCGGCCAACTATGCCTACGTCCCCGCCTCTAGCTCGCAAGTCAGAGGATTCCACTAATAGCTCACTTAAGGGTGGAGCGACACCGTTTATAACCAGATCAAATTAACACAGGGCAGACCTCAACCTTAACCAGGTCAAATTAACACAACGCTGACCTCAACCTTAACCAAGTCAATTAGCGGGCTGACCTCAACCTACACGCCTTAATAGGACGAAGCACCTAGCTTTCCTAACCGGGTCTAAGCCAATCTGAGACTATTCCAGGGTTAGTCTCCCTCTTCAGGCCCCTGCCTAGATATACAACAAATGTGTATATAATCAGATGGTACAGTGATTGTGCTTTCATGTAAAGCAGATATATACCCAAATGCGCCCAATAACATACACCGCAATATGATTCAATATGTAAGCTCAATGTGGTCTAAATGGTTCAACTCTCAAAATAATTTTCTATCAGTGTAATGCATACGTGAGAGTGACAAACAAGCAATCTTTATATCACAAGATATTTAGCAAATAAGTTCACCCAAAGATATCAAGTCTCAAGTATATCAATCAGCAAGATATCTCAAGCATGTAAGTATTAAATGATGTATATGCTTGGTTTGCAAAAGATGTGTAATCTTTGTATTCAGCAAATAATATATGAGTGAAAGAATATTGCAACAAAGACCACTAACACACAAACAAATATCTCTTCAAATATTTTACAACATAAAAGTGTAATAGATATTTGGAAGTGTTTGAAAAGTTTTTGCAACCAAAAGCAAATACAATCTTCTCAAGAACTTGCAATAAAGGTGCAAGCTTAGAAGATCTAACAAAGTCTTCTTAGGATAGACTTATCAAAAAAGTCCCCAAACAATCCTTAGGTTTTGCTCTCAAATAAAATCATGTCAAGCAACTAAAACAAGGAGAGCAAACCTTTTCCAACACACACTCAATCCACTTACTAATGATGTAGGCTCTAATAAACAATAAGCATGAGTGAATGGGGCTAAAAAATGAGTAGTATAGGGTTTTGGATTTTCAGAGAATTTTCCCTTAATTAAAGTTGCTAATCCATACTAATTTTCTCAAATGATCTCATATATATAGGCATAGGAGAAAATATGACCGTTGGGGACCTATTGGGTATTCTTAGGAACATTTAATGATGTTTAAAGCATTTTAACCCTATTTAAAAAATATTTAACTGCGGTAAAAAATCAGGGCAACCTGAGAGGTCCGGTCGACCAGAACAAGTTCGGTAGACCAAGTCTCATATGCTTTGATCGACCAGGGGACTTTTGAACTGAAGGCTCGATCGACCAGGAGAAGGCAATTTCTCAATTTTCCGAGGTTTAGTCGACTAGGACATTTTGAACTACCTAGTTCGGTGGACCAGACCACTGGGATTTCTCCCGAGGACCCTTCAGTCGACTAGGTAGTTAGAGTACAAAAAGGGTCGGTCGACCAGATGGTCAAACTTTTGACCCCAGGGGGTTTCGATCGACCAGGGCCTTTTGAACTATCTGGTTCGGTCGACCAGGGCCTTGGTCAACTGTTGACCCAAGCTTGGTTTCGGTCGATTAGGCCAAAATGTACTGGCTTGGCTGGTCGATCGAAAGTGCACCATGTGTGCATTTCGGTCTCACTTCGAAGCAAACATGCCCTATTCAAGTTCCTAACAAGCATATGTGTAAATATGTGTGTCCTAGGGTCACTTGGGGTCCAATTTGAAGACACCGAAAATGTATGGTGTCGGTCGACCTTTGATCGACCGAAAGGTACACCCTAAGGTCCTTTATCATTCATGGTTTGTTTTGAACTTATGTAGTAAATCATACATGTGATGTGTGTGAGCTTATTACAAACCAAATACCTACTTACTATTACAGACCAATCAAATATATTACAATGTTGAATTAAAATTTGGTCTTCGGGCTTTACTTGCTTTGTGCACATCTTTATCTTAACATTCTTAGTTCCTGCACAAAAACTTAAACACTCATTAGATACAATGAGTATTTGTCATAATCAAAACCGGGCATGACCAATAAAGTCAACAAGGGTTCTTTACCTATTTTACCAATTCCAACAATTTTACCTTTGGCATTGTCACCGCAGGTTACGTATCCCCCATCTTTTTGAGTTAGTGTGGTGAACTTGTTTCTATCTCTGGTCATGTGTCTTGAACACCCGTTATCTAAGTATCACTTTTCCTTTGATGGTGTTGTCCTAAAGCATACCTACAATTAAAGATTTAAGATGTTACTTTTGGAATCCAAACTTTCTTAATTTTCTTTAAATTATATCTAGTTCCATTGTTTTCTTTCCATTCATTTTTAACTTTAACATACTTTTTTTGAAGAGGGCAGTTAAACATAATACGTCCTTTGTTCTTGCACATGTAGCAAATGGTATGTTCATGTACATTAGTTGAAGAAGTACTAGCATAGTGTTTAACTTCTTTCACAAAGTACCCCATGAACAACTTCTTCTTTCTTTTATTTGTTATTCCGTTATAACCAATTCCTTCTTTATTTCCATGCATTCTTTGTTGTCCAATCATTTTCTCAAAGTTTTCTTTTCCTTTTGTGAAGTTGTACATATTTTTCTCTTTATCCGCAAGTGTCTTCTTAAGATCAATTATTTCTAAATTCTTCTTACTTTGATCATCTACTTGTATTTTTACTATTTCTTGCGACATATCATTTATTTTCTCTTTTAGATTTTTAATTTGGGATTCTTTCTCTTTTTCAATAGATTTAGAGGATTCAAGTTGTTTCATTAGATTTTCATTTTGTTCTTTCAAAGTTATATTTCTTTGGAAACTTTGATAAATCGTTTATATAGAGAAAACAACTCGGCTTGAAGTTCTTTGTATGAGGGCATGTTGTCACAAGATTCATCACACAAATCACTTTTAGATTCTTTTGATGAGGAGTAGTAAGAATTCACCTCTTCATCATGTGCCACAAAGCACATGTTAGCCATCTCTTGCCCGCTTGACTCGTTTTCCATTTTTCTTGAACTTGTGTCATCCTATGTTGCCTTCATGGTTGTTTTCTTTTTCTTCTCCTCCTTCTTAAGTTAAGGGCAGTCCAGCTTGATATGACCTAGCTTTTTGCAATGATAACACGTAGGTAGTTCATTTTTATTTTTTTTCTTTCTTACTTCTTTCTTCTTTTTCAGATTTTGTTTTACTAAATATTTTGGGGAACTTTTTTTTTCTTCTATAAAACTTGCCAAGTCTTTTGGTAATGAACGCTAATTCATCTTGGTCTAGATCACTTGATTCACTATCATCATCACTTGAGCTTTCGTTGGTTGTTTTTAAAGTAATATATTTCTTGTGCTTAGGTTCAAGATTTCTTTCCTTTAAGGCCATTTCATGACTAAGTAGTGAACTTATAAGTTCATCTAGTGATGTGGTTTTAAGGTTCCTACCTTCCGTTATTGCTATGGCCTTTGGTTCCCATATGGGTGGAAGACCTCTAAGTATTTTTCGAATCATCTCATAGGTAGTGTAGGTTTTTCCTAAGGCATTGAGAGAATTGGTTATGTGAGTGAACCTTGTATACGTACTAGTAATAGATTCATCTAAGTTCATTTTGAAAGCTTCATATTCACTAGTTAGCATATCAATCCTATTGTCTCTAACATCGACTGTTCCTTCATAGGTTACCACTAGCTTATCCCAAATTTCTTTGACTGTTTTGTAGGCCATGACTCTATTAAATTCGTTAATATCTAGAGAAAAATATAAAGCATATATAACACTTGAATTAACTTGCAGCATTTTGTGATCTAAGTCAGTCATGTCCTTTTTCTTCTTGGGAACTTGTTTTCCATCTACTAGTTTGAAGGGTATTAGGTCACCATCCATGACAACCTCCCAAGCTTTCCAATCCAAAGTTTGAAGATATATTCTCATACGCTGTTTCCAAAAGGCATAGTTCATTCCACAAAAGATTGGTGAACGGGTTGAGGATTGACCCTCTCCGAAGGGAGCTATTCCTATGTGTGCCATTTCGATCTTTATATAGCTTCTTGTTAAGATTTACTCTAACTAGGCTCTCATACCAATTGAAATTAGAATAGTGTTCCCAAAAGGGGAGTGAATTGGGTTAATTAATTTAAATTCTTTTCAACTTCTTACTTGTTTTAGTGCAACAACAAGAATGTAAGTAAATCAATCAATTTATAATCACAACCAAATCACACCACAAAGTACTAAAAGTTAAAACAATCCAATCAACCATAATATGAAAATCAATCAATCATTCAAGAACTTGATGCTTTCAGCTTTAGGTAGCAGCCCTGTATTTATTTGCAAGATCTATTTTGATTTTGATTTGTAATGCGCTCTCTTAACGAATATTTACGCAAATTAACAAACATACTCCCTTGTAGGTTTCCGCAAAAGGTTAATTAAAAACGTACTTTCTAAAATTAAGAGTCTTTTCTAAATTTTTACTTAAGCCCCACAATGAGCAATATGCATTCAACAAATAAAAATATCATGCAGAAAGTAAAGGGTAAAGTAGAGATAAGAGCACCAAGTTTTTATGAGGTTCGGCTTATCCCCAGCCGATGTCCTCGCCTTTGGAAAACTACAAAAGGATTCCACTATATTAGTTCCTTTGTCGGGGGGAACAACATCGCTATAACCACTCCTTAATTAGGCTAGAGCCCACCTCTCCAAACGATATTTCCTCATTCGGTCCAATGATCTAAGCACTTGAACCGTCAATCTACAAAATAAGATTTGAACAAGGTGTATAAGAGAAGCTCTCAAAAAAGCTGATTAGTACAAATTCAGAGCTATATACTTCAAAGCAAATCAAATATGAAATTCAGATTGAAGCCCCATTGGATGAAAGAAATTGGAATTGTAGCACAATACTAGAGATTGAGAGTCAGCAAAGCCTTAGTAGATTTCGTGCAAGTTGAGAGTGAGAGAGCCTTTGAGAGTTTGAGAACAATTTGAGAGAGTATGAATGTTGTAATTGATTCTTAGTAATTGAATTAAATGATCTTGGGTGTACTTATAAAGTTAGAAAAGTATTAAACTTGATCCCCAAGTTTACATGGAGTAGTGTCCAAGGTTTGAATAAGTTTGAGCCCCAAGTAATTAATTTTTCAAAAATATATCTATTATGAATTTTAAAATCTGCCATGTGATAATAGCCTGAGGGCTTCTAGTCAGGTGTCTGTTAATGTATTTCACTTATAAATAACATAGGTAGTAGGGTGGTAGTCGCCTGTCACCTAGTTGTTAGGCGCCTGTCATTTAGATTCTGAGTTTTATTAAACAAGCAGAAGGGTGACAACAGCCTGATGAAACTTGGACAGGCTTCTCAAAAAACCTCGTCAGGCACCCGTTAAGGTCCAGGTAGTAGCCTGATGACCTTCTATCATTGTATTTTAAAAGCCTTTGAATCGGTAGCCTACTGACCATGTGCAGTAAGGCGTCTGTCAAATAGAAAATTTGACTTCTAAAATATTTGTTATTCTCTCTCTCTCTTCTTACTTATCTTTTGAATGTTAATTTGTTTTCTTTGAAAAATATGTTCCAAGTTTTAAATTTAAGGTCTCTAGGTCTCTTCCTTCCAAATGAGCTTCAAAATGAAATTTCATAATTTGAAAATAATTGAAGTACTTACAAATTTGTCCTACTAGAATCTCTTTATTTCTTGAACTCCTTTTCAAAAACTTCATTAAGATGTTTCTTTGATTTCTTGAACTTTCAGTCTTGATCACTTGTGTTGATATGAGCTTTCAATGTTCCTTTGATCTTCGAGTCTTTCCATGACGGTCTCTTGAGCTTTTAGAATTGACCACTTGTTTTCATAAAGTATGCTTTTGTTTCAATATCTGAAATACCACAAGAACATTAGATAATGTTACTTTGTTATCATCAAAATCAAGAGTTGTAAGCCTTGGTTAGGTCAACACTCATGTCTAAACACTGCTTTGTAGGAGTAGGGTTAATTTATATTTACTCGCTTTCATTTAATCGCTTTTCAGTAGTTGGTTAGATTTCACCCCTTGAAAAATCCCACCTTTTTACTTCTATAAGAAGCCGAACCGTGATAACTGGGTTTAAATAATTAAAAGAGGGGTAAATTGGGAATTTGGAATATTTTGTCGACGAAGCTAGATTTCATCGACGAGGAGAAGCTGAGGAGTCTCAGAAAAATCGGAGATTCCAGATTCATCGACGAGGCCACCGATTCATCAACGAAGGTAGTGGAAGATTCATCGATGAGAACACCATTTCATCGACGAGTTGGGCCGGGTCAAAGGGCTATAAATATCAAATTCCATTGCTTCTTCATTAAGAAACTTTAAATATCTCTCTCTCTTTCTCTGTAGAACTCTCCCTACTCTCTCTCTTTCTCTAGATTTCTTCACCGATCGTTGCTGGAATTGTGAATCGGAAGTTACCACAAGGATCTTAGAAGGATTCTCTACAAGTTCTATGGATTGGAATCCCGTTTTGGAGTTTTCGGCATAAAATCGAGGTAAGGCTCGTTTTCCATTTTTGATTCTGTAGTTTTGTAGAGAATGGTCTTGTAAGTATATTTTGTACTGTGATTTGTAGGTTTTGGAACTCGGTTCGCTGTTTAGGGGCCTTGGAGCTCATGATTTGTTATTCGGGGAAAAGGTAAGCGAAACTGTGTTTATATTGGTTATTTTTGAAATCAGTCTCGATGAAACTGTGGTTCACAGTCCTGTGTGTGTTTTGGCTACTCATTTAGGGGGATCTAATGGGGAAAACTATGGGTTTTTCATTATTACAGTTTTGGAAAAAAGGGGGCGACGGGTTGCATCCCTGGTTTTGATGAAAACCTATGTATATGTTGATTTATATTGTGTTATTAGGATGACCGTGCCTTGACTTGTTTAAACTATATTTTTTTGGAAAACCATGATTTAGATTACCAAATGAGTGTGGTTTGTTTGGTTATATGAGCATGCATGTATGTGTGACTATTGAAATGCTAGTAGGAACGGGATCCTGAATTATTGCACATACTGAGAGTGTTCGGCTCTATATCCGAGGGCGTATGTTTATTGCCTGCCACGTAGGTAAGAGTTTTCGGCTCTATATCTAAGGGCGTGAGCCTATACTTTCAGATTAGACCGAAGGGTGTGGATCCACCAGTTAGCGCCGGTACGATGCCATGGGTGTCAGGGTCTAGCCATGTGCCGGTGGCACCGTGCTTCACGGGTTGGCTACGGGCCAACGCCGGATTGTTGCAGACCAGCTTCGAGCCGAAGGGTGTGACGACACTAGGATTACTGATCATGTGTATGTGTGCCTGTATGCACTGTGTAAACTAGTACTGGATTGCATTTAATTGCGTGTACGTTGCATCATGATAACACTCAAATGCCACACACCGATATAATCTGTATTCTTCCTTACTGAGAGGTGTCTCACCCCTACTGTACGTACATTTTTACAGGTCCTTCAAGTAACCGGAACTAGCATCCTGGTGTAGGGAGCGTAGTTGTCGGTGTACTACGTTTAGCGTTGGGTAAGTGCTCAGACTATATTTTGGTGGGTTGCCATTTTGAGATGTATTTGGGCACCCGTTTGTATGTTTTGATAAAGTTGTGTCTGCTCTTGTATAGACTCTGGTATTGTACTACATATGTATATATAGAATGAGCTTTTCCGCTGCGTATATGATTGTGTTTAGATGTGTTTAGGGTGCTTGGGAACCCCACGGGGTCGAACCCTCATCCTTTGTACTGTATTTGTGGATGATTTGTATGATACAGGGACAGGTTAGGTTACATTTTCACCCCTAGGTCCCATTTCGGGGTTCGGGGCGTGACAGCTTAGTATTAGAGCTAACCAGGTTACTAGATCTTATAGACTCTATTATGCTTAGTTGTGAGTACATACTAGAGTATAGGATGTGAATATGGGTAGAGTTGGTTGAGGGTTGTTCGGTTGTTAGACCGGTATTTGTCAACGATATTCTGTCTTTTTCCTGGGATGACGATTCCAGTAAAAGTAAGGCAGATCATAGATGACTTTCGTGTCGGTGTGATAGGACAGACCTAGACCTGGCAGGGAGTAGTTAACACAATTAGTGTAGATCATGGATTTAACTATATGTGTCATAAGGATACTGATAGATTCCTATTGTGCTGCAGAATGGATCCCAAGGATAATGACTTGGGAAGTGGCTCTGAGGAGACTGTGAGTGATGAGTCTCCTTCTATACCTCGAGGTTTGATGAGGCAGGTGTTACGGGAAATTGGGCAGAGTGTGAGGAGACATAAGCGCTCTCTTGCTGCTGCGGGGTGCACCATTGAGAGGTTCACACGCATGCATCCTCCGACGTTCTCTCGAGGACCTAACCCAACCACAGCAGAGGACTGGATGGAGAAGATTGAGAGGATTTTGGAAGTCCTGCATTGCACGGATAGGCAGGGAGTCCTCTATGATACTTGTCAGCTATATAAGGAGGCGGATCGATGGTGGACTGCAGTGAATCTGCTGGAGAAGTAGAGAGGTGGTCCTGAAGGGATGACGTGGAGCCATTTCAAGGAGGTGTTCTTTGACAGATACTTCCTGGCTTCTGTACATGATATAAAGGCAGATGAGTTTTCTGCTCTAACTCAAGGGAATATGATGGTACAGGGATATGCGGCTCGGTACATAGATTTGTCTCGGTTTGCACTATGTTTGATATCGAGTGAGTACGAGACGACTCGGAGGTTCAAGAAGGGTTTGAGGAAGGATATTCGCAGACTAGTGGATATGCTTCACATCCATGAGTTCTACCGATATCTGAGAGGACAAGGTGGATCAGGAATCGAGGAAGAGGACAGTACCTTCTGGTTCTCAGACAGGATCTCATCAGGGATCGTGGAAGAAGAGGAACAAGGGCTCGAGTTATCCTCAGAATACCGAGCGCCAGGATTCTCAGGGGAACCAGATTAGTGCTCGTTATACCAGGTGCTTCGGATCGCATGAGGGTGAGTGTCGGTCTTTTGAAGGTAACTGCTATAAATATGGTTGGCCTGGTCATATGGCTCGTGATTGTCATGCACCGAAGCGAGATATGCTTGCATTCAATGGGGACTAAGGGAGCAATTAGATACCTCGGGGAACCGTTCAGACGAATACTGCTCTGGCTAGAGTATACTCTCTTACTCCAGCAGATGCTGAACATGCAGGTAATGTGGTGAGAGGTACCTTATTATTTCTTTTGAATAAAGCTTCTGTTTTATTTGATTCAAGTGCAACCCATTCATTTGTATCTAGAAATTTTGTGGGACGGTGTGGGGTTGAGACCCGAGACATGAATAAGGTGTTATCTATCGTTACGCCATCTGGGAGTGTATTATTTTGTAGGAAGATGTTGGTAGACTGCGCAATGGTGATTCAGGGGAAGCTGCTACCAGCGAATCTAATGGTATACGACATGTTGGGGTTTGATATTATTCTAGGGATGGATTGGTTATTCTCTAGTTACGCAGTGATCGACTGTTGTAGGAAGGTAGTAGCGTTTAGACCTTCTGGGGAGTAGGAATATGAATTTATGGGATCGTGTGTGCGTTTGATGCCACAGATTCTATCAACATTGCAGGAAAGGATGCTACTCTTGGACGGATGTTAGGGGTACCTAGCTTGTGTAAAGGAACCATCACAAGACAAGTTGAGACTCGAGGACATTCAGGTGGTCAGCGAGTTTGCAGATGTGTTTCTAGATGATTTACCCAGTTTACCTCTGGATCGTGAGGTGGAGTTTGCGATAGAGCTGCTGCCTGGTAAGGCACCAATCTCTAAAGCTCCATACCGGATGGCTCTAGCAGAACTTCGGGAGTTGAAGGAGCTGTTGTAGGAATTACTGGACAGGGGATTCATTCGACCTAGTGTTTCGCCCTTGGGAGCTCTAGTATTTTTTGTGAAGAAGAAGGACGGGTCGATGCGGATGTGCATTGATTACCATGAGATTAACAAGGTAACTGTGAAGAATCGCTATTCTTTACCTTGTATAGATGACCTCTTTGATCAGTTGCAGGGAATAGAGGTCTTTTCGAAGATCAACTTGCGGTCAAGATATCATTAGGTGAGGGTCAAATCGGAGGATGTAGCGAAAATGGCTTTTCGAACTAGATATGGCCACTACGAGTTTTTGGTCATCCCTTTTGGGTTGACAAATGCTCCGGCGATGTTCATAGATCTAGTGAACAGGGTTTTCCATGAGTACCTGGATCGATTCGTGGTGGTGTTCATTGATGATATTCTGGTATACTCGAGGAGTACGGAAGAGCATATAGAACATTTGAGGTTAGTGTTACAGATTTTGCGGGAGAAGAAGTTGTATGCAAAACTGAAGAAGTGTGAATTCTGGTTGAGTCAGATTGCGTTCTTAGGTCATGTGGTTACTAGGGATGGTATATCGGTTGATCCTAGCAAGATTAAAGCTGTGGTCAACTGGGTGAGGCCGAAGAATGTGCAGGAGGTTCAGAGTTTTCTAGGACTGGAGGGTCATTATCGTTGGTTCATAGAGGGGTTCACTAAACAATGTGGGTCTCTAACTCGATTGACCAAGAAGGGAGTACAGTTTGAGTAGACCAGTGACTGCGAGTAGTGCTTTCAGGAGTTGAAGCACCGGCTGGTTACTACTCCAGTGTTGACCATTCCTTCGGGAGATGGTGGGTTTGTGGTTATAGCGACGCCTCTTTGAAAGGTCTGGGATGTGTGCTTATGCAGCAAGGTATGGTAGTAGCGTATGCTTCTCGACAATTGAAAGAGTATGAGAAGAATTACCCTACGCATGATCTAGAATTGGTTGCGGTGGTATACGCATTGAAGATTTGGCGACACTATCTGTACGGGGTGTAGTGTGAGATCTTCACTGACCATAAGAGTCTTAGGTATTTCTTCACATAGAAGGAGTTAAACATAAGGCAGAGGTAGTGGTTAGAGTTGATTAAGGACTACAATTGCACGATCAGTTATCACCCAAGGAAGGCTAATATGGTAGTTGATGCGTTGAGTCAGAAGTCAGGGCCTACAGCTGTATCTGAGGTTGTAACTCTGTGTTACATCAGACAGGATTTGGAGAGTTCAGGTATAGAGTTGGTGGTTGGTGATTATCAGGATTATCTTGCTGGTTTAGTGGTCTAGCCGACTTTATTTAAGTGTATAAAAGCTGCACGGGCTAGTGATGCAGAGTTGGCATAGGTTAGGAAAAAGGTATAGTAGGGACTGGCTACGGAGTTTAACATCTCTGAGGGAGGTGTGCTGAGGTTTGGGACCAAACTGTGTGTTCCGATCGATGATGAGATTAGAAGGATGATTCTAGAGGAGGCGCATCGTTCTATGTATACGGTACATCCTGGTAGTACAAAGATGTATCGGGACTTGCGCAAAACCTTTTGGTGGTCTGGTATGAAGAGGCAGATTGCTCAGTTTGTGGAGCAGTGTCTGATATGTCAGCAGGTGAAAGCTGAACATTAGAGGCCGGTAGGGACGTTGTAGCCTTTGCCTATTCTGGTGTGGAAATGGGAGCATATTTCCATGGATTTTGTGACCAGATTGCCGCCACCGCTTCACGGACAGAATGCTATTTGGGTGATTGTGGATAGATTGACGAAATCTGCTCATTTCATACCGATGAAAGTTGGCTATCCTTTAAGTAGGCTGGAGGAGTTGTATGTACATGATATTTTGATAATGCACGGAGTACCGGTGTCCATAATATCAAATTGGGATCCGAGGTTTAATTCTCGATTCTGGATGAGCTTCAGGAGGCATTGGGGACGAAGCTTACTTTCAGTACAGCGTTCCACCCCCAGACTGATGGATAGTCGGAGATGACGATACAGACCTTGGAGGATATGTTTCGGGCTTATGTATTGGACTTCGGTGGTAGTTGGATTCAGTTTCTGCCACTAGTGGAGTTTGCCTATAACAATAGCTTCCAGTATAGCATCGGGATGGCACCGTTTGAGGCTTTGTATGGTCGGAGGTGTCGATCTCGTTTGTGTTGGGATGAGGTTGGTGAACGTTAGGTGTTAGGACCTAAACTCGTACAACAGGTGTCTAAGAAGGTGGGTTTGATTCGGGAGAGGATTAGATCAGCTCAGAGTTAGTAAAAGAGTTACGCAGATGTTCGCCGCCTTGAGTTAGAGTTCGAAGTGGGAGGTAAGGTATTTCTGCGTATTGCTCTGATGAAAGGGGTGATGAGATTTTGGAGGAAGGGCAAGTTGAGCCTGAGGTATATCGGACCATTCGAGGTTCTTGAGCGAGTGGGTCTGGTAGCCTACAGGGTTGCATTACCTCTAGCACTTTCGAAGATCCATGATGTGTTTCACGTATCCATGTTGAGGAGGTACGTGTTGGATCCTTCACATGTTATTAGTTATGATGAGTTGGAGATTGGGGATACTTTAGCGTATGAGGAGATGTCTATTCAGGTTCTAGACCATAAAGTTCAGAAGTTTCGTACCAAACAGATACCGTTAGTGAAGGTATTGTGGCGAAACCACAAGGTTGAGGAAGCTCTTGGGAACTGGAAACAAAAATACGCTGGAAGTACCCACAGTTGTTTTAAGCACTTGTACATGATCCTACTATGGGTTGGGATAGGTGGTTAGTCGTCGGGAGTGTGTGTATTGTGAACTCCTGAGACCGTTGTATATGTAACCACGGTATTCCTCCGCCATAAGTGAGGGTATGTATATGTATGTGTATGATGGGGCTACGCTGTTGTGGTCGCCAATTTTCTCTAGTGTTGTTTCTATGTATTCGATTGTATGAATGAGTTTGTGAATGAAAGATGGCAAATTTCAAGGACGAATTTTTTGTAAAGAGGGGAGATTGTAAGAACCCGAACCGTGATAACTAGGTTTAAATAAATAAGAGAGGGGCAAATTGGGAATTTGGCATATTTCGTCGACGAAGCCTTTGTTCTTTTCGTCGACAAAATTCAGAGACTTGTCGACAAGAAGAAGCCGAGGAGTCTCAAAAAAACCAGAGATCCTAGATTCGTTGACGAGACCATCGATTCGTTGATGAAGGCAGTGGAAGATTCGTCGAGGAGAACACCATTTCGTCGACGAGTTGGGCTGGGTCAAAGGGCTATAAATATCAAATTCCATTGCTTCTTCATTAAGAAACTTCAAATATCTCTCTCTCTCTCTCTCTCTCTCTCTCTAGATTTCTTTGTCGATCGTTGCTAGAATCGTGAATCGGAAGTTACCACAAGGATCGTGGAAGGATTCTTTACAAGTTCTATGGATTAGAATCCCATTTTCGAGTTTTCGGATTTTCGGTGTAAAATCAAGGTAAGGATCGTTTTCCATTTTTGATCCAGTAGTTTTGTAGAGAATGGTCTTGTAAGTATATTTTGTACTGTGATTTGTAGCTTTTGGAACTCGGTTCGCTGTTTAGGGGCCTTGGAGTTCAGGATTTGTTATTCGGGGAAAAGGTAAGGGGAAATGTGTTTACATTGGTTATTTTTGAAATCAGACTTGGTGAAACTATGGTTCACGGTCCTGTGTGTGTTTTGGCTACTCATTTGGGGGGATCTAATGGGCAAAACTATGGGTTTTTCATTATTACAGTTTTAGGAAAAAGGAGGCGATGGGCTGCATCCCTGGTTTTGATGAAAACCTATGTATATGTTGATTTATACTGTGTTATTAGGATGGTTGTGCCTTGACTTGTTTAGACTGTATTTGTTTGGAAAACCATGATTTAGATTACCAAATGAGTGTGGTTTGTTTGGTTATATGATCATGCATGTATGTGTGACTATTGAAATGCTAGTAGGAACTGGGTTCTGAATTATTCCACGTATTGAGAGTATCTGACTCTATATCTGAGGGCGTATGTTTATTGCCTGCTACGTAGGCAAGAGTGTCTGGCTCTATATTCGAGGGCGTGAGCCTATATCGGCAGATCAGACTGAAGGGTATGGATCCACCAGTTAGCACCGGTACGATGCCATGGGAGTCGGGGACTAGCCATGTGTCGGTGCCGCCGTGCTTTGCGGGTTAGCTACGGGCCAACGCCGGATTGTTGCGGACTAGCTTCAAGCCAAAGGGTGTGACGACACCACGATTACTGATCATGTGTATGTGTTCGTGTATGCACTGTGTAAACTAATACTGGATTACATTTAATTGCGTGTATGTTGCATCATGATAACACACAAATGCCACACACCGATATAACCTGTGTTCTTCCTTACTGAGAGGTGTCTCACCCCTGCTGTACGTACATTTTTATAGGTTCTTCAAGTAACAAGAACTAGCGTCCTGGTGTAGGAAGTGTAGTGGCCGGTGTACTGTGTTTAGTGCAGGGTAAGTGCTAGGATTGTATTTTGTTGGGTTGCCATTTTGCGATGTATTCAGGCACCCGTTTCTATGTTTTGATAGAGCCGTGTCTGCTCTTGTATAGACTCTGGTATGGTACTACATATGTATATATAGAATGACCTTTTCCGCTGCGTATATGATTGTGTTTGGATGTGTTTAGGGTGCCTGGGAACCCCACAGGGTCGGACCCTCATCCTTTGTACTGTATCTATGGATCATTTGTATGATACAGGGATAGGTTAGGTTACATTTTCACCCCTGGGTCCCATTTCGTGGTTCGGGGTGTGACAACTTCTCTTTTATACAAGGCTATAGTAAACTAATTTGGTAGTAGCTTAATAAGTGCACTTCATGTCCCAGAGGATCGACACCTGACTTCCCCACTTTTTACTGAACTTGGGATTGTTTGGTAGTATAAATTTTAATTTTGGTAGTTAAGGACCCAAGCCTTGGCAAGCCTACCAAAATTTGGCATCGTTGTCGGGGACTTGGCTATGGCTATAAGCCAACTTAAACTTTACAGTATTGTTGCCTTGTGTTTTTTATTTGCTCTCCTTTTATTTTCATCTTTCTTTACTTGGTTTCATTTTTTTTGTTTGTTATCTTTGAAGTCTTGATTTTGGGTGCTTTAATTGTGTATGTTTGATTTGCGCTCTCGAGACCTCGAGATAGTTCCTATAGATCCTAAGAATGATAGATCCCTTAGGTTCATCAGGAACTTGCCTCCAATCTAGAGATTGCTACGTGGTCTGAGCTAAAAGTTATGGTCGAACGAAACCCACTTGTTCTTGCCGATCAATTCCCGGAACCCCAAGCTCCCCGCCTACTTGTGGTGGGAGAGCAACCACTTCAGCTGCTTAGGGACTACTTTGTGCCTCATGCATGAACATCTCTGTGCTGCATCCTGTTCTTAGATGTTAAGGCAGTGCAATTCGTGATCAAGACTTCAATCGTCTCGATGTTGCCGAACTTTCATGGGAACCCCACTGAAAATCTTTATCAACATCTGGATGAGTTCTTGGAGATTTGCTCCACCATTCGTATACCTAATTGTAGTGATGATGCCATTCGTCTTAGTTTTTTTTCGTTCTCTTTGAAGGATAAGGCCAAATATTGGCTGACGTCCTTGGAGTGAATCAATTATTAACTGGGCCACCATGCAGCATAAATTCTTGAAAAAGTACTTCCTAATAGGAAGACTAACCAGTTGCGAAGGGCAATCACAAGTTTCACACAAACAGATGTGGGACTTTTTTTTGAGACCTATGAGCGCTTCAAGGACCTACTTCATAAATGCCCACACCATCAGGTCCCCAAGTGGCAATTAGTTCAAACATTTTATAAAGGGTTAGCTGAGAGAGATATGTCTGTTAGCTTTGGTGCAATCCTAAAAGTGGGGTGAATTGGTATTTAAAAATTTTATCCCCTAAGTCAATCCACTAACAGCAGTATTACACAAGCCTACGGTCAGTCTAGTTCAGATAAGTAAATGAATATAAATATACAACGAAAATTAAACTACACAAATAATTTAGCTGAGCATGCACAACGAAGCAGTAAATAGAGATGACACCCAAAAATGTTATCGAGGTTCGGCAAACTGCCTTTGTCCCCGCTTTGGCTAAGAACCACAAGGATTACCACTATAAGCTCACTTAACAGGTGGAGCGGCAGCTAAACAACCAGGTCAATTTGCACAGGGCTGACCTTAACTTTTACAAACAATTCTTACTAGACTGGATTACTACCCCCTCAGGCCACGCCTGGAATACAACAGTATTTTCACAATAAGACTGGTACAGTGATTATGCTTCTCAGTAAAGTAAATATGTAGCAAACGTAATCAATCACATGCACATCAACAGTATAGAATATGTAAGCTCAATGATTTGAATATTTGTGCAAATAACACTCAAATAGATGTGATCACTATAATATTCAAGAGTATTCTAAACAAACTACATCTTTGAAACAAGTTATATCAAATCTTAATAACAAATTAGGGTTTCAAAGATGCCAACTAGATAATCAAACTATCTCAAAAGATTTCCTTGAATGAAATGAGCATAAGAGTAGTTTGAAAATATTGTAGCTTGTAAAAATATTTTGCAGAACAAAATCAAGCTATAGGAATCTTATGATGACAATGCAAATATCCTCAAGCCTATGAGTTTATCCCAACACAAGATTTACTATATTCAAATCTGTGAGATCAACTTTGCTAAACTCCCCAAATTGATATCGAACAATAAAGCCAAGAAAATGGGAGTATGAGCAATCTATACTAATCAATAACCTAATATAGAACTCTCACAAAGCTAAGATATATCAAGGGAATGAAGATTTGAGAGTGTTTTGAAGTAAAATGGGCAATATGAACTTTTGGAAAAGAGAGGATTTTCGTTAATGATTTTTGCTAATCTCTGTCTAATCCTCACAAATGAGCTCATATATATAGACCAAGGCCTAATTATGACTTATTAGGACATGTAGGGAATTATTAGATTTGTTTTAAATCAATTTATAAAAATTAGCCCTATTTAACACTTTTAACCTTGGTAAAATATTAAGTAACTCGAGATGATTCGGGTAGCTGAACTATGGTTCAATCGCTGGAATAGACTCAGCTCTAAAAGGCATTTTAAAAGGTTTGGATGCCCAAGTTCAAACTCGGTTGGCTAAACAAAAGTTAGAAAGATTTAGTGTGCGATTGGGGTGCTTGAAAATATGTTCGGTTAAATGAACTGATGGATTCGGTCACCCGAGGCCTGTTTTGAACTGAAAAGTTTGGCAGCTCGAGTTGGTGAAAAGTCACTTTCTAAGGGTTCAGTCGCTTGAGTGCGATAGGGATATTTTAGGTTCGGTTGCCCGAAGCTTGGTCAAGTCGTTGACATCCCAACGGTTCGGGCACCTAAGGTGATTTGAACACCTAGGGTTCGGTGGCCCGACCTCTCTCATCTATTATGTTCCAATTCATTTTCAATTTGATCTCTTGATTGAGCAATTTATTATGGGGTCTGTTTGTGTGTATGTGTAGGGACCTAAGGTCTTTTCTAAGGCTGTTTTGAGATAGTCCCAAAAATCCAACGTCGGTCCCTAAAGTCCATTGGTTCCCTATGGTCAGATTATGGTCTTGTTGAGCTTACAATTACCTACATGCATGACATGCAAAGATTATTACAGACCGATATAGATTATTTCAAACCAAATTTATAAACATAAATGCATTTACAATAAGAATCTTCTTCTTTTTTCTTCTACTCTTTGGATTCTCCACAAAGTATGCAGGGAGTATGATTTTTAAGTCTTTCAGGCTTCCAATAATCCTTTCTCATGTGTGTGCACTGAATTAATGACCTATTCAAGTACTAGGCATACACATTAGTAATATGCAGTTTGTCATAATCAAAACTAGGGATTAGAATCAAAAGGTTAACAATGTCCATGGTTGATGCATCATGTATAGGTACTTTCCTCACAAAGCACAAGAATGAGGCATGGGTCCTCTTTGAAAACTTGGCTGAAAATTCTCTGCAACACATGGCTTTTGCTCGTAGACCACCTAGTCCATCAAAATCTAAACCTAAGGGAGTTTACAAGTTGGCCACAAGCTAGGATCTAGCCTATACCTTGCATGCCATATTCAAAAAATTAGACTAGTGCTCGTCCTTAGGACCATAGACAATGGCATGGGTAGATGCTTATGAAATTCCCAACCTAAGCTTGTGCAAGAGGAAGTGAAGGCCACCCATGACTGGTATGATAGGCCTGTTGGACTTACAAGGCTTAACATCTTATTTTGATACTAACAAACAAGTGGATCTTAACATGCTATGTTAAGTGATGTATTTTCAGGACTAAATGAAGAATGCAAGGTTAAAAAGTTCATGAGGGCTTGTACCTCAGATAAGGATGATTATATCAACCTTGAAGCATGGATTTAAAGTTTAAAGCCCGAAGATCACGAGAGCATTGATATTAAAGAAATAGTTTCAAAGAATGAAATCCCAAGTGATGAACATGGAAAACTCAAAGAAAGATGAAGCAAGTATAAAGGCCTCAAGGAATTCAAGAATTGAAAGAGTCTAGGAAATTTCATGTAAGTACTTCAAAGAATTTGAATATGGATGCATGAAACTCTTAGGTTAATTTATTGGACCTATATACCTTTGAACATACTTGGAAAATATTTTTATAAGGTAAAAAATTGTTTTAAAAATGATAGAATCAGTTTTGGAATGAAAAGCACCAAAAATAGGATTTCTCAAATGCTGCTAATTTTTATACATTTGTGTTGATGTACATTTTTCTCCATAAAAACGTCCTTATTTTAAAATATATTCAACTTAAAAGTTGTAGAATTTTTTCTTAGATTTCATTTGACACTAAGATCATCAAATTTGGAGTTATAAAAAAAATGATATGATCAAAATACTGAAGGGTGCTTGAAGCTGATAGCATGGCAAACGACTGTCAAGAACTTGACAGACGACTGTCAGAGCAAAATGAGACATCTATGCATGTTTACATATACGACTGACACCATACTGCCCCTTTGTTTTAACTGGATAGATAACTGCCCAAAATGGACAGTCATCTGCCACGCGGCTATTTTGATTTTTTTCATAACGGTCAAATTTTTAAATGGGGTTGTTTGGGGCTCAAAAATTATGAAAACTTGGGGGATACTTCAAGCCACTTGGGGATCAAGTTATACACTTTTTAAAGTCTATAAATAAGCATCAAATATCATTAAATCAACACAACCAAGAATTCCAATTCTGAAAAAAAATTCAAAGTCTCTCTCAAATTACTCTCAAATTCTCAAGGCTGTCTCTTGCTCTCAAGCTCACATATTGTGCATGAATTCAACTGAGTTTTAGCTAGTCTTCTTCCACCGAAATTGTGCTACAAATTCTAAATCTTTCAATCATTGAAAGAATTAATCGGTGATATACTTCATTGAGCTTCAAGTTATATTCCATATTGTGATTTACGTTGAAGTATATTAGTTGTGCTGTAATTGTTGTACTAACCAACTTTTTGAGGAACAAGTTCTTTATACACATCTATTTGATATTTATCTTGTAGATTGATGATTTCAAGGGTTTTTTGGATCATTGGCTAAGCAAGGAAATATTGCTTAGAGAGGTGGGCTCTAGCCTAGTTAAGAAGTGACTAGACGAGGAGATATCATTTAGAGAAGGCGGGCTCTAGCCTTAACCAAGGAGTGTTGTAAAGGTATTGTTCCGCCCATTAAAGGAACATGTTTAGTAATCCTTTGGTGATTTGCCAAAGGCGAGGATGTAGGCTGGGTATAAGCTGAACCTCATAAAAATCTCCATCTCACTCTTTCTTTCTCTACTCTTTATTTTCAGTACATATTTAAATTGCGTGGATGGTTTAGATTGAAAATCATATATACTACGTATATTTGGGAATCAAGTAAACTTAAAGTTTTATTTTGATTTGGGTTGCGGAAATCGAAAGAGAGTACGTTAGTTAAACCATATCTTGCGAAAACCATACGGGAGTACGTTACTTGGTTAAACATCCCAAAGAGAAATTAACTAAGAGTTTATCTGAATTCTAAATATTTGGAAAGAGTGATTGGATTTTATATTGCACATCATATTGAAGAAGAAAATTCATTTATACAAGGCTTGGTTCAAATTTGGAAAATATAAACAAACAACCGTCTTGAGTTTTTATATTACATAAGTGCTGTGTATTGGCTTGGTTGTTTGCTTTCTAATTATAGTTGATTGGTTTGGTTGAATGATTGGATGTTTGTATGGTTAAGGATTAAATAAAGAAACTAAGTTCTTTGCTTAAGAAATTAAACAAACAAGACACAAATTGGTTAAAAGAAATAAAATAAGTTTAAGAATTCTAAAAAGGAATTAAAAGAAATTTTTTTTAAAAGTCCAATTCACCCCCCCTTTTGTGAAGCTATTCCAAATTTCAAGGCCATCCAACGACCCTTATTCAAGTACCCACAACCCTGGGTAGAAACAACATCCCAACTTCTCCTTGAGGCTACAAGCTCTAGGTTTTCAATCCCAAAGACTTCCACAAGCCCCTAATGCTTTGCCTCCACACCCATACCAACATTTTCAAAATCATCTTGATTTGGCCCCCAGATCTTCAACCGTTCAGTAGCCATCTCCACCCCCGCCTAAATATGACACATTTCAAAAGACGGTGCTAAGAACCCTTAAGAACATTGAGGCTGATCACCAAGTGGATCGGAAAATCCTTCACTCTCACTCCCAATCCATCGTGAAGCTAGAAGCCACCTTGGGGCAACTAGATGCTACCTTGAGTTAGAGAGACGAGGGCAAGTTGCCAAGTCAGCCCAGAGTGAATCATAAGGGATAGTATGGGGTGGAATATGAACCAGATGCTAGTCTCCTATATTATCCTAAGCAAGCCCAGGTGGTGACCAACCTCCAAAGTTGCAGGATGATAGATAAATAAGGCAAGGAGTAACTGAGAAAGAGAGAGAATGAAGATGAGTAGAGGGTACTGCCCAATGCTGATTTGTGCACCCTATCTTCCTCTAGTTGGGTACATAAACCCTTTAGCCCCGCACTTGTAATTGGAAGGACCAACCCTCACTTTGCCCCCCCATAGGGCTTTTCACGTCTCCATAGTGACACATCCTGCAACCCCTTTTACACCTTCTATATTTAGGAAAGATGCTTCAACTGATTCCATCTGAGACATGTTTAAACAAGTAAGAATTGACAAGTCTCTCCTAGATGGCATTAAGTAATCACTTGCATTCACAGAATTCCTTAAGGACTTATCAACGCAGGAGTAAGAGTTAAGGGTGCATATGGATGGTTTAGTCAAGCAGGCCGAGCATATAAGCTCCGTGTTATTAGAGCACCTCATTCCTAAACTGAAAGACCTCGTCTCACCCACTATTCGTGTGTAATTGAAGGTTAAACAATTGATAGGGCTCTTTAGATTTAGGAGCGAGCGTGGACATCCTTTCATACTCGGCCTAACAACAACTTGACTTTGGGAGGCTAAAGCCCACCTCGATAATAGTGAGTCTTGTAAATCGATCTCTTAAGACACCCTAGGGTGTGGAAGAAGATGTGGTGGTAAAGGCGGGAGATTTTCATTATCCTACTAATTTCATCATTTTAGATATGGAGTCTTCCACCAATCTGATCCTTGTACTTCTAGGACGGCCATTCTTAGCCACAACCAATGCTTGTCTTCAATGTAGGACAGAGATTATGGACATTGCATAGGGCCTCAAGCAACTTAGGCTGAACATATTTACTACTCTCCAAAACACACTTAAAGTTGTCCAAGATGTGGATGAAGAGTTGATTGATACAATTGTTGAGGAAAAGGCTCCCTCACTTCTATGGAGGGACCTTTTCAATAATGCACTTTAGCTTGAATTCTCTTCATGACTGAGCTAGGAGAATTCGATGATCACACTTTTGCAAGTCATGATTTGGTCTTCCATCATAAGAATAAGTTGGGGGTATGCAACACAAGGTGTAAAGAGAAAGAGGGGAAGTCCAACATCACCTTCAAACCAGGATGATTTCGAAATGAGCTTAAGTGCGTCTGGCTAAAGATGGCAAACTTAGTGCTTTCCGGACGCAACCCGATAATTTTTCTTTTCTTTTTAAGTCCATAGGTTCTTTAGGGTAGACTGAGTTGAGTTCTGAGTCTTTAGAGTAGACCTTAGGATAAGTTGGGGGTTTGAACAACGAAGCGACCATCGCACATGTGGGCGACTAGGTCCAGTCCCTGAAGTGTGCTGAAATTCAAACATACCAAGAGGGTTGACCATGTTTGCGACTAACATCAAGCTAGGTGCACCCTAGTCAAGAACACTGAAAAGTCATTTGAAAACCAGATGCACACCCAAATTTTTTGGCTATTAGGACATCCCTTGGTTTCTACCCACTATGCCTTATTGATCACCATCTAATGCTCCTTCCGCGCATGGTCATTCCCCACATACTGATGCACCGCCACCTTCACCTTCTCCTTTGATTTCTCAACTATGTGCGGAACTTTGCTAGCTGCGTCAAGAATTTACATTCTTCCAATCCTTCATCCTTGAAACATATGATGCATTACGGGAATAGTTTGATCAGGGTGTGCAGATGATCCTTGCTACCATTCCTCATATCATCAATAAGGCTACCTCACACCTCTCTCGAGTAGCTATGACAGCCCCACTAGCCCCTCGTAGGGTACCACCATCTACCCCCACTGGCCCCACTTCACTAGGACCACCTGCGCTGGTTTTTAATGCTCATGTGAGATTGTAGGATGCTCTATGCACTCATGTTGCGACTTCTGGTGATTTCGGTGACAGTGATTTTGGCAGGGCACCTGGGAACGATTAGGCTAGGGTTGGAATAACCATTTCAGCTTCTTTTTGTATGACCACTTTATGTATTGTGCTTCTGCGACACACATTTATTTTTCCTTCCATTTTTATTTGTTCACAATGACTCTATGGCATTCCTAATGCTTGTAATTATTCTACCTACAGTGTAATGCCATTTTGCAAGTTAATGAAAAGTTTACATGATATTGTGGTTACCATGTGTCTTTTGTGATACAGTGTATGTTGCATGCATGCCATTTTGGGATTCTATAATATGCATGTACAATGTTTGATATTATTGGCACCATGCACTGTCCTCTCCTATGTCTGGGTTTTGTCCTTCTTTCTACACTTCAGTGGGGACACTGAAGTTCTAAGTTAGTGGTAGGGGGTGGCACACTACATGGCATATTTCATGCACAAAATTGACAAATTTTTAATTCTTGAAAAGAAAAAAAATTTTCTAGTGAACTCCATCTGTACAAACCATGCTAACATATATAGTATACCCTCTATATACACCTATGATGAGTCCCTAAAATGTATGATTTTAGACTCTCAAGGTTTGTTTGTATTTTTAGGATAAATAGGTTAAAACCATGGAGTTAGGTATTATGAGAAGCCAAGGAGGATTTGGAAGAATTAAAGCTCAAATCAAATCCTCACCCAAGATCCTGAAGCTACAGATCATCAAGGGACAAAAAGATGATGCTCGACCATGTGGTGCGACTAGCAACACACAAGGGCGACTTAGTCTCCCACCGTAGACTCCAAGGTTCAGATTGAGATCAAAATGCTGCAAGGTTTGATCAAGTCCTTGACCAAGTGAATCTTTAGGGCAACCATGTTGAGATACTGAGCTAGAACTAAGAGCAAAATTACCGAGAACCTTGACGAAGTACTCGACTAAGAGACCTTAAGGGGCGACTATGTAGAAGATCGAGATCCTACAAGTCTCGATTGTCAAATCAACTAGCAAGTCCTTGAGGCATGATGTAGTCGAAGACATCAAAGATTCGAATTCCTAATTTCCCACGAGTATCAACCAGAGCACACATAATGGAAGCACGGGAGTGACTTGGTTAACAGTGACGATCTTTTGCATGAGATTTGTTGCAAACTTTCCTAACATGTAAAACAAACCTTGTAAACCCTAGAGCCTATAAGTATTCACTACGAACAAGAGGTCTGGGTTCCTCTTTGGCCTCTCTTAGGTTAGTGACAGACTTAAGATGTCATTGAGAGCCACTTTAGCTTAGGAGTAGAGTAGATTTCAATTCATGTTTAGGTCTATGCATGAAGTGTCCGACAACTTGTGACAACTAGCTGCATTTTTGTGCTTTTTTGTATATTACACGATTTTATTTTGTACTTCCTGGCATTAGTGAGAGATGTGATAAATGTAAATGGATGATCTTTTTACATGCTTTCTCCTTCACTTGCTTTCACTTTACTACTTTCTTTACTTGCTTCCAATTTATTGCTGTGTGTGTGATGAAAGGTTTGAGATAAGGATAAGCACTACTACGTCTCCGTCAAAGGGAAATAGTTGGCCACGGATTCCCTGGAGGTGTTTGTGATCATTGAGACAGGGTATACTCCAGTTTTTGACTATGCTCTAGATGGTTGGTGCACCCTTGCTACCCTATGCCCTCGTACGTCCCTCTGCTGCTTTGGCATAAGATTCTTGGGTTGGTACTTCAATCGAAGCCTGAAGGAGTGTAGTTAGAGGTATCGCGTCCAATGCCTGATTCAGCCATTAGCACTGCTTTGTAGGAGTAGAGTAATATAGGTTTTACTTGCTTTCTAGTAGTGTTAGTTTACATGCTTTTGTTTAATTGCTTTCCAGTAGTTGGATGGAAAATACCCTAAAAAATTTCATCTTTTACTTCTTTTCATAACAAGGCTTCAGTAAACTAATTTGGAAGAGGTATTATAACCATACTTTAAGTCTCCGTGGATCGACACCCAACTTCCACACTTTCTATTGAACTTGGGATAGTTAGGTAGTATAAATTTTAAATTTGGTAGTTAGGGACCCAAGCCTTGGAGAGCCTACCAAATTTTGAAACAATTTATAATTTAGGGTATTGTCGCCTTGTTTTTTTGATTTTCTCTCCTTTTATTTTCACTTTCTTTATTAGTTTTATTTTTTTTATTTTTGTTCACTGTTGCTGAAGTTTGAATCTTTGTGCTTAAAAGTGTGTATATTTGGTTTGCGTTCTTCATAACCTGAGATAATTCCTAGAGATCCTAAGATTGAAAAGTCCCATAGGTCCCTTAGGAAAATTATCACTAATCCAAAGAAGGCTGAATCTTTTGAACTGAAAGCTATGGCTGAAAATAACCCATTTGCTGGCTTTACAAGGCTTAAAATCTTGTTTTAATGATAACAAATAAGGTGAACTTAACATATTTGGTTAACTGATGATATTTCAAGACTCAAGTATGTGAATACAAAGTCAAATTCTCATAAGGATCATTGAAAGCTTATACTTCCAAGAAAGATGATGAAATGAAGCTTAAAGAGTCAAGACATGGATTTAAAAGATGTCCTAATAAAGCTTGAAGATTATGAGAGTATGGATGTTAAAGAAGACTTGAAGCATGGATGTTAAAGAAAACTTGCTAAAAGATTAAAGTATTTTAAAGCTTTAAAACAATATAGAGCCAAAGAAAGACAAAGTAAGAGAGCTCAAAGAAATACAAGCATGAAGACTTAAGTGTTTAGAATGTCAAAAGTTATAAAAAGTCTTTGTGCAAGTGCTTCTTGTTTAAGTATGTCTTGAAATATTTTTGAAGCTCTTCTAGGGTTAATTATGGACTTAGAGACCTTATTTCAAAACCCAAAAAATGTTTTATAAGAAAATAAAGTAAGAGAGCGAAAAGGATTTTTGAAACCAAAAATGAAAATTTTGAAGTTGGTCTGCCCTGACAACTGAGGTGTACCCTCAAAAGTCTGAAGATATACGTCAGACGACTGAAGTTTTACTTCAGATGTCTGAAGAATTTCTTCAAAAGACTAAAGAATTAGTTTAGTCAATTGAAGATTTATTTGTTGAAACAGAGAACAGGCAGAACACCCTCAGAAGACTGAACCCTCAACTCAGTCGTTTGAGCTGGGACTTCAGAAGTCTGAACTTATAGTTCAATCGTCTAACCCTGTGTCCAGTTCATATTTTTCGGGGTATTAAGGAACATCAAAGGAATGAACCCGATAGTTTAGTCTTCTGAACACTGTTAATGGTTAGAAATTTTAAATGTTTTAATTTTCAAATAAAGTTTTCTTGTGCCCCAAAATTAATGAAAACTTGGGAAATACTCCAAGTAATCTTGGGCATCAAGAAATTACTTTTCTAAGCCTATAAATACATGGTTTTTCAAATAAAAAAAAAAACACCAAGAAAAAAAGAATTGAAATACCTATAGTCCCAGGTGGAAACAATATCCTAACTTTTCTTGGAGGCCGCGAGCTCCGGGCTTTCAAGTGCAAATACCTCAACAAAACCCTAATGCTTCACTCCCTCGCCCATATCAACACTTTCAAAATTCTCCCATTTTGGCTCATAGACACTCATTGTTTCAATAATCATCTCCTCAACAACCTAACTATGATTCCTTTTAGGCGACAGTATTGAAAACCCTACAAGGCATTAAAGCTGATCGCCAAGTGAATCGACAATTACTTCATTCTCATTCTAAATCCATATCTATGTTGGTGGCCACTATGGAACAACTAACTATGTCATTTAGTAGGAGAGATGAAGGTGAGTTGCCAAGCCAGCCTTAAGTAATACCTAAGTGTCAATGCGGAGTAGAGTGTTAGACCATAGTAGAACCTTCATTGTATAAAGTACATGCGCAGCCAATAACCACTCTTATGAGTGGTAGGGAGATAATTAATAAGGTTAGGGAGACAATAAATCAAGAAAAGGGTAAAGAGAAGAAGAGGGATGAACCTACACAATTAGGTGTCCCCCTTTCTCAAAATTTGGAAACGGAAACCGAAGCATCTACTTTGCCACAGTGTGAAGCACTTTCCCACCATATTCTTGCGGTTCCTTACCCTGCAGCTCTCTGGGCACACTTTAAATGTAATAAGGAGACCACTACTAAATCCATTATGGCACATTTAGGCAAGTTAAAGTCAACATCCCTCTCTTAGGTGCCATCAAGCGAATACCTACATATGCCAAATTCGTCAAGGACCTATGCATGCAAAAAAGAAAATCAAGGGTGCATATGAATAAGCAAGTCAAGTTGACAGGGCATGCAAGCTCAATTATTTTAGGTCACCTCCCTCCTAAGCTAAAAGACCATAGTTCTCCAACTATGTCATGTGTAATCAGAAATTACATAATTGATAGGGCCCTCTTGGACTTAGGAGTAAGCGTGAACCATATACCATACTCGATTTTCAAGCAATTTAATTTAGGACAGCTGAAGCCCACCCTGGTAACATTAAGCTTTGTTGATTGGTTGGTGAAAAAACCCTAGGGTGTAATAGAGGACGTTTTAGTTAAGGTTGACGAGTTTTACTATCTCATTGACTTCATAGTCTTGGATATGGAACCCTCTAACCCAACTAAGGACCAAATCCCCATCCTATTAGAATGACTTTTTTTGTCCACAACAAATGCATGTATTCAATGTAGGACAAGGATTATGGATGTGTTCTTTGGTAACATGCAGTTTTGGCTGACATCTCAGCATCCACCTGAAGACGTCTATGATATGGATTTCGATATGATCGATGAATGCATTAAGAATGTGCCCCCCTCAATCTTATGGAGGAATACTTTAGGGAAGATAATTCAACCTAAGAGCAACTCCATGTTTGACCCAAATGACCTATATGAATAGATTCTCTCAAATCTTGATACAATCTCTGGGTTGGAAGGAAACATTTGGGTAAATAATACATGGTTCAAAGAAGGAATGGGGGACAACATGCTTGCTATTAAACCAGGATGATTTCAATAGGTGCTTTTGATGCATCTGGTTGAAGATGGAAAACTTAACGTTACCAGGGGGCAACCTATAGGTTTGTTATTTTCACAATAAGTCCTTAAGGTGTATATAGTAGTAATAAAGTGTTTAGGAAAGAAGCTTTTAGCTATGTCTAGGGTGCTACTTAGGGTGTGACCACATTACTCAAGGGCGACCTAGTCATTAAAAAAAATTTTCTTTGAGTTTTAAAAGTATCGAGAGGGTAGACCAGGACACTAACCAACACTGGAGTTGGGGCGACCTAGTCGGGAATAGAAAATGATAATTAAAAACCTTTTTTCCATCACGATCTTTCAATTCTGAACCCCCCTCTCCCTCACGGTCATACCGCGTTGCACCCACTCGACCCACATCACTTATGCTCATGCTCTACCACTCAAGTGATTCTCAGCCTGGTTGTGATACCCATGTACGTGGCTCCCACTTTGCACTACTTCTAGGGTTCTATGGTGAGTAATATTTTCATCCCAACATTCCATTCCTTGGTGTGTTACAAATGCCTCAGCAACTAGTATCTAGGGCTATTTCCACAAAAATTTGGCTGACCCATGCCACCACGAAATGACGAAGGATTCCCACTCAACTAAAAGATGAACCTTCGTCGTCAGGGTCCGAACATACGCCACCCATTTCAACGACCGTGAGTGGCCAGATGGCTTAGTTAGAATCAGAAAGGAAACGACAAGGAAGCATAGCTCAAAGGATGACCCTCAATGACTATGATCTAAAGCCAATGTATGTATTCCAACTTGTGGAAACTAGTTCTCACTCGCACTAGAAGTGTTGTGTCGAAATCTTTCGTACAAGAAAGTTTGACCATTATATGACCCTACCAACCATGACATGTCATCCACTATTTGTGTGAGAATTTTACACCAACATGCTGCACAACCCCACTACAGGGGTTTGGCCCACTACTGTGCAGGGCTCATTCGAGCTGACGCCTAACCTAATTGATCATGTTTGAGCCAATGAGGAAATTTAAACTACCCCGTGGGCACCTTTTGACTCCTTCAATGTGCACCATATCATCCACCATATGTTTCACAGTATCTATTATGACATTTCACTTACTAATAGAGGGACGTGTACAGTAGGGACCTCCTGCCTGACCATTTGCTGCTCCATGACATACTACAGTGCAACATTTGCACATTTGGTCATCATTCATAAAGGTGTGGCATTCACCTGAAATTATTATATATAGTGCATCAGGATATGGAGATAAATATCCTTGGGGTTATCTTTGAGAAAATTATTCTCATCTACGAGCGACATGTGAAGAATCCTTGTCTAAAGAAGCCATCACCAAAACATGCATGTAGCTAGTCAGTGCGAGAATGAAAGAAACCTCTCATTCCTTATGCACAACTGATTATGGCCATTTTGATGAAGAAGAAGATCCATTTAGGTAATCTCGATGAACATATTCAACTTGGTGAAGTTACCATGGAAAATACATGGAGCCAGAGTTTGAGCTTGTTTGCCACCACATGATTAAAGGTGCATAAGTGGGCACCCTTTGAAGGTGCCCTGGGGTCGGAACTACTTGCACCAAAATTCATTTATGACATCAAAGATGAGCCCCCATGGTTAGCAGTGCCCCCTCCTTGCCAAGCTTTAAAGAAGAAAAGGAGAGTAACGGATGTACCCTCCACGTTCACAACTGTACCTCCTCCTCCAGCATCATCCCATGCTGTGCCACCAACTAGGGAGGACTTGGAATGTTTGTGCCACAATCTGGAGATCGTTCGTTCTAAGGTGGTAGATACTTGGAGGGAGATGTTCTGGGGTTTCCATGCTTTGTTTAAGATTTTGCATTTCATCTCCTCCAAGTTGTTGAATCTGTTATCCTTCCTGAATTTGCTACTATGGCTGAACAAACTGCCGCCTTGGCTTACCCTTCTACATTTGCTGCCTCCCCATTTTATCCCCTATCTCCAGCAGTTTCCCCAAAAATACACTCTCCTACCAATCAATCTCCTACTACATAGGCCACATCTCCAGCTGTTTCGGATATCATGATTGAAATTGAATCCTATCGCGAGAAGGAAGAAAAGACCTCTATGTTAGCTACTGTTGCGAGCAAGGCTCAGTGCCCCATTCAACTTATTGTGGTTGTTGGTAATACAATGCCATTCATTGAGCCTGCACCCCCTTTGGCACCTGCCCCGCCGGTCCTAGTTATAATCACAGCTCTCATTTTATCAGTGGACTTGCCGTGGATGCTTGCCTTACTACAAGTCCAACCACCTCCCATCATTTGGTGACATAGCCAATCAAGGACTATCTCCCCACCACCTACTTCATCACCCCCACCAATGGAACTTGTGCCAACTTCTAATGTGCTTCATCTTGTACCATCTTTGGCTCCAGTTTCACCAGCCTATGTGTTTGCGAAAGAGGAGGTTGCCACAGATACACCTTTTGATGAGGCTTAGCAGTCTGCGACAGGTACTCCGTCTGATGTGTCTGGTAACTTGGGAGGCAATGCTTTAGATTATGACACCAGCGGGTTAGTAGAGGAGTAGGATAGGCTTAGGGTTAACCATTTAGGATCCCTGTTGTGCAACCAACATATGTACTGTGTCTCTAGGGCACTCTTACTTTTTCATTTCTTTGCAGTGATTTGCGGGTTGTGCTGCATCATGTTTTTGGCCAACAATCCCATACTTGTAATGCTTTATACATCTTGTAATATGAATAAATATACATGGTCCTTTTGGCTCGTGTCTTTTGTGCTACACTGTATTTTTACATGTGTGCCATTTTGGGATACTATAATTTGTAGGTACACTATTTGTTATTTCGGGAACCATGCATTGTCCTCTCCTATGCCTAGGTTATGTCTTTCTTTTTACACTTCAGTGAGGATATTGAAGTTCTAAGTTGGGGGTAGGGGGTGGCACACTGCATGACACATTTTATGCACAAAAAATGACATTTTAAATTTTTTTTGAAAAATTTTTAGTGAACTCTATATGTATAGGCCATGCTAGCATATGTATTATGTTAGCTTTACTATAATTCCAAAAAGGGCAGTGAATTGGTTTTCTTAAAATTAATCTCCTAGGTCAATCAACTAGCAGCAGTATTCCACAAACCTAAGGTTAATCTAGTGTGGATAAAATAAATCAATATATATTCAGCAGAAATTAAACTGCACAAGTAATCTAATTAAGCATGCACAATAAAGAAAAAAAAAAAGAGATGACACCAGATATGTTATCGAGGTTCGGCAAGCTGCCTACGTCCCCGCCTTGGCTCACAAGCACAAGGAGTGCACTAAAGTTCACTAGAACAATAAATAAACTCTCACAAGACTTGATTTCTCAAAATAATGGTACTATATGAGTGTATAGGGTTTGTATGAAGAAATAGGGCTTAGAAAATTTTAGAGGATTTTTTGCTTAATCAATATGCTAATTACGTGCTAATCCAATCAAATGAACTGTTATATATAGACTTGCCCAATTTTATAACTGTTGGGGATACATAGGGTATAATTAATTTTTATTAAAAAATATTTAGGAAAATTAACCTTGTTTAACTCAAAATAACCACGGTAAAAATTAGGACAACCCGAGAGTTTTGGGTGCCTGACCCTTGGTTCAGTCACCCGAACAGAGACAACAGAAAAAACAACTTTTCAACATTTGGGTGCCTGAATAAGGCAATTTTCCATTTTTTTTCGAGGTTTGTTTGCATGGTCTCAAGTTCGGTATGCCGAACTTGAACATTTGATCGCCTGGGGATATTTTGAACGTGATGTTCAGGTGCCCGAGTTGGTAGAAAAAGTAAGCACGTGAGTTCGGTCGCCCGTGGACACTCAATTCATTCTGAGTTTGATCGCCCGAAGTCATGTCAACTTTTTGACCATTCAATGGTTCAGTCAACTGAGGTGTTTTGAACACCAAGGTTTGGTCGCCCGAAACCTTATTCTTTTAACACTTTTTAAGTCCTATTTTAATTCAATTGATTCCCTTGATATTATATGTAATTTTTGGGATAATCTTACACATAAGTGCAAGAACTCGGGGTCATTCTAAGGATTTTAAGCTTATTAGTTCCTACATGCATGATATGCATTCCTTATTACAGTCCTTTGCTATATTACAATTACAGACTCGAAAAAGAAGATAATATAAATTACAACAAATGAATCTTCTGGGTCTTTATTCTTTAAGTCTTCATATGCTATCAAATAATCTTACTAATATGAACCTGCACACAAGCTTGATAGACATTAAAAACCTGAGTATTTTTCATAATCAAAATTGGATATGACCTATTAGGTCAACATTCTCCCCCTTTTTGATGATGACAAATACATCATATAAAAATGGGTACAACTTTGAAAGGCTCCCCCTATCAATATGCATAATGAGAAGTTTAAAGATTTAAAGTTCAAACATTTTTAAAAAAGTACCAAATTTTACCTCTTCTCCCCCTTTCGGCAACAGCAAAAAGGGCTACTGTAGATATAAGGCATGTAAGCAAGGCATTGAGTATGAATCATTTATATGCAAGATAAGATTGGGAAATTTTTTTTTGGAAATTTCAATAGCATGCCATTTGAAATTAGAGCATTTTCCCAAAAATACCTGTATAGAAATGACCTGATTGAGTTTTAAATTAACAATTTATCCACAACTACCATGTAAGAACTCGAACCATGATATATGGAATAAATAAATAAAGAAAAGGGTAAAACAAGAAATTGAGCAGGCTTCGTCATTGATGCCAAAGTTCATCAACGAAGGCCCTATTGTTGGTCGGTGATGAAATACAGGGGCTCGTCAATGAGGAGAAGCCGAGAGGTTTGGGAAATCTAGAAATCTCAGGCTCGTCGACGAGGCCACCGCTTCGTCAATGAACTCCTTTCATTGACTCGTCAATGAAGATAATGCCTCATAAACAAGTTTGGCCAAGTCAAAGGTGCTATAAATATCCATTTGGGTTGCTTCTTAGCTAAGAAATGAAAATCTTATCTTATCTCTCTCTCTCTCTCTAAGAACTTGAAATCCACTATCTCTCTCTAGATTTCTTCACCGATCATTGCCTACATCAATGATACGACGTTACTACGAGGATCAGGGAAGGATTCTCTTTGAGAATTGCGGAACGGATCTTCGTTTTGAGCACTTTTGGGTTTTGGTTCAAAATCGAGGTAAGGCTCGGTTTTCATTTTCGTTTTAGTAGTTATGTAGGGAATGGAATTGTGAGTATATTTTGTACTATGGCTTATAGGTTTTGTGAACTGAGTTCACTGTTTAGGGGCCGTAGAGTTCGGGTTTGGATATTTGGGGAAAGGTAAGGCAATTCTATTTATGTCAGTTATTTTCGAAATCAAACTCGATAGAATTGTGGTTCACGATCCTGTGTGTGTTTTGGCTTCTCATTTGGGGGGATCTAATGGGTAAAATTTTGGGTTTTGCATTTTATAGTTTTGGGAAAAAGGTGGCATTGGGTTGCATCTCTGGTTTTGTTGAAAAATCGTGAATATATTGTGATATATATTGTGTTAGTCGTGCCTTGACTTGTTTTTAAACTGCATTTTGTAAATCATGATTGTTGAGATTACCAAATGAGTGTGGATTGATTTGTTATATGAACATGCGTATGTTGTGATTTTCTGAAATGAGATATAGGAGCTGGGTTCCGAATTATTCCAGGTTGTGAAAGAGTGTCTGACTCTATATCTGAGGGTGTGAAATATCACCTACCAGTGATTGGCAAGAGTGTTTGGCTCTATATCCGAGTGCGTGAGCCCTACTAGTTGATCACCGAAGGGTGTGGATCCACCAGTTGTACCGGTACGATGCCATTGGACCGTGGGGCTACGCCATCTGCCAGGGACGCCATGTAATGTGGGCCGACTTCGGGCTGAAGGGTGTGACAACATCGGGTAACTTGATCATGTGTGTGTGTGTGTGATGCACTATACTGGAACTGTTTTGTGAAAATACTGGAATTGTATTGAAATGTGTATGTTTTATGTCATGATAACACTTACTGAGAAGTCTCTCACCCCTATCGTACGTGCATATTTTTCAGGTCCTTTGAGTAACCAGAACTATCGTCCTTGTGTTGGGTGCGTAGTGGTCGGTGTACTGCGGGTAGTACTTGCGTAAGTACTAGGACTATATCGGGTTGTCTTTTCAGGGTTTTGGTTGACACCCGGGTTTATGTTTGTATTATGGAGCTCAGACTCTTTCGTATAGACTCTGGTATGGTACGATGTTTGCATAGAAATAACATTTTCCACTGCCTATTTGTCATGTTTGTGAATGTGTATGGGGTGTACGGGAACCCCACGGGGTCTGACTCTCATTCATTATTAATGTATCATTAGTATTGTTGTATGATACAGGGACATGTTAGGTTACTATATCACACCCTGGGTCCCATTACCAGGTTCGGGGTGTGACAGCTTGGTATCAGAGCTAACCAGGTTGTTAGGTCTTGTAGACTTGGTTAGGTATAGTGACTCACTCAAAAAATGAGCAGCTCAAGAGCTATCCCAAGTATAGGAGTTACGTCATGTAATATTAAGCCCAAGGGCTAGATCGTCTCCTCAGGGAATGCGTTTTAATTTCAAACTTAACGTTTTTCCAATCGAAACTAAAAAGGGTACTGAACTCGGTTCAGATTCATGATTTTCAAGATTTGAGATTTTGTTAGAATTGGTGTATTCCCAAGAGGGGGGGTGAATTGGAATTTTAAAATTTATCACCTAGGTTGAACTGGATAAATAGCAGTTTATACACAACGTAGGGTATGCCTATTCAATTTCCAAATGCATAGATAAGTATAATGTGAAATTTAAGTCATACGCATCATTCACCCATAACATACATGTGCGGTAAATATAAAGTGTGGAAATATAAATGAACACACGATATGTTATCGGGGTTCGGCCAACCGTGCCTACGTCCCCGCCTCAAGCTCGCAATCTAGAGGATTCCACTAATAGCTCACTTAAGGGTGGAGCAGCACCGTTTACAACCAGGTCAAATTAACACAGGGCTGACCTCAACCTTAACCAGGTCAATTAGCGGGGCTGACCTCAACCTACACTCCTTAACAGGACGACGCACCTAGCTTTCCTAACCGGGTCTAAGCCAATCCGGGACTATTCCAGGGCTAGTCTCCCTCTTCAGGCCCGTGCCTGGAAATACAACCAAAGTGTATTACAATGAAATGGTACAGTGATTGTGCTTTCAAGTAAAGCAGATATGTACCCAAATTCGCACAATAATATACTCCACAAATATGAAATAATTTGTAAGCTCAGTGTGGTCTAAGATGTCAACTCTCAAATAGATTTACTATCGTTGTAATGAGTGCGTGAGAGTGCAAACCTAAATGATCTTTGTATCACAGGATATTCAATCTAAGTGCTCAAACAAAGATATCATCTAGACTTCATATATTTCAATCAACAAGTTTTCTTAATACACATATGTATATGAAGCTCTAGCAACGTATAAGTTTGGTTTGCAAAAGGATATTCAATCTTTGTATTCAACAAGAGATATATGAGTTAACGAGTATTGCAACAAAGATTTATCACACTAGCAAATATCTCATCAAATATATTCAAGATTAATAACACAGTAGATATTTGAAAGTGTTTTGCAACCAAAATACAAATACAATCTTCTTAAGATGTTGCAATGGAGGTGCAAATCTTAGAAGATCTATCAAAGTTTTCTTAGGATAGACTTATTAATAAAGTCCCCTAAGAATACTCAAGGTTTAGCTCCCAAAGATAATACAACAATCAAATATGAATGGGAGAGCAAACCTTACTAAATAAACACACTCAATCGACTTACAGAAGGTTTATGAGATCGAAGAAGGTAAGCATGAGTGAATAGGGCTTGAAAATGAGTATTATAGGGTTTTGGTTTTTCAAAGAATTTTCCCTAATCAAAGTGGCTAATCCCCCTTAATCTTTGCAAATGAAGACATATATATAGGCAAGGGAGAAAATATGACCGTTGGGGACCTATAGGGTATTATTAGAAAAGTTTAATGGAGTTTAATGCATTTTAACCCTGTTTAGAAAAATATTAACCACGGTAAAAATGGGAACAACCCGAGAGGTCCGGTCGACCAAAAGTGGTTCGGTCGACCAGGACTCAAGTAGCTCGGTCGACCGGGAGCATTTTGAACTGAGTGGTCGGTCGACCGGAAAAAGGCAATTTTCAAAAATACCGCGGTTCGGTCGACCGAGGCCTTTTTGAACTGCTCGGCTCGGTCGACCGGGTTGTTGGGAATTTTCCCAAGACCCTTCGGTCGACCAAGTTGTTGGAGTACAATTTTGGTCGGTCGACCGGGAGGTCAAAATGTTGACTCTCAGGGTGTTCGGTCGACCGAGGTCAAATGACCTATAAGGGGTCGGTCGACTGGGACCGGGTCAAATAGTTGACCCGGATCGGTTTTGGTCGACCGGGCCAATTTGAACTGAGTTGGCCGGTCGACCGAAGGTGCACCAAGTGTGCATTTCAGTCCCTTCTTGCAACATAAAAACCTTATTCAAGTGCCTATTACATACAAGTGCAAAGGTGAGTGTCGTAAGGTCACTTGGGGTCCAATTTTGAAGACACCGAAAAAGTCCGGTGTCGGTCGACCGAAGGTACACCCTAAGGTCTTTCTATGGTTCGGTTTGAACTTACAAAGTAAATCATTCATGTGATGTGTGTGAGCTTATTACAAACCAAAAAACCCTAATTACTATTACAGACAATTTCACTGGAAAATATTATAATTAAGAGTTTATGAAATTGTCTTCAAGCCTTTCTTGCTTTGTGCACATCTTGATCTTATCATTCTTGATTCCTGCACAAAAACTCAACTACTCATTAGATACAATGAATATTTGTCATAATCAAAACCGGGCGTGACCAATAAGGTCAACAGATTTCTTTTAACAATTTAAACAAACACGCTAACTAATTTAAAACCCTAATCCTAACATGCACTACACTAAATAACAAGACCGGAAACCCTACGTTAACAACCGAACAAAAAATGGAAACATGTGTAATTAAAACATGCACTAGTGAAATTACACAAACACGGATACGATAAAAATACTGACTATAATGAAATCGACCCTAACTAAACCAAGCTTCGATAAAAAGACTAAATTTTGGGAAAACAACTTCAAAACAAAAACACTCCTTTTTTTTCTTTTTATATTTTCTCTTTTCATTTAATTATTATTATTTAGATAGAAATAAAATGGAATTTAAATTGAAGGAACGATAAATAAATAAAAGAAACTAAATTAAATTAATCTAATGACAACATTAATTAAGAGAACATAAAAAAAAAAATCAAAATTAAACTTCACTCAAACAAATTAAAAATTACCTAACAATCATTCAAAGTCAGGTTTTCAAAACTCTACTAACTAACTAAATAAGAAGAAAGGAACTATTTTGCTGCAATCAAAAATAAAAGAAAGAGAAGAAAAGAATAGAGAAAAAGAGAGAGAGATATGTATAGCTGTTGGAGAGTGGTCGGAAGTTCTGCAGGTTGTGGAATAGAGGGCCTCTGCTGCTGTGCTTCGGGCTCTACTCTGCTGCATGTGCTGGAACAGAGGAAGGAAGGCAGAGGATGGAGGCTTCAGGGTGCTGGAGTGTTATCTCTGCCGCATGGAATCACTGATGGAAGGCTGGCCGTGAGGGGAGATCTGGTACTGCTGGAGTTGTAGACGATGGCTGGAGGGGCTGTCGGGTTGCTATTGTTTGGTGGAAGCTTGTAGCAGAGGAGGTTGGGATGATAGTAGCAGCAAAAGGGGAAAGAGGAAAAAGCAGAGAGAAGAAGACGAAGAAAAACAAGGGAAAGAAGCTGAGAGAGAGAGAGAGAGAGAGAGAGAGCCCCTAAGAAAGCATGCGCTGGGTTTTAAAAAGAAGCACTGTGCAGCCCTACCCGGATGGGGAGATCCGACCCAATTGGGTCTGACCCGGCTTTCATGGCCGGGTCACATCACATGACCTCTTATATATATATATATATTCATTTTTTTCATTCTCTGTTCATCACCACATTTGACCTTTCTAGAGCCCATTTCTTGCAAAACTTAAAACATGAAAGTTGTAGATAATACTTTCCTCTTTCTCTAGTAATTTGAATCGTCTTGATCAGAGCTCTGACGAAAAGTTATGCATGAATTACAAATAGGTGTCAGTTTTGGTTCCCTAGACTTTTCTTGCAATAAAAAATTATCAAAAATTCGTAAATTGTGCAATAAAGTTCAAGAATCGTAAATATGGCACTTTATTAAAATATTGGACATAATTTGACATTTAATGAAAAATATACGTCGTAAAGACCGGATTAAAGTGCCCAATTACGCAGTTTTGACGCGTAATCACACCCCCCAACTAACGTTTTGCTAGTCTTTAGCAAATGACGTGAATGAATTTTAGGGTAGTGCCTACAACTACAAACTCCAGTGATCATAAAATCAATGCACATGCGACACAACCATACCGTTTCACATACAAGAGTATAACTGAATTTCACACAAGCTTGTTCATATTCAATACACACAACTTCGAAGTACGTCACTTGTGCAAGTTTCATCATTCAAGATGTCATTCAAGAATAGTATACTCACACGAAGTTAATTAGTGGCACATTTCAGAGTTAATGCAGTCATATAAGTTCGAGTATAAACAGATAAACCCTTGAGGTGTGTGTGATGTGTGTGACTCAGTACACCTAGGATACCAGTGGACACCTACTGAACGGTCGCTTAGACTCGGCCTAACTGGTATACCCTAAAAAACACTCAAAGAAAATGGGTTCACTCATTATATGTGAGGAAGAGTGTCGTGATCAAACATCCCACATACTAAAAGGAACAATGGTAAATGTACGGAGTGGACTATTCTTGAAAGGATCTAGCCTATTTATGAGGTGTCGGGTCTTTCACCCTAGCATCTTCTCACATACTCATCACATCCAACCGAGACCACCCTAGATCAACATACTCACAAACTTGTCGTAAATACATCTGAGGCATTAACCTGTTGAAGCATCTTCATATGTGAAAAATATGTGTCGTGTCCTTGAATTTTTTTGTGATATGTACGTGGACCAGCATTGTCATTTCATTTTATGCGCATGTTTATTTCTTATTCTTTCTTCTACTCATTCTTTATTTTCTGTCTTTTCTTGAGCAATAAGGACAATCTTAACACTTCTTTTGTAATCTTCATACTATCAATGGGAATTGAACTCGAATAGGGGTTCATGAATTAAGTCGATCTCGAATAGGGGTTCATGAATTAAGTCTATCTCTAGGGGTGGCTCAGCCTTCACATTTTGAGTAGGCTACAAGACCTAGGTTTCTATCTCCCCAATAGGTGTCACCTCTAGGCTAGCAAATAAAAAACAGAGACTAGTGTACAAGGAATCATCCAGAAAGAAAAAAAAAAAAAAAATTGAGTTCTATGAACTATGATTTGATATTAACGCTCAAAAGGACGATAAATAGCTCAAGGATATCTTACAAGGTGTCATGGGTGTTCTTTTAGTGCTCACAGGAAACCCTAAGTGCAATGAATCATGTGAATGTGTTTATTCAGACTCGTGAGATACATGTAGATACAAGAAATTATATATCCAAATTAACACAAATGTACTACCAATCGATTCTTCATGGAGTCATAAAATCATATAAAGAGAAACTACACATGATTGACTCAAGTGTGTCATTCTTAAGTTATACGTGAGTACATGAAAGGTATACGCAATGTTAAGCATGACACAATGCAATGTAATTCCTCAGTGCTCCTCCTTCTTTCTCTCTTTTGTTGATCTTTTTGATTTTGTTTGTTTTTTTTTTTTATGTATAAAACCGGTATGTGTACATGCACAGCGTCACATATGAATGCTCACCGTCCCCCCCAACTAAAGTGGAACATTGTCCTCAATGTGAAAGCGTAGGGGAAATAAAATTGTGCACGGTAAACAACTAATGGAAAAGTACTACTGACTAATGTAACAAGAAAGAAAAAGGAAAAACACAACTAAAACAAATAAAAAAAATAAAAAATAAAAAGAAAACAGTAGCATAGAAAGGTCAGAGGACTCCTTTAGGGTCTTGCAAAAGCAAGACCTCTTTGTCGACATCGAATGGGGTCATGAAAGGCTTTAGGCCCTGTCCATTGACTGTGAAGCGGTTGCCATTCTTCGGATCTACAATCTCTACCACACCATGAGAATGAACTTTTTCAACGATGTACAGACCACCCCACCAGGATTTCAATTTCCCAAGAAGCACATGTAGTCGGGAGTCATAGAGTAGCACTTGTTGAGAGGGGAAAAGTTGTTTGTCTTTGATGTTCCTATCATGTAGCAACTTCATCCGCTCCTTAGCCAAACGAACATTATCATATGCGTCCCTTCGAGATTCTTCAAGCTAGCATACCTACAGTTTTCTTAAACCAATGGCATCATCAAGTGAAAGGTTTAATCTGTTTGATAGCCCATAAAGCACGATGCTGAATTTCAACAGGTAAATGACATGCCTTACCGTATACTAACCTGTAGGGAGACATCCCCAAGTTTGTCTTAAAAGCTGTTTGGTAGGCCCAAAGTGCATCAACAAGTTTTTCTGACTAGTATTTATGATTAGGATGCATGGTTTTCTCAAGTATGGTTTTGATCTCTCTATAGGCCAGTATAGCTTGACCATTGGTCTGAGGGTGGTAAGGGGCAGAGACTTTGTGGGTTACACCATATTTTTGCATGAGTTTTTCAAAAGGTTTGTTACCGAAATGGGACCCTCCATCACTAATGATTGCCTTGGGCATGCCAAAGCATGCAAATAACTCTTTCAGAAAACGTATGACAACCTTGTGGTCATTGGTTCGACAAGGTTTTGCCTCCACCCATTTAGAAACATAGTCCACAACAACCAAAATGTAAGAATGCCTGAAAGAAATAGGGAAAGGTCCCATAAAATCAATACCCCAACAATCAAAAATTTCACGAGTCAATATGAGGGACATAGGCATTTCATTATTGGCAGTAATTTTTCCTAACTTTTGACACGCCTCACATGCTTTACAAAAATTTTCAACATCTTTAAACATGGTGGGCCAGTAGAGTCCACTTTGTAATATTTTTGAAACTTTTTTCTTAGCAGCAAACTGGCCTCCACATGTCCCACCATGGCAAAAATGCATCACAGAACTAAATTCATCATCTGGAACACATCTACGCACCAACTGGTCAAAACAATATTTGAACAGGTATGGATTATCAAAATAATAATGTCTTACCTCAGCTAGGAACTTACGCTTGTCCTGGGTGAGCCAATGGTCTGGCATTCGGTCGGTGACGAGATAATTCACAATGTCGGCGAACCATGGAGCGCGTGACACAGCAAAGAGACATTCATCAGGAAAGTCATCATTCAAGGGAGGGGACACCGGTACCTCGGGTAACTGCAACCGAGAAAGATGGTAGCTACAACATTTTCCACACCATTTTTATCGCATATGGTGATATCGAATTCCTGGAGGAATAGAATCCACCTGATCAACCTAGGCTTGGCGTCCTTCTTTGCTAGTAAATATTTCAAAGTAGAGTGGCCAGTAAAAATAATGACAGGTGCACCAATGACATAAGAGCAAAATTTTTCTAAAGCAAAAACAACAGCTAACAACTCCTTCTCAGTGGTGGTATAATTTCTCTGAGCATCATTCAAAGTTTGACTGGCATAATAAATAACCGACGGCTTGTTATCAATTCGTTGACCTAAAACGGCACCAAGGGCATAGTCGCTAGCATCGGTCATGATCTCAAATGGCAAATCCCACCGAGAAGGTTGCATGATAGGTGCAATAGTCAAATGTCACTTTAGTGTTTCAAAGGCCTGTTGATAATCATCAGTCCACAAAAATTCAGTTTCATTTTGCAACAAGGTACATAATGGTTTAGCAATACTACTAAAAGCCTCAATAAAACGTCTATAGAAACCGGCATGACCAAGGAAGGAGCGAATATCCTGGACTGTCTTAGGGATAGGTAACTAAGAAATTAGCTCTACCTTGGCCTCGTCAACTTCTATACCACGCTTAGAAACCAAATGTCCATGTACTAAACCACTACGTACCATAAATTGACATTTTTCCCAGTTTAGAAGTAAATTCTTTTCCTCACATCTTTTCAAAATCGCAATTAAATGTGTCAAACAATGATCAAAAGACTTACCGAACACAGAAAAGTCATCCATAAAAATTTCACACATGTTATCTAACCTATAAGAGAAAATACTCATCATACAGCATTGGAAAGTAGCAGGGGCATTGCATAGACCGAATGGCATTCTGTAAAAAGCAAAGGTACCAAAGGGACAAGTGAAGGTAGTCTTCTCTTGGTCCTCAGGTGCTACAGAAATTTGATAGTAACCAAAAAATCCATCCAAGAAACAATAAAAAGAATTACCAGCTACTTTCTCTAATATCTGATCTAGGAAAGGTAACGTGAAATGATCTTTTTGGCTATCCGAATTCAATTTACGATAATCAATGCACATTCTCCAACCCATTACTTTCCTAGATGGGATCAATTCTCCATTAGCATTTTCAATGACAGTCAAACCAGATTTTTTTGGAACTACTTGTGTTGGGCTTACCCATTTGCTGTCGGAGATCGAATAGATGATGTCAACAACTAACAATTTTAGCACTTCATTTTTTACCACCTCTTTAATGGCTAGATTCAGCCTCCTTTGTGCATCTCGAATTGGTTTAGCGTCTCCTTCAAGGAAGATGTTATGAGTGGAAATGGAATGGTCGATACCCTTGATGTTAGCAATAGTCCATCCAATCGCTCCTCGATGCTCTCAAAGTACTTGCAATAATTTAGTTTCCTGTTCAAGAGTAAGGTGTGAAGAAATTACCACAAGGAATATGCCGTCTACTGGACCCAAGAAAGCATATTTCAGCTGGGCAAGCATTGGTTTCAACTCGAGTGTTGGAATTTCTTCTGCGGATGACTTCAGAGTTTCTGGTAGGTCAATGGCCTAAAATGTAGGCTTACGCCAACTACTTGTATAACTCGCATCAAACATATGAGGAACATTATCCGGGATATGCTCCTCTGATTCTAGCAATAATTCATCAATCCCTTCAAACTGCGCAAAAGATTCATCTTCAAGTGCGGCATCGACGTCGAGTACCAATAGTAGCTCTGAAGTGTTTAAGTCATCTATCACATCGACTACATGAGTATCTGCGTCGTCACACCCACTTGACATCCTGTGAGCGTTAAAAACATTCATTTCCAGTGTCATGTTCCCAAATGTGAGCTTGAGGACTCCACTCTGATAGTTAATCAGGGCGTTTGAAGTAGCAAGGAATGGTCGCCCCAAAATGACAGGAGCCTGATGTATGGTGGAAACAGGCTGCTGCATATCCAAAACAATGAAATCCACGGGATAGTAAAATTTGTCAACCTGAACCAAAAGATCCTCAACAATACCTCGTGGAGCCTTTACATATCTGTTTGCCAACTGTAGCATCATAGTAGTTCTCTTCAATTCACCTAAACCCAGCTGGTCATATAACGAAGACGGAAGCAGATTCACACTACTCCCAAGGTCAAGTAGAGCTCTCCCGATACGAGATTCACCGATCATGAGTGGTATCGTAGGGGACCCAGGAACTCTAAGTTTCTGTGGAGTCTGACTAAGAATCAATGCATTGACCTGCTCAGTTAAGAAAGCCTTTTTCTTCACGTTCAGTTTCCTTTTTACGGTGCAGAGGTCTTTCAGGAATTTTGCATATGCAGGGATCTGCTGTATGGCATTTAAGAGTGGGATGTTGATTTTTACCTACTTGAATATCTGTTGAATCTCTGTATGGTACTTGTTCTTTTCTCTAGACGTCAAACGCTACGGGTATGGGACCAGTGACTAGTATTTCTTAACTGGTTCATCTTTCTTATTATCGGGCATTGTAGAACTCGAGCTAGCCTCATCTGATTTTTTCTTTCCTTTATCTGTCTCATCTACTGCCTCAAGTGTCGGTGCGGCTGGTTGTTGATCAGTAGGTAATTGAGGACGAGAAACTTCTTTTCCACTCTGCAAAGTAATAACTACTTTTGCTAACTCATACGCATCCCCTGAAACATTGTGCACTAACTATTGTGGCTGTCTGTATACCTGGGGATTAGGCTGAGGTTGTACAGGGAATTTTTCTTTTTCAAGGGTATTAAGCTGTGTACTCATCTTGCTTACGGCATCTTTCAGTTCTCCATTGGTCGTAACTTGCATTTGCATGAATTGCTGGAGCATGGTTGCCACCTGCACTACACTATCATCAGAAGCTTTCTTTACTGGAATGAGGACTAATGTTGGTTGGAATCCTGGTGGTGCCTAGCTCCGAGTAAACTATTGCGGTTGATACTGCGGTTGAGAAGCTACAACTGGATTGTATGTCGGTTGCGGAGGCGGTGCATATGATTGAGGTGCTTGCTAATACCGTGAAGATGATGGACCAGGCTGATCATTTCTCCATTGAAGGTTTGGATGATTCCACCACCCCGGGTTGTAAGTGTTTGAGAGCGGCTGATTCTGTGTCTTGTTGACCCAATTTTCCGATGACACCTGATCAGATCTGCTCTCTTGCAACACAGGTAAGAATTGACAATCCTGAGGTCTATGGTCTGAAGTCTCATAAATCGTGCAAATCTTAGCTTTCGACTTTTCGGAATCCATGACTTCCAATTTCTTAGATAACGTAGCTACAAGGGCCTGTAAGTTAGTGTCCTCTTTGACCTCGTATCTGCCCCCGCCACTAATTGCTCAGATAGGTTGGGCAGCTATCGACACCCATTCAGGTCGTGCGTTCCACTACTGGGCACTCTCAGTGAGATAGTCTAAAAATGATAAGCCCTCGTCTGGTTCCTTACGGAAGAACATCCCATTGCACATAGATTGGACAAATTGTTTGCACACAGAGGTTAAAGTAGTAAAAAAATAGTTCACTAAGCTCCAGGATTCGAAACCGTGGGGCGTTCATATGTTCATCAGGTCCTTGAATCTCTCCCAACATGCCTGGAATGTCTAGCCATCTTTTGGAAGGAACTGACTAATCTGCTCCTGCAGGTACTGAGTTCTCTGAAGAGGAAAGAACTAATGTAAGAACTCATGCTACATACAGTCCAGCTAGTAATAGAGTTAAGGCGCAAGGAATTAAACCAGATTTTTGCCTTGTCTTCCAGAGAAAAGGGGAACAAACGTAGTTTAATGTATTCATCAGTCCTAGTCCTATTAATGTAAGTGGCGCAAACCATCTCAAAATCTGTCAAGTGTTGGTACGGACTCTCAGAGTCCATCCTGTGAAACTGGGGAATCACAGATAACATACCATGCTTAAGAGTGAAATTCGGTGCATCTTGTGGCATCACAATGCATGAAGGTATAGATGTGCATGCAGGCTGTAGAAATTCTTCAAGTGTACGTGGTGCATGTGCAGCCATGGCTTCTTCAAAATAATGGCAAAACAGATTATTCAGCTCAAATTCAGAATCACTCGCAGGACTAACAGGTGAACAATTAGACCCGGTGCTCTGTGTATCCCTACTGGTGCAAGGTGAAAGTCTACACAATCGATTCGAATTATCTCGAACCTAGGGCATCAAACATCATAATGGCCAGCAGAAATCCACTAACACGGCAACAGACAAAATTTTTTTTATAAATTTTTCAATTTTCAATTTTTTTCATTTTTTCTATTTATTTGAAAAAAAAAATCAAACAAATAATTGGGAAAACACAAAATTCAAAATTAAAACTAGAAATCCCTGGCAACGGCACCAAAAACTTGACTCACTCGAAAAATGAGCAGCTCAAGAGCTATCCCAAGTATAGGAGTTACGTTATGTAATATTAAGCACAAGGGCTAGATCGTCTTCTCAGGGAATGCGTTTTAATTTCAAACTTCACGTTTTTCCAATCGAAACCAAAAATGGTACTGAACTCGGTTCAGATTCATGATTTTCAAGATTTGAGATTTCTTTTAACAATTTAAACAAACACGCTAACTAATTAAAACCCTAATCCTAACATGCACTAAACTAAATAACAAGACCGGAAACCCTACATTAACAACCGAACAAAAAATGGAAACATGCGTAGTTAAAACATGCACTAGTGAAATTACACAAACACGGATACGATAAAAATACTGACTATAATGAAATCGACCCTAACTAAACCAAGCTTCGATAAAAAGACTAAATTTTGGAAAAACAACTTCAAAACAAAAACACTCTTTTTTTTTTCTTTTTATATTTTCTCTTTTCATTTAATTATTATTATTTAGTTAGAAATAAAACGGAATTTAAATTGAAGGAACGATAAATAAATAAAAGAAACTAAATTAAATTCTTTCAATTTAATGACAACATTAATTAAGAGAACATAAAAAAAAATCAAAATTAAACTTCACTCAAACAAATTAAAAATTACTTAACAATCATTCAAAATCAGGTTTTCAAAACTCTACTAACTAACTAAATAAGAAGAAAGGAACTATTTTGCTGCAATCAAAAATAAAAGAAAGAGAAGAAAAGAATAGAGAAAAAGAGAGAGAGATATGTATAGCTGCTGGAGAGTGGTCGGAAGTTCTGCAGGTTGTGGAATAGAGGGCCTTTGCTGCTGTGCTTCAGGCTCTACTCTACTGCATATGTTGGAACAGAGGAAGGAAGGCAGAGGATGGAGGCTTCGGGGTGCTGGAGTGTTGTCTCTGCCCCATGGAATCACTGATGGAAGGCTGGCTGTGAGGGGAGATCTGGTGCTGCTGGAGTTGCAGACGATGGCTGGAGGGGTTGTTGGGTTGCTGTTGTTTGGTGGAAGCTTGTAGCAGGGGAGGTTGGGATGATAGTAGCAGCAACAGGGGAAAGAGGAAAAAGCAAAGAGAAGAAGACGAAGAAAAACAAGGGAAAGAAGCTGCGAGAGAGAGAGAGAGAGGGAGAGAGAGAGCCCCCAAGAAAGCATGCGCTGGGTTTTAAAAAGAAGCACTGTGCAGCCCTACCCGAATGGGGAGATCCGACCCAATTGGGTCTGACCCAACTTTCATGGTCGGGTCACATCACATGACCTCTTTTATATATATATATATATATATATATATATATTCATTTTTTTCATTCTCTGTTCATCACCAAATTTGACCCTTTGGGAGCCCTTTTATCGTAAAACTCAAAACATAAAAGTTGTAGATAATCCTTTGCTATTTTTCTAGAAATTTGAATAGTCTCAATCAGAGCTCTCACAGAAAAGTTATACATGAATTACGAACAGGTGTCGGTTTTGGTTCCCGAGACTTTTCCTGCGATAAAAAATTACCAAAAATTTGTAAATTGTGCAATAAAGTTCAAGAATCATAAATATGGCACTTTATTAAAATATTGGACATAATTTGACCTTTAATTAAAAATATACATCGTAAAGACCGGATTAAAGTGCCTAATTACGCAGTTTTGACGTGTAATCATATAGCTATGTGTACATACCAGAGTATAGGATGTAGGAAATGGGTAGAGTAGGTTGAGGGTTGTTGTATTTCTATGTAGGGACTCATTGGTGGTATCCTGTGCTTTTCCTGGAATGATGATTTTAGTAAAATCATGGTAAACCATTGATGACTTTCGTGTCGGTGTGATATAACAGACCTGGACCTGTGAGATAGTAGCTAACATGATTAGTTGTAAATAATTGCGTTAATCGTACTTGATGTAGGAGTGTTAATAGATCTCTATCATATTTTTAGAATGGAGCCCAAGGATAATAATTTTGAAAGTGGCTCCGAAGAGAATGCCAGTGATGAGTCTTCTTCTGTACCTCGAGGGTTGACGAGGCAGGTTATGTGGGAGATCAGGCGGAGTGTTAGGAGACGCGAACATTCTCCTACTGCTGCGGGGTGTACCATCGAGAGGTTCACATGTATGCACCCTCTGACATTCTCAAAAGGACCCGATCCGATGATAGCGGAGGATTGGGTTGAGAAGACCGAGAGGATTTTGGAAGTCTTACACTGTACAGATAAGCAGAGAGTTCTCTACGCTACCTTCTAGCTGTTTGGGGAGGAGGGGCGTTGGTGGACTGCAGTGAGTCTGCTGGAGAGGCAGAGAGCTGGTTCTACAGAGATGACATGAAGCCATTTCAAGGAAGTGTTCTTTGAGAGATACTTCCCAGTCTCCAAACGTGATGCTAAGGCAGAAGAGTTCTTTGCTCTGACATAGGGAAATATAACAGTGCAGGGGTATGCTGCTTGGTATATAAAGCTATCCCGTTTCACGCCATGCTTGATCTCGAGTGAGTGTGAGAAGACTTGGAGGTTGGAGAAGGGTTTGAGGAAGGATATCTACAGACTAATGGGTATGCTTCAGATCCGTGAGTTCCCAGTTTTGGTGGATAAGGCCACGGTGATTGAGATCGGCATCAGGGAGGGTGAGGTGGATCAGGAATGGAAGAAGAGGCTAGTACCTTCTAGTTCTCAGTCTAGGTCTCACCAGGGATCATGGAAGAAGAAGAACAAAGGCTCAGGTTACCATCAGAATACTGAGTGTCAGAGTTCTCAGGCGAGCTAGTCGAGTGATTATTGTATCAGGTGCCACAGATGGCATAGCAGTGAATGCCAGCTATTTTGGGGTAACTACTACAACTGTGGCAAGTAAGGTCACATGGCTCGAGATTGTCATGCACCAAAGAGGGATATTCTTGCTCTGAGTCAAAGTCAAGGAAGTAATCAGGTATCCCAGGGAACTTATTAGGAAAACACAGCTCCGACAAGGGTATACTCGCTTACTTTGGTGGATGCCGAGCATTCATGGAATGTGGTGATAGGTACTATAATGTTGCTTTTGAATAGAGCTGTGGTTTTCCTTAATTCGGGTGCGACCCATTCTTTTATATCTACTAACTTCGTGAAGCTGTGTGGGGTTGTGATCCGAGTCATGAATAAATAATTGTTGGCAACTACACCATCAGGGAGTATATGATTCTGTAGGAGGGTGTTAGAAAACTGCCAAGTGGTAATTCAGGGAAGATTGCTACCGGCGAATCTTGTGGTGTACAATATGTCGGGGTTCGATGTCATGCTAAGGATGGACTGGTTATTCTCTAGTTATGTACTGATCGACTGTCATGGAAAGGTGGTTGTATTTAGACCTCCTGGGGAGCAGGTGTATGAGTTTGTGGGATCGTGTCTGTGTTCGACGCCACAGGTTCTATCGGCACTATAAGCAAGGAGGTTACTATTGGACGGATGTTAGGGGTACCTAGGTTGTGTGAGTGAACCACTACGAGTTGAGTTGAGGCTTGAGGATATTCAAGTGGTTAGTGAGTTCTCGGATGTGTTTCTAGAAGACTTACCCGATTTACCTCCTAATCGTGAGGTGGAGTTTATGATAGAGCTGCTACTGGGCAAGGCACCAATCTCTAAGGCTCCGTACCAAATGGCTCCATAAGAACTTGAGGAGTTGAAGGAGCAGTTGCAGGAATTACTAGACAAGGGTTCATCCAACCTAGTGTTTCGCCCTAGGGAGCTCCAGTTTTGTTCGTGAAGAAAAAGGACGAGTCGATGCGTATGTGCATTGATTACCATGAGATCAATAAGGTGATTGTGAAAAATCATTACCCATTACCTCGTATCGATGATCTCTTTGAGCAGTTGCAAGGGATGCAGGTCTTTTCGAAGATCGACCTATGGTCAAGGGATGAAGTTTGATTGGACAAAGGATTGCGAGTAGTGTTTCCAGGAGTTAAAGCACCATCTGGTTACTGCTCCAATTTTGACCATTCCTTCGGGGGATGACGATTTTGTGATCTATAACGACATGTCCCTAAAGGGTGTGGAATGTGTGCTTATGCAACAAGGTAAGGTAATAGCGTATGCTTCTCAGTAACTCAAGGAATATGAGAGGAATTACCCTACGTATGATCTAGAACTAGCCGCTGTTGTTTATGCACTCAAGATTTGGCGACACTACTTGTATGGTTTCACTGACCACAAAAGCCTTAGGTACTTTTTCACACAGAAGGAGTTAAATATGAGGCAGAGATGGTGGCTTGAGCTGATCAAGGTTTACAATTGCACCATCAGCTATCACCTAGGGAAAGCTAATATGGTGGCTGATACATTGAGTCGGAAGTCAAGGCATGCACCAGTATCTGTAGTGGTAGCTTAGCATCATATCAAACGGGATCTAGAGAACCTTGGTATTGAGTTGTTGGCCGGTGATCATCAGGCCTTCATTGCTAGCTTGGTGATCCAGTCGACTTTGTTTGAGCGTATTAAAGTGGTGCAGGCTAGTGATGCAGAGTTAATTGAGACTGTGGAGAAAGTACAGCAGGGGTTGGTTGTAGATTTTAACATCTCTGAGGGAGGTATGTTGAGGTTTGGAACCAGGCTATGCGTTCGAAACGACGACGAGATCAGAAGGACGATTCTAGAGGAAGCCCATAGTTCATTGTATATAGTATATCTGGGTAGTACGAAGATGTATTGGGACTTGCGCAAGACCTTTTGGTGGAGAGGTATGAAAAAGCAAATCGCTTAGTTCATGGAGCAGTGTTTGATGTGTAAGTAGGTGAAAGCTAAACATCAGAGGCCGGTAGGGCTGTTACAACCTTTAGCTATTCCAGAATGGAAATGGGAGCATATTTCCTGGACTTTGTAACCGGATTGCAGCCAGCACTTCAGAGGTAGAATGCCATTTGGGTGATTATGGATAGATTGACGAAATCTGCTCATTTCATACCGATGAAGGTTAGCTACCCTTTGAGTAAGCTAGCAAACTTATATGTGCTTGAGATAGTTAGAAGGCACGGAGTATCGGTGTCCATTGTGTCAGATCAAGAACCGAGGTTTACCTTTCGTTTCTAGAAGAGCTTGTAGGAAGCACTGGGGACGAAGCTTACTTTTAGTACAACGTTCCACCCCCAGACTGATGGAAAGTTGGAGAGAACAATATAGATTTTGGAGGATATGTTACGGATTTGCGTGTTAGACTTTCGCGATGGTTGGATGCAGTTTATGCCACTAGTAACAATAGCTTCTAGGCTAGTATCGGGATGGCACCATTCGAGGCTCTGTATAGTTGGAGGTTTTGATCTCCTCTGTATTGGGATGAGGTTAGTGAATGTCAGGTGTTAGGACTTGAACTCGTGCAACAAACGTCTAAGAAGGTGGGTTTGATCTGGGATAGGATTAAATCAGCTCAGAGTCGGTAGAAAAGTTACGAAAATATTTGCCACCGAGAGTTGGAGTTCAAGGTAGGGGGTAAGATATTCTTGAGAATCGCTCTGATGAAAGGGGTGATGAGATTTGGGAAGAAGGGCAAGTTGAGCTCGAGGTATATTGGGCCATTCGAGGCTCTTGAGCAAGTGGGTCTGGTAGCCTATAGGATTGCACTACCCCCAACAATCTCAAGGATCCATGATGTGTTTCACGTATCCATGTTGAGGAAGTATGTGTTAGATCCATCTCATGTTATTAGTTATGAGAACTTGGAAATTAGGGATACTTTAGCATACGAGGAGGTACCCATTCGGATTCTGGACCGTCAAGTTCAAAAGTTACGTACCAAGGACATACCGTTGGTGAAGGTATTGTGGCAGAATCATGAGGTTGAGGAAGCTTCCTGGGAATTAGAAGCAGAGATACGCCGGATGTACCCTCAGTTGTTCTAAGTATATGAATATTACCCTACTTTGCACTGGAATAGGTGGTTAGTTTTTGGAGTGTTTGTTATTGTGAACTCCTAAGAAGGTTTATGTATGTAACTACGGTATTCCTCCACCATAAGTGAGGGTATGTATGTATTATGATGGGGTTACGTTGTATGTGGCCACCAGTTCTTTAGGGTCGAGTGTGATTTGGTTGTATGAATAAGTTTGTAAATGAGAGATTACAAATTTTGAGGAAAAAATTTTTGTGAGGAGGGGAGGTTGTAAGAACCCGAACCGTGATATATAGAATAAATAAATAAAGAAAAGGGTGAAACAAGAAATTGAGCAGGCTTTGTTGACGAAGCCAAAGTTCGTCGATGAAGGCTCTACTTTTGTTTGGCGACGAAATGCAAGGTCTCGTCGACGAGGAAAAGCCGAGAGGTTCAGGAAATCTAGAAATCTCAGGCGCATCGACGAGACCACCGCTTCATCAACGAACTCCCTTCATTGACTCATTGACGAAGACACCGCCTCGTCGATGAGTTTAGTCGAGTTAAAGGCACTATAAATATCCATTTGGGTTGCTTCTTAGCTAAGAAATGAAAATCTTCTGTCTCTCTTTCTCTCTAAGAACTCAAAATCCACTCTCTCTCTCTCTAGATTTCTTCGCTAATCATTGCTTGAATAGACGATCTGACGTTACTACGAGGATCAGGGAAGGATTATCTTTGAGATTTATGGAACAGATCTTCGTTTCGAGCGTTTTTGGGTTTTTGTTCAAAATCGAGGTAAGGCTCGATGTTTATTTCCGTTTCGGTAGTTTTGTAGGAAATGAAATTGTGAGTATGTTTTGTACTGTGGTTTATAAGTTTTGGGAACTCGGTTCGCTGTTTAGGAGCCGTAGAGTTCGGGTTTGGATATTTAGGGAAAGGTAAGGGGATTCTATTTATGTCGATTATTTTTTATATCAGACTCGGTAGAACTGGGGTTCACGGTCCTATGTGTTTTTTGGCTACTTATTTGGGGGGATCTAATGGGTCAAATTATGGGTTTTGCATATTACAGTTTTGGAAAAAGGGGGCATTGGATTGCATCTATGGTTTTTTTTGGAAAATCGTGAATATATTGTGTTATGGAGATGATCGTGCCTTGACTTGTTTTAAAAATGTATTTTGTAAATCATGATTGTTGAGATTACTAAATGAGTGTGGATTGATTTGTTATATGGACATGCATATGTTGTGATTTTTTGAAATGAGATATAGGAACTAGGTTCCGAATTATTCCAGATTGTGAAAGAGTGTCCGACTCTGTATTCGAGGGTGTGAAATATCACCTGCCAGTGATTGGCAAGAGTGTCCAGCTCTATATCTTAGGGTGTGAGCCTTATCGGCTGATCACCGAAGGGTGTGGATCCACCAGTTGTACCAGTATGATGCCATGGGAGCCTGGGGCTACGCCTTGTGTGGGGACACCGTGTAAAGCGGGCTGTCTTTGGGTCGAAGGGTGTGACGACACTGGGTTACTTGATTATGTGTGTGTGTGTGTGATGCACTATACTAGAACTGTTTTGTGAAAATACTGGAATTGTATTGAAATGTGTATGTTTTATGTCATAATAACACTCATATGCCACACACTGATATAACCTAGATCTACCTTACTAAGAAGTATCTCACCCCCTATCGTACATACATGTTTTTCAGGTCCTTCAAGTAACCGAAACTAGCGTCCTTATGTTGGGTGCGTAGTGGTCGGTGTACTGTGGGTAGTACTTGCGTAAGTAGTAGGACTATATCAGGTTGTCTTTTTGGGGTTTCTATTGACACCCGGGTTTATGTTTGTATTATTGAGGTCAGACTCTTTTGTATAGAGTCTGGTATGGTACGATGTTTTTATAGAAATAACATTTTTCGCTGCCTATTTGTCATGTATGTGAATTTGTATAGCGTGTACGGGAACCCCACGAGGTCGGACCCTCATTCATTATTGTATCATTTGTATTGTTGTATGATATAGGGACAGGTTAGGTTACTATATCACACCCTAGGTCCCATTACCGGGTTCGGGGCGTGACATATCAACTCAAACAGTTCACTATGATCAAGACAGAAAACATAAATATAACTATCAACATGCAAGAGATATGACAGTCATGCATGCCAAAAACACGTATAAGCTCATAAAGTATAAAGCAATGATAGAATTAAAGTTTAGGTCGTATATTCTTATGTTTAATTAGCTCCCCCAAGGTTTGTCCATTCTATTAAATTTTTAGGAAGCATCTTTACTATGCATTAGACGTAGCTCTCATTTAATCTATATGAACCTATCTTCTTGAAGGGGTTTGGTGAAAATATCAGTCCACTGCTCATTTGTGAACACAAACTCAAGTGCCACATCCCTTTTCTGCACATGATCATGAACTAAATGATGTCTAATCTCACTATGTTTGGTTCGTGAATGTGAGATAGGATTTTTAGAGATATTAATTGCACTAGTATTTTCACATTTAATTGGAACCATATTGTAGTGCAATCCAAAATCCATAACTTTTTTGTTTCATATAAAGAGTTTGAGCAAACCAACTTCTAGCCACAATATATTCAACTTCAGTTGTGGATAAGACAACCGAGTTCTGTTTCTTGGAGAACCAAGAAACTAGAGATTGTCCTAAATAGTGACAAGTGTCACTAGTACTCTTCATATCAACCTTACTACCAGCAAAGTCAGCATCAGTATAACTAACAATCTCAAATGTCATATGCTTAGGGTGGCATAAGCCTAATTCTATAATTCCAACTAGGTACCTAAGAATTCTTTCAATGCTAATAGATGAGATTCCTTAAGAGCAGCCTGAAACCTAGCACACATACACACACTAAATATGATATCAGGATGACTAACAGTAAGGTATAGGAGGCTATCTATCATGCCACGATGTAGTTTCACATCAACAGGGATGCCTTACTCATCTTTATCAAGTTTTGTGGAAGAATTCATAGGAGTACCAAGAATTTTACCGTCTTCCATATTAAATTTCTTGAGCAAGTCCCTAACATATTTAGATTGGCATATAAAGGTTCCATGTTTAGTTTGTTTAATTTGAAGTCCTAAGAAGAAACTCAGTTCACCTATTATGCTCATTTTAAATTCACTTTACATGCATTTGGAAAACTCATTACACAAATCATCATTAGTTGCTCGAAAAATAATATCATCAATATAAACTTGAACAAGGAGCATATCATCATTTTTAGATTTGATGAAACGTGTAGTGTCAATTTTGCCCTGGGTAAACCCATATTCTAATAGAAAATCACTAAGCCTTTTATACCAAGCTTTAGGAGCTTGTTTCCTATACAAGGTTTTGGACAAACGGTACACATGACCAGGATATTTATGATTTTCAAAACCGGGAGGTTGTTCTACATACACTTCTTCATTTATATAGCCATTTAAGAAGACACTTTTAACATCCATTTGATACAATTTAAAGTTCTTAAAAGCGGCATAAGCGAGCAACATACGAATGAATTCCATTCAAGCTATGGGAGCATAGGTTTCTTCAAAATCTATTCCTTCTTCCTGATTATATCCCTAGGCAACTAGTCTAGCTATGTTTCTAGTAACTACCCCATTTTAATATTTTTTTTATTTTTATAAATCCATGATCATGGGTTCTAGGAACTAGGATCCAGACTTTGTTTCTTTCAAATTAGTTAAGCTCCTTCTGCATAGACATAAGCCAAGATTCATCTTCTATGGCTTCCTTTATATTTTTGGGCTCCTCCTAAGAAGAATGCAAAATGGCTAGCTAAGTTTCTTAAGGAGGATCGGGTGGCCACACCACGTGAAGGTTCACCTATAATTTGATCTAAAGGGTGGTTCCTAATGAATTTCCAATCCCTAGGCAGTTCTTGAACCTCACTTTCAACTTTATCATTTTCAGTTGATTTATCATTCACTTCTGAATTGATATCCACATTATTTTCAATAGATAGCTTATCTAATCATTTTCTTATATCAATATTGCCTTCATCATCTCTTTTATAAAATGGAATAGATTCATCAAACAAAACATGAATAGATTCAATAGCAGTTAATGTTCTTTTATTAAAAACTCTATATGCTTTACTGTTAAGTGAGTAACCTAGGAAAAATACCTTCATCAGATTTAGAGTCAAATTTCCTTTGGTGTTCATTATCTCTAAGTATAAAGCATTTACAAACAAAAATATGAAAATAAGAAATATTAGGTCTATGGTTGTTCCACAATTCATAAGGAGTCTTATTAAGTGAAGATTTGATTAACACTCTAATCATGACATAACATGCAGTATTCACATCTTCTGCCTATAAATATTTGAGTAATTTGTGTTCATTTAACATTGTCCTACCCATCTCTTGCAAGGACCTAGTCTTTCTTTCTACAACTCTATTTTGTTGTGGGATCTTAGGTGCAAAAAAATTATGTGAAATGCCCTCTAAGTCACAATAGTTTACTATGCCATCATTTTTTAATTCAGTTCCCCTATCACTTTTTATGTGTGTGATTTTGTAGCCTTTTTCATTCTAAATTCTTCTATATAATTTAAAGAATTGTTCACAATATTCATCTTTATGAGAAAGAAATAGCACCCATATGAACCTAGAATAATCATCCACAATGACAAAAGCGTATAATTTTCCACCTAAACGTTGAACTTGATTAGGACCAAATAAATCTAAGTGTAGCATTTCAAGTGGTCTAGTGGTGGATATGAATTTTTTTTTTTTTTTTTTAAACTTGATTTTATTTGATTATCCATTTGACATGCATAAAAAATTTTATCTTTTACAAAATGTGTTTTAGGTAAGCCTTTAACCAAATCCTTTTTCACAAGTTTTGACAACAAATCCATGCTTGCATGTCCTAAACGTCTGTGCCATAACCAGCTAGATTCATTTATTATAGAAAAATATGTAACTTATTGAGAGGCTAAATTATCAAAGCTAGTTGTATACACATTTTCATGACGTTTAGCAGTAAAAAGTACTTTGTTATCAGATTTACTCTCAAAAATGCATTTATCATTTTCAAAAGATTCTTTATATCTTTTATCACACAACTGGCTAATGCTCAACAAATTATGTTTCAAACCATCAACAAGTAGTACATTATCAATAACTAGGGAAGGTTCCTTACTAACCTTACCTACGCTGATGATTTACCCCTTTGCATTGTCTTCGAATGTCATGTATCCTCCATCATTGGGAGTGATGGATGTGAACTTAGCCTTGTCTCCGGTCATATGCCGTGAACACCTGCTATCCATGTACCACTTGTCCTTGGAAGAGGACGATCTCAAGCACACCTGTAAGAAAATCTAAGTAACTAACGCTGGTCTCCAAATTCTTTTGGGTCCACAAGGGTTAGTGCTTGGTTCACCTTTGACTCTCCACACTCTTTTAACTTTTACATGTTTATTTCTAAGCGGATAGTCAAACTGAATATGAGAAATTTGTTTACATTTAAAACATTTTGTTCGACATCAAGATTCTTTAGGTGGAATTTGGGATTTTGATTCTCGAGTAAAATGTCCCAAATAAAGATTAGGTTGTCTTACATTTTCAACACCATTAAATCCAAGACCTTCTTTGCTAAGAGAGTTTCTTTGGGCTCCAAGTAGTTTTTCAAAATTGCGTTGGCCCTTAGTAAATTTAAAAACAATTTTGGAGCTATCCTCCAATTTTCTCTCAAGCTCGGCAATTTTTAAATCCTTTTCTTTAAGAATCGAGGCATGAGAGTTCCTTGCAATTTCAAACAGTTTTGACCAATTTTCACATTTCTTTTTCACAACATCATTCTCCTTGGTCATTTTGTTTAGCAATTTAGATACACAAATATATATTCAAATTGCAATTCTTTAAAAGTAGGCACGCTATCAGAATCACAATCATCATTGGAATAATACGAGGATAAGGAACAAAAAGACAATACCTCATCATCCTGTGCCATCAGGCACAAGTTAGCAACATCAGAGTCGTTGTAATTTGAATCTGAATCGTTGTTGTCTTTTCTATCCCACGAGGTACCTACTTTTATGGCGTTCTTCTTTTTCTTAGACTTTTTTTTCAGCATCGGGCAATCAGGTTCGATATGCCCGACCTTGTTGCAATTGTAGCACGTGGGAGTGTTCGATTTTTATTTTCTTTTAGTAGACTCTCTCTTCTCAGATACTGAATCTCTACACTTCTTGTATGGCCTACTGTTCTTCCTGAAGAACCTGCTAAACTTCCTAGTAAGCATAGCTATGTCATCTCGAGATTTGGGTTCAGTACACTCACTAGATGTACTAGTAGACATTTTTAAGGCAGTTATTTTTCTCATCTCATTGTGCTCATTCTGTCTCTCATTAATGGCTAACTCATAGGTGATAAGTGAACCTATCAGTTCATCTAGTGACATAACCGTAAGGTCTCTACCCTCAGATATGGTCGTAGCCTTTGCTTCCCAAATAGGAGGCAAACCCCTAAGGATTTTCCTAATCATTTCATACGTAGGAGAAGTCTTACCTAATACATGCAATGAATTAATGACGTGTGTGAATCTAGTGTACATGCTTTGAATGGACTCACCAGTGTTCATCCTAATTGCTTCCTACTCACTGGTCAATATATCAATCCTACTATCCTTCACATCTCTAGTACCCTCATAGGTGTCCTCTAACTTATCCCATATTTATTTAGCAGAAGAACATTTCATAACTCTATTAAATTCATTAACATTAAGACCATAATACAGATTATTCACAGAAACAACATTTATACTAAGAGCTTTCATTTCATCATCAGTATATTCCTCTTTAGTCTTAGGAACTCTAGTCTTACCTTCAATTTTCATAGGAACATAGTTTCCTTTAGAGACAACCCTCCAAACCTTCCAATCATTATTATGAAGATGGATGTGCATCCTCAGTTTCCAGGAGGTGTAATTGACACCATTGAAAATCGGAGGGTGTGTGGAAGAAGGTCCCTCAGGGAAAGGGGTTGCAATGTTATGAACCATCTAGATCTTTTGCAAAATAACTATTAAATCTAAGCTACTAGGATCTAATACCAATTGTTAGCTTTACTATAATCTTAAGAGGGGGTGAATTGGTATTTTAAAAATTAATCCCCTTGGTCAATCAACTAGCAACAGTATTACACAAACCTAAGGTCAATCTAGTGCAGATAAAATAAATCAATATATATTCAGCGAAAATTAAACTGCACAAGTAATCTAATTAAGCATACACAATAAAGCAGTAAAGAGAGATGACACCAGATATGTTATTGAGGTTTGACAAACTGCCTACATCCTCGCCTTAGCTCACAAGCACAAGGATTACACTGAGGCTCACTTAACGGGTGGAGTGGCACCTAAATACAACCAGGTTAATTAGTATAGGGATGACCTCAACTTTTACAACCAATCCTTCCTAGCCGGATTAACGCCCCCTCAAGCCACGCCTAGAATACAACCAATTTTCAACACAAGATGCGTACAAATATTATGCTTCTTAATCAAGTAGATTTGCACCAGTAATAATCAAAGCACACCAATAATGTAATAACAATAAGCTTAATGGTGTATATATGTGCAATCAACACTGTAATGACTATCTCAATTCAAACACAAGAGTGTATCAACAAGCTAATCTTTGTAACTATGTAAAGATGAAAATCTCAATCACAATTTAAGGTTTCAAAGATTTGTACAAGGAGTAATCAGAATATCTCAAAAATATTTTCTCAATATCAAAGCACAAAGAGATATTAAAAAATAAGCTTTTGAAAATATTTTTGCACACACAAAAATACACGCTCAATGTGTTAGCTTAGGGGCAATCCCTAGAGGGGGTGTGAATTGGAAATTTAAAAATTTCTCCCCTAGGTTTAACTAGTTCAGCAACAGTATTACACAACCTAGGGTCTTTCTAAAATATACTAGATTCCTCCAAGCAAGTACGTAGGCAAATATTTAAAGCAATTAAAACAATGACAACAGTTCAAGTACTAGCATACATGTGTGGAAATTAAACAGAGAGCCGATACAAAATATGATATCGGGGTTCAGCCAATACTGCCTACGTCCCCGCCTTGGCTCACAAGTATAGGGATTCCACTACGGCTCACTTAACGAGTGGAGTGGTACCGGTTACAACCAGGTCAATTAATGCGGCTGACCTCAACCTACAACCGCACCTTACTAGGATGGTGCACCTAAATTTCCTAATCAAGTCTAAGCCAATCTGGGACTATTCAATATGGTTGGTCTCCCCCTTCTGGCCCATGCCTGGAATACAACAGATATAAAAATTTGCGTACATGGAAATATGCTTCTACACAAGCGGATATCTGCTACAATACAACACAGTATAATCAATGCACATCAATAGTATAGGAATTATAAGCTCAATGCCAAATGTGTCCAACTACACTCTTACTAACATTAATAGGGCAATCAAGGCAATGAGTGTATTTTTCAAACAATCTTTGAAATAATCAATCACAATATCTCAATCACACGTAGAGTTTCAAAGATATCCAAAGAGTTTAATCAAAATATCTCTAAGCTGATTTTCTCAAGATTCTAGCACATAAGATATTTGAAAAATAAGCTTGTGGAAAATATTTTTTACACAATCAAATACAAGCTTGTAAGTTTTGCAATACAAGTGCCAAGACTCATAATCTACAAGGTTTTCCCAACAAAAGATTTATTGATTTAAATCGGAGGAAAAACTCTTGGCTAAAACTCTCAATAAAAATGAACACACAATCAACACAATAAGAGTTTTGGCTAAGTAGAAACAATAAGGAATCACTAAAGGAACTCTTACTAAGTTTGATTTTGCAAGGGTATAAGAAAGAGTAAGAGTATAGGGTTTGTATTTGAAAAATGAACTTGGAAAATTTCTAAGAATTTTTGCCCTATTCACAATGCTAATCAACCCTTAATTTGACAAATGAATGTGTATATATAGAGAAGGATTAAAATATAGCTGTTAGGGACTCAAGGGTAATTATTAAACTTGTTTTAAAACTATTCAGGAAAATTAACCCCATATAACCCCTCTCAACCGCGGTGAAAAATTAGGCAACCCGAGAGATTCGGGCGCTTGACCTAAAGTTCGATCCCCTGAACAGACACAACAGAAAAAGTTATTTCTGAACATTTGAGTGCTTGAATAAGGGTTCGATCTGCTGAACTGAAGGTGATTTCAAAAGACCCTGGTTCAATCACTTCATCCTGAGTTTGGTTTGTCAAACTCATGTGTTCGGTAGCCCGATGCAAATTTGAACATGAAGTTCGGGCTGCCGAGTTGGTGGGAAAAGTCAGAATAATGATTCAGTCACCCGAGGACACTACTGTCAAATTGGTTCGGTCACCTAAAACCAAGTCAACCTTCTGACTGCTCAAGGGTTCGGTCGCTCGAATCCTCAAAATTTTGGCCTTGTATGTCCTATTTTAATTCAATTGTTTCCCGTCATAATATAAGTTATTATGGGGACTGTCCTAAGTCTAAAGGCAAGGACCTAGGGTCATTCTAAGGTCTTTAAGTTAGTCCCAAAACCTGGTGTCAGTAGACCGAAGGGTGATCCCTAAGGTCATTTTAAGGTCTTGATCTTATAGTCATATATGCATGATATGTAGATTATTACAAACTCATTTGAAATGAAATTATTACAGACCCAATAATATTACAACAAATGATAAATGTGTCAAGGTCTTCATATTTCTTCAAGTTGCTGTATGCTATCAATGTGATCCATCTTAGTATGATCCTGCAGACAAACTTGAAAGTCATCAAATACCAAGAGTATTTGTCATTATCAAAATCGGATATGAACTATAAGGTTAACACAATGAGTCTTGCAATAATAATGCAAAGACTCACTTAACTATAAGATTTTTCTTACACACAGATTTATTAAACAAAATCAGGGGCAGAACCTAGCTAAACCCTCAATCCAAAAATCAAATATGCAATAAACAAATGAGGGTTTCTAGCACACTAGAACAATAAATAAACACTCACAAGGCTTGATTTCTCAAAAGAATGGTAGTATATGAGTGCATAGGGTTTGTATGAAAAATAGGGCTTAGGAAATTTTAGAGGACTTCTTGCTTAATCAATATGCTAATTAGGTGCTAATCCAATCAAATGAACCCCTATATATAGACTTGCCCAATTTTGTAACCGTTGGGGATACATAGGGTATAATTAAATTTGTTTTAAAAATGTTTAGGAAATTTAACTCTATTTAACTCAAAATAACCACAGTGAAAATTAGGATAACCCGAGAGTTTCGGGCGCCTAACTTTTGGTTCAATCGCCCGAATAGACACAACAAAAAAAGTAACTTTTCAACGTTTGGTTTCTTGAATAAGGGTTCGGTTTGTTGACCTAGGCGATTTTCCATTTTGTTCGAGGCTCGATTGCCTAATCTCAAGTTCGGTCTGCCAAACTTGAACATTTCGTCACCTAGGGGTATTTTAAATGTGAAGTTCAGGTGCCCAAGTATGTGGAAAAAGTAAGGACTTGAGTTTGATCGGCCGTGGACACTTAGTTCATTCTGAGTTTGATCGCCTAAAGTTAGGTCAACTTTTTGACCATTCAATGATTTGGTCGATCGAGGTGTTTTGAGTACCAACATTTGGTCGCCTGAAATTCTATTCTTTTAGCCCTTTAGGTCCTATTTTAATTCAATTGTTTCTCCTAATATTATATGTGATTTTGGAGACAATATTGCGTGTAAGTGCAAGGACCTAGGGTCATTCTAAGGTATTTGAGCTTATTAGTTCCTACATGCATGATATGCATTCATTATTACAGACCTTTCCTATATTACTATTACAGAACCGAAAATGAAGATAATATAAATTACAAAAAATGAATCTTCTGGGTATTTGTTCTTTAAGTATTCACATGCTATCAAATGATCTTGCTAATTTGAACCTACACACAAGTTTGATAGACATTAAATATCTAAGTATTTTTTATAATCAAAACCGGGTATGACCTATTAGGTCAACATATTATACCCTCTACATACACCTATATAACCTAGTGTCACATGTATAGGCTTCCAAGTTACATGATTTTTTTTTTTTTATATTCACTAACAATGTAGTGAATTAGTTGTGTAAAATTTGCATAGCATGGCAGATATCTTGGTATTACTTTAGGTAGTTTGACTAGTGGTTTGTTTGGGTTAATACTGCTGTGTAAACTCTTGTATTTACATGGTACTTCATGGGGCCAAAACTACACTTACATATGATTTGTAGCACCTAGGGTTATTTGAGAGCACTGAGAGAACAATCATGACGACTATAACACCTTATGAGGTACCATTTAGTTGATTGTTCATTTCTCGAGTTGTTGACCTCAAACTTTGATTTTATAAAACTCAACCTTGCTTCTTGTGCTGGATTTCCTTTGTCAACTAGTCTTTGTTTTTGCATTTGCTAGCCTAGAGGTGACATCAAGTGAGGAGATATAAATCTAGGTCTTGTAGCTTACTCAAGATGTGAAGGTTAAGCCACCTCTAGAGACAGACTTTTTCCATGGACTCCTGTTCGAGCTACATTCCTATTGGAAATATGAAGACAATATAAGAGTGTAATGATTGTCTTAGATGACCATGCAAATAAATAAAATGGAAAAAAAAAAAAAATGATGAGCAGTGGAAATGAAAACAAAAATATACACATGCTCCAAACTAATATAAAGAGGTCAAGCTAAGGACACGACACCACAATTTTGCACGTATAAAAGATCTTATGCTAACCAATGCACTTGCTGAATTCACACTTAGTCTGGGAATAAGTTCATCTAAGGTGGTATTGATTTAATGTGACAAGTAAGTGAGAAGATGGATTCCTTTCTTATAAGACCAGTCCATTCCACACTTTTTGCGCTAGTTCTTTAGATATATGGGTCGTTTGATCATGACACTCTTCCTCACATATGAGAGTGAACCAATTTTATTGAGTGAATTTTGAGGGATTAAACAAGTGAGGCTGAGTCAAGACAACCATTCTGTAAGTGTCCTAGGACACTCTGAGTGACACAAATCATATACTTTACACATGCCTTGTGAAGTGGCCTATTCATATCGAAATTTACATGTTGGTATTAACTCTGAATTATAATCATGGGTTGATTCTCTGTGAGTTGTGTCATGAGATAGTTGCATATTGTTGAGATTTGCATGATTGAATTGCTACGAAGTGTGTGTATAGTAGTCTTATATAAAAGAATCTGTATGTAGTACGGTTATATCTCCATTTGTAAAATGGTATGATTATGTTGCATGTGTTCTCATCTTTTGTTCACTGAACTGGTGTTTGTGGGTACCGTACTGGAAACCCTCACGACACTAGAACTTGTCCACTAGGATCAACCTACGGGTTTGAAACCTTGTTGCATATGGTAAATACAATCGTGTTTCCCACGAAAGAGGATGTAGGTAGGCTTTGGTGGTTTTTTTAGATTTGCCTTTGCTCGAGGACTAGCAAAGTGTAAGTTGGGGGTTGTGATGAGTCTCTAAAATGCATGATTTTAGATCCTTATTTATCTTTGTTTATCATCGTTTTACTATGTATTTGCCCAAAGTTATTATTGTTCAGAGCTATGCAAGGTTTGTTTGTATTTTTAGGAAAAAGAAGGTAAAACCATGGAGTTAGATGCTTAGCCAAGCTCCTGAAGCTTCAAATCATCAAGGGACAAGAAGATGATGCTCGACCATGTGGTGTGATTAGCAACACACAGGGGCGACTTAGTCTCCCATTGCAAACTCCAAGGTTCATACTGAGATAAAAATGTTGCAATTTTCAACCAAGTCCTTGACCAAGTGACTCTCTAGGGTGACCATGTCGAGATACTGAGCTAGAATTGAGAGCGAAATTACTAGGAGCCTCGATGAAGTGTTTGACCAAAAGACCTTAAGGGGCGACTATTTCGAGTTCCTGAGATTTCTTGAAGAACGAGATCCTATAAGTCTCAACCATCAACTCGACTAGCAAGACCCTGAGGTGCGACGCAATTGAAGACATCGAAGATTCAAATTCCTAATTTCCCGCAAGTCTCGACTAGGGTGCACACAATGGAAGCACGTGAGCGATTTGGTTGATAGCTATGACCTTTTGCGTGAGATTTGCTGCAAACTTCCCAACTTGTAAAAAAAACCTTGTAAACCCTAGAGCCTATAAGTATTCACTATGAACATGAGCTTTGGGTTCCTCTTTGGCCTCTTTTAAGTTAGTGACAGACTTAAGATGTCATTGATAGCCACTTTGGCTTAGGAGTAGAGTAGATTTCATATCCTATTTCGGCCTGCGCATGAAGTGTCCAATGGCATGTGTCAATTGGTGATGTTTTTGTGCTTTCGTGTATATTACATGATCTTCTTTTGTACTTCCTGGAATTAGTGAAAAACCTGATGAATGCAAAGGGATGATCTTTTTACATGCTTTCTCCTTTACTTGCTTTCACTTTTATTTCTTTCTTTACTTACTTTCGATTTATTGTTGTGTGTGTGATGAAAGGTTGCAGATAAGGATTAGCACTACTACATCTTCTCGACCGTGCTTCGGACGGTTGGTGCACCATTGCTACCTTGTGCCCTCGTAGGTCCCTTTCCCGCTTTGGCCTGAGATTCTTGGGTTAATACTTTTGTTGAAGCCTGAAGGAGTGTAGTCAGAGGCATGGTGTCCAATGCCTTATTCAGCCATCAACATTGCTTTGTAGGAGTACGGTAACATAGGTTTTACTTGATTTCCAGTAGCGTTAGTTTACATGCTTTTGTTTATTTTTCTTTCCAGTAGTTGGATAGAAAATACCATAAAAAATATCATATTTTACTTCTTTTCATAACAAGGTTTTAGTAAACTAATTTGGAAGAGGTCTCATAACTACGCTTTAAGGCTCTATGGATTGACACCCGACTTCCCCACTTTCTATTGGACTTAGGATAGTTAGGTAGTATAAATTTTATTTTTGGTAGTTAAGGACCCAAGCCTTGGCGAGCCTACCAACCTATATAACCTAGTGTTATATGTGTTGGCTTCTCAGTTGCATGATTTTATTATGCTCACTAACAATGTAGTGAATTAGTTGTGTAAAATTTGCATAACATGAATGATATCTTGGTATTACTCCAGGTAGTTTGACTAGTAGCTTTTGGGTTAATACTGTTGTGTAAACTTTTATATTTACATGGTACTTCATGAGGCTAAAAACATACTTACATGTGATTTGTAGCACTTAGGTTTCTTTGAGAGCACTTAGAGAACATCCATGGTGACTATGACACCATGTGAGGTACCGTTGAGCCGCTTGTTCATTTCTCAAGTTTTTGACCTTAAACTCTGAGTTTATAAAACTCAACCTTCCTTCTTTTGCTGGACTTCCTTTGCCAACTAGTCTTCATTTTTGCATTTGCTAGCTGAGAGGTGACATCAAGTGGGGAGATATAAATCTAGGTCATGTAGCTTACTTAAGATGTGAAGGTTAAGTCACCCCTAGAGATAGACTTTTTCCATGGACTCCTCTTCGAGCTACATTCCCATTAGAGTTATGAAGACAACATAAGAATGTAATGATTGTCTTAGCTGACCATGTAAAGAAAGAAAATGAGAAAAAGAAAAAACTGAGTAAATGAAATGAAAAAAGAAATATACACCTGCTCCAAACAAATGTAAAGATGTCGAGCTAAGGAAACGTCACCACAATTCTGCACATATGATGAATCTTCTACTAACCAATGCACTTGCGGAATTCATATGTAGTCTGGGACTAAGTTCATCTAAGGTGGTCTTGATTGAATGTGGCAAGTGAATGAGAAGATGCTAGGGTGAAGGACCCGACACCTTATTAAAGGTTGGTTCCCTTTCAGACTAGTTCACTCGACAATTTTAGCATTAGTTCTTCAAATATGTGGGACGTTTGATCATGACACTCTTCCTCACATACAAGAGTGAACCTATTTTCTAGAGTGAATTTTGAGGGAATAAACCAGTGAGCTTGAGTCAAGACGATCGTTTTGTAAGTGTCTCAGGGCACTTTGAGTGAGAAAAATCATATACTTTACAAATGCCTTGCGAAATGGCCTATTCATACCTGAATTTACATGCTAATATTAACTTTGAATTATAATCATAGGTTGATTCTCTATGAGTTGCGTCTTGAGATGGCTATGTATTGTTGATATTTACATGATTGAATTGCTGTGGAGTGTGTGTATAATAGTCATGTATAAAGCAACCTATATATAATAAGGTTATATCTCTGTATGTAAAATGGTATGATTATGTTGCATGTATTCTCATTTTTTTTCACTGAGCTGGTGTTTGTGGATATCGCCCTGGAAACCCTCAAGAGACTAGAACTTGTCCACTAGGATCAACCTAGGGGTTTAAAGCCTTGTTTTATACAATAATTGCAGCTGTGTTTCCCGCAAAAAAGGATGTAGGTAGGGTTTGGTAGTTTTCTTAGATTTTACTTCGATCGAGGACTAGCAAAGTGTAAGTTAGGGGTTGTGATGAGTCCCTAAAATGCATGATTTTAAACCCTCATTTATCTTTGTTTATCCTCATTTTACTATGTATTTGCCCAGAGTTATTATTGTTTAGAGCTATGCAAGGTTTGTTTGTCTTTTCTGGAAAAATAGGTTAAAACCATGGAGTTAGGTATTACGAGAAGCCAAGGAAGATTTGGAGGACTTAAAGCTCAAATTAGATGCCTAGCCAAGCTCTTGAAGCTTTAGATCATCAAGGGACAAAAAGATGATGCTCGATCATGTGGTACGACTAGCAGCATATGGTGTGACTAAGTCTTTAGTCACAAACTCCAAGGTTCAAATTGAGATCAAAATGATGCAAGGTTCGATCAAATCCTTGACCAAGTAACTCTTTGAGGCAACCACATCGAGATACTGAGCTAAAACTGAGAGCAGAATTACCAAGAGCCTCGACAAAGTGTTCGACCAAGAGACCTTGAGTGGCAACTATATCGGGTTCCTGAAATTTCCTGAAGATCAAGATTCTACAAGTCTCAATCATCAACTTGACCAGAAAAAGGCATTCAAGATTTGAATTCCTGATTTCCTCGAGTCTCGACCAAGGTGTGCACAAGAATGACATAGGGGCGACTTGGTTGACAGTGACGATGTTTTGCGCGAGATTTGCTGCAAACTTTCCTAAATTATAAAACAAACTTCGTAAACCCTAGAGCCTATAAGTATTCACTACGAACCTGAGCTCTGGATTCCTCTTTAGACTCTTTTAGGCTAGTGACAAACTTAAGATGTCATTGAGAGCCAAGTTAAATTAGGAGTAGTGTAGATTTCTAGATTGTGCAAGGTCTATTCGATGACTTGTGACAACCGACGAAGCTCTTGTATTTTCTAGTGTATATTACATGATCGTTTAGTTGTATTTTCTAGCGTTAGTGACAGACGTTCTGATTGCAAAGGGATGATCTTTTTATATGCTTTCTCTTTACTGCTTTCCTTTATTGCTTTCATTTATTGTTTGTATGGTGATAATGTTTAATGACAAGATTAGCACCTCTATTGCTTCAGTTAGGTACACGTATTCGGTTGTAGTCTCCCATAGAGGATCTCGTGATCATTTGTGATAGAGTATACTCCAGTTCCCGGTCGTGCTTCGGATGGCTGGTGCACCCTTGCTACTCTATGCCATTGAAGGACTCCTTAGATTGTTTAGCTTGATTCTGGTTAGTTCAGCATGATAAACTCACTGAACTTAGACTACACAAAACAACATCCTAAACTATAGTCATGTCTAAACATTACTTTGTAGGAGTAGGGTTAATTTAGATTTACTTCCTTTCATTTAATCGCTTTCCAGGAGTTGGTTAGATTTCATCCCTTGAAAAATACCACCTTTTTACTTCTCTTTTATACAAGGCTATAGTAAACTAATTTGGAAGTAGCTTAATAACTACGCTTAAAGTCCCTAAGGATGGACACTTGGCTTCCTCACTTTCTACTGAACTTGGGATTATTAGGCAGTATAAATTTTATTTTTGGTAGTTAAGGACCCAAGCCTTGGCGAGCCTACCACCCTGGTTCCTCTGAGGTCTCGCCTTGAAATTCTTGAATTTTTCCATGGATAAATGGCTTTCACCCCATTACTGTTTCTTACCAAATTAGCGCCCAAAGCCGAGAGCTTTGAGGTATTTCAAAAGTCATTGGAACCTGCTGCCCCACCCACAGTGGCGTTCAATGCTACCCATCGCCACCCTATGAAGACAAGTCCAAGGTCTAATTTCTCCTAAAATTAGAAAAGTTGTATTGACGGCCATGGGCGAGGACAAGGGAGCTTCTCCTCTGGACGATGTTCACCATATTGCCAAATATGCCATATGGAAGGTTACTATGCGGATCAATGTAGCAAATAGTTTGATCACCATGGTCATGCCTCTGAAGCTCAACTTACTGAAGCCTTTCATCTCATTATGCTCCATCTCCATATATGAGGTCTTAGATCGGTATATAGATATAGGGGCTTTGGCCCACATGATTCTAGCCCAATCCAACTTGGATCAGTCCGCTTCTTATATGGGCAAGGATTGTGTTATTATTGGGAATGGTGCATCCCTACCCATCACCTGCACTGGTAAAATTTCCCCTTCCCTTAATTTTAAACTGTTAGATATTTTGGTTCTCCCTCACACCACTAAAAATATGTTGTCCATTAGTAAATTAACGTTTGATTTCCCACGATCCATTACATTTACTAATAATTTGTTTTACTATTTAGAATCTCCAAACAGGAAGGGTGGTGGCAACCGGTAAACGAGATGGCGACTTATATGTTCTAGAACATGAAAATTCCACTTTTATTTCTATTCTCCAAAATTAATCTCTTCATTCTTTGTATGATTTATGACATGCTCACCTTGGACATGTGAATTATTATATTATCTCTCTTTCGAATAAAGAAGGACAACTTTATCTTACCTCTTTATTGCCATCTCCTTTATTACATATTACATTTTAGATTGCGAAGAATCATCAATTGTCTTATACTCGTAATGAACATCAATTGTCCAAAGTGTTATATCTTTTTCATCTTGATATATAGGGCCCATCACCTGTAAAGTCAAATCTAGGTTTTGCATACTATGTTTTATTTATTGATTATTTTTCCCATTTCACTTGGCTTTACCCATTGAAATTAAAATCTGACTTCTATAATACTTTTCTTCAATAAAAAAATTGTGGAAAATCAACATTCTGCTTATATGCAAATTTCCAAAAGTGAAGGTGGTGCAGAATTCACTTGCAATTGTTTTAAAGAACACCTTCGTACCTCTGGAATTTATCATCAACTCTCTTGTTCATATACACCCACCAAAAATGGTTGTGCTGAAAGGAAACATTGTCATGTGATTGAGACAGGCCAGACCCTTCTTTTCCATTCTCACACTCCTACTCGCTTTTGGGTCGACGCTTTTTGCATTGCTGCTTACATCATCAACCATTTGCCTACACCGCTTCTCGGAGGTAAGTCCCCTTTCCAACTTCTGTATGGTTCCTCTCCTAAATATGAAAACTTTCATCCCTTTGGTTGTCGTGCTTTTCCTTGCTTACAAGACTACATGACTAACCAATTCCTCCCCCCACCCCCCGCACCATAGCATTCCTTGCATTTTTATGGGTTACAGTTCCTTTTACAAAGTATTTTGTTGTCTTGACCCCACCACCTCTAAACTTTATATCACCCGACATACTCAATTTGATAAGAACCACTTTCCATTTAAACATACTTCCCAGGCTCAACTCATTTCCTTCCTCCACATCTCAAAATATTTAGAACCCTATCTTCCCCATATAGACATGCCCTTACCTTCTCCTGCACCATCTTCATAACACATTCCTCAATCTAGATCAACCCCATGTAATATTTGTTTTGATCTAATGGTTGAGTCTTTGCAAATTGCTAATCCGCATGCAGGTCTATCTTTGCCACACTTGGACCTTTGACTAGCTTCTCCTAAACCTAACACGGCATTGCCTATCAATGTTCACACTCCTATTGTAGCTGCCATATTAGGCTCTCATCATATACTCACGCAAGCCAAAGCTAGTATTTTTATGACTTGCTAGCCAGTGCACCTCGGTCTTGTGAAATCCTTTGGACTTATTCATGCCCTCCTTGCATCCACTGAGCCAATAGGATTCAAATCCACTGCTAAGAATCCTACATGGCTTGTTGCCATGGATGAAGAAGTTCATTCCCTACAACATAATCTGATGTAGGATGAGATTGATCAACCTATGTCCTATGGTTCAAACCTCACACAAGCACATACACTCAAAGTACTTTGACTTAAGAATTTAATCAACCAATATAAACACCATAATTCGTGTGAGATTTCACATGTTGTTGTATTTTGAGAAGGTGTATGATTTTGTTCAGCGAATAAGTACTAAGGGTTCTTTATCAAGTAATCAAGATTTATGCATGTAGATGTTACTTTCAAAATCAAGATTACAAGTTCTAGCTTAACAAAATAATATTCATACAATTGATTTTAGCTACCAAGTATCAATATTGCAATATATGGGTTCAAATGGGTTATCCAAAGATGTGATTTTAATCTACTATCAAAGGCTCACAAAATATAGCAAGGTTTCAAACACAAGTACGTAAGTTACCAAGATATTTTTTTTGATGACTTTGATGTTGTTTCTTCATACAAGCTTCGAAACACTGAGACAAACGCAGTAATGGAGTGGAGAGATGATGGTCGTGTGGGTGTATATTATGGTGGTCGCGAGGATATGTTGGAGGGGAGGCCGTGTGGGTTAGAGAGAGGAAGGGGAGATGGAGTCACTAGATAGAATAGTAGTCTCTACCCACTTGATCTTTAAAGAGAGCAACGTAGCCTCATACTACATAATCTAAGATTGGACAAAGCTTTCAAGCTTTAGCAAAGAAAATTTCTTTCAATTCAATATCAACTCTCTACAATAGGTATAACAATGGAAAATATATAAGCTAAGATGGGGGGAGGGGGCCAAGACATTAACTAACTAACCTAGCATGGGGGGATAAAGCATTAAACAACTTACACTTCCAACACAAACATAGGAGACACAAAAATTAAATACACAAAACTTACTAAACTCACACATGCAAGCTTGGTTGTTGTGCAAGATTACAAATTAAATACAAAAACATAAGTCAAAAGAAAGTCAAATTTGTGTGGGGCCCATGTGGCTGTGTGGGGCCCACAAGCCATTATAAGTCCTACGTGGGTGTTGAGATGGATCTTGTTTCAATACTTCACTTAGGTCTTCAAGCACCTAATAATCTTGAAATATAATATTGTTGGCCTAACAAGGCTTACAATTCTTATTTTGATGATAACAAATCATGATGTGCTTAATGTGGTTTAAGTGAAATTTTTTCAGGAAAAAGGCAAAGCATAAAGCTAGTGATAAAGCTCAAAAGGATAATAAAGTTTATGAATCAAGAAAGGTCTTGAAGAGCATGAGGATTAAAGATAATTTAATTAAAGCTCAAAGAAAAGATCAGAAACTCAAAGATGATGGAAGAACAAGGACTTACTTGAAGATCAATGGAATAAAGTTTTAAGTATGTTTGTATGTAAGTACTTCAAGTTAATTTCAAGTATAAACTGAATTGAAGTTCTCATAAAATCAAAAGAAACTCAGAAATATATTTTTAAGAAAACCCTAAAGTATGTTTTTCAAATCGAAGAAAAGAAAGGCTTTTGAAAAAGAAAATCTTTTGAAAAACAGAAGGGCCAGGCGACTGTCCTCTTGTGGCAGGCAACTGCCATATTAAAAGAAGAATTTTTTCAAAGAGATAGTAACCTTCCAGGCGACTGCCTGAACATAGCCAGGCGCTTGGGTGGTCATGCTAGGCGACTGCCTTGGTTCTGGAAGGCGACTGCCAGTGTTCTATGTTGTGAGTTTATTCTATGACAAGCGACTGCCACTCGAACGTTGGCTTAAAAACTCTCAACAGAAAGATTTTTAAATGGATTTTTTGGACACTATTATTTTGAAAAACTTGGAAACTACTTCAAGGAAACTTTGGGGGTAAGGAATTACTTCTAAACATCTATAAATAGCTCCAAACTTCAAAGATTTTTAACACCAAGAAATTTCTAGCAATCAAAGTTCTCAAAAAGCTTTCAAACTCTCTTGAGTTTTTCTAACTTCAAATACTGAGTTGCTGCTGATTCAAACTTTGAAATAAAGCTTTCGAAGTCTAAATCATTCAATACTTGGAAGATATTTGGTGATCTAAATTCTGTATTGAGCTTCAAATTCTTTTATATTTGAATTAATTTGAAGTATACTTGAGCTGAATGTTGTACTAACCTACTCTGCTGTAAGAAAGTCTTTTGTACACAAAATTTTCTATATCTCGATTCTTGTTTATAGATGATTCAAGGTAGTACAATCGTTGGACCAAACGAGGGGACATCGTTTGGAGAGGCAGACTCTAGCCTAGTGAAGAAGTGTTTGAGCGTGGGGTATCGCTTGTAAAGGTTTTGTTCCACCCATCAATGAAGCAGGTTTAGTGAATCCTTTGGTGGTTTGCCAAAGGCGAGGACGTAGGCTGGGTATAAGTCGAACCTCGTAAAAAATCCCCGTCTCACTCTCTCTTTCCCTATTCTTTATTTTCAGTTCATATACAACTGCGTGGATGTTTTAAATATCTAAATTATACATACTACGTATATTTGGAAATCAAGTAAACTTAAAGTCCAATTTTGATTTGGGTTGCAGAAACCAAAGGGGAGTACGTTGGTTACACCATATCTTGCGGAAACCATACGGGAATACGTTACTTGGTTAACATCCCAAAGATAAATTTACCAAGACTTTATTTGATTTCTAAATATTTCAAAAGAGTGATTGGATTCATTTATACAGGGCTTTACATCAGCAAGCATAAATTCTCATTCACTACAGGGCTTGATTCAAATTTTGCTAATATTAACAAACAACCATTTTGAGTTTTTATATTACAGAAGTGTTGTGTATTGGCTTGTTTTTTTGCTTTCTAATTATAATTGATTGGTTTGGTTGAATGATTGGATGTTTGTATGGTTAAGGATTAAATAAAAAAACTAAGTTCTTGAGTGCTTAACAAGTTAAACAAATAAGTCACGAATTGGTTAAAAGAAATAAAATAAGTTTAAGAATTCCAAAGAGGAATTAAAAGAAATTTTTAAAAGCCAATTCACCCCCCCCCCTATTGGGAAGCTATTCCTATTTTCAATTGGTATCAGAGAGAGGTTATAGTAACTCTTAACTAGAAGCTATAAAAAGATCTAAATGGCTAACTTAGGCGTAGCTCCCTTTGGAGAGGGACAATCTTCAATTAGGCCACCAATCTTTTGTGGTTTGAACTATACTTTTTGGAAAAAGAGAATGTAAATATATCTCCAAAGTATGAATTGGAAAGCATGGGAGGTTGTCATGGAAGGTGACCAAATTCCCACTAAGATGGTTGATGGAAAATAAGTCCCTAAGGAGAAAATTGATATGACAAATTTAGACTATAAAATGATGCAAGTAAATTCTAGTGTCATGAATGCTCTATATTGTGCTTTAGATGCCAATATATTTAATAGTGTAATGGCTTGCAAATCAGCTAAAGAGATATGAGATAAGCTAGAAGTAACATATGAAGGAACAACGGATGTTAGGGATAATAGGTTTGATATGCTTACAAGTGAATATGAAGCATTTAGAATGAACCCGGATGAATCCATATCTAGCATCTATACCAGGTTTACCTGCATAATCAATTCCCTAAATGTCTTGGGAAAAACTTACACTACTCATGAGATGATAAAAAAAATTATTAGAGAGCTGTCATCGAAATGGGAACCAAAAACCACTGCTATAACTGAAGGAAGAAATCTGAAAAACACATCCTTAGATGAGCTTATAGGTTCGCTACTTACATATGAAATGACTATGAATGAAAAGAATGGAAAAGACAAAACTCAAGATTCAATAGCCTTCAAAGCCTTAAAAGACAACTCAAGTAGTGAAGAAGAAATAGATGAAGATGAAGTAGCCTTCATATCTAAAAAGTTAGCAAGAATACTAAGAAGAAGAAACAAATTCAAAAGAAGAAATCAAAAATCTGAATCATATGAATCAGAAGAAGAAGTTAGCAAGAAATCAAAGAATAAAGCTCCTACATGCTACAATTGCAATAAAGTTGGACATATAAAACCAGAATGTCCACTACTACTAAAGAAAGAGGCTAAGAAGAAAAAGAAAATGGCCATGAAAGCCACTTGGGATATGATGAGTACAAGTAGTTCGGAAAATGAATCAAGTGACCAAGAGGTTGCTTATACATGCTTTATGGCTTAGGACAATGAAGAAAGTTCCTCATCTAAATCTTCAAATAATTCTTGTAATAATGAATCTGATGATGAGAGTATGCCATCATATGAAGAACTTCAAAATGATTTATTCAAAGTTCATAAGATGCTGGTCAAAGAAAATAAACAAAACAACTCATTACAGAATAAGAATGAAAGTTTAACGAAAGAGTTAGAATTCCTAAAGAATGCTGAAAGAGATAAAGAATCAAAACTCAAGCAATTAGAACATAAGTATGAATCAGCAATGAAAGAAATAGAATCCAAAAATCTTGCTGAAAAAGAAAACAACTTGAAAATTGAGAAACTAGAAAACAAGAATGATCAAATGATAGAAGACCTTCGATCCTTATCCTCTACCATATATGAGAAAGATATGTATATTTTTGAATTAGAGGATAAAATAAGAAAATTATCTCTAGAGTTAGAGAAATCTCATAAGAAGGTTGATAACAAGAAAGACATAGAGTTAATGATCATAAGAATCAAATCAAAGATAAGGATAAAATTATTTACAACTTCACAAAAGGAAAGGAAAACCTTGATAAGATGATTGGCTTACAAAGAATGTCTCTAAATAAAGAAGGCATTGGTTTCAATGGAATTGAAAATAAAAAGAAAAAGAATTCTTACATGGGATATTTCTTGAAAGAATCTAAAGATTATACTTGCACATCTTCTAATGCCTACACAAACACCATATGCTATCAATGCAAGAAAAAGGGACATATAAAGTTTGAATGTCTGTTTAAGAGGAAAGGTGTTAAAACCAAACAAGTATGGAAAATAAAAGAAACCTCCTTTGAAAAATCCTCCGGACCCAAGAAAATATGGGTACCAAAAATAAAATAATGACTTCACACATATATAAAATAGGAAATGGTATTGTTGGCAAAAATCATAGGATGACTTTTTACTAGGCTTAACTTAAGAAAATATAAAGAAAATATCAAATTTGAGCTTATTATATAAGCGCCTTGATGTTACATGCTACATGCTTACTTGCCTACATGTGATGTATTGATATGCTATATGCTACATGTGTATTAATTAACTTGACTAGATTTATATTGAAAAGTATGGCTCACCAAGTTGAAAATTGAGAATGAGATTATTGAGCTTAAGCATAAATTTTTTATATAAGGATAATTCTTGAACATGCATGATTTTAAATGAATCACATGGATAAACATACTACTCTTTATCTATGAGCAATGAAAGATATAGTAGTTATATTGGTATCCATGAACTATACATTATGTGATATTAAGCTTTGGTATCTATAAAGTATTTTTGGTTTCACATGTTAAAAATTTCAATAGATATCAAATCTAAAAGCTCACTTTGTATCACAAAGTAAAATTATTATGAGCATGATTATGTCTGTAAGCATGATGTGACACTGATGATCTTAGCATGATATTGATATTTGATACATGATATGATTTAATATTTTACATGGGATGATAAAAGCAAAATTAATAACAAAACTGAATGTATTGAATTCAGGGGGAGTGTCATGAATCATTAATCAATTGATATCATGAATTAAATTTTAAATTTTAAATTAGTAAAATAAAATATAAAAAAAACCACCAAATTAATTTCAGTTGGTATCTTGAATAAATGCTGTGAGCTACACACTACCCATGCTATATTGAAAAACAATAACTTGAGTATGTACATATGTTTGGAATACATGGTTATTGATATGCTTCAAATGATTTGTATTTGAATTTAAATCATTTCTTTTCTTTTTGATTCATGTCAAAAGGGGGAGAAGTTGTGAAAAAAAAATTGAGCATAATTAATCATGAACATTATATTGAAAAAGCTTGTAAAACCAAAAGAAAGTGATGAGCATGATTGATGAAATTAATATTGATTTTATTAAGATGAATATATTATGCTTGTTGAAAGGGGGAGCCATGAGTATTATCTCTTATTATATTTGCTCTCAATTGGTCATCATAAAAAAGGGGGAGATTGCTGGCCTAACAAGGCTTACAATTCTTATTTTGACGATAACAAATCACAATGTGTTTAATGTGGTTTAAGTGAAAGTTTTTCAGGAAAAAAGGCAAAGCTTCAAGCTAGTGACAAAGCTCAAAAGGATGATAAAGTTTACGAATCAAGAAAGGTCTTGAAGAGCATGAGGATTAAAGATAATTTAATGATAGCTCAAAGTAAAGATCAGAAACTCGAAGATGATGGAAGAATAAGGACTTACTTGAAGATCAATGGAATAAAGTTTTAAGGATGTTTGTATGTAAATACTTTAAGTTAATTTCAAGTATAAACTACATTGAAGCTCTCATAAAATCAAAAGAAACTCAGAAATATATTTTTAAGAAAACCCTAAAATATGTTTTTCAAATCAAAGAAAAGAAAGGTTTTTGAAAAAAAAAAAGTTTTTGAAAAACGGAAGGGCCAAGCGACTGTCCTCTTGTGGAAGGCGACTGCCAAATTAAATGAAATTTTTTTTCAAAGAGACAGTAGCATGCCAAGCGACTTCCTGAATATAGTTAGGCGCCTGGGTGGTCATGCCAGGCAACTGCCAGTGTTCTATGTTGTGAGTTTATTTTATGATAGGCGACTGCCACTCGAACGTTGGCTTAAAAACTTTCAATCGAAAGTTTTTTAAATGGATTTTTTGGACACTATTATTTTGAAAAACTTGGAAACTACTTCAAGAAAACTTTGGGGGTAAGGAATTACTTTTAAACATCTATAAATAGCCCCAAACTTCAAATATTTTTAACACCAAGAAATTTCCAGCAATCAAAGTTCTCAAAAAGCTCTCAAACTCTCTTGAGTTTTTCCAACTTCAAATACTAAGTTGTGGCTGATTCAAACTCCAAAATAAAGCTTTCAAAGTCTTAATCTTTCGATACTTGGAAGATATTTGGTGATCTAAATTTAATATTGAGCTTCAAATTCTTTTATATTTGAATTACCTTGAAGTATACTTGTGCTGAATGTTGTACTAACCTACTCTGCTTTGAGAGTGTCTTTTGTACACAAACTTTTCTATATCTTGATTCTTGTTTATAGATGAGTCAAGGTAGTAGAATCGTTAGACCGAACGAGGGGACATCGTTTAGAGAGGCAGGCTCTAGCCTAGTGAAGGAGTGTTTGAGTGTGGGGTATCATTTGTAAAGGTTTTGTTCCACCCGTCAATGGAACATGTTTAGTAAATCCTTTGGTGGTTTGCCAAAGGCGAGGACATAAGTTGGGTATAAGCCAAACCTCGTAAAAAATCCCCGTCTGACTCTCTCTTTCCCTATTCTTTATTTTCAATTCATATACAACTGCATGGATTTTTTAAATATGTAAATTATACATACTATGTATATTTGGAAATCAAGTAAACTTAAAGTCCAATTTTGATTTGGGTTGCATAAAATGAAAGGGAGTACGTTGGTTACACCATATTCTGCAGAAATCATACGGTAGTACGTTACTTGGTTAACATCCCAAAGATAAATTTACCAATAGTTTATTTGAATTCTAAATTTTTGGAAAGAGTGATTGGATTCATTTATACAGGGCTTTACATCATCAAGCATAAATTCTCATTCACTACAGGGCTTGGTTCAAATTTTGCTAATATCAACAAACAACCATTTTGAGTTTTTATATTACATAAGTGTTGTGTATTGGCTTGTTTGTTTGCTTTCTAATTATAGTTGATTGGTTTGGTTGAGTGATTGGATGTTTGTATGGTTAAGGATTAAATAAAGAAACTAAGTTCTTAAGTGCTTAACAAATTAAACAAATAAGTCACGAATTGGTTAAAAGAAATAAAATAAGTTTAAGAATTCTAAAAAGGAATTAAAAGAAATTTTTAAAAGCCAATTCACCCCCCTCTCTTGGGAAGCTATTCCTATTTTCAAATATATCCAAGAAAAATAAAAACATAGTAATAAGGTCTTCAAACAAAGTCTTCCATAAAAAAAGTCATCCATCAAAAGTCTTCAAATCCCATGTGTACCTACAAAATATTTACGAACAAAATTAGACGTCGGGAGGTCGTCCACATGTGACCATGTCTGCAAAAGAAATGGGTAAAGCATGTTGATCCCCATCATCTCTCCCGGGCCCAAAATAATTCTTCTCCAAAGAAGGGGAAGTGATGTACTGGGAATACAATTCCGGGTTGAGACAAAGGAGGTCCTCTTTAAGAATCTAGCTCCGCTCGGATAGTGGCTTGTCTCTCCACTAGACTAAGAACTTTTGGTATGATCCCACTTGTGTGAATGTTGTCCTGTCATCCAAGGGTCTTTGGAATGGGTAAATGTGGAGGCACAGGTAATTTTGGGTTTTAGGTCCATGAGGAGTGGGGAATGGAATAGAATCACCTACAAGGTTATTATTCGATGGCTCTATAAAAATGATACTTCAAAAAAAGAGATGTTTGATCTTCAACATTAAACACATTACTTATGCCAAAATCAACAGGAATATCAAGCATGTAAGCATTAGAACTAATTTTCTTTAAAACTTTAAAAGGTCCCATCCTTTTAGCATGCAACTTTCTTACCTTTCCTAATGGAATCTGCTTAGGATGAATGCAGACCATAACCACATCACCCTTTAAAAATTCTTGCGACCTACGACGTATATCAACACTATATTATAATGCTCAATAAGTTAATTTTCATTCTTATTTTCGAGTGTAGATCGTGTATGTGTTTTGAAAAAGCATCAATATTGAATGCAAATTCGACCATAGGAAGGTATAAATCCCAAGCTGTGATGTTCTCACCTACCAACATCTCAATAGGTCACTAAGGTTCCTATTTACCACTTCAATCTACCCATCAGTCAGTGGGTGATAAGCACTAGAAAATTTGAGCTTGGTACCTAGTGATGCCCATAAGGTTTTCCAAAACATCTCTCGCCCTGATCCTAATCTATTGGCATCCACTTTTAAGTCCTATCTTTGAAAAATTCTTGGATCCTACGATCTAATTAAGCATATCATCTAGTCTAGGTATGGGAAACCTATTTTTGATGGTGATCTTGTTGATTGCTCTACTATGGATGCATATGCTCCAGTGTCTTCTTTCTTGGGGGTAAGAAGGGCGAGACATGAACATGGATTCATACTCCCTTGAATTAAGTCATGTTCCCTAATTTCATTAACTTGTTTCATCAACTCTTCATGTTCTTTCAAGTTCACTCTATGATGTGGTAAATTAGGTAGAGATGAACTATGATCAAGGTTATGTCTCTCATAGGAGGTAACTCACTAGTTGGCTTAGAGATGACATCCCCAAACTTGGAAAGTATAGGTGATACTTCTAGTGGTGTTTTAGGCTCAGGAAGGGGTGTCTTAGTCTTAGTCTTCCGAGTAACAACCTCATTTACTACCCGTGTATCTTGACTCTCCTACTCAATTTGATTTTCACTTATGATATTCAATGATTATCCACTAGTTTTTTTCTTTTTATTCTTCTTTTTCTCACATTTCGGTTCAAATGGACTCAAAATAATTCTTTTTCCATTAAACCTAAATGAATGAGTGTTGGTACATCCATTATATGAGACATCCAAATCATACATCCAAGGTCTTCCTAACAAAATATGGGCAGCATCCATAGGAAGGACATCACACCAAATCTCATCTTCATAATCACCAATTTTAATTAGGGATAGACATATATGGCTCATGGGCATGGTAGTGGCATCAACCCAAGCTACCTTGTATGGTTGTGGGTGTGGCTCAGCTTTCAAACCAAACTTTTTAGCTATGGATTTAGACACAATATTCGTACAACTTCCACCATTAATGATCATTTTGCAACATTTATTCCCACACTTAATGTAAGTATGGAAAATAGAAGTGTGTTGCCAATCCTCTTATTCTCGAGGAGTCACCAAGATGCATCTCATAACATTTGGGTTAGCATTTTCATCTTCCTCGATTGACAACTCATCCTCATTTGCTACTTCTTCGAGAATATAGGGTTATTCTTCTCCTGAATCTTCCTCTTTATCGTCTCTTTTAATTTCCAAATTTCTAGTTGGGCATTACTTAGCAAAGTGGCCTCTTTTGTGACACTAGTAGCACACATCATTCCTAAATTTTTTTTTTGAGGACCCATTCATGGGTGCCTTTTCTTTGTCCAATCGTTGTTGGATGGTGGGATTGCTACCTCTAGAAGTTACTTGACTCGTGTTGGTGGGTCTAGTCTTCTCATATAATATGGCCTCTCTTGGGTAAGTATCATTGAAAGTGTTTCCAAATTTATTTCCCACTTGAGCTTTACTCATTTGCTCATAGTCATGTGCCAAATTAAATGCATGCTCAAAGGAGTCAATATGATATGGAAACAACTCTTTTCTTAACTCGGGTTTCAAGCCAATCCTAAAACGAGAAATTTGTTGGCTAATACTTTCTTCCACACCACAGCTAATGGAAAGTTCATCAAATTTGCTTATGTATTCGGTCACACTCAGATTTCCTTGCCTAAGGCTATAGAGTTGATCCATGAGGTGTTCCCTATAAGATGCTGGGGCATACTTTTATTTCAACTTTTTTTTTCATCAAATCCCAATGTTCTATAAGCCTATGACCAAGGCAAGCTTCTTGTCTTTCGACAATTACCCAATAAAGCTTTGCTTGCCCGATTAACCTCCTTTTTTTTTTTTTTTTTTTAAAATCTCGTTTGATATGGATTATTCATCTTATACCACTCAAAGTATGAATCCATTTCAGCCAACCAATCTTGAAAAAATTTTGGATCCATTTGACCATCATATGTAGAGGCTTTAATTTTTACTCTTTTCATCACATCTATATCTGGATCATGATTTTCCCTACGATATGGTCTCCTTGGTTGAAATTGATTTCATCATAATCCTCATCATTCTAGTGTGGAACATAAGGGTCATAACTTTGGAACCTTCTAGGAGCATTTGGTCTTGGAAGGGGATGAATGGGAGGTCATTCTAGAGGTGGTGTCCTCTCTCTTGGAGGGTGGTTTTGTTCCCTAGAGTGTTAGGAAACTAGCTCATTGTCAACCTCAAGGGGCTGTCCTGGATTTTCTAGAAATGGGTTAGGAGCTAAACTAGCTTCTAATCTCTCAATTCTTGCAAGTGCATGGGTCAAGTCTTGGGTGTAGTCATGGACTTGGTCTTGCAAATCATTTAAGAGTGTGTCATGGTCCAACTCATTCCTACGACCACAATAGCAATTCCATATTCGGGTTTCCATCAAAAAACAATTATCCTACTTGGAGGGCTTTCCCCTAAACCTAACATAACTAAGTTCAAAATATCCAAACTCAAAATCTGCACAAGCTGTACAAGACAAAACCGTCGACTATTTTTCTGAAACCGTCGATGATTTCAAACTGAAACTGAATTCCTACAAGCTTCCAGGGAAAATAGGACTTTGAGGGTTTGCCTAATTCGATCTAAGCTCTGATACCAAGATGATGTAAAATATAATTGATCAAACTATGTCTTACGGTTCAACCCTCATATAAGCACATACACTCAAAACACTTTGACTTAAGAATTTAATCAACCAACATAAACACCATAAATTGTGTAAAATTTCATATGTTGTATTTTGAGAAGGTGTATGATTTTGTTCAACAAATGAGTCCGAAGGGTTCTTTATCAAGTAATCAAGTTTTATGCATATTGATGTTACTTTCAAAATCAAGATTACAAGTCATAGCTTAACAAAATAATATTCATACAATTGATTTTAGCTAGCAAGTATCAATATTGCAATCTATGGGTTCAATTTGGTTAATCAAAGATGTGATTTTAATCTACTATCAATGGATCACAAAATATAGCAAGGATTCAAACACAAGTATTGAAGTTACCAAGAGTTTTTTGGGATGACTTTGATGTTGTTCAACACAAGTCTTAGACTACGTCGTAAATCCTTCGTTCAAGCTTTGAAACACTAAGACGAACGGAACAATGGAGTGGAGGGATGATGGCCATGTGGGTGTATGTTGTGGTGGCTGTGTGGATATGTTAGAGTAGAGGCCATGTGGGTTAAAAAGGGGAGGTGGAGATTTAGTCGCTTGATAGAATAGTGGTCTCTCACCACTTGATCTTCAGAGAGAACGACGGAGCCTCACATGACACTATCTAAGATTGGACAAAGCTCTCAAGCTTTAACAAAGAAAATTTCTTTCAATTCAACATCAGCTCTCTATAATAGTTATTACAATGTAAAATATATAAGCTAACATGGGTGGAGGAGGAAAAGACAATAACTAACTAAGCTATCATGGGGGTAAAAAGCATTAAATAACTTACACTTCCCACACAAGCATGGGAGACACAAAAATTAAATACACACAACTTACTAATGAAAAGTAAGGTGTACTCCCAAGAGGGGGGGTGGTGAATTGGGTTTTAAAATTTTCTTTGTAAACTTTTATTTAGGTATAACCCTTCTTCAATTTTAGTTTCGATTCGACAAATATATATATTCAGCAATCATACTCTTCACTCAATTCTTATCAACAAGAGCTAATATTGCTAATTCAACTTTGAAAATTTCAATAGATGAATATTCAGATCAGATTTTCTTTTTAGTATAATTCAAAGACAATATTGATATCTAAAAGTTATCTTAAATATCTTGTAATTTTGTTTCAATAGAATAATTTATTTCACAAGATTCATATCAGCTGTGCATTCAACAATTTCAGCTTTCAAGGCTTTATCTAAAAATTCAATCCACTCAATCTTTTATGTTAAAGATTAGTTTGAGCAAAAACTCGGATTTTATTTAGTTAATGAATGAAGATGATGTCAAACTGAGTTTCAAAATATCAAATAAATAAGTCTTAGCTTTAAACATTCAACACTTCAATATATCAATTTCAAGTTCAAACCTTGATGTGAATACACAACCAATATTAGATTTTAGTTTTGCTTTTGATTATGTCAATCCAATAAAAAAATTAGTATGCTGATAAAGAATCACTTATAAATTCAACAATCTTTTAAAATTCAATCTTTGATATCTATCAATCAACACACTTCCTTTAATCACGCTTTCCTCAAAAGATTAATCAACGTACTCCCTTTGAGGTTTCTGCAAAAGATTAATCAAAGTACTCACTTTGAGGTTTCCGCAAAAGATCAATCAACGTACTCTTGTTACAATTCCCAATCACAAGTTAATTTTCACAAATTAAACATTCATCCATGCAATTTATACATGTGCAGGAAATTACAGAGATTTAGGAAAAGAAAGAGACACTAGGATTTTTACGAGGTTCGGCTATACCCGCCTACGTCCACGCCTTAGGCAACACACCTAAGGATTCCACTCTATCACTCCTTTATGGGTAGGAGCAACCTTACACACTCCTTTGTGGGTAGGGGCAACCTTTTACAATCCATTTTTCAACTAGGGTGGAGCCCCCTCTCCAAGCGATACTCCACCCTTAGTGCAACAACGATTCAAAGACCTGAGCTGTCTATAAAAATAGGAACAAATTTGGTGTACAAAGACACTCTCAACAAGAGTTGATTAGTACAACAATAAAGCAAACCTATATACTTCAATTCAAAATAATAATAGAAAGAATTTAAAGCCTTAAAAGTATAACACCGTGAGCTTTCTTTCTTGATTGAAAGAATTTAGAATATGCTCAGAAATTTGTGAGAGTTTCACAGCAAAACTTAGTAGGGAACTTCAAAGATTTAAGAGCAAGAGAGCTTTGATTGCCATGCATTGCTTGGTGTTTTGAATTCTTCCCAAGTTTTCAAAACGTTTAGAATTCAAAAACTTAATTTTGGAAACTTCCTACTATTTTTAAATTTTGAATTCTCAAAGAGTCAGTCGACTAGGTACGAAGAATCAGTCGCCTGGATCATTAAAACATTGGGAATTTCAAAGGCCGTAAAAAGTAAGTCAATTGGGTCCTTTTAGGTTCTCTTAAATTCATTCCATTTATTTTTCAATCGCTTGGATCAATGTTGTTAAGCGCTTGAACAGATCGAAAAACTAAATTTTCATTTTGTTTCTAAATTCTTTTTGCTCTTTTGCTTTCCCCAAAATAATTTAAGACTTTTGAAAAATAATTTCTAGGGTTTTTCAAAGAATGTTCTCTAAGTCAATGAGTTTCTTAAAAAGCTTTAAATCCAATCATATCATTATTTGAATGAAGTACTCATATAGAGACTCTCTTAAGACTTTAAACATATTCTAAGCTTGGGAGTCTTCATTCTTGTCATTTTCTTATTCCATCTTGCCTTTGAGCTTCAATTCTCTAAGCTTTCATCATGTCATCTTTGCAATTTATGCTTTTTATGTCCTTTAATATTTTTTCCCTTTTGTAGTCCTGTAATGAGCTTTATGATTAAAGAGCTCATTCTTGAAATATTATCACTTTCACCAAAACATGATAAATTACCTTTAATTTGTTATTATCAAAATAAGATTAGTAAGCCATGTTCGGGCAACAATCTCCTCCTTTTTGATGATGACAAATAAGGAGCAAAATATGAGCGAACCTTGGTAAGACTCCCCCTTACAATAAGCATAGTTTTTAATAATGTTTTAAATGTACAATAATCATTCATATGATAGTTTTTCAAGTAGTATCAACTTCAATTTTATGAAAGTTCAAATTGTAAGATCTCATTTCATTTACTATATCAATATATCAACATATCATTATATCATTCTAAATTTTGCTAAATCCTTCTCTCCCTTTGGACATCAATCAAAAAGCAAAAAGCAACAACAAAACAAAGAGCAACCATAAGCAAAAGTATATATCCAGTGAAGGCACAAAACAGAAACTTTGCATTCATTATGCATAAAAAGATAGACAATAAGTCCAAAAATAGTATGAAAAAATACAAATGATTATATATAAGAATTTTCAATAATCTCCATAAATCATGATTTCATACCTTAACAAATCTAACTTCCCCTGAATGAAATGTATTTCATGTTCAATAAATTCATAATTTTATTATTGAAGGACAAACTATGTATCCATGTATTGTATGAGTGTAAATATCATGTGAAAGTATCATCTTTCTCAATCATGCTTTTAAATTCATCATGTCATGCTCATGCTTAGTTTGCTAAATTTTCTCCCCCTTATTATATCAACAAAAAAATAAAATGAAAGAAATATTATGCAAAGGTAATGAGGACTGAAAAATTCGCATTTAAATTACAATAACAAAGTCCATAATCTAGCATATATTTCAATCATAACATGATCATCGATCACTAAGATTGTTGGAATTGGTGTATTCCCAAGAGGAGGGGGGGGATTGGAACTTTAAAACTTTTGCTTAGGTTAAACCAGACATCAGTAATACACAACCTAGGGTCTTTCTAAGCATATACCAATTGCGCTAGATAAAAGTAATATACAGAAATTGAATCATGCGCAACATTGACAATATATTGAAAATAACATAGATATGCAGGAATATAAAGTGCTGGAAATTAAAAGTAAATGCATGATATGTTATTGCAGTTCGACCAATGCTGCCTATGTCCTCATCTCAACTCTTAAGCTCAAGGATTCCACCAATGTTCACTTAGCGGGTGGAGCGGCACTATATACAATACCTGGTCAAATTACCAAGGTGACCTCAGCCTTTACAATCTTTCCTTAACGGGGTAGAGAAGACCCATATTAGGCCATGCATGGATTACAACCGATCCTTACGGGCTAGATCAACACATCCTAAAGCCACACCTAGAATTACAACAATGAATATAAAATTGCACACAATTCAAATGCATCCCAACTAAGCAAATACGTACCAATACGCATAAACAATAATCGATGCACTCACAGATAATAGTATTTATGCTCAAGCGAGATCTTTGAAAATTTTAATTTAAGATAATATATTCAATGAGTGAATATTCAAGGTTACCTTAAAACCCTAATCAAGTATCACACAAATATTTTATCAAATATAATCACAACAAATACTTAGGGTTTAAGCTTGCAAAAGATTTATCAAATAAAGTATGCAAGCTCTTAACTCTTGCAATTTGAATGCAAAGACTAGGAAGCTAAAAACAAGTTATTCCCAATCAAATATTTATATACAAAATTGTTGACTTTGGTGCAATCCCAAGAGGGGGGTGAATTGGGGATTTAAAAAATTCTTCCTAGGTTCAACTAATGCAGCAACAGTATTACACAACCTAGGGTCTTTCTATGCAGTATCCAACTCCGTAAAAATCAAACTGAGCAGAAATGTAAAACAATTAAAGCAATCTTAGTATTTCTCAACCAAACCCTATAATTAAAATAACAACATTCAAGTGCGTAAATTTAAGCACGGAAATAAAAAGTAGGCACAAGAAATGCTATTGGGGCCAATATTGCCTATGCCCCCACCTTGGTTCACATGCACAAGGATTCAACTATGGCTCACAAAATAGAAGGAGTAGTACATTTACAACACTTTACCAGGATGGTGCACCTAACTTTCCTAATCGGGTCAAAGTCAATCCAGGACTTTTCATAGGGCAGTCTCCCTCTTCAAGCCCACGTCTGGAATATAATCAATGCATATGAATTTTTGCGTACAAATTTAAGTGCTTCTATGTAAGTAGATATGTTCCACAATATAGTCTAGATAAATATGCACTCATAGATGATAGTATTTATGCTCAGGTGAGATTCAATGTATAAACTCTCCAAAATATGTGAGTGTATGTATATGTGAGAGTTCAACCTTTGATTCAAGATATGATATGTTGACCTTATTGGTCATGCCTGGTTTTGATAATGACAAATACTCTTGTATTTAATGAATATCTAGTTCATGGGCAGGTCTACATTAGCAGATACATTGACGGCACCAAGAGAAAGTGAGGTTGAAGACCCAATCTCTTTTTGTAATGCATTTCATATCTATTTGGTTTGTAATAGTAATTAGGATATTTGGTTTATAATAAGAACACACAACACATGTATGATTTATTTTGTAAGGTCAAACTAAATACGAACTTAAAGTGACCGTAGAGAGACCTTAAGGTGTACCGTCGACCAACACCAGATTCTTTCGATGTCTCTATTTTGGACATAGATGACCCTAGTACACTCACCTTTGCACTTGCATGTATTAGGAACTTGAATAGGGTGAATGGTTGTTGAAACAGGACCGAAATGAACACATTGTGCACTTTCAGTCGACCGACCAACACAGTTCGTTTTGGGTTGGTTGACCGAACCAAACCTAGGTTAACTGTTGACCAAGGTCCTAGTCAACCGAACCTATGTAGTTCAAAACCCCCCTATTGATTGAAACCCTTTCTAGTTAACAATTTAACCATCTGGTCGGTCAAGCCATTTTTGTACTCCAACTACCTGGTCGACCAAGGATCCTCGAGAAAAATCCCAACGGTCTGGTCGACCCAACCAGCCAGTTCAAAATGATCCGGTCGACCGAATCGTAGAGAAATAGGAAATCGTCCACTTTTGGTCGATCGACCACTCAATTCAAAAATGCCCTAGTCGACCCAACCATATGAGATATGGTCGACCGAAACTATTCTGGACGATCGGACCTCTTGGGTTGCACCTCATTTTTTACTGCAGTTAATATTTTTAAATAGGGTTAAAATATTTTAAACGTCATTAAACTTTTCTGACAATTCCTAATAGGTCCCCAACGGTCAAAAATCATGGGATGTCTATATATATCCCTTCATTTGGGAAAATTAAGTGAAGATTAGAAAATTAAACTCTCTCAAGCCAAAAATTTCTTATTGCTCAAATTTTCTCTACAAACACTCTAGCTTACCTTCCAAAGTTACAAAATCCTTCATTAGTGTTTTTGAGTGTTCAAATAGGAAGGTTTGCTCTCTCTTTGCTGTGAGATTGATTCATTTTGTTGAGAGCCAAACCCAAAAGGATTCTTAGGGAACTTTGCTAATAAGTTCATCCTAAGAAGACTTTATTAGATCTTCTGAGATTGCATATTCGTTGCAACATCTTGAGAAGCTCATTTTTGCTTTTGGTTGCGAAATATTTTCAAAATCATTTACAAATATCTATTGTGCCTTATCTTGAAAACCATTAGAGGAGATATTTGTTTTTGAGGTGAAACAACTTTGTTGCAATATTTATTTACTCACATATTATTTGCTAAAAACAAAGATTATATATATTTTGCAGTCCAAGCATATACATATTTACGTGATTGAGATACTCTGCTAATTGACACTCTTGAGGCTTGCTTGATATTCAGTGTAAGTACGTTTGATTGAATATTTTGAAATACATAGACTGTTGTTGACACTCTTACGTATGTATTACACTGATAGAAAATATATTTGAGAGTTGAACTATTTAGACCACACCGAGCTTATGTTTTAAATCATCTGTTGTGTATGTGATTGAACGCATTTGGTTACAAATATGCTTTATGTGAAAGCACTTTCATACTGTACCATTTGATTGTATATCTGAGTGATTCCAGGCATGGCCTAAGGGGGTGGTAATCCAGCCCGGTAAGGATTGGTGTAAAGGTTAAGGTCAGCCCTGTGCTAATTGACCTGGTTTGTATAGGTTCCACTCTACCCGTGTAAGTGAGCAAGTTATTGTGATAATCCTTGTGCTGGTTAGCCAAGGTGGGGACATAGGTAGTTGGTCGAACCTTGATAACATATCTACGTGTCATCCTCTCTTTATTGCTTTCTGGTGCTTGTGTGATTAATTAAACTGCTTTATTTAGTTTCTGATATATTTATATTACTTACACTAGAATGACCATAGGGTTGTGAACATACTGCTGTTAGGAGGAATACTTAGAGGTTAAATTTAAAAAAAAAAAAAATACCAATTCACCCCCCCTCTTGGGATCACAGTAAAGCGAACATGATATTCAACAAATAATTAATCAAGAGAAGTTTAAAGCTATTAGCTTTGGTGTAGTCCCAAGAGGGGGGGGTGTATTGGTATTTAAATTTTTTTCCTCCTAGGTGAATCCACTAGCATCAGTATTACGCAATCCTAAGGTCAATCTAGTGCGTATAAAATAAATCAATATATATTCAGTAGAAATTAAACTGTGCAAGTAATTTAAATACACATGCACAGGAAAGCAGTAAAGAGAGACAACACCAGAAATGTTATCAGGGCTCAGCCAATACTGCCTACGTCCCCGCCTTGGCTCACAAGTACAAGGATTACACTAAGGCTAACTTAATATGTGGAGCGGCACCTAATGCAACCAAGTCAATTAGCATAGGGCTTACCTCAACCTTTACAAACAATTCTTCCGGGCTAGATTATTGCCCATTTAGGCCACGCCTGGAATACAATTAATGAATATGAAATTTTGTGTACAATTTTAAGCGCTTCTACATAGGCATATATGTACTACAATACAGTCTAGATAAATATGCACATACAAATGATATGGATTTAATGCTCAAGTGAGATCCAATTTGTAAACTTTCTAAGATGTGTGAGTGTATGTATATGTGAGAGTTCAACCCTTGATTCCAGATAAGATATTCAACACATAAATAATCAAAGGAAGTTTAACACAATCCATATCAAATATCTCAAGGATATTCTAATGTAAAGCATAATTGATATTTTTGGATTGAAGCTGGCAAAAATAATATCAAAGATAATATGCAAGCTTGTGTTAAATAATATTTTTGCAAATCAAAATCCAAAAGCTTGATGAGTCTTGCAATCAAGATGCAAAGACTCACTAGCTATAAGGGTATTCCCGCTCAAATATTTATTGTTCAAATCGGGGGAAAACCCTACCTAAGAACTCTCAATGCAAAATAATCAATCAACAAACAAGGAGAGCTTTAGGAATGTAAAACACTCAATAACACTCATGGGAACTTGTTCTATCAAGGGAATAGCAAAATAGAGAGTGTATGGAAGTGGTATGAGCTAAATGGGATTTAAAAATTTGAGAAAGTTTTTCCTTAATGATCTTACTAATAAAATCTTAATTTTGCAAATGAGAAGATATATATAGGCAAGGGGAAGTTTTTGACCATTGGGGACTCAATGGGGATAATTAGAAAAATTTAAAATAAGTTTAGAAAAATTAACCCAGTTTAGCCCTTTTAATTTTTTGGAAAAATTAATTTAACCCGAGAGATGCCCAATCTGAGATTTGGGTGCTTGAATAGACTTAGTCAAAAAATCAATTTTTAAAGGTTCAGGTGCCCGAAGCCAGGGTCCGTTGGCTGAACAAAAGACTAAAACTTTCTGTCTGTGGTTTGAGTGCCCGAAACTAAGTTCGGTCACCCTAGGTCATTTTGAAATATAAACTTTGGTCTCTTGGATTGGTGAAAAGTATCCTGACACAGGTTTGGTCGCCCAAGGGAGGTACATTCATTTTAGGTTCGATCGCTCGAAATTAGGTCAAACCGTTGACTTCTCAGAGGTTCGGGCCCCCGACCTCTCACAATTTTTGCCCTTTCAGTCCTATTTTAATTCAATTGTTTTCCATGATAGTATATGTGATTTTGGGGACTAATTTAAGTATATGTGTGGGGACCTAGGGTCTTTTCTAAGGCCTTTTGAGTTAGTACAAACAACCTAGCGTCGATCAACCTTCGGTCGACCGAAGCGTGAACCCTAAGGTCTGTCTATGGTCTTGAGCATTAAACCTATCATGCATGTTATGTAGTTTATTACATACCATATTATATTACAGACCAATTAAAAATGAATTCAAGTACAATAGAAAATAGGTCTTCATTCCCTTTGCTTCTTCAAGAGCCATATAAAGCTTGAACTTTATGGTCTGTATGGCTTCTTTGAGTTCCTACCAACAATGCATGCTTAGGATGAACCTGTTTAAGAGACTCAGTGCACAAGTGAGAAACATTAGTTTTGTCATAATCAAAATAGGATCAGACTCATAGAGTCAACAAAAAAAATATAAATCCAAGATCTCAAAATGTTTTTCAAATACTTTAAGCACAAGAGATATTTGAAAAAATATGCTAGTGAAAAATATTTTGCACAATCAAAATCACAAACTTAAGGAGTCTTGCAATAATGATGCAAAGACTCACTAGCTACAATGATTTTCATACACAAAGATATTTAGTTAAACCCCAGGGTGGGGGGAACCTTGGCTAAAACTCTCAATCAAAAAAAATCAATCAACTAGAACAAAGAGAGTTTTAAGCACGTGCAATGAAAGTAGAATAACGCAAGGAAACTCTTTAGAAACTTGATTTATCAAGGAAATAATAAAGGATGAGTGTATAGGCTTTGTATTTTAAAAATATGCTCTCAAAAATACAGAGGAGTTTTAGGCTAATCCAAATGCTAATCTTGTCTTAATTGAGTGAATAAATGCATATATAGAGACAAGGCCAAAATTATAATAATTGGGGACACCAAGGGAAATATTAGAGTTGTTTTAAATGAGTTTAATAAAATTAACCATGTTTAACCCCAATTAACCTCAGTCAAAATTAGGCCAACTCGAGAGTTTTGGTCGACCAAGCCATAGGTTCAGTTGCCCGAACAAATGTAGAGAAAAAGGCAATTTTGAAGTTCAGGTGCCTGAAAATGCATTCGGTTTGCTGGCCAAGGCGATTTTCCAAAAATGTCCAAGGTTCGATTGCCCGTCCTCGAATTCGGTCTGCCGAACTTGCATGTTTGGTCACCCGAGGGTATTTTGAGCATAAACGTTTCGGCGCCCGAGTTGCTGGAAAAGGACAGGGTACGAGTTTTGTCGACCGTAAACACTCAGTTCATTTGGGTTTGGCTGCCTGAAGTCAGGTCAACTATTTGACTAGTTAACAATTCGGTCGACCGAGGCATTTTCAACGTGCCTAGTTCAGTTGCTTGAAGCCCTTCCATTTTAAGGCTAAGGTCCATACTTTGAATTAAATTCACCCTTGATGACATGTGAGTTTAGTGGGGTCCTCTGCACTAAATGTGTAGGAACCTAAGGGTCAATATAAGGCAACTTGAGCATATAGGTAAATCATGCATGATGCAGTTATTAGAGACCATATTATGTTACAGTCTAGAATGAAGAATATAAAAATTACAATTACAAATAAGCACAATAATCTTCATTCTTCCTTGGGGTCATCATACTCCATCATGAGATAAGATTCTTTTCAATTTCATGTGTAGACTGAACCTGCATACAAACTCAGGGCAAACATCAAATACAAATGTATTTCTCATGATCAAAACATGATATGACCCATAAGGTCAACAATTTCCCCCTTTTTGATGATGAAAAATACTTCATGCAAAAGTGGGTACAACTAAAAAAGGCTCCCCTGAAAAAAATGTATAAAGAGATTTAAAAGCTTAAGAATTTTGAAAAAAATTACTAAAGTGCCCAATTTTGCTAACTTCTTCCCTTTTTGGCAATAGCAAAAAGGGCCAAGGTAAAAGAATTTTAAGCATATAGGCAAGCAATGAGTAACAATCATTTAGATACAATATATAGTTTGGCAAGATTTTTAGAAATTTTGGTAGCATGCCGTTTGAAAATTAAACATTTTCCCAAAAAAAATTTGTATCTAAGTGATCTATTTGAGTTCAAAAAATGATTTGCAGTAATTTATAGCATTCAACTCAAATAGTTTAATATTGGTCAATTCAAATAGCCAATTCAAAGAGATATTGTACTCATGCAGCACACAATGAATGAAAGATATTCTCACAATGTATAGAGTATAGTAATGAATAATGTGAGATAGTGTTTAATTTTTTAGAGCCATAATTTTCTAAGTGAAGTGGCTCACCCTCGTATTATGCACTCTCTCTATTCTTACAATTTGAGCATACGAAACAAGTTTTTTTGAAAGTAATCAATAGATAGGAATGCAATAAATTATCAGTTAAGATCATTTAATGCAGATTTGTCTTTAAGAGAGACCCCCCTTTGGAAATAATGAACGAGTATTTTGGGGATAATGATTGCCATAGAAGATTGGATTTAGGTCCATCAAGATGATTGAAGTTAACTAGGACAAACCATACTGAGAATAGTCATGATGCACAAAAAAATTGATGTTCTAGGAACACACACTTAGTTCATAGAGTTCAGTTTTATAAAGCATAGGATGTGTGCAATGAATTCGAGAAAATTTTAGCAGCATTTCGTCAAAAAATAATAGCTTTTCCTATGGAGATCTGCTTATTAAAAACTGATTATATCATGTAATTCTTCAATGATTTTGCATCAACCAGATGCCATTTAAGTTCAAAGCTTTAAATTACATGACTAGTAAAGAGTTTAAACACATACATAAGCTTCAGATATTTCAAGTTAATTCAGGCCTAGATGTACGATCATGCAAGCAATTTGACTTCAAACAAAATTATCCATGCATATGCATCAATCTTTCTAGCACAAATTTAAGTATTTTGGGAAATTTCAGATGAAAATTTGGTAGCATGCCGTCTATAAATAGGACATTTCCCATAAAAACTTGCATACAAAAGATTCAAGTAAACATTATAGTATTCAAGTTGAGCATGCGAGAACCTAAAATTTCTACAAGTAGACAATACTCATCAACTGCATCCGCCATGCAGCAGGCATCAATCAGGGAAACATAATCATCAAAGAAATTTAGAACATGCAAACCATCGCCTGTAAACTTAAGTCAGCCACACAAAATAAAAAACAATCATCAATATAAGAGTGTGGTGTGTGAGAATGTAATGCAAAAAGAAAAAGCAAAATAAAAGTAGTATAAGTATTACAGACCCAAGTGTATATAAAAGAGATAAAATGGAAAAGCAGTTGATCCTTAAAGCCTCCTTTAGGCCTTTCCATCATCAGACCCTTCTACATCATCGCCATTCACATCCATCTGATCCCCACCTTCATCATCCTCATTCATATCCCTCAGACGCTCATCAAGGATGTGGAAGTTAGCTTGTACAACTGACTGAAGTTCTATGAATTTAGTGTGAAGCTCTGTGCACCTTGCCTGAGATGTGGAAGCCAGCTCCCTGATCTCACTCTAGATAGATGTCCTAAACTCATTAAAGGAAGCTGTGAGACTCTTGATGGTAGCCATGATCTCTTCATTAGATGGCATATGAGGCTACTCCCGAGGAACCTCCTGTGGGCCTGCTCCTTTCACCGTTATAGTTGGCAAACACATGTTGCTGGTCAACTTATATCCCATTAGCTTCAGGATCATAAAGGAGAAGGTATCTATGCTTTTTATCTTCTTTAGCACTACATAAGGAGTCATGGTGACTCTGTCACTAACAAAAACTCTATTAAGGATACCCTCATATGGCAGAATGATTCTCTTGCTCATGGTTTTCACAAACATCCACTTTAAGATCAATCTCGAAAAATCAAGCTTCTTCCTCGTAAAGAGGCACCACATCACAAAGCAATCTAGGTAGGAAATATGATCCCTAAACCTATATTTTGGTAGAATATTATAAGAGATCAGGTGGTGCATGACTTTTGTCCTCAAGTGTCAGAGACTTGTAACTAGGGGTGTGACTTAGATCAACTACAAGGTTAGTTATAACAGGATTAACAAAAGTGCTTATTGTAAACTCCTACTTGTTAATCCAAGTAGAGACAGAGTTTGGGAAATCAAATTATCCTCTTTGAATATTGAGTGTCTCAGCTAGATATTCGTCATCAAAGTGAATATCATTCTCAAAAACTCAGGAGTAGCATCCCTGGTCATCATGTCCCCGACTTACGTAAAATAATCTAACAGGAATAGGATACATTCCTTTGGGCTGAAAACTAACAAATTCATACCATCCCTGACACTTGAACATTTCTAGAACGTTATTGAAATGATTTTACATAAATTCTACATCAAGTACCTAACCTAAGATAGGCCCCTTGAGCTTGAAGACTCTCATACTTGATCCTTCTTTCTACTAAAATGAGCCTGTCGATTTTTTGGTCAGATCCCTGTTTTGATTATGACAAACCATAGTATCTCATATGTGTGCTTTGAGTATTTGAGCAAGTTTATGTTTCAGTTAGCATAGATTATGATGCATTTTGGAAGCCGTAAGGAGCACCTAAACGAGCATACCCCGGCGTATTCCATGAAACTGCAAAGGAGCAACGCATAAAGAATGATTTTTCAAGTTGTATTTTTATATTTCATTTTATCTTTTGGGTATGTAATAATAATGCAAGGTCTGTAATAATTAATGCATTTGCTTGCATGGTAGGACTATAAGCTCAGTAATGCCGTAGAAAGATCATAGGTTGATAAAAAGACCCTAGACAAAACTTGGTCGACCAACGCTAGGTTTTTAGGCGTACTTGAAAAGGCCTTAGAAAAGACCCTAGGTTTTTGCACTAGCCCTTAGGAAAGTCCCCATTTTCATATATGCTTTCAGGGGAAATCATTTTTCAAAAACAAGACTTAGATGTTAAAATACTAAGGTTTCAGGTGACGAAACCCTAGTATTGAATTTTTGAGTCTGATCCCTATTTTGATGTTGACAAAACACAAGTATCTCATGTGTGCATTTAGTGTTTTTGAACAAATTCATGATTTAGAACAGACATAAGGTAAAGGACTTGGAAGCCTGGAGGAACATAAAGATCATATTTTTCGACGTATTCCATAAAGACTAAAGAGCAAAAGACGAAGACGCTCATTTTCATTTGTATATGTATTTAATTTTTATATCTTGTTCTCTAATAATGCATGCATCTGCATGATATGTCTTGTATGCTTAGATAGGCCTTAGATTGACCATAGGGAACCAAATGACCATAAACTGACCATAGGGGGCCACATAATGTTAAGGCGACCGACGCCGAATTTTTTTAGGGTATATGCTCAAAAGACCTATACTACCCTTAGGACTGCATATACTTCATAAAAATGTGCCCTATTAAAATTAAGTTAATCATCATATGAATAGGGATAGCATTATAAAGAGAAAATGACTGAAAATGCCCAAATTGGCATGTTCGATTGACTAAACTCAGTTATACTGAGATCTTTGGTCAATCGAACTCCCACCGGGTGAACATGTTGACTACTCAGTTGAGCAAATAGATATATATAAGAAAACTTTGGTCGATCAAACCTTCCTAGGTCAACAAGTTGACCTCTCGGTCGATCGACCAAAATTATATTGGCAACGCCCTGGTCGATCGAACCCCCACATGGGAAATGTCAACCGCCTGATCAACCAAACCTTGTAGTTCAAACTAACCCAGTAGATCGAACTGCACGAATTGGGAAATCGCCTTTAAAACCCTCAAGTACGATCGACCATCCTTCTTGTTCAAAATACTCCAGATCAACCGAACCCAGCCACTCGGTCGACCAAACTTAACGTTCAGTTGATCGGTGCTTTTGGTTTGGGGAATTTTACCGAGGTTAAAAAAACTGTTAAATTTTATTAACGTCATTTAAATCTTTTCTAAAATGACTAATATGTCCCTAACGGTCATATTTTCTAAAAACTCTATAAATACCCCTTCATAACTCAGATTAGTAACTTTGATTAACTCCAAATTCTCTCTAAACCCTTTTTTAATCAAAGTTCCCCAAAACCATTTCTATTACAAAAATCTCTTCTTTGGGGCAAAATTTTTCAAACTAAACTCTCCAACTCTCTTTCCATTGATTCATTTCAAAATCATTTTTTGAGAGAGTATATTTGTTTTGGGCAATTATTTTTGTATTCACATGCTATACTCTCACATACTATTTATTTTTGAAAATCATTTTTGAGAATATAGTTCGGGTTTTTCCTAATTATTTTCATGAAAAATATTTTTCAGGAGAAATTATTTATTGCACAAACATTTTCTTGGACTTAAAATCCTAGATTCTCCAAATACTTTTATTTGAACAAAGAGAGAACATATTTCTCATTTATATATATTCATATATATTATTTGTGCAAAAATTTTTGAAAGAGCAAAACCTTAGGTTCTCTTATGTTATTATTGAAATATATTTTTTGGAGAAAACTTCTTATTAGGGTTTAAATATATTTAAGCACCTTTACTCTACTGAGCATATTTCATATCATATTAGAGTACATGTATTTTGAGCTTTGTTGTGTACATTTCGGCTTGTATTTTAGAAGCATTATTATATGTACAAAAATATTTTTATTGAGACGATTGGGTTCAGCCTGGAATTTAACTGGGGAGTCTCAGCCTCGAAAGTGAGACTGGTTCGGTTCAGTCTGAAAATTGAACTAGGGAGTCTCAGCCCCGTAAGTGAGACCGGTTTGGTTCAACCCAAAAATTGAATTAGGGTTTTCCTTGTCCCGTAACGAGAGGATGTAAAAGGCTTCTACTTCACCTATTTAAGTGAGTAGGGTTAGTGGAATCCTTGGTGGGTATGGCCAAGGTGGGGACATAAGCAGTATTGGCCGAACCTCATTAACAAATCTGTGTGTCATTCTCTCTGTATCTTATTTAAATTCCTGCACTTAAATTTCAGCATGTGTATGAATGTTTGTCTAATGCCATAATTATTTGCATACACACATTTTATTTCAATAAGATATACTGCGCACGTGTATGTTTACTTTTACTGTTAAAATTATTTTACATACACGCGTGTACATTGAATGGGACATGATATGTGGTGAATCGGCGTAAATGTTTAATTTTATCGAAAAGTTTTAAAAACCCAATTCACCCCCCCTCTTGGGATCACACCAATTCCAACACTTGGTGTTGAAAACGCCTCAGTCGACCGAACATAGGGAAGTCAAACTGTTGATATGACTTCGAGCGACCAAACTGAAATAAACGCAGTGTTCTCAGTCAATCGAACATTAGAGTGGTCATTTTTCACCTTCCCCAGGTTCCCAAACTTTATGTTCAAAATACCCTCGGGCAACGAAACATGCAAGTTTGGCAGACTGAACTTAAGTCCGGGCGACCGAACCTCGGATAGATTGGAAATCACCTTAGACTCAGCCACCCGAACCTTTTTTCTGGCACTCGAACCTCAAAATTTCACTATTTCTCTCATGTCTATTTGGGTGACCGAACCTAGGTTCATTCGACCGAAACTCTTGGGTTGGTGAATTTTTACCGTGAGTTAATTAGGGTAAATCAAGATTATTTTTGTTAAACATGTTGTAAAAAAAATTAAGAATTACCCTTATGTCCGAACGATAAAATTTTAGAGTGAGGCTATATATATGTGTTCATTTGCAAAAGTTAATGACAAATTAGAGTTTTGATTAGAGAAATTTCTCTCTCAAATTTCTTTGTGCTTCTCACTCCCATTCAAGCCCATACTCCTCACTTTTACTCGTTCCCTTGAAAAACCATTTTTAGTGAGAGTATCTTGAGTTACTCCATAGTGTTTATACAAGCTTATACTCTCATATTGATAGTTGATTTTAGGAGAGTTAAGCTCAAAGTTCTCCTCATAGATTTAATCTATAAATTCGTTTTGTGGGGAAACATGTCAAGCTTGTGAGTCTATGCATTTTATTGCAAGACTCTTAAGCTTGCTTGTGTTTTTTGAAGAACATTTTTTTTTTAACAAGCTTATTTTGCAAATATCTCTTGTGCTTAATCTTTTTTGAAAATCATTTTGAGATATTTTATTTTACTCTTGGAAATCTTTGAAACATTATTTGTGGTTAATATATTTATCTAAATTTTTTTAAAGAAACTTTGCTAGCACACTCTCATTCATTGATTGCACATTGACATAACATTGAGAGTAGTTTCACATATCTTCATTGAGCTTATATTTCCTATCATCTAGAAGGGCATTGATTATTGCATGTGCGTATTGGTACAAATCTGCTTGTGTTTAGAAGCATTAGAATTGTACACAAAAATTTATTACTATCTGTTGTATTCCAGGCGTGGCTTGAGGGGGTTTGATCTAGCCCATAAGGATCAGTTGTTAGGGTCTTCTTCGACCCGCATGGAGAGTGTGTAAAGGTTGAGGTCAGCCTTGTGAATTTGACTTGGTTGTATACGGTTCCGCTCCACCCATTAAGTGAGCATTGGTGGAATCCTTAGGCTTATGAGCTGAGGCGGGGGATGTAAGTTGTATTGGCCAAACCTCGATAACATATGGCGTGTGTACTTCATATTTTCGCAATTTATTTTCTGCACATTCATTTTCAGCACATTTATGTTGTATGCCAAATTTATTATATGTTGTATATGTGTTGATTGGGATTTCGTTTATATAGATAGACTCTAGGTTGTGTATTACTGCTGCTGATTTGGATAAACCTAAGAATAAATTTTTAATACCCAATTCATCCCCTCTTGGGACTACACCAATTCCAACAATTGGTATCAGAGCCTCGTGGCATTGACTTAAATGTTTTTACTAAAGATCGAGATGGCTCACATTAGTGTATCCCCATTCATCAAGGAACGATCACCTTTCAGTCCTTCTGCGTTTTGTGGTGTTGATTACATTGGCTAGAAATTTAGAATGAGGTTTTTTATAAAATGTAGGAACTTGTGGGCCTGGTAGGTGATTGATAAGGGAATTTCTATGCCCATAGAAAATGATATTAATATGATGCATGCAAATTCACATGCCTTGGATTTATTATATTATGCTTTAGATTCTAATATTTTGCTTGAGATTTTGGCATGTGCTAGTGCAAAGGAAATCTGGGATGAACTCGAAAGGAAATATAAAGAGATCCAAAAGAAGGAAGAGACCACCACTCTAGAAGTATCAAGTTCAGATGATCAGGATGTGGTAAATGATAGAGTAATTGCTTCGACAGACGAAGAGGTACATGATTCTATCTCTGCCTCTATTGGTGATTCTTGTGCTGAATGTTGTGATGTGTCATATGCTGAATCATTTGTTGATAATACTGTTGAAATAGCATACAATGATTCTTGTAATAACTATGATATATCTTATGATGAATCATGTGCTAAATTGAAAGATAAAAGCATTCCTTAATGTGATAAACTAGAATGTACTTTTATCTAAAGTGCATAAGCTTCTAGTTCAAATGTCTAAATGGAAAACAATTTTGAAGAATAAAAATAAGAAAGTGGCAAATTAATTGAAAGAATTGAAAGAATATTATGCCACTCCTGAGAAGAGAAAAAATAAAAAGATATTAAAAATTATTTGCTTAGAAGAAGTAATGGATGATTATTCTAGCACAGCACTCGAAATTAAAAATGAAAGAATAATCATATTGAACCCTTAAGAATTAAAAGAAATAAATTTTTCAAAAAAGGTTCATGGTTAGTTCATCAAACCCATAATTATGCCACGTCAAGTAAAAATGGAAGAGGCTTAGATAAAAGGATGATATGGGTGATCGCAAAAGCAAGCCTTATAGGACCTAAGGAAAAATGGATTCCATTTGGAATCACATAATCATTTAATCCATCCTTAGTTCCTAGGTTTAGCGGTAGTGATGACCAAAAGGCTATGAAGTGGTTTTTGCTTAAAATATCAAATCTTAGTATGCACATTCATTATGCACTATCATTATACACTAAGATCATTAGAAAATCTAGCCAATATGAAATTTCAAATAAAATATCCAATCTAAACTTAGCAAGAATACATACCATAATGATTGGATAAAATATGAAAACATTGGCTATAACATAATTGAAAGAAATCCACTTCCAAATGGACAAAGCATTATTTGCTTGGTAAATAAGTCAAATTGCTTAACTCACACTTAAATATGATCATCTAAAGTTAAGCATACTTTGTCCATTGCACAAGTTTGAGTTTTAGGAAATGAATCCTTCTAGTTAAACATCTTGTCATAAACTCGTTTTGAAAACCTAAATTGCCTAGTAAAATGTTTAGCCATCACTCTAGGCTTGAAGCACTATTGATCATAAATGACTAATATATATTAAGTGCTCGTCATAAGACATTCCTTCTACTCACCAGCTGTATCCTCGCTTCATAATTATAATTATATCGAAATGATACATACCACTATCCAAAGAGTTGTATTAAAAAATTCATACTCTCCTAGACGCTCTTTGGTCACACCTGGAGATGATTACTAAGCACGAAAATATTTTGGAAAATGTCCACTCATAATTAATACTCTTTGAACTTAACAAAAATTTTAATCCTTAATAGTATTTAATCCTGTGCCTCTCACATGCATTAAGATTCATAAGAAAAGAGGCAGGCATTGGCTTATCATCTTAACAAATAATCTTTATGACTTTTTGGTCCGATAAGCCTAAAGCATTCACCGCCAAGATTAAATCATTGATAATTTTAAGAACCATGGTTAAGATATTTTGAGATGAAACAGGCATAAAATGATAAAGTGCATAACTCAGGGGGAGCATTACTCTTTCATGACTATATAAATTAAATGCTCTCATTATCTTATAACATCTATGCCCATATGCCTTTATGAATTACAACATTGCACTGAACTCAAAACTATCCATTGTTCTTGACTATTTATATTCTTTGATGGGTAGATTTTATTTCTATGAATTGTTGATTGCTACCTGATTACATGCGTTGTCTAGAATGCCTCTTGCATGGCAGTTACAGTGGGTGTGAATTGCATGCTGGTAGTGGATATAGGTTTTCGAGTGCCTTGAACTGAATTATTAATTGCATATTTGAACCTATCAAGTATCGGTTTTATGGGAAAATGTCCAATTTACAGACGGCATGCTCCTGAAATTTTGGTAGATTTTTTCCCAAAGTAAAACCTTATATAAAGATGATTATAGTAAAATAATTGATAAAACATTTTTGAAATGATGAGTGAAAACTAATTGAATATTAAATTTCATCCGAGAAAAATGATCGAATAATTAGAGGAGCTTAGCTCCATCCCTAGAGAAAGAGCATAAAGAACTCATATGCATCATGCTTTACTTTTTGAATATTAAGGCTCTTCTAAGAACCCTGAACTTCATATCCCGCTTTTAAAGCTCTATGTTTTGATATGGGTTGTTCTCGGTTATGTGCTTTATTTCATGCCTTAATATATATTTTTTGATGCATGTGTGACCTATAGGGATGATTATACTAGTCGAATGGTAAAATGAATAATTCTTAGTCCAGTATATTTGTTTTAAAAGACTTAAAAAAATGGTTGCTTATACTACTTGGCGTACTTAATGAAATTAATCCTTATTAAGTATAAGCAGTTTATCTTATCTTTGCTTGGATTCAATTTGAAAGGGGGAGCATCTTAAACTAAACTCTTATCTTGTTATGCTTACAAATATCCTTTAACTTAGATCCATTTTAAATCAATTGTGGCATGGGCTTCAATGTAATGTTCTTATTCAAAATCATAATTTGAAACGTGTTGGTTTGCTATAGCCATTTGATTTGCCATATAATCTTGCATGTGATTGATAAATTTTTAAGATCTATATGGTTGTCCTTTCTGGTTGTATTTTAGTTTGTGCTCAATTGATAAACCAAAATAATGTTTGCTTGCTTGCATGATCATTAAAATTTCTTTTTCCACAAGCACCCCCAATATTTCTTGATAACATCCTAAGGGGGATATATATTTACTACATACATACAAATATATATATATATATATATATATATATATATATATTTACATAAATTTTTATTATTTTGGCAAGAAATTCTTTCAAATAAAAAAAAATCTTTGTCTTTTGCCTAATTATTATTATATACATATATTTTAAGTTGCATAACTAGTTCAGTAACTTCACATAAAAATGCATGCAAACTTATTAGACTGTGTCTGTGCTCAAACCAACTATTTGCTATCATATGTCGTGTGCTTTAAACTCAAATCTTCCACAAGTCTCATGATGTGTTTCAATTGCAAAAGTTTGTGCATATTTATGGTTTAATCCTGTTTTCATGTCATTTAAATCTTTTAATAACCAGTTACATTGTTTGTGTGCTTAATTGCTATACTTTTCAAAAACAAGTTATATTTTTTACATGCCCTTTTTCTATTGACAAAAGGGGGAGATATGTTATAAGAGCAAAATTGGTTCTTTCTCCCTGAACTTTGTCATTCAAAATGGCAAATGACAACTAAACTTTAATGCAAACTTGAATCCTTCTGAAGTCTTCATGCTTGTTTGTGAACTTTATTGAATATCACTTTGTATCTGTGTATATTGTTGGGGGGGAGTCTTGTCAGGCGAACCCATATTTTGCTCTTATATTTGTCATCATAAAAAAAGGGAGATTGTTGACTTTTTGGTAATATCCCTATTTTGATTATGACAAACCATAATATCTCATCTGTGTGCTTTGAGTATTTGAGCAGGTTTATCCTTTTGTTAGCACAAATGATGATGCATTTTGGAAGCCGTAAAGAGCACCTAAACGAGCATACCCTAGTGTATTCCATGGAACTGCGAAGGAGCAGCGCATGAAGAATGACTTTTCAAGTTGTATTTTTATATTTCATTTTATCTTTTGGGTATGTAATAATAATGCAAGGTCTGTAATAATTAATGCATCTGCATGCGTGGTAGGACTGTAAGCTCAGTAATGTCGTAGAAAGATCGTAGGTTAATCAAAAGACCCTAGACAAGACTTGGTCGAGCGACGCAAAATTTTTAGGCGTACTTGAAAGGGCCTTAGAAAAGACCTTAGGTCCTTGCACTAGCACTTAGGAAAGTCCCCATTTTAATATATGCTTTTAGAGTAAATCATTTTTAAAAACAGAACATAGATGTTAAAATACTAAGGTTTCAAGCGACTGAACCTTGGAGTTGAAAGTGCCTCGGTCGACCAAACATGGGGAAGTCAAACTGTTGACCTGACTTTAGGTGACCGAACCAAAAAGAACGTAGTGTCCTCGGTCAACCGAACCTTAAAGCGGTCACTTTTCACCTTCCCTGGGCACTCAAACTTCACGTTCAAAATACCCTTGGGTGAAAGAACATGCAAGTTTGGCAGACCAAACTTAAGTTTGGGCAATCGAACCTCAAACATATTGGAAATCACCTTAGACTCGGCCACTTGAACCTTTTTTTAGGCCCCCGAATGCCAAAGGTTCACTTTTTCTCTTATGTTTGTTCGGGCGACCGAACCTAGGTTCAGCCAACCGAAACTCTTGGGTTGGTGAATTTTTACCGCGAGTTAATTAGGGTAAATCAAGGTTATTTTTGCTAAACATGTTTTAAACAATTTTAAGAATTACCTTTATGTCCCAATGGTACTATTTTTGACTAAGGCTATATATGTGTGTTCATTTGCAAAAATTAATGACAGATTAGAGTTTTGATTAGAGAAATTTCTCTCTGAAATTTCTTTGCGCTTCTCACTCCCATTCAAGCTCATACTCCTTACTTTTACTCATTCCCTTGAAAAACCATTTTTAGTGAGAGTATCTTAAGTTACTCCATTGTGTTTATACAAGCTTATACTCTCATATTGATTGTTGTTTTTAGGAGAGTTAAGCTCAAAGTTCTCCCCATAGATTTAATCTATAAATTCGTTTTGTGGGGAAACTTGTTAGGTTTGTGAGTCTTTGCACTTTATTGCGAGACTCTTGAGCTTGCTTGTGTTTTTGAAGAAATTTTTCTTTTTACAACCTCGCTTTGCAAATTTCTCGTGCTAAATCTTTTTGAAAATAATTTTGAGATATTTTAATATACTCTTGGAATCTTTGAAACATTATTTGTGGTAGATATATTTATGTAGATTGTTTCAAAGAAACTTTACTAGCACACTCTCATACATTGATTGCACATTGACATATTATTGAGAGTAGTTTCCCATATCTTCATTGAGCGTATATTTCCTATCACATGGAAGTGCATTGATTATTGAATGTGCGTATTGGAACAAATCTTCTTGTGTTTAGAGCACTAGAATCGTACACAAAAATTTAATATTATCTGTTGTATTCCAAGCGTGGCCTCACGGGGTTTGATCTAGCCCACAAGGATCAGTTGTTAGGGTCTTCCCTGCCCCGCATGGAGAGTGTGTAAAGGTTGAGGTTAGCCTTGTGAATTTGACCTAGTTGTATACGGTGTTGCTCCACCCATTAAGTGAGCATTGGTGGAATCTTCAAGCTTGTGAGCTGAGGCGGGGACGTAGGCAGTATTGGTCAAACCCCGATAACATATCGTGTGTGTACTTTATATTTCCACAATTTATTTTCTGCACTTTCATTTTCAGCACATGTATGTCGTATGCCTGATTCATTATATGCTGTATATGTGTTGATTAGGTTTACGATTATATAAACGGACCCTAGGTTGTGTATTACTAATGGTGATTTGGATAAACCAAGGACTAAATTTCTAATACCCACTTCACCCTCTTATTAGGAATACACTAATTCCAACAGAGACATTGCTCGAGAGCAATCCCATATTCAACTCGCCTTTGATCCGTAGACATTAGTAGAAGAGGTATTCTAAGGCAAACTAGGCTTGGAGTGAGAGTAAGGGACAGTAAGAAGAGAGGAACTCTCGATCTCTCTAAAAAAGGATGAGAAAATGAACCTATTTCACACGACAAAAATATATATAGATTTTTGGTCGTCCGATCAAGTTTTCATTCGCTTGAACCATATTAAATGCCCCAAAGGCTATGTCTGTTCAGTTGGCTGAATACAAGGTCGATTGGCTAAATCTTTGGTGACTTTTCACATTCAGACCCTTGGTAGCCCAAATGAAATCTACTATTTTGAGTTCGGTTGATCGAACCTCTCTAATGAATCAAAACCCTAAGCTTTGGTGGCCAGTAGAAGAGTTCGGTCTCCCAAACAATGTTCGGTGGCCCGAACTAGTTTTCAACAGAAACAGTTAGGTGCCCAAATGTGGTCAACGATATGGTCAGCTTCCTTGTTTGGTCGACTGAATGAATAAAACTAAACTGGGTTCAGCCCACCGAACCTAGTCAACCTCTCTTCTTTTGACTTTTTCTCAGTTGACATGACCTCTATGATATGACCTAAGGATTATTGAGTGCACCAATTTTAACCATTTGACACTTAGATCATTTTAGGTACAAAGGGAGATAGATTCGAGTTTTTCTTTGACTCTCCACACTTGCTTCATTTTCACCCCATTTCGTTTAAATTAGAAATCAAACTTTGTGTGTCTCTTCTATTTACATAAATGTGTAGAAAGTGTGAGAATATGGACTAGAGGAGGTATTTGCATAAGGTTTGGACTCTCTCATAAATTACCTCAGGTAAAGATTCTTCCTCTTCCTATTCCTAACCCCATTATAACCTATACGTTCCTTATCTAAGGTCATCTTCTGTGAACCTAACAACTTATTAAAGTTGTCGTTGCCTCTAGTGAACGTGTAGATGATCTTAGCTTGGTCTTCTATTTTATTTTTCAGATCTTGAAATTTTAAGTTCTTTAGACTTGTGCAAACATCCTATGATTTCACAATTCTCTAGTCATGTTGTTTGCTATACATTCAAGTTCTGAAATGAGAAGATCTTTCTTATTATCGCTCGAAGCTTGAGATCTTAATTTCAACTCTTTTTCCAAATTTTCATTATTGTTTACTAACTATTTGGTTTTGAAATCATTTTCCCTTTCAACCAGAATTTTTGACTCACATTTTTTCAAAGATGCCTCGTACTTGTTTTTCAATGCAATATATCTTTTGTTAGTTCTAACAAAAGACTTATGAATTCTAACGCATTCAATTTGCAATTCCTCATAAGTGGGCATGCTTTCACTACTAGAACTATCACATTATTCAGTATTAGATGTTGTTAGCTTTACTGTGATCCCAAGAGGTGGGGTGAATTGGTATTTTAAAATTTATCCCCTAGGTATTCCTCCTAACAGCAATATGTTCACAATCTTACGGTCAATCTAGTGCAAGTAATATCAGAAATTGAATAAAGCAGTTTAATCAATTACGCAAGCACCAGAAAGCTGTAAAGATAAGGATGACACATAGATATGTTATCTAGGTTTGGCCAACTGCCTACGTCCCTGCCTTGGCTAACCAGTACAAGGATTATCACAATAACTTGTTCACTTAAACGGGTGGAGCGGCACCTATACAAACCATGTCAAATTATCACAGGGCTGACCTCAACTTTTACACCAATCCTTACCAGGCTGGATTGCTGCCCCCTCAGGCCACGCCTGGAATCTCTCAGATATAAAAACAAAAGGTACAGTAGAAGGGTGCTTTCACGTAAAGCAAATTTGTACCATAGATGCGCACAATCACAAACACCACAGATGATTTAAAATGTAAGCTCAGTGTGGTCTAGATAGTTCAACTCTCGAATATATTTTCTATCAGTGTGTATGTGAGAGTGTCAACAAACAATCTTTGTATTTCTAGATGTTTTCAATCAAGAAGCTCAAACAAAGATATCATGCAATATTCAAATATCCCAAATAGCAGAATATGTCAATTACGTGAATAGTGTATAAGCTTGGTTTGCAAGATATATGTAATCTTTGTATTTCAGTAAATGATGTAAGCTTGAATGGATATTGCCACAAATATTAATATAACACACACAAATATCTTTTCACAAATATATCGATATGAATACCACAAGATATTTGAGTATGTTTGAAAATATTTTTGCAAGCCAAAAACAAATACAAACTTCCTAAGATATTGTAATGAGAATGCAACACTTAAGAAGTTCAACAAAGTCTTCTTAGGATAGGCTTATGAGAAAAGCCCCCTAAGAATACTTAGGTAATGCTCTTGATAAAATCGATTCAATTAATCAAAGAATAAGAGAGTAAAACCTCAAACCAAAAACACTCAAATACACTTACAAATGATACTGAGATGAAGTAGGTAAGTTTGAGTGGATTTGGAGATAGTATGAGCAATAGGAAGTATTTAGCTTGAGAGACAAACTTGATTTTTGGTTTTTTCTAATCGATCCTTAATTATCCCAAATGAAGGAGTATATATAGACATACTGAAAATTTTGACCGTTGGGGACCTATTAGGGATTGTTGAAAAAGTTTAATGACATTTTAACCAATTTAACCGTGTTTAAAAAATATTAACTGCGGTAAAAAATCAAGGCAACCTGAGAGGTCCAGTCGACCAGAAATGTTTCGATCGACCAAGTTTCATATGATTCGGTCGACCAGGGGAGTCTTGAACTAAAGGCTCGGTCGACCAGGAAAGGGTGATTTCTCAATTTTCTGAGGTTCGGTCGATCAGGCCATTTTGAACTGGCTGGTTTGGTCGACCAGACCGCTGGGAATTCTCCTAAGGACCCTCCGGTAGACCAGGTAGTTGGAGAACAAAAGTGCTCGGTCGACCAGTTGGTCAAATGTTGACCAAGGAGGGTTTCGATCGACCAGGTCTCTTTGAACAACCTAGTTCGGTCGACCAGGTTGTCAAAATTTAGACCCAGGGAGGTTTCGGTCGACCAGGGCTTTTTGAACTACCTGGTTTGGTCGACCAGATGGTTAAACTTTTGATCCAAGGAGGTTTCGGTCGACCAAGCCAAAATGAACTAACTTGGCTGGTCAACCGAAAGTGCACCATGTGTGCATTTCGGTCCTGTTTCGAAACATACAAGCCTTATTCAAGTGCCTAACAAACATATGTGTAAATGTGTGTGTCCTAGGGTCACTTGAGGTCCAATTTGAAGACACTGAAAAAGTCCGGTCTTTCTATGTCATTTTTTATTTGTATCTGGTTTGAGCTTACAAAATAAACCATGCATGTGATGTGTGTGCTTATTACAAACCGAATACCCTAATTACTATTACAGACAAATTTCATTACAAAAATATTACAATCAAGAGCATGAATTTGTCTTCAAGTTTTGAGTTTTCACGTGTTATTAATGATCCGCTAAAATGGACTTGCACATGAACTAGATATTTATTAAATACATGAGTATTTTTCATTATCACAACCGGGTGTGACCTATAAGGTCAACAGATGCATTATTAGAATTATCACATGAATCATTACTAGGATTATTTAATAAAGTAGAAGGAGACGAATTTACCTCATCGTCGGTTAAAGTTATACAGCACCATTTTTCTCCTTCAAGATCCATTGAGCTTGAGTCACAGAAAGTGATCACCTTTTCTTATTGAGAGTTGCTCCATATATCTTTTCAAGTTCCTCCCATATCTCTTTAGCACTATTACATGCTATATCTTTACAAAGAATGTTAGAATCTAAAGCATGCAGCAAAGTGTTCATAGCATCAAACTTTATCTGTATTATGCTTCTGTCATTATCATTCAACTCATTTTCAGATTTGGGAATTTTAATATAATCAATGATTTTCACTAAAACACTATTTCCCTGGGCAATAACTTTCTAGAACCTTCAATTTAAATCTTTAACATATATGGTCATTCTAAATTTCCATTTGGTGAAATTTTCACTACAAAATACTAGAGGGTTCATAGATAACCTTCCTTCACAAGATGGGGATACACCAACATGAGTCATCATGATATTTTTACAAAATAATGTTTAAGTCTAGGCAATAAGTCTCTGATACCAATTGTTGACTTTGGTGCAATCCCAAGAGGGGGGTGAATTGGAGATTTAAAAAATTCTTCCTATATTCAACTAATCCAGCAAAAGTATTACACAACCTAGAGTCTTTCTATGCTGTATCCAACTTAGCAAGAATCAAACTAAGCAAAAATTTAAAGCAATTTAAGCAATCTCAGTATTTCTCAACCAAACATTGTAATTAAAATAACAACATTCAAGTGCACAAATTTAAGTGCGGAAATCAAAAGTAGGCACAAGAAATGTTATTGGGGTTCGTCCAATACTGTCTACGTCCCTGTCTTGGCTAACAAGCACAAGGATTCCACTACAACTCACTTAATGAGTGGAGCAGCACCATTTACAACACCTTACCAGGATGGTGCATCTAACTTTCTTAATCGGGTCAAAGAAAATCGAGGACTTTTCACAGGGCAAGTCTCTCTCTTTAGGCCCATGCCTGGAATACAATCATTGAATATGAATTTTTGCATACAAATTTAAGTGCTTCTACACAAGCATATATGTACCTCAATATAGTCCAGATAAATATGCACTCACAGATGATAGTATTTATGCTCAGGTGAGATTCAATGTGTAAACTCTTCAAAATATGTGAGTGTATGTATATGTAAGAGTTCAACCTTTTATTCAAGATATGATATTCAACAAAAAATTAATCAACGGAAGTTTAAAACACAATCCAAATAAAAAATCTCAAAAAAATTTTAAGTACTTTGAGCATAAGAGTGAAAAAGATGCAAACACAATAAAAAACACAAGCTTAATGAGTCTTGCAACAATGATGCAAAGACTCACTAACTACAAAGGTTTTTCCACACAAAGATTATTAGTTAAACCAAGGGAAAAAACCTTGGCTAAAACTCTCAATCAAAAACAATCAAACAACTAGAACAAAGAGAATTTTAAGCTCATGGAATTAAAGTAGGATCACTCGATGACACTCTTTAAAGACTTGATTTATCATGGGAATAGTAAAGGAAGAGTGTATAGTCTTTGTATTTTAAAAATATGCTCTCAAAAGTAGAGAGAATTTTTAGGCTAATCCAAATGCTAATCTTGTCTTAATTGAGCAAATGAACACAAATATATAGACAAGGCCAAAATTATAACCGTTGGGGACACCAAAGGAAATATGAGAATTTTTTTAAATGAGCTTAATAAAATTAATCTAGTTTGACCCTATTTAACCTCGGTAAAAATTAGGCCAACCCGAGAGTTTCGATCGATCGAGCCATATGTTCAGTCGCCCAAACAGACACATGAGAAAAAGGCAATTTTGAAGTTCAAGTTCCTAAAAATGAGTTCGGTTTGTTGGCCAAGGTGATTTTCCAAAATGTCCAATGTTTGGTCGTTCGTCCTCAAGTTCGGTCTGCCAAACTTGCATGTTCGGTCACCCGTGGGTATTTTTAACGAAAACGTTTGGGTGCTCGGGTTGCTGGAAAAGGATAGGGCACAAGTTCGGTCAACTGTGAACACTCAGTTCATTTGGGTTCGGTCACCCGAAGTCAGGTCAATTATTTGACCAGTTAATCGATCGAGGCATTTTCAATGTGCCTAGTTTGGTCATCCGAAGCTCTTCCATTTTAAGCCTAAGGTCCATACTTTAAATTAAATTCACCCTTGATGACATGTGAGTTTAGTGGGGTCCTATGCGCTAAATGTGTAGGAACCTAAGGGTCAATCTAAGGCAACCTGGGCACATAAGTCTATCATGCATGATGCAATTATTACAAACCATATTATGTTACAGTCTCGAATAAAGAATATAAAAATTACAATTACAAATATACACAATAGTTTTAATTCTTGCTTGGGTTTATCATACGCCATCATGAGATAAAATTTTTTTCAATTTCATGTGTCGAGTGAATCTGCATACAAGCTTAGGGCAAACATCAAATATCAATGTATTTGTCATGATCAAAACAGGATATGACCCATAAGGTCAATTGAAATATTATGGAATAAACAATCAAGAAAAATTCCTAAAAAGGTTTTTCAAATATGTATGAATAAGAGAGAGTATTGCCAAGGAAATGATTTGAAATATGCACACAATAAAACAATAAAATCTTCCTACACCTTGCAATTGATTTGCAAGTGAGGAGAACTAGAAAAACAAACTCTTTATTTCAAAATGATGTTTTCTAATAAGAGGTATAAAATTTTTGAGAGAATTTTTCCAAATTACTTTTGCTAATCTCATCACTAATCAAGGCAAATGAGGGGGGTATATATTCCTCAAATTTTGACTCTTGGGGACCTATTGAGAATTTTGAGATGGTTTAATTAAAAATTAATCCCAATTACCATAGTTAAAAATGTGACAACCCAAGAGTTTCGGTCGACCGTGAAGATTTTGAACTATGAATATGGTTGACCGTATTCAAGGCGATTTTGAAAACGTTCAAGGTTCACTCGACTATATATGAAATTCAGTCTTCTATTCATATGGTTCGGTCAACTCAATCACAAATGAACTAGAAGTTCAATCAACTAAGTTGTTGGGGGTCAGACATGTGTGAGTTTGGTCGACTGTGAAAGGTACATTCAAACGATACAGTCGACCGAGTGAAGTGAAAATGTTGACTTCCACCTAGTTTAGTCGACTAAGGCATTTTAGACTGCCAAGGTTCGGTCAACTAAATCTGTCCACAAACCATATTTGACCCAAATAAAGACCTAAGTTAAATCTCTATTAATGTGAGTTATTAACCTAATTGCTTAAGGGATTTCTATAGTCATTCTATGGTCTCTTGAGAGTTAACCCCAAAAATCTGATGTCAATCAACCCTCGGTTGATCGAAGGTGATTCCTAAGGTCAATCTATGGTCTTGAGCATATAATCCTATCATGCATGATGCAGTTATTATAGACCATAACAAATTACAAACCAAACTAAATTGAATGCAATTACAAGAAATAAAAGTTGTCTTAATTCCTTTTGCTTCTTTAAGAGCCATCTTAGACTTGAACTTTACGGACTATGTGGCTTCTTTGTGTTCCCACCCTTAGTGCATGCAAATGATGATCCTGTTAAAAAAAAAAATGAGATAGGACTCAAAAAGTCAACAAAGATGGTGAAGAGAAAAAAATAAAAATAAATGAACTAAGCACAAAAAAATAATATTCCAACCCAGCTTAGTGTTTGGTTTCACAAAATATATATGCATCTTGCATTTCCATAAGATTTGTATGCTCATGCTCATGCTTTCTTCAAACACTTATCCTTATTCCTTATTTGACATTCTTATGCAATAAGCTTAATTTGCTTTAGATTTTCTTTCTTTTGATTTTAGATAATTCTTTTGCATATGCATACCAAAACTCATACGGTTTTTCAAATCTCAAAACTTTCTATGTTAAGCCTTGTACAGTCCAAGCTTTCTTGATTTATGGCCAACAATGCCATTCTTGTATTTATTTGTTTCAATATAATAGTTATTAAAAGGCTCATAAACTCTTCTTTAAGTTTGTCCATTTCAACTCGTTAAATATCCTTCTATTAAAGTTAACTTTTCAATAGTTTGAACAAGGATAAATTTTTTTCTCGGAATCTTTGAATTCTATGGATTTCTTAGATTTTCTCAGCTTCTCAAGTTCTCTATTATAGTAGATATTTCTATTAGTAACTTTCATTCAAAGCATTTATATACTATCAGAGCATATTTCTAGTTATTTGTTAAATTTGACCTTAAGTAGCTTTCCACATATTGAACAAGGAGAAATCTTCTTCTTATATTTGAATTGGCTATCTTGAATCTTGTAGGCTATGGAGGCATCCCTTTTCATTTTAGTATAGATTTAGCTTTCCTAATTTCTAAAAAGGGAATTACTATTCCTAATATCTTTTGAGTCCTTAGTTTGTGAACTAAGCTTTTTATCTAGGGACCCATACTTTCCTGGGTCCAGATGGTTTAACTAGAGTTGATTCTTTTATTCTCCAAACTTGTCTAATTTTTGCACCTTTTTTTTTTTTTAATGGACATTCAAACTTAATGCGTCCTTTCTCATTACATAGATAACATGTGGCATATGTGTAAGCATTTGAGAAGGTGCTAGCATAATCTTTGGAGGCTTTTGCAAAGTGCCCCACGTAGAGGTTCTTTTTCCTTATATTTACAATTCCATTGAATCATATGCCTTCTTTATTCAAGGACATTCTTTGTGCGCCTATCATTTTATCAAGATTTTATTTTCCTCTAGTGAAGTTGTAAATTATTTTATTTTGATCCTCAATTTTCTTTTCAAGATCATAGATTTTGGGGTCTTGTTTTTTTTTTTTTTTTTTTTTTTTACCATTTTATTGATTTTGAGACATTTTGTTGATTTTGTTTTCTAGTTCAGAAATATACAGATCTTTCTCATTATCAATGGAATTTTGGGATCTTAGATTTTCCAATTATTTCATCACCTTTTCATTCATTACTTCTAATCTCTTGATTTTTAAATCATTTTCTCTTTCAATAAGATTTTTAGATTCTAATTCTTCCATAACAACTTCATTCTTAATTTTCAATGAAGTGTATCATTTAGTTACTTTAACTAAAATTTTATGAGCCATGAATAGTTCACTTTGTAATTCTTTATAAGTTGGCATACTCTCATCATTGGATTCATCAGATGAGCAATATTCATTATATGAGTCATTTAATGATTTGGATGTGGAACTTTGCTATTCATCATCATCCCATGCCATAAAGAAAGTATAAGCAACTTCTTGGTCACTTAATTCACTTTCTGAACAACTGGAACTTATATTGTCCCATGTAGTTGCCTTGATTGCTTTTTTCTTTTTCTTTTTAGAATCCCTCTTAAGCTATGGATAATCCGGTTTAATATGCCCAACTTTCTTACAATTATAACAAGTAGGAGGTTCATTTTTAGTTTCCTTTTTACTTGTTTCGTCTTCATTTGATTTGAAGTCCCTAAATTTTCTTGAAAATTTATTCTTCTTTCTAAGGATTTTTTCAAGTTTCTTGGTTATGAAGGCTATATCATTTACATCCATTGTCTCTTCATCCTCATCGCTAGAACTTTCATTTGAGGCTTTAAATACAATGGATTCCTTGGCTTTAGATTTTCCACTTCTTTTGTTTATTTCCATCTCATATGTGAGTAGGGATCCTATTAATTCATCCAGAGAGCTATTTTTCAAATTTCTTCCTTCAGTTATTGTAGTTGCCTTAGGTTCCCAAATCGGTACAAGTCCTCTAAGGATTTTCCGAATCATCTCATATGTAGAGTGGTTTTTCCCTAAGGCATTGAGGGAGTTTATTATATGGGTCAACATAGCATACATACTAGTAATAGTTTCATCTGGGTTCATCCTAAAGGCCTCTTACTCATTTGTGGGCATGTCGATTCTATTATCTCTAACATCAACCGTTCCTTCATAGGTTACCTCTAGCTTATCCAAAATTTCTTTGGCTAACTTACATGTCTGACCTTATTAAACTCATTTAGATCCAATGCACAATATAGTGCATTCATGATACTTGAATTAACTTGTAGCATCATAAAATCATTATCGGTCATTTCTTTTTACTATTTGGGTACTTCTTTGCCACTTATGTTTTTGGTAGGGATGTGGTTTCCATATGTGACAACTTTCCAAGCTTTCCAATCCATGGTTTGCATGTATATCCTCATTCCTTATTTCCAAAAAGTATAGTTGACACTTCAAAATAGGGGTGGTCTATACGAGGATTGACACTCGGCATAGGGAGATACACCTAGGTGTGCCATAGGGATCTTTATGTAATTTCTATTTAGGATTTATGACAACCCCTCTTTGAAACCAATTGAAAAGTAAGGTGTACTCCCAAGAAGGGGGGTGAATTGGGTTTTAAAATTTTCTTTGTAAACTTTTAGTTAAGTATAACCCTTCTGCAATTTTAGTTTTGATTCAAGAAATATATATATTCAGCAACCACACTCTTCACTTAATTCTTTTTAACAAGAGATAATATTGCTAATTCAACTTTTAGAATTTCAATAAATGAAAATTCAGATAAGATTTTCTTTTCAGTATACTTCAAAGACAATATTGATATCTGAAAGTTATTTTGAGCACCTTGTAATTTTTTTTCAGTAGAGTAATTTATTTCACAAGATTCATATCAGTTGTGCATTCAACAATTTCAGCTTGCAAGGCTTTATCTGAAAATTCGATCCAATCAATCTTTTATGTTAAAGACCAGTTTGAGCAAAAACTCAAATTTTCTTTAATTCATGAATGAAGATGATGTCAAATTGAGTTTCAAAATATCAAATAAATATGTCTCAGCTTTAAACATTCAGAACATTAATATATCAATTTCAGGTTCAAACATTGATGTGTATACACAACCAATATCAGATTTTAGTTTTGTTGTTGAATATGTCAATTGAACAAACAATTTAGTATGATGATAAAGAATCACTTAGAAATTCAGCAACCTTTCAAAAGTGACTTGGAGTGTTTCCTAAGTTTTCATAACATTTAGAATTCAAAAACTCAATTTTGGAAACTTCCTGTTATTTTTAAAATTTGAATTCTCAAAGAGTTAGTTGCCTGGATCATTAAAAGACTGAGAATTTCAAAGGCAGTAAGGAGTTAGTCAACTGGGTCGTTTCAAGTTAGTTGCCTAGGTTCTCTTGGGTTCTCTTAAAATCATTCTTTTTATTTGTCAGTCGCCTGGATCAACATTGTCAGGCTCTTGGACAGACCAAAAAGTTGAATTTTCCTTTTGTTTCCATTTTTTTTTTTACTCTTTCGCTTTCCCCAAAATAATTTTAGACTTTTGAAAAATATTTTTTGAGGTTTTCAAAATATGTTCTCTATGTCAATGAGTTTTTTAAAAAGCTTCAAATCCAATCATATCATCATTTGAATAAAGTACTTACATAGAGACTCTATTAAGACTTTAAGCATATTTTAAGCTTGGAGTTTTCATGCTTGTCATTTGCTTATTCCATCTTGCCTTTAAGCTTCAATTCTCTAAGCTTTCATTATGTCCTCTTTGGAATTTATGCTTTTCATGTCCTTTAAGATTTTATTCCCTTTTGTAGTCTTGTAATGAGCTTAATGATTAAAGATTAGATTCCTAAAGTATCATCACTTTCACCGAAACATGTTAAATTACCTTTAATTTGTTATCATCAAAATAAGATTTGTATGCCATGTTAGGCCAACAACTAACACACAACTCACTAAACTCACACATCCAAGCTTGGTTGTCTTGCAACATTACAAATTAAATACAAAGACATAAGCAAAAATAAAGTCAAATATGTGTGGGGCCAACAAGCTATTGTGGGGCCCATATGGGTCTTGAATTGTATCTTGCTTCAATACTTCACTTTGTTCTTCAAGCACCTAATAATCTTCAAATATAATATATCCAAGAAAAATATAAACATAATAATAAGTTCTTCAAACAAAGTCTTCCATAAAAAAAGTCATCCATCAAAAGTCTTCAAATCCTATGTATACCTACAAAATAATTAGGAACAAAAGTGGACATCAAGAGGTCATTCACGTGTCACTATGTGTGCAAAAGAAATGGGTAAGGTATGTTGTTCCCCATCATAATCGTATCGGGATTTTGGTTCCTCAACCCACCAACACCAACATTGTGGGTTCCAAATGGGTGTTTCGAATCAAAAACTTGCTCAATGGATCTATCAAGCATTTGAAAGCCTATTTTCTTGCCAAGGGCTAAAAATAGGTACCTAGTCTTGACTACATTGACACCTTTAGTCCTATCATCTAGGCTACCACTGTCCGTGTTGTTCTCTCTCTTGTTATGACAAACAAATGACCTCTTCACTAACTTAATGTCAAAAATGCGTTTCTCAACAACCATCTCACTAAACATGTTTATATAGAACAACCCTGGGTATATTGACCCTTGCTTTCCCAATCATGTTTGTCAGCTAAATAAGCCCTCTATAGCCTAAAGCAAGCCCCTTGTGCCTGGTTTCAGCGTTTTAGCACTTTTCTTACCAAATTTGGTATTTATTGTAGTCATGCAAACACATCATGTTGACTCTATGAGTTCGATCTCGTTTTGATGAATCACTATGTATCTTACTTGTGCATTGAGCATTTGAATAGGATTACTCTTAGCACGCATGGATGGTAAGGATACGTTGGAAGCCCTGAAGGTCATCAAAGCTTGTACACTAGGCTCTGAAAAAGCAAAATGGAATGAAAACCATATTTGTCAATTGTTATTGCATTATATTCTTTGGTTCTATAATATTTTAATGGTCTGTAATAATGCATTGCATGCATGATAGGGATTAATGCTCACAGGCCATAGACTGACCATAGGCTCCTTTACCCTTCCATTTAAATACTATAACTTATTTACATAGGGTTTAAAAGGTCTAAGGACAAAACAGGGCAATATTCTTTATGTTTAAAGTGCCTCAATCGATCAAACCTTAGCAGTTCAAAACACCTTAGTCAACCGACCATTATTTGAGGAATATTATATTTCCTCGGTCGACCGACAAAAAATTGAAAACATTGTCTTTAGTCACCCAACTTTGCCTTTTTCAGCATACTCAGCTGACCGACCAAATAACCTAGGAATAGACTGGTAGACCAAACCTACAAAGGTTTGGAAAATCACCCTTGGCTCAGCCGATTAGAAAATTGATTAGCAAAAAATTCTCTTTAAAATTTTATTGTGACTATTGCTTAGATACTTCGATTTTAAAAGCTTATTATACCTCTCTTCTATTTCTTCTTGCTATAAATCCTTTTTGAGAAGAGAGCATTATTTTTACACTCCTAATTTGCAAATCAATTGCAAGTTGAAAAGAGTTGTGTGGTTGATTGTAGTGTGCTTAGTCACACATTTCTTTTTGCTTATACCCTTACATATCCATATTCATTTGAAAATTTTTTCCTGAGAGTTAGTTTTGAAGATTTTTCCCATACTATTTCATATTAATAAATTTTGTTGGGAAAGTGTACTCTTAAAGCTTGTGAGTTTTTGGAATTTTCATTGCAAGACTCCAGAGCTCTTTTTGTGCTTATTGTTAAAAATATTTTTGTGAGCTTTATCCAACATCTCCTATGCTTCATCTTGAACGTAATTTTTGGAGATATCATTTCAAGCTTTAGATCTTTGAAGAGTTCTTAACATACATTTTGTATAACTCAAAGAATATTATCTCTCACATATCTCTTACATATTTCTTTTGAGAGATACATTCACATATACTCTACTAAGCATAAATCTTTATCATACTATAGTGTATTTTTTATATTGTGGTACATATTTTCTCAGTGTAGAAGCACTTGTATTGTACACAAAATCTGTATTTGTTGATTGTGCTCCAAGTGTGGCCTGAGGAGGTGGTGATCTAGCCTGTAAGGATTAGTTCTAAAGGTTAGGCTCAACCCTGTAAATGTGAGCTGGGGTTTCCCTCGCCCAGTAAGGAGAGGGTGTTGTAAACGGTGTCGCTCTACCCGTTAAGTGAGCAGTAGTGGAATCCTCTAGTTGCTTTATGACGATCCAAAGATTTTACTACTTATTTTTCATATGCACGAAACTTTAATACCGTATATATAAACAACCCGATCCCAAAGTGGGTTACGAGGTACGGCTGTCCATAAGCTACATTACATTACAGTGGAAGCATGATATACATACATCCTATATATAATACATACCAGGGTACTATTACCATCATAATACAAAAGTATCTCGTTCCCAAAACCACCTATATAGACCAAGGTACATAAATATAACTATACACACATAAAATAACACTGTCTCACTGGCACTAACTTCAGTCCCCAAAACCACTAATGTTGCCTAGAGCTCTTTAAGCTCATCTCTCTGGATTTCCTGAAATGTTAAAATATTAAGGAGTGAGAAACCTCCCAGTAAGTTTGAATAAATTATTGTTAGTGTGTGGCAACATGAGTCTAAATGAATCAAAACACGATCATTTAATAAAAATTTTAACTATAATCATGAAATTTGTACTCATATCCATATACATATATATACACTTGCAACTATATATTTTCTCAAAAATATGTCTGTGCTCAATACGTTTTGCTGGGTTCGAAACCCAACATGTCTGTAAACGTAGTTTCATTATGTCTATAATAAGGAATTAACCTAAGTGGACATCCATATATCACCATCATGTAATCACCCCATATGACCAGGTTGTGCAGCCCGAAAGCGGGACTTAACTATGGTTGGCCCACCAGGCCAAGTCAAAATAATTCTCGTATGTAGTACGATTGGCCCACCACAGCTTGGTCCAAACCCAGGGACAGTCAACATCTCTCTGCAGGCCCAATCGACTTCCAATACCAACACTCTCCCTGAGAAGTGTGGTTGCACTGACTCATTTCCTAGCGACGATACTGTGCTCTCAATTACATCACTAGTCCATCAGGGTTCTTGTTTCTACAATTTTCCCAGTAATCTCAATACCAAAATATCTTATTTGTATAAATCACATTTCTCAGAATCAAAATATCGTGCTTGTATTTTCAATAATTCCCATAAGCCATTATAAATCACATTCTGTCATAAAATATTCCTATATGTTAAATATAAAATCATATTCTATCATTTCACAATATCTCCTAGCATAAATAAAATTTCATTGTAAAATATTCCCACATGTTAAATATATGGTAACAAAACCAATACTCATGTCACACAAATTTTAAGTAATATTTCATAAATTAGTAATTGCTAAAATAAATATATGTTATTCTAAAACTAGTATTTATAAATACTGGATACGTTAGAAAGTCCTTTACAATGTTATCATTTTCTCATGCTTTAAATTAATCAACTGATTCTCAAAATGCCTGACATAATTTATTCCTCTTACCTTTTTCTTGGAGATATGCCTGCAGGGATCCTTGAACGATGCCTGTAGCGTTCGCACAACACCTTGTATCCATATACCCTAATTTAATCAGCTCCACCCCAGGATAAATACCATTTTAAAATTCACAGGCCCACACACTCCTATTAATCAATTAAAACCTAAAAAGAACAGATACAATTCATTTCCTTACCTCAATCTTGGAGTGGTGCCTAGGACCTCTAAACATCTAATCTACTTCGATTAAATTGACAAGAATTGCTACTAGGCCTTAGAAATGGTGTCTGATTGTCAATCAGATAAATGGTTTAAGAGAAATTGAAGAGAGAGAAGTAGAACTTTGCAACCCTAGGAGAGAGGAGGGAGAGAGAGAGAGAGATTAAATTTCTAAACAAAAATGAGTTACTACCCTCTTTATAGGGTTCTGTCTCAGAGCAAAATCGTCAACAATTTCTTGAAACCGTCGATGGTTTGGTTTTTAACCAAACCAATTTTCACCATCTTACCCTTACCTGGCTACGGTAATTCAAAACCGTCAACGATTTTCTGAGCTCATCCAAAACAGTCGACGGTTTAGCCTGTGCCAAACCAAAATTTCCTTTTTCGTACTTATTATTATTATTAATATTAATATTATTATTATTATTATTATCATTATTATTATTATTATTATTACTTTTATTTTTATTTTTATTTTTATTTTTTGGGGTCTTTATCTGCTTAGCTAGAGGCGAGGACGTAGGTATAGTTACCAAACCTCGATAACATATCTTGTGTCATTGTTCTTTTATTTCTCTTTACATTCATGTGCATACTTGCTTTTTGGTATTTTCTAGATTCATTGCATTAATATTTTGTTACGTATTTGTGTTTGATTGAGAAATACTAGAACTGCTTAATATGTCTAGCTTATCTAATCATTTTTGTATCTGTTGAATTGGAAGTGTCTAGAAAAGACCTTAGGTTGAGTTATACTAATTGTGGATTGAATGAAAATAGAAGTGACCTAAAGTTTTTAAATATCCAATTTAGCCCCCTCTTGGGATAACACCAATTACATCACATTGTTCTCTTCCTTTTCCATAAGAAGTTAGACATGATTTATTTGCTTCTCTATATTGATGACCTCATTATTACAGGCAAAAAATCCTCTTTTCTTGAAAGTTTTACTTGCAAGCTCAATTTTGAGTCTACCACTAAGGATTTGGTTTCCCTGAGTTACTTCCTTGGTCTTGAAGCTACATCCATCATTGATAGTCTTCTTATTAGTTAGCTGAAATATGCACAAGACATTCTCACATGAACTCAGGTATATGACAGCAAACTAGTCCACACCCTAATAATTGTTTCTGAGCACCTGTCTGTTGATGGTCCTCTAATTTCAAATCCCACGCTTTACCGATATCTTGTTGGTGCTCTCCAATACCTGACTATCACTAGTCCTAATATTGCTTATGCTATCAACCATGTCAGTCAATTTCTACGTTCTCCTACTGAAGATCATTTCCTTGTGATCAAACATTCTTCGCTATATTAAGGGCACACTACATTTTTGCTTCACTTTCCATGCATCTGCTGCTTCTGGTGCTTTCATTGCTTACTCAGATGCAAACTGGGCAGGATGCCCTGACACATGATGCTCTACCTCTAGTTATTGTATTTATCTTTGTGACAATTTGGTATTTTGGAGTGCAAAGAAACACCATACTGTTTCACACTCCAGTTGTGAATCTAAATATCATGCCTTGGCTCTTACTGCTGTTGAAATCCTTTGGCTCACGCATCTTCTTTGTGATCTCAAAGTACCTTTTCCATAGCGGCATCTTCTACTTTGCGACAACAAGAGTTCATTCTTCTTGAGTTCCAATCCCATTTCTCACAAGTAGACCAAACATGTTAAGCTAGACTACCACTTACTTCGCGAACTTGTTCTCGATGGCAAGCTTTACATCCAGTATGTGTCTTCTCATTTGTAGGTTGCCAACATCTTCACCAAAAGTGTGTCCAAATCTCTCTTTTAATTCTTCTGATCCAAGCTTAATGTTTGCTCCAATCCGACGCTCACCTTGTCGGGGGGTGTTAAGGATTCATTGCCTTAATTTTAGGAGGATATTATGTATATACTTTCCTTTTATCTATCCTATAATTAATAGGTAATTGATATGTAATTATTCCATGTAATCTATAAATTAATATAAATACACAACACTCCCTACTTAACAGGTGTGGTGGTTTTCCAAACATTCTCATTAGGCTACAAATAATGTTACTATATTACTCTTGATTTATGACTTCATTTTCATTTAAATTGGAAATAAGTGATTACTTGAATGAAAAGGATTAGCGACATTATATTTATTTTAGTCATACTTATTTAAAATTTTCTCAATGTAATGTGACTGATCAAGAAAAATATCATCACATGATCTTGTACTTTTCATGCCTAACATTATCACTAGTGTTTTGACTCCTATTATTTTTAGTTTTAAAAGGAAATTTCTTTTCACAAAAAATTGCATCATCTGACTCAAAAATAATGTTATTTTCAATATTTAAAAATCTATAAGTTGATCTATTAATAGCATATCCAAGAAAACACAAGTAGATGCTCTAGCACCTAGTTTAGGTATTTTAGGCTGTGTAAGCCGTACAAACACTAAACAACCCCAAACTATAAGATAACATAAAATAGGCTATACCTTCTCCAAATTTCAAAAGGTGTAATTTTGGATTTTTTTTTTCATGTGTGGCACTCTATTTAAAACATGAAAAGCAGTTAAAACAGCTTCTCCCCAAAGATTAGGGACATTACATTTATTTTAGTCATATTTATTTAAAATTTTCTCAATGTAATGTGACTGATCAAGAAAAATATCATCACATGATCTTGTACTTTTCATGCCTAACATTATCACTAGTGTTTTGACTCCTATTATTTTTAGTTTTCAAAGGAAATTTCTTTTCACAAAAAATTGCATCATCTGACTCAAAAATAATATTATTTTCAATATCTAAAAATCTATAAGTTGATCTATTAATAGAATATCCAAGAAAACGTAGATGCTCTAGCACCTAGTTTAGGTATTTTAGGGTGTGTCAGCCATACAAAGACTAAACAACCCCAAACTATAAGATAACATAAAATAGGCTATAACTTCTCCAAATTTCAAAAGGTGAAATTTTGGATTTTTTTTTTCATGTGTGGCACTCTATTTAAAACATGACAAGCAGTTAAAACAGCTTCTCCCCAGAGATTAGGGACATTATATTTATTTTAGTCATATTTATTTAAAATTTTCTCAATGTAATGTTACTGATCAAGAAAAATATCATCACATGATCTTGTACTTTTCATGCCTAACATTATCACTAGTGTTTTGACTCCTATTATTTTTAGTTTTAAAAGGAAATTTCTTTTCACAAAAAATTGCATTATCTGACTCAAAAATAATATTATTTTCAATATCTAAAAATCTATAAGTTGATCTATTAATAGCATATCCAAGAAAACACAAGTAGATGCTCTAGCACCTAGTTTAGGTATTTTAGGGTGTGCAAGCCATACAAAGACTAAACAACCCCAAACTATAAGATAACATAAAATAGGCTATACCTTCTCCAAATTTCAAAAGATGTAATTTTGGATTTTTTTTTTCATGTGTGGCACTCTATTTAAAACATGACAAGCAGTTAAAACAGCTTCTCCCCAAAGATTAGGGACATTATATTTATTTTAGTCATATTTATTTAAAATTTTCTCAATGTAATGTGACTGATCAAGAAAAATATCATCACATGATCTTGTACTTTTCATGCCTAACATTATCACTAGTGTTTTGACTCCTATTATTTTTAGTTTTAAAAGGAAATTTCTTTTCACAAAAAATTGCATCCTCTGACTCAAAAATAATATTATTTTCAATATCTAAAAATCTGTAAGTTGATCTATTAATAGCATATCCAAGAAAACACAAGTAGATGCTCTAGCACCTAGTTTAGGTATTTTAGGCTGTGTAAGCCGTACAAAGACTAAAATACCCCAAACTATAAGATAACATAAAATAGGCTATACCTTCTCCAAATTTCAAAAGGTGTAATTTTGGATTTTTTTTTTCATGTGTGGCACTCTATTTAAAACATGACAAGCAGTTAAAACAGCTTCACCCCAAAGATTAGGGACATTATATTTATTTTAGTCATATTTATTTAAAATTTTCTCAATGTAATGTGACTGATCAAGAAAAATATCATCACATGATCTTGTACTTTTCATGCCTAACATTATAACTAGTGTTTTGACTCCTATTATTTTTAGTTTTAAAAGGAAATTTCTTTTCACAAAAAATTGCATCCTCTGACTCAAAAATAATATTATTTTCAATATCTAAAAATCTATAAGTTGATCTATTAATAGCATATCCAAGAAAACACAAGTAGATGCTCTAGCACCTAGTTTAGGTATTTTAGGCTGTGTAAGCCGTACAAAGACTAAAATACCCCAAACTATAAGATAACATAAAATAGGCTATACCTTCTCCAAATTTCAAAAGGTGTAATTTTGGATTTTTTTTTTCATGTGTGGCACTCTATTTAAAACATGACAAGCAGTTAAAACAGCTTCTCCCCAAAGATTAGGGACATTATATTTATTTTAGTCATATTTATTTAAAATTTTCTCAATGTAATGTGACTGATCAAGAAAAATATCATCACATGATCTTGTACTTTTCATGCCTAACATTATCACTAGTGTTTTGACTCCTATTATTTTTAGTTTTAAAAGGAAATTTCTTTTCACAAAAAAATTGCATCATCTGACTCAAAAATAATATTATTTTCAATATCTGAAAATCTATAAGTTGATCTATTAATAGCATATCCAAGAAAACGTAGATGCTCTAGCACCTAGTTTAGGTATTTTAGGGTGTGTAAGCCATACAAAGACTAAACAACCCCAAACTATAAGATAACATAAAATAGGCTATACCTTCTCCAAATTTCAAAAGGTGAAATTTTGGATTTTTTTTTTCATGTGTGGCACTCTATTTAAAACATGACAAGAAGTTAAAACAGCTTCTCCCCAGAGATCAGGGACATTATATTTATTTTAGCCATATTTATTTAAAATTTTCTCAATGTAATGTGACTGATCAAGAAAAATATCATCACATGATCTTGTACTTTTCATGCCTAACATTATCACAAGTGTTTTGACTCTTATTATTTTTAGTTTTAAAAGGAAATTTCTTTTCACAAAAAATTGCATCGTCTGACTCAAAAATAATATTATTTTCAATATCTAAAAATCTATAAGTTGATCTATTAATAGCATATCCAAGAAAACACAAGTAGATGCTCTAGCACCTAGTTTAGGTATTTTAGGCTGTGTAAGCCGTACAAAGACTAAACAACCCCAAACTATAAGATAACATAAAATAGGCTATACCTTCTCCAAATTTCAAAAGGTGTAATTTTGGATTTTTTTTTTCATGTGTGGCACTCTATTTAAAACATGACAAGCAGTTAAAACAGCTTCTCCCCAAAGATTAGGGACATTATATTTATTTTAGTCATATTTATTTAAAATTTTCTCAATGTAATGTGACTGATCAAGAAAAATATCATCACATGATCTTGTACTTTTCATGCCTAACATTATCACTAGTGTTTTGACTCCTATTATTTTTAGTTTTAAAAGGAAATTTCTTTTCACAAAAAATTGCATTATCTGACTCAAAAATAATATTATTTTCAATATCTAAAAATCTATAAGTTGATCTATTAATAGCATATCCAAGAAAACACAAGTAGATGCTCTAGCACCTAGTTTAGGTATTTTAGGGTGTGCAAGCCATACAAAGACTAAACAACCCCAAACTATAAGATAACATAAAATAGGCTATACCTTCTCCAAATTTCAAAAGGTGTAATTTTGGATTTTTTTTTCATGTGTGGCACTCTATTTAAAACATTACAAGCAGTTAAAACAGCTTCTCCCCAAAGATTAGGGACATTATATTTATTTTAGTCATATTTATTTAAAATTTTCTCAATGTAATGTGACTGATCAAGAAAAATATCATCACATGATCTTGTACTTTTCATGCCTAACATTATCACTAGTGTTTTGACTCCTATTATTTTTAGTTTTAAAAGGAAATTTCTTTTCACAAAAAATTGCATCGTCTGACTCAAAAATAATATTATTTTCAATATCTAAAAATCTATAAGTTGATCTATTAATAGCATATCCAAGAAAACACAAGTAGATGCTCTAGCACCTAGTTTAGGTATTTTAGGCTGTGTAAGCCGTACAAAGACTAAACAACCCCAAACTATAAGATAACATAAAATAGGCTATACCTTCTCCAAATTTCAAAAGGTGTAATTTTGGATATTTTTTTTTTCATGTGTGGCACTCTATTTAAAACATGACAAGCAGTTAAAACAGCTTCTCCCCAAAGATTAGGGACATTATATTTATTTTAGTCATATTTATTTAAAATTTTCTCAATGTAATGTGACTGATCAAGAAAAATATCATCACATGATCTTGTACTTTTCATGCCTAACATTATCACTAGTGTTTTGACTCCTATTATTTTTAGTTTTAAAAGGAAAATTCTTTTCACAAAAAATTGCATCATCTGACTCGAAAATAATATTATTTTCAATATCTAAAAATCTATAAGTTGATCTATTAATAGCATATCCAAGAAAACGTAGATGCTCTAGCACCTAGTTTAGGTATTTTAGGCTGTGTAAGCCATACAAAGACTAAACAACCCCAAACTATAAGATAACATAAAATAGGCTATACCTTCTCCAAATTTCAAAAGGTGAAATTTTGGATTTTTTTTTTCATGTGTGGCACTCTATTTAAAACATGACAAGCAGTTAAAACAGCTTCTCCCCAGAGATTAGGGACATTATATTTATTTTAGTCATATTTATTTAAAATTTTCTCAATGTAATGTTGCTGATCAAGAAAAATATCATCACATGATCTTGTACTTTTCATGCCTAACATTATCACTAGTGTTTTGACTCCTATTATTTTTAGTTTTAAAAGGAAATTTCTTTTCACAAAAAATTGCATTATCTGACTCAAAAATAATATTATTTTCAATATCTAAAAATCTATAAGTTGATCTATTAATAGCATATCCAAGAAAACACAAGTAGATGCTCTAGCACCTAGTTTAGGTATTTTAGGCTGTGTAAGCCGTACAAAGACTAAACAACCCCAAACTATAAGATAACATAAAATAGGCTATACCTTCTCCAAATTTCAAAAGGTGTAATTTTGGATTTTTTTTTTCATGTGTGGCACTCTATTTAAAACATGACAAGCAGTTAAAACAGCTTCTCCCCAAAGATTAGGGACATTATATTTATTTTAGTCATATTTATTTAAAATTTTCTCAATGTAATGTGACTGATCAAGAAAAATATCATCACATGATCTTGTACTTTTCATGCCTAACATTATCACTAGTGTTTTGACTCCTATTATTTTTAGTTTTAAAAGGAAATTTCTTTTCACAAAAAATTGCATTATCTGACTCAAAAATAATATTATTTTCAATATCTAAAAATCTATAAGTTGATCTATTAATAGCATATCCAAGAAAACACAAGTAGATGCTCTAGCACCTAGTTTAGGTATTTTAGGCTGTGTAAGCCGTACAAAGACTAAACAACCCCAAACTATAAGATAACATAAAATAGGCTATACCTTCTCCAAATTTCAAAAGGTGTAATTTTGGATTTTTTTTTTCATGTGTTGCACTCTATTTAAAACATGACAAGCAGTTAAAACAGCTTCTCCCCAAAGATTAGGAGGTGCAATTGATTCTAATAGCATAACATTAGTCAAATTTATTAAAGTTCTATTCTTTCTTTCAGTTATACTATTAGAAGCCGAAGAATATGGTGGGGTAACTTCAAGGATTATTCCCAATGGTTGTGTAAAAGAGTTGAATTCTAGTGATTCATATTCATGGCCTTTATCACTTCTAACTCTCTTAATTTTTCTATTGAATTGATTTTCAACTTCGACGAGAAAATTTAAACTTTTCAAAAGCATAAATTTTATTTTTCAATAAATAAACATGCGTATATTTGGAAAAAAACATCAATAAAAGTAACAAAATATCTATTGCCTCTAAGGGTACTTAAAAATCTTTCAAATTCAGACAAGTATACAACAAAACAACAAAACCAAGCCTTAAGTCCCACTAGGTGGGGCCGGCTATATGAATCCTTTGTCACCAATTTTTGTGATCATGGACCATTTCTTTTGATAGATTCATGGATATTAAATCCTTACTCACTATCTCTTTTGAAGTAATTTTTTTAGGTATACCCCTACCCCTTCTACTGCCTCCCACAATAACTAACTCACTCTTTCTCACTGGTGCACTATGTGCCCTACGTTGCAAGTGTCCATACCATTTGAGTCGTCCCTACATTATATTATCTTCTATAGGAGTTACACCTAACTTACCGCAAATATGTTCATTCCTTAATTTATCTTTCAATGTTATAGTACTCATCCATCTAAAAATTCTCATCTCGCCAACTTTACTTTTTGAATATTTTGTTTCTTCATCACCCAACATTTTGATCCATATAGCATAACTTGTCTTTTAGTTGTCCTATAAAACATCCCTTTTAATTTTAAGGATATTCTATGATCACAGAGCACACTTGAAGAACTTCTTTATTTTACCTAACCTGTTTTAACTCTATGCATTACTTCAACTTCAATTTCTTCTTCAACTTGCATAATAGATACAAGGTATCGAAGTCTATGTACATGTGCTATTAATTTCTTCATCATCAAGTTTAACTTTCTCTCCAATATTCCTCTTATCATTACTAAAATTACATTTCATATATTTTATCTTATTTCTACTTATCCTAAAACCTTTAGATTCCAAAACTTCTCTCCATATTTTTTACTCTGCCTCTACTCTGTCCCTAGTTTCATCAATTAATATGTGTGAATTAAATCTAATAGTTTGGTATTTCTCTTAATACTAAAGTATTTATAATGCAAGGAGTATAATACACATATTTTAATACTAATACCCTTCGATATGTAAACTTCAATCCAACCTCACAACTGCCAAGCACTTGGGTGGTATGAGAATCTCTAAGCGCAATAGTTTTATGTTGCTTAAAGGAGTGTATGCCTTGAACCAAGTTTTATTATAAAAGTCATGTGCACCTAAGTCAGCTTGGGTATAAGGTCCAAGTTTTCAAATTTTGAAAATTCAAGTAATATGCCCACTGTTGCCACAAAGAAGCAAACATTATTGCTTTGCTTGTTTTGATTATAAAGGAGTGGGACTCCAATTCTTTTGATTAAGATTGCCTCTATTTTTGTGAGGTCTACCATTATTTATCACATTTTTTCTTTTTAGGCAATTAAATTTACCTTTGTATTACTATTGCTTTTCGTTGCATAAGCACTGTTGACCTTATAGATCATACCCTGTATTGATTATGATAAATACTCTGGTATTTAATGTCTAACAAGTTTGTGTGTAGGATTATATTGGAAAGATCATATGATGGCATGAGGTGACTTGAAGAAGATAAAGATCCAGAATATTAATTTATTTGTTGTAATTTATATTTCATTCAATTTGGGTCTGTAATAATTATTTAAGTCATGGTTTATAATAATTAATGCATTACATGCATGATAGGACAGAAAAGCTCAAAGACTTTAGATTGACTTTAGGTTCCCAAACATCACATGACAATGCCTCTATAGCTTAGAAATTACAATTATGTGAACATGAGTGACTTTAAATGTCAATCAACTTAAATGCACATTTTTTGGTGTGTTCAGTGGACTGAACCCAAACTTATATAGACTATTTGGTTGACTGAACCTCCTAGGGTCAACAAGTTGACTATTCAATCGACCATTTTTAAAATGAACTTTACTCCTATGGTCGACCGAATTGGCACGTGGTTGATTCCTAATGCCCTAGTTGACCAAACTTATAGTTGAAAAAAAACCTGGTCGACCAAACCTCTGAATTTGGTCAACTGAACATATCTTGCTCGATCGAACATCAGAGGATCCAAAATCACACAAATACAGTCGACTGAACCTACAGTACAAAAATGCCTCAGTCAACCAAACTTGGCAATTGGGTCGACCGAGCTTAAAATACGGTTGCCGAAAACTCTCGGGTTGCCTAATTTTTACCGAGGTAAAATAGGATTAATTTTTATTAACCTTACTTAAACTTTTTCAAAAATACCGAATGAGTCCTGAATGGTTATATGTTTTGGAGTGTATATAAATACTCCCTTATTTCTTTTGATTAGCAATTGATAAGAAAAAAAACATTAATAATATTCTCTCTGAAATTCCAAAACCCTATTTTTCACATTCAAGCTCACCACTTCCATTCTTTCTTATCCTTGAAAAAATTGTTTAGTAAGAGTATTTTTGAGATTATATTATAAAGCTTACACTCTCATTGATTGTGCTTGATTGATATTGATTTTATTTGAGAGTAAGCTTTGAGTTTTTCTATGAGACTTTGTTAATATGTCTTCTTTGGGAAAACTCTTTAGAGCTTGTGAGTTTTACATTATCATTGTAATACTCAAGAGCTTCTATTGTGTTTGTTTGTAAAATAATTTTTATAAACAGATTTAAAATATCTCTTGTGGTTGATTTTGAGAAAAATATTTTTGAGATATTTGCATGTGTGCTTAAGATCTTTGTTACTGCACTTTGTGATTGATATTATTATCTTGACACAAAGATCCTAACACATACTCTCTTATGTACTAATTACTATACTTGCATTATTTTTGAGAGTAGACATTTAAACTATATTGAGCTTATCATATCCTATCATATTGTAGTGTGTTGATTATACTAGTACAAATATGCTTGTTTGAGAAGCATATACTTTGTACACATCTTGTATTATGATTTGGTTATATTCCAGGTGTGGCCTGAGGGGCATTAATCCAACCCAGAAGGATTGGTTGTAAAGGTTGAGGTCAGCCTTGTGTTAATTTGACCTGGTTGTATTTTAGTTCTGCTCCACTGATGATGTAAGCCTTAGTGGAATCGTTATTCTTGTCAACCAAGGCAAGGATGTAGACACATTTGCTGAACCTCGATAATACATCTAGTGTCCTACTTGCTTTACTGTGCATGCTTGAGTAATTTACTTGTGAAATTTAAATTTAGCTGCATTTATTGATTCATCTTATTATCTGCCTTGGATTGACCTTATGATTGTGTAACACTGCTGCTGGATATTTGACGTAGGAGAGAAAAAATTTAAAACACCAATTCAATCCCCTCTTGGGATTACAGTAAAGCTAATAGTTGGTATCAGAGCCTAGTTGCTTAGACTTGATCATTAATTTGCATAAAGATCTAGATGGCTCATAACAATGTAACCCCTTTCCCTAAAGGACCCTCTTTCACACCTCCTCCTATTTTGAGTGGTGTTAATTACACCTTATGGAAACAAAGGATGCTTATCTATCTTCAGAATATTGACTGGAAGGTGTGGAGAGTTGTCTTTAAAGGAAACTATGAAGGTGAAATTAAAATTCCTAAGATTGAGGATGAATATACTGATGAGGATATAAAATTTGTTAGTATAAATGCTACTACCATGAATAATATCTATTGTGGACTTGATGTTACCGAATTAAATAGAGTTATGGCATGTTCTTCTGCTAAGGAGATATGGGATAAGTTAGAGGTCACCGATGAAGGGACTAGAGACATGAAGGATAGTAGGATAGATATGTTAACCAGTGATTATGAAGCATTTAGAATGAATACTGGTGAGTCCATTCATTGCATGTATACTTGGTTCTCACGCATTATTAGTTCACTACATGCATTAGGTAAGACCTATCCAACGTATGAAATGATTAGGAAAATCGTTAGGGGTTTGCCTCATGTTGGGAAGCAAAGGCTATGGTCATATCTGAGGGTAAAGATCTTAAGGCTATATGTAATGCCTTGAATCCACCATGTGGGGCCCAGAGTGTTATGAGACCAATCACACATCTATGATATCATTCAAGCAGTATAAATAATTAAATTACCTCAACTATAACTCCAGAGCACTATATTTACATATGCAAACCCATAAAAGATACAACCATATTCTCCATATTACATAATCAGGACAAACTTATTAAGCACATAACTGCACACATAGCTGTTCTTTTAACCACTCAAAAAACTAATCCCACCCCAGAGCTTTCTAAGCTCGATCACTTGGAGGATCTGAAAAGATTAATAATTTGATGGGGCGAGACACCTCTCAGTAAGGAATAAAAAGTTATAAACAATGTGTGGCAGAGAATTTAATATATATAAAGTAACCATCTATTATTCAACATCATTAGAACCAAAGAATCCACACCTTCAATTACATCGCTGACATCTGATAACATACCCACATTCATAACTATTTTTACTGATAATTCCTAAGAATAGGGAAGTTTACCCGCCCATACAAGTAGCTCCCCTCTGCTCTAACACTAATACTAGGGCACTCACCTTACTCAGTAAGCCCTCGGGTTATGTATCCAGGTAAAGTCTCCCAGAATAAGGAAGATTACCCGCCGATACATGTAGCTTCCCTCTGCTCTGGTACCAACAAAAGATTACCAGGGCACTTGCCTTCCTCAGCAAGCCCTTAGGTGCGAATTCTACTTTACCATATACATATGTAATTATAGATACATGCATTCAATGCCATCATTTCATAGAGATCCACATATATTCACATACCACAACCAATCCACACAGGATACACATCCACATAGGATTATTCACACTAATTGCATTCACACCCACACAGGGTTCAAATCCACACAAAATACAACATCCACAAAGGACTGGTTCACACGGGACTAGCATCACACAGATTACATGGTCCACACAAGGCTAGTCCTCATAGGACTATCAACCACACAGGTTACTACTTTACACACAAAACCCGTTCATAGTAAATCGGTAAAACAAACTCCTTGCACCACTACCAATGTTTTACCCGCTTAATATAAATGCCCATATAACGAACTCCCCATACCACTACCAATGTTATATGGCAATTTATATCATGTACAATATAATGACCTCCTCATACCACTGGCAATGCTATGTCACAATTTACATGAACCATAATACATATTAATAACAAAACCAACCACTTCAGCACATCCACATATTTACCATAGTATACAAAATCCAACAGTATTCACAACCGATCAATATTTTCAATCAAATAGAATTTACAGCCCAAACAGTAACCACAGGCACACAATAGATCATAATCTTGCAGTACTCGCAACCATTTAATTATGAAAGTTGTTTTTCCATGCCACACAATTTTTCCCAACCACCATATATTTAATTAAAATCATCCTTGATCCAAAAGTCTAACCATTCAGAAAATTATACCTAAATATATATAATTTTATACTGGAATTTAACCGGTTCAATAATTAATTAAAAGGTTTCTATAAAGTTTTCCCCTTAACTGGTTTCCTAAATCATGCCCATGGAAACCCCGTATGTCGCCCGCATTACTCACCTGAACCCTAATTTAAAAACCCAAGTTCATTAACCCAAACTTCAATAAAATACTATTTTATCATTCCCTAGGCCCTATATACTCCATATTATTAATGAAACTTGAAAATACTCTACTTACCCTATTTTTGGAGTGGTTCCCAAGTACTCCAAACTAAAAATATGTTCCGCCTATGTTGTAAAGAATCTTCCAGGAGTCTCATGGTAGCTTTTGATCATTAAATTAGGTTAAATCTGAGTTGGATTCAAAGAAAATAGGTAAGGAAACTGAAACCCAAAGAGGGAAAATTAGAGAGGAGAGAGAATTTCATGGAAAGAAGTGCCAATGCCTATTTATAACCAGGCCCTCATCAACAAGACACGTGGATTCATTGATGAGGCCAAGAAGAACATTTGTCACCGAGGTCAAAAATTTTCATCAACGAGGAATTTAAAGACCCAAATTTTGCTTATTCTCAGTAATTCCTCGTCAACGAGACGTATATACTCATCGACGAAACCCAGATGATCGCTTATCGATGAGAAGATCAATGTCGTCGACGAGTCCCTACTTGATACTCTTAAAATTTCTTTACCCCTTTCTTTTATTTTCCTTATTCCATTTATCATGTTCCTTATTATTTTAATAGTTAAAAATTTCTAGGTCGTTACACTATGTGACTAGATGAACTGATAGATTCACTTATCACCTATGAGTTAGCTACTAATGAGAGACTAAATGAACACAATAGAATGAGAAAAGTGACTACATTAAAAACGTCTACTAATGCATCTTGTGAGTGTAGTGAACCTGAATCTGAAGATGACATGGCTATGCTTACTAGGACGTTCACCAAGTTCTTTAGAAAGAATAGTGGGTGATGAGTAATTAAAAAAGCATGATTTTAGGCCATCATTTATCTTTGATTTGTCTTCTTTTATTATGTATATGCCCATCGTTATCCTATTTCAAAGTTATGCAAGGTTTGTTCGTGTTTCAAGAAAAAATGTTTAAAACTGATGAGTTAAGCAATAAGAGAAGCCAAGGGAGTATTTGGGATACATAAAGCTCAAATAAGATGTCTAGCCAAACTCCTAATGCCTCAACACATGTAAAAGAGAAAAAGACTCTATTTGATTATGTGGTGTGATTAGCTAATGCAAGGGGCGACAAGGGCATAAGCTACAGACTCAAAGGTTCGGGCTGAAGAAGAAATGCTACAAGGTTTGACCAAGTGTTCAACCATGTGACCCTCAAGGGCAACCAAGTTGAGATACTGAAGCTTATTGAGCTTAGAAATACCAAGAGTCTCGACCAAGTGCTCCACTAAGGAGACCTTGAGGGGTGACCAGGTCAAGTTCTTCAGTTGAACTGAAGATTGAAATACTGAGAGTCTCGACCAAGTGCTCGACCAGCAAGACCTTGAGGGGCAACCATGTCTAGATCTCAACCAGTAGCTCGACCAGCAAAAACAGGGGTGCAACCTGGTCTCTTGTGACGATCTTCTACACGAGATTTTGTGCTAAACTTTCCTATTTCAAAATTAAAACCATGTAAACCCTAATGGGTATAAATATTAGCTACGACTATGTTCTAAGGGTTCCTCTTTGGCTGATTTTAGGTTGGTGACAGACCTAGAATGCCATTGACAGCCAATGTACATTAGTTGGATTAGATTTCAATATTTTTTATGTATTGTGCAAAAGGGGTTCGATAGCTTGTGACAACCAGCAGCGCTCTCATAATTTTCAAGTTGATTACATGGTCATTCCGTTGCAGGGACGGTTGTTTGTGAGAGACAACTTGAATACCAAGGGATGATTTTTACATGATTTCAATTTATTGCTTTCATTTATATGCTTTCTTTTAATTCTTTCATTTATTGCTTTTGATGCACTTCTTTGATTCTAATGAAAGACTGCAGATAAAGATAAGCACTACTATAGTCTTTACCAGATAAAAATAGTTGGCTATGGAACCGTGAAGGTGTTTGTGATTGTTGAGAGAAGGTATACTTTGGTTCCCCATCGTGCTCTGGACGGTTGGTGCACCCTTGCTACCTTGTGCTCTCGAATGACCCTCTCCCACTTGGTTTGAGATTCTTAGGTTAGTACTTCTATGGATAGCTGGTGGAGTGTAGACAAAGGCAAGGCGTATAGCATCTGATTCAAGTCGAAGCATCGCTTTGTAGGAGTAGGGTACTTTAGATTTTACATGCTTTCCATTATTTTTTAGAAACACCATAAAAATCCCACCTTTACGCTTCTTTTAATATAAAGCTTTAATAAAATAATCTGAAAAAAGGTTGATAACTGCATCTAATCCCTATGGATCAATACCTGACTTCCTCACTTTCTACTGAACTTGGGATTAAGTTAGGTTTTATAAATATTATTTTTGATAGTTAAGGACCCAAGCCTTGGTGAGCCTAACAAATTTTGGTGCCGTTGCTGGGGATTAAGTCACTGTTATTAGCCAATTTCTATTTTAGCATGTTATAGCTTTTTTTTTTTCTCTTTGCTCTCCTTTTCTTTTATCTTTATTACTATTTTTTGTTTATTTTGATACTCTGAAGTATTGATTATATGTGCTTCAAGTGTGAATGCTAGGTTTTCTCTCTCTAGATCTTGAGTTAGTTCCAATAGACCCCGCAATTGAGAGATCCCATAGGTCCCTTAGGAAACCCACTTTGAATCATGAGTTTGTGGAGTAGTTTGAACTTAATATAATGGCCGAACGTCCACCTGTTCCATTTGTTCAAATACCAAAACCCCAAGCTTCCCACGAACCTGTGGTGGTAGAGCAACCACTTAGGCCTTTTAGGGACTCTTTGTACCTAGTGCATACACCTCACCGTATTGCATCTAATATCTAAATGTCAAGGCTGCTCAATTTAAGATAAAAAATTGTTTCATCTCGACGCTTCCCACTTTTTATGGGAATTCAAATGAAAATTCTTATAAGCATCCAGATGAGTTCCTCGAGATTTGTTCCACCATCCGCATCCACAATTTTGGTGAAGATGCTCTTCGCCTTTGGCTTTTCTCATTATCTTTGAAGGATATGGCCAAATATTGGCTAACTTCCTTAGAGCCGAACTCGGTGACTATGCGACACAAGTTCTTGAAAAAGTACTTCCCAATTGGGAAAACTAACCAGCTTAGGAGAGCCATCACCAGTTTCTCACAGATGGGTAGTGAACTATTTTTCGAGCCTTGGGAGTGCTTTGGGGACTTGCTATATCAATGCCCACACCATCAAGTCCCTAAGTTGCAATTGGTTCCAACCTTCTATGAAGGGTTAGTAGAATATGATAAGTCGATGGTAAATGCATCGTGTGGAGGTACTCTCCTTGCCAAAGATGAGAATGAGGCCACAGTTCCCTTCGAAAACCTTGCCGAGAATTCTTAGCAGCATAATGTTGCTGCTCATAGACCCTTCGAACCGTCCACTTCCAAATCTAAAGGAGTTTAGGAGTCAGCCACAGGCCATGACCTAGAACCCACCTTGCACATTATAGTTGAAAAGTTAGATTGGGTTTTGTCCTTAGGACAGCAACTGCAACCTGTGGCATATGCAAAAATTTGTGCCATCTACTTAGACCCCTCACATACATGCTACAATTGCCCACATGTGCCTTACCAGCCTGAGCTTGTGCAGAAAGAAGTTAATTCTACCCATAATTGGTATGATAGGTGCCAAACGACCCCTACTCCAATACGTGCAATTCAGGGTGGTGGTAACATCCCTAATTCTCTTGGAGGCCACAAGCTCTAGGTTTCTAAGACCAAAGACCTCAAATATCACCCAATGCTCCCCCCCCCCCTCGCTCGTATCAAAACTTCCAAAATTCTCCGGTTGCTGCCTCGAGACCATCATCTTTTCAGCAACCACCTCCTCCTCAACCTATGTATGATCCCTTCCAAGAGACGGTGTTGAAAAACCTCAAGGGCATAAAGGGTAATTGCCATGTAAAATGGAAACTACTCAACTCTCATTCCAAATCTATTGCCAAGTTAGAAGCCACTATAAGGCAACTAGCAACTTCTTTGAGTAGAAGAGATGAGGGTAAGTTACCGAGCCAACCTCTCGTGAACCCTAAGGGTTAGTATGGGGTAGAATGTGCACCAGACATTGGACCTGCATCGCATCATGAGTGGACCCAAGTGGTGACCACTCTTCAGAGTTGTAGGATGGTACCAAATAGAGTTGAGGAGATGTTAAGCACATGTAAGGGTAAGGAGAAACTGAGGGCAGAATCCAATGTTGAACCTTGTGTCACCTCATCCTATAGATCAGTGAGAAATCCCAAGATTTTTTCTCCCACTATTGAAGGAATACTACCCCATTATGTCCCTCTAGTGCCATACTCTGAAGCCCTTCATGCACCTTTTAAATCTAAGAAGCAAACCAATACTGAATCCATCATGGACACATTAAGGAAAGTAAAGATCAACTTTCCTCTCTTAGATATCATCAACCAGGGCCTGCTTATGCTAAGTTCCTCAAAGATTTGTGCACCCAAAAGCGCAAATCTAAGGTGCACTTGAACAAAAGAGTCAGACTGACCAAGAATGTGAGCTTAATCCTTTCAGGTCCTACTCTCCCAAACTTACGGACCCCGGCGCTGCCACCATCTCATATGTAATTGAAAATTATACAATTGATAGGGCCCTCTTAGATTTGGGAGCGAGTGTGAACTTGGTTCCTTACTCAGTTTACAAACAATTCAGTTTGGGAGCTAATGCATGCATCCAGTGTAGGACCAGTGTTATGGATATATACTTCAGTGACATGCAGCTCCAACTGAATGTGTTCTGTGCCCCCCAGCACCCATCATATGACGCATCATGTGAAGATGTTGACATTATTGACAAGGGTGTTGGGAAAGGTGCCTCATCGACTCTTTCGAAAAATCTCTATGAGGATAGGCCTCTGGTCGATTGGTCTTCTACTTTAGGTTTAAAGGACCCGTGTGTGCGTGTCTCTACTATTGGTTAGTCGGCCCCCAACCTAGAAAAAAGGGCCCTCAAAATTTTGGTTAAAAAATCTTCCTACTCTCTTTAGCGTTCCAACATGTCCTCCCATCGAGGCCCCACCATTACTTGAGTTGAAGCCCCTGCCTGCTTCCCAACATCCACCAGATAAGGTACAAGCTGTGGAAGTTGGCATGATTGATAATGTGTTGAGGCAGTAGCTCCCTAAATTTTTTAGAGGATATACTTCAGCTTGATAGCCTCTCCATATCTAGCTTGGAGAACCCGTATAAGCAAATCTTTGCTATTGATGCCACAGTCTCCAGCTTAAAGGGAAGATTATGGGTAAGCACACAATGGTTTAGGGAGGTAATGGTGTAAGATACCCTTCTTTGGAACCTGGGTCAGTTCGACCTGAGCACATTGTAGAGTATATAGTGTTCAGGGTCCTTAGAGTAGGTCATAGGTAAGTTGGGGGTGCTACTAACTCATATTAGGCCAAGGATAGTTCTTGGGATTTTCTTTTGATGCACTCTCTGTGTATATGTTGTCTTTATTCTTTTTATTTGTTTCTTTTCTCTTATTTATATTTTATTTTATCTTGCACATCACCATGCTTTTGGAAGGGCTGTACCTATTCTCTTGATGATCTATATACATTGTACTGCCTATGAATATAAATGAAAATACATAGTGTTTTTGGTATCCCTATGTCTTTTGTGTTTCAGTGTATTTTTGCATGCGATGTCTGGATTTTATGTTTCGTACTTATGTAGGTACTCTGGTTGATTTTTGTTACACCATATCGTGTTTCCTCTCCCATGAGTCCCAACTTCTTTCTTTCCACACTTCAGTAAGGACACTAAAGTTTTAAGTTGGGGGTAGGGGGTAGGAAACCATTACATGGCACATTTCAAAGCACAAAAATGACACATTTTTAAAATATTTTCATGAACACTAGGTATTTAATGCCATGTTAACATCTATTATACTCTTTACATTTTGTTATATTAGCTACACGTTACATGTATAGGCTTATCGGTTATATGGCCTTATTATCCTCACTAACAAAGTATTGAGTTATTTGTGTGTAGTTTCATATAAGCCTATGTACGAATATAACACTTTATGTGGGTTCACTAGTGATGCATTTTTGTTAATGTTGTTATTTAAACTCTTGTATTCATATGGTACATCACGAGGCTAAAAGCGCACTTACATGTGATTTGTAGCACTTTGGGTTCCTTGAGAGCACTGAGAGAATAACCGTGGAGACTATGACACCCTGTGAAGCACTATTGAGCTGTTTGTTAATTTCTTGAGTTGTTGACGTCAAACTTTGAGTTTATGGTACTCAACTTTCCCTTTCTTTCTGGATTTTCTCTACCCCGCTAGTCTCGGTTCTTGCATTTGCTAGCCTAGAGGTGATGTCTAGTGGGAAGATATAAACTTAGGTCTTGTAACCTACTCAAGATGTGAAAATTGAACCACGCCTAGAAACAGACTTAGTTCATGGAGCCCTTTTCGAGCTTAAAGTCCCGTTGGTGATATGAAGACATAAAAAGTTGTGAAAAATGTCCTAGTTGACTATGAAATAAAAATGATAAAAAGAATAAGTAGAGGAAATACAAAAAAGAAATGAAAAATATGTAGAATACCTGCTCTATATATGAAAAGGTCAAGCTGGGGACACAACACATGATTCTACAAGACTCTTCAGCTATCGGATGCATGAGTTGTATTCACGCCTAGTTTATGAATAGGTCAATCAAGGGTGGTCTTGATTGGATGTGGAGAGTAGGTGAGAATATGCTAGGGTGAAGGACCCGACACCTCATGTTTGGCTAGATGCCATTCTGATTAGACTAGTTTACTCCATGCTTAATGTAAGTTCTTCAAAATATGTGGGATGTTTGATCATGACATTCTTCCTCACATATGAATGAACCTATCTTTCTGGCATGTTTTTGAGGGTATACCAGTGGGGCTGACTCAATACAATCATTCTATAGGTATCTAAGGGTATCTTAAGTGTGACAGATCATGCATTTTACACATGCCTTGTGATGTAGCCTATCTATGCTTGAATTTACATGATAAAATTAGCTCTGAGTTGTAATTGCTGGGTGATTCTCTAGAAGTGTATTGTTTTTTATGGCTAGGTATTAAAGAGACTTGCATAAGTAAATTGCTAGAGAGTGTGTGTTTAAAATGGAGTCATGTATGAAAAGGCCTACACATAATTGGGTTATATTCTTGTATGTAAAATGGTATGACTGTGTTGTATGCAATATTATTTGATGTTCACTGAGTTGGTGTTTGTTGGTATAGCCTTGGACCCCCACGAGACTACAAATCGTCCACTAGGATTAACCTTAGGGTTTAAAGTCTTGTTGCATACACTAAATGCAACTGTGTTTCCCTTGAAAGAGGAGGTAGATAGGATTTCCTTAGTTTTCTAAGTTCTTAATTTGCTCAAGGACTAGCAAAGTGTATGTATAGACCTGCTTTTTCATGCTATATATATTTTTTTCCTACATATATTAAATGTAAAATTTCTACTAAGAAAATATATATATATATATATATATATATATATACTGTGAAATTTCACTGCTCTAATACCTTTTAATATAAATCAAACCCTCATCACTATTCAGATAGGACCCTTGGAATCTGAGACAAAACAAACAATCTAAGCAGAGAGAAACTGAATTCATAAAACCATAACCATGTATATACAATACCAGAGTGTCATAATATTTTAAAAAATATACATACACAACTATTCCCAAAATTCCCTCAACTTATACTAGTGCTGTACAAAAATAACCTCCCAAAATACTCACACTACAGATAGGGCAGTACTGTAGCCCCCTCTATTTGCAAGCCTGATTTGCTCGCCTAGCTGGATCACCTAAAGAACGTTAAATCACTAGGATGAGACAAGACTCTATAAGATGAAATATGCTATTGCTAGTGTGTGACAAATGAGTTACATATTTGTAAAATCTGATCTAGAAATACCATAGATAACTGAATTTGAGAAAATATGTATAAACAACGTACTGTATAGATCATACCTATGTTACTTAACATAACCGTCTTTATGAATTTTCTATTCATAATACTTCTAATATTCATAGATATATTTACTATTTCTATAAATCTGTATATACATATAATAACTGAGAAAATTTCCCTAGATGGATAATTGTATGTCATGATTTAACCCCTCATAATAGGGCTGTGCGGCTTATAGGCGGGACCTATCACTAGCTGGCCTACTAGGATAAGTCACTATACTCCGAAAGTCAGATCGGCCTCCTCAACCCTAATTGATAGGGAGCCTGTCCACTACATAGGCACGATCGACTGCTGTAAATCCATATAATATCTGAGTTATGTGGTTGCACTCTGAACTATAAATAGCTACGGTACCATGCTCTATAAACCGATCATGTAATGATCTATCAGGGTCTGATACTATATAATACATTTCTATATAAAATCTATCTGTTTTACCATGATTATGTATCAACTATATTAACCATAACACTATAATAAACTGTATTTCTTTTTTTCATGGTTCTATGATCTGTATATCATGGTTTTGTAAAACTATATAATCATGGTACTATGAAAACTGTAAAATTGTGTTCCTGTCTATATATACTTTAAATCATGAAACTATAGAGATTGTATTTCGAAATAAAACTGTATATCTGTATGAACTGAATATCTATATAAAACTGTATATCTGAATAGCTGTAATTCTGTAATTAAAAACTGTTTATTCTATGAAAAATAATTCTATAAATATATATACTCATGATTCTGTAAAAGCTACGTAGAACACTGTACTATACCAGTATTTCTCATGCCACACAGGTAAATAATACTCATTAACCATAATCAATAAAATTGTATAATTCCTGCTCTAGAAGACCCATAAACAAATACTATATTTTTTATTTATGAAAATAACTGATTTACTAGCATAGCATATTTTCGTTATCTGACTACTGAAAAGCCCCTACAATAACTAGGCCTACATCCGCAAGGTTCCCTGATCAATACCCTGAAAACAACATCCCCCATAACAAAACTTCAGTATTACTTTGTGAAATTAGGAATAGCTTCCCAAGAAGGGGGGTGAATTGGATTCTTTTAAATTTTAATAAATTTATGATATCTTTTACTTATGACAATAAGAAAAATACAATTGATAACTGAAAATCAAACTTGAGAATACTGAAATTTAAACCAACAAGCCAATTAATGAAATCAAAGCAATTCAACCACTTAACCAAGAAGATTAGAGCTTTTGTTAATTTCCCTATAAATATTTACCACCTTCTTTGAGTAAGCTCTTAGTATGCACTTCTCTTGATTAATATTTCCACAGATTAATCAACGTACTCCCTTTTGGGTTTCCGTAAACGATTAATCAAAACGTACTTTCTAAATATCAAGAGTCTTTGTTTCTTTCTCACTTAAAACACCTGCAACTTGCACTTTTTAAATCATATAACAACAGCAAGTACAAAATATAAAGTAAAACAAAGAGAAAGACAGGATTTTTTCGAGGTTTGGCTTCAACACAGCCCTATGTCCTCGCCCTTGGCAAAACACCAAAGGTTCCGCTATAGCAGTTCCATTACTAGGTGGAACAACGCCTATTTTACAACCACTCCTTTGGTCAAGGCTAGAACCTGCCTTCTCCAAACAATATGCCCTTGTTTGGTCAACGTTCCAACAGCCTGGAATCGTTCAGAATCTACAAGAGAAATATCAAAATTTTGTGTACAAGAGAAGCTCACACAAAGAGTAGATTAGTACAAATCAAAACTATGTACTTCAAAAGATAAAATATCAAGAATGAAATAAACTTTTGAAGCTTTTCAAATAATTCACCAAAAACCTTTTCTCCAGATGAGAAATCAGTAATTCTTCAGGATTTGATGAACAAGAATATCAGAACAATCAGTACTTTCAGCTTTGCAAGAGATTGAACAAAAGAGATTTTGAGAGCAAGAGAGCTTTGAGGGAATTTCAATGCTTGGGATAATTTTTGATTCACAAGAACCATGTCTTTATAGGCTTTCAAGTAGGTTTCCTTGTTGCAAGAGTTTCCTTAGAGAGTTTCCCAAGTTGTTAGAAAATTTGGGATTCAAACGGCTATAATTTAAAAATAAGAGTTTTAAAATTTTTGCCCGTTGAACAGTATTCAGACGTCTGAAGTTCTTGAAACCCTTTAAAAATAGAACTAGATGCAGGGTTAGATGTCTAAAGTCAGGGTTTAGACATCTGAGGTTTCAGGTTTAGATGTCTGAAGTCGCGAGTTTAGACGTCTGAACTGCTACTACCACTTCCTATCTTGTTCTATAAATTCTTCAGACGTCTACACTTAATCTTCAAATGTCTGAAGTAATTCTTCACATGTCTGAACATGAAGTTCAGTCATCTGAAGTCTTCACTTCAGTCATCTAAAATGAAAAATTCAGTCGTCTAAACTATCAAAAACCTGTTTTATAAAATATCTTTCTTTAAAAAACTAATTTGCTTCTCTTATGATCTTTATAAAACTTAATTCAATATACTTAAATTGGTCTTTAAATCTTTATAATCTCTTGAAAAAGCTTCAAAACATATTTCAAATGATATTTTGGCTTTTGAAATACTTACAAATATGTTTTCTAAGTCTTCATTAAACATGCTTGAGTTCTCTCTCATGCTTTGCTCTTGAGGTTCTTTGAAAAATTTTCTTGAGCTTCAAATATATTAGACTCTCTTTGGATCATTGAGAATTTTTCTCATACTTGATTTATTGATCTTCTCTTGAACCATACTTGAGCTATACTTGAACTTTGTTCGAACCATACTTGATCCATATTTCCTAAAACACCAAAACTTAACCTTTTCAAGTTAAATAGTCCTTTTTTTGTTATGACCAAAACCAATTGAAAAACCTTGTTAGGCCAACACTTTGACTACTACATTTTCTACAACTGTAGGAAAGCCAAATATTTAATATAAAGCCTTACCCTTAATTTGGGATGGAGTTCAAGTTAGTCCCACCAACGTTCCACTCTAGCAAACTTGAAGAGAACCTTCCCGAGAGTGTCCTGGTGGTCTCGGATTGTCGAACCGGTAAGAATCCAGCCCAAAAACTTAGAGAGAAGGGTGTAACGATGGAGAGGAGAGAGAGAGAGAGAGAGAGAGGAAGAAAGGGTTTTAGCGTGAAATTACTGCTGCAAAAATCGAGTTTCAGCTATTTATACACTGGCCTTCGTCGACGAGACACGTCACCTCGTCGACGAGGTCACTAAGGAAGTTCATTGATGATGCTTATTCTTCGTCAACGAAATTCAGGTCTAAGAAATAGCCTATTGGTATTTTCTCATTGACGAAACGCGCCTCCGCCGACAAACCCAAATAGCGTGTTTGTCGACGAGGGCCCTGTTGAATTTCATTTACAATTTCTTTTCTCACCTCCCTCTGTTATTTAAATACCGTAATTATTTGGGTCATTATATTCTCCCCTCGTTATAAAGTTTCGTCCTTGAAATTTACTATCCATATGATTCACTGTCCATAAAAGAAACGCGGTCTACTTATTTTATTACCAACCCTCACTTGTGGCAGAGGATTACCATGGTTACATTATGAGTTCTAGGATATTACAAATATACTCATAAAAGAAAAATTCTCCCAAAACTAAACACTCTACCTATCCCATACTCTACATTACAGTTACACCTTCATTCCACTATACTAAACAAAATAAAATTATCATTACATTAATTTACTAATCACTGCTCTATCCCATTAAACAGGTGTGGGTATTTCTATCTGATTTCATCTTTAAGCTCCCAAGAAGCTTCTTCTACCGCGTAATTCCTCTATAGGACTTTTTCCAGTTGTATCTTTTTGCTGCGCAATTCCTGTTCTTTTCTATCTAAGATATGCATTGGAGCTTCCACATATGCTAGGGCATTAATGAATTCTAATTCTTCATAACTAATAATATGGGAAGGATCTAGGACGTATTTCCTTAATAGGAAACATGAAATATGTCATGTATTTTGAATAGAGCTGGTGGTAAAGCGAGCCGATAGGCAACTGACCCAATCTTCTCAAGTATCTCAAATGGGCCAATAAACCTAGGACTCAACTTAACCTTCTTCCCAAACCTCATGATTCCCTTTAGTGGTGCTATTTTCAAAAACACATGGTCACACACTTCAAATTTCAATTCCTAGTGGTTCTATTTTAGGAAATGAATCCTTCTAGTTAAACATCTTGTCCTAAACTCATCTTGAAAACCTAAAATGCCTAATAAAATGTTTAGCCATCACTCTAGGCTTGAAGCACTATTGATCATAAATTACTAATATATTAAGTACTAGACATTCCTTCTACTCACCAGCTGTATCCTTGCTTCATAATTATAATTATATCTAAAGGATACATACCACTATACAAAGAGCTGTATTCAAAAATTCATACTTTCCTAGATGCTCTTTGGTCATACCTGGAGAGGATTACTAAGCACGAAAATATTTTGGAAAATGTCCACTCATAATTAATACTCTTTGAACTTAACAAAAATTTTAATCCTTAATGGTATTTAATCCTGTGCCTCTCACATGCATTAAGATTCATAAGAAAAGAGGCAAACATTACCATCTTAACAAATAATCTTTGTGACTTTTTGGTCCGATAAGCCTAAAGCCTTCACCGCCAAGATTAAATCATTGATAATTTTAAGAACCTTGGTTAAGATATTTTAAGATGAAAAAAGCATAAAATGATAAAGTGCATAACTCAGGGGGAGCATTACTCTTTCATGACTATATAAACTAAATGCTCTCATTGTCTTATAACATCTATGCCCATATGCCTTTATGAATTACAACATTGCACTGAACTCAAAACTATCCATTGTTCTTGACTATTCATATTCTTTGATGGGTAGATTTTATTTCTATGAATTGTTGATTGCTACCTAATTGCATGCGTTGTCTAGAATGCCTCTTCTACGGCGGATACAGTGGGTGTGAATTGCATGCTGGTAGTGGATATAGGTTTCGAGTGCCTTGAACTGAATTATAAATTACTTATTTGAACCTATCAGGTATAGGTTTTATGGAAAAATGTCCAATTTACAGACGACATGCTTCCGAAATTTTGGTAGATTTTTTCCCAAAGTAAAACCTTGTATAAAGATGATTATGGTAAAATAAATGATAAAACATTTTTGAAATGATGAGTGAAAACTAATTGAATATTAAATTTCATCCTAGCATAATCATCGAATAGTTAGAGGAGCTTAGCTCCGTCCCTAGAGAAAGAGCATAAAGAACTTATATGCATCAGGCTTTACCTTTTGAATACTAAGACGCTTCTAAGAACCCTGAACTTCATATCCTACTTTTAAAGCTCTATGTTTTGATATGGATTGTTCTCGGTTATGTGCTTTATTTCATGCATTAATATATATTTTTTGATGCATGTGTGACCTATAGGGATGATTATACTAGTCAAATGGTAAAATGAATAAATCTTAGTCTAGTATATTTGTTTTAAAAGACTTAAAAAAATGATTGCTTATACTACTTGGCGTACTTAATGAAATTAATCCTTATTAAGTATAAGCAATTTATCTTATCTATGCTTGGGTTCAATTTCAAAGGGGGAGCATCTTAAACTAAACTCTTATCTTGTTATGCTTGAAAATATCCTTTAGCCTAGATCTGTTTTAAATCAATTGTGACATGTGCTTCAATGTAATATTCTTATTGAAAATCATAATTTGAAACATGTTGGTTTGCTACAGCCATTTGATTTGCCATATGATCTTGCATATGATTGATAAATTTTTAGGATCTATATGGTTATACTTTCTGGTTATATTTTAGTTTGTGCTCAATTGATAAACCAAAATAATGTTTGCTTGCTTGCATAATCATTAAAATATATTTTTCAGCAAGCACCCCCAATATTTCTTGATGACATCATAAGGGGGATATATATTTACTACATACACACACACACACACACACACACACACATATATATATATATATATACATAAATTTTTATTATTTGGCAAGAAATTCTTTCAAATAAAAAAAATCTTTGTTTTTTTCCTAATTATTATTATATACATATATTTTAAATTGAATAACTAGTTCGGTAACTTTGCATAAAAATGCATGCGAACTTGTTAGACTGTGTTTGTGCTCAAACCAACTATTTGCTAGCATATGTCGTGTGCTTTAAACTCAAATCTTCCACAGGTCTCACGATGTGTTTCAATTGCAAAAGTTTGTGCATATTTATGGTCTAATCCTGTTTTCATGTCATTTAAATCTTTTAATAACCAATTACATTGTTTGTGTGCTTAATTGCTATACTTTTCAAAAACAAGTTATATTTTTTACATGCCCTTTTGCTAATGACAAAAGGGGGAGATATGCTATAAGAGCAAAATTAATTCTTTCTCCCTAAACTTTGTCATTCAAAATGGCAAATGATAACTAAACTTTAATGCAAAACTTGAATCCTTCTGAAGTCTTCATGCTTGTTTGTGAACTTTATTGAATATCACTTTGTATTTGTGCATATTGTTAGGGGTAGTCTTGTTAGGCGAACCCACATTTTGCTCTTATATTTGTCATCATTAAAAAGAGGGAGATTGTTGACTTTTTGGTCATATCCCTATTTTGATTATGACAAACCATAGTATCTCATCTGTTTGCTTTGAGCAGGTTTATGTTTCCTTTGGCATATATGATGATGCATTTTGGAAGCCGTAAAGAGCACCTAAATGAGCATACCCCGGCGTATTCCATGCAACTACGAAGGAGCAGCACATGAAGAATGATTTTTCAAGTTGTATTTTTATATTTCATTTTATCTTTTGGGTATGTAATAATAATGCAAGGTCAGTAATAATTAATGCATCTGCATGCGTGGTAGGATTGTAAGCTCAGTAATGTCATAGACTGATCGTAGGTTAATCAAAAGACCCTAGACAAGACTTGGTTGAGGGATGCCAAGTTTTTAGGTGTACTTGAAAAGGCCTTAGAAAAGACCCTTGATCCTTGCATTAACACTTAGGAAAGTCCCCATTTTAATATATGCTTTCAAAGTAAATCATTTTTCAAAAATAGAACATAGATGTTAAAATACTAAGGTTTCAAGGCAACTGAACCTTGGTGTTGAAAGCGCCTCGGTCGACCAAACATGGGGAAGTCAAACTGTTGACTTGACTTTAGGTGACCAAACCGAAATGAATGTAGTGTCCTCAGTCGACCGAACCTTAGAGCGGTCACTTTTCACCTTCCCTGGGCACTCAAACTTCATGTTCAAAATACCCTTGGGTGAGAGAACATGCAAGTTTGGCAGACCAAACTTAAGTCCGGGCAATTGAACCTCAGACATATTGGAAATTGCCTTAGACTCAGCCACTTGAACCTTTTTTTATTCCCCCAAATCCCAAAAGTTCACTTTTTGTCTTGTGTTTGTTTGGGCGACCGAACCTAGGTTCAACCAACCGAAACTTTTGGGTTGGTGAATTTTTACCGCGAGTTAATTAGGGTAAATCAAGGTTATTTTTGCTAAACATGTTTTAAACAATTTTAAGAATTACCCTTATGTCCCAATGGTACTATTTTTGACTGAGCCTATATATATGTGTTCATTTGCAGAAATTAATGACAGATTAGAGTTTTGATTAGAGAAATTTCTCTCTTAAATTTCTTTGTGCTTCTCACTCCCATTCTAGCCCATACTCCTTACTTTTACTCATTCCCTTGAAAAACCATTTTTGGTGAGAGTATCTTAAGTTACTCCATTGTGTTTATACAAGCTTATACTCTCATATTGATTGTTGTTTTTAGGAGAGTTAAGATCAAGGTTCTCCCCATAGATTTAATCTATAAATTCATTTTGTGGGGAAACTTGTCAAGCTTGTGAGTCTTTGCACTTTATTGCAAGAATCTTGAGCTTGCTTGTGTTTTTTGACGAATTTTTTTTTTTACAAGCTTGCTTTGCAAATTTCTCTTATGCTAAATCTTTTTGAAAATCATTTTGAGATATTTTATTATACTCTTGGAATCTCTGAAACATTATTTGTGGTTGATATATTTATGTAGATTGTTTCAAAGAAACTTTATTAGCACACTCTCATACATTGATTGCACATTGACATAATATTGAGAGTAGTTTCACATATCTTCATTGAGCATATATTTCCTATCATATGGAAGTGCATTGATTATTGCATATGCGTATTGGGACAAACATACTTGTTTTTAGAGCATTAGAATTGTACACAAAAATTTAATACTATCTGTTGTATTCCAAGCGTGGCCTGAGGGGGTTTGATCTAGCCAACAAAGATCAATTGTTAGGGTCTTCCCTGCTCGCATGGAGAGTGTGTAAAGGTTGAGGTTGGCCTTGTGAATTTGACCTAGTTGTATACAGTGCCGCTCCACCCATTAAGTGAGTATTGGTGGAATCTTCAGGCTTGTGAGCTGAGGCGGGGACGTAGGCAGTAGTGGCCAAACCTCGATAACATATCGTGCATGTACTTTATATTTCTGAAATTTATTTTCTACACTTTCATTTTCAGCACACGTACGTCGTATGCTTGATTCATTATACGATGTATATGTGTTGATTAGGTTTACGATTATATAAACGAACCCTAGGTTGTGTATTACTGATGGTGATTTGGATAAACCTAGGAATAAATTCTTAATACCCACTTCACCCTCCTCTTGGGAATACACCAATTCCAACAGAGACATTGCTCGAGAGCCATCCAATATTCAACTCACCTATGATCCTTAGACATGAGTAGAAGAGGTATTCAAAGGCAAACTAGGCTTGGAGTGAGAGTAAAGGGTAGTAAGAAAAGAGGAACTCTCGGGCTCTCTAAAAAAGGATGAGAAAATGAACCTATTTCACACAACAAAAATATATATAGATTTTCGGTCCTCCGATCAAGTTTTCATTTGCTTGAACCATATTGAATGCCCCAAAAGCTATGTCTGTTCAGTTGGCTGAATTCAAGGTCAATTGGCTAAATCTTTGGTGACTTTCCACATTCAGACCTTTGGTAGCCCAAATGAAATCTACTATTTTGAGTTCAGTTGACCGAACCTCTCTAATGAATCAAAACCCTAAGCTTCGGTCGCCGGTAGATCAGTTCGGTCACCCAAACAATGTTTGGTGGCCCGAACCAGTTTTCAACAGAAATGGTTAGGTTCCCCAAATGTGGTCAATGATATGGTCAGCTTCCTTGTTCGGTCAACTGAATGAATAAAGCTAAACTGGGTTCAGCCCACTAAACCTAGTCTGCCTTTCTTCTTTTAACTTTTTCTCAATTGAAATGACCCCTATGATATGACCTAAGGATTATTGAGTTCACCAATTTTAACCGTTTGACACTTAGATCATTTTAGGGTCAAGGGGAGATAGATTCGAGTTTTTCTTTGACTCTCCACACTTGCTTCATTTTCAACCCATTTCGTTTAAATTGGAAATCAAACTTTGTGTCTCTTCTATTTACATAATGTGTAGAAAGTGTGAGAATATGGACTAGAGGAGGTATTTGCATAATGTTTGGACTTTCTTATAAATTACCCCATGTAAAGATTCTTCCTCTTTATATTCCTAACCCCATTATAACCTATACGTTCCTTATCTAAGGTCATCTTCTGTGAACCTAGCAACTTATTAAAGTTCTCGTTGCCTCTAGTGAACATGTAGATGACCTTAGCTTGGTCTTCTATTCTCTTTTTCAGATCTTGAAATCTTAAGTTCTTTAGACTCAAACATCCTGTGATTTCAAAATTCTCTAGTCATGTTATTTGCTTTACATTCAAGTTCTGAAATGAGAAGATCTTTCTTATTATCGCTCGAAGCTTAAGATATTAATACATTCAACTCTGTTTCCAACTTTTTATTATTGTATACTAACTGTTTGGTTTTGAAATCATTTTCCCTTTCAACAAGAACTTTTGACTCACATTTTTTCAAAGATGCCTCATACTTGTTTTTCAATGCAATATATCTTTTGTTAGTTCTGACAAAAGACTTATGAATTCTAACATATTCAATTTGCAATTCCTCATAAGTGCATGCTTTCACTACCATAACTATCACATGATTCAGTATTAGATGCATTATTAGAATATCATATGAATCATTAGTAGGATTATTTGATAAAGTAGAAGGAGACGAATTTACCTCATCGTCGGTTAAAGCTATAAAGCACCATTCTTCTCCTTCAAGATCCATTGAGCTTGAGTCACAAAAAGTGATCATCTTTTCTTGTTTAAAGTTACTCCATATCTCTTTTCAAGCTCTTCCCATATCTCTTTTGCACTATTACAGGCTATATCTTCACAAAGAATGTTAGAATCTAAAGCTTGCAGCAAGGTGTTCATAGCATCAAAATTTATCTATATTATGCTCTTGTCATTATCATTCAACTCATTTTCATATTTGGGAATTTTAATACAATCAATGATTTTCACTAAAACACTATTTCCCTGGGCAATAACTTTCTAGAACCTCCAATTTAAAGCTTTAACATATACGGTCATTCTAAATTTCCATTTGGTGAAATTTTCATTGCAAAATACTGGAGGGTTCGTAGATAACCTTCCCTCACAAGATGGGGATGCACCAACACGAGCCATCATGATCTTTTTACAAAATAATGTTTAAGTCTAGGCAACAAGTCTCCGATACCAATTGTTGATTTTTGGTGCAATCCCAAGAGGGGGGTGAATTGGAGATTTAAAAAATTCTTCCTAGGTTCAACTATTCCAGCAAAAGTATTACACAATCTAGAGTCTTTCTATGCCATATCCAACTCAGCAAGAATCAAACTAAGCAGAAATTTAAACCAATTTAAGCAATATCAGTATTTCTCAACCAAACACTATAATTAAAATAACAACATTCAAGTGCGTAAATTTAAGTGCGGAATTCAAAAGTAGGCACAAGAAATGTTATTGGGGTTCGTCCAATACTGTCTACGTCCCCATCTTGGCTAACAAGCACAAAGATTCCACTACAACTCACTTAATGGGTGGGGGGGCACCATTTACAACACCTTACAAGGATGGTGCACCTAACTTTCTTAACCGAGTCAAAGACAATCCAGGACTTTTCACACGGCAAGTCTCTCTCTTTAGGCCCATGCCTGGAATACAATCAATGAATATGAATTTTTGCATACAAATTTAAGTACTTCTACACAAGCATATATGTACCTCAATATAGTCCAAATAAATATGCACTCACAGATGATAGTATTTATGCTTAGGTGAGATTCAATGTGTAAACTCTTCAAAATATGTGAGTGTGTGTATATGTGAGAGCTCAACCTTTTATTCAAGATATGATATTCAACAAAAAATTAATCAAAGGAAGTTTAAAACACAATCCAAATCAAGTACTTTAAGCATAAGAGATATTTAAAAAAATATGCGAGTGAAAAAAGATTTTACACAATAAAAAACATGAGCTTAATGAGTCTCGCAATAATGATGCAAAGACTCACTAGCTACAAAGGTTTTTCCACACAAATATTATTATTTAAACCAGGGGAAATAACCTTGGCTAAAACTCTCAATAAAAAACAATGAATCAACTAGAATAAGGAGAATTTTAAGCTCATGGAATTAAAGTAGGATCACTCAAGGACACTTTTTAGAAACTTGATTTATCAAGGGAATAGCAAAGGAAGAGTATATAGTCTTTGTATTTTAAAAATATGCTCTCAAAAGTACAGAGAATTTTTAGGCTAATCCAAATGCTAATCTTGTCTTAATTGAGCAAATGAACACATATATATAAACAAGGCCAAAATTATAACCGTGGGGACACCAAAGGAAATATTAGAATTTTTTAAAACGAGCTTAATAAAATTTATCCAGTTTAACCCCAATTAACCTCGGTAAAAATTAGGCCAACTCGAGAGTTTTGGTTGACCGAGCCATAGGTTCAGTCGCCCAAACAGACACATGAGAAAAAGGCAATTTTGAAGTTCAAGTGCCTGAAAATGAGTTCGGTTTGTTGGCCAAGGTGATTTTCCAAAATGGCTGGGGTTTGGCCGTTCGTCCTCAAGTTCGATCACCCGTGGGTATTTTAACGTAAACGTTTGGGCGCCCGAGTTTCTGTAAAAGGACAGTGTACAAGTTCGGTCAACTGTGAACACTCAGTTCATTTGGGTTCGGTCACCCAAAGTCAGGTCAATTATTTGACCAGTCAATCGACCGAGGCATTTTCAATGTGCCTGGTTTGGTCGCCCGAAGCTCTTCCATTTTAAGCCTAAGGTCCATACTTTAAATTAAATTCACCCTTGATGACATGTGAGTTTAGTGGGGTCCTGTGCACTAAATGTGTAGGAACCTAAGGGTCAATCTAAGGCAACTTGAGCACATAGGTCTATCATGCATGATGCAATTATTACAAACAATATTATGTTAGAGTCAAGAATTAAAAATATAAAAATTACAATTACAAATATACACAATAGTTTTCATTCTTGCTGGGTTTATCGTACGCCATCATGAGATAAGATTTTTTCAATTTCATGCATCAAGTGAATCTGCATACAAGCTTAAGGCAAACATCAAATACCAATGTATTTGTCATGATCAAAACGGTATAAAATATTTGAGAGAATTTTTCCAAATTACTTTTGCTAATCTCGTTACTAATCAAGACAAATGAGGGGGTATATATAGATATTCCTCAAATTTTGACTCTTGGGGACCTATTGAGAATTTTGAGATAGTTTAATTAAAAATTAATCCCAATTACCGTAGTTAAAAATGGGACAACCTGAGAGTTTCGGTCAACCGTGAAGATTTTGAACTATGAATATGGTTGACCGTATTCAAGGTGATTTTGAAAATGTTCTAGGTTCACTCAACTATATATGAAATTTAGTTTGCTATTCATATGGTTTGATCGACTCAATCACAAATGATATAGAAGTTCGGTCAACTAAATTGTTGGGGTTCAGACATGTGTGAGTTCCGTCGACTGTGAAAGATACATTTAAAAGATACAATTGACTAAGTGAAGTCAAAATGTTGACTTCCACGTAGTTTAGTCAACTAAGGCATTCTAGACTGCCAAGGTTCGGTCGACTGAATTTGTCGACAAACCATATTTGACCCAAATAAAGACCTAAGTTAAATCCCTATTAATGTGAGTTATTAACCTAATTGCTTGAGGGATTTCTATAGTCTATCTATGGTTTCTTGAGAGTTAACCCCACAAATCTGACGTTAGTCGACCCTTGGTCGATTGAAGGTGATTCCTAAGGTCAATCTATGGTCTTGAGCATATAATCCTATCATGCATGATGCAGTTATTACAGACCATAATAAATTACAAACCAAACTGAATTGAATGTAATTACAAGAAATAAAAGTTGTCTTCATTCCTTTTGCTTCTTTAAGAGCCATCTTAGAATTGAACCTTACGGACTGTGTGGCTTCCTTGTGTTCCTACCCTTAGTGCATGCAAAGCATGGTCCTGTTCAAAAAACTTAGTACATAAGTAAGATACTTTGTATTTATCATAATCAAAATGAGATAGGACTCAAAAAGTCAACAAAGATGGTGAAAAGAAAAATAAAATAAAAGAACTAAGCACAAAAAAAATAATATTCCAACCCAGCTTAGTGTTTGGTTTCACAAAATATATATGCATCTTGCATTTCCATCAGATTTGTATGCTCATGCTCGTGCTTTCTTCAAACACTTATCCTTATTCCTTATTTGAAATTCTTATGCAGTAAGCTTAATTTGCTTTAGAATTTCTTTCATTTGATTTTAGATAATTCTTTTGCATATGAATACCAAAATTCATTTGATTTTTCAAATCTCAAAACTTTCTATGTTAATCCTTGTACAGTCCAAGCTTTCTTGATTTATCGCCAATAATGTCATTCTTGTATTTATTTGTTTCAATATAATAGTCATTAAAAGGCTCATAAAATCTTCTTTAAGTTTGTCCATTTCAACTCGTTAAATATCCTTCTATTAAAGTTAATTTTTCAATAGTTTGAACAAGGATAAATTTTCTTCTCAGAATCTTTGAATTCTTTAGATTTCTTAGATTTTCGCAGCTTCTCAGGTTCTCTATTATAGTAGATATTTCTATTAGTAACTTTCATTCAAAGAATTTATATACTAACAAAGCATATTTATAGTTATTTGCTAAATCTCTTAAGTAGCTTTCCACATATTGAACAAGGAGAAATCTTCTTCTTATATTTGAACTGGCTATCTTGAATCTTGTAGGCCATGGAGGCATCACTTTTCATTTTAGTATAGATTTAGCTTTCTAATTTCTAAAAAGGCAATGACTAATCCTAATATCTTTGGAGTCCTTAGTTCGTGGACTAAGCTTTTTATCTAGGTACCCATACTTTCCTGGGTCTAGATGGTTTAACCAGAGTTGATTCTTTTATTCTCCAAACTTGTCGAAATTTTACACCCTTTTTTCCTTAATGGACATTCAAGCTTAATGTGTCCTTTCTCATTACAGAGATAACATGTGGCATGTGTGTAATCATTTGAGAAGGTTCTAGCCTAATCTTTGGAGGCTTTTGCAAAGTACCCCACGTAGAGGTTCTTTTTCCTCATATTTACAATTTCATTGAATCATATGCCTTCTTTATTCAAGGACATTCTTTGTACGCCAATCATTTTATCAAGATTTTATTTTCCTTTAGTGAAGTTGTAAATTATTTTATTTTGATCCTTAATTTTCTTTTCAAGATCATAGATTTTCGGGTCTTGTGTTTTTTTTTTACCATTTTCTTTATTTTGAGACATTTTGTTGATTTTGTTTTCTAGTTTAGAAATATACAGATCTTTCTCATTATCAATGGAATTTTGGGATCTTACATCTTCCAATTATTTCATCACCTTTTCATTCATTATTTCTAATCTCTTGATTTTTAAATCATTTTCTCTTTTAGTAAGGTTTTTAGATTCCTTCCATAACAGCTTCATTCTTAATTTTCACTGAAGTGTATCGTTTAGTTACTTTAACTAAAATTTTATGAACCTTAAATAGTTCACTTTGTAATTCTTCATAAGATGACATACTCTCATCATTGGATTCATAAGATGAGCAAGATTCATTGTATGAGTCATTTAATGATTTAGATGTGGAACTTTGTTATTCATCATCATCCCATGCCATAAAGCAAGTATAAGCAACTTCTTGGTCACTTGATTCACTTTCTGAACTACTGGAACTTATATTGTCCCATGTAGTTGCCTTGATTGCCTTTTTCTTTTTCTTCTTAGAATCCCTCTTAAGCTATGGACAATCCGGTTTAATATGCCCAACTTTTTTACAATTATAATAAGTTGGGGGTTCAATTTTAGTTTCCTTTTTACTTGTTTCCTCTTCATTTGATTTGAAGTCCCTAAATTTTCTTGTAAATTTTTCTTCTTCTAAGGATTTTTTCAAGTTTTTTGGTTATGAAGGCTATATCATTTACATCCATTGTCTCTTCATCCTCATCGCTAGAACTTTCATTTGAGGCTTTAAATGCAATGGATTCCTTGGCTTTAGATTTTCCACTTCTTTTGTTTATTTCCATCTCATATGTGAGTAGGGATCCTATTAATTCATCTAGGGAACTATTTTTAAAATTTCTTCCTTCAGTTATTGTAGTTGCCTTAGGTTCCCAAATTGGTACAAATGCTCTAAGGATTTTCCGAATCATCTCATATGTAGAGTGGTTTTTCCCTAAGGCATTGAGCGAGTTTATTATATGGGTGAACATAGCGTACATACTAGTAATAGTTTCATTCGAGTCATCCTAAAGGCCTCTTACTCATCTGTGAGCATGTCGATTCTATTGTCTCTAACATCAACCATTCTTTCATAGGTTACCTCTAGCTTATCCAAAATTTCTTTGGCTGACTTACATGTCAGACCCTATTAAACTCATTTACATCCAATGCACAATATAGTGCATTCATGATACTTGAATTAACTTGTAGCATCTTAAAATCATTATCGGTCATTTCTTTTTACTCTTTGGGTACTTCTTTGCCATTTATGTTTTTGGTAGGGATGTGGTTTCCATATGTGACAACTTTTCAAGCTTTCCAATCCATGGTTTGCATGTATATCCTCATTCATTGTTTCCAAAAAGTATATTTGACACTACAAAAGAGGGGTGGTCTATAAGAGGATTGACCCATGGCATAGGGAGATACACCTAGGTGTGCGATAGGGATCTTTACGTAATTTCGAGTTATGATTTACTACAACCCCTCTCTGAAACCAATTGAAAAGTAAGATGTACTCCCAAGAAGGGGGGTGAATTGGGTTTTAAAATTTTCTTTGTAAACTTTTAGTTAAGTATAACCCTTCTTCAATTTTAGTTTTGATTCAACAAATATATATATTCAGCAACCACACTCTTCGCTTAATTCTTTTTAACAAGAGATAATATTGCAAATTCAACTTTCAAAATTTCAATAAATGAATATTAAGATTAGATTTTCTTTTAAGTATACTGAAAAGACAATATTGATATCTGAAAGTTATTTTGAGCATCTTGTAATTTTTTTTTTCAATAGAATAATTTATTTCACAAGATTCATATCAGTTGTGCATTCAACAATTTCAGCTTGCAAGGCTTTATCTGAAAATTCAATCCAATCAATCCTTTATGTTAAAGACCAGTTTGAGCAAAAACTCAAATTTTCTTTAATTAATGAATGAAGATGATGTCAAATTGAGTTTCAAAATATCAAATAAATAAGTCTCAGCTTTAAACATTCAGAACTTTAATATATCAATTTCATGTTCAAACATTGATGTGAATACACAACCAATATCAAATTTTAGTTTTGTTGTTGAATATGTCAATCGAACAAACAATTTAGTATGATGATAAAGAAGCACTTAGAAATTCAACAGCCTTTCAAAATTTAGTCTTTGATATCCATCGATCAACACACTTCCTTTAATCAAGGTTTCTGGAAAAGATTAATCAATGTATTCCCCTTGAAGTTTCTACAAAGGATCAATCAACGTACTCCCGTTATAATTCCCAATCACAAGTTAATTTTCACAAATTAAACATTAATCCATGTAATTTATATATGTGCAGGAAATTAAAGAGATTTTGGGAAAGAGAGAGACATCAGGATTTTTACGAGGTTCGGCTATACCCGTCTATTTCCTCGTCTTAGACAACACACCTAAGGATTCCACTATACCACTCCTTTACAGGTAGGAGCAACCTTACACATTCATTTGTGGGTAGGAGCAACCTTTTACAATCCCTCCTTCAACTAGGGTGGAGCCCCCTATCGAAGCGACCCACGCATGGCCCAACAATGATTCAAAGACCTAAACCATCTACAAAAACAAGATCAAATTTGGTGTACAAAGACACTCTCAACAAGAGCTGATTAGTACAACTATATGCTTTAATTCAAAATAATAATAGAAAGAATTTGAAGCCTTAGAAGTATACCACCATGAGCTTTCTTTCTTTATTCAAAGAATTCAGAATATGCTCGTGAGAGTTTAACTGTAAAACTTAGTAGGGAATTTCAGAGTGTTTGAGAGTAAGAGAGCTTTAAGAGTTTTGAGGGCAAGAGAGCTTTGATTGTCGTGTATTGCCTAGTGTTTTGAATTCTTAGCTGTGGGAGGTATTTATAGATGTTTAGAAAGGAGTATTTCGTGTTCCTCAAGTGACTTGGAGTGTTTCTTAAGTTTTCATAACGTTTAGAATTCAAAAACTCAATTTTGGAAACTTCCTGTTATTTTTAAAATTTGAATTCTCAAAGAGTTAGTCGCCTGGATCATTAAAAGACTGAGAATTTCAAAGGCAGTAAGGAGTTGGTTGACTGGGTCGTTATGAGTCAGTCGCCTAGGTTCTCTCGAGTTCTCTTAAAATCATTCTTTTTATTTGTCAGTCGCTTGGATCAACATCGTCAGGCTCTTGGACAGACCAAAAAGTTCAATTTTCCTTTTGTTTCCATTTTTTTTTTTACTCTTTCATTTTCCCCAAAATAATTTAATACTTTTGAAATATATTTTTCGAGGTTTTTCAAAATATGTTCTCTATGTCAATGAGTTTCTTAAAAAGCTTCAAATCCAATCATATCATCATTTGAATGAAGTACTTACGTAGAGACTCTATTAAGACTTTAAACATATTTTAAGCTTGGAGTTTTCATGCTTGTCATTTGCTTATTCCATCTAGCCTTTGAGCTTCAATTCTCTAAGCTTTCATCAAGTCATCTTTGGAATTTATGCTTTTCATGTCCTTTAAGATTTTATTCCCCTTTGTAGTCTTGTAATAAGCTTAATAATTAAAGATCAGATTCCTAAAGTATCATCACTTTCACCGAAACATGTTAAATTACCTTTAATTTGTAATCATCAAAATAAGATTTGTATGCCATGTTAGGCCAACAACTAACACACAACTTACTAAACTCACACACCCAAACTTGGTTGTCTTGCAACATTACAAATTAAATACAAAGACATAAGCAAAAATAAAGTCAAATATGTGTGGGGCCCACAAGCTATTGTGGGGCCCATATGGGTCTTGAGATGTATCTTGCTTCAATACTTCACTTTGGTCTTGAAGCACCTAATAATCTTCAAATATAATATATCCAAGAAAAATATAAACATAATAATAAGGTCTTCAAACAAAGTCTTTCATAAAAAAAGTCATCCATCAAAAGTCTTCAAATCCCATGTATATTTACAAAATAATTAGAAAAAAAAGTGGACATCAAGAGGTCAATCACATGTCACTATGTCTGCAAAGAAATATGTAAGGTATCTTGATCCCCATCATAATCGTATCGGGATTTTGGTTCCTCAACCCACCAACACCAACATTGTAGGTTCGAAATGGGTGTTTCGGAACAAATACTTGCTCAATGGATCGATCAAGCGTTTGAAGGCCCATTTTCTTGCCAAGGGCTAAACATAGGTACCTAGTCTTGACTACATTGACACCTTTAGTCCTGTCATCTAGGCTACCACTGTTCGTGTTGTTCTCTCTTTTGTTATGACAAACAAATGACCTTTTCACTAACTTGATGTCAAAAATGTGTTTCTCAACAAGCATCTCACTGAACATGTTTATGTAGAACAACCCTGTGTATATTGATCCTTGCTTTCCCAATCATGTTTGTCAGCTAAATAAAACCCTCTATAGCCTAAAGCAAGCCCCTTGTGTCTGGTTTCAGAGTTTCAGCATTTTTCTTACTAAATTTGGTATTTATTGTAGTCATGCAGACACATCATGTTGACTCTATGAGTTCAATCTCATTTTGACAAATCACTGTGTATCTTACTTGTGCACTGAGCATTTGAACAGGATTACTCTTACCACGCATGGATGGTAAAAATACGTTGGAAGCCCTGAAGGTCATCAAAGCTTGTACACTTGGCTCTAAAAGAGCAAAATGGAATGAAAACCATATTTGTCAATTGTTATTGCATTATATTCTTTGGGTCTATAATATTTTTATGGTCTGTAATAATGCATTGCATGCATGATAGGGATTAATGCTCAGAGGCCATAGACTAACCATAGGCTCCATAACCCTTCCATTTAAATACTATAACTTATTTACATAGGGTTTAAATGGTTTAAGGACAAAACAGGGAAATATTCTTTATGTTTAAAGTGCCTCAATCGATCAAACCTTAGGGGTTCAAAACACCTCAGTCAACCAACCATTATTTGAGCAATATTATATTTCCTCGGTCGACCGACAAAAAATTGAAAACACTATCTTCAGTCACCCAACATTGCCTTTTTTAGCATACTCAGCTGACTGACCAAATAACCTAGGAATACACTGGTAAACCAAACCTACGAAGGTTTGGAAAATCACCCTTGGCTTAGCCGACTTGCCCTTATGTTAGTCGACCAAGCCTTGTTTCTGTTTAAAAATGTAAGAGGGCTCAGCTAGCCGACCTTGTGCTTGGACAACTGAACCTCGAAGGTTCATACTATTTTATTGCGAGGTCAGTCGACCGACCCTTCGGTCAATCGACCAAACCTCTTGGGCTGCTAAGTTTTCACTTAAACTTTTTCTAAAATTCCCTCTGTGTCCCCAACAGTAAAAAATCTTGGGAATTTTATATATACCCCTTCATTACTCTAGATTAGAAACTAATTAGAAAATTGATTAGCAAAAAATTTTCTTTAAAATTTTATTGTGACTATTGCTTACAAACTTTAATTTTAAAAGCTTATTATACCTCTCTTCCATTTCTTCTTGCTATAAATCCTTTTTGAGAATAGAGCATTATTTTTATACTCTTGATTTGCAAATCAATTGCAAGTTGAAGAGAGTTGTGTGGTTGATTGTAGTGTGCTTAGTCACACATTTCTTTTTGCTTATACCCTCACATATCCATATTCATTTGAAAATTTTTTCATGAGAGTTAGCTTTGAAGATTTTTCCCATACGATTTCATATTGATAAATTTTGTTGAGAAAATCTCCTCTTAAAGCTTGTGAGTTTTTGGAATTTTCATTGCAAGACTCAAGAGTTCATTTTGTGCTTATTGTTAAAAATACTTTTGTGAGCTATATCCAACATCTCCTATGCTTCATCTTGAATGTAATTTTTGGAGATATCATTTCAAGCTTTAGATCTTTGAAGAGTTTTTAACATACATTTTGTATATCACAAAGAATATTATCTCTCACATATCTCTTACATATTGTTTTTGAGAGATACATTCACATATACTCTATTGAGCATAAATCTTTATCATACTAGAGTGTATTGTTTATATTGTTGTACATATTTGCTTAGTGTAGAAGCACTTGTATTGTACACAAAATCTGTATTTGTTGATTGTGCTCCAAGTGTGGCTTGAGGAGGTGGTGGTCTAGCCTGGAAGGATCAGTTCTAAAGGTTGGGCTCAGCCCTGTGAATGTGAGCTGGGGTTTCCCTCGCCCAGTAAGGAGAGGGTGTTGTAAATGGTGTCACTCTACCAGTTAAATGAGCATTAGTGGAATCCTTTGGTTAGTTTGTGATGATCCGAAGATTTTACTACTTATTTTTCATATGCACGAAACTTTAATACCGTATATATAAACCACCCAATCCCCAAGTGGGTTACTGGGTACGACTGTCCATAAGCTACATTACATTACAGTGGAAGCATAATATACATACATCCCATATGTATTAATACATATTAGGGTACTATTACCATCATAATACAAAAGTATCTCGTTCCCAAAACCACTTATATAGCCCAAGGTACATAAATATAACTATACACATATAAAATAGCATTGTCTCACTGGCACTAACTTCAATCCCCAAAACCACTAATCTTGCCCAGAGCTCTTTAAGCTCATCTCTCTGGATTTCCTGAAGTGTTAAAATATTAAGGAATGAGACACCTCCCAATAAGTTTGAATAAATTATTGTCAGTGTGTGGCAACATGAGTCTAAATGAATCCAAACACGTTCATTTAATAAATATTTTAACTATAATCATGCAATTTGTACTCATATCCATATACATATATATACATTTGCAACCATATATTTTTTCAAAAATATGTATGTGGTCAATACGTTTTGCTGGGTTCGAAAACCAACATTTCTATAAACGTTGTTTCATTATGTTTGTAATGAGGAATTAACCTGAGTGGACATCCATATATCACCATCATTTAATCACCCCACATGACCGAGTTGTGCACCCCAAAAGCGGGACTTAACTATGGTTGGCCCACCAGGCCAAGTCAAAATAATTCTCGTATATAGTACGATTGGCCCCTCCACAGCTTGGTCCAAACCTAGGGGCGGTCAACATCTCTCTGCAGGCCCAATCAACTGCCAATACCAATACTCTCCCTGAGAAGTGTGGTTGCACTAACTCATTTCCTAGCAATGATACCGTGCCCTCAATTACATCACTGGTCCATCAAGGTTCTTATTTCCACAATTTTCACAGTAATCTCAATACCAAAATATATTATCTGTATAAATCACATTTCTCAGTATCAAAATATCGTTCCTGTATTTTCAATAATTCCCATAAGCTAGTATAAATCACATTCTGTCATAAAATATTCCCATATGTTAAATATAAAATCATATTCTCTCACTTCACAATATCTCCCAGTATAAATAACATTTCATTGTAAAATATTCCCACATGTTAAATATACGGTGACAAAACCAATACTCATGTCACACAAATTTTAAGTAATATTTCATAAATTAGTAATTGCTAAAATAAATATACGATATTCTAAAACTAGTATTTATAAATACTGGATACATTAGAAAATCCTTTACAATTTTATTATTTTCTCACACTTTAAATTAATCAATTGATTCCCAAAATGCTTGACATAATTTATTCCTCTTGCCTATTTCCTGGAGATATGCCTGTAGGGATCCTTGGACGATGCCTGTGGTGTTCGCACAACACCTTGTATCCACATACCCTAATTTAATCAGCTCAACCCCGGGATAAATACCATTTTAACATTCATAGGCCTACACACTCCCATTAATCAATTAAAACCTAAAAACAACAGATACAATTCATTTCCTTACCTCAATCTTGGAGTGGTGCCTAGGACCCCTAGACAGCAAATCTCTCCGATTAAATTGATGAGGATTACTACTAGGCCTTAGAAATGGTGTCTCATCGTCAATCTGATGAATGGTTTGAGAGAAATTGAAGAGAAAGAAATAGAGCTTTGCAACCCTAGGAGAGAGGAGAGAGAGAGAGAGAGAGAGAGAGAGAGAGAGAGAGAGAGAGAGAGAGAGAGAGAGAGAGAGAGAATAAGTTTCTAAACAAAAATGAGTTGTTGCCCTCTTTATAGGGTTCGGTCTCAGAGCAGAATCGTCAATAGTTTCTTGAAACTGTCAATGGTTTGGTTTTTAACCAAACCAATTTTCACCATCTTACCCTTACCTAGCTACGGTAATTCAAAATCATCAACGATTTTCTGAGCTCATCCAAAACCGTCGACGGTTTGGCCTGTGCCAAACCAAAATTTCCTTTTTCGTACTTATTATTATTATTATTATTATTATTATTATTATTATTATTATTACTTTTATTTTCATTTTTATTTTTATTTTTTGGGGTCTTTATCTACTTAGCCAGAGGAGGGGACGTAGGCATAGTTACTGAACCTCAATAACATATCTTGTGTCACTGTTCTTTTATTTCTCTTTACATTCCTATGCTTACTTGCTTTTTGGTATTTGCTGGATTCATTGCATTAATATTTTGATACGTATTTGTGTTTGATTGAGAAATACTAGAACTGCTTTATATGTCTAGTTTATCTAATCATTCTTGTATTTGTTGAATTGGAAGTGTCTAGAAAAGACCTTAGGTTGAGTTATACTAATTGTGGATTGAATGAAAATAGAAGTGACCTAAAGTTTTTAAATATCCAATTCACCCCCCTCTTGGGATAACACCAATTACATCACATTATTCTTTTCTTTTTCTATAAGAAGTTAGACATGATTTATTTGCTTCTCTATATTGATGACATCATTATTATAGGAAAAAAAATCCTCTTTTCTTGAAAGTTTTACTTGCAAGCTCAGTTCTGAGTTTGTTGACCCTATGGGTCATACCCTGTTTTGATTATGACAAATACTCAGGTATTTAATGATTGTCAAGTTGATGTGCAGGTTTATCTTGGCAGTATCCTATGATGGCACTCAGAGACCCGGAGGAAAACGAAGACTCTAAAGACCCTTGATATAATTGATTTGTTGTAGTTTATATTCGAGTCTGTAATATTTAAGTAGGAAAGGTATGTAATAGTAAATAGGTCTTTGGTTTGTAATAAGCTCACACACATCACATGCATGATAATACGTAAGCTCAAACAAACCATGAATGACAATGGACTTTAGAAAGACCTTAGGGTTTTCCCTTTAGTCGACCAAGGTCGACTGACACCGAACTTTTTCGGTGTCTTTAAATTGGACCCCAAGTGCCCCTAGGACACTCACACTTTCACATATAATTGTTAGGTATTTAAATAGGGCTTTATTGTGTTAAGACGGGACCGAAATACACACTTGGTGCACTTTCGGTCGACCGGCCAAAACAGTTCATTCTTGGCCTAGTCGATCGAACCATCCCTGGGTCAACCATTGACCTAGGTCTCGGTCGACCGAGACCATGTAGTTCATTTGACCCCGGTCGACCGAACCACCTGGAAGTCAACTATTCAGATAGGACCCTTGGAATCTAAGACAAAACAAACAACCTAAGCAGAGAGAAACTGAATTCATAAAACCATAACCATGTATATACAATACTAGAGTGTCATAATATTTTAAAAAATATACATACACGACTATTCCCAAAATGCCCTCAACTTATACTAGGGCTGTACAAAAATATCCTCCCAAAATACTCACCTTACAGATAAGGCAGTACTGTAGCCCCCTCTATTTGCAAGCCTGATTTGCTCGCCTAGTTGGATCACCTAAAAAATGTTAAATCACTAGGATGAGATAAGACTCTATAAGATGAAATATTCTATTGCTAGTGTGTGGCAAATGAGTTACATATTTGTAAAATCTGATGTAGAAATACCATAGATAACTGAATCTGAGAAAATATGTATAAACAACGTACTGTATAGCTCATACCTATGTTACTTAACATAACTGTCTTTATGAATTTTCTATTCATAATACTTCTAATATTCATAGATATATTTACTGTTTCTGTAAATCTGTATATACATATAATAACTGAGAAAATTTCCCTAGGTGGATAATTGTATGTCATGATTTAACCCCTCATGATAGGGCTGTGCGGCTTATAGGCGGGACCTATCACTAGCTGGCCTACTAGGATAAGTCATTATACTCCGAAAGTCAGATCGACCTCCTCAACCCTAACTGATAAGGAGCCTGTCCACTACATAGGCACGATCGACTGCTGTAAATCTATATAATATCTGAGTTATGTGGTTGCACTCTGAACTATAAATAGCTACGGTACCATGCTCTATAAACCGATCTGTAATGGTCCATCAGGGTCTGATACTATATAATACATTTCTATATAAAATCTATCTGTTTTATCATGATTATGTAACAACTATATTAACCATAACACTATAATAAACTGTATTTCTTTTTTTCATGGTTCTATGATCTGTATATCATGGTTTTGTAAAACTATATAATCATGATACTATGAAAACTATAAAATCGTGTTCCTATCTATATATACTTTAAATCATGAAACTATAGAGATTGTATTTCGGAATAAAACTGTATATCTATATAAACTGAATATCTGTATAAAATTGTATATCTGAATAGTTATAATTCTGTAATTTAAAACTGTTTATTCTATGAAAAATAATTATATAACTATATATATATATATATATATATATATATGTACTTGTGAATCTGTAGAAGTTGCGTAGAACACTGTACTATGCCAGTATTTCTCATACCACACATGTAAATAATACTCATTAACCATAATCAATAAAACTGTATAATTCCTGCTCTAGAAGACCAATAATAAAATACTATATTTTTCTAGTGAAAATAACTGATGTACTAGCATAGCATATTTCCATTATCTGACTACTAGAAAGCCCCTACAATAACTAGGCCTACATCCGCAAGGTTCCCTGATCAATACCCTGAAAACAACATTCCTCAGAACAAAACAACAATATTACTTTGACTACTACATTTTCTACAACTGTAGGAAAGCCAAATATTTAATATAAAGCCTTACCCTAAATTTGGAATGGAGTTCAAGTTAGTCGCACCAATGATCCACTCTAGCAAACTTGAAGAGAACCTTCCCAAGAGTGTCATGGTGATCTTGGATCGTCAAACCGGTAAGAATCCGGCCCAGAAACTTAGAGAGAAGGGGGTAAGGACAAAGAGGAGAGAGAGAGAGAGAGAGGGAGAGAAAGGGTTTTAGCGTGAAATTTCTGCTGCAAAAATCGAGTTTCAGCTATTTATATATTGGCCTTCGTCGACGAGACACGTCACCTTATCGACGAGGTCACTAAGGAAGTTCGTCGATGATGCTTATTCTTCGTCAATGAAATTCAGGGCTGAGAAATAGCCTCTCAGTATTTTCTCATCGATGAAACGCGCCCCTGTCGACGAGCCCAAATAGCGCGTTCATCGACGAGGCCCTTGTTGAATTTCATTTACAATTTCTTTTCTCGCCTCCCTCTGTTATTTAAATACCATAATTCTTTGGGTTATTATATTCTCCCCTCGTTATAAAATTTTGTCTTTGAAATTTACAATCCATATGATTCACTATCCCTTAAAAGAAAATTTCTCCCAAAACTAAAAACTCTACCTATCCTATACTCTACATTACAGTTACACCTTCATTAAGCTATACTAAACAAAATAAAATTATCATTACTTTAATTTACAAATCACTGCTCTATCCCATTAAATAAGGGTGGGTATTTCTATTTGATTTCATCTTCAAACTCCCAAGAAGCTTCTTCTACCACGTGATTCCTCTATAGGACTTTTACTACTTGTATTTTCTTGCTGTGCAATTCTGTTCTTTTCTATCTAAGATATGCACTGGAGCTTCCACATATGTTAGGGCATCAATGAATTCTAATTCTACATAACTGATAATATGGGAAGGATTTGGGACGTATTTTCTTAACAAGAAACATGAAATATGTAATGTATTATGAATAGAGCTGGTGGTAAAGCGAGCCGATAGGCAACTGACCCAATCTTCTCAAGTATATCAAATGGGCCAATAAACCTAGGGCTCAACTTAACCTCCTTCCCAAACCTCATGATTCCCTTTAGTGGTGCTATTTTCAAAAACACATGGTCAAGAACTTCAAATTTCAATTCTCGGTGGTGAGTATTTGCGTAGCTTTTCTGCCGACTCTCTATTGCACTGATTCTATCTCGAATAAGTCAAACTTTATCATACACTTTTTGTACTATTTCTAGCCCCAAAACTCGCCTCTAACCTAGCTCACTCCAGTATAAAGGATAAAGACACCTCCTACCATAAAGCGCTTCATAAGGTGTCATGCCTATGCTAGCCTGATAACTGTTGTTGTAGGCAAACTCCACCAGTGACAAATACTAGGTCCAACTACCCCCAAAATCCAATACACACGCTCGTAGAATATCCTCCAGTACCTTGATCATTCTCTCTGTGTGACCGTCTGACTGAGGATGAAAAGGAGTGTTGAATGCTAATTGAGGCCCCAAAGCCTCCTGCAAGCTCTTCCAGAACTGTGATGTAAAGCGTGGATCACGGTCTGAGACCATAGATACCGGTACTCCATGGGGTCAAACAATCTCCTAAATGTATATCTCTACCAATTTTTTCATAGGGTAGTTAACTTTAATAGGTAGAAAATTAGCTATTTTCATCAGCCGATCAACAACTACCCAGATGGCATTCTAACCATGCGGCGCCGACGGTAGCCCAGTAAAAAAATCTATGGATATGTGATCCTACTTCCACTCAGGGATGTAGAGTGGCTGCAACTACCCATCCGGACTTTGGTACTCAGCCTTAACCTGTTGACACGTCAAGCACTGTTGCACAAATTTGGCAATCTCCTTTTTCATACAACTCCACCAAAAATACTCTCATAGATCCTTATACATTTTAATACTGCTAGTATGAACCGTGTATAGAGATCAGTGAGCCTCCTATAGAATCATTCTCCTAATATCATCATCCGTAGGCATACATAATCTGGCGCAAAACCTCAGAGCCCCGTTGTCAGAAAGGTTGAATTCCTCTCCTTGACCATCCTGTACTATAGTTATTACCTCTGCTAATTCTAGGTTATCACCCTAAGCGACTTTAATATTTTCATACAGCGTAGGCTGCACAATCAGGTTGGAAATAAATGCCTGAGGATCATCTTCCACTAACTCCATGCCAAGCCTTTCCAAGTCCATCTAAATTTGATGCTGAATTATTGTTGCTAACTGCGCTATACCCTATGATTTACGGCTCAGTGCATCAGCCACCACATTTTCTTTACCTGGGTGGTAGCTCATAGTGCAATCATAATCCTTGATGTGTTTTAACCATCTCCTTTGCCTCATATTCAACTCTTTTTGCGTAAAGAAGTACTTTAAACTTTTATGGTTAGAAAATATTTCACATCTCTCACTATACAAGTAGTGCCCCCAAATCTTTAGTGCATGTACCACTGTAGCCGATTCCATATTGTGAGTAGGGTACTTCTTTTCAAACTCTTTCAACTACCTGGAAGCATATGCTAGCACCCTACCATGCTGCATCAATACACAGTCGAGCCCTTTCAAAGATGCGTCACTATAAATTACATAACCATCACCACCTGATGGAATCGTCAGTACTGGTGCAGCGACGAGCCACTACTTTAATTCTTGAAAAATTTGCTCGCATTCATCATCCTACACAAATCTAGCATTTTTCTTGGTCAAACGCATGAAAGACCCTGATAAGGCTAAAAACCCCTTAACAAATCGATAGTAATAATCTGCCAGTCCTCAGAAACTTTTGATTTCTTGAATTTTTTTCAGCCTGGCCCAATTCACCACCACATTAATTTTACTGGGATCCACGGAAATACCATCTCCTGAGATCATGTGACCCAAAAAAGACACTTTCTCTAGCCAAAATTCACATTTACTAAACTTGGCATACAACTTATTCTCCCTAAGCTTCTGCAGTACCTATCTCAAGCACGCCTCATGATGCTCAAAACTCCTTGAGTAAACTAGTATATCATCAATAAAAAATACAACAAACTGGTCTAAATACTAGTGAAAGACTCTATTCATCAAGTCTATGAACATAGCTGGGCATTCGTCAGACCAAATGGCATAACGAGGAATTCATAGTGCCCATACCTGGTCCTGAAGGTTGTCTTTGAGACGTCCTCTACTCTTACCCTCACTTGATGATAGCTTGATCAGAGGTCAATCTTGGAATACACTTGTCTACCCTAGAGCTGATAAAAAAAATCATCTATACGGGGTAGAGGATATCTGTTCCTAATAGTTACCTTGTTTATCTCCCTGTAATCAATACACATCCTCATAGACCTATCTTTCTTCTTTTCGAACAACACTTGAGCTCCCCATGGTGATACACTAGGTCGTCTAAATCCTTTATCTAGCAAGTTTTGCAACTGATCCTTTAATTCTACCAATTCAACTGGAGCCATACGATAACAAACTTTAGAGATCAGCGTTGTCCCTAAAGGTAAATATATTGCAATATCTACCTCATGATCGGAAGGCAACCTAGGTAGCTCTTTTGGAAAAATATTTACAAATTCCCTTACCACTGGTGTATTATTAAGCTTCGATTCATTTTCTGACACCTCTTTTACAAAAAGCCATAAACCTCTGGCTTTTGTCCAAGAGCAGTCTGCTCGCCTGCATAGCTGACACTAATTGCGACAAAGCACGTACACATGAACCAAAAAATTTGAATTCTTGCTCGCCAGGGGGTCTAAAAATTAGTTATTTCTGATGACAATAAATACTAGCATGATTAACTGCCAACCAATCCATATCCTGTATTACATCAAACCTATATATATATATATATATATATATATATAATACAACCAGGTCAGCAGGTAATATTCTCCCTTGAATTTCTATTGGATAACCCCTGAGAACTCTTCGACACCTCATCACTAACCCTAACGATGTAGCTATTAACAATTCTACTTCTAATAAATGGGTCCCATTTCCAAAAAAAATTGACATAGGTTGTAGAGACAAAGGAATGAGTAGCACCTGCATCAAATAAAATAATAACTTAATATGGTAGAATAGTAAAAGTACCTATCACTACATCTGCAGCAGTCTCTATATCATTCGACGTCAATGCATAAACCCTCACCGGGGCTATATTCCTCTGCTGGCCTCCATGAGGCGCCTGATAACCTCCCCAATAGGGTCTGGGAGCTGGAACCCACATTGGTAGTCTTGGGCATGCTCGTGCCATGTGTTTGGGTCTCCCACAATGATAACAAACATCTCTCGCTACTCGGTACTCCCCTAAATGTCGTCTCCCGCACGTTTGACAAACCGGGTAGGTATGCATACCCTGATTCTCACGAGGTCCTGTCGTTTGTCTCTGATCTTCCCTATAACAGTCTCTTCTCCATGGGCCCCGACTGGAAGCTACCTAAAAACTTTGAGGCATGGGCCTATTTCTCTGACTCTGAGCTACAATACCTCTCTGCATACCACTCTCAATAATCGCAACCCTATCTACGATCTCTAAAAATGTCTGAGACCGAAAACCAATAACCTTCTCCGAATAAGTTTTGCCTCAAACCTATTTCAAAACTTTTTGCCCTTTTCTTTTCGTCTTGTGCCAAATGTGGGGCGAACTAAGACAACTCAATCAATCAAGTTGTGTACTATGATATTGTCATCTGCTGCTGAGCTAAGTGCATAAACTTTACTTCCTTTACGCTTCGAACGACAGGAGGGAAATATTGCTCGAAGAATAGCTCCTTGAATCAACTTCATGTCACTAGCACTAGATCTAGCCTCTGCTCCTCAATCAGTCATGCTAATCTTCCCCAACATTTTGCCTCTCCTGTTAGTTTGAACGTCGCAAATACCACCTTGTGTTCGTCCATACATGGAAGCACTGCCAACGTCTCATCAATGTCCTGGACCCAATTTTCAACCATAATCAAGTCAGCTCCTCCAGCAAAAGATGGTGGCTTCATCTGCATAAAAAGCTCGATCGAGCAGCTATGCTCTCCTAAACTCCTGGCCATCTCAACCATCACCTGCTGGGTGATGCTGTGCAATACTGCATCAGTATCTCTATCTCTTACACTGGAAAGTCCTGGCACATCTCCCCTAGCGTTCATACCACTGCTTCCTGGGTCCATTATGAAAAACAAAGAACACACTTTAAAGACCCTATCTTCTATGCAAACCTATTCTATTTCATTCAACTGAAATCCCATATTCACACTTAACTACCCTTCCTGATCATAATTCAAAATCAAATCCTGTAACCTAGACACATGACTCGACAATAGTTTACTATGACTTTCCTGAAATCGTCATCCCAGGAAAAACATAGAAACCACCATGGAAATCCCATATCCAGACCATAGAACAAAACCTCAATCCGTTCTTATACTCTGGTGTTGCTTCCGCTACACTCTAGAGTCTATAGAACCTAGCAACCTAGGCTGTAATACCAAATTGTAAAGACCTGCTTTTTCATGCTCTATATATTTTTTTCCTACATATATTAAATGTAAAATTTCTACTGAGAAATATGTATGTATATATACTATAAAATTTCACTGCTCTGATACCTTTTAATATAAATCAAACCGTCATCACGGTCCAGATAGAACCCATTGAATATGGGACACAACAAACAACCTAAGAAGCAAGAAGCTGAATTCATAAAACCATAACCATGTATATACAATACCAGAGTGTTAGAATATTTCCCAAAATATGCATACACAACTATTCCCAAAATACCCTCAACAAATACTAGAGCTATACAAAAATAACCTCCCAAAATACTAACCTTACAGATAGGGCAGTACTGTAGCCCCCTCTATCTGCGAGCCTGATTTGCTCGCCTAGTTGGAGCACTTGAAAAATGTTAAATCACTAGGATGAGACAATGCTCAGTAAGACAATATATGCTATTGCTAGTGTGTGGAAAATGAGTAACATATTTGTAAAATCTGATGTAGAAATACCGTAGATAACTGAATATGAGAAAACATGTACAAATAACGCACTATATAGCTCATACCTACATTACTTAGCATAACTGTCTTTATGAATTTTCTATTCGTAATACTTCTAGTATTCATAGATATATTTACTGTTTCTGTAAATCTGTATATACATATAATAACTGAGAAAATTCCCCTTGATGGATAGCTGTATGTCATGATTTAATCCCTCACGACAAGGTTGTGCAGTTCGTAGGTGGGACCTATCACTGGCTGGCCTACCAAGATAAGTCACTATACTCTAAAAGTCAGATCGGTCTCCTCAACCCTAACTGACGGGGAGCCTGTCCACTACATAGGCATGATCGACTATTGTAAATCCAAATACTAATTGAGTTATGTGGTTGCACTCTGAACTATAAATAGCTACAGTACCGTGCTCTGTAAATTGATCTATAATGGTTCATCAGGGTTTGATACTCTATAATACATTTCTATATAAAATATATCTGTTTTACCATGATTTTGTATCAACTGTATTAACGATGACGCTGCAATAAACTGTATTTCTATGTCAACTGTATTTCTATATGTCATGGTTCGATGATCAGTATATCATGGTTTTCTATAAAAGTATAATCATGGTACTATGAAAACTATAAAAACGTGTTTTGTCTATATATACTGTAAATCACGAAACTATAGAGACTGTATTTCTAGATAAAATTGTATATGTATATAAACTGAATATCTGTATAAAACTGTATATCTGAATACCTATAATTCTGTAATTTAAAACTATTTATTCTATGAAAAATAATTCTATAAATATATATACTCGTGATTCTATAAAAGCTGCATAGAACACTGTACTATACCAGTACTTCTTATGCCACACAAGTAAATAATACTCATTGACCATAATCAATACAAATGTATAATTCCTGCTCTAGAAGACCCATAAACAAATACTATGTTTTTCTGGTGAAAAGAACTGATTTACTAGCATAGCATATTTCTGACTACTGGAAAGCCTCTACAATAACTAGGCCTACACCCACAGGATTCCCTAATCAATACCCTAAAAACAACATCTCCTAGAATAAAACTTCAGTATTTCTTTGACTACTACATTTTCTACAACTATAGGAAAGCCAAATATTTAATATAAAGCCTCACCTTGAATTTGGAATAGACTCCAAGTTAGTCCCACCAATGATCCACTCTAGCAAACTTAAAGAGAACTTTCCCAACAGTGTTGTGGTGGTCTCGGATCGCCGAACTGGCAAGAATCTTGCAAGGAAACTTAGAGAGAATGGGGTAAGGACAAAGAGGGGAGAGAGAGAGAGAGAGAGAGAGAGAGGGTTTTAGCATGAAATTTTTGGTACAAAAATGGAGTTTGAGCTATTTATACACTAGCCTTCATCGATGAGACATGTCACCTTGTCGACGAGATCACTAAGGAAGTTCGTTGACAATACTTATTCTTCATCGATGAAATTCAGGGCTAAGAAATAGCCTCTCGGTATTTTCTCATTGACAAAATGCGCCTTCGTTGACAAGCCCAAATAGCGCGTTTGTCAACGAGGCCCCAATTGAATTTCATTTACAATTTCTTTTCTCTCCTCTCTCTATTATTTAAATACCATAATTTTTTAGGTAATTACAGTGTAAGTCGAGGATTGTGATGAGTCCCTAAAATGCATGATTTTAGGCCCTCATTTACCTTTCTTTGTCTTCTTTTATTATGTATATGCCCTTCGTTATCATATTTCGGAGTTATGCAAGGTTTGTTCATGTTTAAGAAAAAATAGGTTAAAACTGAGGAATTAAGAAGTACAAGAAGACAAGGGAGTATTTGGGATACTTAAAGCTCAAATAAGCTATCTAGCCAAACTCCTAATGCCTCGACACACATAAAAGAGAAAAAGACTCTTTTTGATCATGTGGTGCGCCCAGCTAAAGCAAGGGGCAACCAGGGCAAAAGCTGCAAACTCCAAAGTTCGGACTGAACAACAAATGCTGCAGGGTTCAACCAAGTGTTCGTCTATGTGACCCTCAAGGGTGACCAAGTTGAGATACTGAAGCTTATTGAGCTTAGAAATATAGAGAGTCTTGACCAAGAGCTCGACTAGGAAGACCTCGAGGGGCAACCAGGTCGAGTTCATAAGCTAAACTGAAGATTGAAATATTAAGAGTTTTGACCAGGAAGACCTTGAGGGGTGACTAGGTCGAGTTCCTAAGCTGAACTGAAGATTGAAATACTGAAAGTCTTGACCAAGTGCTCAACCAGCAAGACCTTGAGGGGCGACTAGGTTGAGTTCCTAAGCTGAACTGAAGATTAAAATAGATCTCAACAAGAATCTTGACCAGAAGCTCGACCAGCAAAAACAGGGGTGTGACCTCGTCTCCAATGACGATATTCTGCGCGAGATTTTGTGCTAAACTTTGCTATTTCGAAATTCAAACCTTGTAAACCCTAATAGGTATAAATATTAGCTACGAATATGTTCTAGGGGTTCCTCTTTGGCTAGTTTTAGGTTAGTGATAGAACTAGAACACCATTGAGAGCCAATGTACATTAGTTGCATTAGATTTCAATATTAGTTTTGGATTGTGCAAGACGTGTTCGATGGCCTGTGACAACCGGTGGTGCTCTCGTATTTTATAAGTAGATTGGATGGTCATTCCGTTGCAGGGACAATTCTTTGTGACAGACAACTTGAATACCAAGGGAGGATTTTTACATGCTTTCAATTTACTGCTTTCATTTGTATGCTTTCTTTTAATTGTTTTCATTTACTGCTTTTGATTCACTACTTTGATTCTAATGAAAGATTGCAGATAAGGATAAGCACTACTACAATATCTACCAGATAAAATTAGTTGGCTACGGAACCATAGAGGTGTTTGTGATCGTTGAGACAAGGTATACTCTAGTTCCCGACTGTGCTTCGGACGGTTGGTGCACCCTTGCTACCTTGTGCCCTCGATGGACCCTCCCTTGCTTGGCCTAAGATTCTTGGGTTAGTACTTCTATGGATAGCTGGTGGAGTTTGCTTAGAGGCAAGGCGTCCAACATCTAATTCAGGTTGAAGCGTCGCTTTGTAGGAGTAGGGTACTTTAGATTTTGCATGCTTTTCATTAGTTGTTAGAAAACCCACAAGAAGGCCACCTTTACACTTCTTTTTATACAAAGCTTTGATAAACTAATTTGGAAAAAGGTTGATAACTGCACTCTAATCCCCGCGGATCGATACTCGACTTCCCCACTTTCTAATGAACTTGGAATTAAGTTAGGTTTTATAAATATTATTTTTGGTAGTTAAGGACCCAAGCCTTGGTGAGCCTACCGGTAAGCCATATATAAAGTTTAGAGATTCAGTATTTGAGAAGGGAGAGCCTAGTAAAAGAAAATAAAAATCAAAAGCTCCCACATGCTATAATTGTAATAAGGTCGAGCATATCAAACCTGACTGCTCGCTGCTGAAAAAGGAGTCTAGGAAAAAGAAGAAAGTTATGAAAGCAGGCACCCGTGGGATAAATAGAATAGCAGTGATTTAGATTTAGACTCCAATGATTTGGAGGTTGCTAACTTGTGCCTGATGGCACACGGTGATGAGGTACTATTTGCCTACTCTGTATCTTCATATTATTCTAATGATGATTGTGATTCGGATGACATGCCTACATATAAAGAATTTCAATATGAATATATTCATGTATCAAAATTGTTGAACAAAATGACCAAGGAAAATAATGTTTTGAAAAAGAAATGTCAGAATTGGTCAAAGCTTGTTGAAAAGGGAAAAACTGTTCATTCTGCTTGGCAAGAAGAAAAGAATTTGAAAATGACTAAACTTGAAAGAAAATGGGAGGATAGCTCCAAGATCATCTACAAATTTACTGAGGGCCAAAACAATTTTGAAAAACTTCTTGGGGCCTAAAGAAACTCGATTAGTAAAGAAGGTCTAGGATTTAATGGAATTAGGAATATTAGACAAAATGATCTTTTTATGGGATATTTCATTTGTAAATCAAATTCCTACATTCCACCTAAAGAATTTTTCAGATAAACAACCTGTTATAAATGCAAATAGATAGGTCATATTTAGTTTGACTATCCTTTTAGAAATAAGCATGTAAGAATTAAAAGAGGTGTGGAGAGTCAAAGGCGAATTAGGTACTAACCCTTTTGGACCCAACATAATTTGGGGACTAGTGTCAATTACTTAGATTTGCTTGCAGATGTGTTTAAAAAGGTGTGGAGAGTCAAAGGTGAATTAGTAACTAACCCCTTTTGACCCAACATAATTTGGGGACCAGCGTCAATTACTTAGATTTTCTTACAGGTGTGTTTGAGATCATCCTCATCTAAGGACAAGTGGTACTTGGTTAGCGACTAATCATGACATATGACCGACGACAAGGCCAAGTCTATATCCATCACTCCCAAGGAAGGAGGATTCGTAACATTTGGGGATAACTCAAAAGGGAAAATCATCAGAGTAGGTAAGGTTAGTAAGGAACCTTCCCTCGTTATTGATAATGTATTACTTGTTGATGGCTCAAAACATAATTTGTTAAGTATTAGCCAATTGTGTGATAAAGGGTATAAAGTATCTTTTGAAAATGATAAATGCATTGTTGAGAGTAAATCTGATAGAAAAATACTTTTTACTGTTGAACGTCATGAAAATATGTACACCACTAGCTTTGATAATTTAGGTTCTCAACAAGTTATATGTTTTTTGGCTATAAATGAAGCTAGTTAGTTGTGGCATGGACATTTAGGACATGGTAGTTTCGATCTTTTATCAAAACTTGTGAAAAAGGATTTCATTAAGGGCTTACCAAAAACACATTTTGTAAAAGATAAAATTTGTGATGCATGTCAAATAGGTACGCAAACTATATCAAATTTTAAGAAAAATAAAATCATATTAACCACTAGACCACTTGAAATGTTACATTTAGATTTGTTTAGTCCAAATCAAGTTTAAAGCCTAAGAGGAAAATTGCATGCTTTTGTTATTGTAGATGATTTTTCTAGATTCACATAGGTGCTATTCCTTTCACATAAAGATGAATCATGTGAACAATTCACTAAACTATGTAAAAAAATGCAAAATGAAAAAGGCTCAAAAATCACACATATGGGAAGTGATTGGGGAATTGAATTCAAAAATGATGGCATAGAAAACTATTGTGACCTAGAGGGCATTTCACATAATTTTTCTGCACCTAGGACCCCATAACAAAACAGGGTAGTAGAAATAAAGAATAGGTACTTACAAGAAATGGGTAGGACAATGCTAAATGAACACAAATTACCCAAATATTTCTGGGGCGAAGCTGTGTCTATTGCATGTTATGTTATGAATAGAGTGTTAATCAAGCCCTCTCTTAATAAGACACCCTATGAATTATGGAATGGTCATAGACAGAATATTTGTTATTTTCATGTCTTTGGTTGTAAATGTTTTGTACTTAGACATAATGAACACCTAGGAAAATTTGACTCTAAATCTGATAAAGGTATTTTCCTATGTTATTGACTTAACAGTAAAGCATATAAGGTTTTTAATTAAAGAACATTAATTGTTATTGAATCTATTCACATCGTGTTTGATGAATCTAATCCGTTTTCTAAAAGAGATGATGAAGATGGCATTGCTATTAGAAAAAGGATTAGATAAGCTATCTATTGAAAATAATGTGGACAAAAGTTTAGAAATTAATGATAAATCAATTGAAGAAAACAAAGTTGAAAGTGAGGTTCAAGAGTTGCCTAGGGATTGGAAATTCAGTAGGAATCACCCTTTAGATCAAATTATAGGTGAACCTTCACGTAGTGTAGCCACCAAGTCTTTCTTAAGAAACCTAGGGAGTCATTTTGCATTTCTATCCCATGAAGAACCCAAAAATATTAAGGAAGGCATAGAGGATGAATCTTAGGTAATGTCTAAGGAGGAGGAGCTAAACCAATTTGAGAGAAGTAAAGTGTGGACCCTAGTTCCTAGACCCGGTGATCGTACTTTTATTAGAACTAAATGGATTAATAGAAACAAAAATAATGAGACTGGTGTAGTTACTAGAAATATGGCTAGACTAGTTGCCCAAGGATATAATCAAGAAGAAAGGTTAGATTTTAAGGAAACCTATGCTCCCGTAGCTAGAATGGAAGTCATTCGTATGTTGCTTGCTTATGTTGCTTTTAAGAACTTTAAATTGTACCAAATGGATGTTAAAAGCATTTTTTAAATGGCTATATAAATAAAGAAGTGTATGTAGAATAACTGCTAGGGTTTGTGTTAGCATTGGTGTATTCCCAAGAGGGGGGGTGAATTGAAATTTTAAACTTCTTCCTAAGTTTAACTAGATATTTGCAGTATTACACAACCCAAGGTCTGTCTACTCAAATGCGCTGATAAGTATAATATGCGGAATTTAAATCATGCGCATCATTCACACTATAACATACACGTGCAGTAAATATAAAGTGCGTAAATATAAACAGAAACATGATATGTTATCGAGGTTCGGCCAATACTGCCTACGTCCCCGCCTTGGCTACACCAGTACAAGGATTCCACTACTGCTCACTTAACGGGTGAAGTGGCATCGGTGACAACCAGGTTAATTAATGGGGTTGACCGCAACCAACAAGCCTTACCAGGATGGTGCACCTAGCTTTCCTAACCAAGTCTAAGCTAGTCCGGGACTATTCCATAGGGCTAGTCTTTCTCTTCAAGCCCACACCTAGAATACAGCAAATGATATAAAACTTATGTACAAAAAAATGCTTCTTACACAAGCTGATATGTAACACTACGCACAATATAATCAATGCATCTCAATGATGTATGAACTATAAGCTCGGTACTCTATCTGTGCAATCAACACTAAATAAGATGTATAATCTTAAATATACGTAGTGTTCTAACAGGCTAATCTTTCAAAACAAAGTATATCAAACCTCATTATCAAATTAGTGTTTCAAAGATGCTAGCAATAATATTCAAATGAACTCAAAAATATCTTCTCAAATGCATCTAGTACAAGAGTTGTTTGAAATCTAGCATTGTAAAATATTTTTGTACACAAAAATATACGCCCAAATGAGTATTGCAATGATAATGCAAACTGACTTAGCTATATGATTTTTCCCAAGCAAAGAATTATCAAATGAAATCGAGGGAAAAATCTAGCTCAACCCTCAATATGAAAATCATATGTGTAATATACAAGTGAGGGTTTCTAGCACAATACAACAAACAATAAACACTTACAAGGCTATATTTCTCAAAGGAATAGAAGTATTATGAGTGTATGAGGTTGGAAAGAACAAATAGGGCTTAGGAAATTTGAGAGAGTTTTTGACTAATCCTATTTGCTAATCACATCTAATTTTTGCAAATAAGCCCCTATATATAGTTTATTTGTGATCAGTCAGCTGACTAATAGTTGATCTATCCAGCCAACTGACATTTTTGAACTAAGTTTAGTTAGCCGACTAACTATTTATTGGAATAAATTTTTTACAGATAGAATGCTATTAGCCGCCTGTCTAGCCAACTGACCTACACAAAAAATGACCCAATCGAGTGAGTCAGTCGACTGACTCCACAAAGATTTTGAAATTCTAATTTAACGGGAAGATTTGCAAAATTAACTTTAGGATTTCAAATCTTTTGCAAATTTGACCAAACACTCCAAGTCAACTTGGTAAATAAGGAAACTCTTTCACAAAAAACTTTATAAGTACCTCTTTAGACTCATGAATCATATTGCTCAAGCAAGACACGCATCATACATTCATACTCTCCAAAAGTCCATACTTGCTCATATCCTTGATGAGATAACTCTACAAAATTGCAGATTGATTAAAAGCCTTGGTTCAGTTTTGCAACTAAGTTTTCTGTATTTATAAGAAAGAACCTTTGGTGACATCTAAATCTTGAGCTTCATATTTTCTATTTAGTATTTTCTTTAAAGTATATTAAGTGCTCTGACTTGTAAAAATTTTCTCTGTTTTGAGAGTGTTCTTGTATACAGATTCTTATTTCCACTTAATAGTTCTTTGACGATTCAAGATTGATTTGGATCGTTGGACCAAGTGTGGGCTGTCGCTTGGAGAGGTTTCTCTTCCTGGAAAAAAGGTTATTTGTAATGGTTTTGTTTCACCTAGAAAGGAATAGGTATAGTGGAATCCTTAGGTGGTTAACCTAAGGCGAGGATGTAAGCTGAGGATAAACTAAACCTCATAAAAACACTGGTGTCGCTCTCTTTCCCTTATTCACTTTAAATTTCATCAAAAATATAAAACCGTGTGGATGTCATAATCCTTTCAATCATAAAAACAACGTGTATTGGAAATTAAAAAAACAAAATCTTAATTTGTTATTGGGGTTACGGAAACTGAAAGGGAGTACGTTGGTTAATCAATACTTTGTGGAAACTATAAGGGAGTACATTGATTACTTAACAACCCAAAACCTATTAACTGAAGGTTTATTTGAATTTTGATTTTGGAAAGAGTGATTGGATGTTATTTTGATTATCAACTGAAAGGCCAATAACATTCTCTACTGGGCTTACATATTCATATACGCAGGGCTGTAAACAATCATGTTGAATATTGCCAAAAGAATTGCAAAGCATATATAGTTGGTTACTTATATCATGGTTGATTGGTTTGAGTAGTTGATTGATTGTTTATTTGTGTTGTGGTTGTGAATTGAATAAAATACTTGAGCCTTTGTGTGATTGCTTAAAGAAGTCAAGAAATCTTTGAAAGATTTATAAAAGGTTAAGAATTTATGAAAGGACTTAAAAGAAACTTTAATAACCCAATTCACCCCCCTCTTGGGGCTACACCTTAATTTTTAATTGGTATCAAAGCCTCTTTATAGTAAATCCTAACAAGAAGCTATATAAAGATCTTGATGGCACAAGTTGGAGTAGCTCCCTTTGGCGAGGGTCAATCCTCAACTAGACCACCCATTTTTTGTGGACTCAACTACACCTTCTGGAAACAATGTATGAGAATCTACCTTCAAACAATGGATTAGAAGGTGTGGAAGGTTGTCACAAATGGTAACCTAATCCATACTAAACTAGTGGATGGAAAAGAAGTACCTAAGAAAGACAAGGAGATGACCAAAACATATCACAAAATGCTGCAAAGTTAACTCTAGTGCAATAAATGTCCTATATTGTGCACTTGATGCAAATAAATTCAATAGAATGATGGCATGTAAAATAGAAAAACAAATTTGGGATAAATTAGAAGTAACCTACAAAGGCAAAGTAGATGTTAGAGATAGTAGAATTGATATGTTGACTAGGGAATACGAAGCTTTTAGGATGAGTTCTAATGAAAGCATAACTAGCATGTATACTAGGTTCACACATATCATAAACTCACTAAGTGACTTAGGAAAAACATATTCCATCCATGAGATGATTCGCAAAATTCTAAGAGCACTTCCACCTATTTGGGAACAGAAATCCACGACCATAACGGAAAGTAGAAACCTCAAAACAACCTCATTAGATGAACTCATAGGATCACTTCTAACCTATGAAATGGCTATAAAAGAAAGAAACACTGAAAATAAAAATAAGAAGTCTATAGCTCTAAAAGCCTCGAAAGAACATTCAAGTGAGGAAAATTATGACTCCAGCAAATTAGACGATGAAAAATTAGATTTCATAACTAAAAGACTTGGAAAATTCTTCTAAAGAAATAAGAAATACACTAGAAAATTCAGAGGGTCAAAAACTGGAAAAGGTGAAAATAGTAAAAAGGAATACAAGAGCAAAAATGAACCTCCCACTTGCTATCACTGTAAAAAGGTCAAACACATCAAACCAGATTGCCCTCACCTCAAGAAGGAAAAGAAGAAAAAGAAGCTTGCAATGAAAGCAACAAGGGACGACACAAGTTCAAGTGAATCGGAGAGTGAATCCAAAGAACAAAAAGTGGCAAACATGTGTTTCATAGCGCACAATGAAGAGGTAAACTCTTATTACTCCTTCTTGAAAGATTTGTGTGATGAATCATGTAATGATTTATGTGAAAGTATGCCCTCTTATAAAGAACTTCAAGCTAAATTATTCTCTCTTCATAACAAGTTTATCAACATCTCAAAAAGGAACATAATCCTGAAACAACCAAATGAATCACTTAAAAATCAGCTTGAGTCTTCAAAAATTGTTGAAAAATAAAAAGACTTAAAAATTGATGAGCTTGAGAAGAATGTAAATTACATGTCTCAAAAATTAGCAAAGTCTTAAGTGAATGAAGATGGCAAGAAAGAACTAGAAATAATTGATCTTAAAAACTCAATTCAAGATAAGGAAAAGATTATTTACAACTTTACCGTAGGCAAAGAAAATTTTGAAAAAATGGTAGGACAACAAAGGATGGGTACCAATAAAGAAGGATTTGGTTACAATGGAACACCAAATAAAAGAAAGAAAAATTTATTTATGGTAAATTTGTAAATCAATCTAAACACTATGCAAGTACTTCATCGACAAACATTTATAAGCATACTACTTGCTACATGTGTAAAAATAAAGGACATATAATGTTTAATTGTCCACTCAAGAAAAAATACATCAAAGTAAAAAATGAATGGAAGATAAATACTAAAACTAGACAAGACTTAAAGAGAATTAAGAAAGTTTGGGTTCCCAAAGTAACAACATGAATCCTTTCTTGTAGGTTTGCTTTAGGTCCACTCCATCTAGAGAAAAATGGTACCTGGACAACGAATGTTCAAGACATATGATAGGAGATAATTCAAAGTCCACTTCTCTCACTCAAAAGGATAGATGATATGCAACCTTCAGTGACAACGCAAAAGGCAAAATTATCAGAATTGGTAAAATAGGTAAAGATTCCTCACTCACTATTGATGATGATTTGCTAGTGGATGGTCTAAAGCATAATCTATTAAGGATTTGAAATAATCTTTAAGAGAGATAAATGTATAATACAAAATCCTAAGGATTATGAAATACTATTCATGACACATAGAATGAATAATGTGTATTGCATAAACCTTGATAGCCGAATTTCTCAAGATGTAACTTGCTTGGCTGCCATGACTGAAAATAGTTGGCTTTGGAATAGAAGATTAGGACATGCTAGCATGGACCTTATATCCAAGCTTTCTAAAAAGAATTTAGTAAAGGGATTGCCTAATGCTAAGTTTATCAAAGATAAAGTTTGTGATGTTTGCCAACTAGGAAAACAAATCAAAACAAGTTTTAAAAAGAAGAAACATATATCAACTAGTAGACCTCTAGAACTCATACACTTAGACTTATTTGGACCTACTAGAACTCAAAGCTTAGAAGAAAAACAATATGCCTTCGTGATTGTTGATGACTACTCTAGATACACATGGGTACTATTTTTAGCTAACAAAGATGAAGCTTGTGACTTGCTTATAACTCTATGCAAGAAACTTCAAAATGAGAAAGGTTACAATGTTTCAAACAAAAGAAGTGACCAAGGAAGAGAGTTTAAAAATAAGAACATTGAAAATTGTTGCAACGATCATGGTATAAGCCATAACTTTTTAGCACCTAGAACCCCACAACAAAATGGAGTTGTTGAGAGGAAAAATAGAACCCTTCAAAAAATGGCAAGAACTATGCTAAATGAAAATAACTTACCAAAGTATTTTTGGGCCGAAGCTGTAAATACAACTTGCTATGTCATTAATAGGGTTTCTATTAAAACAAGCCTAAACTAGACACCTTATGAATTATGGAAAGGAAGAAGGCCTAACATAACTTACTTTCATGTTTTTGGGTGTAAGAGTTTTATTCTCCATAACAAAGATGACTTATGAAAATTTGATGCTAAATCGGATGAAGGAATTTTCCTAGGATATTCTACACATAGTAAGGCCTATAGGATCTATAACAAAATAACACTGACCATTATTGAATCAATTCACGTAAACTTTGATGAATCAAATCCTATTTCAAGAAAAGTCAAAAATGAAGAAAAAGATGATATTTTCAAAAAGGAGGATGATCTAGAAATTAAGGAAGAAAAAGAAGAAAATGAAGAAACCTCAAGAGATAAACCTATAAAAAAATCTTTAATTACCAAGAGAGTAGAAGTATGTAAGAAATCACCCTCGAGATCATATTAGAGGTGAACCATCTGGAGGTTTAACTACTAGATCTTCTTTAAAGAATCTATGTAATCACTATGCATTCCTATCTCAAGATGAACCTAAAAACGTTGAAGAAGCTTTTAAAGATGAGTCTTGGATAATTGTTATGTAAGAAGAATTAAATCAATTTGAAAAGAGTAAAGTATGGCAATTAGTACCCAAACCTAGAAATCACTCAATCATTGGAATTAAATGGGTATTTAGAAAAAAAAAAGTATTAAAATGGTATTGTCAATAGAAACAAAACTAGACTTGTAACTAATGGGTATAGCCAAGAAGAAGGGATAGACTATGATGAAACCTTTGCCCCTGTAACTAGAATGGAAGCTATAAGAATTCTATTAACTTATGCCTCCTACAAAGAATGTTAAAAGTGCCTTCTTAAATGGTTATATTAATGAAGAGGTATATGTTGAACAACCCCCAAATTCGAAGATATAGAAAATCCTGATTGTGTGTTTAAACTAACTAAGACTTTGTATGGGTTAAAACAAGCCCCTAGGGCTTGGCATGAAAGATTTAGTGGATTTCTAATAGAAAAAGGGTTTTCAAGAGAAAAAATTGATAGTACCTTGTTTATTAAAACGAAAGAAATATGACATACTTTTAATTCAAATCTATGCAGATGATATAATATTTGGTGCTACTAATGAACATCTATGTAAAGAATTTGCAAAATGTATGCAAGAAGAAATTGAAATGAGCATGATGGGAGAATAAAACTATTTTCTTGGACTACGAATTAAACAAGCAAAGATTGGGACTTTTATAAGTCAATCCAAATACATAAAAGAAATGATCAAAAAATTCGATATGAAAAATAGTAAACCCATAGGAACCCCTATGAGTACCTCCATCAGCCTAGATAAAGAAGAAAAAGGAAAACCTCTAAATATAAAGTATTATAGAGGCATGATTGGAAGTTTACTATATTTAATAGCCAGTACACCCGACATAATGATTAGTGTGTGTATGTGTGCACGTTTTCAATTAACACCTAAGAAATCTCATCAAGTTGTTGTAAAAAGAATTCTAAGATACTTACTAGGCACACTTGAACTAGGACTATGGTATCCAAAAGACACTGGTTTTGAAATGATTAGCTATTCAGATGCAGATTATGCCAGATGCAAAATTCATAAAAAGAGCACTAGTGACACATGTCACTTTTTAGGAAGATCATTAGTATCTTACTTTTCAAGGAAACAAAATTTCGTGCCTTGTCAATTGCTGAGGCTGAATGTGTAGCAGTAGGGAGTTGTTGTGCACAAACCCTATATATGAAACATCAATGAAGAGATTTTAATTTAAAATAAACAACTATACTGTTAGCTTTACCGTGATCCCAAGAGGGGGGGTGAATTGGTATTTTTAAATTTTACCTTCTAAGTATTCCTCCTAGCAGCAGTATGTTCACAAGCCTAGGGTCAATCTAGTGCAAATGATGTAAATGTGCCAGAGATCAGATGAAGCAGTTTAAACAATCACACAAGTATTAGAAAGCAGTAAAGAGAAGATGACACGCGGATATGTTATCGAGGTTCGGCCAACCGCCTACGTCCCCGCCTTGGCTAACCAGCACAAGTATTATCACAATACCTTGCTCACTTAAACGGGTGGAGCGTCACCTATACAAACCAGGTCAAATTACCACAGGGCTGACCTCAACCTTAACCAGGTCAATTAGCGGGGCTGACCTCAACCTTTACACCAATCCTTACCGGGCTGGATTACCGCCCCCTCAGGCCACGCCTAGAATCTCTCAGATATACAATCAAAGGTACAATACACTTGTGCTTTCAAGTAAAGGAGATATGTACCACAAATGCGCACAAACACAAACACCACAAATGATTTAAAATGTAAGCTCTGTGTGGTCTAAATATGTCAATCTCTCAACTATGTTTTCTATCAGTGTAACACGTACATGAGAGTGTCAATAATAATCTGTGCACTTCAAAATATTCAGTCAAGAGTGTTCACACAGAATACCAAGCAAGCCTCAATATTATCAATCAATAGAATGCGTATGTGCTTGTATTGCAAAGTAGATAATATTTGTTTTCGGTAAATGATATATATTTATAAAACTTGTACAAACAATACCACAAAGACTTATATATATCACACACACACGAATATCCTTTCCTAAATATATCAATATGAACACCACAAGATATTCAAATATGTTTGAAAGTATTTTTGCAATCTCCAAACAAAAATGAACTTCCTAAGATATTGCAACTAGAGTGCAATACTTGGGATGTCACAAAGAGTCTTTCTTAGGGCAGGCTTATTGGCAAAGCCTCCTAGGAAAACTTAGGTTATGCTCTCAAAAATCGATTCAAATACACAGCAATATGAAGAGCTAACCAAAAATAAAAGACTCAATACACTTACAAATGATTTGGATAGATGAAGAGTGTAAGCTTGAGTAGGTTTTCAAAGTAATGTAAGTAGTAGGAGGCAAATATGAGTATTTGGCTTGAGAGAAAATTTTTCTTAATTTATTTGCTAATCCGTGCTTAATCCACCAAATGAAGGAGTATATATAGACATACCAAGAATTTGACCGTTGGGGACTTATTAGGAATTTTCAGAAAAGATTAATGACACTTAAGAAAATTTAACCCTGTTAAAAAAAATTTAATCGCGGTAAAAAAATCAGGGCAACCCGAGAGGTCCGGTCGACCAAAAGTAGCTCGGTCGACCGGGACTCAAGTAGCTCGGTCGACCGAGGGCATTTTGAACTAAGGGGTCGGTCGACCGGGTAAGGGCGATTTTTGAAATCTCCGAGTTTCGGTCGACCGAGGCTTTTTTGAACTGCACGGCTCGGTCGACCGAATAGTTGGGAATTCTCCCGAGGCGCTTCGGTCGACCGAGTTGTTGGAGTACAAAAGTGGTCGGTCGACCGGGGGGTCAAATAGTTGACTCACAGGTGGTTCGGTCGACCGAGGTCAAATGACCTGTAAGGGGTCGCTCGATCGGGACCGGGTCAAATAGTTGACCCAGACCGGTTTCGGTCGACCGGGCCAATTTGAACTGTTTGGTTTCGATCGACCGAAAGTGCACCAAGTGTGCATTTCGGTCCCGAATTGACCCAACTCAATCAATTTTAAGTGCCTAATAAACATATGTGCATATGTGTGTGTCCTAAGGCCACTTGGGGTCCAATTTTGAAGACACCGAAAAAGTCCGGTGTCGGTCGACCTTCGGTTGCCCGAAGGTACACTCTAAGGTCTTTCTATGGTTCGGTTTGAGCTTACAAAGTAAATCATTCATGTGATGTGTGTGAGCTTATTACAAACCAGTACCCTAATTATTATTACAGACAAAATTCACTTAGAGATATTACAATTGGGAATATGAAATTGTCTTCAAACTTTCACGTGCCCTTGAATGTATGTTAGTATAAACCTGCACATGAACTGGATATTTATTAAATACAATTGAGTTTGTCATTATCAAAACCAGGGTGTGACCTATAAGGTCAACATTCTCCCCCTTTTTGATGATGACAAACTCGATTGGCAAAACTATAGGGTTAGGGTTAAGCCTTGAGAAGGCTCCCCCTCACAAAATGAATCCAATTTTGCCTTTCTATCCATCTCCCCCTTTTGGCAACAGCAAAAAGGGTCATCGAAATTAAAGGAACAGGCTTGGATTAGGTACATTTACACAAGACTAATGTTGGTAGAGTGCCGTTTTGAAAAATTTCGGCAGAGTGCCGTTTGTAAATAGGACTTTCCAAAAATAAACCTGTGTAAGTGTAACCTGTTTGAGTTTATATTTCCTAACAGTTTATCCACAACTACTCAAACAGTTCAGTATAAGCCAATTATAGCAAATAAACTTTCAAAATGGCCATGAATTGGACAAATAATGCAATCATAGGCAATAGTCAATATGAACATGCAATAAGTGAACGTATGACATAAGCACTCAGTCAACAACCAACTTTCACAATATAAAGCAGCTCCCCCTAAATTTGTGCAAGTTATAGAATATATTAGATTATGAAGCTTCTCTATTATGCATTAAGCCTAACTCCCGTCTAATTTGTATAAATCTATCCTCAGGTAGTGGCTTAGTGAATATATCAACCCACTGTTCATTTGTGCATACAAACTCAAGAGCCACATCCCCTTTTTGCACATGATCACGAAGGAAATGATGTCTAATCTCAATGTGTTTAGTTCGTGAATGTGAGATAGGATTTTTAGAGATGTTGATTGCACTAGTATTATCACATTTAATCGGTATTGTTTCATAGTGCAATCCAAAATCCACAAGTTGTTGTTTCATATAAAGAGTTTGGGCACAACTTCTAGCTGCAATATATTCAGCTTCGGCTGTGGATAAGGCAACTGAGTTTTGTTTCTTGGAGAACCAAGAAACAAGAGATTGTCCTAAGTAATGGCAAGTGCCGCTAGTGCTTTTTCTATCAACCTTACTACCGGCAAAGTCAGCATCAGTGTAACTGACAATCTCAAAAGTAGTATGCTTAGGGTACCAAAGTCCTAACTCTATAGTTCCAACTAGATACCTAAGGATTCGTTTAACAGCTTTCAGATGAGATTCCTTAGGGTTAGCCTGAAATCTAGCACACATGCACACACTAAACATAATATCAGGCCTACTAGCAGTGAGGTATAGGAGACTTCCAATCATGCCACGGTATAATTTTACATCAACAGGGATCCCTTGTTCATCTTTATCAAGTTTTATGGAAGAGTTCATAGGTGTGCCAAGAATTTTACAATCTTCCATATTAAATTTCTTTAGCAAGTCCCTTATGTATTTAGATTGGCATATGAAAGTTCCATGATTAGCTTGCTTAATTTGTAGACCTAAGAAGAAACTAAGTTCACCCATCATGCTCATTTCAAACTCACTTTGCATGCATTTGGCAAACTCATTACACAACTCATCATTGGTTGCTCCAAAAATGATATCATCCACATAAATCTGAACGAGGAGCATATCATCATTTTTGGACTTGATGAAAAGTGTAGTGTCAATCTTGCCACGGGTAAACTCATTTTCTAATAGAAAACCACTAAGCCTCTCATACCAAGCTCTAGGAGCTTGTTTCAATCCATACAGGGCTTTAGACAACCGGTAAACATGATCGGGATATTTATGATTCTCAAAACCGGGTGGTTGTTCTACATATACCTCTTCATTGATGTAGCCATTTAAAAATGCGCTTTTAACATCCATTTGAAACAATTTAAAATTTTTAAAAGCGGCAAAGGCAAGTAGCATACGAATGGCTTCTAATCTAGCAATAGGAGCATATGTTTCATCAAAATCAATCCCTTCCTGTTGGTTGTATCCTTGGGCAACTAGTCTGGCTTTATTACTAGTTACTACCCCCATTTTCATCTTTCTTATTTCTATATACCCATTTAGTTCCAATGATGGTGTGCTCATTTGGCCTAGGAACTAAGGTCCACACTTTGCTTCTTTCAAATTGATTAAGTTCTTCTTGCATGGACATTAGCCAAGATTCATCTTCTATGGCTTCTTTAATATTTTTAGGTTCTTCTTGGGATAAGAAAGCGGAGTGGTTTACTATATTTCTCAATGATGATCTGGTGGCTACTCTGCGGGATGGTTCGCCTATGATTTGATCTATAGGATGACTTCTAATGTATTTCCAATCTTTAGGCAATTCTTGATTTCCATTCTCATTATCCTCAAGTAATTTTTCGTTTGCTTCTTGATTTTCACTTGCATTATTTTCAATGGACATTTTCTCTAAACATTTTCTAATATCAATATCATCTTCATCATCTTTGTTAGAGAATGGATTAGACTCATCAAATACAACATGAATGGATTCAATTACGGCTAAAGTTCTTTTATTGAAAACTCTATATGCTTTACTATTAAGTGCATAGCCTAGGAAGATGCCTTCATCAGATTTAGAGTCAAATTTTCCTAGATGCTCGTTATCTCTAAGCACAAAGCATTTACAACCAAATACATGAAAATAGGAAATATTAGGCTTATGGTTGTTCCACAATTCATAAGGAGTTTTATTAATTGATGGTCTAATCAACACCCTATTCATAACATAGCATGCGGTATTAATGGCCTCGGCCCAAAAATATTTAGGTAAGTTATGCTCATTCAACATAGTTCTTCCCATTTCTTGTAGTGACCTATTCTTTCTTTCAACTACACCATTTTGTTGAGGTGTCCTAGGTGCAGAAAAATTATGAGATATACCTTCTAAGTCACAATATTTTTCTATGCTTTCATTTTTGAATTCCGTGCCTCTATCACTTCTTATGTGAGTGATTTTATATCCTTTTTCATTCTGAATTCTCCTGCAAAGTTTGGTGAAATGTTCACATGATTCATTTTTATGTGCAAGAAATAACACCCATGTGAATCTAGAAAAATCGTCCACAATTACAAAAGCATAAGATTTTCCACCAAGACTTTGCACACAATTAGGCCCAAATAAATCTAGGTGAAGCAACTCCAATGGTCTAGTAGTAGATATGAATTTCTTTTTCTTAAAACTAGATTTTGTTTGCTTACCCATTTGAAATGCATCACAAATTTTGTCCTTTACAAAAGACATTTTAGGCAAACCTTTAACCAATTCTTTTCTAACAAGTTTAGACAACAAGTCCATGCTAGCATGCCCCAAACGCCTATGCCACAACCAACTAGCTTCATTTATAGCAGAAAAACATGTTACTTGTTGCGAAGCTAAATTATCAAGAGATGTAGTGTAAACATTTTCATGTCTCTCAGCAGTAAAGAGTACTTTGTGGTCTGTTTTATTTTCTACTATGCATTTGTCATTCTCAAATGATACTTTATATCCTATATCACACAATTGACTTATGCTAAGTAGATTATGTTTCAATCCATCAACCAACAGAACATTATCGATAGTAGGAGAGGAATCCTTACCAACCTTACCTACCCCGACGATGCGTCCTTTGGCATTGTCACCAAATGTCACGTAGCCTCCATCCTTGGGAACAATTGAAGTGAATTTTCCCTTGTCACCGGTCATGTGTCGTGAGCACCCACTGTCTAAGTACCACCGGTCCTTGGATGGGGATGATTTTAGACATACCTGCAAAATAAGCTAAGTGACTGATGCTGGTCCCCAAATTTTATTGGGTCCATGGGGGTTAGTAGCAGGGTCTCCTTTAACTACCCATACCTTTCTGATTTTAGCATGCTTATTCCTAAGTGGACAATCAAATTGAATGTGACCAATCTGTTTGCATTTAAAACATTTCAGTCTACACTTAGGTTCTTTAGGAGGGATATGAGATTTTGATTCTCGTGTAAAATGTCCTAAGTAAAGATTAGGTCGTCTAATATTTTCAATGCCATTAAAACCAAGACCCTCTTTACTTAAAGAATTTCTTTGGGCACCAAGTAGTTTTTCAAAATTTTCTTTGCCCTTTGTGAATTTAAAAATGATTGTGGAGCTATCATCCACTTTCCTCTCAAGCTCAACAATAGTAGTATCCTTTTCTTTTAAAATAGATGCATGAGAGGTTTTTGCCATATTAAACAATTTAGACCAATTGTCACATTTCTTTTTCAAATTTTCATTCTCTTTGGTCATTTTGCCCAATAATTTTGAAACACGGATATATTCAAATTGCAATTGTCTAAATGTAGGCATGCTGTCAGAATCACAATCATCAGATGAACAATAAGAAGATGAAGAACTAGAAGACGATACCTCATCCCCGTGTGCCATTAAGCACCAGTTAGCGACCTCCGTGTCACTATGATCCGAGTCTGAGTTGCTGCTGCTGAATTGATCCCATGAAGTCCCAGCCTTCATGGCTCTTTTATTTTTCTTAGCCTCCTTTTTCAGAAGTGGGCAGTCGGGTTTGATGTGCCCCATTTTGTTGCAGTTGTAGCATGTAGGAGCATTTGATTTTTCCTTTCTTTTGCTGGACTCTCCCTTCTCATTAGTGGAGTCTCTATATTTTTTAAATGGCTTTCTGTTCTTCCTGAAGAATCTACTAAACTTTTTAGTTAGCATAGCCATTTCCTCATCAGTGTCAGACTCACTATACTCACTAAAAGTGTCGTTAGATGCTTTTAGTGCAGTCACCTTCTTAGCCCTGTTATGCTCATTGAGTCTTTCATTTATGGACAGTTCATAAGTGATTAAGGAACCTATCAATTCGTCTAAGCTCATGGCCTTAAGGTCTCTACCCTCAGCAATGGCCGTAGCCTTAGCTTCCCAAACAGGAGGCAAGCCTCTAAGGATCTTACTAATCATTTCATATGTGGGATATGTCTTTCCTAATGCATGCAGTGAGTTTATGATGTGTGTGAATCTAGTGTACATGCTCTGAATGGACTCACCTACATTCATCCTAAAGGCCTCATACTCACTGGTCAACATATCTATCCTACTGTCTTTCACATCTCTAGTACCCTCATATGTGACCTCTAATTTATCCCATATTTCTTTTGCAGTTGAACATGCCATAATCCTGTTAAATTCATTCACATCAAGACTACAATATAAAATATTCATAGCAGTGGCATTAAGACTAACGGCTTTCATATCATCATCATCATATTCATCCTCAGTCTTAGGAACCCTAGCTGCACCCTCAATTCTCATAGGGACATAGTTTCCCTTAGAGACAATCCTCCACACCTTCCAATCAGTATTCTGAAGGTAGATGCGCATCCTCTGTTTCCAGAAGGTGTAATTAACACCGCTAAAAACAGGAGGTCGTGTGGAAGATGGTCCCTCAGGGAAAGGGGTCACGGAGCTATGAGCCATATGTGAACTTTGTGCAAAATAACAATCAGTCTATGCAACCTCGCTCTGATACCAATTGTTAGCTTTACCGTGATCCCAAGAGGGGGGGTGAATTGGTATTTTTAAATTTTACCTTCTAAGTATTCCTCCTAGCAGCAGTATGTTCACAAGCCTAGGGTCAATCTAGTGCAAATGATGTAAATGTGCCAGAGATCAGATGAAGCAGTTTAAACAATCACACAAGTATCAGAAAGCAGTAAAGAGAAGATGACACGCGGATATGTTATCGAGGTTCGGCCAACCGCCTACGTCCCCGCCTTGGCTAACCAGCACAAGGATTATCACAATACCTTGCTCACTTAAACGGGTGGAGCGTCACCTATACAAACCAGGTCAAATTACCACAGGGCTGACCTCAACCTTAACCAGGTCAATTAGCGGGGCTGACCTCAACCTTTACACCAATCCTTACCGGGCTGGATTACCGCCCCCTCATGCCATGCCTGGAATCTCTCAGATATACAATCAAAGGTACAATACACTTGTACTTTCAAGTAAAGCAGATATGTACCACAAATGCGCACAAACACAAACACCACAAGTGATTTAAAATGTAAGCTCTGTGTGGTCTAAATATGTCAATCTCTCAACTATGTTTTCTATCAGTGTAACACGTACGTGAGAGTGTCAATAATAATCTGTGCACTTCAAAATATTCAGTCAAGAGTGTTCACTCAGAATACCAAGCAAGCCTCAATATTATCAATCAATAGAATGCGTATGTGCTTGTATTGCAAAGTAGATAATCTTTGTTTTCGGTAAATGATATATATTTATAAAACTTGTACAAACAATACCACAAAGACTTATATATATCACACACACACGAATATCCTTTCCCAAATATATCAATATGAATACCACAAGATATTCAAATATGTTTGAAAGTATTTTTGCAATCTCCAAACAAAAATGAACTTCCTAAGATATTGCACTAGAGTGCAATACTTGGGATGTCACAAAGAGTCTTTCTTAGGGCAGGCTTATTGGCAAAGCCTCCTAGGAAAACTTAGGTTATGCTCTCAAAAATCGATTCAAATACACAGCAATTTGAAGAGCTAACCAAAAATAAAAGACTCAATACACTTACAAATGATTTGGATAGATGAAGAGTGTAAGCTTGAGTAGGTTTTCAAAGTAATGTAAGTAGTAGGAGGCAAATATGAGTATTTGGCTTGAGAGAAAATTTTTCTTAATTTATTTGCTAATCCGTGCTTAATCCACCAAATGAAGGAGTATATATAGACATACCAAGAATTTTGACCGTTGGGGACTTATTAGGAATTTTCAGAAAAGATTAATGACACTTAAGAAAATTTAACCCTGTTAAAAAAAATTTAATCGCGGTAAAAAAATCAGGGCAACCCGAGAGGTCCGGTCGACCAAAAGTAGCTCGGTCGACCGGGACTCAAGTAGCTCGGTCGACCGAGGGCATTTTGAACTAAGGGGTCGGTCGACCGGGTAAGGGCGATTTTTGAAATCTCCGAGTTTCGGTCGACCGAGGCCTTTTTGAACTGCACGGCTCGGTCGACCGAATAGTTGGGAATTCTCCCGAGGTGCTTCGGTCGACCGAGTTGTTGGAGTACAAAAGTGGTCGGTCGACTGGGGGGTCAAATAGTTGACTCACAGGTGGTTCGGTCGACCGAGGTCAAATGACCTGTAAGGGGTCGGTCGACCGGGACCGGGTCAAATAGTTGACCCAGACCGGTTTCGGTCGACCGGGCCAATTTGAACTGTTTGGCTCGGTCGACCGAAAGTGCACCAAGTGTGCATTTCGGTCCCGAATTGACCCAACTCAATCAATTTTAAGTGCCTAATAAACATATGTGCATATGTGTGTGTCCTAAATCCACTTGGGGTCCAATTTTGAAGACACCGAAAAAGTCCGGTGTCGGTCGACCTTCGGTTGCCCGAAGGTACACTCTAAGGTCTTTCTATGGTTCGGTTTGAGCTTACAAAGTAAATCATTCATGTGATGTGTGTGAGCTTATTACAAACCAGTACCCTAATTACTATTACAGACAGCCTAATTACTATTACAGACAAAATTCACTTAGAGATATTACAATTGGGAATATGAAATTGTCTTCAAGCTTTCACGTGCCCTTGAATGTATGTTAGTATAAACCTGCACATGAACTGGATATTTATTAAATACAATTGAGTTTGTCATTATCAAAACCAGGGTGTGACCTATAAGGTCAACATATACCAATTAAGTGTGACAACACGAGTGCGATAAACGTATCTAAAAATCCTATTTCACACTCAAGAACTAAGCACATTGACATAAGACATCATTTTTTAAAAGATCATGTTCAAAAAGAAGATATAACTCTTGAATTCATCAATACAAATGATCGATGGGCTGATATCTTCACTAAACCTCTTTCAGAAGACAGATTCATAAGAATTAGAAGAGATCTTGGTCTATTACATAGTAGAGAAATTGTCTAAAGAATCAAAATTTCATAAAAGATCAACAGTCACCCAACTGACCAAAGACCTAGCCGACTGACTAAACAAATACATGAGAAGAGTGTTACAGTCAGCAGCCTGACCCAAGACCCAGCCAACTAGTTGAGCTATTTTTTCTGAAATAGGGACCAGTCAGCTAACTGACCCTGAAGTTAGCTGATTGACTGACAGAAAAACCTTAAACTTGTTTATAAAAACTTGTGTCATTTTAGTGTTCATTGAACTAACCTAGCATTTATTCTCACCTGTGCTCCCTTCTCTCCCTTTCCTCAATTCCTCCTAATCCAAAAATCCAACAAATCTTGTCTTCCATTTCCAAAATCTAACATTGCCTTAGAAAATCCAACATCGGTTTTCCATAGAAAAGTTCCAAAATGCCAAGAATCAAGTCTGTAGGAAGTAAGAAACCCTCCACCTCATCTCAATTTGTGGAAGATTCTTCGATCGAGTAATGGCTTGTAGCCCCACACACCAAGAGCTTTTATCGATATCATCTAAGCACGACAAATCCAATCCTAGGTAAAATCCTTGATGCTTTATTTTTCATATCTGAATTCCCACATATAATTTCCTTATTTGAGGCCCTAGGATGGAAAATTTTCATTCTCTATCAAGCCAATGGACACTTCCTAAACTTGTTAAAATTTTCTATGCAAATCTTGTTAAGTAAGAAAATGGACTTTCTACCAAGGTGATGGGAAAATCCATCTCTCACTTCCGAATTCCTTGCAAAAATCTTTATAATCACCAAATGAGATTTTGAATGTCCTTCTTTTAGTACTTATTGGATTTTAGAACATGGCTTCACTCCAAAAGAATTCCTTCCCTTGATATTGGACACAAAGCCTATTTCTTTTGACAATCCACCGCTCCGCAAACATTTGAATCTTCAAGCTCAAATTTTACAAAAAATCATCACATATAATATACTTCGTCAAGCTAGATCACACATGTATATCTGCAATGCACAATGCTTTGTCCTCTGGTGCTTGCTGAAGAGCAAGAAACTAGACTTACCAAGTCTTATGCTTCAATGGATGATATCTCAGGTGGAAGCATGACGAGTCACCCTTCCCTATGGAGGAGTTTTAAACCAACCTTTTGCAAAACTCCAAGTATCCTCACCTTTTGATTTCTTTGTGAAACACACCCATTATGACATTTTCGATTTCATAACTCTCAAATTAATGGGTTATGAGAAGTTTGAGGATGGTTAGATTTTAAAGGGAAGTGGAAGTCAAGTACAACAACCCCTTGTTACTACTACTCCCGCATGGTTTAATCCGTTCTATCAAAATTTCAACACTCTCAGTCAAACCATGAAAACTGGGCTTCAATCCTTCCAAACCAACTTTTCTTCCCTTCAAGACAAGTACTCCTCACTTGATGAACTTTTGAGCCAAATTGAGAAACATTTAGCCAGTTCCTCTCATACTGCCGATCCTATGGATATCAGTTTAGCTCCTGCCAGTGATGATGGGAGTAATGACAAGGACTCCACGGAAGGAAGTGAGGATGATGATAAGGAAAAAATTGAAGAAAAGCAATACTCAAAAGAAGAAGAATGAAATAAAGAGAAAGAAGAAAGGAATGAAGAAGAAGTAGATGATCATCCTACTGATCAAAGCTGATGTTTTTACTATTCTTGAACTTAAAAACCTGAATCTTGTAACTTTTTTACTGTAATTTGGTAAGACAAAACACTTCGTTTGGTTGCTCTACTTAATATGACTTGAGTCTTTCCCCTTGTTTTGAATGATGTCCAACGGGGGAAAATGTAACATCCTCAAATTTCTTACCATATTTTTTTAATGTATGTATATATATATATATATATATATATATATATATATGTGTGTGTGTGTGTGTGTGTGTGTGTGTGTGTTAACTGTTCTGATACCCTTTTCTATGGAACTTGAGCCTCGGAAGGCAGCGGGGTGAATCTGAGTATAAAATCATACCTATGTAGCAAAAATGTAATAAATACATCTATACACATCATACAATACTAGAAATCGGTATTTCTATACTATAACTTTACAATACATCTATCTCCAAAATAGCTATCCCAAAATACAAAATCTTACACAAACTTACCCTCTAAACCATGGTAATCAATATACTCTTTATCCACGAGTATGATCTACTCGCCCAGCTGGCTCACCTAAAAAATGTTAAAGTCATAGGGTGAGTCGATGCTCAATAAGTGGAAATAAGCTATTACTAGTGTGTGACAACTAAGTTAAGAATACTTTTTAAATAACAAACGAACTGTAATACAATAATAAATCTGTAAAGCATATATTTTCTTTTCACAATTTAAAATACAACTGTATCATCTGTGTTTTTATACTTTTCATACTGCTAATATCATACTATACTCACCATATACTGAAAAGTTGTATACATATACATAACTTTGTTTTATCCCTAGAACTCTGTATGTCATGATTTGACCCCTCATGATAGGGTTTTGCGGCCCGTAGGCGGGACTTAATCTGGTCGGCCCTCCAGGCAAGTCAATATACTCTACACTACCTTAGCCCAACCAAACTGCATCCACTTCTAAGCTCGAGACTAACTGCTATCTCGTCAAACCGGCTCCCTCCACCCAATGAACTGGGGAGCTGCATACTCTCTGAGCACGGTCAATGGTACCCACATACTATCTGAGATATGTGGTTGCACTTTATCTGTATATAGCAGTGGTACAGTGCTCTATATTCTTTATCTGTATCTGCTAGTATTCTTTCCTCAGGGATCTGATACTATATATATACACATATATACTCTTTTACTATTTTCATTATGTTTCCAAAATTACCATAACGCTATCTTTCTGTACTATAAATGCTGTAATCTACGTATACTGTATCTGTAGCATCTTGATGCTATCTCTATATATCTGTCTGTATACTCTGTCTATATATTTTTTCTATATACTCTCTATGTTATGGTAATAAGGAACATGGCATACTATAAACATTGTATATATTGTTCTGTATAAAGTTGTTATATATATTGATGAGTAAAATTGTATACATATATATATGTGTATATATATATATATATATATATATATCAATTTTATGAAACTATTGGAATAAAAGTTGTATATGCATGCATATCATTTTGTATAATCTCTGTGAATATATAACTATATCTATATGTTCTGTATAACTCCATATACTGGAAAAACTATATAAATTGTATATACTATCTACATCTTTGTATTCAGTATAGTATGATACACTGTAAGAACTGCATAAGTTCTTCATCACATAAATATCCACTCAGGCCACACAAGCATTTAAAACTCATATTCTGTAATACTAGGTAATAAGCTGGTATATACATATGTGTAAAATCTCTGTTGACATTATAACAATTCCTAGCATAACATATTTCCCTTACCTTAACTCTGAAAAGCCCCTACTAAATTCTAGCCCTATACCCGTAGAGTTCCTAACTCAACATCCTGAAAACAATATACCCCAGAACAAAACATCAGTATTTTCTTACCTACAACATTTCGTATAACTATGAGAAAAACATAATCTGAATAAAATGTCTTACCTTAAATTTGGGATGATTTTCAAATCGACTTCCCCCACGATTAGCTCCGGCAGACTTGCAGAGAACTTTTCTAGAAGCGTTGTGGTGGCCTCAGATATTCAATCCCACGAGAAACAGAGCCGGAATCGAAGAGAGAAGGGGTGGAAGACGTATTTAGAGAGAGAGAGAGATAGGCATTTCTTGCGCCAATTCTCATAAAAAATTAGGGTTTTGGCAATTTATAGCCTTGGGTTCACCGACGAGACACGTCATCTCATCGACGAGTCTTTAAGGAATTTTTTCAATAAACTTCCTCCCTTGTCGATGAATTTCAGGCTACCCCAAAACCTCTCTCAGTATTTTCTGGTCGACGAAGCTCGCCCTCGTCGACGAGGTCCTATTGTACCCTTATCAACGAATCCTATGTATTCATCGACTGCCTCCTTCTGTTACTATTTCCATTTTTCTCCCTCTTTATTATTTAAATATCATTATTTTTCGAGTCGTTACAGAGAAATTGAGAAAAGAAAATATGTCATGTTAAGTAGTTAAGTATGTATTTAGAAAGATGTCATGAGATGAAATAGAATGTTAAGTATGTATTTAGAATATTGAAATGCTATCTTAAATATGTTTGAGCTTATGATGAGTGATGTTGAGTACATTATTTGCATATTGAATATCTTTGACTTTGACTTTGAGCAAATTGACTATACGTATTTGATGTCACATGCTTAAAATATTGAAAGAATGCTTATAGTAAGGATTAGCTTTTTCAAAGAAGCATTCATCTTTGCTCCTCGTTTGTCATCATCAAAAAGGGGGAGATTATTGGCCTAACTAGGCTTTTCAATCTTATTTTTATGATAACAAATGAAGGATATTTTAACATGCGTTGTTGAGTGACTTTATTTTAGGATTAAGTAAAACTACACTCATGTTTGTCATGGAAGCAAGTTGGAAATCAAAGCAAATCAAGTGAAAGTTACTCAGAGTATTGAAGCAATAGAAGACAAATGAAAAGCTTAAAGGCTGAGTGGGACTTGAAGTCAAGCTAAATCTCAAGTGACTTGAAGAATTAGTGCTCAATGAGTTTTGTAAGTACTTCAATTCAATACTATTTAGAAATATAAAGCCCTTTAGGATGCAAAGACTTAGAGACTAGTTCTTTAAAAAAATATCCTTGAAAATGATTTTGAAAAGTTATAATTGAGTCTTTCAAAATTGCTGTTTGATCAAAAGCTTTGGTTCTAATTTGCAACTAAGTTTTCTCTATCTATAAGAAAGAACCTTTGGTGACATCTAAATCTTGAGTTTCATATTTTCTATTTAGAATTTGCTTTGAAGTATATTAAGTTCTCTAACTTGTACAAATTTGCTCTATTTTGAGAGTGTTCTTGTACGTAGATTCTTATTTCCATTTAAAAGTTCTTTGACGATTCAAGATTGATTTGGATCGTTGGACCAAGCGTGGGCTGTTGCTTGGAGAGGTTTCTCTTCCTGAAAAAATAGGTTATTTGTAATGGTTTTGTTCCACCCAAAATGGAACAGGTATAGTGGAATCTTTAGGTGGTTAGCCTAAGGCGAGGACATAGGTTAAGGACAAGCCGAACCTTGTAAAAACACCAGTGCCACTCTCTTTCCCTTATTCTCTTTAAATTCCAGCAAAAATATAAAATTGTGTGGATGTTGTAATTCTCTCAATCATAAAAAAAACATGTATTGGAAATTAAATAAACCAAAGCTTAATTTGTTATTGGGCTTTCAAAAACTGAAAAGGAGTACGTTGGTTAATCAATACTTTGCGGAAACCGTAAGGGAGTATGTTGATTGGTTAACCACCCAAAACCTATTAACTGAAGGTTTATTTGAATTTTGATTTTAGAAAGAGTGATTGGATGTTATTTTGATTATCAATTGAAAGGTTGATTACATTATCTACAAGGCTTACATATTCATATGCACAGGGCTGCAAACAATCAAGCTGAATATTGCCAAAAGAATTGCAAAGCATATATTGATTGGTTACTTATACAGTGGTTGATTGGTTTGAGTAGTTGATTGATTGTTTATTTGTGATGTGGTTGTAGATTGAATAAAATACTTAAGCCGCTGTGTGATTGTTTAAATAAGTCAATAAATCTTTGAAAGAATTATAAAAGGTTAAGATTTCATAAAAGGATTTAAAAGAAATTTTAATAACACAATTCACCCCCCTCTTTGGCCTACACCTTAGTTTTCAAAACTACATTGAGGTTATCATATCTTATCATACTGCATGGTGTTGATTATATTGGTACAAATATGCTTGTCTAAGAAGCATATATTTTGTGCACATCTTGTATTATGATTTGGTTGTATTCCAGGCTTGGCCTAAGGGGGTGTTAATCCAACTCAGAAGGATTGGTTGCAAAGGTTGAGGTTAGCCTAGTTTTAATTTGACCTAATTGTATTTCGGTGCCGCTCCATCCGTGAAGTGAGACTTAGTGGAATCCTTATGCTTGTGAGCCAAGGCGAGGATGTAGGTACATTTGCCGAACCTCGATAACACATATGGTGTCCTACTTGCTTTACTGTGCATGCTTGAGTAATTTACTTGTGAAATTTAAATTCAACTACATTTATTGATTCATCTTATTATCTACCTTAGATTGACCCCTTGGATTGTGCAATACCTGCTGGATATTTGACCTAAGAGGGAAAAATTTTAAAATACCAATTCACCCTCTCTTGGGATTACAGTAAAGCTAACAAGCACATCTTTCCTTCTTACCTTGTCCTCTACATGGATTCGAGTTATCAATATCTCAAGAGACATATCCTTCTACTTGTGACACATGTGCTTTTGGAATTCTCTCTAAGATGGAGGTAAGTTGTTAATCATTCCATCCACAACAAGACTGTATCCAATCTTGATGCCTTTAGATGTAACTTCATCCACTATCATCTAGAAATATTGTGCTTGCGTTACAGCTGATTTTCCATCCACCATTTGATAGTGGAAAGTCGGCTAACTACATATTTCTTTGCCCTTCCTTCCTTGGTATCATTCTTATTCTTCAAAGCCTTCCATATTTTCTTTTCAGAGGAATAAGTAGTATCACAATAATCATAAAAATGATCAGCCATACAATTTAAAATATAAAATTTACATTTATACTCATCCTTTTCGTATTGTTTCAAATTTTCGTGATGTTCAGCTAAACTATCTTCGTTTATGTTGTCGGGATTGATTTTCTTGGGTTGCTTCTCAATAAGAGCATAAGCAACCTTATGGAGACTAAGGTAGAAGAGCATCTTACATTTCCATCTCTTGAAGTGGGCTCCTTTAAATTGAAAGGGCTTGTTGAGATTTCCAATATTTTCATTAGGCATTTCAACTATAGTTTCTATATTTTTTTTCTTAAATTTCCTCAAAATTGTTAGGAAATACAATACAACTAAATAAAAACATAAATACAAATCAAACACGAACACAAATATAAACACGATTCAAAATAAAGTTAAGACACAAATATCTCGCTTTCTTTAAGAATATTCAAGTCCTCTATGATCTTTTCTTGTCTCTCTCTTTTTTTTTTTTTTGTAGCTTAGCCCATGAACTGGTGCAACAAAACTTCACTTTGACTCATCTCCCCGAGAATACAGTAGCCCTATTTGAATCATATTACAGCATAGTGTATCAGTTATACTAGTTTTGTTAGTTGGTTTTCATTCGATTTTTCTTGTTTCTTCTATTTTCTTTCTTTTCAATCTTCTTCCTTTGGTTACATATACAGAGACTTCAGTTTGTAAAATGAGTATGAGAGAAATATTAGAAAGTTGCTTTCTCCTTTGTTCAAATTCAATCTGCTACACACTATGTTTCATGGTATCAGAGCAAAAAAGAAAAGAAAGCTGCGTAGCATCTTTGCCATGTCCACTTCTTCCATTTCAATGAATAATACAAGTGAAGAAAACAATCCATACCACTTACAAAGTGGTTATTCATCGGGTACAATGCTAGTTTCAAATGTCCTCACTAGGGAAAATTGTCATAGTTGGACTACATGATGATGGCCTTGAAGGCAAAGAACAAGATTGGTTTTGTGAATGGAACAATAGTTCGTTCAACTTCAATAGATGCTTCAAATGCACTATGGGAAAGATGCAATAACATGGTTTCTTCTTGGATCATCAACTCAGTATCAAGAGAAATTGGAGCCAACATCATTTGCTCCCACACTGGTACGGATTTGTGGCAAGATCTCAAGAACAGGTTCATGCTAGGAAATGGGGCAAGAATTTTTCAACTTCGAAAGGATTTATCAATGTTAGTTCAAGAAAACATGTCGGTAAGAGATTACTATACAAAATTTTTATGAGATGAATTAGTTGACTATAATCAGATTCCTACTTGTTCTTGTGGTGTACTAAGAACTTGTAATTGTGATGTTATTTGGGAATTCTTGAAATACCAGGATAAACAACATGTCATTCAATTCTTAATGGGATTGAATGAAATTTTTTGTCACATTAGAGGGCAGATTCTAAAGATGGAACCCCAACATGAAATAAATAAAGTTTTTTCTTTAATGGTACAAAAAGAAAAAAAAAAAAAGAGAAGTCTACAAACCTGGGGGTCATTGACATAGTTGCTCTTATGAGTAAAATGCCAGAATCAAATTTTTCAGGCCACAAATTTGCTTCTGGAAATCAGTAACCAAGGAGAGAAAAATTGTTTTGCACTCATTGTGGTTTGAATAATCACACAGTTGACAAATGTTATAAAATACATGGCTATCCTCCAGGTTTTAAATTCAGTAATCCTTGATAGAAAGGAAAATCTTCATCAACTAATCAAGTTACAAGCCATCCTCTTGATACAACCTTTGAATCTTATAATAACTTGCCCTTCTCTCAAGAGGACTGTTAGAAATTATTAGCTCTAATCCACTCACAACCTGATAAACCCATCAGCCATCAAACAGTCAATGTTATTTCTACTAATCCTCCACAAAATACCCAAGGTATAATACTTTCTAGTTTTTTTTTGAATTGTTCAGTAACTTCATCAACATCTCAGCATCATTGGATTGTAGACACTGGTACTACAAACCATATAATAAAAGTTTCTCTTTCAATCTAGTTCATGCTGATATATGGAGACCATTTTCTATTCCAGCTCATAATGGTTCTAGATATTTTCTTACTTCAGTGGATGATCATTCTAGATTCAATTGGACATACTTAATAAAAAGGAAATTGCAAGTTCAAAATATTTTTATTGCCTTTTATAATCTGGTTGAAACACAGTTTGAGACAAAAATAAAATGTGTAAGATTTGACAATGGTTTAGAGTTCAACATGATAATTTTTTTTTTTTCATTCAAAAGGAATTTTGCATCAAGTATCATGTGTAGAAACACCTCAACAAAATTCTATAGTTGAGAGAAAGCATCAACATCTTTTAAATGTAGCAAGATCTTTAAAATTTCAATCAAACATGACTTTGATTTTCTGGGGAGAATGCATACTCACTACAACATATCTTATCAATAGACTTCCATCCTTAATTTTGAATAACAAATCTCCTTATGAAATTTTGTATAATTCGGTTCCAGCATATAAACATTTAAAATTTTTTGGATGATTATGCTGTGCATCAACTCTTATCCATTCGAGATCAAAATTTTCTTCAAGAGCAAGACAATGTATCTTTATAGGGTATCCATCTGGTATTAAAGGCTATAAACTCTATAACTTGGAACATAAATTTTTTTTTTGTTTCTCAAGATGTCATATTTCATGAATCTGTATTTCCTTTCTCTTCTAATTTCAATAGGACTTCTAGACATGACATTTCAATTCAATCAAAAACCATTTCATAAAATCTAATTCCAATTCTCCTTAAGCCAGTTTTATATTTCTCTGAGCATATTTCATTTCTTGAACCATTGTCATCAACAATTCCTCTTGTTCCATCTATTCCTCCAATACAAATATACCCTTACATGATGCAAATCAATTTCCACCATTTCAAAATTCCACTCGACAATACAGAATGCTTGGTTATCTGCAATAATATCATTGCAACTTAGCTACTTCTGCTTCTCAATCATCTCCCAGGGATCCTGCTTTTTATTTCAGGTAGCTTTTATTTCAGATACTACACATAGTATTTCTAAAATTCTTTCTTGTTTCAGATTAGCTAATTCACATAGAGCATTTTCTATTTCTTTTTTTTATAATTTTGAACCTTCATTTTATCAAGTTGTTCAGCATGCTCATTGGAGAGATGCTATGTCTGCAGAATTATTTGCATTAGAAATGAATAATACTTGGATTCTCACATCATTACCACCTCATAAAACTCCTATAGGGTGTAAGTGGGTTTATAAAACAAAATATAATTCTGATGGTTCAATAGAGAGACATAAGGCACGACTGGTTACTAAAGGTTATACTCAATTGGAAGGTTTAGATTTTTTTTTGAGACATTTTACCTATTGCAAAAATGGTTACTGTAAGGTGTATCTTATCACTTGCTGCAATACACAATTGACATTTATTTCATCTTGACGTCAATAATGTTTTTTTGTATGGAGACTTAGATGAGGAAGTTTTTATGAAGCCACCTCCAAGTTATCTTCGCAAGGGGGATAAAAGAGTGTGTTAGTTGCAAAAATCTTTGTATGGCTTGATGCAAGCCTAAAGGCAGTGGAATTCTAAATTTACTTCTCTGTTGTTTACATTGGGTTTCTTCACAATCTAAGGCTGATTATTCTTTGTTCATTAAGAAAGATGGAAATTCTTTCATTGCCTTGCCGCTGTATGTCGATGATATACTCTTAGCTAGCAGTGATCTAGCCCTCCTTCAACAGGTTAAAAGCTCACTAAGTGCTCAGTTTAGGTTGAAGGATATGGGGCCTGCAAAATTTTTTCTTGGAATGGAGATAGCCCGATCGAACAAAGGCATATCTTCGTCTTAAAGAAAATATTGTTTAGAGTTAATTTTAGATGCTCGATTGCAAGTTGCAAAATCTATTTCATTTCCTATGGATCCTCATACCAAATTATCCAAATATATGGGTGACTTGGTAGATGATATTATAGCTTATCGAAGACTTATTGGAAGGTTATTCTATTTGACTCACACCAGACCATATATTACGTTTGTTGTGCATCATCTTAGTCAATTTTTGGATACCCCTCGCATTCCTCATTTACATGCTGCTATGCGAATCTTGCAATATCTAAAATTTGCTCCTGGTCAAGGTTTATTTTTTCCATCTTCATCTGAGGTTCATATAAAAACTTTTTTAGACTCAGATTGGGCTAGTTATTTGGACACTCGCAGATCCATCAGTGGATATTGTGTTTTCATTGGAGATTCTCTTATTTCATGGAAGTCTAAAAAGCAACAAACCATCTCACGTTCTTCAGCAGAAGCTGAATATAGATCAATGGCATTCACAACTTGTGAGATTATTTGGATAAAAAATTTACTTTCTTACTTGCATCATTCACATCATCAACTAGCTCTCTTATTTTGTGATAATCAAGCAGCACTTCACATAGCAGCTAATCCAGTTTTTTATGAGAGAACTAAACATATTGAAATCAACTGCCATTTGATTCGAGAGAAATTGCAAGAGGGTCTCATTACTACTTTACATGTTTCTTCTACTCATCAAATTGCAAATTTAACGACTAAACCTTTAGGTTATCAACCTTTTGCATTACTTTTATCCAAGATGAATGTGCACAATATTTACACATCATCTTGAGGGGGACTATTACAGCATAGTGTAGTAGTTATTTTAGTTTTGTTAGTTGGTTTTCATTCTGTTTTTCTTGTTTCTTTTGTTTTCTTTCTTTTCAATCTTCTTCCTCTGGTTATATATGCAGAGGCTTCAATTTGTAAAATGAGTATGAGAGAAATAACAGAAAGTTGCTTTCTCCTTTGTTCAAATTCAATCTGCTACACACTCTGTTTCAAATCATATGACTCAATCCAGTTCTACACAAGTGAAAACGTCTAAAGATCCACAAAGAACACCTTTCTAAAGTTGTCAAACTCTCTATACTTGGAGGATAAGATAGTTTGATAATAGTCATATGAAGGTATTTGCATGTAGAGATGTATCTTAGAGCCAATACCTTAGGGTATATATAGGAATACAAGTGCTAAAAATAAGGTCCAATTAATATATTGAATTTAAGAAACACAAAAAACTAAAACCTAAATAAATAGATATCTAACCCTAATGTATGCTCTTTCTAAAGATTTAATTAAATAAGAGTCTTACTTCAAGGTACATTCCTTTTCCAAGGATTCAATTAGCTAAACATCTAACTCTAAGATACATTCCCTTTCCAAGGACTTAATTAAATAAGGTCTAATTCCAAGATGGTTCTTCTTTTCTAATATAATATTAAAATAAACTAACATATATATATATATATATATATATATATATATATATATATATATATATCTACGCATACACACCCACAACAAAGTCTTTCTGCAAGACAACTATATATGTCCAACGTTTTACGAGTTTGCTCGGCTTGCCATTATTTCCTACTGTCGAAGAATCTGTACAATTAATCTACCCGCATGACCATTGTTTCTTGCTGTCGAAGAATCTATACAATTAATTTTTTAGAACTTGTCCACACCAGCATTGGGTAATAATACACAATCATATATATATATAGAAGAATCGAGACAATTAATTTTTTTAGAACTTGTCCACACCAGCATTGGGTAATAAAACACAATCATATATATATATATATATATATATATATATGTTGTTGTTACTAATATTATTATGAGCTACCTTTGAGACACTTGTTTAACAACCCTAATGATGGGAAACCTAGTGCACTTTACTTCTAGTAGAAATGCATCAGATATAGAATGATTTAATCCAATAGTGAATACGAAGAATTTTTTTTTAAATTTCCACTAAAAACAAATCAGCAGTGAGAATCGAGAGATTATATGATGACTAAAACTAAGCTCCAAATGAATTCAACTGCACATCAAAACTATTGGTACATGTCTTTCAAGTAAGAGTATATTATAGATAATATGTAACCTTTAATTATCATCTATACAAAGTTATAAATATATGTTTGTATATATATATATATGTGTGTGTGTGCGCGTGTGTTGAACACGTTCAAGACACATGCATAGAAACTTTCAGCGTTCATGTCACATATGCAATGAGTTTCCCATTTTTTGAGCTGTTTATGGCAGTCCATTATCATCATATCATAAGCTCCACGGCTAACGAACAATGAGTAGCTAGCACACAAAAGACAGCTTCTTTTTTCTCACTCATGCAACAGTATATTCAAGGTAGTTCTTAAATATTATTAAATGCCAACCTTCTCTATATTATCCTCACGGAATTTGATCATGTTTTTACTTTTCAATATACTCTAACTTTGACGCCAGGCTTTCATATGTATATGGCAGACAGGCAGGGTGAGTAACTCAAGTAACTTTAAATCAAGGTTTCCAAATTGATTGATGCGTTTAGCTTGGTTAAATATTCTCAGGATAAAGTGATCCTCCCTACCGTCAGTCTCATATTACATATTGCTTTCCACCTTCCATGCATATCATCCTTCGCCACCCTTGACTCAGATAGCCAGGGAAAAAAAATAAAAAAAATATGAAGATAAGAAATGGCATGGGCTAACCTAGCAGCTTGATAAATATTTTAACTCGGCCAAAAGCCAAGAGCCAGTAGTTCTGAGTCACGAAGCACATATATTAATCAACTAGTGGCCTGGGGGTGATGGATATATATGATCATTCGCTAAAGATAGAAGAATGGGATCAGCGCGTGCATTAAGATATGAGATCTTACATGAGTGAAAACAAGGTCATTGCTCACAAACAGAACAACAGACCATTAGGCGCGCGCTTGAATTTGAACGAACCCATTTCAGCTATTACAATTGGTTCCCATAATATAACTTTGAATGGAACTGCAAAATAGACTTCATACACTTATAAAATTCGTGTTATTCGAATTCTATACACATCCGCATTTCATAGTAAAATTTCAAAATAATTATTCTCTTATTCTTTCCCTACTTAATCAATTGAGGTCCATTAATTGTACTCTGAGCAGAGAGGTAACTCAGTCATCTCCCATTTAATTTCCTTTCCGTCCTCTGCTAAAGTTAATTTAATAAAATCAAACATGAAACTGCAAAATTTTAACTATTTAATATTTTTTTATCTGTTTCATATTTGTCAGCATAACAGTTTTTTTTTAGTAATTTGAAAGTGATAGCATCTAAATTATTTCATTTTGCGAATGGTCGATATTGTTGAGTGAATAGAACTTCTATATATTATGGTTATATTGTGAGGGTTAGGTGGTGAAAGGGAAACCCACTACATGGTGATGGAATTGAAGTCCGTGGTATGGTTGAAGAGGAGTTGGACTCCACTTTTATGCGCATGATTTGAAGAAGACTGATGATGATACTGAATGGGGACACCAATAGCAACATGCTTCCAAGCCATGAAAACCTCTCCAGCTCTTTCAGACGTGTAAAGAAGGGCTCTCCCAATTTTCAACCCATCAATCTTGCTGTCGTAAACTCATATAAACTAAGAACTAGGCCCCTACTGCCAATAATTGGCGGCGAAGGACACTTTCCAAAGACACCCAACTCAACCCCACACCACTCCTGTGAATATTTTGAGAAACCACCATACATTAACGTCGGTGTGGATACTATATTGATAATTACAAAGAATAATTACAATTAAATGATTCCGTATATATAATGGAAACTAATATCCTAAAATAAATAAAATATCTACAATCATGGGGTCAATGCAGCTATATTTGGGAAGTCTCGATGGAATGAGCTGTGTGATCCTCAACACTCCCCCTCAAGTTGGAGTAGATATTGATCATACTCAACTTGCTCAGTAAAGGGTTGAATTGTGTGGGTCCGAGTGCTTTTGTGAATAAATCCACAAGCTACTGACTTGTGGGTATGTGAATAATTTGAATAACTTGGTTTTGGATCTTCCCCCGTACAATATGGTAATCAATCTATATACTTTGTTCGCTAGTGGAAAACTGGATTAGATACGATGTGAATAGTTGATTTATTATCCCAATACAACTTGAGTGGTTGTGGGCGAGCTATCTAAAGATTTGCCAAAAGTTGCTTTAACCAAGTAATTTCCCAACATGTTGATGCCATAAAGCGGTATTGTGCTTTAGCTGAGGACCGTGAAATTATTGTTTGCTTCTTGGTTTTCCAAGAGATTGGTGATTTTTCTAAGAAAATACAGTACCCAATAACAGATTGCCGAGTATCCATGAACCGAGCCCAATCGACATCACATAATGCATGTAATTGAATACCACTGGAAGTTGACAAAAGAATTCCTTGCCCACATGACTGTTTGAGATAGTGCAAAACCCGAAGTGCTGCATCCAAGTGGAAGTTCGAGGCTTATCCATGAATTGGCTTAATGTGTTCAATGCATATGCCAAATATGGTCTAGTGATAGTCAAATATATCAGTTTCCCAACTAGTCTTTGATATGAAGATGGATCCGAGATAAGTTCTCCATCCATCTCACTAAGTGCCAGGTTTGGTTCCATTAGTAGATTACATGGTTTAGCCCCAAGGAAACCAGTATCGTCAAGTATCTCCAAGGCATATTTCCATTGTGGCAGGAAAATTCCAATTTTGGAGCGAGCCACCTCTATCCCTAAAAAGTACTTCAAGGGACCAAGATCCTTCAGTTTAAAGTATTCTCTCAAGTATTTCTTAAGCCCATTGATCTGTTGCAAGTTGTTTCTTGACAAAATAGTATCATCTACATAGACCAAGACGATGGTGAAACTTGTTTTGTGGGATCGGACAAACATGAAGTAATTTGCTTTTGATTGTTTATAATCAACATTGATAACTAGTGTGAAAGATAATTTAGCATACCATTGCCTGGATGCTTGTTTGAGACCATATAGAGACTTGTTTAGCTTGCATATTCTGGTCTCCCCCTTTTGTCTGAAGCCAGAAGGGAGATGCATAGAGACATCTCATCGAGATCACCATGTAGAAAGGCATTATTAATATCAAGTTGAAAGAGGTGCCAATTGTGGGCAGCAGTAAGAGCAAGGATAGTGCGAATGGTGACCATCTTGGCTACAGGGGTAGAAGTTTTCAGTGTAATCAATCTCTTCCTTTTGGATGTACAATTTGGCAACAAGACGAGCCTTGTTACATTCTACAGATCCATCAGGATTGTATTTGATTTTGTACACCCATTTGCACCCAATGGGTCATTTGTGGGGTGGAAGAGGAGTCAAAGTCCAAGTGTGATTGGCTTCCAAGGCATCATACTCAGCACACATAGCAGCACGCCACTTGGGATCCTACATGGCTTGCAAAAAAGACTAGGGTTCTTGTGCAGTGGAAATAGTAGTGGTGAAAGCACGGTGTGTAGAAGAAAGGGAATCATAAGAAAGAAAATCAGAAAGAGGATAAGGAGTACCTAAAGAATGGACCACCGCTGAGTCAGATGTTGGGGTAGGGCAAGAAGGGAGTGCTTGTTCAACATGAAAATCCTATAGGTAAATAGGTGGCTAAACTGCTCGTGTGGATCGTCGGATAAGGACCATTAGAGCATGAGAAAGGGGAATGAAAAGGAGGTGAGCCAGGAGGGGTCTAGGTAGTGTTAGAAAAGAGAAGATATGGGGAGTCAAGAGGTTGCAGTGAGATAAGAGAAGATGGTTCAAAAGAGGTGTGGCTAAAAGGAAATCGATCCTCATGAAAGACTACATCACAGGAGACAGAGATTTTTTGAGTGGCAACATCATATAACACATAAGCCTTTTTTCTGTAGGGATATCCAAGGAAGGCACAACGAATGGCACGAGGGTCAAATTTAGATGAGTGGTGGAAGTAGTGGAGGCATAGTAGAGACACCCAAAAACTTGAAGGTGGTGATATTTAGGTAGGGTGTTGTAGAGTTTTTCATATAGAGATTTCCTGCCCAAAAGAGGTGTAGGGGTTCTTTTGATCAAATAAGTGACAGTAAAAAAAGCATGACCCCAAAACTCTTTAGGCATATTAGCCTGAAATAGAAGAGCTCGGGCAGCATTTAATAGATGTCGATGTTTATGTTCAACAACCTCATTTTGTTGAGGAGTGGAAATGCAACTAGTTTGATGCACAATGTTGTTTTCCGAATAAAATGAGGGATATTGAATTCAAAACCATTATCACAACGCACAATTGGATTGTATGGGAAAATTAATTTTCAATGATTCGAATAAATGTTTGGAGAAGAGAATGAGTCTCCGACTTATGACGCATTAAATATACCCAAGTATAGCGAGTGTAATCATCAACAATGGTCAGGAAAAATTGTGCCCTAGTGAGTGATGGAACATTGTAACCCCCCCCCCCCGAAAATGTCCACATGTATTAATTGAAAAGGTACAGTAGAATAAATAGAACTTGAAGGAAATTCAAGACGTGTTTGTTTAGCCAACGGCCAAATGGAACATGGAATTAATGCCAGAGATATGTTCTGAAAGTAAAGGCAAGATTTTATTGGATAAATGATCGAGTCGGTGATGCCATAGTTGGGAATTTGATGTAGCCACCTGACGACGTGCAAGAGATTTCTTTCTCAATGCCCTATCCAATCATCCTCATCAAGCGTAGGTCCTGAATAAAACACAGGTGAGAAGAAAAAAACTATTAAGCAATTGAGATTTTGACAAAAAGGTGAACATAAATGAGGTTACAATAAAATGGAGCAAAAAGAACATTTTTCAAAATAAGGGAATGAGAGAAAACGATGGATCCATTATGTGTTACCATAGCACGACAACCATCAGGTAGTCATACTATGCAACTAGAAATGAGAATATAATAGGTTAAGTCAATAGGAGAGCGCACCATGTGATCAATGGCTCCACTGTCAAGAATCCAACGATTTCGGAAGAAAGATAGGAGAATTTACCTGATAAAGGCACAGTAGTACCTATATAGTTTTCCATAGGTGATGACTGGGAGTGAAGCAAGGCTAAAAGTTGTTGGCATTGATCTGGAGTAAAAGGAAGACTGCTAGTGGACGGATTGTTGTCAGCGGAAGAGACCTAGTGTGCACTTGACTTGGAACCCGAGCTAGTTTTATGAGGTTCAGATGGGAACCCATGGAAGAAGTAGTAGCGATCCACTGTATAACCTTCATTGTGACAGTGATTACACTTTGGACTGGGCTTGCAAAATGGCTTGCCATCTTTTAGGGTGGATAGAATACCTTTTACAACTAATGCAACCCCATTAACCGGTGGTGGAGTTTGGATGTTTCGTTGACAGTCTTCTTTAAGAACTAAACTGTAGATTCTGTTGATTGTGGGCAAAGGATCCATCAAAAGAATCATGCCGCGAATCGCACCATAGGATTCATTAAGTCCCATAATGAACTTCATGTGTGCTGGTACTGTTTGTAATGACCCGAAAAATAATGGTATTTAAATAATAAAAAGAGAAGGAAATGGAAATAGAAATGGAAGGGTTTTGGGACATAGGGCCTCATCAACGAACACAAGGAGTTCACCAACGAGAAGATATCGAGAAGGGTTTCTGGGACTGTCTGAAATTCGTTGACGAGGAAGGAAGTTCGTCAACCAAATTATTAAAGGACTCATCGACGAGGTGACGTGTCTCGTCAATGAATCCGGCTCTATAAATAGTGAAAACCTGGATTTTAGACGAACTTTCAGTGCAGAAGGGTTTTTCTCTTTTTCAAAACATCACTCCCTCCTTCTCTCTTCGATTTCGGCCCCGTTTCACATGGAATTGACGATCCGAAGCCACCACGATGCTCCTAGTAAAGTTCTCTACAAGTCTGCTGGAGCTGATCGTTGGTGGAGTTGGTTTGGATTTCATCCCAATCTCAGGGTAAGGCATTTTATTCAGTATTTATCTTTCCCTCAATTATAAGAAATACTATACACGAAGAAATACTGATGTTTTGTTATGGGGATGTGGATTTTAGGGTGTTAAGTGGAGAACCCAGTGGGTATAGGGCTAGAGTACAGTAGGGACTTTTCAGAGATAAGGTAAGGGAAATATGTTATGCTAGGAATTTTTATAATATTAACAGAGATTTTACACATATGTATATACCGGCTTATTACCTAGTTTTACAGAATATGATTTTTAAATATTTGCGTGTCCAGAGTAGATAATTATTTGATGAAGAACTTATACAGTTTCTACAGTATATCATACTATACAGAATACACAGATATAAACAGTATATTACAGTTTTATTCAGATCAATATGTGATGGTTTTATGCAGATCAATATATTACAAAATTTCACTCAGAATAGTATATTACAGTTTTATTCAAATCAGTACGTTATAGTTTTATACAGATCAGTATATTTACAGAATTTCATCCAGAATAGTAAATTGCAGTTTACTCAAATCAGTGTATCACAGCTTTATTCAGAACAGTATATACAGTATTTATAGTTTGCCATGTTTCTTATTATAATAACATACAGAGTATACATATAGAATATATAAACAGAGTATACAGACAGATATATAGAGATATCATCAAGATGCCACTGATACAGAATATAGAGATTATAGAGTTTACAGTATAGAAAGATAGCATTACGGTAATTTTGGAAACATGATGAAAACAGTAAAAGAGTATATATGTATATATATATATATATATATATATATATAGAATCAGATCCCTGAGGAATGTTTACAGACAATATAGATAAAGAATATAGAGCACGGCACCATTGCTAGATATAGATAGAATGCAACCACATATCTCCAATAGTGTGTGGGTACCGTCAACCGTGCTTGGAGAGTATACAGCTCCCCAGTTCGCTGGGTTGAGGGGGCCGGTTTGATGAGGTAGCAGCTAGTCCCAAGCCTAGGAGTGGATGCAGTTTGGCTGGGCTGAGGTAATGTAGAGTATATTGACTTATCTGGAGGGCCAACCAGATTAAGTCCTGCCTACAGCCCGCACAACCCTGTCGTGAGGGGTCAAATCATGACATACAGAGTTCTAGGGATAAAGCACAGATATATATACGTATACAGTTTTACAGTATCTGATGAGTATAGTATGATATCAGCAGTATGAAAAGTATAAAATACAAATGATACAGTTATATTTTAAATTGTGGAAAGAAAGATATGTTTTACAGTTTTACTATTGTATTATAGTTCAGTTGTTATTTAAACAGTATTCCTAACTTAGTTGCCACAAACTAGTAATAGCATATTTCCACTTACTGAGCGTCGACTCACCCCATGAATTTAACATTTTTCAGGTGAGCCAGCTGGGCGAGTAAATCAGGCTCGCAGATAGAAAGTATATTGATTACCTTGGTTTAGAGGGTAAGTTTATGACAGGGTTTTGTATTTTTTTTTTTTTTTTGCGGTAGACGATACTGGAGGAAGTTATTGTATATGGGTATGGTCTGTATGTATAGAATTATGGTATTGTATAGTACATGTGGTTGTATGACTTATGTTTCCGCTGTTTAGTTATGGTTATATAGATATTAAAAAAATGATATAAATTTTGAGGTCGTCACACTGTTGGTATGGAGCAACATCTCCCTTAAAGAGATTAGACTAAAGAGAAGATAGCTCATCCCATAGCAATTTCAGCCTTGTAAAATAGGTGGCCATAGACGTATTACCTTGAACAAGATTATGGATTTCTTGCTCAATATGATACATGCTAGGACCATTAACTTGAGAAAAATGCTCCTTCAAATTTATCCAGATATCTCGAGCAAAATCACGAAAGAGAACACTAGCATAAATTTCATTTGAAAGAGAGTTGAGAAGCCTTGCTTTTACCATATTATTGCAACGATTCCATTGTCGATACTCAGAAGAAGAAGTATTAGAGGGTTTGGATATGGTACCATCAATGAAGCCAACCATGGATTGGCTCCATGTATTGTAGTTGGTTTCAGTCAAAAGATTCAAAATAAGGACGATGCCAGGATTGTTAGAATTACTGAGATAAAAAACATGACTTGGATCATCAAAAATGTCGATGCCTGTAGTATTAGTAGCCATGGAGACAAATACAAGAGGGGTTTTTTTTTTTTTTTTTTTTCACTTTGATCTCAACTGAGGAGGTGCTTCAGTACAGTTTTTTTGTTAAATAATAGAAAAGATACAAAATATTGCCTTGTGTTAGCGTGCTACCTTTTCATTTGAACTAATCACAAAAGAATTAAATAGAAATCAAAATGGGAGGAGAAAGCAAAGGGATGGAGAAGAGCAAAAACAAAGAAACAGATAAGAAAACAAAAGCAACAGCGGCGAGTAAAGGATCTGTACCGGCGATTAATCATGGCACAAAGGCAACAACGACGATCAAGGAACCGATGAAGACAAAGATCCAGAAGAAAGGGTCAGTGACAGCAGGTGGTGACTGTCAGCAAGCAAGTAGGCGATGACGACCGCTAGGATCAAACACGCCGAGTCAAATAACCGAGAGTGATGTGGCTGTGAGTTGGTGCAGTAGTGTGCGATTGGCAAGGGTTGTGGGAGGCGAAGTCATAGATGACACTTGAGTTAGGTGATGAGAATAAAGACAACGACATCAGATAATGATGTCGTCGGAAGTTGATGATGAGAACAGGGGGCGATGGAGATGCAAGTGTGGTGTCCATCGGGTTTGGTGTGATGGGAACAGAGTGCAGCGGGTAAATTTTTTGTTTTTTTTTTTTTTGCTGAAGAAGGATTAACCTGGGTTTGATACCATGTGAATATTTTGAGAAACCACCACACATTAACGTGGGTGTGGATACTATATTTATAATTACAAATAATAATTACAATTAAATGATAGCGTATATATAATGGAAACTAATATCCTAGAATGAATGAAATATCTTCAATCATGGGGGTCAATGCAGCTATATTTGGGAAGTCTCGGTGGAATGAGTTGTGTGATCCTCAACAACTCCATCACTATATAAAAATGACAGCTTTCATTCATTTCATTCTTGGCTTTTATTCAAAAAGTAAATTAGCATAGTACATATAAAATAATTAAAGTGGCCTTTTAAGCATATAGGAAATTTTTTAATTTGGATCCCTACTAATATCCCCCAATAAAAAAAAAAGAAAGAAAAGAAAATCACCTTTTTATCAGCTGGAAGATGATTGAAATACTGTTGAATCTTCACATTTGAAATTCATTAGCTCAACCCATGATGTATAACAACATGAGATCCATACTCATTCTTCTCTAAACAAAAAAAGAAGAAGACTGCATCCATCCAAAATTCTTTTGTTTGTACACACTGGCATATGGGGGGAATCCCCCTTCAGAGTATTTTTTTTTTTCTTCTTAGGGATGGTGTTGTAGCATGTTTACATCATGGTAATTGTTAGGGATTTATACTAAAAGACATGCTTTATGTAATCGGTTTTAGTATTTATTAATAACTTCAGTTATTCCATTTTACTGAGAATCTTTGTGAGCAATGTTTGCTTGACATTATTTGTTAGCTTTGGTGCAAACCCAAGAGGGGGGTGAATTGGGTAGTTAAAATTTATTCCTCCTAGGTTAAACCAGATCAGCAGTATTACGCAACCTAGGGGCAGTCTAAATGATGAAATTACATATATGATATATTAAACAATTTTTAGAACATGCACCACAATTTTAGTATTTCTCAACCAAAAAGCAATTTTGTGCCAATTAGATATGCAGTATATTTAGTAGGAAATTTAAATCAAGCACAAACTAGAATATAATGTAGGACAAGTAAACTTGACACCGAATATGATATCGAGGTTCGACCAATCCTGCCTACGTCCTCGTTTTGGCTCACTAGTACAAGGATTATACTATGGGCTCACTTAACGGGTGGAGCGGTACCTAAAGCAACCAGGTCAATTAGCATAGAGCTAATATTAACCTCTACATATAATCCTTACTGGGTTGGATTACCGCCCCCTCAGGCCACGCCTACAATACAATAGTACATTTCACAATATAACAAGGTACAGTGATTATGCTTCTCGATCAATCAGATATGTACCAAATCAATCAGATATGTACCAAATGTAATCAATCAAATGCACATCAACTATATAGGTAAATGTAAGCTCAATGATGTGTATCTTTGTGTAAGCAACACTCAACAAGATGTGATCACTATAATGTTCAAAGGCATTCTAAACAAGCTATATCTTTGAAACAAGTTATATCAAATCTCAATAACAAATCAGGGTTTCAAAGATGCTAATCAAATAATCAAACTATCTCAAAAGATTTCCTTCAATGAAATGAGCACAAGAGTAGTTTGAAAATATTGTATTTTGTAGAAAATATTTTGCACAACAAAATCTAACTATAAGAATCTTGCAATGACAATTCAAAGATCCCCAAGCCTATGAGTTTATCCAAACACAAGATTTACTATATTCAAATCTATGGGATAAACTTTGCTAAACTCCCTAAAATAATATCAAACAATCAAGCCAAGCAAATGGGAGTATGAGCAATTTACACTAATCAATAACCCAATATGAATATAGAACTCTCACAATGCTAAGATATTTCAATGGAATAAATATTTGAGAGTGTTTTGAAGTAAAATAAGCAATATGAACTTCTAGAAGTAAAGAGGATCTTTGATAATGATTTTTTCTAATCCCTTACTAATCCTCACAAATGAACTTATATTTATAGACCAAGGCCAAATTATGACCATTTAGGACATATAGGGTATTATTAGGATTGTTTTAAAACATTTTAATCTTGGTAAAAATATTGTCCAAGCCGAGAGCACCGATCGACCGAACTTAAGGTTCGGTTGACAATGTGACAGAGCTCGATCAATCGTGCGAAAAATGAACTAAGAGTTCGGTCGACCGTACTAAGAGTCTTAAAGGCACTTTTCCCAAATCTGCGCAGTTTGGTCGGCCATGTGATTTTGAACTAGGTAGTTCGGTCGACTAGACGGTTGGAATCTCACATGTGGGGGTTCGGTTGACCAGTGCAATGCCTATATATTTCTGGTTGCTCGACCGAGGAGTCAAAAATTTGACCCGGTGGGAGTTCAATCGACCAAGCTATATGAACTTGGCAAGGTACGGTCGGTCATGCTATGGTCAAAATGTTGACCTTTGACTGGTTCGTTCGACCGAAAGTTCTTATATAGTATGGTTTGATCGACCGAACATGCATTTATAAAGCATTTCAGTTCTAATCCCCTTATACAATGACCCTATACATATAATCACATAAGCTTATGTATGCGTATCGGTCCTACGGTCATTCTATGTTCTATTTAAGATACCGAAAAAATCCAGCGTCGGTCGACCGAAGGGTACCCTAATGACATTCGGATCCGTATGGCCAGTCTACGGTCATTTTGAGCTTACAACTACCTACATGCATGACATGCAGAGATTGTTACAGACCGATATAAATTATTATAGACTCAAATATACTAAATGCGTTTACAAATGAAGCATAAGCATGTCTTCTTCTTTTGCCCTTCATTTTCTCATTGAATATGCTAGGAGTATGATCTTTAAGACTTTCAAGCTTCCATCAATCTTTTCTCATGTGTGTGCATTGAATTAATGACTTGTTGAAGTACTAGGCACACACATTAGTAATATGCAGTTTGTCATAATCAAAACCAAAGATCAGACTCAAAAAGTCAACATTATTTATTTAATGATTATGCATGTGCGCCATTTATTCTATATAGTAGTTGATCTAGTGTGTAGAGTACGAATGTAAAGACCTGGAAATTTAAAAGGATTAAAATAATTTGGAAAAAAAATAAATAAAATAACAAAAAAAAAAAAAAAAGGAATGGCATGGCATGGGAAAAGAAAAAAAATTAAAATTAAAGAAACTAAATTAACTTAAAAATAATTATATAATTAAATAATTAGTAATTAAATTAAAATTTTATTACATTGAATTTGAAAAAAAAAAAACTAAAAACTAATTGAAATAAGATATACATATATATATATATATATATATATGTGTGTATGTGTGTGTGTGTGTGTGTGTGTGATTAGTTATATAATATATATATATATATATATATATATATATACATATATGTATAAATTAAAGTTATATATATATATACACGCATCTGTAAAGTTAAAAGTAAAAGAAGAAAGAAGAAGAAAGAAGCAGACTGAGACACGCCCCCCCCCCCTCTGAAAGTCATTCCAGCGCGTGAGCCACCTCCATCTGTGTCTCTCTCTTTCTTTCAATTACTCGGCAAGTTTGCGACGGATCGGGAAACGGAAGATGCCATTGGAATCCTGATTCCGCTGCCGACATTTCTATTGGAGCAGATTTTTCATGGGAACGGCTTAGGCACTACTCCTGGGAAAAGGTAATTTTTCCCTATTTTCTCAATTTCGCCGTTAATATGTGGTTAAATCGACGAACGGACACCACTACGAGGTCCTAGTCATCGTCATCGTCATTTTGACGTAGGTAATTTTTCAAGAGGGATTTTCTAGACCCTACTCCAAAGCGAGAGTGGGATTTGAGAATTTGGTTAAATTTAAGGATATTGTTATTTATTTAAGAATTATGGCCCTAGGAAATATTTAAATAATAATTTATTCATGAATAATTTATTGGAATTAGGAATTTAATTTCAGGATCCGGGTGAGCACCGCAGGTATTTTTCGGAGTCCCTGTTGGCGTAGTTCAAGAAACCAGGTAAGTGAAAAAATATATATTAAATCAAAATTTTTATGAATTTAATGAAAAAATAAATTGTGTTATATGTACGTGTAATTTTTCAGTATGGGTAAAATGCCAATTGTTTAAATTATATTTTTTCCGAGTTTAGGACTATTTATTAGATATGTATGTGTGAAAATGAACTGATGAAAGTGGAAAAATATTTTCAAAATATTTATGTAAGACATGAAAAGTTTTTTAGTATATAAACATTAAATGTTGGTTCGCTTATTTAACATGCAATGTATGAATTTTATTTTTAAATTGTGTGGCATGAGAATCTGTGCAAATATATGTTAAATGTATGAGATGCAGGCTAAGTAAAACAATGAGAATAAAATATGATATGGACAATGTTGCCTGTGTATGTTAAATGCAATCATGTAAATGTAAGACAGCTGAAAGATAGTTATATTAGCAGATCTAGCACACTTCTGTGTAGACTGACTGATGACAGCTAAAAGGAGTTGTGTTAGAAGATCTAGCACGTTTCTACGTAGACTAACTGATGATGGCTAAAGACTAGTTGTAGTATGAAGTAATGAAATGAAATGTTATGCAATGAAATGACGATGAAATGACAATGAAATGAAATTACAAAGGTAAATGATGTAAATGGGAAATAGTCACTTAAAGTGAAACGAAATGCAAAGTTAAGTTATGAACAGGAATGAATGTGCATGAATGTATAATGATAGAAAAGAATGATGTATTATGATATTAGAAGTATGTATATACGTAGAACATGTTATGATTGGGCGAGGCGTACCTTTTTCCTGAGGGCTTGCTGAGTAAGGCGAGTGCACTAGTAGCTTCAGATGTGGCAGTAGTTGCATAATGCACTAGGGCAGAGGGAACCTACTTGTATGGGCAGGTAGAATTCCTTATCCTTAGGGCCTTTACCGGTAAACTATTGTTGAATGCGTGAGTACGAGATCAATTTAACACTTGAGGGCTTACTAAGTAAGGTGAGTGCTCTGGTATGTTTTAATTGTGACCTTAGGGTTAGCTAAGTATCAGAGCAGAGGGGTGCTACTTGTATGGACGGGTAATCACCCCTATCCTCGGGTAATCTCATGAGTTAAACATTTGCATATGTTTGATTAGGATCAAGGAATGATTTCAGAAATTATATTAAGGATTTTCAAATGTTAAATATTATGTTATATATAAACTCATGTTGGCCACACACTGTTTTAATATATGGTTTCTTCCCTTACTGAGATGTGTCTCACCCGAATATTAATTTATTGTTTTTCAGGATTTCTTCGAGATCGAGCTTAGAGAGCTCAAGGTTTTTATAGCATTATTGGGAGATATAAGAAAAAGGGTATAAACATTTTAATGATGTTTTTGTAGAAAGTAAATATTTAAGTTTTATGTCTTTATGTTTTGAGGCTATTGAATAAGGAATGATTGTGAAAATATTGATTTGTTTTGGGAGTTATGTAGATTTATGGAAATACAGGTGTTTGATGATTTATTATGGATTATAGTTAGAATTAGTAAACTCTGGTATATTGTTATATGGAGATTATGATTATGTTTTCCGCTGCGTATGTAATGGAATATGATTTATGAGGATATGATCAGGTATAACGCATCGGACCCGGGTTTAAGGGTTCGGGGCGTTACAACGAATTATACACAAAAGATTAGATCATTAATTCTTATAGAATCTTAGTTTATTGTTCATAGTCTTAAATGAAATTTGACATACCATTGGTAGGACTGTAGCACAAGATTTTAATAGGCCTGTCTTGACTATTGGGAATGGTACAGTTCCAACTCCTTGTGCTAGTACACTTTGTGTGTATTGACATGACCATCTTGGGGTAATTATTTTTATACTGACTATATAAAACAATTAATACCTCTTGGTTATTATGAGTGCTTATGCTCTTAATCTCGATATGATTATTAGACACACGCATATAGTGTTTATTACTTTGATTCATAGAAGAGTGAGATTCTCTATGGGTCAATAAACTCAGTGAGTTGGGTGATGATGTCATGTGTATGGTGAACATTAATTATTGAAGGAATCCATGTCCTGGTAGCGAGATTGATGATACCCCTTGAAGAAGCTTATAAGATTTGATTATGTCAAACCCTGTAGGTGGATTTTGAATCCAGCACGTCAAATAAGCTAAGTGGAAGGTCTCAGGGAATTAATATGTCAACTAATTAAATTGTCAGTAATTTAATTTAACAGATAGGCATCTGCAATCTTTACATGGGGAGATAAATAAGCATTTAATAATAGGAGTTCAAAATTAAATTTTGAATATGACAAGGAGTGCAGTTATAATTCTTTAGTGGTATGAGTTATAATTAATATAATTAAAGATGAATCCGGGTTGGATTAGGAATTCTTAATTACATGGGAAGCCGTAGTCATATTTGCCCAGGGGACCTTGCTATAGCCTATTTACCCATACTCCACTCAGCAGCCGCCTATGAGCACACTCTCTCAGGAGCAAACCGTTTTGAAGGAATACAGTAAAAGATTCCTGGTCATCTTTAAGAGCTCATTTTCATACGTGCAGATTTAGGATGAAACTAGACATATCTCTTAGGTATAATCCTAATCATGGAATTAGGGTTTGCATGATTAGATTTTTTTTTTGGTTATCTGAATGCACCACAGTCGGATCTTAGGGCTATTCCACATGTCCTTTTAGTAATACAGCGAAAAAAAGAGAAGAAAACTTTCCATACACATGTTGCTTTCAAAAACTAGTCCCCACATGGAGTGTTGAGCATAGAGAATGGTATATTGCTTTCAAGAATATCAATACTGTAATTTTGTACTACAATGGTCCTTGTGCGCTATGGTTTATGATAAGGATAGAAACTTTTGGGATGGGACGTGGATTAGCCTGTGCGAGTAGACTTAACATATTGAACAATGGATTTGACTTGAGTTAGCTTAGTTTAATTGGTAATGGAGCCACGAAAAATATTTTGAAGGAATGACTTTTTCATATACAATTAATAATCCACCAAATGCATAATATCACATTAGCATTCTCGCCATAAAAGTAAGAGATATAATTTGGTATATGTCCTAGAGTTTTGAATCCTAATACGTTGATAGGTCCCCAATATCAATGTAATTGATGGATTTCAAATTCCACATAAAGGAATTGTTCCTTACAAGTATTTTTACACCCAGCTAGTGAGCTTAGTAATAGAGAGAAATTGTCGATCTAGTGCATGTGACCTAGGTTAGCTTGGTTATAGACCTAGAGTGACTGCTCAATCTAAGACACTTTAGCTAAGTTGGCTTTGAAACCTTGCTTGCCTGGCCTATGCCAAATCAACTCTTCAATTCCTTGGGAAAGCATGAATAACTAGGTCAATTTATCATTTTAATAACAATGAAAATTCTAATTGACCACAACTAGCTTTAGTACATTGATATAATGGATAACTTAAATCCCAAAGGTAACTATCTTGATGATCAAAGACTAGTTCAACTCATAGCTTCCACAATTAAGGAACATCACCAAAAAAGAGAGAGATAGAGCCCCAGAGAAAAGGGGAAACAAACAATGGAAAAATGCACAAGAATTTTGCTACAAGTTCCCTATTCATGATTCATAAGCTCTTTACTGCATGGGTATCAAGGGTTATAACAAGTGTTGCCTCTAGCATGGTTTTTTTTTCTAGATCTCAAAGTTTTGATGAGGTAGTCTAATTAAATTTGTCCCCACTAATTGTTGTTATAATTAATCAGCATTCATTGCTTATCACATGCCATCAAGCTATTGTTAATAATTAAAGACGTCCCCACTAATTATTGGTGATGGTTTACAACAACCATCGCTAATCATCCTTATTAGTGCTTGTCAATAATCATTTTTTAACCAACAAAATAGCAATACCTAATTGAGTATATGAAAAAATAAACTAAAAGTTGAAGGAAAAAAGTTGAAGCATATCACGGTCAACTGGCCACTTTTTGGCGATTAGGTGGCTCTTTTTCCCTTCTTTGGTTTGGTGCGCCATCGAATAGTGGTTGTTTAGCCTATGCATACAGTTGATTGGCCCGATTAAAATTTAAAATTTTGTTTTCATTTGGATGCCCAATGGACCTAGGCATGCCAAGTATCCCAGATGTTGACATGTATGAGGCAACAACTAAGGCAGTTGGTAGTTGTTAGCATAAATTTAATTAGTTGTTAACTTAAATTTAATTTTTATATTCTCCATTTCATGAGAGGTCTATAAATAAACCCTTTGAGAGAGAGTTTGGGGCATGTCCAAGGGGGGCTAGTAAGGAGAGGAAAATTTAGTGAATTCGTACATCATTATGTGGGATAGAGAAAGAGAGTGCTAAGTTGAAGTTCATAAAGAGAATTCCATCTCTTCTAGTTATTGTTTGAAGGTTCTTTGGTGTTTGCATTATGAGTGTATCCCCTCTTGATCTACATTGATTGCAATAACACAAGGTTAGTCATCTAACCCTCTTATTAATTGTTTTCAAGTTTAGTTTCTATTTTTTATATGTGAGGCATGTATGTCACAAATAGTGTTAGTGTTTGTTTTATGTATGTAATTTACATTTCCTTGGTAGGATAATGTCATCTAGGGGGTTTAGAGTTTGGTAATGTTGGCCTAATTGGGCTTTTCAATCTTGTTTTGATGATAACAAAATGAAGGACGTTTTAACATGTGTTGTTAAGTGATTTTATTTCCGGTCTAAGTTAAAGGACACTCACGGTTAATCATGGAAGCAAGCTGGAGATCAATGTCAATCAAGTGAAAACTTCTCAGTATATTGAAGCAATGAACAACAAATGAAGAGCTTAAAGGCCAAGTAGACCTTCAAATAAATATTGAACCTCAAAAGACTGCAAGACTTAGTGATTAAGAAGATCATGCTTTGAAGGATATTTGAAAGTATTTCAAGTCATCATTATTTAAATATGTGAAGCTCCTTAAAATACAAAAACTTAGAGACTAGCACCTAAAAAAACAACTCTTGAAAATGTTTCTAAAAAGTTATAATTAAGTTTTTCAAGTAAACTAGATTTTAAAGAAATCATAAATAGAAAATATTTTAAAAGAGAAGACTGCCCAACCGACTGACTAGTGCAAAAAGTGACCCAGTCGAGTGAGTCAGTTACCCAACCAAGTGAGTCAATTGACTGACTCTATGGAGAATTTTTGAATTTCAAACTTGCGGGAAATTTTTCAAAAATTAATTCTATAATTTAATATTTTTTAAAAAGTTACCTAAATGGAAGATCTTCAAAATTAACTCTATAATTTAATATTTTTTGAAAAGTTATCTAAATGAAAGATTTTCAAAAATTAATTCTATAATTTAATGTTTTTTGAAAAGTTACCTAAATGCTTTATGTTAAATGAGGAAATTTTTCCTTAAAAATGTTATAAATACCTTCCTTGCTAAATGAAGAATACATTCAAGTAATACATGATTTCTATACTAAAACCCTCCTAAATCTCATTCTTAATCACACCTTTGATGGGGGAAAATTCTACGAAATTTCTAGATTAAAAAAGGGTTCTGATTCTAAGTTGCATCTAAAATTCTTATATCAATAAGAAAGAAACTTTGGTGACTTCTAAACCTTGAGCTTCATATTTTCGATTTAGTTTTGGTTTTGAAGTACAATTTGAGATTTAACTTGTACAATTTGCTCTATATTTGAGAGTGTTTTTGTATGCAGATATCCATTCCTTTCTACTTGATCTTTGATGGTTCAAGGTATTATTGGATTGTTGGACCGAGCATAGGTTGTTGTTTGGAGAGGTTTCTCTTCCTAAAAAAGAGGTTGGTTATTGTAAAGGTTTTTGTTCCACCCAAAAGGAACAAGGTATAGTGAAATCCTTAGGTGGTTGACCTAAGGCGAGGACGTAGGCTTGGGTAAGCCGAACCTCGTAAAAACAACGGTGTCACTTTCTTTCCCTTGCCCTTTTTAAATTTTAGCAAAAATATAAACTGCGTGACTGTTGTGATTCTTTCAATTATAAAAACAACGTATATTAGAAATTAAATAAACCAAAGCCTAATTTGTTCTTGGGCTTGCGAAAACCGAAAGGGAGTACGTTGGTTAATCAATTTTTTGCGGAAACCATAAGAGAGTACGTAAATTGGTTAACAACCCAAAACCTATTAGCTGAAGGTTTATTTAAATTATGATCTTGAAAAAGTGTTTGGATGTTATTTTAATCTTCAGTTCAAAAGCCAACTACAGGACTTGCACATTCATAAGCAGGGTTGTTGAATATTGCAAAACTAATATTAATTACTTGTATGGTGTTTGTTTGGCTTGAATGGTTATTAAATTGGTTGTTGTGGTTGCATATTGAATAGTTGAAGTAAGTGTTTGTGTAGACTGCCTAACCAACAAGAATTTTAAGAAGTCTTTAAAAGATTGTAAAAAATCAAGAACTCTTAAAGAGACTCTAAAATTTTTTTTAAATAACCCAATTCACCCACCCTCTTGGGACTACACCTTATGTTTTAGGTAATATTTTGAATTCATTAAAAAAAAAAAAATACTAGAATAACATGGCATAAAATTGCATTTTTCCAAAGATGGCCACATAGGCAGTCGGGCGACTTGTATGCGCAGTCGACTACCCCTAGAGTTTAAAAAAAAAAGTAGTTGTTAGGCTACAACAGACTGGTGACAAACCTCTATAAACATTCGATCAACTTACCTAGAGGCTATGTTTTTGGTAATTTTATTTAGATTTTATTTGGTTTTTCATGCTATTTTTGAGTCTAAACACTCCGTGGACTGCATAGTCGATCCTAAATGCTAATATCTTAAGGTTTTTCATGTTTTTTTCCATTAAACATTTAGATTTTATTTTCTAATGAATTTTCAAGTGATGAAAACTTTTTTTATATATTTTTTCACAGAAGAAAATGGAGTGAAAACTCATGATGTAGCATTTGGGTACGCTTGAGACATTCGAGATTTCTTTAAAAAAAAAAAAAAATACAAAGATTTTAACATTAGTTTGTGGTTCTCATACCTAAAATCCACACTTTTTCATGTTTAAGCAAGTAAATACTATTTTTCATAATAATCACCTATGAAGTGACTTGAGGGTGGGAAAAATGTTTTTTTTTATTAAACATAAACTTCGTTTTAAATCTCTATTTTCTAGACTATTCCGTGAAAAATTAAAAGTTTTAAACAAAAAATGATTTTTCAATCAAGCTTCCCATGTTTTCAAGTAATTTCAAGTGACTCCATCAAAATGTTTTCTAAAAATCATTTTTGAATTTTTTTGATGAACTACAAATGGCTTGATTCCTCTATAGAGGATATGTAGGCATTCTACGCATGTAGACTTAACCATATGTACCAAAAAACGAAAAAATTCCTGCTTTTTTGTTTTTTTCTTCTTCTCATTTTGTTTTTTTAATGCATGAGTGTGTTTTAATTATGAAAGGGCATACAGTAGTAGAATTTTCATTGAGATTAAGTCCTCTACATAGATTTTACAAATATATATATATATATATATATATATATATATATATATATACATATTAAGAGGGTTATGGGTTTAAAGTTTTCTACAAAATAAAAGAAGGAAAGAATTGTTGTAATAGACGGTCTATTAACCTCAATAGGTGGTTGGCTGACCATTGTTGCAACTTAGTCTTTTAACAATTTTTTGATCATTTCTCTAAAAATTAAACTTCGAAATGGGAAGAACACACACACAGACATAGTGGGCAAGTACAATTACCATTTTCAGGATGAGTGTTTTATGGAGCTAGGCTTTAAAATTCACTTAAAGAATGTTTAAAGGTCTACCTCCCCTATTCAAAATAGTGCTTATAGACCTAAATCTCTTATCAAAAGGTTTGCCTTTGTTTTTCCTTTCTAAAACTAAAATTATGTGTGACTATGTATTCTAAAACAAAATGATAAGTGAAAGAAGCAATGGTTTGGTTTTCTTCACTTATTTGTTTTTCTTTTAGTCACTAGACTTGTTGGCCACCAAAATAGGTCACCTAAGCCCAACTTTGATAGATTTGGTGACTCTACTGTGGACTTTTGAGAATTGAGTTATCTCTTCTGTGATTGTTTGTGTTTCTTGGTATGGGTATGTATGGTTGTTTGCATTTGCCCTTGTATTTATGGTGCATATATTGTTTATATGTAATGATATAACATGCCTTGTATGCTTTGCCATGCTTATGCATATTTTTCATTTGATAAATGCTTTAAGTCACACACCTACACTACACAACACGAGTCCTATAGCATGGACTCATATTCCTCTAAGTTGTAGGAGAAGGAAGAAGTAATGAGACCTTTTTTGGGCTTTGTACTCCATGTAGGTCTCATGAAAAATTCTTCACTTAGGTTGTTAACACGAAGATAATCTAGTAGCCTTTAGAAGTTGTATTATGTGTAGAGCCTAGCCATGCACTATAAAACTTTATCTTATACCCTATGATAGAGCTTTACTTGGTGGTTTGGAGGAGAACAACATGTCGAGATATATGAATCCATAGACTTAATTCTTAGGAGTATGCTAACATCTCGTAACATGAGTTTATCCTTATGCTAAAATTGAATTGCATAGGTATATTACATGCTGATAATACCAATTAGAGTTATAGAGGAGGCATGCCTTTTAGAGAGGCAACATGAAATTGAGATAGATGTTATTCCATTATATTTTCAGACCACTTTAATAGATAAAATGAAACTTTGGATAAAGAAGCAAGACATAATAGGGATTTTAAGTTGTTGGGATTGTTTGTCCAAGGATGATTAAAGAAAGTTGAGATCAACTTGTGGCAATATTATGGATGTGATTTCAGTCAAAATTGATTGGAAGGTCCTTGATTACAGAATCCAGCATTGGGACCCAATATACTAATGCTTCACCTTTGGACTAACTGACATGGTTCCACTCATCAAGGATTATCTGTTGTTGTAGATGTTAAAGTTAGTTTATAACTAGTTTTTTTCCTTTGGTATTGACACTAGTCTAATTTAAGCTTTAATGAGAGTCATGGATAGCAAAGCTAAGTAGCTAGGTGGGAAGATTCATAAGAAGGGAGAGACTGAGGGGTGGCATTGGAGTAAGCTAGAGAAGCTCTTCAAGGTACACCTTAATGATCTAGATTCCAAGTTAAAAATTCATATTTTGGCATTAGTAATTGTTGTTAGTCATTTTTTTACCTCCCAAAGAAAAATTTTGTTAGAATATATAAATAAATAGAAATAAGGAAATGAGCTTGAGGTTGTTGACCGATCCCTCTAGGCAGTCAACCAACCTACCTTCCAAATTAGTTATTAGTGCCATCCTAAGAGCTCTCTGATGACTTTATTGTAATCTCAAGAGGGGGGGGGGGGCATGAATTGGTATTTTAAAATTTTTCTCTCCTTGGTTAGATATCTAGCAGCATTATTACACAATCCTAGGGTCAATCTAAGGTAGATAATAAGATGAATCAATAAATGCAGCTGAAATTAAATGTCACAAGTAAATTACTCAAGCATGCATAGTAAAGTAAGTAAGACACTAGATGTGTTATCGAGGTTTGGAAAATGTGCCTACGTCCCCACCTTGGCTCACAAGCCCAAGGATTACACTATGACTCACTTAATAGGTGGAGCGACACTAAAATACAACTGGTTAAAATTAAAGCTGGGCTAACTTTAACCTTTATAACCAATCCTTCAGGGATGGATTAACGCCCCCTCAGGCTACGCCTGGAATACAACAGATTCAAAATATGAATTTTGTGTACAAAAAATATGTTCTGTTCTAATAAGCATATTTGTACCAATGTAATCAATACACTACAATATGATAGGATATGATAAGCTGAATGTAGTTTAAATGTCTACTCTCAAATAATGCAAGTATAGCAATCATAATAGACCCATTTGGTTCCAATAGCAGTGTGATCATTTGGTCTAGGAATTAAGGTACAGACTTTGTTCCTCTTAAATTGGTTAAGCTCCTCCTGCATGGACATTATCCATGATTCGTCCTCAATTGCCTCATTCACATTCTTAGGCTCCTTTTGGGATAAGAATGCAAAGTGGCTAAACATATTTCAAAGGGATGATTAGGTGGCTACTCCACATGAGGGTTCACCTACGATTTGATTTATGGGGTGATTCCTTACAAATTTCCATTCTTTACGTAGTTCATGTACCTCACTCTCTATTTGATTGTCCTCAACAGATGTTTCTTTGATTTCAGTATTTTTCTCAGCATCATTCTCAATAGACAGTTTTTCTAATCCCTTTCTTATTTCAAGATCATCCTCATCATTATTTTTAGAGAAAGGATTGGACTCAACAAATACTACATGGATGGACTCTACAATAGTCAAGGTTCTTTTATTAAACACCCTGAAAGGTTTCCTATCTAAGGCATAACCTAGAGAGATACCCTCATCGGATTCAACATCAAATTTCCCTAGGTTATCTTTATCTCGAGGCACAACGATTTACAACCAAAGACATGGAAGTAGGAAATAGTAGGTCTATGGCCATTCCATCATTTGTAGGAGGTTTTGTTGTGAGTGGGCCTAATCAAAACTTTGTTCATTACATAGCAAGCCATGCTTACTGCTTCAGCCCAGAAGTATTTGGGTAAGGTGTGTTCATTAAGCATTGTCATGTCTATTTCTTGCAAAGACCTATTCTTTCTATCAACTACACCATTTTTCTCTAAGGTCCTAGGTGTAGAAAAATTAAAAGATATACTATGCAAGTCAAAAAATTCTTCAATATCCTGAATCTTAAATTCTCTACCCCTATGACTTCAGATGTGTGTTATTGTATTCCCTTCTTCGTTATGAATTTTTATACATAGTTTAGAAAATTTTTCACATGTTTCGTATTTATGTGCAAGGAATAATACCCATGTGAATCTATAATAATCATCAACAATTACAAAGGCATATGATTTAACTCCTAGACCGTGAACTTGATAAGGACCAAAAAGGTCTAGGTGCAACATTTGAAGCGACCTAGTGGTGGAGATGACTTTCTTCTACTTAAAAATGGATTTCGTTTGTCTACCTAGTTGGCATGTCTTAGTTTTACTGTAATCCCAAAAGGGGGGAAGGTGAATTAGTATTTTAAAATTTCTTCCCTTAGTCACTTAACCAGCAGCAGTATTACCCAACCCTAGAGTCAATCTAGTGCAGATATAAAATAAATCAATATATTCAATTAAAACTAAATAGCACGAGTAATTTAATTAAGCAAGCACAATAAAGAAATAAAAAGAGAAGACACTAGATATGTTATCGAAGTTCAGCAAACTGCCTACGTCCCCGCCTTGGCTCACAAGCATAAGGATTACACTAAGGCTCACTTAATGGGTGGAGCGGCACCTAAATACAACCAGGTCAACTAGCACAGGGCTGACCTCAACCTTTACACCCATCCTTCCGGGCTGGATTAACACCCTCTCAGGCCACACTTGGAATTCAACCAATTTTCAATACAAGATGTGTAAAAATATTATGCTTCTCAATCAAGCAGATTCGCACTAGTAATAATCAAAACATACCAATAATGTAAGAACAATAAGCTCAATGTTATATGTGTGCAACCAACACTCAACAAATGTATATATTCAATCGAGCACGTGAGTGTATCAACAAGCTAATCTTTGAAACAATGTATAGATGCAAATCCCAATAAAGATTTAGGGTTTCAAAGATTTTCACAAAGAGTAATCAGAATATCTCAAAATATTTTCTCAATATCAAAGCACAAAGAGATATTCAAAAATGAGCTTGTCAAAAGATTTTTGCACAATCAAAAATATGAGCTAAGGTGTCTTGCAATATGAATGCTAAGACCCACAAACTATAAGTTTTCCCATATAAAAGATTTATTAAATTAAATTTGAGGGGAAAACTAAGCTCAACCCTCAATCTGAAAATCAAAATACAATAAACAAATGAGGGTTTTTAACAACAACCAACAATGAATAATCACTCAAGGATATTCTCACAAGGCTAGATTTCTCAACAAAAAAAAAAAAACATGGTAGTATGTGAGTATATAGACTTTGTATGAAAGAATGGGCTTTGAAAATTTTTGGAGAATTTGTTGCTAATCAATTTTCTAATTAAATCCTAATCAGAGCAAATAAACTCCTATATATAGACTTGCCCAATTCTATAAGCATTTGGGATACATGGGGTATTATTAAATTTGTTCTAAAAATGTTTTGAAAAATTAACCCTGTTTAACCCCACATAACCACGGTAAAAATTTGTGCAACCCGAGAGTTTCGAGCGCCTAACCTGTGTTTCAATTGCCTGAATAGACACATGAGAAAAAGTATATTTATCATGTTCCAAAGGTCCATGATTCGGTCGCTCGGTATTAAGTTCGGGAGCCCGAGGTAGCTTTGAACGTGAAAGTTTGGGCTGCCAAGTTGGTGGAAAAGGACAGAATAAAGATTTGATTGACCGAGGATGCTATAGTCCTTTTGGTTCGGTCACCCAAAACCATGTCAACTCACTAACCATTCAACGATTCAGTCGACCGAGGTGTTTTCAATACCAAGGTTCGGTCGTCCGAAACCTTACTATTTTAGCCCTTTTAGTCCTGTGTCAATTTAATAGGTTCCCTTGATAGTATATGTGATATTGGGGGTAATCTTACGTGTAAGTGCAAGGACCAAGGGTCATTTTAAGGTCTTTGAGCTTATTAGTTCCTACATGCATTATATGCATTCATTATTACAAACCTATCCTATATTACTATTACAGACCCGAAATGAAGATAATATAAATTACAACAAATGAATCTTCTAGGTCTTTATCTTCAAGTCTTCACATGCCATCAAATGATCTTACTAATATGAACCTGCACACAAACTTGATAGACATTAAATACTTGATTATTTGTCATCGTCAAAATTGGGTATGACCTATAAGGTCAACATTCTCCCCCTTTTTGATAATAAAAAATATATAATGCAAAAGTGGGTACAACCTAGAAAGGCTCCCACTATCAATATGCATAAGGGAAATGTAAAGATTTGAAAAATTCAAACATTTTCCTAAGGTACCCAATTTTTCATAAGTTCTCCCCCTTTTGGCAACAGAAAAAAAAGGGCCATAAATTTAAAAGATATTGGCAAGGCATTGAGTAAGAATCATTTGAATATAAGATATGACTGGGAAGATTTTTAGAAATTTTAGCAGCATACCGTTTGAAAATAGAACATTTTCCCAAAAATATATATATAGAAATGACCTGAGGGAGTTCAATTTTATAATTTATCAACAACTACCAGCTCAAACAGTCCAGTATGAATCAAAACATAAAACATAAATATGACTATCAAAATACAAGAGATATAATAGCCATGCATTGCAAAACGCACACAAACTCATAAAGTATAAAGCAAAGATAGATTTAAAGTTCAAATTCGTATGTTTCTATGTGAAGAAGATCCCCTTAAGTTTATGCGCTCTATCAAAAATCTATATGGCTTCCCTACTATGCATTTTACCTAGCTCACGTCTAATTTGAATGAACCTATCTTCTTGAAGAGGTTTGGTGAAAATATCAACCCACTACTCATTAGTGCACACAAACTCAAGTGCCACATCTCCTTTCTGCACATGATAATGAATGAAGTGATGTCTAATCTCAATATGTTTGGTTCGTGAATGTGAGATGGGATTTCAAGATATATTAATTGCACTAGTATTATCACATTTAATCAGAACTGTATCATAGTGCAATAAAAAATCCATAAGTTGTTGTTTCATATAAATAGTTTGAGTACAACAACTTCCAACTGCAATATATTCAACTTCAGCTATGGATAAGGCAACAAAGTTCTGTTTCTTGGAGAACCAAAAAACTAGAGATTGTCCTAAATAGTGACAAATGCCACTAGTACTATTCCTATCAACCTTAGTATTGGCAAAGTTAGCATCAGTGTAACTAACAATCTCAAATATCGTATGCTTAAGGTACCATAAGCCTAATTCTATAGTTCCAACTAGGTACCTAAGAATTCTTTTGACTGCTAATAGATGAGACTCCTTAGGAGCAGCCTGAAACCTAGCTCACATACATACAATAAACATGATATTAAGACGACTAGTTGTAATGTATAGGAGGCTACCAATCATGCCAATATATAGTTTCACAACAATAGGGATGCCTTGCTCATCTTTATCAAGTTTTGTGGAAGAACTCGTAGGGGTACCAAGAAGTTTACCATCTTCCCTATTAAATTTCTTGAGCAAGTCTCTAACATATTTAGATTGGCATATAAAAGACTCATGTTTAGCCTATTTGATTTGAAGTCCTAAGAAGAAACTCAGGTCACCCATCATGCTTATTTCGAATTCACTTTGCATGCAATTGGCGAACTCATTACACAAATCATCATTAGTTGCTCCAAAAATAATATCATCACCAAAAATTTGAACAAGGAGCATATCCTCATTTTTAGATTTGATGAAAAGTGTAGTGTCAATTTTGTCCCGGGTAAACCCATTTTCTAATAGAAAACCACTAAGTCTCTCATACCAAGCTCTAGGAGCTTGTTTCAATCCGTACAAGGCTTTTGACAACTGGTATACATGATCAGGATACTTATGATTTTCAAAACAGGGTGGTTGTTTTACATACACTTCTTTATTTATATAACCATTTAAGAAGGCGCTTTTAACATTTATTTGGTACAATTAAAAGTTCTTAAAAGCGGCATAAGCAAGCAATATATGAATGACTTCCATTCTAGCTACAGGAGCATAGGCTTCCTCTAAATCTATCCCTTCTTCCTGATTATATCCCTGGGAAACTAGTCTAGCTTTGTGTCTAGTAACTATCCCATTTTCATCTTTTTTATTTCTATAAACCCATTTAATTCCAATAATGGTATATAATCATCGAGCCTAGGAACTAGGGTCCATACTTTGCTTCTTTCAAATTGGTTAAGTTCTTCCTACATAGGCATTACCTAAGATTCATCATTCATGGCTTCCTTAATGTTTTTAGGTTCTTCCTAAGAAAGAAATGCAAAATGACTCACTAGGTTTCGTAAGGAAGATCAAATGGCTACACCACATGAAGGTTCACCTATAATTTGATCTAAAGGATGGTTCTTAATGAATTTCAAATCCCTAGGCAGTTCATGAACCTCACTTTCAACTTTATTTTCTTTGTTTGATTTATCATTGATTTCTGAATTTTTGTCCACATTATTTTCAATAGATAGCTTATCTAATCCTATTCTAATATCAATATCATCTTCATCATCTCTTTTAGAAAATGGATTAGATTCATTAAACACAACATGAATAGATTCAATAACAGTTAATGTTCTTTTATTAAAAACTCTATATGTTTTATTGTTGATTGAATAACCTAGAAAATACCTTCATCAGATTTGGAGTAAAATTTTTCTAGTGCTCATTATCTCTAAGTACAAAACATTTACAACCAAAAATAGGAAAATAGGAAATATTAGGTCTATGATTATTCCACAATTCATATGGAGTCTTATTAAGTGAGGGATTAATACTTTGTTCATTACATAACAAGTAGTGTTCATTGCGTCGGCGGCCCAGAAGTATTTTGGTAACTTATGTTCGTTTACCATTGTCCTACCCATTTCTTGCAAAGTCCTATTCTTTCTTTCTACAACTCCATTTTGTTGTGGGGTCCTAGGTGTAGAAAAATTAGGTGAAATGCCCTCTAGGTCACAATAATTTTCTATGCCATCATTTTTTATTTCAGTTCCCTTATCACTTCTTATGTGTGTGATTTTGTAGCCTTTTTCATTTCGAACTCTTCTACATAACTTAGTGAATTGTTCACAAGATTCATCTTTATGAGAAATACATATCACCCATGTGAACCTAGAATAATCATCCACAATAACAAAAGCATACAATTTTCCACCTAGACTTTGAACTTGATTAGGACCAAATAAATCTAAGTGTAGCATTTCAAGTGCTATAGTGGTGGATATGAATTTTTTTTTCTTAAAACTTGATTTAGTTTGCTTGCCCCTTTGACATGCATCACAAATCTTATCTTTTACAAAATGTGTTTTTGGCAAGCCTTTGACTAAATCCTTTTTCACAAGTTTTGACAAAAGGTCCATACTAGCATGTCCTAAATGTCTAAGCCACAACCAATTAGCTTCGTTTAATGCAAAAAAGCATGTAACTTGTTAAGAAGCTAAATTATCAAAACTAGTGGTGTATATATTTTCATAACGTTCAGCAGTAAGAAGTACTTTATTATCAGTTTTACTCTCAATAATGCATTTATCATTTTCAAAAGAAACTTTATACCCTTTATCCCACAATTGGCTAATACTTAACAAATTATGCTTCCAGCCATCAACAAGCAACACATTATCAATAACGAGAGAAGGTTCCTTACCAACCTTACCTATGTCGATGATTTTCCCTTTTGCATTGTCCCCAAATGTCACGAATCCTCCTTCATTGGGAGTGATGGATGCAAACTTGGCCTTGTCTCTAGTCATGTGCTGGAAGCAGCCACTATCCAAGTACCATTTGTCCTTGGAAGATGATGACCATAAGCATACCTACAAAAATATCTAAGTAACTAACGCTGGTCCCCAAATTATATTGGGTCCAAAGGGGTTAGTTCTTGATTCACCTTTGACTCTCCACACCTTTTTAATTTTTACATGCTTGTTTCTAAATGGACAGTCAAATTGAATGTGACCAATCTGTTTACATTTAAAACATATTAATCGACACCAAGGACCTTTAGGAGGATTTTAGGAATTTGACTTTCGAGTAAAATCTCCCAAGTAAAGATTAGGTTGTCACACATTTTTAATACCATTAAATACGAGACCTTCTTTACTAAGAGAATTTCTTTAGGCCCCAAGGATTTTTTTCAAAATTGCATTGGCCCTCAGTGAATTTATAAATAATTTTGGAGCTATCCTCCAATTTTCTTTCAAGTTCATCAATTTTCACATTCTTTTCTTCTTGCCAAGCAGAATGAACAGATTTTCCCATTTCAACAAGTTTTGATTAATTTTCACATTTTTTTTTCAAAAAATCATTTTCCTTAGTCAGTATATCTAGCAATTTTGACATGCGAATATATTTATATTGCAATTCTTTATAAGTGGGCATGTTGTTAGAATCACAATCATCATCATCATCATTATCAGAATAATAAGAAGATAGGGAGCAAAAAGACAATACCTCATCAACGTGTGCCATCAAGCACATGTTAGCAACCTCTGAATCATTGCTACTTTGTTTATTCCACGAGGTGCCTACTTTCATGGCTTTCTTCTTTTTCCTAGACTCCTTTTTCAGTAATGGGCAATCAAGTTTGATATGCCTTACCTTGTTGCAATTGTAGCACGTGGGAGTATTTGATTTTTATTTTCTTTTACTAGGCTATCCCTTCTTAGATACTGCATCACTAAATTTCCTATATGACCTACAGTTCTTCCTAAAGAACCTACAAAATTACCTGGTTAGCATGGCCATGCATCTCTAAATTCAAGTTCACTGCACTCACTAGATGTATTAGTAGATGTTTTTAATGCTATCACTTTTCTCATTCTACTGTGCTCATTCAGTCTCTCATTAATATCTAACGCATAGGTTATAAGTGAACCCATCAGTTCTTCTACTGACATAGCCTTGAGATCTCTACCCTCAGATATGGCCATAGCCTTTGCTTCCGAAATAGGAAACAAACCCTTAAGGATTTTCCTAATCATTTCATACATAGAATAGGTCTTACCTAATGCATGCAGTGAATTAATATTGTCTTTGAATCTAGTGTACATGCTCTGTATGGACTCACCAGTGTTCATCAGAAATGCTTCATACTCACTGGTCAATATATCAATCCTACTATCATTGACATCTCTAGTACCCTCACAGGTGACCTCTAACTTATCCCGTATCTCCTTAGCAGAATAACACGCCATAACTTTATTAAATTCATTAACATCAATTCAATAATAGAGATTATTCATGGCAGTAGCATTTACACTAAGAGCTTTCATATCATCATCAGTATATTCCTCTTCAGTCTTAGGAACTTTAGTTTCAACTTCAGTTTTCACAGGAACATAGTTTCCTTTAAGGACAACTCTCCGCACCTTCTAGTCAACATTCTGACGATAAATACGCATCCTTTGTTTTTCAGAAGGTGTAATTGACACCGCTGAAAATAGGAGGACGTGTGGAAGTAGGTCCCTCATAGAAAGCGGTTACAATGTTATGTGCCATCTAGATCTTTTGCAGAAAAACGTTTAAGTCTAAGCTACTAGGCTCTAATACCAATTGTTAACTTTACTGTAATCCCAAGAGAGGGGTGAATTTGTATTTTAAAATTTCTTCCCTAAGTCACTTAACCAACAAAAGTATTACCCAATCCTGAGTCAATCTAGTGCAGATATAAAATAAATAAATATATTCAATTGAAATTAAATAGAACGAGTAATTTAAATAAGCAAGCACAATAGAGCAATAAAGAGAGATGACACCAGATATGTTATTGAAGTTCGACGAACTATCTACGTCCCTGCCTTGGTGCACAAGCACAAGTATTACACTAAGGTTCACTTAATGGGTGGAGCAGAACCTAAATACAACTAGGTCAATTAGCACAGGGCTGACCTCAACCTTTACAACCAATCCTTTAAGGTTGGATTAATACCCCCTCATGCCATACCTAGAATACAACCAATTTTCAATACAAGATGCGTACAAATGCTATGCTTCTCAATCAAGCATATTTGCACCAGTAATAATCAAAACACACCAATAATGTAAGAACAATAAGCTCAATGCTATATGTATGCAACCAACACTCAACAAATGTCTATATTCAATTGAGCACACGAGTGTATCAACAAGCTAATCTTTGAAACAACGTATAGATGCAAATCTCAATAACAATTTAGGGTTTCAAAGATTTTCACAAAGAGTAATCTATATATCTCAAAAATATTTTCTCAATATCAAAGCACAAAGAGATATTCAAAAATGAGCTTGTGAAAAGATTTTTGCACAATCAAAAAAATGAGCTAAGGTGTATTGCAATATGAATGCTAAGACCAACAAGCTATAAGTTTCCCCACACAGAAGATTTATTAAATTAAATCTAGGGAGAAAACTAAGCTCAACCCTCAATCAAAAAATCAAATATACAATAAACAAATGAGGGTTTTTAGCAACAACCAACAATGAATAATCTCAAGGATATTCTCACAGGGTTAGATTTCTCAAAAAAAAAAAAATGGTAGTATGTGAGTATATAGACTTTGTATGAAAGAATGGGCTTTGAAAATTTTCAAAGAATTTGTTGCTAATCAATTTGCTAATTAAATCCTAATCAGAGAAAATGAACCCCTATATATAGGCTTGCCCAATTTTATTACCATTAGGGATACAAAGGGTATTGTTAAATTTATTTTAAAAATATTTAGGAAAATTAACCCTATTTAACCCCTCTTAACCATGGTAAAAATTTGTGCAACATGAGAGTTCCAGGCACCTGACCTGTGGTTCGGTCGACCGAACAGACACATGAGAAAAAGTACGTTTTTCATGTTCGGGTGCCCTAGGAATAGAACGGTTTGATTAAAGAAGGCAATTTTCCAAAAGTCGACGATTCGGTCTCGTGGTATCAAGTTCGATTTACTGAACTTGCATGTTTGGTAGCTTGAGGCAATTTTGAACATGAAAGTTTGGGTTGTAGAGTTGGTGGAAAAGGTTAGAATAAAGATTCGGTTGACCGAGGACGCTAAAGTCCTTTTGGTTTAGTCGCCCAAAACCAAGTCAACTCATTGACCATTCAACTGTTCGGTCGATTGAGGTGTTTTGAACACCAAGGTTTGGTCACCTAAAACTTTACTATTTTGGCCCTTTTAGTCTTGTTTCAATTCAATAGGTTCCCTTGATAGTATATGTGATATTGGGGACAATATTACGTGTAAGTGCAAGGACTTAGGGTCATTCTAAGGTCTTTGAGCTTATTAGTTCCTACATGTACGATATGCATTTATTACTATAGACCTTTCCTATATTACTATTACAGACCCAAAATAAAGATAATATAAATTACAACAAGCTCACCGTGGTCTTTATTCTTCAAGTTTTCATATGCCATCAAATGATCATACTAATATGAACCTGCACACAAATTTGATAGACATTAAATGCTTGATTATTTGTCATAATAAAAACATGGTATGACTTATAAGGTCAACAACATGCATTACACATTTTATCTTTCACAAATTTTGTTTTAGGTAAACCTTTGACTAATTCATTTTTAACTAGATTTGACAATAAATCCATGCTAGCATGTCCTAACCTCCTATGCCAAAGCTAACTAAACTCATGTATAGTAGAAAAGAATTTTACAAGTTGAAAGGCTAAGTTATCAACACTAGTATTATAGACGTTTTCATTTTGCTCAGTAGAAAGCAGAATTTTGTTCTCGGATATATTCTCTACGGTGTATTTATCATGTTCAAAGGACACCCTATACCCTTTATCACATAGCTGACTTATGCTCAACAGATTATGCTTTAAACCATCTACTGGTAAAACATTATCTATAACTAGAGAAGGTTCCTTACCGACCTTACTTACCCCATTGATCTTGCCTTTTTCATTGTCTCTGAAGGTCACAAATTTTCCATCCTTTGGTGTTATGGACCCGAACTTGGCCTTATCACTTGTCATGTTCCTTGAGTAGCTACCGTCCATGTACAATTTGTCCTTATAGGAGGACGACCTCAAGCGCACCTGCAATAAACATTCAAGTGACTACTTTTGGTACCCAAATTCTCTTAGGTCAATATGGGTTAGTGCCTGAATCTCCCTTAACTTTATAGACCTTCCTAAGTCTAACATCCTTGTTCTTAAAAGGACAATCAAATTTTATATGGCTTTTCATTTTACATTTAAAACACGTTGTATGCCTATAGGAGTCTTTAGATGGGATACAATTTTTATTCTCGTACAAAATATCCCATGTACAAATTTTTCTACCTCCTATTTCCTATTCCATTAAGACCAAGACCTTCTTTGTCTAGAGAGTTTCTTTGGGTTGCAAGGAGTTTTTCAAAATTATTTTGGCCCTCCATGGATTTATAAATGATTTTGAAATTATCCTCTATTTTACTCTCAAGATAAGCAATTTTCAAATCTTTTTCTTTCATTTAAGAGGATAGGATTTCTTTTCATTTTCAAAAGCATTTGACAAATCTTAATATATTTTTTTTCAAATCATCATTTTTCCTAGTCATTTTATCAAGAAATTTATGAACATGAATGTACTCAAGCTGTAGTTCTTTTTATGTAGGCATCCTATCAACATCAGAATCATCACTAGAATAATAAGACAATAAAGAACATGATGAATGTGCCTCATGATCACCGTGCTCCATTAAACATAAGTTCGGGACTTTAGCGTCACTAGACTCAGCATCTGAATCGCTGGTAGTATGTCTATCCCAAGACATGCCAGCTTTTATTACCCTCTTCTTCTTTCTCAAGTCCTTCTTCAGCAGCGGGCATTGTTGTCTAATATGGCCGGCTTCATTACAATTGTAACAAGTAAGAGGATATGATTTTTGCTTTCTTATGCTTGACTCTCCCTTTTCCAATTTTGAGCTCCAGAACTTTCTAGATGATCTCCTGCTATTCTTGAAGAACTTGTTAAACTTCTTTGTCAGCATTGCCATGTCCTCATCAGACTCTTGATTACTATCTTCAATGGAACTACTGGTGGATGCTTTCAGAGCTATTACTTTCTCTGCTTTTTATTGCTCACCCATTCTCTCATTTATTGCCATTTCGTATGCGATGAGCGATCCAATAAGCTCATCCAGTGTCATTGCCTTTAAGTTCCTTCCTTCAGCTACGGCAGTAGCTTTTGCTTCCCAGATAGGAGATAGACCCCTAATAACTTTCCTAATCATTTCATACGTGGGGTAAGTCTTACCAAGAGCATGCAATGAGTTAGTGATATGTGTGAATCTAGTGTATATGCTTTGTATAGATTCACTAGAGGTCAACCTAAATGCTTCATATTAACTAGTTAACATGTCAATGCGACTATCCTTTACATCTCTAATGCCTTTATATGTAACCTCAAGTTTTTCCCATATCTCCTTTGTAGTTGTGCATGCCATAACCCTATTAAATTCATTCACATCTAGAGCACAATATAAGGCGTTCATAGCAGTACCATTTACTTGAACTCCTTTCATATCATCATCAATAAATTCATCTTCAGTCTTAGGTTTTATGCGCAAAATGTTTATGACCAAAAGGGATGTTTTTTTTAGGGGCAAATATTTGGGCTTGTGCTTTAACGTAAAAATTAAATGCATAATCATTTGTAATGTCTTCCTTCATGAATATGCTTGAGCTTTACTATTTATATTTTCTATGCATATTGTTAAGGGGAGCCTTTTTTTGTTGTACCCATTTTGCTTTTATGTGTTAGACATCATCAAAAAGGGGAAAATTGGTGGTCTTTTGGGTCCGATCTCTATTTTGATGTTGATAAACAAAAGTGTCTCATGTGTGTGTCTAGTATTTTGAATAGGTTCATAATTCAAAATGCACAAACAAAAGAGGAAGATGGAAGCCAGAAAAGACTTAAAGCTCACATAATCCTAACTGTTACATAAATACTTGAAGAGCAAAAGAAGAAGACATTTATTTTATTTGTATTGCATTTAAGTTTTTATCCTTGGTCTGTAATAATGCATGCATCTGCATGATATGGATGAATTGCTCAAAATGACCATAGATCAACTTTAGGGACCTAACCTTTCACGCAAAACCTTTTTCTTAAATGTTAAAAACTTATACAAAGGTTTTAAAATATTTTAAGGTCAAAATTGGGCTAAAATTGGGCTAAAATTAGGTTTTTAATGTCCTCAATCGACCGACCCTTAGCGCTGTAAATAGCTCAGTCGACCGAACCTTGGAAAAGTCAAGGTTTGACTTTGCTTGGTTGACTGATCATTTTTGAAATCACCTTCCACACCCATCCGAACCCTATACTTGACCTTTTCCACCTGCCCCGACCAACCGAACTTTTAGTTCATATTTACCTTGGCCAACCGGCCTTGAAGAATCAGCAGACCAGCCTCAGACCTGGGTGACCAAACCTACGAAGGTTTGGAAAATCACCTTGGCTTAGCCGACCATATCCCCCTTTTTGATGATGACAAATACAAAAGAGCAAAATGGGTACAGCCAGATAAAGGATCCCCCTAACAATATGCATAGAAAATATAAACAGTAAAACTCAAGCATATTCACAAAGGAAGACATTACAAATGATTATGTATTTAATTTTTACATTAAAGCACAAGCCTGCCCCTATGTTTTTTTTTTTCCCTAAAAAAAACTTCCCTTTTGGTTATAAATATTTTGTGCATAAAATTCTCCTCCTTTTGGCATCAGCAAAAAAGGGCTAAGTTAAGTAAAAAAACATTTTGATCTTTTAAAAATAACTTTGCAAAAGAGAACTCCCCCTTTTTTAAACTAATTTCATTTTTTCTTTAAAAAAACTCTCCCTCTTTTTAGTGTAGATTATGGGCATAAAAATTTTATAACTGTTTGAAAGATATCTGGTAATTTTGCACACAAAATAGTTTAGCTGGTCATTTAAAATATTAAAATGACATATTAACAAGATCAGAGCAGAAATATCCTCAAACCATTGCACTTTAAGCACAACGTAAGCCCCGCAAAAGATTTAAATTTAAAGCATGCGGCATATGAAAAAATAGGTTTGAGCATAAGATTGGTCTAACTAGTTCACATGTATTTTCATGTATGATCCATGAACTAGTTATACAACACCCTTAAAATTTTGAAAATTCATGACATACAATTTTCAACACAAAATAGCACATGCCATGAAGGCATTTAAGTGCACAGGCAAGAGATAAGATATATCTCATTTTAAAACCATTTCTTTGTGTAAGAACATATATATATATATATACTTATGTATGTATGTATGCATAAAAATATGTCCCCTTATGATTTTTGATAAATAATAGGGCCTATACTTGGTGAAAAAGACACTTTAATTGAAGGACCAAGCAAGCAATGTCTTCTTGTTTGGCGTTTAAGAGCATTCCTAAGCATAACCAAAAAAAAAAAACAACCATATAGATCCCAAAGATACTAGCAAATTTAAGAAATGGGATCATATAGAAAAACTTAAGACACTGTGGCAAATAAAATATCTCCACTTATAATATTCAATAAAAACATTACAGTAAAGCGCATGCCACAATGAATTAACACATATCTAAGCCAAATATTTGGTAACCATAACAAGAGATGCTCCCCCTATCAATTTGAATACTTGCTTAGATTTGATTAACTACTTATACTAATACAATTTTTTGAAAAATTCAATACAGCAGTATAAGTTAATATTAAAATGTTTATACTGGCTATAGATCGAGCATATTAACCAACAAGTACGGTCTTTTCTATAGGACACACATGCATTAGAAAATTAATATTAAGTCATGCACCATGTTCGACCATACCATGAACAATCCACATCAAAGATTGATTAAGTAGAGACAAGAGATGATGTTCATGGTACTTGAAAAGGCTCCAAACTCAAAAAGTAAAAACAATAGAGAATATGACTCCATGGATCCAGTGAATTTATTTAATTTTCTTAATATTGGGGCTTAAACTCCCTGGTATACTTGCATGCACGCATACTTGCATTAAGCTCAATAATGATGTTCATTTAAGTGCATTACTTATAGTTCATCCCTTCAAAGAATTTTAGCATGCAGCAAATAATAGACATTCAGCACATGGCATGACATATTGTGTTTCATTTTAATACACGATAGTCGATCAAGGCTACACTCAAGATTATGAAATAGAGATTGAAAACAAGGAAAACACAACTTAGAATACTGAATAAGTGTGTGACAAAATGAAAGACTCCCCCTAAGTCATGCAATTGTCCCAATTTATGGACCATCATCAAGACATATGATGTTTAATTACAAGGATGATATTTTACCATTTAGGTCCTGAGTGAAGTTCATAACCCAAAGTGTTGGACCAAATGGTGTCCATAATTTAGTCACTCCTAGGACAACAAAATGTGTACATGTTTTTTAATTAATATATCATTTTGAATTTGACATGTGCAAACCTATTCAATAATTTAGCATCCTAGGAAGGAGAACTAAGTGACTTATACTAATCAAAAATTAATTCTACTAAGTAAACTAGGTAGTATAAGCACTCCTCTCAACATAACTACACTAGTTGTCTATTAAGGCATTTTATCATATGACTAGTGCGGTCTTCCCTATATGTTTTGTGCATGCATTTTCAACTAAGGATGAAAATTTAATATTCTTTTATGATTCACTCATCCTTTCAAAAACATTTTAGCATGCATTAAATTATTATCTTATTACATGGTTTCATTTTTGGGAAAAGTTCTACCAAAATTTTGGCAGCATGTCGTTTGTAAATTGGACGTTTTCCCATTTTACCATGTACTTGGAACCTGAAAGATTCAAGCAAGCAATTTAAAACATCATGCAGATACCAATCAATTTAAGCATGCAAGAACCTATATCCACTACCAGCATGCAATTCTCATCACTGCATCAGTCATGCAGGAGGCATTCAGTACAAGCATGCATTTTAGTAGACAATCAACAATTCATACAACTAAACCATCCATCAAGACAATATAAACAATAAATAATAATGGATAGTTATAAGTTTAGTGTTGTTCTTATAAAGGCATATGGATATAAACTTCAAGAAAATATGAGAGCATTTTAATTTATAGAACTATGAAGATAATGCTCCCCCTGAGTTACGTACTTATCCATCATCTTATGCCCTTTTTCATCTTTTTTATTATTTAAAATTTCAGCCAAGATTACTTAATTTTCAATGACATGACTTTGACTTTTTATGCTAAGTTTAGGAAGATATGATATATAATATAGATTTAATTTCCTAAAAACTCAATTCAACAAGATGGACAAAATAGTATGCCATTTTTAAAATTTTTAAACTTTAAGCATATATATAGCATTAAAAATTATTTCTAATAATGAACACCTTTGTCCATTTAAAGGGGATTTATTTAAACATGCTTGTGAGATTTAATTTAAGAATTGATAGTTTTATATAAGCCTGCTATAGCCAATATTATCATATATTAACCAATCATAATTATATGTATATATATTAAGCTTAGATTGGATATGATCACTAAGACTCGCGTATTGGTTAGATTTTCTTAGGGTTCTCAGTATAACAATAGTGTATAATAAAATTCTGAATTTTAAGCAGACAACACTATGTAGGCATTTAAAGTGTTATGACCCCTTTTTGTAATAAATCCTAATATCTTATAAGTATTAACAAAATTCCTTTTTAAACACCTGATAAGATAGCATGCTATCATCACTGGATTCACATGATTTAAAAATTAACAAGAAACATACAACATGTGAATTAAATAAATTCAAAACATGATTCAATAAAAATTTTCATGCACAATATAACACAAGAATCATGGCATGAATTATCTGATAAAAGCATAAGGAGGCAGAGATATAACAATATGTTTTACTCCCCCTTAATCTTTTTAGCTCGGAGTGGCATTCACCTCTCTCTCGGTTTTTCTATGCCTAAAATGGTTCCCAAAATCCTTAACACTAGTATAAATTATAAGCTTTCTAAAAGCATTAGTAACTAAGGCATAATATAACAAATACATGGCACTCAAATGATATGCACTAAATTTATGTCATGAACAAATCATTTTCAAATTTGGGGAAACATGCACTTTAAATACATTTTAATAGGATATGAAAGACTTCGATAAACACTTTCCAAATCCTTCAATCATTTGATTCTACAAAAATCATTTTCAATATTCAGATAGTAAAATTTACGCAGTGAAAATAGTAGAGAATTTACAAAAAGGGTTGATCCTGAAGACGAGGATACATCGAAACTAAGTCGTTGCAATCTTTATGCAAATGTGGTTAAGCTTATTGCAATCGGGCTCTAATACCAACTATTAGAATTGGTGTGATCCCAAAAGGGGGAGTGAATTAAGTTTTAAAACTTTTTGGCTAATTTAAATATTTGCCGATTCACCACAGTTCATATCTCATTCAATATTGAAAGCGTGTATGTAAAACAATTAAGCTATCAGTGTAGACATACACAAGTGCTGCATATCTTATTTAAATTAAATCTGTGTGCATGCAAAATAGCTATAATCGTGAATGAACATGCATACACAAACTGAATTCAAAGTGCAAAAATTTAAATGAGTTAGGGAGAGAGACACACACGATATTTGTTATCGAGGTTCGGCCAAACCAGCCTGTATCCTCGCCTTGGGCATACCCACAAGGATTACACTATCACAACTCACTTAAACAGGCGGAGCAGAAACCAATTACAACATTTCCTTATGGGGCAAGGTAAACCCCAGGTCAGATTATAGGGCCGACCCCAACCTACAAACCTCTCCTTACGGGGCAAGGAATACCCCAACTCAATTACCAAGCTGAGCTAAATTGGTCTCCTTTATAAGGCAAAGACTCCCAAGTTCAATTAACGGGATGAACCCAACCAATACATGAAAACATTTTTGTACATATAAATATGCTTCTGAATACAAGTTGAAATGTACAACATTAGAGCTCTAAAAGGCAATCTCCAATAATATAAAATGATATTCAGTGGAGTAAGGGTGTTTTTCAAAATAAATATTTTCAATCTTTGAATAGTGATGTATATGAAAAAGTATTTCAAAGATTTGAACGGTAATGAAATATTTCTCCAACAACTATTTTTCAGTAAAAATTAAGAGAACCTAGGGCTTTCTTTGAAAGGCATTTTTCAAGCAATGATCTTTGATATGAGGAAAAGAACCTTAAAGATCAAAGTGTGATAAAAAAAAATTCCAACAAAGATTTGCAATAAAGGAAGTTTGGAGAAATTAGGTTTTGTGCTCCAAAAATGTTTTTGCAATAATCATAATTTAAAAAAAAATTGCTCAAACAAAAAATAAATACTCTCTTTCAAAAGATTTTCCAAAGAGTAATAAAGAGAGTTTGAGAGTAAAAAATTTAACCCCAAAATGATTTTTCAAATAAAAGTGTAAGTGGGGGAACTTTGATCAAGTAAAAATTTGAGAGAAAATTTGTTAATGAAAGTTACTAATATAAGTTATGAAAGGGGTATTTATAGTTTTTCTGAAAATTATGACCGTTAGGGACACGCTCAGTATTTTTAAAAATATTTAATTAAAAATTAAGTGTGTTTAAGCACCGAAAATTAACCCAACCCAAAAGGTTTGGTCGACCGGTGCTTGGCGTTGGTCGACTGAACACTCACAAGATATTTGAATTAAAAACTGGGTTCGGTCGGTTGTGGGCAATGTAGGTCAACTTAGCCAAAGCGATTTTCCAAACCTTCGTAGGTTTGGTCACCCGAGTCTAAGGCCGGTCTGCCGATTCTTTAGGGCTGGTTGGCTAAGGCAAATATGAACCAAAAGTTTGGCTGGTCAAGGCTGGTGGAAAAGGTCAAGTACATGTGTTGGCCTGACAAGACTTACGAATCTTATTTTTATGATAACAAATCAAGGAAACTTAACATGTTTGATTAAGTGATGATGTTTCAGGTAACTCAAGTATCAAGATCAAGTGACTCAAGTGATCAACATCAAAGTGCTTGACAAAGTTTGTGAAAAGCTTGAACTTAATGTGGCAAGATTTCATGAAGCTAAAGAAAAAGCTAAAAGTCAAGCTCAATATGAAGAATGGAAGCTATACGTGAAGACTTAGTGATTAGAAGAGTCATCGTATTTAAGAAGTCTCACGCAAGTACTTCAAACATTTCAATATGAATGAATGAAGCTCTTAAGAATCTTTTATTAACTTAGAGACTAATTTTTGAAAACCCTGGAAAATGTTCTTTAATTAAGTTACATTGAAGTTTTTCAAAAATTGAAGAATCAAAGTCTTGAAAATCAAAAAATTGTGAAATGTTGCACGATTAGGCGACTTACCTGTTCTGGTCAACTGACTAACCTTTTTATGCTAAAATAATTTGGAAAATAAAATAGGCCCAGTCGACTGACCCTGTGAGTTCAGGCGACTAACCCCATTCTAACTTTGAAATTTTGCTAGGTTTTAAAAGATCAAGCGATTGAACCCAATAATCCAGTCGACTAACCTTTGTAAAATTCAAATTTAAAGAGCAAAGAAAAGTTTCCAAAATAGATTTCCTAAATCCCAAATATTATGAAAACTTGGGAAACACTCCAAGTAACTTGGGGAATACAAAAATTAAACATTTTCCATTTATAAATACATATTATATGAAAAGATTAAAGACACCAATACATACATTCAGCATTCAAGCATAATACTTTATACTCTTCAAAGGCCATCCTACTAAAACACTCTTGCTGAAGTTTTCTACTGAAAATCTGTTGATCAAAGCCTACGGTTCTTTGCTCTTCTACCGAGTTTCTCAATCTAAAAAAGAACCCTAGTGATAAATTCTTGAGTTTCATCTTTCTATATTGAATTTTATTGAAGTATATTTGTTTTAAATTGTACTAATTTGCACTTGCTAAGAGAGTTTCTTTGTACACAAGAATTGTTCTTATTTCTCTTATTGTTTTTGACCATTCAGGATTGTTGAATCGTTGGACTACCGAGCGTGGGGTATCGCTTGGGTGTTTTGCCTAAGGCAAGGATGTGGGCGAGTATAGCCGAACCTCGTAAAATCTCTGTGTCTTTCTCTTCCCTAAATCTCTTTAATTTTCTGCGTACATAAATTGCATGGATGTTTACTTAATTACTAGAAATTAAATAAGTTATTAGGAATTGTGGAAACCTTGATTAAAGAAAGTACGTTGATTGCAGAAATATTGATTAAAGGAAGTATGTTGATAAATATCAAAAGTTTGATATCAAAATCTGTGTTTTTGGAAGCTTGCTGAAGTTTTTATTTTGTTTCATATTGTGAAATCAAGCTTACCTTATTGATTGAGTGTTGGTCATTGCAAATCAATTATACTTGTGTGATTGTAATTAATGTAATCTAAATAGGGCTATACTATATTAAAGTTTCCAAAGAAATTTTAAAAACCCAATTCGTCCCCCCTCTTGAGAGTACACCTTACTTCTCAATCAATGTAAGAAATAATAGAATCGATATGCTCACTAGTGAGTATAAAGCTTTTAGGATGAATCTTGATGACACCATAACTAGTATGTATACCAGGTTCACCCATATAATAAACTCCCTCAATGCCTTGGGAAAGAATTACTCAACTTATGAAATAATCTGAAAAATCCTTAGAGGACTTCCACAAATTTGGGAACCTAAGACAACTTGAATAACAGAAGGAAAAAACTTGAAAAATACTTCCCTACATGAATTGATAGGATCACTCCTCACTTATGAGATTGCGATGAAAGAAAGAAGTTCTAAGAATAGAAACAAGAAATCAATAGCACTCAAAGCTGCTAAAGATAGCTCTAGTGAAGAAAAGGAAAATGAATTTGATGATGATGATATAGCCTTCATCACTAGAAGACTTGGAAAGTTTTTCAAAAAGAATAAGAAATTCACTCAAAAATTTAAAGGTTCAAAATCTAATAAAGGGGATACAAGTAAAAAAGGAAACAAAGAATGAACCCCTTACTTGTTATAATTGTAAGAAAGTTGGACATATTAAACCTGATTGTCTACAACTTAAGAAAGACGCTAAGAAGAAGAAAAAGAAGGCTATAAAAGCTACATAGGATGACTCAAGCTCAAGTGAATTAGAGGACGAATCAAGAAATCAAGAAATAGCGAACATCTGTTTCATAGTAAAAGATGATACGGTAAACTCCTACACTAGCTGTTAGCTTTGGTGTATTCCCAAGAGGGGGGTGAATTGGAATTTAAAAACTTCTTCCTAGGTTTGACCTAAATAGTAGCAATACATTCACAACCTAGGGTCTGTCTATGTAGTTCCAATATGCGTAGATAAGTATAACGAGGAAATTAAATCATACGCAACATTCACATTATAACATACACATGCAGAAATATAAATTGCAGAAATATAAGCAATGCACACACGATATGTTATCAGGGTTCGGCCAATTGTGCCTACATCCCCGCCTCTAGCTTGCAAGCCTGAGGATTCCACTAATGGCTTACTTAACGGGTGTAGCAGAACCGATTACAACCAGGTCAATTAGTACAGGGCTGATCTCAACCATTACAAACTCTCCTTGAGGGGCAGAGAAGGCCCTATGTGCTGACCCCAACCTGATCCTTCCAAGCTAGATCAAACCCCCTCAGGCCATGCCTAGAGATACAACAATATTTTTCACAAGGTAACTGGTACAGTGATTATGCTTCTCAAGTAAAGCAGATATGTACCCAATACGCACAATATAATCAATCAACCACACATCAACAATATAGGTAAATGTAAGCTCAATGATATGTATTTTTGTGCAAACTACACTCAACAAGATATGATCGCTAATATGCTCAGGAGTGTTCTAATCAAGTTATTTCTTTAAGACAGTATATATCAAATCTCAATAATAATCAAGGTTTCAAAGATGCTAAACAAATATTAAAACTAACTCAAAATATTTCCCTTCAATGTTATGAGCATAGGAGTAGTATGAAAAATATTATAGCTTCAAAAAATATTTGCACAACAAAAGTAAAGCTATCGGAATCTTGCAATGATAATGCAAAGATCCTTAAGCTATTGAGTTTATCCCAACACAAGATTTATTATATTCAAATCTGTGGGATAAACTTTGCTATCTCCCCAAAAATAAATCAATCAATCAAACAAGAATACTGAGAGTATTAACAATACCTAATATACACTAGCACAACCAATATACTCTCACAATACTAAAATGTATCAAGGGAATAGAAGTTTTGAGAGTATTTGGGAAAAAGGGGATTTTTGAGATAGAAAGGATTTTTGCTAATTATTTTGGTTAATCTCGCTCTAATCCACACAAATGAAACCCTATATATAGGCTAAGACCAAAATATAACCATTGGAGACTTTATGGGTATTATTAAATTTGTTTTAAAACCAATTAGGAAAATTAACCCAGTTTACTTAATTTTAACTCCTGTAAAAATTAATTTAACCCGAGAAGTTCGAGTGTCTGGTCTGAGGTTCGAGTGCCTGAATAGACTCAGTTAGAAAAGTATTTTCAATCAATTTGGTCGCCCGGGTATAGGGTCGGTTGCCTGAACAAACGTCAGAAACATTTGTTGTGCGGCTCGGGTGCCCGGCGCTAAGTTTGGTTAACCGATTTGACAAATTCGATCACCCGAGACCAGATTTGAACTAAAAGGTTCAGCAGCCCGAGTTGGTGAAAAACACCCTAACAGAGGTTCAGTCGCCCAAGGACGATACGTTTGTTCTTGGTTTGGTAGCCCGAACCAAAGTCAAACTACTGACTTTCCAGCAATTCAGGCACCCGAGGAGTTTTGAACTCCAAGGGTTTGGTCGCCCGACCTCTCACATATTTGCCTATTAAGTCCAATTTTTAATTCAATTCTTTCCCCTAATAATGTAAGTGATTGTGGGGACTTTGTGCACAATGTATAGGAACCTAGGGTCTTTTCAAGTACGGCCAAAAACCTAGCATCGGTCGACCTTGCCCTAAAGTCATTCGGACCCTATGGTCAATCTATGGTCTCTTTGTGAGCTTACAAATACCTACATGCATGACATGCAGAGATCATTATAGGTCGTTTCTCCTAATTACTATTACAGAGCCATATTACACAAAATGAATTATAACATGAAACGAATCTTTAGGGTCTTCAATCATTGCTTTCATGTGCCATCAATTCGTTTGCTAATATAAACCTGCACACAAACTTGTAAACCATTAAATACATGAGTATTTGTCATAATCAAAACAGGGTATGACCCATAGGGTTAACACTAGCTCATCTAAATACTCTAGTGATGAGTCATGCAATGATTCGTGTGATAGTATGTCTTCATATAAAGAAATGCAAGCTAAACTAATTGCCTTACATAATAGGTTCATAAAAGTAATTATAAGAAACATAGTGTTGAAAGAACAAAATGAAATACTTAAAAATCAACTAGAGACTTCAAAATCAGCTGAAAAAGAAAAGAACACTCACATTAATGATCTCATGAATAAAATAAATGAGATGTCTCAAGTCCTAGTAAAGTTACGAGTAAATGGTAAAAGAAGGAATGATTTAGAAATAAGCAACCTTAAAAGTAAAATTGAGGATAAATACAAAATAATCTACAATTTTACAAAAGGGAAGGAAAACTTTGAAAAGCTTATAGGTACTCAAGGAATGTCATTAGACAAAGAAGGAATTGGATTTAATGGATTTGAAAACAAAAGGAAAAAGAATCCTTACATGGGGTACTTTGTAAAGGAATCAAAATACTATGAAAGTACATCCTCCACCAATGCTCATAAACACACTATTTTTTTCTTGTGCAAGAAAAAGAGACACATAAAGTTAGAATGTCCATTTAAAAGAAAAAATAAAGTGAAGAAAGTATGGAGAGTAAAAGTTGAAACTAAACCTAAAACCAAAAAGCCTAAAAAAATTTGGATACCAAAGAGGAACACCTTGAAACCCTTTTGTCGGTATGCTTTAGAACCACTCCATCAAAAGACAAATGGTATTTGGATAGTGGGTGTTCAAGACACATGACTAGAGACAAATCCAACTTCACTACATTAATGCGTAAGGATGGTGGATATGTAACTTTTGGAGACAATGCCAAAGGTAAGATATCGGTATCTAAAAAGTAGGTAAATATCCTAAAAACGAAGGTGTAATCCCAAGAGGGGGGTGAATAGGGTTTTAAAAAATTCTTTTAAATTCTATTTGTTTTTAATGAAGTCTTAACCTTTTATTGATTTGTTCAATACACAACAAAAGCTTAAGCCTTTTATTCAATCCACAACCACAACACAAATAAACATTCAATCAACCACTCAAACCAATTAATTACAAGGTAAGTAACCAATCAATTAACTACACAATATTTAATCAAGATGTTTAGTTTGTTTGCAGCCCTGTAGTGAATGAAATTTTGAATCAAGCCCTGTATTTGTGAAATTTGTTTCTTGATTTGATATTCAACAAAACATCCACACTCTTCCCAAAATTTAGATTTCAAATAAACCTTAGTTAATAGGTTTTGGGGTGTTAACCAATCAACGTAGGTGTTAACCAATCAACGTACTCCCTTATGGTTTCCGAAATATATTGATTAACCAACATACTTTCTTTCTGTTTTTGCAAGCCCAAAAACAAATTACACTTCAGCTTTATTTGAAATCCAATCCACATAGTTTTTTATGATTAATGAGTTTAAAACATCCACGCAATTTATATGTGTTGAAAATAAAGAGAGTAACACCGGGATTTTTACGAGGTTCGGCTTATCCATAGCCTACGTCCTCGCCTTTGGCAAACCACCAAAGGATTCCACTATATTAGTTCCTTTTCGAGTGGAACAACACCATTACACATTCCTTCAGAAGGCTAGAGCCCGCCTCTTTAAGTGATATCCCCTCATTCGGTCACTCCTTTAATTAGGCTAGAGCAACACCTCTCTAAGCGGTCCCCCATGCTTAGCCAACGATTCAACAATCCTAGAAGCATCAAAAACACTAAAATAATACAAAATGATAGTTGCATACAAGAACACTCTCTTAAAGAGCATATTAGTACAAATTCATGACTATATACTTTAAAATAATTCAAAATAAGAAATTCAGATTAAAGCTCAAAGAGTATCACTAAATAGTTCATTCAATGGATGAAAGAATTAGAATTGTAGGACAAGATTAGAGATTGAGAGTTAGCAAAGCCTCAGCAAATTTCGTGCAAGATGAGAGTGAGAGAGCCCTTGAGAGTTTGAGAACAACTGAGAGAGATTGAAAGCAAAATTTGATTCTTGGTGTATGAATTAATTGATCTTGAGTGTATTTTTAGAGTTAGAAAAGCATTTAACTTGATCCCCAAGTTTACTTGGAGTAGTTTCCAAGTTTTGAACCAATTTTGAGCCCTAAATAATTGACTTTTCAAAAATATGTCCATTATAAATTTTAAATTTTGCTTCGTGGCAGTAGCCTGAGGGGTTCTCGTTAGTTGCTTGTCAATGAATTACACAACTAAAATACACAGGCAGTAGGGTGGCAGTCGTCTGTTGCCTTGGGGTCAGGCACCTGTCAAGACCCAAACAGTAGCCTGACAACCTTCTATCTGTACATTTTAAAAGCTTTTAAAGTGGCAGCATACTAACCATGATCAGTCAGGCGTCTGTCAAGTAAAAATTATGGCTTTTAAAATATTGTTATTTTCTATCTCATATATCTATTTTTGAAATGTTAATTTCTTTTCTTTGAAAAATATGTTCCAAGATTTTAAAAATTAAAGTCTCTAGGTCTCTTCATTCCTAATGAGCTTCAAAATGAAATTTCATAATTTGAAAATACTCGAAGTACTTATAATACATTTCCTATTGACTCTCTTCATTTCTTTGATTTCTCTTTATTGTTGAGCTTCAATGATCCTTTGAGATTTCATTCTTGAAGTTTTTTCTTTAATATCAATGCTCTCATGATCTTCAAGCTTTATCTTTGAATTCATGCTTTAAGTAATCCATGCGCTAAGCTTCATTTGATTTTCTTTCTTTGGAGTACAAGCATTGTGAGCACTTGACCTTGTGTTCTCATAGTTGAGTCCTAAAATGACATTACTTAACCAAATATGTTCAGTTCCACTTGTTTTTTAGCATCAAAGTAGGATGTTAAGCCTTGTAAGGCCAACAATCTCTCTTTTTTTATGATGACAAATAAGGAGCAAAAATTGGAGTGAGCTTTAAAAAGACTTCCCCTTACAATAAGCATCATCTTAACAATATTTGCAATATCAATTATCTATTTCAAAAATTCTTTTACAATCACACTCATCACTTTATTCAAGTACAAGGTTACATTATTCAATATCACTCATCACATTATTCAGGATCAAGTTTATCAATTATATACATTGTACATCATCATAAATACACACATCAATCATAAATATTCCATACATATCATTTCATATATATTCCATATAACATACATGTCATTCCATACATAGTACTTCCATCTAAAACTTCCATCTTTGCTTTTCACAAACTCTCTCCCTTTGGACATCAATCAAAAAGAAGGGGAAATAAACAAGCAAAGCTACCAAGGGAAGTGTTTTGTCATACTACATGCCAAAATACAAGTAAAAACTTACAAATGTCAGATTTTTAAGAAACACATTAGTTTTCATCAGCTTCATCTTCTTCTTCTCCTAATTCATCGTCTTCACCTTCTTTAGAACCATGCTCCTCTTCTATGTCTTCCTTATCATCACCGTCACCATTTTTGGAGTCCTCTTCATCACTTCCATCATTACTAGCAGGAGCAGAAATAATATCCTTAGGATCAGAGGGACGAGCGGAACTGGCTAAGTGTTTCTCAATGCGACCCAAATGGTCATCAAGGGAGGAATAATTTTCTTGAAGAGCTGAGAAGTTAGATTGAAGGGATTGAATTCTCATTTGCATGTTTTGGTTGAAGCTTGTGAATAGTTGGTAAAATGGATTAAACCATGCAGGAGGACCGGTAACAGGAGGAGGTGGACGTGCTTGACCTCCACTGCCCTTAAGAATCCATCGATCATCATATTTTTTATACCCTATTAATTTAAGATTTGTGGAATTAAAAATATCATAGTGGGTATGTTTTACAAAGAGATCAAAGGATGATGATATTCGAAGTTTTGCAAAAAGCATATTTAGGAAGCCTCCATAAGGAAGAGTAACTTGCGTGCCTTTACACGTGATAGAATCCATTTTAGAATAAGGCTTGGTAGGTCGAGTTTCTTGCCCTTGAGCAAGCACCAGAGGATGAAGCAATTGGCATAAGAGATATATGCATGAGATCTAGCTTGAGGGAGGATATTGTATGTAATGATTTTTTTGCAAAATTTGAACATGAAGATTCAAAAGCTTACATAATGGAGGACTATCAAAAGAGATGGGTGTGTGTTCTAATACCAAAGGAATAAATTCTTTCGGAGTGAAGTCTTGTTCGATAATTCAAGATGTGCCAAAAGTAGGACATTCAAAATCGCTATTTGGAATTCTAAAAATTTTAGCAAGAGATTCGGGAGTGAAAGCTATAGATTTTCTCATTACATTGGTTGAAAGGCTGTGTTCTTCTCTAACAAGATTGGCGTAGAAAATTTTGATAAGACTTGGGAAGTGTCCCTTAGCTTGAAAGAATACAAAATTTTTCCATCCTAGGGCTTCGAATAACAAAATAATATGCGGGAAATCAGAGGTGAAGAAGGAAGTGTCAAGAACTTTACCTAGGAGTGGATTCGTCATGCTTAGATGATTGCGATACAAACTCTTAGAGTGTGGGGCAACAAGCCATTGCTCAATGGCCGGATCTTTAGTGTGTTGAGACGAAGTGGAAGGTTTCTTACTTCCAACTGATTTGATCCTCAGCATTTTGAAGTTTCTTAATGAAAAAATGAAGGTGGTAGTGATGGATTTCGGAAATGGAAGATAGGATTCGGTGATTCTTTAAGGAGAAGGAGCTGAGGAAAGGAAGAGGACAAAAGCAAGGAAGGGTAGAAACCCTAAGTTAGTTGGCTGATAACTCGAATGACTCGTTTTTTATAAACAAAGTTAGGGTTTTCCCATCAATAAGTCAGCTGACTGCTCTCTGTTTTAGAACTCTCAGCTCAGTCAGTCGGTTGGGTCTTGGGTCAGGCGGCTGACTGAAATGCTTCTCTTTATTTTGTTGTTCAATCAGTCAACTGAGCCTATAGTCAGTCGACTAACTATGCATTCTTTCATAATCTTGTCTTTTAGCTAAATAGTCCAAACTCTCTTCTTTATCAATAAGCTCTATTTACTTCATATTTTCTTTTCTTTTGATTTCATTTAAACATCCAAACTTCATGCATCCTAATACTTTCTAGTTTATGCCTTGTATGATTTAGGCCAACAATTTTTATGAGTTTCAATTAGGTAAGTTTTTTATCCTTATTCTTTATTTCAATTTCAATACATTTGTATGATGTTTCATAAATTCAATATCAATTGAAATTAAAGAATTTAGTATTTCATTTTTGGTACCCATATTTTCTTGTGTCCGATTGGTTTAACAAGGGATGTTTCTTTAATTTTCCAAACATGTTTAGTCTTCACACCCTTTCTTTAAAATGGACATTCAAACTTTATATGCCCCCTTTTCTTACATTGATAGCATATGGTGTTAGTGTAGGCATTAGAAGATGTGCTAGCATAATCTTTGGATGCTTTCAAAAAATAACCCATGTAAAGATTCTTCTTCTTTTTATTTTCAACCCCATTAAATCCAATGCCTTCTTTGTTTAAGGTCATCCTTTGTGAGCCTATCATTTTGTCAAAGTTTTCCTTTCCTTTTGTGAAGTTATAAATAATCTTTTCTTTATGTTCAATTTGATTTTTGATATCATTTATCTCAATATCTTTCTTGTTATCAACCTTCTTTTGTGATTTCTCTAATTCTTAAGATAATTTTCTGATTTTATCCTCTAATTCATAAATATATATGTCTTTATCATATTCCGTAGAGGATAGGGATCGAAGGTCTTCTATCATATTTTCATTCTTGCTTTCTAGTTTCTTGATTTTTGAATCTTCATCATTTTCAACAATCTTACTTGATTCTAGCTCTTTTATCATTCCTTCGATCTTGTTTTCCAATGATGTGTTTTGTTTAGTAACTTTGATTAGCATCTTATGTACTTTGAATAAATGATTTTGTAATTCATCATAAGATGACATACACTCATCATTAGATTCATTTGATGAATTACTACAAGAATTATTTAAGGATTTGGATAAGGAGCTTTCCTCATCGTCCCATGCCATAAAGCAAGTGTAAGCAACCTCTTGGCCACTTGATTCACATTCCGAACTACTTGTACTATCCCAAGTAGTGGCTTTCATGGCCTTTTTTTTTTTCTTCTTAGACTCTTTCTTTAGTAATGGACATGTAGGAGTTTTATTTTTAGATTTCTTTTTGCTAATTTCTTCTTCTTCTGATTCGAAATCTTGGTTTCTTCTTTTGAATTTGTTTTCTTTCTAAGGATTTTTGCAAGTTTCTTAGATATGAACGCTAGTTCATCTTCATCCATCTCTTCTTCACTACGAGAGTTTTCTTTTGAGGCTTTGAATGCTATTGTTTCTTGGGCTTTGGTTTTTCCACTCCTTTCATTCATTGCCATTTCATATATGAGTAGAGAACCTATTAGTTCATATAAGGAGGTGTTTTTCAAATTTCTTCCTTCCATTTTGACAATGGCTTTTGGTTCCCATATAGGTGGCAGCCCTCTAAGAATTTTTCTTATCATCTCATAGGTAGTGTAGGTTTTTCCTAAGGCATTTAGGGAGTTTATTATGAGAGTAAACCTAGTGTACATGCTAGTTATAAATTCATCTGGGTTCATCTTAAAAGCTTCATATTCACTTGTAAGCATATCAATCCTTTTATCTGTAATATCTATAGTGCCTTCATAAGTGACTTCTAGCTTGTCCCATATTTCCTTAGCCCATTTACAAGCCATTAATCTATTAAATTCATTAGAATCTAAAGCACCATACGAGGCATTTATGGCACTTGAATTTATTTGAAGCATTTTGTAGTCTATATCAGTCAAGTCCTTTTTCTCTTTAGGAATTTATTTTCTGTAGCAATTAGATCTCCATCCATAACAACTTCCTATGCTTTCCAGTCCATATTTTGAAGATAGATTTGCATTCGTTTTTTCCAAAAAAGTGTAGTTACGTCCACAAAAGGTAGGAGGCCTAGTTGAAGATTATCCCTTCCCAAAGGGAGCTATGCCTATGTGAGCCATTAAGATCTTTTTATTACTACTAATTAAGATTTGCTATAACCCCACTCTGATACCAATTCAAAACTAAGATGTAGTCACAAAAGGGGGGTGAATTGGATTTAAAAACTTTATCTTAATTCCTTTTAAGACTTCTTAACCTCTTTTATTTATTTTAACCAATTCTTGACTTGTTTGTTTAATTTATCAATCACACAAGAACTTAGTTCTTTTTATTCAATAACACAACTACTTAAACAATCAAGTAACCAATCAATCAACCAAACCAATTATTTAATCAAACACAATATCCAAACCAAGATATATAAGATACAAGATTTCAACTTTTGTTTGTTTGCAACCCTGTTGTTAATGCAATCCCTTTGATAAAGAATTAGCTTTCTCAGAGTGATTTTCAACAAAACATTCACACTATTCTCCAAATTTAGAATTCAAATAAACTCTTAGTAAATTTATCTTTGAGTGTTAACCACATAACGTACTCCCTTATGGTCTCCGCAAAGTATGGTTTAACCAACGTACTCCCTTTTGGTTTCCACAACCCAAATCAAAATTAGACTTTAAGTTTACTTGATTTCCAAATATAGGCAGTGTTAGCTTTGGTGCAATCCCAATAGGGGGAGTGAATTGGTATTTAAAAAATTTATCCCCTAGGTCAATCCACTAATCAACAATATCACACAAGCCTAAGGTCAATCTAGTGCATGTAAAATAAATCAATGCAAATGTGCAATGGAATTTAAACTGCAATAGAAATTTAATCAAGCATGCACAATAAAGCAGTAAAGGAGACAACACCCAGAAATGTTATTGAGGTTCGGCCAAATTGCTTACGTCTCTACCTTGACTAACGAACACAAGGATTACCATTATAGGCTCACTTAATGGGTGGAGCGGCACCTAAACAACCAGGTCAATTAGCACAGGGTTGACCTCAACCTTTACAACTAGGTCAATTAACACGGGGCGGACCTCGACGGACCTCAACCTACACAATCCTTCCAGGCTGGATTACCGCCCCCTCAGGCCACGCCTAGAATACAATAGATTTCTCAATAAAATCAAATGGTACAGTGATTATGCTTTCATGTAAAGCAAATATGTACCCAATATGCACAAGTAATAATCAATTCGCACCAAACATGCATGAACTATAAGCTTAGTGGTGTATATGTGCAATCTACACTTAATATAATATAATCAATATGATGCTCAAGAGTGTTCAATACAAGCAATATCTTGGAATCTAAGCAAAGTACTTCAATAGCAAATCAATATTCCAAAGATATGAATCAAATAAAAAAACTAGTTCAAAAGGGTTTTCTTCAATGTAATATGCACAATACTAGTTTGAAAATATTTGCTTGTTTGAAAAAATATTTGCACAAACAAAAACCAAGCTATTGGACACTTGCAACAAGATGCAAATATCCTAAGCTTACTTAGTTTATCCTTACACAAGATTTATCAGGTTAAATCTGTGGGATAAGCTATGCCAAACTCCCCAAAATCAATATCAAATATTCCAGCAAGGCAATGAGAGTATTAGCAATACCTAATAAGTACAGCACAAAACATACACTCACAATGCTAAGATGTATCAAGGGAATGAATATACATGAGTAGTTGGAGTGGAATAGGCTAAAATAGGTTTTTAAGATTGAAAGGATTTTTGCTAATTATTTTGGCTAATCTCTTGCTAATTATTGCAAATGAATCCCTATATATAGAGACGGGAAATATTATAGCCATTAGGATATGTAGGGTATTATTATATTTGTTTCAAAACATTTTAACCCCATCAACCTTGTTTTAAAAATTAAATTGCGGTAAAAAATAGGTCCAACCCGAGAGCACCGGTTGACCAAAAACAACTTTCGGTCGACCCAAGTTCTTGGGATTCGGTTGACTGAGCTAAAAATGAACTATCCTCTCGGTCAACCGAACATGTATGTCCGAGGTTCGGTCGACCAGGGTGAAAATGAACTAGGTCAGTCAGTCGACCAGACCGTTGGGTTCCTAGACGTGGGAACTCGATCGACCAGGTTGGTGGTATACAAATTCTTCTTGATTGACCAGGAGGTCAAAATGTTGACTTCCTAGGAGTTCAGTTGACCGGGGTCAATTGAACTGTCATAGTTCGGTCGACCAAGCTGTGGTCAACTAGGGTAGAATGAACTGCACAGGTCGGTTGACCGAAGGTGCACATTTTGTGCATTTCGGTCCTATTTCATTCCACAATCACGCTATTCAAGTGATTATTCATATACTTGCATGAGTGAGTGTTCTAGGGTCTTTCTATGGTCATTTGATTTTCAAGAGATGTGTAGGGACCTAGAGTCATTCTATGGTCTTTGAGCTTTGTAGTTCTACATGCATGATATGCAGATTATTATAGACCTCTTTTTAACTAAATATTACAGACCCAAATAGAAATTACAACAAGAAAATTATAACTAGGGTCTTGAGGGTCTTCAATTTCTTCAAGGTCTCCGAGTGCCATCATATGATGCCACTAAGATAAACCTGCACATCAACCCAACATACATTAAATACCTGAGTATTTGTCATAATCAAAACAAGGTATAACCCATAGGGTCAACACGTAGTATATATGATTACAACTTAAATCATCCACGCAATTTATATGTATTGAAAATAAAGAGTAAAGGAAAGAGAGAGTGAGAATGAGATTTTTATGAGGTTCGGCTTATACCCAACCTACGTCCTCGCCTTTGGCAAGCCACCAAAGGATTCACTAAAATCAGTTCCTTTGTTAGGTGGAACAACATCGTTTACACACTCCTTCAGTAGGCTAAAGCCCCCCTTTCCAAACGATATACCCTCGTTCGGTCACTCCTTCAATAAGGCTAGAGTAGCACCTCTCTAAGCGATATCCCCTCACTTAGCCAATGATCCGAACACCTCAAATCATCCAAGAACTACAAAAGATATCAAATAATCTTTGCATACAATAGCACTCTCAAAAATAGAGTAGATTAGTACAATTTCAACTCTAGGTACTTTAACAATTTAAATACCAATAAGAAACATAATTGAAGCTCAAGTGTAGAATTCACCAAGGGTTCCTTTGTGATTTGAGAAAACTCAGTATAAGAACCATAGGTTGGTGTTTCAGCAGCAATTCAAATGATTTCCCTCCAGCAAGGGTATGAGCAATATGAAACTTTAAGAGAGATTGAAAGATTTGATGCAAGTATGTTGTGTGATTGCTTGTATATATGAATTCTTTGGATTAAATGAGTATTTATAGGCAATTTTGGATTAGTTTCCTTATTCGCCAAGTGACTAGGAGTGTCCACCAAATTTTTATAACGTTCATATTTTAAAAACTAATTTTTGAAATTTTCCCGTTGGAGTTTAAAAAATCAAAATTAGTGGAGTCACTCAGCTGACCAGGTGACTAGGGAGTGTATTTTCACAGGGTTAGTTGACTAGACAGGTGGCTGACACCCTTCTATCTTCCAGAAATTAAATCAGGATATAGTTAGTCAGCTGGCGTGCCACAGTTCAAAATGGGTTAGTCGGCTGGGTACTGTCAGTCGACTGGGTGGTTTACATTTATTGATTCAGTTAGCTGGATAGTTATTTCAACTCATGTTTCTCAGTTAGTCGAAAGACTAAGCCCAGAGTATTTCTGGTTAGTTGGTTGGGCAAACCTCTTACTGATTTTTTTCTTTTTGGTTTTTCAAATTTAGTTTTGCTCACATATTTTGATCTCTCATAAAACATTTTACAGGGTTTTAAATTAGGTCTCTAAGTCCATAAGTATCCCCTAAAGAGCTTCAACAATATATCAAAAGATATTAAAATATTAAAGCACTTACATAAAGACTTCTAAGCTATTTGTCATTCCTAAACACTTTAAATCTTTATGCTTTGGTCTTTTTCTCGTCTTCAATCTTTAAGATACTTTGAGCTTTTCATTGAGTTCTCTTTAATATCCATGCTCTCATTATCTTCAAGATTTAGTCTTTTGATGCTTAACTACTTGAAGAAGCTTTCACTTGACTTGTCTTTGATTTTCGGCTTTTATCCATGACAAATGTGAGTGTTGAGTTATATATTCCTGAAATAGAGTCACTCAACAGCATATGTTAAAACATCTTCGTTTGTTATCATCAAAACAAGATTTGAAAAAGCCTAATTAGGCCAACAGATAACCTTACTTTGTTATCATCAAAATCAAGAGTCGTAAGCCTTATTTAGGCCAACAACAAATGCTAAGACTCACAAGCTACCAAGTTTTCCCCCACACAATGGATTTATTGATTAAATCGGGAGGAAAAACTTTAGGCTAAACTCTCAATCAAAAAGAAATCACACAATCAAAACAATGAGAGTTATAGTTTCATAGGATCTCTCAAGATATATTCACTCAAAAAGATTTTGCAAGGGAATAGTAAAAGGATGAGTATTTGGCCTGGTATATGAAGAAAAGGCTCTCAAAAATTTAAAGGATATTTTCGCTAATCAAACTCCTAATCTTGTCTTATTTTTGTAAATGAGGATGTATTTATAGAGCTGGGAATAATTATAGTCATTGGGGACAAGCTGGGTATTTTGAAAAAAAATCAAGTGAGTTTAATTAAAAATAACCCAGTCTAACCTTGGTAAAAATTGGACAACCCGAGAAGGTAGGTCGACCACTATTTGAGGTTCGGTCAACTAGGGTGTTTTTGAACTGCCGTGATGGTTGACCAAAGTTGAGGTGATTTCAGAACCTCCAAGGTTCGGTCGACCGTACTAAGTTCGATTGACCGAAGATGAACGTTTGATTGATAAGGCCAATTTACAACTGTGAGTTCAGTCGACCATGATGTTGAAATTTGCCACGTGCCAATTTGGTCAACTAGGGCATTGATGCTTATTTTAAGGACGATTGATAAACTGGTCAAACTTTTGACCCTGGGGAGATTCGGTTGACCAAAGTGCTCTGTGAGTTAGGGTTCGATCGACCGAACACACCAACTTTGTGCATTTCAGTCCTATTCTTCGTATGAAGTCACTCATATTCACATGATAATTAATTCTAAGATTGTGGGGGATTTTTCATGCAATATTTTGGGTCTTATGGTTAGTCTAATGTCTTTGAGCATTTTAATTAGTCCCAAAAATCTGGCGTCGATTGACCTAAGCCCTAAGGTCCATCTATGGTCTTGAGTTTACAATCCCTATAAGCATGATATGCATTAATTATTACAGACCATTCATATAATTATAAACCTAAAAATAAAATATAACTTGAAACACAAATCAATCTTCATGCGCTACTCCTTTGCAACTCTATGGAATATGCCAGGGTATGCTCATTCAGGTGCTCCTACGGCTTCGACATTGCATCATCATCTGTGTTAAACAAAACGTAAACCTGCTCAAGTACTCAAAGCACACAGATGAGATACTATGGTTTATCATAATCAAAACAGGGATCTGACCAAAAAGTGAATAGCATTAGTGATTAAATTTACAAGATCAAGACCTTCCATTGATGTTGTATGTCGAATCGGGGTGAAAACTTGGGGTTTTTTTGAGGTGCCAATTGTGAGTTTGACGGATGAATTACATGTGCTATTGAAGTTGAGAAGTGAACGTGGTTTTATGCATGCATGGTTTCGAGAAGGAAGAAATTTGGAAAGGGCAGCGTTTCATCTATTTCGCTAGACAAAGGAGTTTTATTTGCAAAAGGAGCCTCATTTTGCATCCCAATTGATTTTTCTTTCAAGTTTTCCTCTTCATCTATATCATTTTGACTGCTTGCAAATCTTTGCAACTAGGTTTGGAAGGTATTTATGTACAGATCATGCAATGTTGAACAAGACTAGGGCATTGGAGGCTTAAATGTGCATGGAGGTCGATTTATCTATTGAACCGGTGCAACAATTTCCCATTGTTGTTTTGTCTAATAGAATTATTTGGAAAAAAGTCAAGTACGAAAACCTGGGTTCTATTGTTCTAAATGTCACAAGCAAGGACATACTTCACCAATTTGTAGGGTGGGAGTGCGCTATTCTAATAGGAAGATGGATGAGAAAATGGATAAATCTGTATTCGCCCCAAAAAAATATGGCAGAAGAAACATAGCGTCAAAGGGAAAGAAGTGAGTCTCTCAGATCTAGTTCCTTATATAGAACCTTTGTTGGCTTTGGTGTATTCCCAATAGGGGGCTGATATGGAATTTAAAACTTTTTCCTAGGTTTGAACTAACAGCGGCAATATATTCACAACCTAGGGTCTGTCTATGCAATTCCAAATGTACAGATAAATATAACGAACGCAAATTTAAATCATACGCATCATTCACATTATAACATACACGTGTGGTAAATGTGAAATGTAGAAATATAAATAGAAACACAATATGTTATCGGGGTTCGACCAATACTGCCTACGTCCCCGCCTTGGCACACCTGCACAAGGATTACACTATAAGCTCACTTAACGGGTGGTGCGGCACCAGTTACAACCAGGTCAATTCAAGGGGCTGACCTCAACCAACACGCCTTACCAAGATGATGCAATTAATTTTCCTAACCAGGTCTAAGCTAGTCCGGGACTATTTGACAGGACTAGTCTCCCTCTTCAGGCCCATGCCTGGAATACAACGAATGATATAAAACTTTGCGTAAAAACAAATGCTTCTTACACTAAGCAAATATGTACCAATATGCTCAACTAAATAATGCACTCAAAAATAATAGGATATTAAGCCCTTGTGAGATTTTGTTAACCAATGTGGTAACTCTCAATAGGATGTGAATCAACGTGTGTATGTGAGAGTGAGGCTTTTGATGTCAATCTAATATGCTTGTGATGTGATTGATCATAAGCTCACAATAACCCTAATACATATCTCAAATAATGTTTCTCAAGTAATAAGCGCAGTAGATAATAGAGTTCTTAGGTTTGCTCAAAAGATTTTCATCAAAGCACAAAACAATCTTATGAACACTTGCAATGAGGATGCAAGGTTCTAAGCCACTTAAGGGCTTTTCCCAATCAGATATTTATGAACGAAATATCATGGGAAAAACCTTAGCTATCCTCTAAAAATCAACACATAAACAATTTTGAAATAAGGGAGAGAATGTCCTATGCAAGAGATATAAGAAATACTACCTTTCAAGTTAAGTAGATAGATGAACACAAGAGGTAGAATTTTGGCAATAGATTTGAAGGATTATAGGAGTATGAGGATTTTGGAAAAAATATTTTCTGAGAATATTTTCTTAATCACAACTCCTAGGATTTTGGGCAAAAATATTTACTGAGAATATTTTCTTAATCACAACTTCTAATCTCTTACTAATCTTTGCAATGATGGGCTATATATAGAAGTTGGAAAAATTATAGTCGTTAGGGACACACTGGGTATTTTTGAAAAAGTTTAAATGAGTTTAATTAAAATTAACCCAGTTTAACTCTCGGTAAAAAATTAAGCAACCAAGAGGGTCAATCGACCAAACTTAAGGTTTGGTTGACAAAGTGTCCAAGTTCAGTCGACTGTGGAGAAAATGAACTAATTTGTTGGTCGGCCGTCTCAGAAGATTTGAAAGTGATTTTCCAATTTAGCGCAGTTCGGTCCACCAAAACACTTTGAACTATGAAGTTTGTTCGACTATGTAGTTAGGGCATCACCCAAGGAACTTCGGTCGACCATAGTGTTGCAACACATTTTAGGTCGGTCGACCGAAGGGTCAAAGTGTTGACCACAGGGCAGTTTGGTCGACCAACATAATTGAACTAGTCTAGTTCAGTTGACCGAGCCATGGTCAAACTGTTGACCACTTCCCAGTTTGGTCCACCGAATGCTTTTTAAGCATTCAGGTTCGGTCGACCGAACATGCATTTTTTATGTATATCACTCCTGATCCCTTTATATATTAACCCTATTCACATGATGTTTATTTTTTATGCAATAAGGAACTTTTTCACACAGATTTGTGGGTCCTAAGGTCAGTCTAAGGCTTTTGAGAATTAACCCCAAAAATTTGGCATCAGTCTTCCTTTGGTCGATTGAAGGGTGTTCCCTAAGGTCCATTTATGGTCATTAAGCTTATATGTCCTATCATACATGAAATGCATTAATTATTACAGACTATATAAGATTATAGACCCAAATGATAAATATAAAAAACATAATGCAACTTGAAACACAAATCGATATTCCTGCGCAGCTCCTTTGCAACTCCATGGAATACGCCGGGATATGCTCGTTTAGGTGCTCTTACGGCTTCCATTTCTCATCTGTTATTTGTGGTAAGAAAACTAAACATGTTCAAATACTCAGAGCCCACAGATGAGATACTGTGGTTTGTCAAACTCAAAATAGGAATGTGACCAAAAAAGTCAACAATCTCCCCCTTTTTTATGATGACAAACACAGTAGAAAAATGCTGCTTCGCCTAACAAGGCTCCCCCTAACAATATACACAAATATAAAATGACATTCAATAAAGTTCACATACAAGCATGAAGACTTCAAAATTTTTCAAGTTGTGCAATTAAGAACAACAATTATGTTTTATTCTGAGTAACAAAAGTGCAGGGAGATAGACTAATTTTGCTCATATAAAACATCTCCCCGTTTTGTCATCAGCTGGGCATAAAAAAAAAAAAAAACATAAGTGTTTTTGAAAAAAATATGGCAATTAAGCACACAAACAATATAACTTGGTCATTCAATTTTAAAATGACATAACAAACATGATTAGACTAGAATTATCCACAAACTATAGCAATTTAAATCATATCATAAGAATCGTAAAAAATTTGAGTTAAAAAACACACGGCATATGATACCAAATAGTAGGTTTGAGCATAACAACGATCTAACTAGTTCATATGCATTTCATGTATTATCAATGAACTAGTTATGCAATGCAACACCCATAAGAGATTTCATGACATAAAATTTTAATACAAAGTAAGCACAAGTCATGAAGGCATTTAAGCACACAAGTAAGACATAAAATATATTCTATATAAGTTCAATTCTTGCTTTCATAAAATGTATATATATATATATATATATGTGTGTGTGTGTGTGTGTGTGTGTGTGCGTGCAAAAATATATCCCCTTAAAATTTTCAATAAATACTGGGGGCATATACTTGCTGAAAAAGAAACTAAATTCAAAACAAGCAAGCACAAATTTTCTGGTTTGTCAATGCAGCACATACTACAATATTCCCAGAAAACTACAACCATAATGATCCTAAACAATTTAACAATCACATGCAAGATCATATGGCAAATGAAGTGACTGTGGCAACAACAACATATTTCAAATTTATGATTTGCTATGAGAATAATGCATTTAAGCACATGCCACACTATATTTAAAGCATATCTAAGCTAAAAAGTAGTGAGCAAAACAGGACATATATTTAAATTTAGATGCTCCCCTTATCAATTTAAACCATAGCCTAGATAAAATAAATTACTTATACTTTGTAAGGGATTGATTTCACTAAATATGCCAAAGTATAAGTGAGCACACAAACCATTCTTCAACAACTATACTGGATATTTATTGACAATATATATCTTTAATCAGTATAGTCATCCCTATAGACAATGAGTGCATTGGAAATAGATATTAAGGCATTCTATGCAATTCATGACTCAAGAACATTCAATATCAAATCATAGAACTTTAAGTGCAGGATACAATGTTCAAGGATATCAGAAGAGCCTTAATATTGTTTTAAAAAAAAAAAAAAAAAACAAAGTGATACATTTGAGTCTTTTATGTTCTTTCTATAGGGATGGAGATGAGCTACCTTAATCATTGGATGATTATGTGAGGATGAAGTTTATTATTCATTTAGTTTTCACTCATCCTTTCAAAAAATATTTTAACATTAATTTTATCATAATCATCTTTAACACAAGATTTTGGTTTGAGAACATTTTTGTTGAAATTTTGGCAGCATGCCGTCTGTAAATCGGACATTTCCCAAATTTTCATGCACCAAAACCTCATAGATTCAAGTAATCAATTCAAAATAACTCAGTTTGAGCATGTGAGAACCTATATCCACTACCAGCATGCGATACACATCCACTGCATCCGCCATGTAGGAGGCATTCAACACAAGCATGCTATCCAATAATATGATCAACTCAAGATATTCAATATAGCTCAATAGTAGTATGTGCTAGGAAAATACATAAACTATCCATCAAATAAATTTTAACCATTTATTGAATCATGAATAGTGCTACAATGCTATATACATATAGGCATAAAGGCATTGACAATATAAGGATATGAAAACATTTTAGTTTATATAGATATGAAGAATAAAATCTCCCCCTGAGTTATGCACTCAACTCATTTAATGCCTTTTTCATTTTCTAATTACTTAGCCAAGTGTTTTATATTTTTCCAGACTTAATCTTGACTTATCATGCTTGGGCTTAGAGGACCAAAATGTCACACACAACATTTTTCAGGGTCATAAACCAACCTTGCCTCTTTTCTTATGAATCTCAATACGTGTGAGAGGCACAAGTTGGAATGGCTTTTGATTTAAGAATGCACATGCGTAGGTTTATTGAATTTTATACATTCATCTAGATAAAAACCTAGTGCAATCATATCAGTCATTCAACTTATCTCTAAGTATATAAAGCCTTAAAGGATATGACTGATTTGAGAGCTTATGGAGTGAATTTGAATGAAAACTTTCAAAGATTAAATCTCCTTTAAGTTTAGAAAAGCATTCATGAAGAAATAGGACATAATTTAAAAATGTTTTTGTGCTAGTAAATATGTCCTAATAGTTAGACTGAGAGCAACTAGGAGTATATTATTGTTTATGGAACAGTACTCTTTGGAGGATGGAAAATATCGTTTAGATATGATCACAATTTAGAGCTAGAATATGAACCACTGAAGGGATAAATCTCTACTTGATATGATCGTGGTATGGTAGAGATTTTCTATGGAGGAGATAGTTAACCAAAATTAGAAGATTTTTATATTTTAAGCTCAAAGAAAACATTTGATTTAACTAGATGAAGATTTGATTTCCTTAGTGGATGCCCCTAATTTGGTTATAGCAAGATGTCTTATGAAAAGCACACTTAATATATATTAATCATTTATTATCAACAGTGCTTAAGCCTAGAGAGATGACTAAAACTTTATTAGGCTCTTAAGAGTCCAAGAGGAGTTTAGGATTAGATGATGCTTAATATTTGATTCATTTCCTAAAGCTCAGTTTTACACAATGGATAGAGTATGCTTAACAATAGATTTTCATATTTAAGTATGAGTTGAGCATTTGAAATTCAGTACTAGGCCAACATTCCTTGTCCATTTGGAAGTAGATTTTTATTCAAGCAGCCAGTAATTTCATATTTCAATCAATGAAAATATGCATTAAGTTCAGATTGGATATCTTACCTGAATTTCTAATAATCTTAGTATTCAATATAGTTTATAGTGAATGAATCTACTAAGAATTCTTGTTTTAAGCACCAACTACTTCTTAAACCTACAGTCGTCACAACCCCTAAACCTAGAAATTAAGGAAAAATTAACTAGAAGATAATTTCAATTTGAATCTGATTTTTCCTTAAGTCCTATGGGGTTTGCCTTCATAATCACCCAAATCATTTTCTTATCTAAGCCTCTTCCATTTTTACCTGACGTGGCATGATTATGGGTTTGATTAACTAACCATGAACCCTTTTTGAAAAATTTATTTCTTTTAATTCTTTAGGGTTTAATTGGACTATACTTCTTGTTTTTGGATTTGAAAATAATTTCAGAATAATTTTTCAGTCTTTCTTTCTAAACAGATGATTTTCAATACTTTCACAATCTTTTTCTTTTCTAAGATGGCATGATAATTTTTTCAAGTCTTTAAACTGTTTTTCCAACTTTTATTTTCATTTTTCACTACAATTTCCTGCTTAGTTAATCTAACTAGAAACTTATGAAATTTAAATGAAGCTTTTTCCAGTTCTCCATATGAGGGCATGCTTTTAACATTTAGTTCATTACATGATTCATCATAAGATATATCACAGTTATTATATGAATCATTGCATGCATCAATATCACTAGAAACAATAGACGATTCATCAAATAATGTATAGAAATATTTTTCACTTGAATCATCGCATATATTATTAACATTATTATCAATAGATGACTCAGCATATGACACAACATAGCATTCAGCATAAGAATCATCAACTGAGCTAGAGAGAGAATCATATACCTCCTCAGTGATTACTAGCTCATGATTTACCTCCTCCTGATCATTTGAGCGTGACACTTTTGGAGTGGTGGTCTCCTTTTCCTGGGTCTTTCCATATCTCTTTTCCAGCTCAACCCAGATATCATGTGCACTACTAAATGTCATAATCTTATGAAGAATATCAATATCTAAAGCACAATATAATAAATCCATGGCATGTGAATTTGCATGCATCATAGTAATATCATTTTCGTTTTTAGGCATACAAATTCCTTTGATAATCACCTGCCAAACCCTCCAGTCCATTGATTTCATAAATATACTCATTCGAATTTTCCAATGGGTGTAATTTACACCACAAAACAATGGAGGACTGGAAGGTGATCGTCCCTCTCTGAATGGGATACACCAATGAGAGCCATTGCGATCATCTACAAAAGTTGTTAAGTTGTTAAGCCTAGTGCAACGAGGCTCTGATATTGAATGTTAGTTTTGGTATATTACCAAGAGGGGGGTGAATTGGAATTTAAAACTTTTTCCTAGGTTTGACCTAAACAGTAGCAGTATATTCACAACCTAGGGTCTGTCTATGCAGTTCCAAATGTGTAGATAAATATAACATGCGCAAATTTAAATCATGCGCTTCATTCACATTATAACATACACATACGGTATATATGAAATACAGAAATATAAATAAAGACACGATATGTTATTGGGGTTCAGCCAATACTGCCTACGTCCCCACCTTGGCACACCTGCACAAGGATTACACTATAAGCTCACTTAACTGGTGGAGCAGCACTAGTTACAACCAGGTCAATTCAAGGGGATGACCTTAACCAACACACCTTACTAGGATGGAGCACCTAGTTTTCCTAACTGGGTCTAAGCCAGTTCGAAACTATTTGATAGGGCTGGTCTTCCTCTTCAGGCCCACGCCTGGAATACAACGAATGATATAAAACTTTTCGTACAAAAAAATGCTTCTTACACTAAGAAAATATGTTATATGTTCAACTAAATAATGCACTCACAAATGATAGGATATTAAGCTCTTGTGAGATTTTGTTAGCCAATGTGGTAACTCTCAATAGGATGTGAATCAATATGTGTATGTGAGAGTGAGGCTTTTGATGTCAAGCTAATATGCTTGTGATGTGATTGATCATAAGTTCACAATAACCCTAATACATATCTCAAATAATGTTTCTCAAGTAATAAGCGTAGTAGATAATAGGGATCTTAGGCTTGCTCAAAAGATTTTCATCAAAGCACAAAACAAGCTTATGAACACTTGCAATAAAGATGCAAGGTTCTAAGCCACTTAAGATTTTTTCCCAATTAGATATTTATGAACGAAATATCATGGGAAAAACCTTAGGTATCTCTCCAAAAATCAACAAATAAACAATTTTGAAACAAAGGAGAGAATGTCCTATGCAAGAGATATAAGAAATATTTCCTTTCAAGTTAAGTAGATAGATGAACACAAGAGGTAGAATTTTGGCAATAGATTTGAAGGATTATAGGAGTATGAGGATTTTGGGCAAAAATATTTTCTAAGAATTTTTTCTTAATCATAACTCCTAATCTCTTACTAATCTTTGCAAATGATGGGCTATATATAAAAGTTGGAAAAATTATAGTCGTTAGGGACATTTTGGGTATTTTTGAAAAAGTTTAAGTGAGTTTAATTAAAATTAACCTAGTTTAACTCTCGGTAAAAAATTCAGAAAGCTGAGAGGGTTGGTCATTTGAACTTGAGGTTTGGTTGACCAAGTGTCCAAGTTCGATCGACCATGGAGAAAATGAACTGAGTTGTTGGTCGGCCGTCTCAGAAGATTTGAAAGTGATTTTCCAATTTAGCGTAGTTCGGTAAACCGAGACACTTTGAACTATGAAGTTTGGTCGACCATGTAGTTGGGACATCACCCATGGAACTTCGGTTGACCGTAGCATTGCAACACATTTTAGGATGGTCGACCAAAGGGTCAAAGTGTTGACCTCAGGGTAGTTCGGTCGACTAGCATAATTGAACTAATCTGGTTCAGTCGACCGTGCCATGGTCAAACTGATGAATATAAAAAACATAATACAACTTGAAACACAAATATATCTTTATGCACGGCTCCTTTGCAACTCCATGGAATACGCCGGGATATGCTCACTTAGGTGCTCTTACGGCTTCCATTTCTTGTCTGTTATTCGTGCTAAGAAAAATAAACATGTTCAAATACTCAAAGCACACAAATGAGATACGGTGGTTTGTCATAGCCAAAATAGGAATGTGACCAAAAATTCAACAACCTCTTATGGCGAATAAGAAGTACAAACAAGGAAGAGCTTGGGGTTCAGGTGGAGTTAAACAAAGGCTAGCTGATTACGCGTCAAAACTGCGTAATTGGGCATCTTAACCCGGGCTTTATGGTTTATATTTTTAATCAAATGTCCAAAATTGTCCAATATTTTAATAAAGTACCAAAATCATCATTCTTGAACTTTATTGCATTATTTATGAAGTTTTGGTAAATTTTTGTGGCAGGAAAATTCCCGGGAACCAAAACCAACACCTGTTCATATCTCATGCATAACTTTTCCGTTCGAGCTCTGATTGAGACAATTCAAATTTCTAGAGAAAGAGGAAAGGATTATGTACAACTTTCATGTTTTTAGTTTTGCGAAAAAACGGGCTCCAGAAGAGTCAAATTTGTGATGAACAGAGAATAAATAAAATGAGAAAATAAAAAATATATATTTGAATGGGTACTTGATGTGACCCGGCCATGCATGGCCGGGTCGGGTTGGGTAATCCGGGTCATAGGGCTTTTCCCCATCCCCTTTAAATCTTCTCTCTCTCCTTCTTCTTTTCGGTGTGCCCTACGCACCACTATTCTCTCCCCTATCCCTTCCTTCCTTCTTCCTTTCTCTTTTCTTTTCCCTATTGTCTCTTGGTTATTTGCTTCCCCTTCCTTTGTTTTTCTCCCTGTCCTCTTCTTATCTCTTCTCTCTCTCAATCAACTATCTCCCTGTTCTCTCCCAAACTCAGCAATCTCCTCGGGCATTGGCAACTCTGCAACTCCACGACAGTAGCCACCCTTCAAGCACCCGAGGCCCTCCTACGCTTCTCGGCAACAGCTCTAGTTGAGAGCCACCTTTGTAACTGCCATCACAGCCTCAGCCTTCTCCCAGCATAGCTTCAAACTCCAACACTAGAAGACCTGAGCTCTTTGTCCAGCCAACGGTGGATAACCGCGAGCCATTACTCCACCTTGCAGAACCAGCAGCAGGCCGTGGGGCTCCTCTGCAGCATCCTCCTTCCTCCACGACAGCAGCTGCTGAACCTCCCACGGCCACCAGTAGAAAAGCCCATTACCAAGCTTCCCATGGCAGCAACTCCTTCTCTCTCTCTCTCTCTCTCTCTCTCTCTCTCTCTCTCTCTCTCTCTCTCTCTCTTCTTTTATTTCTTTCAATATTAAGTTGGATGCTACTATTTTAAATTCTTTGCTGAAGTTATTTGGAAAGACAAGATCTTGAATTTTAAATATTTTATTATCATTGTAGTGGTTAGTTATTTATTAATTTTTTATTGTTTTTGGTAGTAGATTTAATTATTGTTCGAGTCATTTAGTTAAATTTGTTAAGGTCCGGTTTGGTTATTAAAAAAGAGAAAAAAAAGAAAAAAAATATTGTTTTTGTTTTGAAGTTTCCCAAGTTTTAGTTTTTTTTTTTAAGCTCGGTTTAATTACGGTCAGATTTATGAAAGTTTGCATTTTTATTGTGTTTCGTTAGTATTTAAATTTAGGTTTTTGTTTGTGCTTTTTTATTTTGGTTCGAGTTCTTGCTTTGTGTTAAAGTCTTGGTTTTTATTGTATGCTTTGAATCTGATTGAGTTTTCTTTGGGTGTTTTTAATTCCATGTTCAAAATTACCATCTTTAATTAGCGCGTGTTTTGATGTTTCCTTAAGTAGATTAGAGTTTCCATCCTTACTCTTTAATTCGAAGCATGTTAGTTTTAGGACTTTAATTTATGTTTTTGTTTAAGTCTCCACAATCTTGAAAACCCGAATCTAAACTGAGTTCAGTACCTTTTTAATTTCGATTGGAAAAACGTAAAATCTGAGATTAAAATGCATTCCCTGAGGAGATGGTCTAGCCCTTGGGCTTAATATTACACGACAGAACTCCTATACTTGGGATAGCTTCCGAGCTGCTCATTTTTTGAGTGAGTGAAGTTTTTGGCACCGTTGCCGGGGAATGTCGGTCTTAGTCTCAAATTTGCATTTTTCCCATCATTTTTATTAGTTTTATGAAAAATAAAAAAAAACATAAAACAAAAACAGAAAAAATTTTGAGTTTTGAAAAATGGCTGCACCTGCACCGCGCACGATAATGGACTTTTTGCGGCTTGAATATGCCACTGCATCCTCTTCCACTGTTTTGCCTTATGACAAACTTAATTTCATGATGTAGTGCGGGAGGACTTCATTGCTACCCGAGTTCTACGGGTCGAAATCTGAGTGCCCATATCAGCACTTAGCAGAGTTTGAATTAACCTGCAACATATTTTTCTCTCATGCTAGAACTGACAAATCTACTAGACTGAATTTATTTCTTACTACTTTGCAGGATAGGGCACTGATCTGGTTTCATTCCTTGAGACCTCACTCTATCATTAATTGGGTTGATATGGAGCGTGAATTCCTGCATGCATTTTGTCCCTCACAGAAAACTCAATTTTTGCATGAATAGATTTGTAATTTTGTGCAGCAGGATGACGAGACATTTCGGGCTTGCTGGGAGCGATTCAAGGATCTACTAAGCACTTGTCCACATCACGGGTTCGACTCATGGAGATTAGCTTATTATTTTTATAGTGCTCTTACCCCTGATTGCAAGTGTTTTGTCCAGACTATGTCTAATGGAGAGCCCGTCAGTGAGGATCCAGATCAAGTATTATCATTCTTTGATTACTTACCTGACAATGTCCCACAGTGCAACACACAATGCACTCAAGCACCCATAACTGCACACCCTATCAGCACAATTGGTGGTGGAGATGTATACGAGCCATCAAACTGCCCAAACAACCCTCCGCCTCAATATCAGCCACAACAGATCTCTCCGAGTTGTACGTCATCAGAATTTTTCGAGGATAGCATAGCATAGATGGCGAACATGCTCCAACAATTCATGCAAACTCAAGTCGATCATAATAATGAATTGCAGGATACCATTAATGCGATAAGCACACAGTTGGATATTTTAAAAAACGAAGAATTGCTCGCAGAACCTCAGCCTAGTCTTCAAGAGTACCAGCAACCACAACAAAAAATGCACGATGATCTCTTTGAGGCAGTAGAGGCCGCCATCACTTTAAGAAGCGAGAAAGAATGTCCCCAACCTGAGATGCTCATCGTCGGACAACCAGTTGTCCCAGCACTAGAAGTCATGGCTGAATTAGAAGAGGTCAAAGAAAAATTAGAGGAAACGGGGCCAGAAGTGGAGCAGTTAGTTGATGAGGAGACTGATACTCATACGAAGTACCAACCTGTGGTACCTCATACTTCGAGCTCAGAAACTGTGAAACCGCCACTCCCACCTGAATTAGATGTTAAGGAGCCTAATGTGGAGGCAGACTCTTGACATGGTATGATGATATGTACACCCGATAAAGAGGGTGACCAGTCTGGTGAGCATATAATTTTCAAAGAACCAGGTAAAACCTTTAATGTTAATGCTTCTAAAGAACTGCAGGTAATTATTCCAATCACTTTCTCTCAACCGTTAGTTCGTAAAGAAGTACATTTCCTGGACACAATGTTGAATAAAGACCCCTTCTTGTCAACACAAGAGGGTCGACCTGCACACAAATTATTTGGTATTTTGACACGCATTAATTTATCTGAGGTTGATTTTCGTGCAGGTATGAAGACTGATCCACTGTGGCGGCTCAAATTTGGAGACTCGCCGATGCAATTTACAGACCTGCGGCCACCAGATGAAATTCCTCCTGAGCCTCCGTCAGACAATTGTGATGTTTTTCTTTCCCTTATTCTCTTTTTATTTTATCTTATTTTATTTTTAGTTAGTTTTCAGGTCTATCTCGTAGTTCGATTTTTTTTTTCCATTATTTCGCCACTCAAGTATGCTTTACCTTTCCCGTGCACAATTTTTTCTATTTTCCCTATGCTTTCACATTAAGGACAATGTTCCACTTTAGTTAGGGGGGATGAGCATTCGCATGTGACACTGTGCACGTACACGTACCGGGTTTTATATTTTTTTAAAAAAAATCAAAAATACAAAAAAAAAATCATCAAAAAGAAAGAGAGAAAACAAAGAGGAGCACTGAGAAATTACATTGCATTATGCCATGCTTAACACTGACTCATACCTTTCGCATACTTGCATATAACTTAAGAATGACACACTTCAGTCAATCATGCATACTTTTCTCTTTATATGATTTTATGACTCTATGAAGAACTGATTGGTAGTACACTCGTGTTAATTTGGCTATATAATTTCCTGTATCTACATGCATCTCACGAGGCTAAATAAACACATTCACGTGATTCATTGCACTTAGGGCTTCCTTGTGAGCACTAAGAGAACAACCGTGGCGACTATGACACCTTTGTGAGATATTCTTGAGCTATTTATCGTCCTTTTGAGCGTTAATATCAAATTAGAGTTCATAGAACTCAATTCTCTTTTTCTGGATGATTCGTTTGTACACTAGTCTATTTTTTTTATTTGCTAGCCTAGAGGTGACACCTAGTGCGGAGATAGAAACCTAGGTCTTGTAGCCTACTCAAAATGTGAAGGCTGAGCCACCCCTAGAGATAGACTTAGTTCATGGACCACTATTCAAGCTCAATTCCCATTGATGGTATGACGATTACAAAAGAAGTGTTAATATTGTCATTATTGCTCAAGAAAAGACAGAAAATAAAGAATGAGCAGAGAAAAAAAGAATAAGCAATACACATGCGCATGAAATGAAAAGTCAATGTCGGTCCAAATACATATCACAAGGACACGAAACATATTTTCCATGTTTGAAGATTCTTCTACCGATTAATGCCTAAGATGTATTCACGACAAGTTTGTGAATGAGTTGATCTAGGGTGGTCTCAGTTGGATATGGTGAGTAGGTGAGAAGATGCTAGGGTGAAGGACCCGACACCTCATAGATAGGTTAGATCCTTTCCAGACTAGTCCACTCCATATACTTAGCGTTGTTCCTTTTAGTATGTGGGATGTTTGATCGCGACACTCTTCCTCACATATTACGAGTGAACCCATTTTCTTTGAGTGTTCTTGAGGGTGTACCAGTTAGGCCGAGTCAAAGCGACCGTTCTGTAGGTGTCCACTGGCGTCCTAGGTGTACTGAGTCACACACATCACACACACCTCAAGAGTTTACCTGTTTATACTCGAACTTATATGATTGCATGAACTCTGAATGTGCCACTAATTAACTTCATGTGAGTATACTACTCTCAAATCACATATAAACGATGAAACTTGCATGAGTGGTGTGCTTTGGAGTCGTGTGCATTGAATATGAACAAACTTGTGTGAAATTCAGTTATGTTCTAGTATGTGAAGTGGTATAGTTATGTCACATGTGCATTGATTTCACGATCACCGCAGTATGTAGTTCTAGACAACACCCTAAGATTCATTCACGTCATTTGCTAGAGACTAACAAAACGTTAGTTGGGGGGTGTGATTACGCGTCAAAACTGCGTAATTGGGCATCTTAACCCAAGCTTTATGGTTTATATTTTTAATCAAATGTCCAAAATTATCCAATATTTTAATAAAGTGCCAAAATCATCATTCTTGAACTTTATTGCATTATTTATGAAGTTTCGGTAAATTTTTGTCGCAGGAAAATTCCCGGGAACCAAAACCAAAACCTGTTCCTATTTCGTACATAACTCTTCTGTTCGAGCTTCGATCGAGACAATTCAAATTTTTGGAGAAAGAGGAAAGGATTATCTATAACTTTAGTGTTTTGAGTTTTGTGAGAAACGAGCTCCAGAAGAGTCAGATTTGTGAAGAACAGAGAACAAATAAAATGAGAAAATAAAAAATATATATTTGAATGGGTATTTGATGTGACCCGGCCATGCATGGCCGGGTCGGGTTGGGTAATCCGGGTCATGGGGCTTTTCCCCATCCCCTTTAAATCTTCTCTTTCTCCTTCTTCTTTTTGGTGTGCCCTGCGCACCACTATTCTCTCCCCTATCCCTTCCTTCCTTCTTCCTTTCTCTTTTCTTTTTTTCTTTTCCCTATTGTCTCTTGGTTATTTGCTTCCCCTTCCTCTGTTTTTCTCCCTGTCCTCTTCTTCTCTCTTCTCTCTCTCAATCAATTATCTCGCTATTCTCTCCTAAACTCAACAATCTCCTTGGGCATTGGCAACTTTGCAACTCCACGACAGTAGCCACCCTTCAAGCACCCGAGGCCCTCCTCTACTTCTCGGCAACAGCTCCAGTTGAGAGCCACCTTTGTAACTGCCATCACAGCCTCGGCCTTCTCCCAGCACAGCTACAAACTCCAACACTAGCAGACCTGAGCTCTTTGTCCAGCCACCAGTGGAGAACCGCGAGCCATTACTCCACCTTGCAGAACCAGCAGCAGGCCGTGGGGCTCCTCTGCAGCATCCTCCTTCCTCCATGACAGCAGCTGCTGAACCTCCCACGGCCACCAGTAGAAAAGCCCATTACTAGGCTTCCCCATGGCAGCAACTCCTTCTCTCTCTCTCTCTCTCTCTCTCTCTCTCTCTTCTTTTATTTCTTTCAATATTAAGTTGGATGCTACTATTTTAAATTCTTTGCTGAAGTTATTTGGAAAGACAAGATCTTGAATTTTAAATATTTTATTATCATTGTAGTGGTTAATTATTTATTAAATTTTTTATTGTTTTTGGTAGTAGATTTAATTATTGTTCGAGTCATTTAGTTAAATTTGTTAAGGTCCGGTTTGGTTATTAAAAAAGAAAAAAAAAAGAAAAAAAATATTGTTTTTGTTTTGAAGTTTCCCAAGTTTTAGTTTTTTTTTTTTTGAAGCTCGGTTTAATTACAGTCAGATTTATCAAAGTTTGCATTTTTATTGTGTTTCGTTAGTATTTAAATTTAGGTTTTTGTTTGTGTTTTTTTATTTTGGTTCGAGTTCTTGCTTTGTGTTAAAGTCTTGGTTTTTATTGTATGCTTTGGATCTGATTGAGTTTCCTTTGGGTGTTTTTAATTCCATGTTCAAAATTACCATCTTTAATTAGCGCGTGTTTTGATGTTTCCTTAAGTAGATTAGAGTTTTCATCCTTACTCTTTAATTTAAAGCATGTTAGTTTTAGGACTTTAATTTATGTTTTTGTTTAAGTCTCCACAATCTTGAAAACCTGAATCTGAATTGAGTTCAGTACCTTTTTAATTTCGATTGGAAGAACGTAAAATCTTATATTAAAACGCATTCCCTGAGGAGACGATCTAGCCCTTCGGCTTAATATTACACGACAGAACTCCTATACTTGGGATAGCTTCCGAGCTGCTCATTTTTCGAGTGAGTCACTAGCGGATCTTGTTATTGAGGAGCTACGGGAGGTGGTGAATCAGGAGCTCAACTCAGACAATTTGGAAGATGAGGAAATATGTGAGGAGATTGAATGTGAAGCTGATCTGCGGGGTGCTATTGCTACTTTTCAAACTATCTCTTTAGAGATAGTTGCTTGTGATACGATGGATGATTATCATGTCAAAAATATGGTTGTTGATATGGTGAGTAAAGGCCCAACTATGGAAGTGGAAAATGGTCAATGTGATATTGTTTCAAAAGTTTTGGCTCTTGAAGGCGAGGGAGTAATGGTTGATAAAGGAAAATTAAAGCTAAATGAATTTGATTATTCATTGCATAGAAAGGAAACAAGAGAAGAAAATTTGATGAAAATAAAAAATTATGAGAAGGATCCTAGAGTTTTAAGGTCTTCAAAGAAAAAGAATCATGTGATGATGGGGAGTTGTGTTTATCGTGACACACGGGTTGTAACTCATTCCTTAAAAAATTCTTTATGATTGACACCATTTTAGTGTGGAACATACAAGGGCTAGGTCATTCTTGGAGTCGTCTAAAAGCTATTATTCGGAAGTTTCATGTTACAGTGGTAGCTATTCTTGCACTTTTTCATAATTCGGTTGCTATGCCGGGGTTAGTTTATTTTTTGGGTTTTCAAATTTTCAATTGCAATGAGGATTTGGGAGGGAAAGCTTGGATTTTGTGGATGGAAAATTATCATGTTGAGATTATTCACTCTTCGAACCAAGCCTTGTCGAGTTGGGTCCATTTTAATGCCCGAAAAATTTTGATTTCTTTTGTCTACGCTAAGTGTTCTCATTTGGAGCAACGTTTGTTTAGGAGGATCTTTAGAATTTATGTGATGGGAGTCTCCATGGTTAGTGGTTGGAGATTTTAATGCCATCCATAGTGATATTAAACGTATTGGGGGTCATCGACATCCGTCGGTGGTGATGTTGAAATTTAATAATTGTTTGAATTATTGTGGTCTTCTTGAGATGAGATTTTAGGGCCGCAATATGTCCTGGTGCAATGGGCATAGAGGGAGGTCTCGTAGTTGGGCAAGACTTGATCATACTTTGGTTAATGTTGCTTTTGAGAGTTTATTTCATTTGGCATATATGGAATATTTGCCGAAGAAGTCTTCTGATCATTGTCCGATGGTGGTTCATTTGTGGGCTCCTCGGGTACCATATGGTCCGTCTCCTTTTAAATTCCAAAATATGTGGGTTTCTCACAATTCTTTTTTTGGTTGTGTGGAGGAGGTGTGGAAGCTGCCGAAAAATTCAAGTGGTTTATTTAAACTAGCGGCAAAGCTTAAAGCTGACAAATGTGTTAAGGACTTGGAATAAACAGACCTTCGGTCAGGTATATCTTAATATTCAAGCTCTTAAGGAAAATTTGGATATTCTTGAGTTCAATTTACAGGCTCAATTTGATCCACACATTGATTCTGAATTTTTGAGTACCAAAATGGAGTTGGTGGAGTAAGAGGCTAAAGAAGAAGCTCGTTGGGTGTAGAATGCTAAGAATAAGTGGCTTCTTGAATGAGATCATAACTCAAGGTCTTTCCATGCTTCTTTTAAACATATATGGAAGAAATCTATGGTGACTAGTATGCACTTGGTAGATGGCTCTATTTTTTCTTCTTCGGAGCAAATTTATCAAGGAGCTATTAATTACTTCCATAATTTTGTAGCTGAGGAGAAAGAGTTTATTCATGCGGATTTAGTTCTTTTTAATCAACCAATTTTAACTTGAGAAGAAAATTTCATGCTCAGTGTGGATCCTACGGTTGAGGAAGTTCATGCTGCGCTTTTCTCTACTCGGAAGCATAGTTTCCCTGGTCCTGATGGATTTAGGTCTGGTTTCTATATGGCTTGTTGGGATATTATAAAAGATGATGTTGTTGAAGCAGCAATGGATTTTTTTAGGGGAACAGCGCTTCCCATGTTCTATTCCTCTTTTTTTATTATTTTGATTCCTAAAGTGCTGGATCCAATGAGTTTTGATAAATTTAGACCTATAAGTTTGTGTTCTGTAGCATATAAAATTTTTTCAAAGATTTTAGTGGCCCAATTGACAGGGGTGTTTCCTAAGATGATATCTTAAGAACAAGGAACTTTTATTCCAGGGCGTAGTACTCTCAAAAATATTAGTTTGGCCTAGGAGATGGTGCATTCGATCCACAAGAAATATCATGGTGGCAATGTAATGCTCAAGATTGATATTGCCAAGGCTTATGACCGAGTTAATTGGTGCTTTCTCTTAGACGTCTTGGTGGCTTTTGGTTTTGGTGATAATTTTTGTAGGATTATAGAAAATTGTATTCAGTCCCATTGGTTCTCTATTATGCTTAATGGGACCTTTAAAGGTTTTTTTAAACCAATGAGGGGATTGCGACAAGGGGATCCTCTCTTGCCTTACCTCTTTATTTTAATGGAAGAAGTCTTGTTCAGGTTGCTGCAACATAGTTTTATGTCTGGCAAGATTGGTAGATTTTTCCATCCTATCGGTGCTCCTATTGTCTCACATCTTCTTTGTGGAGATGATTTATTGATTTTTTCTAATTAAGATGCAGGTTCCTTCCGGAATTTGTTGAAGACCCTTAAGGTGTATGAGAAATGGTTGCGCCAACGTATTAGTAAGGAGAAATCTACTGTTTATTTTTCTAAGCTACTTAATATATCAAGGTGTCGTGAGATTATGAGAACCTCGGGTTTTCTTTAAGGATCCTTTCCTACAACATACTTGGACATTCCACTAGTGTCTGGTCGGCTTAAAGCTAGAGTTTTGGAACCTTTGGTTAACAAAATTCAATCAAAGGTAGCGGGTTGGAAACTTAAGCTTCTGTCACAAAGTGGTCGGTTAATTCTGTTCAAACATGTTCTGTCATCTATGCCATCTCATTTTCTAGGTGTGCTTGACGTACCTCATTCTACCCTAATGAAGGTAAACTCTGTTTTATCCTCTTTCTTTTGGGGAGAGGAAAATGGAAAGTTTAAGTGTAAATGAAGGGCTTGGAATAAACTATGTGTTCCCCAGTTGGAAGGAGGTTTGGGAATTAGAGACTTTGTGGAGGTGCAGAGATCTCTTCGTATGAAGTTTGTTTGGCATTTGTTGAAAATGGATAATTTATGGACACGATTTCTTAAGGCTAAATATGTCAAAAAAGGTCATCTTGCTCTTGCTAGAAATTATTCAAGTTAATCGAGGTTTTAGAAGTCCTTAATGCAGGTTTTGTCAGATGTTTGTGAGAACACCTTTTGGAGAGTTCGTGATGGATGGGTCTCCTTTTGGTTCAATAGCTAGCTGAATTCCAAGCCTCTTTGTTTAAGGGTGGAGGACATCTCTTGTCCTTTTATCTAGGTAAGGGAATGAGGGATGATAATGGGTGGAATTTTAAGTGAATGCAAAAACTTATTGGTCATGATCTATGGGGCGACAATTTGCTCTCGTTGCCTATTAAGAAATAGGGTCTAGATGTTCTAATATGGAAGCCAACTTTGGATGGAAATTTTCGTCATCTAGTGCTTGGGAAATTATTAGATTAAACCAAGACAAATACCTAGGTATGGAATGGATATGGCATAATTTTCTCCCAAAAAAATCGCAGTGTGGGTGTGGAAAGCACGGTTCAATTGTATGTCGGTGGATATGTGCATTCAGCATTTTGGTATTTATCTTGCATCAAGATATGATTGTTGCCTTAACAGGAAGATTGAAATGCTTGACCATGTACGAGTTCAAGGGAGGTGGCATCCTTTGTTTGGGATAGAGCTGCTTGTATTTTGGGCTTGCTAACCTTTATTGTGGGAACATGGTGGGGGCATGTCTTTTATTGGTTTTCTTTAGCAAAAAAAAAATCTCTTAACGTGGTATTACTATTTGGTTAATTCTCTCTATCATCACTTGGCGAATTTGGCCATTTCGATGCAAAGCTAGGATGGAAGATACAGTGCAGTCTAAGGAGGTGGTTTAGAGATCCATTTGTTTTTGTATTAAGCACATTTTGATAGGGCACTCTATTATGGAATCTGGATCCAGGGGGTTGATATATTTGATATACCTCGAATAGTGCCTCATAAACTTATAAGACAAAATACAGTTTTTTAGGAGAAACCATCCACGGGCTTTGTCAAGTTAAATGTTGATGGAAGCTGTAGAGGTAATCCAGGTTGGTGTGGGGATCGAGGCACTATTTGGGATTCCTATAGAAAACATAAAGGTCCTTTTCTTCTTATTTTGGACAAGGTACGAATAATGAAGCTGAGCTACGTGATTTGCACATAGGGGTGTTTTTATGTAAGGATTTGGGTTTTTATAATATTTTTATTGAATGTGACTCTAAACTGATTATTGATTGGATCAATAATGATAAATGCAAGATATGGTATTGATAGGATATTTGGGAGGAGAATGTTTCGGTGCTTCAAGGTTTTCAGTTCTCTATTCAACACATTTATAGAGAGGCTAATCAAGCAGGAGATTACCTGGCTCTTTAAGGTGAAGAAGGTATGATATATCATTTTGAGGAGGGGGATGAGCTTTCGAGAAAGCTTGGAGGCATAATGAGACTTGATAGTCTCGTCTTCCCTAGCATTAGATGTTAGGTTTGTGTAGTTTTCTTGACTGTTTGATTTAGGTAGGTTTAGTTTGGGCCTTTTGGTTTGGCTTGTTTAGATTTGGTTATTTTATTTTATTTTATTTTTTCTTCTTTTTGGTTTATGTTTGTTCTTTGTCCTTGGGAAGGTTTTATTGATTATTTGTAATCTCCCAAAAGCTTTGCTTGTAACCACAGTTTTCCTCCACCATAAGTGAGGGTTTATTAATAAATTTGGTATGGGGCCACTATGTGAGTGGCCACTAGATCTTTCTTTAAAAAAAATGAAGTGGATGTTGACATGATAGATTAATGTGTTGAGGAAGCGACTCTCTCAAGTCTGTGGAGGGACCCTTTAAAGGATATACTTCAGTCCAAGAGCCCCTCTATATCTGGCCTAGAGGATCCGTATGAGCAAATTCTTGCCATTCATTATTCGGCCTCCAATTTAGAGGGACGATCATGGGTAGGTGAGACACAGTTTAACGAATAAATAGTGGAATAAACCCCTATTTTCAATCTAGGGTGAGTTCAACATGAGCCTTTATTGCTTCTGGAAGAGGATAGTAAACTTAACGCTTTCAAGAGGCAACCCGAGTATTTTTCTTTTCCTTTTGAGTCCTTAGGATGTAAATTGTAGTGTAAATAGGGTTTAAAGTCTTTAGAGTAGGTCATAGGTTAGTTTTGGTGCGACTAGAGCATGACAAGCAAACACATGTGTGACCTGGTTGAGCCCTGAAAGTCTTCTAAGCTTCCAAAGTACTGAAAAGTTCGACCAAGGATGTGACCATCACTTCTTTGCCCTGACCTGGTCGAGTCTCTGAACTTTTTCTGCACTTGTAAACAACCAAGAGGTTTGACCATGTGTGCGACCAGCACTGAGTTGGGTGCAACAAAGTTAAGAGACAATATTCCTATTTAAGCTGGAGATGCAACTATGCATAACTAGCACGAGAGCTGGTACGACCTGGTTAAGAATGTTGAAAGTTGTTTAAAGCCCTTTTTCTTCCGTGATCCTCCAACTCCCAATATCCTCACTTCTTAGTTTATCCTCATCATCCTCTCTTCGACCTCGTCGCCTGAGCTCCCCTCACCCGCTCTGGGCTTCTAGCAACCCTCCGACCACCTACCCTAGCTCCGGTGATCCCTTCTCCATGCGAGTTTCTAGACGGTGACCTAGGGTTTTGGTTGAGTGATATTCCCTTATGGTCATAGCTCTTCCCTATATCTTCCGTCACCGTTTCCCTTCCTTTGTTCCTTCTTCAATCCATAGTGAAGCCCTTCACATCATCAAAAATGCCTCACTATTCGGGGTCTCAGGTTGCTTCCAAGCAACCCCAATCCTCTCGTTCTGACGCCAAACGGAAGTGGTCTTCTGTTCAATTGAGAAACAAGTCATCATCAGGGTCAGAGCATACGCCACTAGCACCGTCATCATCGAGGGGTCAGGCAGCCAGGCATAACCAAAGAAAAAGAGAAGAGGGAAGGTCATTCAAAGGATGACCTTGGATAACTACGATTTTAGGGTACACGTTCCTACTGAATGGGATGCGAGTCCACAAACGGAAGAAGTGCTTCATTGAAATCCTCAAAACAAGGAAATTTGACCATTATACGACCACCATTACCACCTCCTCACCGCACCCCAAAGAACAAGATACGGACTACTACTAAGCCCTCTACTTCAGCAGTAGCACCCTCAAAGATCGTTCCTCCAACAATGGCCCCTCCTCCACTAGCGTCCCCCACTGTGCCTTGTGAAGGGGATGACCTAGGCAGCCTACACCATGAATTCGAGATCTTTCCGTCTAAGGTGCGCCAGGGTTTGGTAGATACCATAGAAATCATCTATCAGGGGTTCACGGCATCAGTCGAGGCCCTTAGAGTTTGCTTCCCCAACGAGTTGGAGACATTTACCTTTTCGAGATTTGTAGCTCTAGCCACGATCCCTAGGCCCTCCATACCTTCAGTTTTCCCATCTTGTGCAGCCACTCCATTCTTGCATTATCCTACCCATCTATCTCCTCTTCCTTAGGCCACTCCACCAGCTAGCCTAGTGGTTATGATTGAGGTTGAATCTTCCTGAGAAGAGGAAGAGGAGACCCCTCCTGTAGAGATCCCACCACCAACTACCACCACAGGTGCGGCTCCATTCTCTGATTAATACATTGAGGTACCCTTTACTTCTGAGCTAACTGTTGACCCTTCCAATTCTTCTGTACCTACCCCACCGGCCCTTACTATAATGACAGCTCTCATTTTTCCAGTAGATGTCCCACTGACCTTAGCACCTCTTCAAATGAGGCCACCTCATCAGCCATTACCTGTTGTCATCCCTTTATTGTGTCACTTGGTGGAGGACTCCACTCTTCCTAGGAACTTCATTGAACCATTTCTCTCCAACACCTTGCCAGTGGCACCTACGTCGGTTCCACAGGCTCCTACTCGAGTGACGTATCCTACTCCCGCTTCACCTGATTCATCAGCAGTATCTGGCCATGATTCTAAGGAGGAGGAGGCTATCCTAAGCCCGCACTTTAGTGTCACTCGCCATTCTGATGACGTTACTCCTTCCAATGCATCTGGTGACTTAAGGGTAGCGATTCTAATTATGATTCTAGTGGGTCGACCAAGGAGGACTAGGATTAAGCTAGGGCTAGCTTTTGGGCTCTTTTGACGCACTCTCTATACATGTATACTGTTTTCTTTCTTTTTATTTCATTTCTTTTTCTTCTATTTCTATGTGTATCCCACCATATTTTTGAAATACTATTTGAGTGCTTTGATGTTTTCACTTACATTGTACTGCTAATTCATATCACTGATAATACATGGTGCTTTTGGTATCCACTTGCCTTTTGTGCTTTAGTGTATCAATGCATGTTTTTGCTATTTCTGGATTTTATTACTGAAGCAGGCACACTGATTGATTTTATAGCATCGTGTAGTGTTTCTCTCTCATGCATTCTAAGTTATTTCTTTCCATACTTCAGTAGGGACATTGAAGTTTTAAGTTGGGAGTAAAGGGTTAGGAAAACACCACATGGCACACGTTGAGCACAAAATTGACACTTTTCAAAATTTTCAATGAATAGTACATGTTTCAAGCCATGATAACACTTTTCGTACCCTTTATATTCCAAGTTATTTCTTTCCATATTTTAGTAGGGACACTGAAGTTTTAAGTTGGGAGTAGGGGGTTAGGAAAACACTACACGGCACACGTTTAGCACAAAATTGACACTTTTCAAAATTTTCAGTGAACAGTACATGTTTCATGCCATGATAACACTTTTCATACCCTTTTCATACCTCTGTATAGCCTATATGTCACATGTTAAGGCCTATCATCTAGATCACTTTTCTATGCTCACTAGCGAAGTAGTGAGTTGCTTGTGCATAGCTTCAAATAATATAGCCAATATATCTGTCTTACAACTTTATGTGGATTGACTAGTGATTCTTTTGTTTTAATACTGTGGTATAGATTCTTGTATTCACGCGATACTTCACAAGGTTAGGATGGACTTTAACATAACTCATAACACTTAGGGCTCCTTAAGAGCACCAAGAGAAGAACTGTGGCAACTATGACACCATGTGAGGTACTATTGAGCCTTTCATATTTTCTTGTCTTTTTTATGTCAAACTCTGAGTTTGCAAAACTTAAGCTTCCTTCTTTGGATATTCCTTGCATGCCAGTCTTCGTTTTTGCATTCGCTATCCTAGAGGTGATGTCTAGTGGGAAGATATAAACCTAGGTCTTGTAGCCTACTCAAGACGTGACAATTAAGCCACCCCTAAAGATAGACCTACTTCATGGACTTCTTTTCAAGATAAATTTCCTTTCGGTAGTTTGAAGATGACAAAAGTTGTGAAAGTTGTCCTATCTGACCATATAATAAAAAAGCATAAAAGAATGAGCAGAAGAACAAAAAGAAATGAAAAATACATAGAATATCTGCTCCAAATTCAAAAAGGTCAAGTTAGGGATACAACACACATGTTGAAGCACATATGAAGTTTCTTCGACTGCCCGATGCATCTGATGTATTCACGTCTAGTCTATGGATTAGTCAATCTAGGGTGGTCTTGGTCAAATGTGGCGAGTAGGTGAGAAGGTGCTAGGGTGAAGGACCTGACACCTCATTTATAGGCTAGATCCCATTGTTATGAGATTAGTTCACTCCATTTTTAGCATTAATTCTTCAAAATATGTGGGATGTTTGATCATGACATTCTTCCTCACATATAAGCATGAACCTAACTTCTTGAGTACTTTGAGAGTATACCAGTGAGGGTGAGTCAAACCAACCGTTCTGTAGGTGTCCAAGGGTAACCTAAGTGTAACGAATCATTCACTTTACATATGCCTTGTGATTTTGCCTATCTATACTTGAATTTATATGATGATATTAATTATGAATTGCAATTGCTAGTTAAATCTCTGAGAGTTGTGCTTTTCTTGATGGCTATACAATGTTGAGGCCTGCGTGAGTGATTTGTTGTGGAGTTGTGTGTATAATCGAGTTATGTATGGAAAAGCCAGCATGTAATTAGGTTGTACACCTATATGTAAAATGACATGATTTTGTTGCATGTTGATCCTATTTGAATGCTCACTGATAGTGGTGTTTGTGGGTACCACCCTTGAAGCCCTTACGAGACTATAACTCATCCACTAGGGTCGCCTAGGGGTTTAAAGTCTTGTTACATACAGTAAATGCAACCGTGTTTCCCACGAAAGAGGGGGTAGGTAGGATTTTATAGTTTTCTTAGCTTTTGCTTTGCTCAAGGACTAGTAAAGTATACGTTGGGGGTTGTGATGAGTCCCTAAAATGCACTATTTTAGGGCCCTATTTACCTTTGTTTTGTCTTCATTTATCTTGTAAACACCCTTTGTTATCATAATTCGGAGTTAAGCAAGGTTTGTTGATGTTTTAGGAAAAAAATAGGTAAAATCTAAAGAGTTAAGTAATACGAAAAGCTAAGGGAGTATTTGGGATACTTAAAGCTCAAATTGGATGCTCAACCAAACCCCTAGAGCCTCAACTCATCAGAGGATAGAAGTCCTTGCTTGACTATGCGGTGCAACCAGCAACACATAGGGGCAACAAGGTCACAAGCTACATACTCCAAGGTTCATACTAAAAGAAGAATGCTATAAGATTTGACCAAGTGCTCAACCAAGTGACCCTCTAGGGCAACTAGGTCAAGATAATAAAGCCTACTGAGCTAGAGATATTGAGAGTGTTGACCAAGTGTTCGACTAAGAGACCATGAAGGGCAACCAAGTCGAGACTCTGAGTTGAACTGAAGATTGAGATCCTGCCAGTCTCAACTAGCAACTAGACCAACAAGATCCAAGGGTGCAATTAGGTCGAGGTTACTGAAGTTTGAATCCTAGATTTCTCGGGAGCCTTGACCAGGGCATGACTAGGGGAATCTATGGGAGTGACTAGGTCAATAGCAACGATCTTCTATGTGAGATTTTCTGCTGCGGTTTCTTGTTTTGAATTTTAAACCTTGTAAACCCTTTTGGGTATAAATAATAGCTTCATCTATGTTTTTAAGGTTCCATTTTGGCCTCCTTTGGGTTAGTTACAAACCTAGAAAGCTATTGAGAGCAAATTAGATTAGGATTTACTGCTTTTGATTTCAATTCCTGTAATGGTTTATGCTTGGATTCGTGAAGGCCTGTGACAACCAATAAGTTCATCGTGTTGCTGCATAGATTAGGATTCTCTATCATATTCTTGATCATTAATGACAAACTTTCAAGTTTGCAATTGAAACTATATTTACATGCTTTTATTTATTACTTTCCTTTACTGCTTTCTTTTCAAGCTTTCTTTACTGTTTTCATTTCAATACCTTGCAAGTTTACATCTTTGAGAGTGATGATATCCTAGGGTAAATAATAGCCTAGCTAGGGATCTAGTCACCTCTATGGATTAGGATTTGCATGTATGGGGTAAATTCGTGATCGTCGAGATAGAATATACCCTAGTTCCTAATCGTGCTCCGGACGATTGGTGCACCTTCACTACTTTATGCCCTCTTATGGTTCACTTTGTTGTTAGCCTAGGACAGATAGTTTAGGCTTGATTCATGATCTAAGATTTGCTTTGTAGGAGTAGTGATATTATAAAATTTACATGCTTATAGTAAACTAGGTTGGAAGTGGTAAATAACTGCACTTTAGTCCCTGTCGATCGATAGCCGACTTACTCACTATTCTACTGAACTTGGGAGTAGTTAGGCTTACAAATTTTATTTTTGGTAGTTGAGGACCCAAGGTTTGGAGAGCCTACCACTCCTGCATAGACATCTCCCAAGATTGATCCTCAATTGCCTCATTCACATTCTTACACTCTTCCTGAGACAAGAATGCTATGTGCCTACACGTATTTCGAAGAGATGATCGAGTGGCTACACCTCGTGATGGTTCACCTATGATTTGATCTATAGGGTGATTCTTTACAAATTTCCATTCCTTAGGTAATTCCTGAACTTCACTTTCTATTTGATAATCCTTAGCAAATGTTTCTTTAATTTCTGTGCTCTTTTCTTCATTATTCTCAATGGAAAATTTTTCTAATCCCTATCTTATTTCAAGATCATCCTTATCAGTCTTTTTGGAGAAGGGATTGGACTCATCAAACACTATATGGATGGATTCTACAACAGTTTAGGTTTTTTTTTTTAAACACCCTGTAGGCTTTACTATCGATGGCATGACCTAGAAAGATTCCCTCATCGGATTTTCCATCAAACTTTCCTAGGTTATCTTTATCTCTTAGAACAATGCAATTTCACCCAAAGATGAGGAAATAAGAAATGTTAGGTCTGTGACTGTTACACAATTCACAAGGGGTTTTTCTGAGAGTGGGTATGATTAATACTCTATTCATGATATAACAAGCTATACTTACAACTTCAGCCCACAAATATTTAGGAAGGTTGTGTTCATTAAGCATAGTTCTACCCATTTCCTAAAATGATTTATCCTTTCTCTCAACTAAACCATTTTTTTATGGAGTCCTAGCTGGAGAAAAATTATGGGAAATACCACGTACATTGTAACAACCTGCCTAATTTACCTATTTTTTCCATAATAACATTTAATATAATAAGCCTGATATCCTATTCAACTAAATAGCATAATCAACCTAGACCCATGGATACCAGGGATATACCCAAAATACAACTCTGATACCTAAACAGCAGGAAACATATTCACATACATATCATCCAACCAATCATAATACCAGAGTTCTACTAAACCTATTATATATACCATCATCCACCAAAAATCCAAAAGAACCCTAGGGTCTCAAATCCAAAAATAAGTCTAACCCTAGCTCAATAACTCACCCTCCAGACAGGGTAACCCCACCGGTCTCTACTATCGCGGAGCTGTATCCGCTCCTCTACCTAGATTTCCTGAAATGTTTATATAGCTGGGGTGAGACACCTCTCAGTAAGGGAAATAAACTAATATTAGTGTGTAGTGTTATGATCATTTTTGTGTTATACATATAAATAGTATATTAAGCATATTTGGTAAAATTTTTCTGTAGCAGAACTATGTAAAACATGATTTGTCATATCATCATAAAGCATACTAGATATATATACATGAAAATCATCTTAAATAACTGTAAAATATTGAAATAACACCCAGAATGGATAGCTAGTAGATGTCATGTCTTACCCCCACATGACTAGGTTGTACTGCCCAAAAGCGGGACCTAGCAATGGCTAGCCAACCATGCTAGATCAAACATAAGTATGTAAGTATGATAGGCTTGCCCTTACCTGGTCCCGGATTGCTAGGGGGACTACTCCACTTTACACTGAAGTCACGTCGACTGCCATCTCCCATACTACTGGTCGTGTGGTAGTACTATCACAGTTCTGAACATATAGCTACAGTACCGTGCTCCTGAAACTAAACTAAACCATGTCGTCCGGGTTCTAATATCATATGATACGTTCCACATACTGAACATAGCTGTTTCGTATTTCATAATAATAACTGTCATGTACATATTTCATAAATTTTGTCTTATCATACAAGATTATGGCATCTGCACCAACATGAATCTCAGCATTTGTGCCAGCATAACATAACATGAAACACGACATTTGGCCGGCATAACATAACATGAATCACGACATCTGCGCCAGCATAACATGATATACTGAACATAATTTTTCTATGTTGTTTAATATGTAAAATTATGGTTCTTGTATTATTTTATAATTGCCCTCAAAACTTCTCATATCATGCTTGATCTGGGAAAAACATTCTTCTCTGATATACACAATTATATGGAAATTAAACTCATGCCACACAGAAGTGGGTAACCTCCTGAATGTAAAATCTATTCCAAAATCATATATTCTGATTAAACACGTTTAAATCATATCCTTGTTAATAACAGTATTTCCCAAACATAATTATATAATATATGTAATGTCCTAAAATTTAATGCTGTAAAATAATAAATAATTTCATGGAAAATTCTGACTTAATTTATCCCCTTACCTAACTTACTAAGAAGCCCCTAAAATACTCAATCCTACACCTGCAGTGTTCCCAGCACAACACCCTGAAATTAACATTTCACCAAACAAAACATCAATATAAATTCATCTAATACCTTTCCTTAGCCCAGAATTCCCAAATACTTTCATAAATATTAAAATAATCAACTTACCCAAATTTTGGGATGATTCCCAAGTTGGCCTAACCAATGATCCACACCAGTAGAAATGAAGAGAAACTTCCCAAGAGTAGCGTGGCGGCTTCGAATCGCTGATCCGATGAAAACCCGAGCTAGAAACTTAGATAGAAGGTAGAGGGGATAGATTCTAGAGAGAGAAAGAGGCTACATGTAAGTTTTTTGCGCTGAAAATCCAAATTTGGCATACTTGTACACCTGCCTTCATCGACGAGACACGTCACTTCATCGATGAAACCAAGAAGGGTATTGTCGATGAACTCATAACCTTCTTCGACGAATTTCAAGCCCTGAAGTTACCCCTCTCAGTAATCTTCCGTCGATGGGACACGTGGCGTGCAACGAACCTAGTAGGGTGTTCGTCGACGAAATCGGAGGGTTTGTCGATGATCCCTGCTTTTTCCTCTTTTTTGAATTTTCTTTTTTCTTCCTCTTTTACTAGTTAATTTCTATAATTCTTTGGGTCTCTACATTCTCCCCTCCTTATAAAAATTTCGTCCTCAAAATTTACTATTTGAGCGATTCACCATCTCTTAAAGAAAATGGGTTACTTATTTTATTACTTACCCTCACTTATGGCAGAGGAATACCGTGGTTACATTCAAGGTTCTGGGAGATTACAAATATAAAATAAAACTTTCCCACAAAAAAAATAGTATCTACTATCAAAAAGACTATTACATGCACTGATTAACCTGCAAAAGAAACACTACATATCTACTTGTATCTTTTCCTGATTACTGCTATTCCCCACTGAACAGATGCGGGTATTTATGTAGTATCTCTCCCTCGAGCTCCCAAGAAGCTTCTTCCACTACGTGATTCCTCCACAGGACTTTTACTAATGAAATCCTCTTATAGCGTAATTTTTGTTCCTTACTCCCAGTGGCGCATATTGGCATAGTTTTTATGCCGACTCTATGCTACACTAATCTTCTCTCTGATGAGTCGAACCTTATCATACACCTGCTGCACAATTTCTGGTCCCAAAACTCGCCTTTCACCAATCTCATCCCAATAAAGAGGAGATCGACATCTCCTACTATAGAGCGACTCATAAGGTGTCATGCCAATGCTGGCTTGATAGTTGTTATTGTATGCAAACTCTTCATGCTAGGTCCAACTACCTACAAAATCCAGCACGCACGTCTGCAACATATTCTCTAATGTCTGAATCACCCTCTCAGTCTGGTCGTCCATCTGAGGATGAAATGTCGTGCTAAAAGATAACTGAGACCCTAGAACCTCTTGTATGCTCCTCCAAAACTATGAGGTGAATCATGGGTCTCAGTCTGATACAATAAACACTGGCACTCCATGTGATCATACAATCTTTTGAGTATATAATTCTTTCAGTCTATCCATGGAGTAGTTGACTTTAATAGGAATGAAGTGAGCGGTCTTCATCAATCTATCAACGACCACCCAAATAGCATTCTGGCCATGCGATGCCGGTGGCAAACCCATCACAAAATATATAGATACATGATCCTACTTCCACTTTGGGATGTAAAGTGGCTGCAACTAGCCCGCTAGCCTCTAGTGCTCAGCTTTTACCTGCTGGCACGTTAGACACTACTGTACGAACTCGACAATTTCCCTCTTCATACTGCTCCACCAGTAAGACTCTCACAGATCCATATACATATTAGTACTACCTAGATGAACTGTGCACAAGGACCTATGAGCTTCCTCTAAGATCGTCCTTCTGATGTCCATATCTGCAAGCACGCACAACTTGGAACGGAACCTCAAAGCCTCATCATCATAAATACTAAATTCCTCTCCCTATCCATCTTGCACCTTAGCTATTAGCTTTGCTAATTCTGCGTCATCTCTCTGAGCTAACTTAATCCTTTCCTGTAGAGTAGGCTACACTACCAGACTATCAATAAATGCTTGAGGATCATTCTCTACCAACTTTACACCGAGTCTCTCCAGATCCATCTGGATCGGATGTTGTACCTCCATAGCTACTAATGCTGGTCCCACTGATTTACTACTTAGAGTATCAGCTATCACGTTTACCTTCCTTGGGTGGTAATTGATAGTGCAATCATAATCTTTAATAAGTTCCAACAACCTCCTCTGTCTCATATTCAGCTCCTTTTTGGTGAAAAAATACTTCAAACTTTTGTGATTAGAGAATATCTCGTATCTCTCACCATACAAGTAATGCCTCCAAATCTTTAATGCGTGTACCACTGCAGCCAATTCCAGATCATGGGTAGGGTAGTTTTTTCATACTCTTTCAATTGTTGGGAGGCATAAGCTACAACCCTACCATGCTGCATCAATACACAACTGAGCCATTTCAAAAACACGTCATTGTAAATTACATAACCGTCACCCCCTGATGGAATGATCAACACTAGGGCAATGACAAGCCTCTGTTTCAGTTCTTGAAAATTCCGTTCACAATTGTCATCCCATTTAAAATTGACATTCTTCCTGTTCAGACGCGTTAGGGACCCTGATAATGTTGAGAATCCCTCAACAAATCGATGGTAATAACCTATCAGCCCCAAGAAACTCCTGATTTCCTGCTTCAATCTTGCTGGGATCCATATAAATTCCATACCCTGATATGACATGCCCCAGAAATGCCACTTTCTCCAACCAAAATTCACATTTACTGAACTTGGCATACAATCTCTTTTCTCAGAGCATCTAAAGTACCAACCGTAAGCATGCCTTATGCTCCTCAAAACTCCTCGAATAGACAACTATATCATTAATGAAAACCACAATAAATCGGTCTAAATACTGATGAAAGATTATGTTCATCAAATCTATGAATACTGCAGGAGCATTCGTCAAACCAAAAGGCATAACAAGGAATTCATAATGCCTATACCTAGTCCTGAAGGTTGTCTTCGAGACATCCCCTACTTTTACTTTCACCTGGTGGTAGCTTGATCTAAGGTCAATCTTAGAATAGACCCGCGTACCCTAAAGCTGATCAAGTAGATCATCTATATGGGGTAGAGGATATCTGTTCTTGATTGTCACCTTATTAATTTCCCTATAATCTATACACATCGTCATCGACCCGTCCTTCCTCTTTACAAATAACACTGGACCTCCCCACGGTGATACATTGGGCCCAATAAACCCTTTATTGAACAAGTCTTGTAACTGGTCCTTTAGCTCTCCCAACTCCGCAGAAGCCATTCTTTAAGGAACTTTAGAGATCGATTTCATCCCAAGAAGTAGATCAATAGGGAAATCTACCTCATGATCAGGAGGCAAACTAGGTAGTTCATCTGGAAAGACATCTGAAAACTCCTTTACCATTGGCATATTAACAAGCTTCAATTAATTTCCTGACACCTCCTTTATAAAAGCCATAAACCCCCGACAACCATCTAGGAGTAGCCTTCTCACTTGCATAGCTGACACTAACTGAGGCAGGGAACACACTTGCGACCCTACAAATCTGAATTCTTGCTTGCCTGGTGGTCTGAAAATCACCTATTTCAAATAACAGTCAGTATTAGCATAGTTAGTTGCCAGCTAATCCGTACCTAGTATTACATCAAACCCATGCATGTCAAGTACAATTAGATCAGCAGGTAGCACTCTTCCCTAAATTTCTACAGGGTAACCTCTGAGCACCCTACAACACTTTACCACTGAACTAACCAGTGAAGCTACTAACATTTCTACATCTAATAACTGAGTCTCGCCTCTAGAAAATTTAATGAAATTCATAGACACAAATGAATGAGTAGCACCTGAATCAAATAAAACAATAGCAATGCATGACAAAACAGTAAAGGTACTTGTCACGACGTTTGCGGCCATCTCAGCGTCTCCTGGCATCAAAGCATAAACCCTTGCTGGGGCTACATTCCTCTGCTAACCTCCACGAGGCACCTAATAACCTCCCTTGACCTTCTTGGGAGTAGGAGCAGTACTTATAGGTGTAGGAAAGTCTCATCCCAGATGCCTCAATCCTCCAATGATAACATACACCTCTCCTAGCTCAACACTCCCCCTGATGCCTCTTCCCACATATCTGACATATAAGGTAGGTCTGAGCACCTTGAACCTCACGGCCCCCAGTCACCTATCTCTAACCTCTACCATAGTTTCCTCTCTTCCACTGACCTCGACCAAAACCCTTCTGAAAGCCTAAAGGTGTGGACCTCTTCTTCTGATCCTGTTCCTCTGCACCCAATCACTCACCGGCCTCAGCTAAATCTACTTTATCAACTAACTCAACAAACTCCTTTATTTTCAACACCATAACTTGCCTGTAGATCTCATGCCTCAATCCCCTTTTAAACTGTCTTGCTTTCTTTACTTCATCAGGAACAATATACAGGGTGAAGTGGTACAACTTGATAAACCTCGCCGCATACTGCTAGACCAACTGTTGTCCCTGCTTCAAATTCAGGAACTCTTCCACTTTAACTTCCCTGACAGTGGCTGGAAAATATTTGTCAAAGAATAATTCTTTAAATCGGTCCATGTCATAACTATCGGTGTCATCCTCTACTGCTCTTGAAGTGTCACCATAGTCCACCACTACTTGGCCTCCCCTATTAGTTTATAGGTGGTGAAAAGGACCCTCTGCCCCTTCGTGCACTACAATATTGCCAAAACCTTCTCGATCTCCTGCATCCAATTCTCGGCAGCTATAGGATCAACTCCTCCTGAAAATGTCAAACGATTCATCTGGGTAAGTTTCTCTATCGTGCACCCATGGCCTGCAGATGGGCCACCCTGCTCTCTGGAGCTCCTAATGATCTCAACCATAACCTGCTGAGCCACACTACTTAATACCACATCAGAAGTAGCCCCGCGTGTACTTGAGGGCCTTGCACCATCACTACCACTCGCATGGGCGCTACCTCATCTTTGGTCCATCCTGAAAATAAAATAAACATGACTTAGGGACCCTATTCTTATAACTTATGCATCTAACCAAAATCCCCTATCTTGACATTCTTATCTTATTTCAATATCCAGTCCTAAACTTTAGAAACACGACCCGGCAATAATTTACTATAGCTTTCCTGAAATCGTCACCCCAGGAAAGACACAAAAACCACCACGAAAGTCAAGCCTCTAAACTGCAAAAAAAAAAAAAAAAAAAATCTCAAATCCCCTTCCTATACTTTGGTATTGTTTCCGATGTACTCCAGAGTCTGCAAAACCTAGAAACCCAGGCTCTGATACCAAACTATAACAACCTGCCTAATTTACCCATTTTTTTCTAGAATAACATTTAATATAATAAGTCTGATATCCTATTCAACTAAATAGCATAATCAACCTGGACCCATGGGTATGAGGGGTATACCCAAAATACAACTCTGATACCTAAACAGTAGGAAACGTAATCACATACATATCATCCAACCAATCACAATACCATATTTCTACTAAACCTATTATATATACAATCATCCATTAAAAAGCCAAAAGAACCCTAGGGTCTCAATCCAAAATAAACCTAACCCTAGATCAATAACTCACCCTTTAGATAGGGTAGCCCCACCGGTCCCTACTGTCGCGGAGCTCTATCCACTCCTCTACCTAGATTTCCTGAAATGTTTATATAGCTAAGGTGAGACACCTCTTAGTAAAGGAAATAAACTAATATCAGTGTGGCATTAAGATTATTTTTGTGTTATACATATAAACAGTATATTAAGCATATTTGGTAAAATTTGTCCGTAGCAAAACTGTGTAAAACATGATTTGTCATATCATCATAAAGCATACTAGATATATATACATGAAAGTCATCTTACATAACTACAAAATATTGAAATAACACCTAGGATGGATAGCTAGCTGATGTCATGTCTTGCCCCCACATGACTAGGTTGTGCTGCCCGAAGATGAGACCTAGCAATGGTTGGCCGACCATGCTAGATCAAACATAAGTCTGTAAGTACAATGGGCCCGCCCCTACCTAGTCCCGAACTTCTAGGGGGACTACTCCACTCTACATTGAAGTCATATCGACTGTCATCTCCCACACTACTGGTCGTGTGGTAGAACTATCATAGTTTTGAACATATAGCTACGGTACCGTGCTCCTAAACTAAACTAAACCATGTCATTCGGGTTTTGATATCATATAATAAGTTTCATATACTGAACATAGCTATTTCGTATTTCATAATAATAACTATCATGTACATATTTCATAAATTCTATCTTATTATACATGATTGTGGCACTTGCGCCAACATGAATCTCGACATCTGCACCGGCATAACATAACATGAAACACGACATCTACGCCGGCATAACATAACATGAATCACTGCATCTGCGCCGTCATAACATAGCATGAATCATGGCATCTGCACCGGCATAACATAGTATACTAAACATAATTTTTATGTACTGTTTAATATGTAAAATCATGGTTCCTGTATTGTTTTATAAGTGCCCTAAAAACTTATCATATCATGCTTGATCTGGAAAAAACATTCTACTATGATATACACAATTATATGGAAATTGAACTCATGCCACACAGAAGTGGGTAACCTCCTGAATGTAAAATCTGTTCCAAAATTATATTTTCTGATTAAACACGTTTAAATCATATCCCTGTTCATAACAGTATTTCCCAAACATAATTATATAATGTACATACTTTCCTGAAATTTAATGCTATAATATAATAAAAAATTTCATGGAAAATTATGACTTAGTTTATCCCCTTACTAGACATACTGAGAAGCCCCTAAAACACTCAATCCTACACTTGCAGTGTTCCCAGCACAACACCCTGAAATTAACATTTCCCTCTACAAAACTTCAGTATAAATTCATCTAATACCTTTCCTCAACCTAGAAATCCCAAATTCCTTTATAAATATTAAAATAATCAAATTACCCGAATTTTGGCATGGTTCCTAAGTTGGCCTAACCAATGATCCACTCCTACAGAAATGAAGAGAAACTTCCCAGGAGTAGCGTGGCGGCTTCAAATCGTTGATCCGACAAAAACCGGAGCTAGAAACTCATAGAGAAGGTAGAGTGGATGGATTCTATAGAGAGAAAGAGGTTGTGTGCAAATTCTTGTGCTGAAAATCCGAATTTGGCATACTTATACACCTACCTTCGTCGATGAGACACGTCACTTTGTCAATGACGCCAAGAAGGGTGTTTGTCGACAAACTCATAACCTTCGTCGACGAATTTTAGGTCCTGAAGTTACCCCTCTCGGTAATCTTTCGTCGATGAGATACGTGGCATGTGACGAACCCAATAGGGAGTTCATCGACGAAACCTGCTTTTTCCTCTTTTTTGAATTTTCCTTTTTCTTCCTTTATTATTATTTAATTTCTATAATTCTTTGGGTCTCTACATACATCATAGAAGTTTTCCATATCTTGATTTTTAAATTCGCCACCTTTATCACTCTAAATATGTGTGTTTGTATATCCCTTTTCATTCTGAATTTTCCTACATTATTTTGTGAGTTTTTTCACATGCTTCATCCTTATGTGCCAGAAATATAACCCAGGTGAATCAAGAGTAATCATCAACAATGAAAAAGGCATATGATTTACCTCCTAGACTCTGAACTTGATTTGGGCCAAATAAATCTAAGGCATCTGAAGTGGCCTAGCGGTGGAGATAACTTTCTTCTTTTTAAAGCCAGACTTAATTTGTCTACCTAGTTGACATGCATCATAGATTTTATCTCTTACAAATTGTGTCTTAGGTAAACCTTTAACTGGTTCTCCTCTTACCAGTTCTGAGAGTAAATCCATGCTAGCATGACCCGATATCCTATGCCAAAGCCAACTAACCTTATTAATTGCAAGAAAGCATTTTACAGACGGCATGCTGCCGAAATTTTGTTAAACCTTTCTCAAAAATGAAATCAGAAATGATTTTGCTAAAACTGTTTTTTAAAGGATGAGTGAAAATCCTTTATAGAATGTTACATGCTTGAAATGAAATACTTGTTATATACCTCTTATTCTAACATATTGTTTTATTTTTGAACTCCATCTCTAATGAACTGATGCTTAAGAACTTATTATATTGCATGCTAGTTACAACTATTGCGTGTTCATTGAATATCTTGTGAATATACTGGATTGAGTTGATACTGTTAGTATAAATGTCATCTGCATGGCTAATGTAGATTTTTGTATTGCATACTGGTAGTGAATCTAAGATTCTCACACGCCCTTCTATATATATATATATATATATATATATATATGAACTCCTTTTCAGGTCAAAATTTTTTGAGAAATTGTTCAAAAACTAAGGTGTAGTCCCAAAGGGGGGGGTGAATTGGGCTTTCCAAATTTTTTTAATTCTTTTCATGAACCCTTAACCTCTTTTTGCAATTTTAATGAACTCTTGGCTTCTTGTTGATTTATCCAATACACAACAAATACTTAAAACAATATTCAATCCACAACCATATACCAACAAAGTAACCAATACAACACGAGTAAATAAAACTTAAACAATCAACCAACCATTCAATGATCAAAGTGTTCAATCTACAAAATTAATATTCAGCTTTTAGCTTTTGTTAATAGCCCTGTGTATATGAAAGTTTAAGCCTTGTAGATAATGAAATTGATTCTTCAATCCAAATCAAACCTCAAATCCCTAACAACTCAGAATTAAAATAAACTCTTAGTTAATTTGTCATTGGGTGTTAACCAATCAACGTACTCCCTTTGAGGTTTCCACAAAGTATTGATCAACCAACATACTCCCTTTTGGTTTCCGCAATCCCAAATCAAAATTAAACTTTAGCTTGTTTAAAATCAAAATTACGTAGTATATATGATTATAAAATTAAATCATCCACGCAGTTTATATGTTTGCTAAAAATAAAGAGAGTAAGGGAAAGAGAGTGACACCAGGTTTTTACGAGGTTCAGCTTATCCCTAGCCTACGTCCTCACCTTTGGAAAACCACCAAAGGTTTCACTAAACCAGTTCCTTTCCAGGTGGAACAACACCATTACACACTCCTTCAGTAGGCTAGAGCCCGCCTCTCCAAGTGATACCCCACACTCGGTCAACGATTCCAAACACCTTGAATCGTCCAAGAACTACAAGAAATATGAAGTAAACACTGCATACAAGAAGACTCTCAAAACAAAGAAGATTAGTACAAATTCAGCACTATATACTTTAAGAATTTAAATATCAAGATGAAATAGAATTGAAGCTCAAGTATAAGATATCACCAATTCCTTCTCTAAATGAATATCAGCTATAGTTCAGTAGAATTCTCCCAGCAAGAGTGTGAGCAAGAAAGAGCTTTGTGAGAGATTGAGAGTTGAATGCTTGAATGTTGTGTGATTGCTTGGTTATTTTATTTCTTGGGTTTAAAGGAGTATTTATAGACTTTTTAAGAGTGAGTTTCCTTGTTTCCCAAGTTACTTGGAGTTTCCACTAAGTTTTTATAACGTTCATATTTGAAAAACTAATTTTTATAGAATTTTCCAGTTGAAGTTTAAAATTCAAATTCTCGTAGGGTCAATCGGCTGGACAGGTGACTAGGTAGGCATTTTAAACAAGGTCAGTCGGCTGGACAGACAACTGAGACCTTTCTATCTCCATAAATAAATTCCAGGAAATTGCCAGTCGGCTGATTAAACACAATTCAAAAAAAGCCAGTCGGCTGGGCTTGTCAGTTGACTGACTGATCGTAGTTCAAAATAGTCAGTCGGCTGGGCAATTAATCAACGATTAAATTTGTCAGTTGGCTGGGAAAATTCAATGTCTTCTGGTCAATCGGCTGACTAGTCAATTTTTCCAAAACTTCTATTTTTTTAAGCTTTTAAACCTTTTGTTATTTGAAAAACTTGAATGTGACTTTTCAAAAACATTTTCTAGGGTTTTAAAAAATTGGTCTCTAATTCTTTGTTGCATCCTAATGATCTTCAAAAATATTTCAAAAGATATTTAAAATATGAAACACTTACATAAAGACTTCTAGGACTTTGGAGATTCTTGGCGCTTGAGTCTTCATGCTTGTCTTTTGAGCCCTCTAGATTTGCTTTTCTTTGGCTCTCTTTTTTTGCTTTTCTTTGGCTCTCTTGACTTCAAACTTTAAGCTTTTAGCACGTTCTCTTTAACATCCACACTCTTATGATCTTCAAGCTTTAATAGATATCATCTTTGCATCCATGTTTTGAGCTTCGTATGATCATCCTTCTTTGAAATATAAGCTTTCATGAATCCTTTTGTATACTTCACCTTGCTTTCTTTTGGTTGTGTCCTAAAATGTCATCACTTAACCAAATATGTTAAGTTCCACTTGTTTGTTAGCATCAAAACATAATGTTAAGCCTTGTAAGGCCAACAATCTCCCCCTTTTTTTATGATGACAAACAAGGAGCAAAAATATGAGGGAGCCTTAAAAAACTCCCCCTTACAATAAGTATCATCTCTACATATTTAACATTATCAAGATCAATTTTAAAAACTCTTTTACTATCATACTCATTATGTCATTCAAGTTCAAGATCATTCAATTACAAATACTTCTCCCCCTTTTGATACATATATCATGTTCAAATTTTTTCAATACCATGCTCAATTTTTACTCAAAACTTCTCTCCCTTTTGACATCAATTAAAAAGAGTAAGATATCAAAAATGATTAAGTTTAAATAAAATCATATTTTGAGCATATAAATATCAAACATGCATATCAAGCATATGTACATACTCAATTCATTAATTTTCAATATGGCATGTGTAGTGTGCTTCAATAGTCAAATAGTCATGATACCAATTTAAAATTTTCATTAAATCATGATACCAATTGAACTTTTGAATTTGTGATACCAATTAAAACATTAAAGAATAATACTAATTGGACATTTCATTAATTCATGATATCAATTGAAAAATTAGGGAGAAACAAAACATAGTACAAGCAATAAGTCATATGACTCCCCCTGAATTTAATACATTAAGATTACATACTAATTATGCTTTCTAAATTTATCACCCATGTTTCAAACATTTGATTCATATCATGTATATGCTCATGGATACTAATATCAAATACCAATATCATGTCAACGTCATAACATGCTCATGGATATAATTATGTTTGTCATGCTCAAATACCAATTTATATATTCATGGATACCAATATACTTTATAGATACCAATGCTAATGTCACATTATGCACCGCTCATGGATACTAATTAATTACATGCAAATTTTTTAATTTATCTATGTGATCCATCATTAGCATGTATGGTCAAGAATTAATTTCACATTCATATATCAATATCATAAGAAAATTTATGCTTTTAAATCATGCTTAATAACTTTATGTTTAGATTTTCAAAATATAGTGAACCATAAATCATTAATATTTTCATTATCTTTAAAGATTTCAAGATACCACTTTCAAGATATACATATGCACTACAAAAGAACTGGTTTTTAGTAACGAAACTATTAGTGACGGATTGAATTTCCTCACTAATACGACACTATTAATGGCGGATTTGAAATTGTCACTAATAATTTCATTACTAAAATCAGGAAAAAGTCACGGGAAAACATTTTTCGAGCATAAATTATCCCGGGAAAATATTAGCGATAACTTCTGCAGTATTAGTGACGAATTGAATCTATCACTAAAAGACTCTTATTAGTGACGATTAAATAACCGTCACTACTATTATTTTAAAAAAAATAAAAATTATTTCAGAGTATTGGTGACAAATTTGAAGATTCGTCACTATTAGCCACTTATTAGAAACAAATTTGGGAACTGTCACTAATACTTCTTTTATTTAAAAAAAATATTAAAAAAAATTATTTCAGAGTATTAGTGATGAATTTAAGGATTCATCACTATTAAACCATTATTAGTGACAGATTTGGGAATCATCACTGATACCTCTTTAATTTAAAATAAAATAAAATAAATTTATTTCAGATTATTAGTGATGAATTTAAGGATTCGTCACTATTAGACCCTTATGAGTGACGGATTTGAGAACCGTCATTAATATTTCTTTTATTTAAAAAAATTTTAAAAATTTATTTCAGAGTATTATTGACGAATTTAAAGATTCGTTACTATTAGTCCATTATTAGTGACGGAATTGGGAACCGTCACTAATACCTCTTTAATTTAAAAAATAAAATAAAATATATTTATTTCAAAATATTAGTGACGAATTTAAGGATTCGTCACTATTAGACCCTTATTAGTAATGGATTTGAGAACCATCACTAATACCACTTTAATTTATAAAAAAAATTATTTCAGAATATTAGTGACGAATTTAAAGATTCGTCACTACTAGTTCTTTTTTTTTTTTATAAAATATTAAAACTAGTAGTGACGGTTTGGAGGATTCGTCACTACTAGTCCTTTTCTTAACCCCCTGGGTTTCCCCCAGTCTCCCTTATTTTCGCTCCATTCCCTTTTTTGTTTCCCTCCTCTCCTCTATTTCCCACCTCCCCTCTGCATCCTCCTTTCTCCGTCACAGTCCCTCGCCATCTCCCGTAGCCGTCGCCCCTAGCCATCGCCCCTCGCTTCGCCATCGCCCCTTGGCCAAACAAAGCCCCTTACCTCCCCTCGCCCCATCGCCCGTAGCTATCGCCCCTCACTTCGCTGTTGCCCCTCGCCGTCGCCCCTCGCTTCACCGTCGCCCCTAAGCCGAACAAAACCCCTCACCTCGCCGTCGCCCCTAGGCCGAACAAAGCTCCTCGCCTCATTGTCACCCCTCAGCCAAACAAAGTGGACTTTTGGAGATATTTATTCCAAGACTCCATTGTAGGATGCCATTGATTGTCCCTTCTTCATATCTTACCAGGTATTTTTGCCCGCCATATGCTTTTCCAATCAGGCTTTTAGGTTAAAGTTGTTGGTTTAATATCTGCTATTTGTTTGCAAATCTGCGATCATTTGATGTGTTCTTGCCTATTTGGTTGCTGAAAATGTTTAGGAAAAGAAAATAATTGTGGGGTTTGTGGAAAGTGCAATTGTCTACTCAATTGAACACAGTGTAGGTATTTGGTTTATTATTTTCTTTGTTTTAATTTTATTTTTTAATGTAGTATTAAAATTTCCATTACAAAATTTAATTTAAATTAAAATTTTGTCCCTTTACATTGTATCATTCATCCAACTACTAATGAGAATAAAGGAGCAGAAGTCTCTTGGTTAACATTGATTGTGTTTCCATCCTAGACAGTCTTATGATTTTTATTTGTCACTAAATTTTCTTTCAATATCGAATACCATTTGAAAAAAAAAAAAAAAAAATTTTCTAATATGATTCAAAATTAAGAAAAACTAAATGCCAAGGATAAGTAAAATTAAAATGTTATTAATTATGTGTTTTAGTGTATATTTTTTATTAAAGGATATACATTCACACATGCTTTCAATATCCATTAAAAATTCAAGCTATCAAAACTTAAATATTTTTTACTCTTGATATACTATAACAATTAAATTTTTAAAATTTTTAAATTTTATTATTGCTAGTTATTATTTTTATCATACTTAAAGCTAAGAGGTGATTACTAATCTATGAGCACATATTTATGCTACTGTCTTTGATTATAAAAATAAATAAAAAAATATCAAGAGAATCCAATCTTAAGTATGCCCCTCTGAAAAAAAAATTTTTTGAACTTAAATCGTAGGGTTTCCTCTTTACTGGCCAATGCCTCCACGAAGGAATCCTCGGGCAGCCTCAAAGCGGCAGAGGGTTCAAGACCTGCCAAGGGGAGAGTGTACTTCCAGGGGTCGAGCTGTACTAAGTTAGCATGAAAAAATTTCGAATGAGATGAAAGCACCAAGGGTGACTCTTGAGGATGAGTAGTTGCCCCTGGCACGTTCTGATGCGCCACCCATTAGAGAGTAGCCCTCCAATATTACCCCAGGGCTAACAGAGAACATGCCTGCTAATCTGGTGCTGTTTTGTACAATTAGGTCGACCATGCCATATGATTACGATAATCCACCTCCGGCGGACATTCCTGACCATTTACTGCCTCGGGCCCTCAGGCCATGCCTATACAAGGAACCACCACCCTCCCCTCTTACCCCTAAATTGTGTCGTCTTCTGGAGGAAATGGCATGGGACCGAGAACCGCTAGAATACTAGCCTCATCTTGTTGCTCGTGCAGCTCCAATTCTGATTCTGACTCTGATTAGGATAGACTAGATGTTTGGGATCTTTTTATGCGCTTTCTCTTTTTCTTATGTACTATGCTCATGCACCCTTTGCTTTTATTTTATTTCTTTTTCTTTTGTTTTTTTTTTTATTGTATTCTACTTTATCATGCTTTTGAATAGCTCTACACGTGCTTCGATGTGTCTATTTACATTGTATTGCCTCTGAAATTAATGAAAATACATGGAGCTTTTGGTTTCTACCTGTTTCACAATATCATTACATTTTTCTAGCTATTTTTGGAATTTATGTGGATGTTACTTACATAGATAAGGTAGGAAGATAAGTGTTCATTTTTTTTATCCTTATTGTGCATTCATTTCGGATTGTGCACGGTTAGAAAATCTTTGGAACAATAATGTATAAAATAGAGTGAAAGGCCAAGAACTAAATGCCATTTGAAGTAAACTATCAAATTAATTACTGTCATTTCTTGTGTCCATTGAAGTTTAGACCCGTTCAAGAATGGTTACTATACATTCATGCCTCATTGTACGTGTGAGAAAAAATAATTATTGAAATTCAATTGATTATTAGTTATACTATGTTGACTAATAATCAATTGAACATGTAAATTATTTTTTTCACTTACGATTAGTAATGTTTGTATTTCAACCATTCTTGGATTGTCCATCGTGGACTGTTCAAGAAGTTGTATTTACGTTGTTGTCATTGTTCACGCTTTGTCAATTGTCATTATATATTTCAACTGCATCTCTACTTGTGTTCTCTGGGTGCATAGTGGGGTGTCGTTACAATTTTTTAGTGATGGAAAACTAGCAACATGTTCACTTCCCCCATCTCATGTACTTGGAGAGCCATAGGGAGATGCTGCTAAAATTTATAATGACTATGATGAAGGATTGAGCGATTGATTGCAACGTAAATGCAACATTCCTGAATGGGATAGGATTCGTACCCTTTAGACAGAAGGTCATCGATTATAGGATTCATGATGCATGCGTCATAAACATTATGAGAGTGTAATCAACACCATTTACTTGAACATGTTATAAGGTAATTAAGGAACATGGATAAGAGTTGGATGAACACTCGCGGTGGGTTTTTTCCAGAATACGTGAAAGGGGTACATGATTTCATAGAGTTCGCGCATTGTCGTACAGACAAAGCTAGTAGAATAAGGTGTCCTTGCAATAAATGCCAAAATATAACATTCAAACACATCGATCTGGTCCATTCACATTTATTAGAGTTTGGAATAGAGAAAAGGTACACAAGATGGATGTTCCACAGTGAAGATTACGTAGTTCAGAGCGATGATGATGACGATAAAGATAAGGGGGAAAATACAATAAGTGGTGATACACGCTAGGAAGGGTTAATCGAAATGTTAAGTGACTTGCAAAGGGGGATTGTAGTTGACACGGGCGATGTCAGTGTGTTGCATACTAGTGATGAATCTACTTCAGCAGGTACAATACCTTGCGATCCTAACATGTTCAATCGACTTAGTAAACCATTTTATAATCTCGTGAGGGATGAACGAGTGCCCCTATATCCAAACTGTAAAAAGTTCTCAAAATTAGAGTTTCTGATAAAGTTGCTTCATGCAAGGACAATGCATGGGTTATCTCAGAGTGCATTCAATATGCATTTAAACCTCATTAAGGTAGCACTGCCTGATGGTGAAACACTTCCGAGGTCTTTTTTATGAGGTGAAGACATACATGCGTGAATTGGGTCTCGGTTACACTCTAATACATGCGTGTAGGTATGATTGTGCACTCTTTTATAGTGAACATGAAAATGCGAATGAGTGCCCAAAATGTGGTGAACTGAGGTATACAACTAATCAGAAGAAGTGTAAAAAGATCCGCCAAAAAGTTTTGCGATATTTTCCATTAATCTCGCGACTGCAACGATTGTACATGTGCATAAAGACTGCTGCCGATATGAGATGGCATCAAGAGAAACGTCTTCAAGATGGAAACACCCTTAGCCATCCAACGGACTCCAAAGCTTGGGCTGATTTTGATAAAATGCATCTGTTGCAAGTGATCTTCGCAACATCAGACTTGGCTTTGCTTCAGATGGGTTCAATCCTTTCAGTAAGATGAACAACACGTATAGCATGTGGTCAATTATGATGATGTCATACAATATGCTACCATGGCGATGTATGAAAGAACCCTTCATTTATATGTCGTTGTTTATTCCCAGACCGAGGGTAATGATATTGATGTGTACTTGCGTCTATTAATTGACGAGTTAATAGAACTATAGGGAAAAGGAGTGAAGACATTCAATGTGGAAAGCAGGACAACCTTTCGAATGCATGCTGCAGTGTTGTGGACAATTAATGATTTCTCCACTTACGGCAACCTGTCGAGTTTGAGCACAAAAGGTTACTTAGCATGCCCAGTCTGTAACAAGGATGCTGGGTCATTATCCTTGAAGCATGGACGCAAGTTATGCTTTATGTGTCATCCTCGTTTTCTACAACCTGAACATCCATGAAGGACTCGAGGCATCAAAATCTTTAATGGAAAACCTGAACAAAGGTTGCAACCAAAACAACTAAGTGGGGAAGAGATATTAAACCAGCTCAGGTTGATCGGAGATGTGAAATTTTGGAAACCACCAACCAGTAGAAAAAGAAAACGTACTGATTGGGAGGTTAATTGGACAAAGAGAAGCATCTTCTTCGAGTTGCCATACTGGAAAGATCTTCCACTACACCACAACTTGGATGTCATACACATCGAAAAAAGCATTTATGAGAATGTCATTTGTACATTGCTAGATATAAATAGGAAGACAAAGGACACCGCAAATGCTCACCGGAATATGGAAGACATGGGAATACAGCCTGAGTTGCACCTGTTTCGTGATGGGAACAAACTTCTCATGCCATCAACTTGTTACACATTTTCGAAGGATGAGAAGAATAAATTCTTCGAATGGTTGAAATCAGTGAAGTTCTTTGATGGATATGCATCGAACATAGCTCGATGCATAAACGCGAAGGAAAGGAAGATGTTATAAATGAAAAGTCATGACTGTCACGTCCTTCTACAGTGGTTTCTACCCATTTTCCTTCGTGGACACTTGACCAAAGATGTTCGCTCAGTGCTGATTGAGCTAGGGATCTTTTTTCGACAGTTGTGCTCCAAAAAATTGAGTGTAAACGTACTTGAATGGTTAGAGGATGACATCGTGATCATACTATGTAAGCTAAAGAAAATATTTTCGCTAGCATTCTTCGATGTGATGGTCCACCTAGCCGTCCATTTACCAAGGGAGACCATAATTGGAGGACCGGTCCAATATCGTTGGATGTATCCTATTGAGAGGTAAATTTTAAAGTCCTTCTATAATGGTCACGTGATTTCCTCATTTTTTTTTTTTTTTTCCTTTTTGTGTCTATAGGTCAATAATGCTACGTAAAATGCACAGGTTCTTATCCACTTTGAAGGGGTATGTGCACAATAAGGCACAGCTGGAAGATTCAATCATTGAGGCATACATTGACAGTGAATGTCTTACATTTTGCTTAATGTATCTACATGACATTGACACAAGGTTCACTCGCGAGGAGCGAAATGTAGACGTTCATGCTATTAATGCAAAAGATAAAGAACCGAGGAGCTCTATATTTTGAGAAAATATTTGGTCGTTCAGTGCACGGGTTTACGATTTCATGGATATGTTCGACCTACAAAAGGCCCATTTTTACGTCCTCATAATTGTGATGAAATTGTTCCATATATCGAGTACATGGTTTGAAACTCCTTACTTTGCAATGTATTTACATATGCATATTTATATACTTACTTGACATTAACATGTACTATTGTTGCATATAGCGAACATAAAGCTAAACTTCTAGCCAAAATGAACGGAATGTCGACGACAGACATAAGAAGGAATTTTTCAATTAGTTTGGGAGCCATGTAAGTAACAAATAATGCCTGAGTACGAAGCAATGTACATTGTCAATGTTGACAGTTTACTCATCTAAACTCCTGTTTATTTAATAGATGAAAGTCATGTATTACAATAAAGAACCAATGACAAGTAAATATTTGTACGCATTGGCATGTGGCCCTGATCAACGAGTTAACCGCTACAGCAATTGCATTGTCAATAGGTTACAGTTTCATACAAAGTCCCTAGAACTAAATAGAAGAACCCAAAATTTTGGGGTTGCGGTGCTAGGCACAAAAGAAGATGAATAAATTGACTACTTTGGTGTGTTGGATGACATTATAGAGCTTAACTATGGAGCCAACAGACTCGTCCAACTGTTCAAGTGTACCTGGTGGGACATTGGCAATAAAAAGACTAGGATAAACACAAATGCCTACTTTACTAGTGTCAATGTTAGCAAGACCTGGTATCAAAATGACCATTTTGTGCTAGCAACACAGGAAGAATAAATGTTTTACCTTAAAGACACCAAATTAAAGGGTGAATGACAAGTGGACCAAAAGATTCCACCTCGAAGTTTGTATGCTATTACAGAAGTTGCAGATGAGGAGAACAGTGCCAGTGAGGCTGCATTCCAAGAAGATAAGTCATCTTTCCATGTAGCAGCGCAATCTACTTTCAATGTTATCAAAGAAGGAGTCAATCCTATACCATTGAATAGGGATGGTGCCACGAAAGAACACGTAGGGACTACTGACATTACAATTGAACCTTTTGTAGACGTTTACTTCATCGATGATGAGAAAATTAATGAGGAAGAAGAAACAGGGGTCGAGTACTATAGTAAAGAGGAAGACACTTTATAAAGTGAGGATGATACCGATATTGAGGACGTATAGGGGGGTAAGCATGTTATGTTTGTCACTATGTATCTGACATGTGTAAATAACTAAAAATATATGTATTATGCATCCATCTAATATTCGTACTTCTTATATTTACTTGTCTAATATTTTGCACACATGGCACCAGGAGGTCAACATGGCCGACTTCCTTCCAAGCACTCCACTACATCGCAAAAGGATGATCCGACATCCTCGAGATCGGTGGAGCCTGTCGGTCCTGATGCGGCGGCACCATTGTCTGAGCCATCGACGCCTCAACCAGATGTGGATACATCAGCTTGGGATGACACGTAGGGTGAGTTGCCCACCATGATCAACAGCATTGGTAAGGTTTTCTTTTATTTATTTCTATGTAAACTATTGATTTTTATTCATGTGTATGATTAAAATATTGTTCTTAACTTAACTCTTCTTTCAGCATCGACATCCACGGGCAAGTAAGGTTGTGGTGTTGTGAAGAACACAGCGATAAAGAAGCACCTACAAAGGATGGGGTAGCGCATTAGGATCGACATTCCTCCAAGCTTCACCGCCCCGCATGACGACTAGTGTCCAGCGTGGACACGAGAGCTCGGCATTATATGCCGATAGTATGCTTCAGTCACCGCCTTTAGCTGGCCGTAGGTGACTGAGGCGCAGCACATGGTTCTTTACATGCGCATCTTGGTAAGTAATCCCAAACCTTTTTTTTTTTTTAACTTTTAATATACTAGCCAAAAAACTGTCTAACATTCTAAATGTATTACCTATGCAAGAGGAGTTCAATATGGACATTCTCCACGCGGACCATGTGAAAAGGGCGGTGGACGTCCAACTTTGCAATAAATTTAAGTCCTATTGTCCATAAATGCACAAACATTTTCATGTGATGGGAGATCAAGTAGAAATCCATCCTGTTAGCTTTACCGTGATCCCAAGAGGGGGGGTGAATTGGTATTTTAAAATTTTACCTTCTAAGTATTCCTCCTAGCAGTAGTATGTTCACAAGCCTAGGGTCAATCTAGTGCAAATGATGTAAATGTGCCAGAGATCAGATGAAGCAGTTTAAACAATCACACAAGTATCAGAAAGCAGTAAAGAGAAGATGACACGCGGATATGTTATCGAGGTTCGGCCAACCGCCTACGTCCCCGCCTTGGCTAACCAGCACAAGGATTATCACAATACCTTGCTCACTTAAACGGGTGGAGCGTCACCTATACAAACCAGGTCAAATTACCATAGGGCTGACCTCAACCTTAACCAGGTCAATTAGCGGGGCTGACCTCAACCTTTACACCAATCCTTACCGGGCTGGATTACCGCCCCCTCAGGCCACGCCTGGAATCTCTCAGATATACAATCAAAGGTACAATACAATTGTGCTTTCAAGTAAAGCAGATATGTACCACAAATGCGCACAAACACAAACACCACAAGTGATTTAAAATGTAAGCTCTGTGTGGTCTAAAATGTCAATCTCTCAACTATGTTTTCTATCAGTGTAACACGTACGTGAGAGTGTCAACAATAATCTGTGCACTTCAAAATATTCAGTCAAGAGTGTTCACACAGAATACCAAGCAAGCCTCAATATTATCAATCAATAGAATGCGTATGTGCTTGTATTGCAAAGTAGATAATCTTTGTTTTCGGTAAATGATATATATTTATAAAACTTGTACAAACAATACCACAAAGATTTATATATCACACACACACGAATATCCTTTCCCAAATATATCAATATGAACACCACAAGATATTCAAGTATGTTTGAAAGTATTTTTGCAATCTCCAAACAAAAATGAACTTCCTAAGATATTGCAACTAGAGTGCAATACTTGGGATGTCACAAAGAGTCTTTCTTAGGGCAGGCTTATTGGCAAAGCCTCCTAAGAAAACTTAGGTTATGCTCTCAAAAATCGATTCAAATACACAGCAATATGAAGAGCTAACAAAAAATAAAAGACTCAATACACTTACAAATGATTTGGATAGATGAAGAGTGTAAGCTTGAGTAGGTTTTCAAAGTAATGTAAGTAGTAGGAGGCAAATATGAGTATTTGGCTTGAGAGAAAATTTTTCTTAATTTATTTGCTAATCCGTGCTTAATCCACCAAATGAAGGAGTATATATAGACATACCAAGAATTTTGACCGTTGGGGACTTATTAAGAATTTTCAGAAAGGATTAATGACACTTAAGAAAATTTAACCCTGTTTAAAAAATTTAATCGCGGTAAAAAAATCAGGGCAACCCGAGAGGTCCGGTCGACCAAAAGTAGCTCGGTCGACCGGGACTCAAGTAGCTCGGTCGACCGGGGGAATTTTGAACTAAGGGATCGGTCGACCGGGCAGGGCGATTTTTCAATATTCCGAGGTTCGGTCGACCGAACCGCTGGGAATTTTCCCGAGGCCCTTCGGTCGACCAAGTTGTTGACGAACAAAAGTGGTCGGTCGACCGGGGGGTCAAATAGTTGACTCCCAGGTGGTTCGGTCGACCGAGGTCAAATGACCTGTAAGGGGTCGGTCGACCGGGACCGGGTCAAATAGTTGACCCGGACCGGTTTCGGTCGACCAGGCCAATTTGAACTGTTTGGCTCGGTCAACCGAAAGTGCACCAAGTGTGCATTTCGGTCCCGAATTGACCCAACTCAATCAATTTTAAGTGCCTAATAAACATATGTGCATATGTGTGTGTCCTAAGGCCACTTGGGGTCCAATTTTGAAGACACCGAAAAAGTCCGGTGTCGGTCGACCTTCGGTCGCCCGAAGGTACACTCTAAGGTCTTTCTATGGTTCGGTTTGAGCTTACAAAGTAAATCATTCATGTGATGTGTGTGAGCTTATTACAAACCAGTACCCTAATTACTATTACAGACAGCCTAATTACTATTACAGACAAAATTCACTTAGAGATATTACAATTGGGAATATGAAATTTGTCTTCAAGCTTTCACGTGCCCTTGAATGTATGTTAGTATAAACCTGCACATGAACTGGATATTTATTAAATACAATTGAGTTTGTCATTATCAAAACCAGGGTGTGACCTATAAGGTTAACACATCCATACGATAAGATATCCCAAGAGGATTGGGAGGTGGTGTGTCGCCATTTCCACGACCCACACTATCAGGTGATGTGTTTGTATTATAATATATACTTTAAGCTTTTTTGTGGCTAATAAGAAGTCTTGACATCTTTTTTGTAGGCTGTATGTGTAAAAAATGCTGCAAACCGCAGCAAACTCCTGACGACGCATTGCGGTGGGTCGAGGTTATTCGTAAATCATAGAAGGGTAATTGCTATAGATAACACTATCTGAAAAATACGTACACCATTAATATTAATGATGTTTTATATGATAATGTAGCGTGATCCTGCAACTGGCACTAAGGAGCCACTGCCAGTTCTTTATCAGAGAACACACAACCGGCGATCGGGGGAGTAGTGCAATGGTGCACAGAGCAAACATCTAAGTCAAATTAAATATGTAGTTTATAATTTGATTCAAAACATTGAATTTGTATTTTCATTTCTTCTTTTTTATCATTTTCATAACTAAAAATAGGCACAGATGATCGAGCTGAGAGATGCACCTGTTGAAGAAGGGAGCCAGCAATTGACAGATGACTAAAAAACCGTTCAGGTTCTTGGGGAACAAGCGGAGGGCTGGGAGAAAGGTCTTGGAAGTGAATACATCACCCCTACAGCATCGTCTTTGATGGGTGCGGCAGCTCGTGCTGAGCTAGAACGAGCGCGTCGACAAGCCGACACTCTGGACAAAATGGATCAACGGGTGCAAATGGTGGAGCTAGAGAACCAGGAGTTGAGACACTTGGTGTCTAACATCACATTGGAGAACCAGAGTTTGTAAGAAAAGGTGTCCACCTTTGAAGCCACACTCGCAGCTATAATGAACAGGCAAGCCCAATTCAAAGAAATGATGCGTCAATCTCGAACAGATGATGCAGGTGGCTCCTCTCATTAGAAGGTATGTCATTGTTCTATTATTGTGCATTGGAAATTCAGCATCTATACCTCATAAAGTAGGAAATGTTTAGATAATACTCTACTACATGGATGTTTGAACAGATAGGTAAATCCACCTAGAAGCATGTTTGAACTGATAGGTAAAAAAATTTTATTTCATGATATATAGCATATTCTTGCTACATATTAATTTCAAAGATTAACTTAATTTTGTATGCATGTTGCTGCATATTCTCTTGCACATTAATTAGGCATCTCACTATACATAAATATATTCATCATCACATAAAGATTTGAAATCACACTACACATAATTTATTTGTATAGTGTATGTGTTCGTATATATATATATATATATATATATATATATATATATATATATTTGTAGAAGCGACCTTGAACTTTTTAACTATTTTAAGACAAGGAGCTTCAAACTTATACATGAAATACATGGGTATGCTAGTTTGTGTGTCCTTGCAAATTAATATTAGAAAATTAAAAAAAAAAAAACTCCATTTCAAATATGTTGTGTATGCTTAAAAAAATGAATAAATTTTGTTGGTTTTCAAAACAAAGAGGAAAATTATTTTGTGTTTTTTGAGTAAATGAAGAAATAAATAATAGGTAAAAGTTATATCCTTTATTATATGGTAATATTTATATCCTTTGTTTGATTCTTAGTACTGCATTAGATGTAATAAATGAGTCCATTGTAAACTCACTATGCATCGACATCATTAGATGCATTTTCTCATAAGATGTGCAAGTCTTATGATCAATAATAAATTTTGTTTTAACGTTTTCCTGGAAATACTTTTTTCATGGATGGTATTATGTTATATGAATTTTATATTGAACTACTGGGATATATGCTTGTATTGAACGCCAACTGCATGGCTAATACAGTACATTGTGAATTGCATGCTGGTGGTGTATTTAGGTTCTCGTATGCTCAAACTCACTGGTATCTGCATGATATGTATTATTGTGATTTGTTTGCTTGAATCTATCAAGTTTTAGTGTAGGAATTTTTTGGAAAATGTCCAATTTAAAGACGGCATGCTGCTGAAATTTTGGTAAAGTTTTTCCAAAATAAAACCATGTACAAAGAAACGTATGCATGATCAGTAAAAATTCAAAGTCGTTCTAACTCACGCCTCTCACGTGTTGATATTCATAAGAAAAGAGGCCATCTTAGGCTTATTATTCAGAATCTAAAACACTTGGCTAAGAACAACAATGTATAGAATACAGTGAAAGGTCAAGAACTAAATGTCATATAAGTAAGTGAAAGCCACTTATGAACATTAAAACCCATTAAAGAATCACAACTCGAAACCCCCTATATATTGAAAACTTTTATAGTCAAACTCAAGTTAGCAAATTAAATCCTAAGGACCAAAGACAAGCTCAAAAATCTCCAACAAAGCAAAGCCAATCTTAAAACCTTCTAAACCAGGATTCCACCACTATCACTGAATAGAAGAAAAACAAACCATAATCCATTTCCTCAATCTATAACCAAAGCTTTTTATGTCCATAACCGAATCCAAGAAACCCCAACTCAATCTATCACAAGCCTTCTCACAATCTAAGTAACAACTTCATGCACAACCCAAGCTACATAAAGAATGCTTGAGAAGCAACCTTTTGGATAAAACTAGAAAACCTTAGTTGAATTCCATTTTAACGTTTTCGTCGTAATATTTTCTTCATGGATGGTATTATGTTATATGAATTGTATATTGAACTACTGGAATACATGCGTGTGTTGAACACCAACTGCATGGCTGATGCAGCACATTGTGAATTGTATGCTGGTAGTGGATTTAGGTTCTCGCATGCTCAAACTCACTAGTATCTGCATGATGCGTATTATTATGATTTTTTTTCTTGAATCTATCAAGTTTTAGGGCAGAAGTTTTTTGACAAATGTCCAATTTATAGACGGCTTGTTGCCAAAATTTAGGAAAATTTTTTTCTAGAATAAAACCATGTACAAAGAAACGCATGCATGATCAGTAAAAACTTAAAGTCATTTTAACTCATGCCTCTCACGTATTGATATTCGTAAGAAAAGAGGTGATCTTGGGCTTATCATTCAAAATATAAAACACTTGGCTAAGAACAACAATGTATAGAATATAGTGAAAGATCAAGAACTAAATGTCATATAAGTAAGTGAAAGCCACTTATGAACATTAAAACCCATTAAAGAATCACAGCTCGAAACCTCCTATATATTGAAAACTTTTATAATCAAACTCAAGTTAGCAAATTAAATCCTAAGGACCAAAGACAAGCTCAAAAATCTCCAACAAAGCAAAGGCAATCTTAAAACCTTCTAAACTAGGATTCCACCACTATCACTGAATAGAAGAAAAACAAATCATAATCCATTTTGTTGACCTTATAGGTCACATCCAGTTTTGATAATGACAAATACTTAGGTATTTGATGTTTTCAAGTGTTTGTGCAAGTTTAGATGAGCATCTCAAGGAATGAAACTTGAATCAAGACATAAAGACCCTAAAGATTTTAATTCATATTGTAAATTCAATTAATGTAATATGGGTATGTAATAGTAACTAGGGATATGGTCTATATTAATTACCTGCATATCAAGCATATTGGATATATGATAAGCTCAATAAGACCCTAGTATGACTATAGGTCCCAACACTCGTGCACATACATCATACAAAATACAGGAGTGTTAAAAATGCACTTAATTGAATATCATTAGGGAATTTGAGAGGGCTCGGGCGACCAAACCCCAGGAGTTCAAAACTCCTCAGGCGCCCAAACTGTTGAGAAGTCAACATTTGACTTAGGCTCTCGAGCGATCAAACAAATTTGTGCATACCTTCCATAGGATCCCGAACCACCTTAAAAGGACATTTCACCAACTCGGGCTACTGAGCGATTTAGTTCAAGTTAAGCCCCGGGCGACCAAACGCATGATTTCGAGCTACCAAGCCTATGATCAGGCACCCGAAAATCCGAAGATATGTTTCTGACTTTGATTCGGGCCATCGGATTGTAACTCGGGTTACCGAACCAATTCAAAGACTTTTTTATTATTGTGTCTGTTCGGGCAACCGAACCACAGTTCAGCCAGCTGAACCTCGCTGGGTTAAAATTATTTTAACTATGGTAAATATGGGTTATTTTGGGTTAATTACGTTTGAACATTTTAGAACTTTTCTAAGAATTCCCAACAAGTCCCAAATGGTTATAATTTTTACCTTGCCTATAAATATAGGCTCATTTGTGAGGATTAGCAATTAATTAGCATTTTCATTAACCAAAAATCCTCTCTTTTGAAACTACTCTCTTTGTCCAAATACTCTCAAATTTCCATTCCCTTGATACATTTTGAGATTGTGAGAGCATATTTAGTGTGGTTGTGATTGCTAGATTCTGCTAAAAACTCCCACTTGCTTGTTTGATTGTGATATTATTTTTCGGGAGTTTGGCTTAGTTTTATCCCACTGATTTCATATTATAAATTATTGTTGGGATAAACTAGCAAACTTTGGAGTCTTTGCATAATTGTTGCAAGACTTCCATAGCTTTGATTTTTGTTGTGCCAAAATATTTTCAACAAGCAAAATATTTTCAAACTAGTAGTGTGCTTATTTCATTGAAGAAAATCTTCTTGAATTAATTTGAATATCAGATTTATATCTTTGGAATATTGATTTGTTATTGAAATGTGCTTTTCTTAAATTCCAAGATATTGCTTGTATTGAACACTCTTGGGCATTTTATTAATAATACCATATTGAGTGTTGTTAGCACAACTAATTGCATCACTGAGCATACACCATATCCATATTATTGATGTGTATGTGATTGCGCGTATTGGGTACATATCTGCTTTACATGAAAGTATAATCACTATACCAGTTGATTGATAAAATACTATTGTATTCCAGGCGTGGCCTGAGGCGGCGGTAATCCAGCCTGGTAAGGATTGTGTGTAAAGGTTGAGGTCAACCCTGTGCTAATTGACCTGATTGTTTAGGTGCTGATCCACCCGTTTAAGTGAGCATTATACTGGTAATCTTTGTGCTTATTAGCCAAGGCAGGGACGTAGACAATTTGCCGAACCTCGATAACACTTTTGAGAGTCACTTACTTTTTACTACTTTCTGGCGCATGTTTAGTTGATTAAATTGCACTATTTAAATTTTGCAACATATTGCAATTGATTTATTTTACTTGCACTTGATTGACTTTAGGATTGTGAAAATACTGATATTAGGATACTGACTTAGGGCATTAATTTTAAAAAAAATACCAATTCACCCCCCTCTTGGGATCATGGTAAAGCTAACACATTTCCTCAATCTATAACCAAAGCTTTTTATGTCCATAACTAAATCCAAGAAACCCCAACTCAATCTATCACAAGTCTTCTCACAATCTAAGTAACAACTTCATGCATAACCCAAGCTGCATCAAGAATGCTTGAGAAGCAACCTTCTAGACAAGACTAGTGTCGCGACGTCTCGGGAGCGCGTGTGCCCCGGGCGGCGAAATTAAAATCAATTTTTAATATTTTCATGGAAAAATCATGGAAAAGGTCGGAGTCGCCACTAACCTTTAGTGTGGTTAGAACACGTGATTACTACCCCGTTAGGGGTATAATCGGTCTATGTTACCAGAGTTAGGCTCGGGAGTTCGGTTACGCGAGGGGAAGGTACAAGCACCCCCTACGCGCCCGTTCTTACGAACGGTACCTAATTAATTTGAAACTATCCCTACGTTAATCTAATAAATCTTTAAATTACTCCTTTTTGTGAATTTATAAATACCTATGAAAAATAAATAAATAAATAAATATATACATATATTCCCTCAGAGCTTAGGGTACGTAATGCCCGAAGGCTCATACCCTCGCAATAAAATCATAGGGATAATAATTAAGAAAATACTTAAAAAAAAATACACTCCCAAATTTTGAAATTGTATTGAATTTTTTTTATAGAAAAATACTAATATGGGAGGTTTTAATATATGGTAATAGAGTAATAAGCAACACATACCTACTAAAATATTATGAATGTCAAAATAAGTATCTAGATACCATAATACTATATATATTAATACACTAAGGATACTATAAAAGGTAATACCTTATATATTAAAAGGCTAAAAATGCCCTAATAGGTAATATTAGATGTCCTAAAGATACCATATTAAATAGTTCCCTACATGTTAAAATTCTAAAAATACCCTAATAAGTGATACTAAATGTAAATGTAGTAATAATACCATATATATACCTAAAATACTATAATGAGTTACGTATACTAAAATATCAGTAAAAATATATACATAAAAAAAACAAAAAGGAACAATACCATAACAACTACTATCATGTGAGTATACCAAATATATAACGTAATACATAATACTAAAAATACCATAATAATATCATATATGTACTAAAATACTAAATCACAAACAAATACCATAGTAATATAACATCATATTGATAATGAGGATCCTAATAAAATAATAAACCGGAACCCTATATAGATATACAGAATTTGAATATTGCGCATTAAAAATACAATAAAAAAAATTATTAAATCTAAATATTAAACAATAGAAATCTTACCTCCGTAATAAAAATAAAAATCCAGGCCGTGACGACGACGCCTCCTGCTGCCGGACGGAGACCTTCTGCCTGACGTGCTGCTCTTCTCTGCCAGCAAAGATGACCTCTTGCACCAGTTGCTCCATCCAACGAACCAGGCCACGACGATGAGGCGTGCCAGAGACGACAGAACAAGCCACGACGACGACTCCCCCTGCTGCCGGACGAAGACCTTCTGTCGAACGTGCTGCTATTTTCCTCCGGCAACGACGACTGCTGCTTCGGTTCTGGTTGCAAATATGTGCGTGGGGGCGTGGGTGAGAATATGGGAGTGAAGATGATGGTGACGAGAAAGCGGGATGAAGGGTGTGGCCGTGAGATGAGAATGAGACTATCGGAGATGGTGCTTGGCGAGGAGGAGTAGCATCAAGAGGGTAGAGCTAGAGAGAGAGAGAGAGGCTTTTTTTTTTTTTGGTTTGTTTTTCTTTTTGGCCTCCGTGTATCATCCTTATATAAAAAAAAAAAAATTTGACAACCCTAAAAACCTTTCCTTTTTGATTTTCTTTTTGTGGTATTTTTCTTTTGGAAATAATATTATGAGTATAACTACTATTATGGTAATAATAATAATAATAATAATAATAATAATAATAATAATAATAATAATAATAATAATAATAATAATAAGGTAATAAAAATAAGTAAAAAAATAACAAAATAATAATAATAATAACAGAAATAAATAATAATAATAATAATAATAGTACTAATAAAGATAAAAATACTAATAATAATAATAGTTAAAAATAATATTAATAGCAATGAAAATAAATAATAATAATAATAAATAATATAAATAGAAGTAAAAAATAAAAATAAAAGTAATAATAATAATACTAATGAAAAAAATAATAATAATAATAATAATAATAAATAAAATAGTAATACCAATAAGACTAATGAAAATTAATAATAATAATAATAGTAAGAATAAATAAACTAATAAAAATACTAATAATAATAATAATAAAAAGGGAACCCCTCGTTCTATTTGGTTAGGGCAAAAATAGGGTGTCTACAGTTAGAAAACCTTACTTGAATTGTGGTTTAATATTTTCCTCGTAATATTTTCTTCATGGATAGTATTATAATATATGAATTGTATATTGAACTACTAGAATACATACTTGTGTTAAATGCCAACTGCATGGCTGATGCAGTACATTGTGAATTGCATGCTGGTAGTGGATTTAGGTTCTCACATGCTTGAAATGTTTTATTTTGTGAAAACAATCATGTTTCAGGTACAAGTTTTATAGGAAAAAATCCAATTTATAAACGGCATGCTGTCGAAATTCTATTAAAACTTTTCAAAAAAAAAAAACCACGTACAAAGATAATTATAATAAAATGAATGTTAAAATATTTTTGAAAGGATGAGTGAAAGTTAAACGAAAAGTAATTTCATTAAGTCCTAAATTTGCATCTATTAACATACATGGCATATCATTTTCTTTTAACTATGGATAAGCATTATCATTTTTCCACCACCAGAGATACTCTGTTTTGAGAACGAGTTAAAGTGTTTACATGTGTGGTTTGTTGTATGCAACTGTAAATATTCATACGTACGCCATTCACATTCATTTCAGCTATTCGTTTAGGGTTGAAAATTATTGTACAGTGCACTCTCTATATTTTTCTTCCTCATTATATTGAGCGTCAGCTCTCCATTCTGTTCTCCATTTGTATACTAATTTTTTTTATGATTTTTAATTTGTAGGGTTCATGATTGTCATAACATCAGCACGATGTCATGCATGCACTACAGTTGTCGGATGCAACTTTTGATTATTTCTTTGTAATTTTTATTGTTATTTGAACAAATGGAATTTCTATATTTTAATTTAAATTTGTATAATCTATTTGTATTTAAATTTTGAACTTTAGAAATTTTTTTCTTATCTGAACAGATGTTATTTTTTTATTTTAATTGAATTTGTATTTGAATTTGAAATTTTGAATAATTTATGAATTTAGTAGTAATTATGGTTTCAGGTTATGTATACAGAAATGTAATTACAGATTTTTATAGGACATGATGATTCAAAAAAAATAATATTAAAAAAATTTAATTTCTTAATTATTAGTGAAGGATTCAAATTCGTCACTAATACCCTACTATTAGTAACAAATTTGAGCTGAACCGATGTAGAATTTATAGTGACGGCATTAGGGTTTAAGTGATGGTTATAATCCATCACTAATACTCCATTATTAGTGACGAATTTAAAATCCGTCACTAATAGTTAGTAGTAACGGTAGATAGAGCAATTAATTTTAAACTATCACTAATACTATCAGTGACGAATTTATAAGTATTAGTGACGGATTTGATCCTTCACTAATACCCTGATTTTTTGTAGTGATGTAACATATTACATATCATATAAGCATGAAGTATATCATTATTATGTGCATTGTTCTACACTTTTGCTTAGATTGTTCTTATGTTGCTCAAGTATCTTTTATTCTCAAATATATTTCATATTGAACTTGTTTAAAAACTTTACCTTCAGTCAGTCGGCTGAGTTTATGGTGAGTCGGCTGACCTATCCTTTCTTCTTAAGCTATTTGTTCAATCATTCGGCTGAGCTTATAGTCAGTCGGCTGACCTTTGTTTTCTTTCAAAGTTTGTTTCTTTCACAATTTGTTTTTCTGCCAAGATTTTTTATTTATCAAAATACTCATGCAATAAGCTCAATTTGCTTCAGATTTTCTTTTCTTTTGATTTCATATAAACATCCAAACTTCATATATCTTAATTCTTTCTAATTTAAGCCTTGTATGATTCATTCATTGATTGAGGTCAACAATTTTCATTAGTTTCAATAAGATAAGCATTAATAAGCTTGAATAATTTTATCCTTATTTTCTATTTTAATTTTGTTCAATATCCTTATAAGATTTTCCATAGATTTGATATCAATTGAAGGATTTAGTCATAGTATTTTATCTTGGTACCCGTACTTTCGTAGGTCCCGATAGTTTAACAAAAAATGTTTCTTTTACTTTCCATATTTGTTTAGCTTTCACACCCTTTCTCTTTAATGTACATTCAAAGTTTATATGTCCCTTTTTCTTACATAGGTAGCATATGGTGTGAGTGTAGGCATTTGAAGAAGTGCTAGCATAATTTTTAGATGCTTTTGTAAAGTATCCCATGTAGAGATTCTTTTTCTTTGTATTCTTAACCCCATTATATCCTATGCCTTCTTTATCTAGAGACATTCTTTGTGAGCCAATTATTTTGTCAAAATTTCTTTTCCTTTTGTGAAATTGTAAATGATTTTGGCTTGATCCTCAATTTCTTTCTTAAGATCATAAATTTCTGAATTTTGTATGTTTTTACCCTTTTCTTGATTTTGAGAAATTTTTGTGATTTTATTCTCTAATTCAAAGATATATTGATCTTTCTCATTTTCCATAGAGGATTGGGATCTCAAGTCTTCTAATTCCTTCATCAACTTTTCATTCTTACTTTCTAATCTCTTGATTTTCAAGTCTTTTTCTTTTTCAGCAAGATTTTTAGATTATAACTCTTTTATCACAGATTCATTCTTATTTTCTATTTTCTTGATTTTTGAATCCTTTTCACTTGCAGCAAGTTTAAGGGATTCTAACTCTTTCATAACTTCTTCATTCTTGTTTTTCAATAATGTGTATCGTTTAGTCATATTAACTAACATATTATGCACTTTGAATAAATCATTTTGTAACTCTTTATAAGATGGCATGCTTTCATCATTGGAATCATTAGATGAATCACTACTATAACCATTAACCGATTTGGATGAAAAGCTTTGTTCTTCATCATCATCCCATGCCATAAAGCAAGTATAAGCAACTTCTTTGTCACTTGATTCATTATCGGAACTACTTATACTCATATTGTCCCAAGTAGTGGCTTTCATTGCCTTTTTCTTTTCCTTTTAGAATCCTTCTTAAGTTTTGGACAATCCGATTTTAGATGTCCAACTTTCTTGCAATTATAGCATGTAGGTACTTCTTTCTTTGTTTCTTTCTTCTTAGTTTCTTCCTCATCTGAACTTGAGTTTTGGATTTTTCTTTTGAATTTATTTTTCCTTCTTAGTATTCTTGCAAGTTTCTTAGATATGAAGGCTAGTTCATCCTCTTCACCTTCACTACTAGAGTTTTCTTTTGAAGCTTTGAAAGCAACAAATTCTTGGGCTTTAGATTTTCCACTTCTTTCATTTATTGTCATTTCATATGTGAGGAGAGAACCTATGAGTTTATCTAAGGAGGTGTTTTTCAAATTTTTTCCTTCGGTTATTGTAGTGGCTTTTGGTTCCCATATAGGTGGTAGCCCTCTAAGAATTTTTCTAATCATTTCATAAGTGGTGTAGGTTTTTCCTAATGCATTTGGGGAGTTTATTATGTGGGTAAACCTAGTGTACATACTAGTGATAGATTAATCCGAATTCATCTTAAAAGCTTCATACTCACTAGTGAGCATATCGATTCGATTATCCCTTACATTAATAGTACCTTCATAGGTAATTTCTAATTTATCCCAAATTTCTTTTACTGATTTATATGTCATGACTCTATTGAATTCATTCATATCAAGGGCACAATAAAATGCATTCGTAGCACTTGAATTTACTTGTAACATCCTATGGTCATAGTCGGTCCATTCTTTTTCTTCTTTGGGTACTTCTTTGCCATCTACGATTTTAGTAGGAATTAAGTCACCATGTGTGACAAACTTCCAAGCTTTCCAATCCATGGTTTGTAGATAGATTCTCATGCATTGTTTCCAAAATGTGTAGTTTAAACCACAAAAGATAGAAGGCCTAGTTGAGAATTGTCCCTCTCCAAAGGGAGATATGCCTAAGTGTGTCATTTAGATCTTTATATAACTACATGCTAGGATTTGTTATAACCCCACTCTGATACCAACAAAAAACTAAGGTGTAGTCCCAAGAGGGGGGGGGGGTGAATTGGGTTTTTAAAATTTCTTTTAAATCTTTTTAAGAACCCTTAACCTCTTTGTGCAATTCTAATGAATTCTTGACTTCTTGTTGATTTATCCAATACACAACAAATACTTAAAACAATATTCAATCCACAATCATATACCAACAAATTAACCAATACAACACAAGTAAATAAAACTTAAACAATCAACCAACCATTCAACTATCAAAGTGTAATATTCAACTTTCAGTTTTTGTTAACAGCCCCGTGTATATGAAAGTTTAAGACCTATAGAGAATGAAATTGATTCTTCAATGCAAACCACAACTCATAATTTAAATAAACTCTTAGTTAATTTGTCTTTGGGTGTTAACCAATCAACGTACTCCCTTTGAGGTTTCCGCAAAGTATTGATCAACCAACGTACTCCCTTTCAGTTTCTACAATCCCAAATAAAAATTAAACTTTATCTTATTTAAAATCAAAATTATATAGTATATATGATTACGAAATTAAACCATCCACACAGTTTATATGTTTGCTGAAAATAAAGAGAGTAAGGGAAAGAGAGTGACACAGGGTTTTTACGAGGTTCGGCTTAGCCTCAGCCTACGTCCTCGCCTTTGGCAAATCACCGAAGGATTCACTAAACCAGTTCCTTTCCAGGTGGAACAACACCGTTACACACTCCTTCAGTAGGCTAGAGCCCACCTCTCCAAGTGATACCTCACACTCGGTCAACGATCCAAAACACCTTGAATCATCAAAGAACTATAAGAAATATGAAGTAAACACTGCGTACAAGAACACTCTCAAAACATAGCAGATTAGTACAAATTCAGCACTATGTACTTTAAGAATTTAAATATCAAGATGAACAAGAATTGAAACTCAAGTATAAGATATCACCAATTCCTTCCATAAATGAATATCAGTTGTAGTTCAGTAGAATTCTCACAGCAAAAGTGTGAGAAAAAAAAAAGAGCTTTGTGAGAGATTAAGAGTTGAATGCTTGAATGTTGTGTGATTGCTTGATTAATTTATTTCTTCGGTTTAAATGAGCATTTATAGATTTTTTAATAGTGAGTTTCCTTGTTTCCCAAGTTACTTGGAGTGTCCACCAAGTTTTTATAACATTAATATTTGAAAAACTAATTTATAGAATTTTTCATTAAAGTTTAAAGTTCAAATTCCCGTAGGGTTAGTCGGCTAAAAAGGCAACTAGGTAAGCATTTTAAATAGGGTCAGTCAGCTGGACAGGCGGCTGAGACCTTCCTGTCTCCAGAAATAAATTCTAGGAAATTGATAGTCAGTTGACTGAACACAATTCAAAAAGAGTCAGTCGACTGGGCTTCTCAGTCGGTTGACTAATCTTAGTTCAAAATAGTCAATCGACTGGGCAGTTAATCAACAGTTATATTTGTCAGTCGACTACAAAAATTCAATGTGTTTTGATCAGTCGGCTAACCAGTCAATTTTTCCAAAACTTCTACTTTTTTAAGCTTGTAAACCTTTTGTTATTTGAAAAACTTAAATATGACTTTTCAAAACTATTTTCTAGGGTTTTAAAAAGCTGGTCTCTAAGTCTTTGTTGCATCCTAATGAGCTTCAAAAATATTTCAAAAGATATTTAAAATATGAAACACTTACATAAATACTTCTAGGACTTTGGACATTCTTGGCACTTGAGTCTTCATACTTGTCTTTTGAGCCCTCTCGCTTTGCTTTTCTTTGGCTCTTTTGTCTTCACACTTTAATTTTTTAACACATTCTCTTTAACATCCACACTCTCATGATCTTCAATCTTTAATAGATATCATCTTTGCATCCATGCTTTGAGCTTCATATGATCATCCTTCTTTGAAATATAAGCTTTCATGAATCCTTTTGTATACTTTACCTTGCTTTCTTATAGTTGTGTCCTAAAATGTCATCACTTAACCAAATATGTTAAGTTCCACTTGTTTGTTAGCATCAAAACAGAATGTAAGCCTTATAAGGCCAGTAGTTTTTGAAAGGATGAGTGAAAATCTTTTATAAAATGTTGCATGCTTGAAATGAAATACTTGCTATATACCTCTTATTCTAACATATTGTTTTATTGTTTTATTTTTGAACTTCATCTCTAATGAACTGATGCATAAGAACTTATTATATTGCCTGCTAATCACAACTATTGCGTGTTCATTGAATATCTTGTGAATATACATGATTGAGTTGATACAGGTAGTATAAATGCCATCTATGCATGGTTGATGCATATTTGTGTATTGCATTCTGGTAGTGAATTTAGGATTCTTGCATGCCCTTCTATATACATTTATATGAACTCCTTTTTAGGTCAAATTTTTTTGGGAAATTGCTCAAATTATAGTCGGCATGCTGTCAAAATTTTGTTAAACTGTTGACTTTGGTGTATTCCCAAGGGGGGGTGAATTGGGTATTTAAAATTTATTCCTAAATTTGGCTTATCCAACAGCAGTGTTACACAACCTAGGACCTTTTTATATACACATAAATCCAAATGCATAGATAATATGTGGAAATTAAATCATGCGCAACATTCACAATATATCGAGTATAACATACACGTGCAAGAATATAAAGTGCTAGAAATATAAAGTACACGCATGATATGTAATCGAGGTTTGGCCAATACTGCCTACATCCCTGTCTTGGCTCACCAGCACAAGGATTCCACTAATGCTTACTTAATAGGTGAAGCGGCACTGGTTACAACAAGGTCAATTCACAAGACTGACCTCAACCTACAACCGCAACTTACCAAGATGGTGCACCTAACTTTTCTAACCGGGTTTAAGCCAATCTGGGACTATTCAACATGGCTAGTCTTCCTCTTCAGACCCACACCTAGAATACAACAAATGTAAAACTTTGCATACACGAAAATATGCTTCTAAACAAGCAGATATGTACTACAATACGCACATTATAATCAATGCACACCAATACAGTAGGAACTATAAGCTCAATGGTGTATATGTGCAAAAAACACTCAGTATAATGTATAATCTCAAATATGTACAAGAGTGTTCAAACAATCTATTCTTTGAAACAAGATATACTAAATCTCAATGTCATATTAGGGTTTCAATGATGCTAGCAATAATATTCAAACAAACTCAAAAATATTTTCTCAATGTAGCAAGCACAAGAGTTGTTTAAAATCAAACTTGTAAAAATATTTTTGCACACAAAAATATAGGCTAAGGTATCTTGCAATATCAATGCAAAGACCCACAAGCCACTAAGTTTTCCCCATAAAAGATTTATTAGATTAAATCAGTGGGAAAACTTATGCTTAACTCTCAATATCAAAATCAATCAAAACAAATAACACAATGAGAGTTTTAAGAAAATTGGAGTGGAATATAAACACTCAAAGCACTCTCACAAAGCTTGGATGATCAAAGGAATAGGTATCAAGACAAATGAATGCATATATATAGAGAAGGGGCAAAAATATGACCGTTGGGGACTCAAAAGGAATTCTTAAATTTGTTTTAAAAGAGTTTATACAAATATCCCCATTTTACCCCTAATTACCTGCAGTAATTATTTGCCAACCCAAGAGTTTTGGTCGCCCAAACAGGCTCATAAGAAAAAGCATGTTTCTTATATTCGGGAGCCCAAATTTACATTCAGTTGGCTGAATCAGGCGATTTTCCAATCGCTCAAGGTTCAGTGGCTTGTACATATATTCGGTAGCTCAAACTTGAACTTTCGGTCGCCCGAGACATATTTGAACGTGGGAGTTCAGGCTACCGAGTTGGTGGGAAAAGTTACGATCAAGGTTCGATCGCCCAAAACCAAGTCAACCTTCTGAATTTTCCATAGTTTGGTCGACCGAGGCAAATATACTTGCCAAGTTCGGTTGCCCGAAACCTCATGGATTTTGGGCTAAGGTCTTATATTCATGTGTATTCAAGTGTAGGGACCTAAAGCCCATTCTAGGGTCATTTGAGTTAGTCCCAAAAACCTAGTGTCGGTCGACCGAATTCCCTAAGGTCACTCTATGGTCTTGAGCTTATAGTACTACATGCGTGATATGCAGATTATTACAGACCTTTTTGAATTTAAAAATTACAAACCCAAATATGAAAATAATGTAAATTACAATATATAAGTCTTGAGGGTCTTTAGTCTTCATGTCTTCACATGTCATCAAGTGATCTTACTAATATAAGCTTGCACACAAACTTGATAAACATTAAATAACTGAGTATTTGTCATAATCAAAACGGGGTATGACCAATTAGGTCAACATTTTTCCCCTTTTTGATGATGATAAATATATCATGCAAAAGTGGGCACAACCTTGAAAGACTCCCCCTAACAATATGCACAATGAGAGTTCGAATATTTTTCAAAAGTGCCTAGTACCCAATTTTGCCCTCTTCCCCCCCTTTTGGCAACAACAAAAAGGGCTATAAATATAAAGCATGTAAGCAAGGTGTTTGAGTATGAATTATTTAAATACATGATAAGATTGGGTAAATTTTTATAAATTTCGACAGCATGTCGTTTGAAAATAGAGCATTTTCCCAAAAATACCTGTATATAAATGACCTGATTGAGCTTTAGATTAACAGTTTATCCACAACTACCAACTCAAATAGTCCAGTATGATCAAGAAATAAAACATAAGTATAACTTTCAATTATTCAAGAGATAGAATAGCCATACAATGCAAAATGAATGACAAATATAACCTCATAAAGTATGAAATATAGCAATTAAGCACACAAACAATATAACTGGTCATTTAAATGATTTAAATGACATGAAAACAAGGTTAGACGATAAATATACACAAACCATTGCAATTGAAACATATCATAAGACCTGTGGAAGATTTGAGTTTAAAGCATGCGACATATGATAGCAAATAGTTTGTTTGAGCACAAACACAATCTAACAAGTTCGCATGCATTTACATGTGAAGTTATCGAACCAATTATGTTATTTAAAAATATATGTATATAATAAATATATATATCTCCCTTATGATATTTTCATGAAGTACTGGGGGTGCTTGCTGAAAAAGAAACTTTAATTTAAAACAAGCAAGGAATCTTTTTCTGGTTTGTCAATTAAGCACATACTAAAATATAACCAGAATGTGACAACCATATGGATCTTAATAATTTAACAATCAAATACAAGATCATATAGTGACACAAGTGATAGTGGCAAACAACATATTTCACATTAAGATTTTTAATGAAGTCAATACATTTTAGCACATGCCACAAAAAGAATATCCAAGATCTAAGCTAAACATATTGATGAGCATATCAAGATGGAATTTTTATTTTGGATGCCTCCCCCCCCCCCCCTATCAATTTGAATTAAATCTTAGATGAAATAAATTTCTTATACTTTATAAGGAATTGATTTCATTAGATACGCCAAAGTATAAGCGAGCACTCAAACAATTCTTCAACAACTATACTGGATATTTATTAACCATATTCATCTTTGATCAGTATAGTCGTCCCTATAGGCCATAGGTGCATCAGAGAATATATATTAAGGCATGAATTTATGTTCATAACCAAGAACACTTCATATCTATTTATATACTTTAAAAGCTGGATATGAGGTTCAAGGTTCTTAGACGAGCCTCAATAATCAAGAAGCGAGGTGATGCATATAGGCCTTTTACGCTCTGTCTCTAGGGATGGATCTTACCTCCCCTAAATGTTTGATGATTATGCCAAGATGAAGTTTAATTATTCAATTGATTTTCACTCATCATTTCAAAAATGTTTTATCATTTATTATATCATAATCATCTATGCACAAGGTTTTATTTTTGGAAAATTTTTAAAAAATTTTGGCCTCATGCCGTCTGTAAATTAAACATTTTTCCATAAAACTTGTACCTAATAGATTCAAGCAAGCAATACATACTTCAATTTAAGCATGCAATAACCTATAATCCACTACTAGCATGCAATTCACATCAACTGCATCCGCCATGCAGAAGACATTGTAGACTAAGCATGCATTCCAGTAGCTAAATCAAAAATACATATAAAGTATATACCATCCATTAAGATAACATGAACAATAAATGACAATGGATAGTTAGCCAAAGTTCATATCTCATAAGGCATGTAGACACAAAATATAATTGTAAGAGCATTTAATTTGTTATGTCCATGAAAGTGAAATGCTCCCCCTGAGTTATGCACTAATACATTTTATGCCTTTTTCATTTTTTTTAATTACTTAGCCAAGTGTTTTATATTTTTCGTGATTTAATCTTGGCTAAACATGCTTAGGCTTAGAGGACCAAAAAGTCACAATGAGTATTTCTTTAAATGAACTAAGCCTACATTGCCTCTTTTCTTCATGAATCCTAACGGGTGAGAGGCTCAAGTTCGAATGGCTATGAAATTTAAATGCATGTGAATAGGTCTCCTTGAAGTTTATGCATTCATCTAGATTAAGACCTATTGCAACCAAATTAACCATTCAGCTTGATCAAATGAGATGAAGCTCTAAATAATTTTATGTTAACGTTTGAGAGCTTATTAAGCTGGCAAGGATAAATACTCTTAAAGATTAAATTATTAATATGTTCAGAAGAGTATTTTGGTAGTAGCGGGACATTAAACAAGATAAGCATTCTAAAGAAAATGTCCTAATTGATTTTGCAAAGAGCATATAGGAGAATATGAATATTTTTTACCAATGCTCTTTGGAGATTGGAATGTATCCTTCGACTATGATCACAGTTTTGGAGTAAGGATACGAACCAATGAGAGGATGGATCTTTACTTGATGTGATCGTGATAAGGTAAAGATTTCCTATGGATGAAGTGAACCAAAATTAAAGGATTTACAATCTAAACTTAAAAGGAACACTCCCTTGGTGGATGCCTCTAATTTTGATTACAAGGAGGATGGCTTTTTATTAGCACTTGATAGATATGGAATTTATTATCATTGGTGCTCATACCTAGAGTGATGACTTATCTTTGTCAAGCCTTTTATATACAAGGATGGGTTTAGGATTAAATGATATATAGTATGAGATGGATCCCCTAAACCACAAACTTGTGTGATGGCCAATGTATGCTTAACTTAGGATTTTCATATTTGTGTGTGAGTTAAGTAATAAGAATTATATACTAGGCCTAGTTGCCTTGTCCATTTTGAAGTGGATTTTCGTATGCTATAGCCAATGTTTTCATATTTTGTCCAATCATCATGATATTTCTTTATTACATGATTAAATTGAATATTTTACTTGACTTTTCATATTGGCTTAACTATCTAAGATTCTTAGTATTCAATATAGTGTAGTGAATGCATCTACAAATAATTTTCATTTTAAGCACCAACCACTTTCGAAGCCTACAAACACCACTACCCCCTATGGCTAATCCTATGCACTAAGGAAGAATCTAATAATTATGTAATTTTAATTTGACGTCTTTCTTCCTTTGGCCTCGAAAGGTTCTCCTTCATGATTACCCATATCATTTCTTTTTCCAAGCCGCTGGCACTTCTAGATAGACAATTAAACTGAATGTGCCACATCATTTTACAAGATAAGTAAGTTTTATATATGCGTGAAAGATTATGCTCACAAATCTTTTTTTTGCTCGATAAGGCATTTTTATGACTATGGTATTTAAAAATGAACCCTTCTTGAAAGATTTATTTCCTTTAGCTCCTAAGGGTTTATCATGATTTTTCTTTTCATATTCTACTTTGGGTGCAACTATAGAATAATCATCTATTTCCTTTTCTAAGCAGATAATTTTCAATATCTTCTTAATCTTTCTCTTCTCAAGGATAGCCTAATAATCTTTTAATTCGTCTAATTGCTTTGCTATCCTTTTATCTTCACTTTTTAGACATGATTTCTGCTTAGATAACTTAACTAGAAATTTATTCATTTTCAATAAAGTCTTTTCTAGTTTTTCATATGAAGGCATGCTTTCATTTAGTAATTCAGCACATGATTCATCGTAAGATATATCATAGTTATTATATGAATCATCACATGTAATGTCAACAGGTATAATCATAATTTTCGACAGATGATTCAGTGCATAATATATTCTTGTATTCTACAAGAGAAACATCAAATCCATCAATAACAGGATTATTACAATATTCAATAGATGATTCAACATATGAAGCACCACAACATTCAACACAAGAATCATCCATCGAGTAAGAGAGAGAATCATATACCTCCCATTCTATTATTGCACTATCCTCATGATTCACCACTTCCAGATCATTTAAGCTTGACACTATTAGAGTGGTGATCTCCTTCTCCTAGGACTCTCCATATTTCTTTTCAAGTTTCTCCCAAATATTCCGTGCACTACTATGTGCCATAATCTCATAAATAATATCAATATCTAAAGCACAGTACAATAAATCCATGGCATGTGAATTTGCACGCATTAACCTAACATTATTTTCATCCAAGGGCATACGAATTCCATTAACAATCACCCGCCAAGCCATCCAATCCATTAATTTTATAAATACCCTCATTCTAATTTTCCAGGTGGTGTAATCGACACCACAAAGTACATGAGGTCTAGAAGGTGATTGTCCTTTGCCGAATGGAGATACACCAAATTGAGCCATTGCGATCTTTTGTAAAAACGTTTACGTCTATGCAACGAGACTCTTATACCAATTGTTGACTTTGGTGTATTCCCAAGAGGGGGGTGAATTGGGTATTTAAAATTTATTCCTAGGTTTAGCTAATCCAACAACAGTATTTCACAACCTAGGGTCTTTCTATATACACATAAATCCAAATGCCTAGATAATATGCGGAAATTAAATCATGCGCAACATTCACGATATATCGAGTATAACATAAATGTGCAGGAATATAAGTACTGAAAATATAAAGTACATGCACGATATGTTATCAGGGTTCGGCCAATACCTCCTACATCCCCACCTTTGCTCACCAACACAAAGATTCCACTAATGCTCACTTAACGGGTGGAGCAGCACCGGTTACAACCAAGTCAATTTACAAGACTGACCTCAACCTACAACTGCACCTTACCAGGATGGTGTACCTAACTTTTCTTGTAAGAACCCGAACCGTGAAAAATGGGTTAAATAAATAAGAGAGGGGAATTTGGAAGATTTCATCGATGAAGCCATATTTCGTCGACAAAGCCTTTGTTCTTCTCGTCGACGAAATTCAGAGACTCGTCGACAAGGAGAAGCTAAGGAGTCTCAGAAAAACCGGCGATCTCAGATTCATCAACGAGGCCACCAATTCGTCGACAAAGTCAATGAAAGATTCGTCGACGAGAACACAATTTTGTCGATGAATTCCCCCAGGTCAAAGGGCTATAAAAGGAAATTCTCATTACTTCTTCACTAAGTAACTTCAAGAAAATCTCTCTCTCTCTCTCTCTCTCTCTCTAGAACTCTCCCTACTCTCTCTCTCTAGATTTATTCACCGATCGTTGATGGAATAGAGAATTTAAAGTTACCACGAGGATCGTGGAAGAATTCTCTACAACTTCTACGGATCGGAATCTCAATTCAAAGATTTTCGGGTTTTGGCGAAAAATCGAGGTAAGGCTTGGTTTTCATTTCTGATCCGGTAGCATTGTAGGTAATAGTGTCATGAGTATATTTTATACTGTGATTTGTAGGTTTTGGAACTCGGTTCATTGTTTAGGGGCCTTGGAATTCAGGATTTGTTATTCAGGGAAAAGGTAAGGGGAACTATATTTATATTGGTTATTTTTAAAATCGGACTCGGTGGAACTGTGGCTCACAGTCCTGTGTGTGTTTTGGCTACTCATTTGGGGGGATATAACGGGGAAAAGTATGGGTTTTTCATTATTACAGTTTTGGGAAAAATGGGGCGATGGGCTGAATCCCGGGTTTTGTTGAAAATCGAGTATATGTGTGATTTATACTACGTGATTGGGATGGCCGTGCCTTGACTTTTTTAAACTATATTTATTTGAAAACCCATGTTTTAGATTACCAAATGGGTGTGATTTTTTTGGTTATATGAGCATGCATGTGTGTGTGATATGTTGAAATGCTAGTAGGAACTGGGTTCTGAAATTGTTCCAAGTACTGAGAGTGTCTGGCTATATATCTGAGGGCGTGTGTTTATCGCCTGTCACGTAGGCAAGAGTGTTCGGCTCTATATTCGAGGGCATGAGCCTATACCAGCAGATCAGGCCGAAGGGTGTGGATCCACCAGTTATGCGCAGGTACGATGCCATGGGAGTCGGGGACTAGCCATGTGCCGATGGCACCGTGCTTCGCGGGTTGGGTGGGCCAACGCCGGATTGTCGTGGACCGACTTCGAGCCGAAGGGTGTGACGACACCGAGATTACTGATCATGTGTGTGTGTGTGTGTGCATATATGCACTATGGAAATTAGTACTGGAATGCATTTAACTACGTGTATGTTGTATCATGATAACACTAAAATTCCACAAACCGATATAACCTGTGTTCTTCGTTACTGAGAGGTGTCTCACCCCTACGGTACGTACATTTTTATAGGTCCGTTGGGTAACCAGAACTAGCGTTTTTGGTGTAGGGAGCGTAGTGGCCGGTGTACTGCCTTTAGAGCTAGGTAAGTGCTAGGACTATAATTTTGGTGGGTTGCCATTTTGGGATGTGTTGGGCACCCATTTGTACGTTTTGATAGAGCATTGTGTCTGCTCTTGTATAGACTCTGGTATGGTACTGCATATGTATGTATTGTTTTTTCGCTGCGTATATGATTATGTTTGGATGTGTTTAAGGTGCCTGGGAACCCCACGGGGTTGGACCCTCATCCTTTGTACTGTATCTGTGATGATTTGTATGATACAGGGACAGGTTAGGTTATATTTTCACCCCTGGGTCCCATTTCGGGGTTTGGGGCGTGACATTTCTAACCTAGTCTAAGCCAATCCGAGACTATTCAACAGGGCTAGTATCCCTCTTCAGGCGCATGCTTGGAATACAACAAATGTAAAACTTTGTGTACATGGAAATATGCTTCTACACAAGCAGATATGTACTACAATACACACAGTATAATCAATTCACACCAATAATGTAGGAACTATAAGCTCAATGGTGTATATGTTTAAACAACACTCAATATAATGTATAATCTCAAATATGTACAAGTGTTCAAACAAGTTATTCTTTGAAACAAGATATACTAAATCTCAATGTCAAATTAGGGTTTCAAAGATGCTAGCAATAATATTCAAACAAACTCAAAAATATTTTCGCAATATAGTAAGCACAAGAATTGCTTGAAATCAAGCTTGTAAAAATATTTTTGCACGCAAAAATTTGGGTTAAGGTATCTTGCAATATCAATGCAAAGACCCACAAGCCACTAAGTTTTCCCCACACAAGATTTATTAGATTAAATCAGTCGGAAAACTTATGCTTAACTCTTAATATCAAAATCAATCAACAAATAACACAATGAGAGTTTTAAGCGAATTGGAGTGGAATATAAACACTCAAGGCACTTTCATAAAGCTTGAATGATCAAAGGAATAGGTATATGAGAGTGTGTGGGAGTAGTGTGAGCAAAATAGGATTTGGAAAGTTGAGAGAGTTTTGGCTTAATCCTTTTTTCTAATCATCTCTAAACAAGACAAATGAATGCATATATATAAGGGGCAAAATATGACCGTTGGGGACTCAAAGGGAATTTTTAATTTTTTTTTTAAAGAGTTTAAAGAAATAACCACCTTTTTACCTCTAATTGCCTGCGATAATTATTTGCCAACCTGAGAGTTTCGGTCGACTGAGTTGCTGGTTCAGTCGCCCGAAGAGACTCATGAGAAAATGCATATTTCTCATATTTTGGAGCCCAAATTTACATCTGATTGGCTGAATCTGGCGATTTTCCAATCGCTCAAGGTTCGGTTGCCTGTACATATGTTCAGTAGCCCAAACTTGAACTTTTGGTCGCCCGAGGCATATTTGAACGTGGGAGTTCGGGCTGCCGAGTTGGTGGTCACCCATAGATGCTACAATCATTTTTAGTTTGGTCGCCCGAAACCAAGTCAACCTTCTGACTTTTCCACAATTTGGTCGACTGAGGAAAATATACTTGCCAAGGTCGATCACCCGAAACCTCATGGATTTTGGGCTAAGGTGCTATATTCATGTGTATTCAAGTGTAGGGACCTAAGGGCCATTCTAGGGTCATTTGAGCTAGTCCCAAAAACCTGGCGTCAGTCGACCGAATTCCCTAAGGTCACTCTATGGTCTTGAACTTATAGTCCTATATGCATGATATGCAAATTATTACAGACCTTTTTTAATTTAAATATTATAGACTTGAATATGAAAATAATGTAACTTACAATGAATGAGTCTTCAGGATCTTTAGTTTTCAAGTCTTCACATGCCATCAAGTGATCTTGCTAATATGAGTCTGCACACAAACTTGATAAACATTAAATACTTGAGTATTTGTCATAATCAAAACAAGGTATGACTAATTAGATCAACATAAACCTTTCTCAAAAATGAAATGAGAAATGATTTTTCTAAAAAATTTTTTGAAAGGATGAGTGAAAATCCTTTATAGAATGTTGCATGCTTGAAATGAATTACTTGCTATATACCTCTTATTCTAACATATTGTTTTATTGTTGAACTTCATCTCTGATGAACTGCTGCTTAAGAACTTATTATATTGCATGCTAGTCACAACTATTGTTTGTTTATTGAATATCTTATGAATATACTGGATTGAGTTGATACTGATAGTATAAATGTCATTTGCATGGTTGATGCATATTTGTGTATTGCATATTGGTAGTGAATATATAGAATTCTCGCATGTCCTTCTATATATATATATATATAAACTCCTTTTCAGGTCAATTTTTTTTTTAAATTGTTCAAATTACAGTTAGCATGCTGCCGAAATTTTTTCAAACCTTTCTCAAAAATGAAATTAGAAATGATTTTACTAAAAATGTTTTTGAGAGAATGAGTGAAAATCCTTTATAGAATGTTGCATGCTTGAAATGAAATACTTGCTATATACCTCTTATTCTAACATATTTTATTGTTCAATTGTTGAACTTCATCTCTGATGAACTGATGCTTAAGAACTTATTATATTGTATGCTAGTCACAATTATTGCGTGTTCATTGAATATCTTGTGAATATACTGGATTGAGTTGATACTGGTAGTATAAATGCCATTTGCATGGCTGATGCAGATTTGTGTATTGCATACTGGTAGTGAATATCTAGAATTCTCGCATGTCCTTCTATATATATATATATATATATATATATATATATATATAAACTCCTTTTCAGGTCATTTTTTTTTTTTGAAATTGTTCAAATTATAGTCGGCATGCTAAAATTTTGTTAAACCTTTCTCAAAAATGAAATTAGAAATGATTTTACTAAAAATATTTTTGAAAGGATAAGTGAAAATCTTTTATAGAATGTTGCATGCTTGAAATGAAATACTTGCTATACACATCTTATTCTAACATATTGTTTTATTGTTTTATAACTTCATCTCTAATGAACCGATGCTTAAGAACTTATTATATTACATGCTAGTAAAACATGCATCTGTCCTAAACTGCTTGCAAATTCCATATGGCTTCAAATTTGATATTTGGTCACTTGGTATGTGCTTTCTATGGCGTATCTATGATTGTTACAATTATTTGAGTTTTTGGTTTAATTTTTTTCTTATTTTCCAGGCTGCTCTATGTATGAAATGGCCGCTCATCGCCCTGCATTTAAAGCTTTTGTAAGTTCTCTTGATTGTTTCATTTTTTAATTAACTCCTTCGATTTGAAACTATATAATTAGAGTGTTGTTCTGTGTCCTAGGAATTTTCTTGATGACATCAGCACGACGTCATGCTACAATCGGATGCAGCTTCTGAGTTTTTTTTTTTATCTAAAAAAATGGAATTTCTATATTTGAATTTAAATTTGTATAATTTATTTGAATATGAATTTGTATTATTTATAAATTTGAATGATATATGAATTTTTTAGTAATTGTGGTTTAATGTTATGTATAGGAAAATGTAATTACAGATTTTTACGGGAATTAATTATTTTTAAAAAATTTAATAGTAGACTAGTAGTGATGAATTTAAAAAAGGTCACTACTATTAGAGTATTTCACTAATAGTATAGTATTAGTGACGAATTTAAAAAATGTCACTAAAACCAAAGTATTAGTGAAAATTTTAAATTTGTCACTACTACTCTACTATTAGTGATGGTTTTGAAACCTTCACTAATAGTAGACTAATAGTAACGAATTTAAAAATTATCACTACTAGTAAAGTATTAGTGAAGGTTTCAAAACCTTCACTAATAGTACAATATTAGTGACGAATTTCAAAACAGTTACTAAAACCAAAGTATTAGTGAAGATTTTAAATTCGTCACTACTACTCTACTATTAGTGATGGTTTTGAAACCTTCACTAATAATCTACTAAAGCCCAAGTATTAGTAAAGGTTTTATATTCATCACTAATACTTTATTAGTGATAGTTTTGAAACCTTCACTAATACTAAACTTTTAGTGATGGTTTCCAAATTTGTCACTATTAGTCTACTATTAGTGAAGAATTTAAACCAAGCCGATGTATAGTTTATAGTGACGGTGTTAGGGTTTTAGTGACGATGATAATCCATTACTAATACTCTAGTATTAGTAATGCTTTTAAAATTCGTCATTAATAATTATTAGTAACTGCTGTTATGGCGACTATTTTAAAATCGTCACTAATACTATTAGAGACAATTTTTTGATTAATAGTGACGGTTTTGATCCTTCACTAATAACCTCATTTTTTGTAGTGATTGTGCACTTAGTTCTCCTAACCGAGTATTAACCAATTTAGTGCTCTCTTAACTAAGTCTGAGCAATTCAAGACTATTCATAGGGCTAGTCTCCCTCTTCTGACCACACATCGAGAATACAATGTACCGGATAACAATATTTGTGTACAAATATATGCTTCTAACACAAGCAAATGTGTACACCAATATGCACTATATACACTCACGTATGATATGAAATACAAGTTCAATGTGAGAATGTGATTTTGTTAAAATGATTTTATAATCTTTGAAAACTGATATATATGATAATGCACTTCAAAGATTAAACCCCAATTCAATCTTTATACAAATATATTTTTTTCAAATAAAGTATAGGAGAACTTAGGGTTGTGCTTTCACAAAGAAAATAATATGATCTTTGATTTTAACAAAAGAAATATGCAATGAGTGTTTTGCAAAGATCTTGATGACCCAAAAGCTTTCTTCTAGAAATAATATTTTTAAAATATTGTTAATGAAAGCTAAGGTTAAAAGCTCAAAAATATTTTGCAATGAAGAATGTAAGCTTTTGGAGTCTTGTAATAAATGTGCAAGATTCACAAGCTATAATCAGTACACCCCAAAAATATTTATCACGTAAAATATATCGGGGAACCTCTAGCTAATATTCTCAAAAATATTTTCAACAAATTAATATAAGTTAGAGTATTATGCCTAACAAAGAAAGAATGCCCAAAAGATATATGCTCTCCAAAAGAACTTTTTCAAATGAAAAGTGGGAGAGTATTAAAAAATAATAAAACACAAAAAATATTTGGGAGGATTTTTCTTCCTAATATGTTGTTAAATTTGAGTAATGAATGGGTATATATAGGATTGGGTAAAAATTTGACCGTTGGGGACACATTAGGGATTTTAGAATTTGTTTAATGAAAAATTAACCCAAATTACCGTGGTTAAAACTTGGTTAACCTGCGAGGTTCGGTCGACCATGACAAAAGGCTAGTCGGCCACTCATAAGGTTTGGTCGACCGTGATCATTTTGAGCTAAAAGACTGGTCGGCCAAGAGCAATGGAAAGGCAAATATGCAGAGGTCGGTCAACCATGGAAGCTATGTTCAAAATCGGTTGGTCAACCAACGCTTTGACTTTGGTCAATTTTTTAGGTCGGTCGACTAAGGCTTGTTAAGCCTAAGAGGGTCGGTTGACTGATCCAAGTCAAACTTTGACTTTGGGCTATGATTGTGTTCGGTCGACCAAGGGCTATGACACATAAATTGTTCAATCGATTGAGGGTTTTTAATTAAGCCTAAAAACGCAACGTCAGTCGACCAACATGTTTGGTTCCCTACGGTTAGTCTATAGTCTTTTTAAGCTTACATTCACATCATGCATGATATGCATTATTACAGATCACATATAAAACTAAAATGCATTTACAAAATAAAATGTATGCCTTCCTTTTTGCTTTTTTGATCAATGGAATACCCCGAATGATGTGTTCTTTGAGTTCTTCAGGCTTCCATTTCTTATATACCTTATATGTGTGTTGTATTGTAAACTTGTTCACAAACTAGATGCACACATAAGATTCTTGTATTTTGTCAGCATCAAAATAGAGATTGGACTCAAAAATTCAACATCCCCTATTTTTACACCATCAAAAAAATAAATAGGGAGACAAAAATATACCAACTAGAAATTGTTAAACACCCACAAATTGTTTTGTGCTTAAAATAGAGAGTCAAGTGATTCAATCCAAATCAACACTATGAGAAAGTGATTGAGTTGAACAAGTGCTAGAATCTCTTCGTTTTTTTAATTTTAGCATTCCTTGCTATTGCTACAACCAACTAAAAAACTCTATCTACTAGGGAGTCCAACTTCTTGCCCATGATATAATGCTTCCTATGAATTTTTTGAATATAGGCATATATGTACAACTATATGGCAAGGCTCGACAAAGTGGATGGAATAGACTCAAAGAGAAAAGATGCATTTTTTTTTTATGTCTCTTTCTTCCTAACTCACCTAGATTTAGTTTTCTCAAATTACATAGCTATAAGTGACTGCTCATTAGACACAATTTTTTTAATGGGTGAAGGACTACCAAACTTGGATCCATAATAAGCAAGCATCCTATAGATAAAATGAGAATATGGCAGAGAGGCTAATGTATTTTGGGTTAATGCAAGCATGTGGTTCATTATGAAAATAGGCAAATTGATCTTCTTTTTATTAATAATACCCTATAAAAATGATAGATCAATGTCAATCACTTTTTGTTATTGATCCTATATGTGGGAGGAATATGTTTGAAATGATATGATGGATTATCCTTCTCTCTAGAATTAAAGATGATCCAAACATAGCCTTTCCTATTTTCTTTTTGTCAAGCTCTTCCAAGGATGAGATCTCTTCTAGTGGGAGCTTAAAAATGTTAGCTATGTTTATTGCCTCAATGGTCATGTGAAGTTGAAACGCATAGGAATGAGACAAATTGGAGTTCCTGTTTGCTCAAGATTATTTTAAAATTGACCAAAATTGTTTATATAAACATCATAAGAAATGCAACAAACTTGGTCCACCCCTTTTCTTTAAATATGTTATTAGCGAATCAATTATTCTTAAAGAACTCAAAATCTATTGTTCTAAGGGAAATCAACCCCTTTTTACTAAAAGATTCTTGGCAATGATTTTTATTACTCAGTGTGATGAATAACCTAGAATCCGAACTTTTCAAAATAAGAACGAAAATCTTTTTCCATACTCTTCTGCCTCTTAAGTGTCATCCTTCATGGGTTATTTTTCCTTTGTTTTTATCAAATAAAGTACTATGTTTAGGGGGAATTGGTAATTACTCGAATGAAGGCAATCATAATACATGGGGGAGTGATGAGGAGAATTCTACTTTTCCATATCAAAATCTTCTAACACTTCCAAAAATGCCTTTCATTTCTTCGATGATTTTATGCGAAGAGCTTTTCTCTTTAACCTATAGGATTTTCCACCTTGTTGGAATTGGTGTATTCCCAGAAGGGGGGAGGGGTGAATTAGAATTTTAAACTTCTTCCTAAGTTTAACTAGATATAAGTAGTATTTCACAACCTAGGGTCTTTCTATATACACATAAACCCAAATGCACAGATAATATGCGGAAATTAAATCATGTGCAACATTCACAATATATCGAATACAACATACACATGTAGTAATATAAAGTGCTAGAAATATAAAGTACACACACGATATGTTATCGAGGTTCAGCCAATACTACCTATGTCCCCACCTTGGCTCACTAGCACAAGGATTCCACTATAAGCTCACTTCACGGGTGGAGCAATACAGATTACAACTAGGTCAGTTAACGGGGCTGACTTGAACCTACAACTACACCTTACCAGGATGGTGCACCTAGCTTTTCTAACCGAGTATAAGCCAATCCGGGACTATTCGACAGGGCTAGTCTCCCTCTTCAGGCCCATGCCTGGAATACAACAGATAATTAAATTTTTCGTACAAACAGATATGCTTCTTAAACTAAGCAAATGTGTACCACTATGCTCAATCAATTTATGCACTCACATATGATAGGATTTATGCTCAAGTGGGATCTTGAAATTTTAATTCAAGATAATATATTCAACGAGTGAATATGCAAGGTTACCTCAAAAACCCTAATCAAGTATCAAACAAATATTTTATTAAATATAATCACAACATATACTTAGGGTTTAAGCTTGCAAAAGATTTATCAAATAAAATATGCAAGCTTTCAAGTCTTGCAATTTGAATGCAAAGACTAGGAAGCTAAAAACAAGTTATTCCCAATCAAATATTTATATACGAAATATTGTGAGAGTAAACAATCAAGCAAAATTCTCAAAAAGGTTTTTCAAATATATATGTGAATGTGTGAGAGTAATGCCAAAAAAATGATTTGAAATGATGCACAATACCACAAACAAATCTTCCTACACCTTGCAATTGACTTGCAAGTTAGGAGAACTAGAAAAACAAACTCTCTTTTTCAAAATGATATTTGCTAATAAATATGTATGAGAGTGTATAGAGATATGCTTGAAATATTGAATATATAGCAAAAGGAGTATAAAATATTTGAGAGGATTTTTTCTAATGACTTTTACTAATCTCATACTAATCAAGGCAAATGAGGGAGTATATATTTGACCATTGGGGACCTATTGGGTATTTTGTAAAATGTTTAAGTAGGGTTAATAAAAATTAACCACGCTTTAACCTCAGTAAATTCGAGCAACCCGAGAAGTTTGGTCGACCACTTTTGAGGTTTGGTCGACTGGGGTGCTCAGTTCGATTGACTATGGCATATTTGAACTGAGGAGATGATCGACCAATCTTAAGGCGATTTCAGAACCTGCAAGGTTTGGGCGACCAGCCTGAGTTTGGTTGACCAAACGTGGGTGTTCGGTCAACCAACCTATTTTTCTTCTATAAGTTCGGTCAACTAAGGCGTTGGGATCACCCCAAGTGCCAATTTGGTTGACCAGGGCGTTCTTGTATATTATGTGGTCAGTCGACCGAAGGGTCAAACCATTGAACCTAGGGAGGTTCGGTCGACCAAAGATCTATGTGTATTTGAGTTCGGTCGACTGAACATGTCAATCTTGTGCATTTCAGTCTTTTTCTTCTTATGAAGTTACCCCTATTCACATGATAATCAATACTAAGATTATGGGGGCCTTTTTCATGCAATGTTGTGGGTCCTATGGTTAGACTAAGGCCTTTGAGCTTATAGTCTAAAAAATCTTACGTCGGTCGACTAAAGGGTGCCCTAAGATCATTTGGTTCCATATGATCAATCTACGGTCATGTTGAGTATAAATACCTATTATGCATAAGATGCAAAAATTACAAACTATAAATTATTGCAGACCAAATAATGAAACAAAAAATACATATACAATTAAAATAAAATATCTTCTTCTTTTACTCTTCTGTCTTCCGTGGAAAATGTCAATTGATGTGAGCTTTAAGGTTTTCTGGCTTCTACTATCCTTTGCCTTATGTGTGTGCTAACATATCAAGCCTACTCAAACACTGGATACACACATAAGAAACTTGCGGTTTGTCATTATCAAAACCAAAGATCAGACTCAAAAAGTCAACACACCTCTTACCTTCGATACCATTTCACAATTCGAGAATAAAAAAGTAGGGCGAGTAGAATTGTTAGGGTTTAAGAGCATTGCAAGCGTGATAGATTTTTCCATCTAAAAATTGCTCGACCTCTGCTATTTAAAATAACTCAATTTTAGAAATCAATTTTTCAATTCATGTTACACATGCTTAGTTCTCCATGAAGCTTAGAAAACTTATCTTTTAGGTAATGCCTTAGTAAAGATATCAACTACTTGATTTTTCAGTACTCACAAATTATAAGGTAATATTTCCCCATGCAACATATTCTCTTAGGAAAATATGTTTTATGTTAATATACTTGGTTCTTAATTGACTACTTGACATTTTTGACAAATTGATAGTACTGAAATTATCACAAAGGATTGGAACATTTATGAAGTTTAATCTATAGTTTTTTGATTAATTAATCATCCACGAATTTTGTGCACAATAGTTACTATTAGCAATGTATTCAACTTTAGCTGTACTGAGAGCTACTGAGTTCTGCTTTCTACTTGACCAACTAACCAAACACAAACCTAGAAATTAACATGTTCCACTTATGTTGACCTTATAGGTCACACTCAGTTTTGATTATGACAAATACTCTTAATACTAATGGTTGTATTGAGAATTACATGCATGTTTACCTTGTGCACGCTTAAGGACTAAAAGACATATCATGATGGCATGCAGTGTTCGTGCTAAAGAATGAAGATCTATGTGTTGTATTTTGTATTCTTTTGTTTGTGTGTTCATTCTGGGATGTAATTTATTATGAACTGTGCACTTGTATGGCTTGTAATAACTTGTATCATGCATGGTAGGTAAGTATGCTCAAAACAACCATAGTTGGACCTTAGGTACCTACACTAAGAACACAAGTCCCCTACATCACTTATCATAACCAGGGGAATCAAAATAAGGCTAAAATGCACTTAATAGGAAAAGATGAGAGGGTTCGGGTGACCGAACCTATGCCATGTAAAGCGACTCGAGCAACACGAACCAGTTAACATGTTGACTTGGTCTTCGAGCACCTAAACCTATTTTGAACGTATCTTCCTCAGGCACCTGAATGCCTGTCAGTGCACTTTTCAACTACTCGGGCGAATGAAAGTTTACATTCAAAAGATGGCTCGGGCGAATGAATGGCCTAGTTCGGTTAACCGAACTGTGAGTCGGGCACCCGAACTATCGAACAATTGCTACTATCTTTGGTTCAGCTGACCGACTCTCCCTTCAGACACCCGAACCTCTAAAAGATGAATTTTTGACTGTGTCTGTTCGGGCACCCGAACCTCTAGCCGGGCACCCGAGCCTCGCAGGTTAAAATATTTTTTACCGAATTTTAAATGGAGTAAAAAGGGTTAATATTCTTAATGGTCTTTTAAACAAATTTAATTATACTCACTATATCCCCAACGGTCAAAAATTCCTCCTTGCCTATATATACCCATTTATTTGTCTTAATTAATAGGAATTAGCAAACTTGATTAGGGCAAAAATCTCTCAACTTTCAAAATCCTATATTAGCCAAATACTACTTCCAAACACTCACAAACTCTTCATTCTTGATTTCTCAAAAGCATTGTGAGTATCTTGTAAAACTAGTGTGTTTAATCACATTTGCTAGAACTCTCATTTACATTGTTGCTTGATCCATTTTCTGAAAGAGTTTAGTATTAAAGTTTTTCCACCGGTTTCATTTGATAAACCTAGTGTGGAAAGACTTTGAGGGTTAAGCTTCTTGCATTGTTGTTGCAAGTTACCTAAACCTAGTTTTGTGTGCAAAAATCCTTTTCACAGGCTAGTACTTCAAACAATTTCATTGTGCCTTGAATATTTGAATACATTATTAAGCTTGTTTGTTTGAACTTGCTTAGCATATTTTGAAACCCTAATTTGATATTTTTTTTTTCACATAGCGTATTTCAAATATTATGTGAATATACACTCTAGATCTTAACTGAAAATCTATACGTGATTGAGTGTTTAGCACACATTAGACCACTGATCATATTTACATTTCATTTGTGCTTGCATTATTGATTAAGTTGTATTGGTACACATCTGCTTGTCTAGAAGCGCATTTCCATGTACAAACATTTTATACACATTGGTTGCATTCCAGGCACGGGCCTGAAGAGGGAGACTAGCCTTGTGGTATAGTCCCATATTGGCTTAGACCCGATTAGGAAAGTTAGGTGCACCATCCTGTTAAGGAGTGTCAGTTGAGGTCAGCCCTGTTAATTGACCTAGTTGTATTAGGTGCCGCTCCACCCGTTAAGTGAGTCATTAGTGGATTCCTTGTGTTGGTGTGACCAAGGCGAGGACGTAGGCATAGTTGGCCGAACCCTGATAATATATCATGCATGTTCTTTACATTTCTGCACTTTATCTTTATTATACGTGTATGTTTATTTGTTGATTGTGTAAACTGACTCTAGGTTGGATTGTACTATTGACAAAACCAGTTAACCTAATTGTTAAATTTTAAATACCCAATTCACCCCCATTCTTGGGATTGCACCAAATTTAACAACTTATACTTTTTTTTTATTATTAATTTTAGAACCACAAAATCAACATATGTATATTCAATTCATTCAAATTCATAGATTTTTTTTATAGAAAAATACCAAAACTAATAGTTCCCACAACACTTAGAATCCTTTTTTCAACAATTAAATGAGATTCTCTTGATATCTAGCACATAAGCACACACTCTGCAACCTACTAGTCATTAGACACATCAAAGAACCTATTGGTAAGATATATAATCCAAGAAGTCACCACTAACTTACTTTATTCTAGTTGAGCTTAGAGCACCTATTGATTAACTACTAGTTTATTGATTTCTACACTATGCCTAGGTCCAAAGGAATTGGCAGTTGATGTTTTGTGCTACTAGAGTCAAGTTCGAGACGGTTTTCCAAGAGGAAGGTACTAACATCCCCTACGCACATATTTCTCAAATTATTACCAAATTAACCTTGAATTGTTTCAATTTGAAGCAAGTGACATACAATTGGATCCTTTTACCATGATTTATTAGCCTTTGCATTGAATTCACTCGTTTTCCATATGGAATTCCAGTCAAGGACATGAACCGTAAGAGACACAAGCGCCCGTCTTCAAGTTTCTACTTATGGACACTTTTCAAAGGTTTTATTTAAATTTTATTCTATTTTTTAAATATTTTTAATTTCATGAAAGTGACATTTTTTAGGAAATATGAGCCTCTTCAAAATTTTGATATTTTCCCAATATTTGAGATTTTTGTTTGATTTTTCTTCCAAATTTTCAATATTTTCTTAATATTTTTTGAATTACTATTTTTTATTTTATTTCGTATTTTTTTTTTGTGAGAAAGTTTTAATTCGCATTTTTCTATATTTTTAGAGTTTTCTGTAAGCTTTCTTCCCTGTTTTATTCTTAATAAAGTTATATACAGATAATAATAATAATAATAATAATAATAATAATAATTTATATTATATTTAATATATATATATTTTTTTGAAAAAAACCCTAAAACCGAAAGAAGCCCTATTCCGGTAATCCCTCTTCCTTCCCCTCTCATGGCAGCCAGACGCCACAGTGCCGCCGCCGTGTTGCTACTCCAGGCCGGCCACCCTCGCCGGCTCTCTCTCTCTCTCTCTCTCTCTCTCTCTCTCTCTCTCTCTCTCTCTCTCTCTCTCTCTCTCTCTCTCACACACACACACACACACACACACACACACACGCACACGCACACGCACGCACACACACAATGTCTCCATGACCCCAACACTGAGCTACTTCCTCTGGCCATGGCATTCGCAAACCACCGCGCAGCCATCTGAGTTCTCCGAGCCTCCAAGGCGCTTAGCCCCGCCGCCCTCTTGCGCCGCCGGCGGCCCTTCCTTGTCACCAGATCACGGCCACCACAAGGCCACTCGGATCTTCACACCACCAGGTACGCCACCTTTAATATTCTTATTCTTCTTCTTTTTCTTCTCTCTTTCAATTCCCAAACTGATTTCAACCTCGAATTGGTTTTCAAGCCCAAATCAAATTTCAGCCCTAAAAATGATTTTCAACTGTAATTTCCAATTGCAACTCAGTTTTTCAATCCCAAAATCAATTTTTAGCGGCAAATCAAATATTGGATCCCAAAATTGTTTTTCAATTGTACCTCAGTTAATTGACAAACTTTCAATCCCATAATTGTTTTTCAATTGTAACTCAGTTTATCAATCCCAAAATTGATTTTCAATTGCAAATGGATTTGCGATGTTTCCAATCATATTGGTTTTTCAAATTCCTTTAATCAAATTCCATACCAATTTTCAAACTGATTCCCAATCTCACATTCAAAATGATTTTCAACCTCATTTTGCAAATAGTTTCATAAACTAATTTCCAAGTATGCACCATCCAGTTCTCATGTGAAAACTGACTTTCATAGGCCACTTTTCAATTCTCAATTGAAAACAAACTCTCTCTAACCTTATTTTCTAAACTGATTTGCAAGGTGATAACCCATCATTGAAAATATTTTTGACCCTATTTGAAGTTTGAAACATGTTAAAATATTTTTTTTGAAGGAATCCATTTTTATGTTTCGTGATAGAGGAAAGTACAAAAGAAAATAAAAATATTATCATATCAAATTAAATTGAAATTTTACACATTATTGACATTTAATTTTTCTTTCCACTGTTATATTAGAATAAATTTATATATTTTAAATGGTTTAACATAAAGAGAAAATATAATAAAAAATCAACTTCCTTCTTATTTTTCTTTTCTCAAGAAACATCTTTGAGAAACAAATTTTAGTACATTTATACTTATTCTAGTTTTCATTAAATTTTTTATCTAAATTATCTACTCTATTAACATGGAAGAATTTAAAATTATAACCATGAATAAAAACACTCCAATAATGGCGAAAAAGAGTCAAAAAATAATCTCATTAACTATTTGAAAATGTATGAAAATGAATTTTCATTATAATCCTAACTTGAAACAATTATTATTATTTTTTTTCTAACTTGAGACTCCAACTTGGATGAATCCTTTGACGACTCTAAAATGGAATTAAACTGGGAGAGAACGTGACTAACCCACAATTACCTCCTAATAAACTAAGGATTGACCTTAATGCTAAATCAAACTCAAGATTTATTATTATCAAAAAGTCTTCTAACCCACTCATATTAACTTAAAACATTATGTTAAACTGCTTTAAAATTTTCATAAATAATTTTACAACTAGGCAACCTATAGTTCCTCAATCGATAAAATTATAATAGAAAAATAAAGAATCGATTGCCCAAAATTCTTATTTTAAATAAAAGTGCGAATATGGTAAAATCCAATCCAAGCAGTAGTATAAAAATATTCCAAAATACGTGCAAAGAATTAGATTATCTGCACATAACAAGTAAATATTTTACAATCTCACGAAACAATATTTATCTTTTAGAACTATGATATGTGCAACTTAAAAATCTTTTATTTATATTCTTCTATATTTTTAATTGGTTTGGACATATTTTAAATAATTGTTCAACTTTTTGTTTTTTTTTTTTACTTTTGTTATTCAAAATTGAAATTATTAAGGAATCCACATTTTTATACTTGGTTATCAAGAAAATTAAAAAAAAAATATTAAATTTATGAGCAAAATTTTAATTTTAAAACAAACTTTCATTTTTAATACTTTTCTCCTTATTTTACTTTTCTTTTTTCAAATAAATCTTGATACAAAGGGACTAGAGCGAGAATTCCTAATCCCCCTTTCTGAAAATTGAAATCCAATGGGGTTGTGCCAAGTGTCCTAATGGGGTGGGAATTTGAGCATGTGTTGTGTGCATGTCGGTGGAATTGGGGTGACACGAGTGCGCGCGCGCGTGTCATGCAGCTATGTCCATGAATGTGCACGTCTTTGAATTTTGTGTGCAAGGTTGGGTGATATTTAGGTGTTGCCCATTTGGCTTGGACGGGGTTGTGCCTTGGTTGTGCATTTGTGTGTGAATGTGAATTTGTTTGTGTGTGATGTTAATTGGCGTTCGTGTTGTGAAAAAATATCTATGGAAAATGTGACTTGTGCACGCCCATTTGTGTTTGTGAGGTTGTGGGCTGGATTTGTTAGAATTGTGTTGGTTGAAACATCTGAAGTTGAACATATTCTTTTTCTTTTTTTAATGGAATTAATGTGGTTTATGGTGATTGGTTTGATTAAGGGGTTGATGTTGGAGTTCTAGAGTTGGATTTTTGTGATTTGAGATTCGATTGAGTCTCACTTTTGAAATTAGAATTCGATTTGATTCTAATTTCCAAACCAAATTATAATCAAACTCTAGTTTTCAAAATTAAATTTCAATTTTATTTTCAATATGAACATCAAGGTTCAATTGACTCTTGATTTGGTGGTTAAATGGAATGGGATTTTGGGTTTGGTTTTTGGTGGTTCATGTTTTTAGTTGATGCTATAAATGTGTTTTTGTGTTGTGAAATCTAGGATTGCTATTTCATGTGTTTGCGAGGTGCGAGGTTAACATATGAGAGAACTTGAACTTGAAAGAGAAACATTGTGCCCAATATGCTTGAAAATAAACCCAACAAGATGGGAGGATGAGAGGCGAGAGAACTTGGACTAGAGAGAGAAACATCACCTCTAAAATGCTTAAAAATGAGCTGGGTAGATGGGACGATGAGAGAACTACAAAGGGGGGGAGGGAGGCCTTCAGAGGCCTCCTCGCATAGTAAGGGAGAACTTAGGTGGCATAAAAAAAACCTTATTTTCTATTCAAAAGAAAAGAAAACTAACATTTTTTTCTCTAAAGAAACCAAAATTGATGAACTTTAAAGCAATTAGCTTTACGGGCCCTTTTGAAAGATTGTTGGCTTTTTGACAACTTGAAAATTGGAAAGAACTGCTAACTTCAATATATGATGCCTTGAACAAAATAAGGTGTATATAACTGTCCCTCTTTGTATATTTTTTACTTAAAATGCGTGAAGGATGTTTATCTAACAATTTATAGTAACAAGCGTATAAATTTGAAGACACGAATTTTAGATTATGGAATCATATAATAAAATCCAGATTTTTAGGTTGATTCGATTTTTTTCCTCTCCTTTTGTTCATTTCATTTGTTTGTTTGTTTATTTGTTTCATTTTACTTATTTTTTTATTTTTTAAGGAACACAAAAGTAAAGAAAATGCATGTGCTTGCAAGAGTGGACTTTTATTCTATTTTTGCTGCTCTTCTTTTATGTTTTCTGATTTTATGGAAATCGGTGAATTGAATAGCGACATGGAATAAAGATGAGTCTAAATTCATAGAGGTGAAAGAACCACTCTAGATTAGGGGGGAAATGACCCTTATGCTTATAGTAGAGAGTAAATTATATTGGTTCACAAGAGAGAAAATTATCTCGTAACTAGGAGAATTGACCCTATGACTACAAAGATGGACAAACTAACTTCGTTTGTAGAAAGTATTACTTTGGCTTAGGAAGAAACAACCCTTATACTTGTAGTAGGGTGTAAACCATCTTGAAGCTGGGAGAATTAGCCCTATCATTTCAAAGCTAGACAATAACTTTGTTTGTAGAAGGAAAACTACCTTGGATTAGGGAGAATCGATTCTTATACCCTATAATAGGACCATGCCAGTTTATGGAGGAGAAAATTAGACCATGCCAGTTTATGGAGGAGAAAACTATCCTAAAGCTAGGAGAATCGACCTTATAACTTTGAAATAGACAAATCGACTAGATTGTAGAAATAAAACTACTTAGGACTATGGAGAATCAATCCATATACTTGCAGTAGGAGTGTAAACCATGTTGGTTTATAGAGGATAAAACTATATTGAAGCTGGAAAAATCGACCCAATGACTTTAAAGATAGACAAATCGATGTATTTGTATAAGGGAACTGCTTTAGATTAGGTAGAAATAACCCTTATAACTAAACTAGAGTGTAATCTATACCAATTTACGGAAGAGAAAACTATCTTGAAACTAGGAGAATTAGCCCTATGACTTCTAAGATAGATAAATTGACCTGACGTGTAGAAGGAAAACTACTTTGGATTAGGAATAACCTACCCTTTACCTACAATAGTGTGTGAACTATATTGGTTTATCGAGGAGAAAACTATCCTGAAGTTAGGAGAATCGTCCCTATGACTTAAAGAAGGACAAATCGATCAAGTTTGTAGAAGGAAAATTACTTTGGATTAGGGAGAATCAGCCCTTATACATGTAATAGGGTGTACCATACAGATTTATGGAAGGAAATTTGAATAAAGAGGGAAAGAGTGAACCTGTATGATTCATGAAATTCCTTATTATATTAAAACTTTTGAATTACATGAATACAGGGTGCATAAAATGACATTGCAATCTAATTATACTATTATAATGAGGATGTAGTGCTTGATATCTTTAAAATGCAAATGAGACGAGAGTGACATTCAAGTTGACTATAGATATATGCATTTTTTAGGTTTCGATGAAAATTCTATGTTGATATTAAGCTTCATGTAAATGCAATGTTTGTTTTAAACAAACAACTTATGCAAAATGCAAATGCTAACCCTACACTAGCCTAAATGCGGATGAAAATTGTATTAACAATTTTTTTTTGAATTTTGAAATTTCGGGATAGAAGCTTCGGGGGGTTTAATGAACTAATCATGCGTACTACCAGATGCATCAATCTTGAATTGTGAAATTGGATGACATTTTGAAAAATTGAGCTCAAAGGTCTGCATAATCCAATGAACACATGCTAATATATGAGGATGAAATAAGAGTTCATTGGGATATAAGGCTCCTTGCTTTGCAGATATGAGAAGAAACCAAATAGAACAACTAGGCTTGAGGTGTTTCTCCTGTTGGCATCAATTTTTCATTTTGCCTTTTCCATGCTTCTTTAATAAGCTTGGAAATCATTAAAGGCTTCCAAACATATTCAGTGAGCATTATGCATTCCAATATGCGTGACTTAAGCTCTAGTGTGCGTAACTCTGCATTCGCATTTGACATTTTACTGAATCCAATTATTAACTCTTGATTAGGCTTGCCCTAGTGTTTAATGCTTTAATCATAGTGTCATGTTTTGGATATAGAATTCTGACAACATCTGCCCCAGTGTGCATATCTAATCATGGTGCCTTGTTTTGCCTAGTATGTCATGTCAAGTCAATAACTCTCTTATTCCTGTCTATTAGCCATTCATCAATGTCACAACGTTCTCCTAGGACATGAGCTTGGGACGACTCAAAAATGATAAAGATAGTGAAGTGGATTTTGAAAATGTGATTTTCATAGAAAACAATGTGTATGGAGTTGCCACTAACCTTTTGAAGTGTGGTTAGAACACTTGATTACTACCCGGTAAATGGTAGAATTGGTCTGCACTGCTAGAGTTGAGTTCGAGAGTTCGGTTACGCGAGGGGAAGGTATTAGCATCCCCTACATGTCCGTTCTTACAAACGGTACCTAATTAATCGAAAATTATCCCAAAATAAATTTAATAAACCTTAGAAAATTACTCCCTATCAAAACATGTAACAAAATGCACAAAATAAAATACTATATAAGTATTCCCTCAGAGTCGGGGCATACCATACTTTGAAGAGTTCAATGCTTCCTATTGCAATCATTGGGATCGTAAATCCAAGAAAATAGTTAGGAAAATACGCTCTCAGGATTTTTGAAATTATTATAGAATTTTCTAAGTGAAAAATAATATTCCGAGAGGTTTTTGGACTTATTTGGGACTAAAAGTTTGCAAAATGATTTTCAAGATTTAAAATATTTCTTGATTTTTTCTCTATTTTTTTGAATTTTTTTTTCAAATTTTCCTGAATTTTGAATTAAATAACAAAAAGAAAATTAAACAAAAACAACAAAGATCGAGTCAAAATATTTTTAGAATTTTCACATAAATTTTTTGAATTTTTTTGTGATTTTTTTCTAAAATTTTTATGAATTTTTATAGACTTTCAAAAGTTTAAATATAAAATAAAATAAAAGGCTAAATCGGTTTCATGTCGATTTAGAGGTCCCAGCTGGTTCAGGGAGAAAATCGGTCAAATGGGAAGGGTCAACCTATTTAAGGTTTGGTCAAGACCAAAGGGTTTGGAGTATGGGTGTGAACATGTGCATGGATACTAAGTGCATAGGTGCGTGTGCATGCGCATGGGTTGTCTACGTGCATGAGCGTGTGTGCATGTGCATGAGTGTTGAGTGCATGGGTGTGTACGTGCATGAACGTGTACGCGTGTGAGTGTATGTGCATGGAACGTGTGTAAATGCATGGGCGTGCTTATGCATGAATGTATATGTGTGTGGGTGTGCACACATGTGCATGAGTGTAGAGTGCATATGCATGCATGCATGAGTAGGGGTGGACACATGAGACGTGTGATTTTAATATGAGAGTTAACAAGACTAACCCTATTATTTCCTAAAAATTTTCTCTCTTTTTAGTTTTTTTTTTTTTTTTTTTAATTTTTATGATTTTTTTTTTAATGAATTATTTGAAGTTCAGAACTTAAAAGAAATTAAAACAAAGAAAAAGAACCAGGTTTAGACGGCTCAGGGGGAGGCGGACCGGTCAAACTTTGATCGCCCTGTAGGAGACCGGTTTAAGGTTCGGGTTAAGACTATGACGTGTGTCGCGTGGTGAGTGGGGCAAGTCATGGTGACATGGATCCGTGGGGTGGCTTGATCTTGGTTGTTTATTGAGTGATGATCCAATGGCTGAGGAGAAAGCCCGCACATGCCCGTGTACATTAAATGTGAGGGAGATAGGATTGCCATGCATCGCCTGGCGTATGGATGGCAGTTGGCCATTATAATGGCTTTTGACACAGGTCGATCGCAACTATTGATAAAGTCCAGAGATCCAACAGCGATAAAGGAAATGCTAGCCACGTGTCGGGAGGCGATTAAGGTGAATGGGTGATGGGCAGATGAGGGTTGTGGCCAAATCTCGGCCCTTCATCGAAGGGTGATTCGACGACTGATAGGGGAGTGCATTAAGAAGGCTGACGTGGAATGATCCGGGGCATTCAACAAAGGCATGGATCGAACAGCTTAGAAGGCGGCGCTTATTAGCATTTATTGTCTGAGGAGCAGGGTGGACATGTGTCGACGAGCGAGTGAAGGGGCATGCAGACCCTCATGATGGTCCTTGTCACAAACAATCTGGATCGTTGACATGCTGCGAGGATCGGATGGCTATCCATAGTATTGCCATGGTGAGATTTGGATCGTTGATGGGGAATAAATATGGACGGACGCAAGGGAGCCACGTGTTTTCTTAGATCAAACGGATGAGGGAATGCCACATGGTCGAATCTTGTGGCTCTAGGCTTTAGATACTTAAACCCAAATCTTTCGTTCTATTCATTTTTTCACTTCTCATTCTCTCGCATGCTCTCTCTCTCTCTCTCTCTTCTCTTCTCTCACCCTCTCTGTCTTCCTTTCTGCTCTCTTCCTCTCTGTTCATCTCTCTGAAAACCCCAGTTCCATCCTCCTATCTTCTCTGCATCTCCTCCTTCTTCGTTTATTTCCCTTCTTTCTTGCAAACAGGAACACTAAAGTTCCCTCCTGTCACTCTTCCTGCTTGTTCTTCTGCTTAACCCTACACCTGCAACACTCAAACTCTTTGTGGCTTCTAATAAAAACCCTAATCTTTCGAGCCCCCTTTTTTAGGACGTGAAGCTGAAATTTGTGGTTCAGATGCCATCTGAAAACTCGAGGAAGTTCACAGGGACGATGCTGGGCACAAACTCACATGGGGGCTCAACATAGGACCTGTTTGAGCTTCGCGATATTTCTTGAAAGCTAAGTACCCTTCCCCCATTTTTGTTTTTGTATGTCTTTCCCCTTCTTTGAAAATTTGACTGCCGAATGGTTTATGTGTGGTTATGATTTCGGTTCCTTGTGCTGTCCTGCTATTGTCTTTGAGTTAGGGTTTAGTTGCAAGTTAGGGTTAGGGTTCAGGTTGAAGACGAGTCAACTCGTCTTTGACTCAGTGAGTTGGGGTGTGTCAAGCTAGGGCTGACTCGTGTGAGTCAACCCAGGGTGAGTGGTGCGAGTCAAACTAGGGTTGACTCGCATGACTCGACCTTGATGGGTTGTGTGAACCCGGGTGATCCCGAGTGAGCTACATGGGCTCTGTCACTTGAGAGGCTTAGCATGTGTTAGACCTAGGCCTTAGGTTTAGTTTAGAGTTCAAGAAGGCTTAGTCTAGAAATGGGCCCGACCAGGGTTGATTTTTAAAATGGGTTCGTCCTGAGTTAGTTTTTAAGACACTGGTGGGCTTGGGTTGGTTTTTAAAACAGGCTTGGGGGTTTATTTAAAACAGTTGGGCCTTAGGTTTGCTTTTAAAATGGGTTTGGGAGTTTATTTAAAACAGTTGGGCCTCAGGTTGGTTTTTAAATTGGGCTTGTGGGTTTATTTAAAACAGTTGGGCCTCGGTTTGGTTTTTAAAATGGGCTTGGGGGTTTATTTAAAACAGTTGGGCCTTGGGTTGGTTTTTAAAATGGGCTTGGGGGGTTTAATTAAAATAGTTGGGCCTCAAGTTGGTTTTTAAAACGAGCTTGGGGGTTTAGAAAAAATAGTTGGGCCTCGTGTAACAACCCGAAAGTCTATTCCATTTTTTTTAATAATAAAATAAACTACAAAATATAACAGTATGATACTCCTATATAATCTGCTATAACATCTCAGGCCCCAAGCGAGCACCGAGGAAAACGTGATTATATTACACACCTATGTAGCGGAAAAACATAAAATTGTTCATCCATATAAACAATACCAGAATTTAGTAACTCTTCCCAAACCATACATACATATTTACACATCACCCCAATATCATCCACTTAAAAATACAATCTCCCGAATACACTTACACCACAAACAGGGTAGTGTAGTCGCATTCTCTATCTGTGAGCTTGATCCACTTTGTGGCAACTGAGCTTACATAAATATTATACTGATAAATATCTGGAACTAAGTTTAATTGATAAAACTATACATTGTACAACTCACACCTATATGCTTTAAAATACAACTGTAGCATCATAGTTTTCTATTTATTCATGCTTCTAGTAATATAATATATCCGCTATTGTTCTGTAAAACTGTATACATATAGATCACTGTAATAATACCCTGAAAAACTGTACATCATGATTTAACCCCTTATGACAGGATTGTGCAGCCTGTAAGCGGGACTTAACTCTAGTTGGTCTACTAGGCAAGTCAACTATAACTCCATCAATCCTCAGCCTGACCAATCTACAACCTCTCCTAGGCATGGTACTAGTATTTACCTCATTAAACCAGCCACCTCAGCTCAGACTTCTGGGGAGCCTGCAATCCCTCCAGGCATGGTTAACGAAAACCTTCTACACACTATTTAAGATGTGTTGTTGCACTCTGATCTATAATAGCAATGGTACTGTGCTCTGATAACTAAATATTTACTAACTGATTCTTCAAGGTCTGATACTATATAGTATTGATATACATAATTATCTTGCTATTTCATCATGATTCCAAAATAACCATAACACCGAAAGCTAATCTGGAAATACTGTAATATCTGTACTCTATAGATTGTAACATCATAGTGTTATGCAAAATAACCATAACACCGAAAACTGATTTAAATATACTGTATTATGTGGGTTGTATAAACTGTAATATCATAGTGTTATGGCTTTAGTATTTTGGAAATCATGGTAATCTGCATATGTTGTAAAATATCTATCTGTATAAATACTGTAATTCATACTCTTGTAAAATCTGATAAAATAATAATATAAATCATACCAATCTGAAAACTTTATCATTTTTGTACTGATCTGATAAGGTCTCATAAACATATTTCTATATAGATGCTGTAAATCATAATAATTTGGAAACTGTATAATTTTTGTATTGATTTGTTAAAATCTTATGCCATACAACAAAATAAGTAGATACCTCATATTCTAAAAGAATGTATTTTCTGATATACTAATAATTTGTAAACTGAGTAATAATCTGGAAAACACATAATTTCTATAAACACTGAAGTTCCTAGCAAAGCATATTTCCCTTACCTAGCTAACTGGGAGGCTTGCCTCCAACTCCACTCTCACGCCCTCAGTGTACTATCCTCAAAATCCTGAAATAATACATATTCTAATTCCTCAATAAACCACTGAATTCCCCATAAAATTATCACATTCATATTTCCTGAATCTACAAGCTTGTAATTTTCTAAACTATAATTTATCTGTAATTTACTTGGGATCTTGATACGATGCCCATTGGGATCCTCAACCCACGCCTGCTGGGTCCAAAAAACATCCTAATTTTACTTCACAAAACTATAGTTTATTCTCATATAATACAAAATCTGAACTCAAATAAGCATGCTAATACTAAAAATACCTAAATAATCTACTTACCCTGATTTTGAGATGGTGCCCAAGTTGTCATAATCAACAATCTGTTCTAGCAGACTTGTAGAAAATCTTCCCAAGAGTAGCATAGTGGCTTGCGATCGTCAAACTGGTAAAGAACAAAGTTGGAAATCTAGAGAGGAGGGGGAGATGAATTTTTAGAGAGAGAGAGAGAGAGAGTTCTGCATGCAATTTCCTCACTTAAAAACCCAAGTTTGGCATATTTATAAAGTGCAGATTTGTTGACGAGAAACGTCACCTCGTCGACGAGTTCAAGAAAGGAGTTCGTCGGCGAACTCATAACCCTTATTAACAAACTTCAGGCTCTGCATAACTCTTCTCGGTATTCCTCCGTTGACGAGACACGTGGTGCTCGACGAGCCTAATAGAGAGTTCATCGACGAGACCAGTGGGTTCGTCAACGAATCCAGCTAAATTCCCTTTTTTGAAATTCCTTTTCCTTCCACCTATTTTCCTCTCTCTTATTATTTAATGGCTAATATTCTCCGGGTCTCTACACCTCGGGTTGGTTTTAAGAATCTGGGGAAGTAATTGAACTCGAGCTGAAAATAAATCGGAGTCCAAACCCGAATTCGAACTAGGTGTGTATCAAAGTAATTAAACTCGAGCTTGGGTTCAAGTCTGAGCTTGGGAGGTGAATCAGTTCAGGGTCTTCTCAGGTTCAAGTTCGAACCCAAGACTTGGGATGGGAATACCTGCATTTCGACTAACTCACACATAATCATTGATAGACAAAGTAAGAAGTGTGGTTATGAATTTTACCCTTTTCTTCTTAGCTCCTCCAATCTTCTTCTCCAGTCTCTATGTGTGTTTGAGAGTTCACAAACTGAAGTCAGGTCTGAGCCAAGCTCTACTTATGATTTTGAATACCGCATGTCACCTGTTCTGAATGAGTGTTGCACTAGGTGTATGGTGTGCACAGAATAGCGCCTTCTAGTCTCTGCTTTTCTCTCTCAATTTTGGTAGAGGTTTTCTAATGTTCTTAATCCACTTTCTTTTTCTCTCAATTCCCGCAGAGTATTCGTGTATTCTCTAAGTGGTGTGCAACTACAGTGCGAGGCTCTGGGGTTCTTTGGCTCCAATTTCTCAATGAATTTCCCCCTCCAACGGCCCGTGTCAAGGAAAATTCCCTGCACGTATGATTCTTTTTTTTTTTTTTTTGGAATTTCTGATTAACCAACTTTATTCTTCTTTTCTACGTGCAGGTGAAGGTCCAGGTGGCAATTTGGGACTTGCAGGCTTTTGGGTGCTTCCAGGTGGCAATTTAGGATTTGCAAGTCTTTTGGGTGCTTCCTGGTGGTAGTCCGGGAGTGGAGGGTTCAAGATCTGCTTTTTTCTTTTTGTATTTTGCATTTTTTATTTGTTTTTATTTTGTATTCTATATGCTGATGTAAGTACCCTCGAGTGAACTTTCTTGCAACATTTGTTTGTATAAACTTATATATTTATTTTCCATGTATCTTTTGTTGTTTCTTTTGCATGCACATCTCCCATAGGTTATTGCATTTCCCTTTTTCAGACACGTGTACTCTCTTTTTTCTTTATTAATAAAAAATGAGATTTGATGTATTTTTAGCAATGTGCCACGGTTGACTAATTTGACCCCTGAATGTAATAAGGTGTGACTTGAAATCCCCAAGGATTAAGATACTCAATTCCAACATTTAAAGGGCCCAATCTTAACATTAAAAGGCTCCATTTCAAAGTTAATAGACTCAAATTTGAGAAATTTGAAAAAACTTAATTTAAAAACTCGCTGCTCAAATTAAAAAGACTATTAACTTTGGGACTCAAAGAGGTTTAAAATTAGAATTAAGGACTCAAATTTTTGAGATTTTCACAACACTTAGCCTAATAAAAGAAATTGGTTTTGCAATTGCTGAGATTAATTTTGCAACCAAAAGAGTCCATTTCGAGATGATGGAAACTGAAAAAAAATAAAAAATCATAAAGGTTTTATTCAAAGCTTTGACAACTTGATTTGAAAATGTTTGAGACTTTATTTTGGGAAAATCAAAGACTCAAACTAAAAATTGCAAAACTTCGTTTTAAATCAAAATAAGTAGGACTCAATTGGGGACTTAAGGTCTCAATTTGAAAAAGGGATCTTTAGAACTCAAAGTTAAGTCCTGCTTTGCTGGGTTTGCTTGGGGTGACCTGGTTAAAATAGGGGTGCCTACAGTCGACGAGTGCTATGTTTTTCATGCCAAAAAGCCTTTTAATGAAATAACTCATTCTTGGACAAAAGTATATTAAAGATATTACTTCTAATGATGTTTAATACTTGTCCAAATGAAGTTTCTTATGAATATAAGATATCTTGATAATGAAAACACATTTGAAAGCTCATTTTGATATCTTATAAGCTAGTATGTCCTCTATAAAAATATACTTGATTTTCATTGAAATTTTAGGAAAAAAAAGCTTATTTTGACACAATCGGGACTAAGTGTGAAAATGTTCTTAATGCCAAGATGTTGAAAACTTGTCCCTTGTGAAAACATATTTTGAGTATAGGATATCTTTGACAAACTCTTTGTTTTAACTTTGAAAACCATGTATGTTGAATTTGTGACTTAGTGAAATCCTATAAGCTCATATGTTCTAGTCTGCATGTGCATTTTTGCTCAACTCTTGCTTAGAAATCATACGTGAAACAAAACTGCAAGAGTTACAATAAATACTACCTCAAACACAATCCCCAATGGTAGGGTTTGTCTCGCCAAGGCTTTGGTCCTTAACTACCAAAAATAAAATTTATAAACCTAACTACTCCCAAGTTCAATAGAATAGTGAGTAAGTCAGGTGTCGATCCTCAAGGACTAAAGTGCATTTATTTACCACATCTAATCTAATTTACGACAACTTTGTGTAAAAAGATAAAAAAGAATAGATTTTAATGGGGTTTTCTAACAACCTACTAAAAGCATGTAAATTCTATATTATCATTACTCCTACAAAGCATATCTAAGATCATGGATCACACTTAGACTATCATTTGGCGCAAGTTATGTTCGGCCAACTATCCGTCTTAGGCTAACGGCTAAGTGAATCATTTGAGGGCATAGAGTAGCGAAGGTGCACCATTCATCCATAGAATGATCGGGAACCAGGGTATACTTTATCTCAATTATCATGAATTCACCCCGTACATGAACCATAGCCTAATCCATATAGGTGACTGAATCCCTAACTAGGCTATCCTATCCCTTAGGTTATCATCATTCTCAAAGATATAAACTTGCATGGTATTGAAATAAAAGCAGTAAACGAAAGCATGTAAAGGAAAGCAGTAAGGAAAGTCGTAAAAAAAAGCATGTAAAAATGGCTTCAATTGCAAACTCAATAGTCTGTCAATAACAATCAAGCATACAAATGAAAACCCTAATCTACATGGCAACACAAGGAATGAGAAGGTTGTGACAGGCCTTCATGAATCCAAGCATGAACCAGAACAAGAATTTAAATCAAAAGTAGCAAATCTACTCTACTTGACTCTCAATGTCTTTTTAGGTCTGTCATTAACCCAAAATAAGCCAAATAGGAGCACTAAGAACATATTCAAAGCTATTATTTATACCCAAAAGGGTTTACAAGGTTTAAAATTCAAAACAAGAAACTGCAGTAGAAAATATCGCACAGAAGATCGTCACTTTCGATCAGGCCGCACCCATAGGTTCCCCTGGTCACGCCCTAGTTAAGGCTTGCGGGAAATCAGGAATTCAAGCTTCAGCATCTTCGACCTAGTCGTGCCAATGGGTATTGCTAGTCGAGCTATTGGTTGAGACTTACAGGATCTCAACTTTAGTTCAACTTCAAGATCTCGACTTGGTCGCCCTTCATGGTCTCTTGGTCGAACACTTGGTCGAGAGTCTCAATATCTCTGGTTTCATAGGCTTTAGTATCTCGACATGGTCGCCCCAGAAGGTCGCTTGGTCGAGCACTTGGTCGAACCTTGTAGCATTCTTCTTTCAGTTTGAACCTTGGAGTTTGCAGATTGTGATCTGGTCACCCTTGTGTGTTACTGGTCACACCACATAGTTGAACAGGGTCTTCATTCCTTTGATACATTGAGGCTCTAGGGGCTTGGTTAAGCATCTGATTTGAGCTTTATGAATCCTAAATACTCCCTTGGCTTCTCATAATGCTTAACTCCTTGGTTTTAACGTGTTTTTCTTTAAACATAAACAAACCTTGCATAACTCCGTACTATAATAAAAAAGGGTATTTACAACATAGATGAAGACAAAACAAAGGTAAATGGGGGCCTAAAATAGTGCATTTTAGGGACTTATCACAACCCCCAACTTACACTTTACTAGTCTTAGAGTAAAGCAAAAGCTAAGAAAACCACGAAAATCCTATCTACCTCCTTTTTCATGGCAAATACGGTTACATTTACTGTACGCAAAAAGGCTTTAAACTCCTAGGTTGATCCTAGTGGATGAGTTGTAGTCTCATGAAGGTTTCCAGGGTGGTACCCACAAACACCGATATCAATGAACATTAAATAAGGTAACATGCAACACAATTATGTCATTTCACATACAGGTATATAACCTAATTACAGATAAGCTTTTTCATACATAACTCTATCATACACACAACTCCGCAACAAATCACTCATGCAGGTCTCAACAGTGTGTAGCCATCAAGAAAAATACCACTTATAGATAATCAACCAGCAATTGCAATTCAGAGTTAATATCATCATGTAAATTCAAGTATAGATAAGCACAGTCACAAGACATGCGTTAAGTGAATGATTCGTTACACTCAGGTTACCATTAGACACCTACAGAACGGTCGTCTTAACTCAGCCTCACTCGTATACCCTCAAAAACACTTAAGAAGATAGGTTAACTCTCATATGTGAGGAAAAATGTCATAATCAAATATCCCACATATTTTTAAGAACTAACGCTAAGCATGGAGTGAACTAGTCTCAAAAGAATCGGATCCAGCCTATTAATGAGGTGTCGAGTCACCTACTCGCCACATCCAACCAAGGCCACCCTTGTGACGCCTTGAAACCTGCCACGTTAGACTCGGAGTGCCACATACAAAAACATGCATAATTCCCTATAATAGTCTCTGATACCATAATTACATAACCCGCCCCCAAATTGGGGTCCTGGGTCTTTCTATTCATAACTGAAAACATAAATATGCAACAGAAGACAAACCACCTCAAAACACATTACCAGAGTTCTAATTGTCCCAAACACAATTACAAAGCTCACTATCATTATATTACAACCTAAAAGAACAGAACACGACATCTGGTGTCTCACCAGCTCTAATAAGCACAATTGATAGTCTAATCCCAGCCTGAAGTATGCTAGGCTCGGTTCCCTGAAGGACCTAAAATATTATATGGATATTGGGGTGAGACACTTCTCAGTAAGGTGGATTAGATTATCATCAGAGTGTGCGGCTAACATGAGTTTTAGTGTGAACATAATATTTCCATTTATTTAAGAGAACAAAAAATGACATTTGAAAACTTTATTCACCTGTATAACTTAAAAATACATATACCTTTCCTTCATAACATAGTTCGACTTCCATTTATCATAAATTCACAAATATATGCATAGAAGAACCAACCTCTTGGGTTATTGGACTAACGACATGCTCCCCTCCCCCCCCCCCAATGATGAGTTGTGCCGCCCAAAGGTTGGACTTAGCATCTGGTCGACCGACCAATGCTAAGTCAAAGTAACTAGTCTTTAAGTATGATTTGCCTACCCTGTTTTGGAATGTACGACGATAGCATCCCCCGAAATGTCCTTCAGGAGGGGTCTCCCAGCATATCCTTTAGGAGTAGTAAGTAAGTAAAAAAAACAAAAAAACAAAAGAATGAAGCTTGAACCTTCCTGTGCAGTTCATCTCTCTATACTCTCTCCTTCTCTCTGCATTTCTCCTTCATCTCCATCTCTTTTTCCCCTCATTTCTCGACGAATATTCAGTCAATGGGGAAGCGGAAGGTGCTGTTGGATTCTTAACTCTGCCACCAACATTTCTATTGGAGCGGATTTGTCGTGGGAGCGGCTTAGGCACCATTCCTGGGATAAGATAACTTTCCCCTAATTTCTAAATTTATCATTAAATATGCTAGTAAATCGACGATCAGCCACCACCACGGGGTCTTAGTTATGATCGTCATCATTTTGACATAAGTAAAGTTCCAATTGGGGTTTTCTATGCCCCACTCCAAAGCGAGAGTGAGATTAGAAAATTTTGGAAAATTGACTATATTTAAGGGTATAATTATTTATTTAGAATTTATGGGCCTAGAAAATATTAAAATAATATTTTATTTAGGGTTGATTTAATGGAATTAGGATTTTTGATTTAGGGTCCGGGTGAGCGCGGTAGGTATTTTTCAGGATCCCTGTTGGCATAGTTCAAGAAACCGGGTAAGGGGAAATTATATATTAAATTAGATTTTATGAAATTAAAGGTAAAAATTTATGTTATATTATATGTATTCTTTGGTGTGAATTATTAAAATGCCAACCATGTAAAACTATGATTTCTGAGCCTAGGACCACTTATTTAGTTATGTATTTGTGGAAATGAACTGAAGAAAGTAGAAGGAATTTTTTGGATAATTATGTAAAAAATGAAAATTGTATTTTCAGTAATTAAATGCTAAATGTGGGTTGGCCTATTTTACAGAAATATGTATGAATTTTACTGTTAAATTGTGTGGCATGAGATTCTGTACAAATATATGTTAAATGTATGAAATGCAGGTTAAGTAAGTAAAGTATTGAGAATAAAATATGTTATGGACTATGTTGCTTGTGTATGCTAAATGTAACCATGTAAATGTAAGACAGCTGAAAGGCAGCCATGTTAGCAGATTCTAGCACGCTTGTGTGTAGACTAACTGATAATAGTTAAAGACCAACTGTAGTACGAAGGAAATGAAATGAAAATGTTATGCAATGACAATGAAATGACAATGGAATGAAAATGACAAATGTGAACAATGTAATGTAGAAGATCACGTAAAGCAACATGCAATGCAATGTTTAAGCTATGAACATGAACTAGAAAAGTATGATTGATTAATGACAGAAGGAATAATGTATTATGATATTAGAAGTATTTATGTATGTAGAACATGTTACGATTGGGCGAGGCAAACTCTTCGTCTGAGGACTTGCTGAGAATGGCAAGTGCACTAGTAGCTTCAGATGTGGCAGTAGTTGCATAACGTACTAGGGCAGAGGGAACCTACTTGTGTGGGCAGGTATATTTCCCTATCCTTAGGGCCTTTGCAGGTAAGCTATTGTTGAACGGTATGAGCACGAGATCAATCTAACACTTGAGGGCTTACTGAGTAAGGTGAGTACCCTGGTATATTTTAGTAGTGACCTTAGGGTTACCTAAATATCATAGCAGAGGGGTGCTACTTGTATGGGTAGGTAATCACCCCTATCCTTGGGTAATCTCTTGGGTTAAATCTTTTGCATGTGTTTGGTTAGGATCAGAGAATGATTTCAGCGTTTTATGACAATGTTTAACAAATGTTATTAAAATGATATTTATAATCTCATGTTAGTCACACACTGTTTTAATATATTATTTCTTCCCTTATTAGGATGTGTCTCACCCAAATATAAATTCATCTTTTTGAGGACCTCTTCAAAATTGAGTTCAGAGAACTCGAGGTTTTGTAGCATTTTTGGGAATAGAAAGAGAAAAGGGTATATTTTTATGTTTATTTTTAGATGTATAAATTTATGTTTTTGTTCTATGTTTTAAGTTTTCTGAGATTGGAATGGTTATGAATACTGGATGTTTTCGGGGATATTTATATATGTTGAATATAGGTGGATGATTAATTTATTATGGTTGGTAGATAGGGATAGTAAACTCTGGTATTATATTTATGGAGATTATATTTATGTTTTTCGCTGCGTATATGATATTAGTATGTGGATTATCAAGTAAATGAATGGATTAGTAGCACTCTGGGCCCACATAGGGGGTCGGGGCGTTATAGATGGTATCAGAGATAGGTTCCAGCCAGAAGTGTGGGTGACCCGAAAAATAATAGTATTTAAATAATAAGAGAGAGAGAGAGAAATAGATACAGAAACAGAAGGAGGCCGTAGACTTCGTCGACGACATTGCATTTTGAGGGAAATAAAATTTTCAAAAATTTCCAAGGCTTCTTCGATGAAGGTATAAAGGATTTCGTCAACAAACACAGGGCTTCGTCGACGAGAAAATACCGAGAGATGGTTCGGGCTGCTCTGAATTTCGTCGACAAATACAGGGTCTCGTCAACGAATTTTATGAAGGGCTCGTCGACGAGGTGATGTGTCTCATCGATGAACCTGGCCCTATAAATAGTGGAAACCTAGGATATTTATCATTTTCACCGCGCCTCTCTCTCTCTCTCTCTCTCTCTCTCTCTCTCTCTCTCTCTCTCTCTCTCTCTCTCTCTCTCTCTCTCTACGTCTCCCTCTCCCTTCTCTCTTCGATTCCGGCCCCACCAATCATAGGATCGACGATCCGAAGCTACCACAACACTCTTGGCGGAGTTCTCTGCAAATCTGTCGGATCGGATCGTTGGGAAAACAGAGTTGAAATTCATCACAAATTCAGGGTAAGACCTTTTAGTCCCCTTTTGGCCTTATGATAGTTATAGGAAATGATGTAGGCGGAGAAATACTGATATTATATTCTAGCATATATTGCTTTCAGGGTGTTTTGTAGGAGGCCCTGCGGGTGTTAGGCTGGTATTCCGTAAGGGCTTTCCAGTAGTCAGGTAAGGGAGATATAATATGCTAGGATGTTTTAAAATATTATACAGTTTATTTAATGATGAAAATTATGTATTAAAGTATCGTGTGGCTTGTGAATATGAATGTAGTACGAATATTCATTTTATGATATTTCAGTGTTATGATTTTACGATATTTTAGTACCATGATTTTACGATATTTTAGTACCATGATTATACGGATCTCCGTATTACGATTATGCAATTTCAGTGTTATGAATATACAATTCTCAGCAATACGACATATGAATTATAGTACAGTTTATGCAGCATTATGGTTATTACGACTATTTCAGAATCATGGTAAATCATATATATATATAGAAATATATTATATGATATCAGACCCTGTAAGACTTGCAGCTACAGAGCACGGTACCGTTGTTATGAATACTATGTTACTTTATGAGTGCAACCACCTATTTTGATAATACGTGGTAAGGTCGATCACCTAGGCCCTTGAAGAGGTCAGGCTCCCCATCCATATATGGGTTGAGGTGGGCAAATCGACTGATGGAGTTTAGTGATTTATTCCTGGTTGGCCAGCCAGGGTAAATCCCACCTATGGGCCGCACAACCCTGTCATGAGGGGGCAAGTCATGACACACAGATAGCCACAGGGAACAATTTTAGTTACTATTACATACGTACAGATTTATAGAAATAGGGACCATACTTATGTACACTAGAAGTACTTTGAATTATAATCTATAATACTGCTATGTTAAGTAACATGGAAAAGGGGTGGTGTATTTTATTATTGGTACTATACTTTGTATTCAGTTATTCATGTTTATATGAAAACAAATTTCATGATATATATATAGTAGCTCATTTGCCACACACTAATAATAACATATTTCTTCTTACTGAGCGTTGACTCATCCCAGTGTTGGTATATTTTTCAGGTGATCCAAGTAGGCGAGTAGACCAGACTCGCAAATAGAAGGGTTTCAGTAGTGCCCTATCAGGGGAGAGTGAGTATATTTCTGGGAATGATTTTGTAAACCCTCGATAATGGAGGGTATATTTGGGAACAAATATATGTACATATTTGGGAAAAACATGGTAGTACTCTGGTATTGGTATATAATATGATATGGACATGTTTATTCATTTTATGCTTTTCGCTGCTTAGGTTAATAATTGGGTTTTGCTACAGTATGGTATCAGAGCATGTTAGACATCATGGTATAAAAAAAAAAAAAAACCCCAGTTTATTAAGCAGGTCATTACAGCCTGAATATGGAAATATTATATTATTAGGGCTGAAATGATTTGTACCAGAATATAGGATTGAGTTGTGATAAGGATAATGATGGGTAGATTAAAATACCGTTAGGAATTCTGAGTTGTATTTCGTAAACTTGGGGGCAGAAATCTCTTGATGGTCTTCTATGTTTTTCTGAAGTAGTTAGCTTCAAAAAATCATGGTAAATCTATCGATGGTGATGTTTCTGAGTAGAGAAATAAGAACTTGGAATTTGAACTCAAAAGTTAGGTTGGTTGATTTAGGGAGAAAAATCTTTGAAGGAGAATAATTTAAGTGATGTGATTTAATGGTTTGTGGTCAATTTGGGTATTTGATATTTAAATTGGAATATATGGAAATGTGTTGTATGAGGTTGGCTAGTTGATTTCAGAGGTTAAGGAAATGATTGGTTAGCTAGCAAAATTTCGAGGACAAAATTCTTTAAAGGAAGGAAGAATGTAATAACCTGAGAAAAAAATTAATTAAAAAATTTTAAATTAAGAGTAATTATTGATTAGTTAATTAATTGAATATTATTAAATTAATTAATTAAATAAACAAATAAAGGGAATAGTAAAAAAAAAGAATTAAATTAAATTAAAATTATTTATTAGTAATTAATTAATTAAACATTATTAACTTGAATTAATTAAGTTAAGTAAAATGGTGATTATATATATAAGTTAAGTTAAAGTAAATAAAAAACAAAAAAACAAAAAAACAAAAGAAGGAAGCTTGAATCTTCCTGTGCAGTTCGTCTCTCTGTACTCTCTCCTTCTCTCTGCGTCTCTCCTTTGTCTCCATCTCTCTCTCCTTTTATTTCTCAACGGATATTCGACCGATCGAAAAACAGAAGGTGCCGTTGGATTCCTAACTCTGCCACCGACATTTCTATTAGAGCGGATTTATTGTTGGAGCGGTGTAGGCACCATTCCTAGGGTAAGACAACTTTTCCCTAATTTCTCAATTTCTCATTAAATATGCCAGTAAATCGACGATCAAACACCACCACAGGGTCCTAGTCATGATCATCGTCATTTTGACAGAAGTAAAGTTCCAATTGGGGTTCTAGGCCCCACTCCAAAGCGAGAGTGGGATTTGAAAATTTTGGTAAATTGGCTATATTTAAGGGTATAACTATTTATTTAGAATTTATGGGCCTAGAAAATATTAAAATAATATTTTATTTAGGGTTTATTTAATGGAACTAGGATTTTTGATTCAGGGTCCAGGTGAGCGTTGTAAGTATTTTTCAAGGTCCCTATTGGCGTAGTTCAAGAAACCAAGTAAAGGGAAATTATATATTAAATCAGCTTTTATGAAATTAAAGGTAATAATTATGTTATATTATATGTATGTTTTGGTGTGAATTATTAAAATGCCAACCATATAAAACTATGATTTTTGAGCCTAGGACCACTTATTTAGTTATGTATTTGTGGAAATGAACTGAAAAAAAGTAGAAGGAAATTTCTAGATAATTATGTAGGAAATGGAAATTGTATTTATAGTAATTAAATGCTAAATGTGGGTTGGCCTATTTTACAGGAATATATATGAATTTTACTATTAAATTGTGTAACATGAGATTCTGTATAAATATATGTTAAATGTATGAGATGCAAGCTAAGTAAGTAAAGTATTGAGAATAAAATATGTTATGGACTATGTTGCTTGTGTATGCTAAATGTAACCATGTAAATGTAAGACAGCTGAAAGAAAGTCATGTTAGCAAATTCTTGCACACTTATGTGTAGACTAACTGATGACAGCTGAAAGGAGCTGTAGACTAACTAATGATGGCTAAAGACCAATTGCAGTACGAAGGAAATGAAATGAAAATGTTATGCAATGATAATGAAATGACAATAGAATGAAAATGACAAATGTGAACAATGTAATGTAGAAGATCACGTAAAGTGAAATGCAATGCAATGTTTAAGCTATAAATATGAACAAAAAAGTATGATTGATTAATGACAGAAGGAATAATGTATTATGATATTAGAAGTATTTATGTATGTAGAACATGTTACGATTCGGCGAGGCAAACTCTTCGCCTAAGGGCTTGCTGAGAAAGGTGAGTGCACTAGTAGCTTCAGATGTGGCAGTAGCTGCATAACGTACTAGGGCAGAGGGAACCTACTTGTATGGGCGGGTAGATTTTCCTATCCTTAGGGCCTTTTTCGGTAAGCTATTGTTGAATGGTGTGATTACGAGATCAATCTAACACTTGAGGGCTTACTGAGTAAGGTGAGTGCCCTGGTATGCTTTAGTAGTGACCTTAGGGTTACCTAAATATCAGAGCAGAGGGGTGCTACTTGTATGGGTGGGTAATCATCCCTATCCTTGGGTAATCTCGTGGGTTAAATCTTTTGCATGTGTTTGGTTAGGATCAGAGAATGATTTCAGCGTTTATGATAATGTTTTACAAATTTTATTAAAATGATATTTATAATCTCATGTTGGCCACACACTGTTTTAATATATTGTTTCTTCCCTTACTGAGATGTGTCTCGCCCGAATATAAATTCATCTTTTTAAGGACCTCTTCGAAATCGAGCTTAGAGAGCTCGAGGTTTTGTATTGTTAGCTTTGGTGTATTCCCAAGAGGGGGGGTGAATTGGAATTTTCAAATTTATTGCCTAGGTTAAACAAAATACCCGTATAAAACAGCCTAGGGTCGGTCTATATAATTTCAAATGCGCGAGTGTATAAGATATGTAGAAATTTAAATCAAGTGCATCATTCACACAATAACATATGCGTGTGGTAAATATAGAGTGCAGAAATGTAAATAAACACACGATATGTTATTGAGGTTCGGCTAACTGTGCCTACGTCCCTGCCTCTAGCTCGCAAGCCGGAGGAGTCCAATAAAGGCTCACTTAAGGGTGGAGCGGCACCGATTACAACCAGGTCAAATTAACACAGGACTAACCTCAACCTTAACCAGGTCAATTAGCGGGGCTGACCTCAACCTACACGCCTTAACAGGACGACGCACCTAGCTTTCCTAACCGGGTCTAAGCCAATCCGAGACTATTCCAGGGCTAGTCTCCCTCTTCAGGCCCGTGCCTGGAAATACATCAAATGTGTATTACAATCAAATGGTACAATGAATATGCTTTCAAGTAAAGCAGATATGTACCCAGTTACGCGCAATCACATACACCACAAATGATATAATAAGTAAGCTCAATGTGGTCTTAAGATGTCTACTCTCAAATCGATTTACTATTGATGTAATTCGTGCGTGAGAGTGCAAACCTATATGATCTTTGTATCACTAGATATTAGCCACACTTCATATATTTCAATCAACAAGTTTTCTCAATACATATATGTATATGAAGCTTTAGCAATGTATAAGTTTGGTTTGCAAAAAGAGTTTAATCTTTGTATTCAACTATAGATATAAATCAATGAATATTGCAACAAAGATTTTTCTCACACAAACAAATATCTCTTTAAAGATTTATTAAGACAAAGCACACTAGATATTTGAAAGTATTTTGAAATGGTTTTTGCAATCCACACCAAATACAAACTTCACAAGGTATTGCAATGAATGTGCAATACTTGGAAGTTTAATATAAGTCTTCTTAGGAGAGACTTATTAACAAAGTCCCCTAAGAATACTTGGGTTAGCTCTCAATTAAAATCGTCAAAAACAATTACCACACATGGGAGAGCAACCCTAGAAAGCAACAACACTTAAATCACACTTACAAAAATGTTTGAGTGGAAGATTTGGTAAGAATAAGTGTTGGAGGATCAAGAAATGAGTATTATAAACTTTGGGATTTTTAGAGAATTTCTCCTATTCAAAGATTGTTAATCCCTACTAATTTTCTCAAATGATCTCATATATATAGGCATAGAAGAAAATATGATTGTTGGGGACTTATTAGGTATTATTAGGAAAGTTTTAATGATGTTTAAAGCATTTTAGCCCTGTTCAAAAAATATTTAACTGCGGTAAAAATCAAGGCAACCCGAGAGGTTCGGTCGACCAAGTCTCATATGGTTCGGCCAACTAGGGGACTTTTGAACTGAGGTCTCGGTCGACCAGGAGAAGGAGATTTCTCAATTTTTCGGGGTTCGGTAAACTGGCAAGTTCGGTCGACCAGACCGCTAGGAATTCTCCCGAGGACCCTTCGGTTGACCAGGTAGTTGGAGAACAAAAGTGTTCGGTCGACCAGATGGTCAAATGTTGACTAAGGAGAGTTTTGGTCGACCAGGTCTCTTTGAACAACGTGGTTCGGTCGACTAGGTGGTCAAACTTTTGACCCAGGGAGGTTTCGGTCGACCAGGGCCTTTTGAACTACCTAGTTCGGTCGACCAGATGGTCAAACTTTTGACCTAGGGAGGTTTCAGTTGACCAGGGCCTTTTGAACTACCTTGGCTGGTCGACCGAAAGTGCACCATGTGTGCATTTTGGTCCCATTTTGAAACATACAAGCCCTATTCAAGTGCCTAACAAAAAAAATGTGTAAATGTGTGTGTCCTAGGGTCACTTGGGGTCTAATTTGAAGACACCGAAAAAGTCCGGTGTCGGTCGACCGAAGGGAATACCCTAAGGTCTTTCTATGGTCATTTTTTGTTTGTATCTGGTTTGATCTTACAAAATAAACCATGTATGTGATGTGTGTGCTTATTACAAACCAAATACCCTAATTACTATTACAGACAAATTTCACTACAAAAATATTACAATTAAGAGCATGAATTTGTCTTCAAGCTTTGAGCTTTCATGTGCCATTGATGATATGCTAATATGAACCTGCACATGAACTAGGTATTTATTAAATACAGGAGTATTTGTCATTATCAAAATTGGGCGTGACCTATATGGTCAACATGTATCATTTTTGGGAATAGAAAGAGAAAATGGTATATTTTAAAGTTAATTTTAGATGTATAAATTTATGTTTTTATTCTATGTTTTAAGTTTTCTGAGATAGGAATGGTTGTGAATACTGGATGTTTTTGGGGATATTTATATATGTTGAATACAGGTGGATGATTAATTTATTATGGTTGGTAGATAGGGATAGTAAACTCTGGTATTATATTTGTGGAGATTATATTTATGTTTTCCACTATGTACATGATATTAGTATGTGGATTATCAAATAAATGAATGGATTAGTAGCACTCTGGGCCCACATAGGGGGTCGGGGCATTACAATCACTACTCATACAAAACAAATCTAAGATCATGAATCACACCTAGACTGTCGTTTGGCACAAGTTATGTTCGGTCAACTATCCGTATTAGGCTAACAGTTAATGAATTATTCAAGGGCATAAAGTAGCGAAGGTGCACCAATTGTCCGGAGCACGATTGGGAACCATGGTATACTCTATCTTAATGATCACAAACTCACCCTGTACATGAAGCGTAGCCTAATCCATATAAGTGATTGAATCCCTAATCAGGCTATCCTATCCCTTAGGGTATCATCATTCTTAGAGATATAAACTTGTATGGTGTTGAAATGAAAGCAGTAAACGAAATCATGTAAAGGAAAGCTATAAAGAAGAACATGTAAAAATTGCTTCAATTGCAAAATCAATAGTATGTCACTAACAATCGAGCATACAACTGAAAACCCTAATCTACTCGGCAACACAAGGAATGAGAAGGTTGTGACAAGCTTTAGTATCTCGATCTGGTCGCCCCAGAGGGCCACTTGGTCGTGCACTTGGTTGAACCTTGCAGCATTCTTCTTTCAATCTAAACCTTGGAGTTTGCAACTTATGACCTGGTCGCCCCTGTGTGTTGCTGGTTGCACCACACGATCGAATAAGGTCTTCATTCCTTTGATACATTGAGGCTTTAGGGGCTTAGCTGAGCATCTGATTTGTGCTTTATGCATCCCAAATACTCCCTTGGCTTCTTATAATGCTTAACTCCTCGGTTTTAACCTGTTTTTCCTTAAACATGAACAAACCTTACATAACTTCGAACTATGATAACAAAGGGTATTTACAACATAAATGAAGACAAAACAAAGGTAAATGGGGTCCTAAAATAGTACATTTTAGGGATCACCCATTACAAATAATTTTACATTAAACTTCCTTTGGTTGTGCTTGGGTGCTTCCGACAGAGAGTCCTTTTGATCTTTCCTTCTTGATGTCTACTCGGTCTGATGTTTGCCTTTGATCCAGTACCTTCGCGTATATATCACTTGTTCTTTACTTAACATGATCTGCAAAGATAGAATAAACTAGGAACAACAAATAGGTTAATATCATCAAAACACATTAATTATGATTAAGTAGCCACCAAGGCTAACAATCATCATCATTAGAATTCATCTCCTTTTGTTCGTTAGCTATGAAGCAAGAATGTGCTTATTTCTCAATTTCAACATCAATGGATAATCCATCAATTTCTTCTCAAGAAGAACCATTCATGGGTTTATGATCCCAATTTTTAAAATTCCCTTTGTTTTGGTTTAGAGGGAAATTTATCATATCGTGCCTAGTGTTATTGCAATCATGGCATTTAATCCTACTATTGCTTGACTCTTCTCTTCCTATTTTCTTACCTAGATGTTTTCTCTTATTTAAGTTTTTCTTAAGTTTTCTTGTGAAGAATACTATATCATCCTCACTATCTTCATCTTCTTCTAATATGTCTTGGTGAGTATCACTAGATGAATTTAAGGCAAAACCTTTTTTTTTTCTTAGGCTTCTCTAGATTGTGTGTTTCTTTAGTGGTCATTGATGACTTGGGTAAAGTTTGGAGAACTTTTTGAATATAATCTTCTAATGAATAAGTACTACCGAGTGCTTTTAAGTTGTTTATGAGGTGTGTGAACCAAGTGATCATGGACGTTCTTAACCTTCATTTATTTTAAACATCTCATATTCTCTAACTAGCATGCATATTTTTGATTGTTTATCTTGAGATGCATCTCCGTAGGTGCTTTTTTCACATTCACAAATACGACTATATTCATTATCATTTAAAGCACAGTTAAGACAATGTCTTGCTTTAAAATTGAGTTGTACTAACCTCTTTTCCCTCATTGATAGTTCCATTCTAATCTTCAGAATATCTTCATTCTTGTCATTTTCCTTTGTGAAGGAGAAGTCTCCATTTGAGATGATCTCTCATAAATCCAAGTCATATGATTGAATAAAGGCGATCATTCGATTTTTCCATTAGAGGTAGTTGGTGACGTTGAACTCTGGTACTTTGTTTACGGATTCCCCTTGAGAAATTTACATATACACCATATACGCCATTTAATCTTTCTACTCTAGAAGTTACTCCGATAGTGTAAGCGCCTTACTCTGATACCACTTGTTGGCCCTAGAGTCAAGTCTAGGGGTGGGTGAATAAACTCTTTTGCGTATTTTCATTTTTCTCTACAAAATATTAAATCTTTGCAAGATACAAGTGATTATATCAAAGTATATAGAATATAAATCATGCACACAATATAAATTAAAGAGAAGGGAGGAAAAGCTTAACATCGATGTTAACGTGGTTCGACCCCTTGCCTATGTCCATGCCTTGAGTTACACCCAAGATTTCCACAATCCACTAACACAACTCCTTCATTGGTGGAGAAGCCTTTACACCACAAGAACAAATATTTTTCGCTCACCAAGTGCCTTTTAGCAATGTTTACTGAGAACCCTTGCAATTCGGTTCACCAAGAACCCTAGGTTTACCAAGCACCGCTCTACAACAAAATGGAAGAAAATGATTTACAAATTCAATGCTCCTTAAATGAGCTGATATTTGATATAATAGAATCCTCACATGACTCTATCAAAGTAATGTATCACACTAAGATTGAAGAGCAAGAGAGAAGTTGAGCACAAAGATGATGAACTAAATGAAGTGTGCTTGCAAATGATATGTAGTTACTAAAAAATCAATTTTAAACAAGCCTTTGGACTTGTATTTACAGGAAAATTGAGCTGCTAGCCGTTTTATGGCAGTTGGGCTAATAAACTAATTATTTACCTTGAAAACTAGCCATTTATAGTCGTTAGGTGTAGAATCTCGACGCAAACCGTCGACTGATTCCCCCAAACTGTGGACGGTTTCCTTCAGGCCAAAATTCAATTAACTCTTTGCTTAAAACTATCGATGCACCTAGGCCAAATCGTCGACGGTTTGCTCTGTTTCTTCATTAACTTGATTTTAAGGTGCATGAATAAGGTTTTAATTTAACTGGGACCCAAGTTTATGAAAGTTATTAAACTAAGATTGTTTAAAACTTGTCCCTTACGAAAATGTAGTAAGTATAGGATATTTATGTAAACTCTTTGTTTTTGTTTCTATGAAAACTCATAAGTATAGAACTTTTGTTTTGGTGATATCTTAAGTACTTTATACCCTAATATGAAAAGCATTTGCTCAAATTTTGCTCAAAGATCTTGTGTGAAACAATATCGCAAGAGTTACAATAGTTCCTACTTCAAACACTTCATATTATACTATAACTTTGTTGGATGTGCTTGTCTTCTTCTATGTGATTGTTTGCTTTGATCTTTCCTACTCGAATGTCCACTCGACCTGATTTTTGCATTTGATCACTTGTACTTGTACTTGTACCTTCATATATTTGTCACTTGTACTTGTACTAACTTGATTTGCAAAGATAAGTTAAACTTGGAACTACAATTAGGTTGACATCACTAAAATACATTAAATATGATTATGTAACTACTAAGACTAATAAACCTAATTTTTTACTTTTAAACTGGAGAAATTGAGGCTAAAAAATGGGGAGGGGATCAAACTCACTGTTGGATCCATCATTATTAGAGAAAAGAATTATATATATATATATATATATATATATATATAATCATTTTTTTACTATATCAATGTTTTTTGCCTTAAAAGTTGTCAATCTCCATCATTTAATTACTTTAATACTAGGAATAGGCATGTTGTAAACCTAACTTATTCCAAAACACTAGTTGAATACATATTCAATTTTATTCATTGAAATGACAACTAAATATCATACCACCCTTAAATGACTATAAAATTTCTTCCTCAAGTCCTAAATAATTTAATGAACCCGTATTAAATCTTAGAAATTCAAGGTTTACAAATAAAGTTAAAACTTTAATCAATTAAAATACTTCTAAAATAAAAAAAAATATTCAAAAGGAATATAAATTTTAATATTATGATAGTATAATAAAAAAAATCATGAATAATTGTACATTTACATTTTCTTTAACAGTGAAAGTTTGAAAGTTCAAAATGGTGAAAATATTAATGGGTGGCTTCTCCTATTATTCAAAATTTTATAAATTCTAAGGGCATTTTAAAATTTTGATTTAAATATTCACATGAAATATTTTCTAGATATTTTATTGACCAATCACGTGCATAATAATGATCCATAAAAATAAATTTTAATATTAAAATATCGTGGAAATGAGTTGTTAAGCACAATAACAAAAAACTAGAAAATCTAGTGTTGTAATCATAATAGTTGAAAACTTACCATAAAAATTAGAGACTCATAATGCAGACAAACACATATTTCATTACCTCACTGCAACAAAAGCAAAATGCAAGAAATAAAAACTAATCTTTGTCATTATTATCTCTTGTTTTTCTACAGTTACCCCTAATATATTCAATAAAAAATTAATTTACAATGCATAGCCAACATCTAGGCTTCCACCAATGTAAAAGCAACGGTGAGATATATATTATTGTATGCATTATCCATGAAAATGTGGCTATACCAACCCAGCTAAAGCTTGAATTGACAGTCACTTTCTTGTGAATACCCATTGTTCACACTTCATGGAGTTGTTTTTTAGGTCAAGTTTCACCGAGCTGCTTACTATATTTTCTATATGCAGCAATGAACAGTAGCCAAATGACAAGGCCAGCCAATTCACCAAGCTTGAAAGAAAGTCAAGGTTGGTGGCCACTTTCACTTGCATCTCACTCCCTACAGTTGCGTCCCATCATGGCAATGATAAAATACATATATATAAAGGAGAATGGGTGGAAAAGTTTGGGGAGGGCTAAAAGCAAATTAAAAGAATAGAGTCTAATCCTCAGATGCAGAGGGGTGGTGGGCAGGGGACCATGCATCCACCCATGCTTTCAAAAGCATTGCTCCCCTCATTATGGCATCCTGGCTACCTTATTTTTAATTTAAAATGCGAAAATAAAAATATATAATGCAAATTTGTTTTTCATTACTTTTTTTAACGGATGGTGAGATGCATCACAATGATGAAATACATTATTTTTTTGTTTTTAAAAGGTTATTATATAACGTGAAAGAAATAAAAAAAAAATGTGTCTTCCCTTGCTATTTTCCTATTATTAAACAAATAACATTCAGAAGGAACAAATAATTTTTAGTTTAACTAATAAAGAAGTTTGTACATATCAATTTCATACGATTTGTGGGGAATGATTTTGAAATAATAATAATAATAAAACAAAAGAAAAAAATACCCTTACCCACTTCTAATGTAAAACGGTTGTCTTTTTAACTCATGGTAGCTATTGTTCACTTTGACTCCTGAGCCTTGTGATTTTTTATAAAATCAAAGAGGAACAAAAGATTGGGAAAAGAGAAAGCTTTCATAATCATTAGGGTTGTATAAGAGATAAAGATGACTTATATAACCTACAAGAATAAAAGGGAAAAAAACTATTCTACCCCTGATATAATGCAAATAATTATTATCACTAACACCTCCCCCCTCAAACTCACAATGCGGCAATAAGAAGCATCAAGAGTTCGTCAACCAAAAAATGAAAGCACTGGATGGCGTGGGACTTCGTAAAGAAGTCAACAACCTGCATGGAGGAGGGAACAAAGGACAAAGTAATAGTCCTTTGCTGAAGGTGGTGTCTGGTAACATGACAATCAATTTCAATGTGTTTGGTTAGTTCATGAAATATCAAATTTTGTGCAATCTGGATATAACTCCTATTGTCACAACACGGAGGAGTAGGAGCAGAAAAAATAACACCCATATCAGCCAACAACCAACGTAACCACCCCATCTTAGTCGTGGTAGACGTCATCGCACGATATTCAGTCTCAGTGGAAGAGCGTGAAACAATTACTTGCTTCTTGCTTTTCCAAGAAATAAGGGAGTCACCTAAAAATATGTAAAAGTCAATAGTGGATTTTTTATCAGTAGAATTAGTAGCCCAATCTGCATTAGAGTATGCACAAAGCTTCAACAACAAGGTCGAAGAGAATAAAATACTCTGATAGAGAGTCCCTCGAAGATATCCCAAGATGCGTAAAACCACTAACCAATGCACAAATGTAGGTGATGAAGCAACAAATTGACTCATGATATGGATAGCATAAGCAATATCTGAGCGAGTAATAGTCAGACAGACCAAACTATCAACAATAGTATGATACAAGGTGGGATAAGGTAGGAGAATACCATCAGTGGGGGTGTAGTGAGCATTAACCTCAAGAGGAGTATCAAAAGTCTGACTATCAGTGAGACGAGCATGGTCAAGAATATCTGCAACATACTTTGATTAGGAGAGCAAGTAACCTTTGGAACGATAGGCTACTTCAATTCCCAAGAAGTAGCAGAGTGACCCCAAATCTTGCATGTCAAACTTTTGAGCCAACATCTTTTTCAAGTCCACAAAATAATCAACATCATCACCTGTAATAATCATATCTTCAATATACAAGAATAAATTGTACAGCCAGCAGAAGTACGCTTAACAAATAAAGCTGAATCATGAGCACTTGAGGAGAAGCCAAGAGAAGTGACAACCATCGAAAACTTCTCAAACCAAGCTTGAGGGGCATGTTTGAGACCATATAAAGCCTTCTTGAGTTTGCAAACCTCACTTGGGTTATAAAAGACACTAGGTGGAGGTACCATGTAAACTTCCTCCTTCAGATCCCCATTCAAGATGGCATTTTTAACATCCAATTGAGAAATAGCCCACCGACAAACAGAAGCTACAACAATAAGAGCACGAAAAATTGTGATCTTAGCAATCGGGAGAAAAGTCTCCTCATAATCCATACCATACTCTTGGGTAAAACCCTTAGCAACCAAAGGAGCTTTGTATCACTCAATAGAACCATATGATTTTGTTTTGAATTTGTAAACCCAACGAAAACCAATCGATTTCTTACCAAGAGGAAGTGACACCAAGTCCCAAGTATGAGTTTTATGCAGTGCATAAATTTCCTTAGTCATAGTCTGTTACCAAAGAGGATCACAAGCAGCCTCTATGAGGAATGGTATATTCACAAAAGGGGGGTGAATTGGGTATTAAAAATTTTCTCATAGGTCAAGTGTGTTCAATTTAAACCAAAGCCGATAATACACAACCTAGGGTCTTTCTATGCAATTCCAAAACCCAACAATAATTTAACTGAGCAGATATTTAAACAATTAAAACAATCTCAGTATTTCCCAATCATTCACAGCAATTAAAATATAAACATACGAGTGCAGAAATTAAATAGTGTAAGGGAATAGAAAGCGCAACACGATATTTGTTATCGAGGCATTGGACCCAAACTGTGCACACTTTACTGGATGGTACAAATCCTAACTCACCTAACTAGGTTCGAGCCAAATGTGGACTCTTCACAGGGCGAGTCTCCCTCTTCAGACCACGCCTGGAATATAACAGATAATATTTTTTGTACAAAGAAATGTTTCTCAAATAAGTAGGGATGTACAAATTGAAGCTTAATATGCACTCACGTATGATATGAATTAAAGCTCAAATGAGTATGTGTGGTATTTCTCTCAGAAAAATATTTTCTAATTAAAACCGATAGAATGGAAAATAAATTTCTCAATATAAAATATGAGAAACCTTTCAAGAAAAAAAATATTTTCTAATTAAAACCGATAGAATGGAAAATAAATTTCTCAATATAAAATATAAGAAACCTTTCAAGAAAAAATTTATAGATAAAAGTATGCTGAAGGTTCTCTTTTCAATATCCCAAGAATTTTCTCAAAATGATTTTTCAAATAAAGTTCAAGGGAAGCTATGGCTTTGTGCTCAAGAAAATTTTTGCAAATAAACACATGTGAGCTTATGAATCTTGCAATGTATGTGCAAAGATTCACAACCTATAAGAAATTTCTCCACAAAAATATTTATCAAAGAAACACTAAGTTGAGAACTTTTAATCTTACTCTTAGGGATGTTTTTCAAAATTGAAGGCTTGAGAGAGTAAGTGTTTTTTAAAATATATATGCCCAAATGAATGATTTCTTAAAAAACTCTTAAATGCAACAACTTTGCAAGTGAAAGAAGTAAAAGAACAAGCAAAAGTCTCTTTCAAAATGATTTTTCAAATGAATTAAGAGAAAGAGAGTAAAAATGAATAAAGCAAAAAAATAATTTTTAGGAGGATTTTCTAATTAAAAAATGAGTAATGAAGGGGTATTTATAGAATCTTGACAAAATATGACTATTAGGGACATGCTGGGCATTTCTTAATTTGTTTAATCAAAAATTAATTACGTTTAAGCACTGAAAAAATTGGTCATCCCGAGAGGTTCGATCGACTGAGCTAGGGCGATTCCCAACCCTTCGTGAAAGTTTTGGTCCCTTAAGGTCAGTCTATGATTCATTTGAGCTTTATCATCATACCATGCAAGATATGCATTATTGTAGACCAAATATAAAAACTAAATGCGTTATAAGTAAAATATATTATGTCTTCATCTTCTTTTGCTCTTCATTTTCCCATGGAATACGCCAGGAGTATAATCTTGAGGTACTTCATAGCTTCCATTTTCTTTCCCTTATGTGTGATCTGACATGTAAATCTGCTCAAGCGCTTAAAAAAACACATAAAATACTTGTACTTTGTCAGCATCAAAACAGGTATCAAACTCAAAAAGTCAACAGTCTCCTTACGAGATAGGCTCATAAAGTGGGTGAATAGCTGCTAAAAATGAAGTGAAAGAACCATAATAACAAGAATAAGTAAAATCTGGTAACTAGGTGGACTTAAGAGCATGCTTGGGATAGCAAGACTGATGAGAATCCACAACCACGGGAAATTATTGGGGGACCACAAGAGGGACATCATCATCACCACTATTTGCATCGTCATCGCCACCACCATCGCCACCATTTTCATCATTAGAGAAAAGGTCAATACGAATAAGGTATGGCTGCGCCATATGAGGAGAGTTAGTTTGAACGGTAAAGAAAGTAATGTGTTCGAGGAAGATAGCATGATGAGAGACATATAGTTTCTGAGCAACATGATAAAAACACCTATAACCCTTCTGTCCCTCTCCATAACCAAGAAAGACACACATGGCAGAATGTGACGATAATTTATTAAGCTCAATAGTGGGACGAAGGACAAAACATCGGCAATCAAAGGCTTTTAGAGAGGAGTTATAAGGGGGGGGGGACCTATAAATTTTCCTAAAGGGAGAGACCTGGGATGTGGGGATTCTATTAATCAAGTGTACCGCTGTAAAAACCACTTTCCCCTAGAATTCACTAGGAACCTTAGTAGATAAGAGAAGAGAACGAGTTGTTTCAACAATATAGCGACGTTTTCTTTCATCAACATCATTATGTTTAGCAGTATTAGTACAAGAAGATTGATGAACAGTACCATGAGCAACTCAGAAAGTGCCTTAGAAGTATACTCCCCGCGCAAATTGGAACGAAAACACTTAACTACAGAAGATTTTTGAGTACGAAGAAATGATAGAAAGGCAGTATAGATATGAATGAAATCATATCGACGTTTCATTAAATAGGCCCAACAATACCAAGTATAATCATCAACAAAAGAAACATAGTATCTGGGCCCCCCTTTTGTGTCAATAGGGGTAGGACCCCATATATTAAAGTATGTTAACTCTATGAGTCCAATCCCGTTTTGATCATGACAAATCACATAGTATCTTACCTGTGCATTGAACTTTTGAATAGGGTCATTACTTAGCACGCACGGATGGTAAGGGTGCTATGGAAGCCATGAGGAATTTGAAGCATATACGACTTGACTCATTCCATGGAAATAGAAGAGAAAAATGATGAAGGTAATTCAATTTTTCAATTATAATTTGTATTTAGTCTTATTTTTATTCACATGTCTCATTAGATATGATAGGAAGCTCAAAATGACCAATAGGCTGACCCTAGGACTCATGCATTTTATGGAAAATTTACATGCACTTATCCTAGGTTGGTTTAAAAATTTTTAAGGCTAAATTGGGCTGAAAAATAGGGGACTCGTCGACTAGTGTCCTGGCCTTGTCAATGAGTACATGAACGCCACTCGTCGAGTAGTCCCTAGCCTCGCCGACAAGAGAATACCAAGACCTTAATATTCTCAATCAGTGACTCATCAACTAATCCCCTGGTCTCGTTGACAAGAGAGCAAAGGATACTCATCAACTAGTGTGCCACTCGTCAGCGAGTCTATCGGGCAGACATGATGCTCTAGTGCTCAACAGTCATAATTTTTTTTTGAAATAAAATATTTTTAATGCTCCAACAGATAGAAAATGGCTATATGCTGAAAATGCCTATAAATATCACCCCTAAAACTTATTTTGCACCTTTGGCCAATATTCTCTCACACTCAAATCATTTTTGGGCATTCTCTTCTTTTATTTTCAAGATCCAAGAGCTTCCACTCACATCATTTTGCAAAGCTATATTGATCTTAAGGTTTGGTAAATAAGTTTTTGTTTTAGGCATTCAAATCTTCCTTTCAAAGTCTATCTATTCCTACTCATTTTATTTGAAATCTTTATTGGGAGCAAGAACTCTAGTTTCCATATATCCATAATTCTCCAACACATATATTTTTCAAAAATCATTTTTGGAGAAATATTGAATAGGGTTTAGATCTTTGGAGCAACTCATTATACATATTTTCATATGAAGATCATATACTATTTTATTATAAAAATCTTATTGAGAAAACACATTTACTCCATTGAGCTTCAAGTTATATCTTGTGAGTGTGCTTAGGACTTCATTGTGCACATAAGCTTGTTGAGAATCATCTAAGTGTATTAAAAAATTTTATTCATCTATTGTATTTATGGTTTGAATTGTGAACCAGGGAAGAGGTAGCTATGCCTCGATTGGAAGCATCGGATTGTAAGAGGTAGCTTCACCTCAGGTGGAAGAAGTGGATTGTAGTAGGAAACTCTGTCCCAATTTAAGGAACGGAATAGTGGAATCCTTGGGTAGTTTGCCCAAGGCGAGGACATAGGCCGGGTTTGGCTGAACCTCATAAAATCCAAAGTTTGCATCTCTTTTCTCTTATCTCATTTTATTTCTGCTTGTGTTTGATTATTGATTTCACATTTGCCTATTGTTTATGTCTTAAATATTTATTGCATTTGAGAGTGATTGGGTAATACTAATTATTTGAAAAATTCATAGCTTGAGTTTGCTAGGTTGTGTAATACTAAACTATATATCTCCTAGCTTGTGCTTGTATGGTTATGCTTTTTAAAATTAGGATTCAAAGGCCAAGAATTTTAAAAATACTCACTTCACCCCCCCCCCCTCTTGGGATTAAACCTAAAACCACATAGTGAATTAATTCAAAAGGTGCAACAAACTTAGACATGATGTGATTAAAAGGTAATGCAGAAAACTTTGCCAATTTGCAACTGAAAATAGGATATAGATCCCAAGAGGGGGGGGGGGGTGAATTGGGTTTTAAAAATTTTATGTTCTTTTTGAAAGCTTTTGTATTATAACAATAAACACAACCCAAACACAATCACAAAATACGTGTAAAATAACCAATTCAAATCAACCACAATCAAAATGAAATAACCAATCACTTGATTCTTGTAACAATAGCCCTGTAGTAATATGTAATGCTTGCTGGATTTGAATAAACCCTGTGTTAAAATTCACAATCACACTTCTTCCCAATGTTCAGCTTTTAAATAAACTTTCAATTTAATAAGTTTAGGATGATCAACCAACGTAGACCCTTTCGGTTTCCGCAATCAATGCTAATCAAATCAAAACAAATTATCTTCCAATCTATTTAACAACCAAACACTCAAAATTCAAAAATTTATAAAGCATCCATGCAGTTTGTAAAGTTTGCTGAAAAATAAAGAGTAGGGAAGAAAGAGAGGAACACAAGGTTTTACGAGATTTGGCTTATACCCAGCTTACGTCCTCGCCTTTGGCAAACCACGAAAGGATTCACTAGGTTAGTTCCTTTGCCGAGAGGAACAACACCGTTTACAACACTTCTTCGATTAGGCTAGAGTTCGCCTCTCCAAATGATATACCCTCGTTCGGCCCAACGATTCAACACTTGAACCGTCAATCAAGCTTATAAAGAGATTTGAAATAAGATGTACAAGAATTGCTCCTAAAATAGCTGATTAGTACAGTTCAAAACTATATACTTCAATGTAATTCACAATATGAAATTCAGATTGAAGCTCTAAAGTATTTCACTGTATGATTCTTTCAATGGATGAAAGAATTTGTATTTGTAGCAAAATATCAATGAGTGAGAATTAGCAAGAACTCAGTAAGCTTTGTGCAAGTTGAGAGCAAGAGAAAGCCTTGAGAATTTGAGAACAATTGAGAGAGATTAGAATGCTGAATTAAATTCTTGGTAATTAAATCAATTTAACTTGGGTATATTTATAGATGTAGAAAAGTATCTAGCTTATTCCCCAAGTTTTCTTGGAGTAGGATCCAATATTTAAATAAGTTTGAGCCTCAAGTAATTGAATATTTCAAAATATGTCCATTATGCATTTAAAATTTAGTTGCATTACAGTTCACTGTGAGGTCTCTATCAGTCGCCTGTCAGTGTATTACACATATAAAATACACAGGTAGTAGGGTGGCAATTGCCTGTCAACAGGGGGTCAACCGCCTGTCACTGAATAATTGAGTTTTTAAAGATGAGCAGAAGGGTGACAGTTGACTATCAAAACTTGGTCAGTCGTCTCAAATTTCATTGGCAGTCGCCTGTCAAGTTCTAGACAGTTGACTGTCATGTTTCTGTCTGTTCATTTAAAACTCTTTAACATGGCAGTAGACTGTCCACGTGCAGTCAGTCGCCTATCAAGCAATTTTTTCTTTTTTTAAAATATTTTTGTTCTCTCTCTTCTTTTCTTATTCAATCTTGGAATATCAATTTGTTTTTCTTTGAAAAATTTGTTCCAAGACTTAAAAACAAGGTTTCTAGATCTATTTGCCTAATGAGCTTCAAAATGAAAATCCATACTTGAATTATATTTGATGTACTTACAATGTATCTCCTATTGACTCTCTTGACTTTTTATCTCTTTGTCGCTGATCCTTGATCTTTCAATCTTCTTTGAGCTTTCATTATGGATCATTAATTTGATATGAGCCTTCCATGTTCCTTGATCCTTGTGAGCTTTCAAGATCTATCATTTTAAGGTCTAACATTCACTTGATCCTTGATTTTTGACATGAGCTTTCAGAATTGTCATGTTACCATCTGAAATCCGCTTTGCCTTCATTAACTGAAATATCACCACTTTGAAGCAAATTAGATAGCCTTACTTTTTTATCATCAAAATCAAGAGTGGTAAGCCTAGTTAGGCAAACAATATCCTCTTTTTTGATGATGACAAATAAGGAGCAAGGATTAAAAAAAAAAAATACTCCCCCTTTCAATAAGTATAAATCTTCAAAGTTGATGTAAAATTAGTATCGCATTAAAGCATAATTTCAAATACTTCATAATATACCATGTCATCATAATCATACATTTCATATTCATATAATCATATATTTCATATTCATGTATTAACACATAAACACATTTCAACACATATTCAAAATATCATGTCATAATACTTTGCTCATACACACATACTCCCCCTTTTGACATCAACAAAAAGGAGTAATACAATCATAAGCGGAGCAAGTGTATCGTACAAACATCAAAAAGTCGTAGATACAAAAAAAAAAAACACCATAAAAGAAACTTAATCAAGCATCAGAGGCTATATCACTATCTGCAGCAACTACTTTTCCTTTAGAGTCTTTTTCTTGAGATTCTTCTTCTTCTTCTTCTTCTCAACAGAGCCTTCATCTGATTTGTCTTGTGAGCGTTCATCGAATTTTTATTGTGAGCTTTCATCATTTTCTTCACTTTATTTATTTGAATCAGTATCATTTGGTGTTGAACTAATATCCATAGGTGTTGTACTAGTGACATGTTCCTCTGTTTTTTCAAGACGCTTATCCAGTGAAGAGTACTTAGCATTAATATATGAGATTTTGTCTTGAAGTGAAGTGAAGTGAAGCCAGCCCTTATGTCAAAACTAAAACTGGAATAATGTTGATAGAAAGGAAGGAACCATGCAGACATATCAGCTTCTTCAGGAGCTGGATTAGGTTCTTCTGGTTCCGGTCATTCAAGCCTATTTCCTCTATATAACCACCCCTGAGTGTATTTCTTGTAACCCATCCTTTTTAGAGTAGAGGAGGAAAATAGATGATAATGGGTTCATTTCACTATCTTGGAGGATGGAGTGAGGACTTGGAAGTGTGCAAAGACTAAAGAAAGTATGCCACTATAGGGAAGTCCAATTCTAGGAGATTCAATCTTCATGACCATCCACTTTAGTATGAGGCTTGCCAAATCTAGTTTCTTGCCTTTGAGTATGCACCACTTGAGAAAATAATCTAAGAAGGAAATATGATCATAGGATTCTACTCTAGGAATAATATTATAAGCAACAATTTTGTGAAGGATTTGAGCTTGTTAGGTGAGCTGCTTATATTGTGGAGGATTTCCAAAATAAATAGGTGGATCATTCATCATAAGAGGCAGAAATTCTTGTGGAGTAAATCCCTGCTCCATTGTCCATTGTTTTTCAATGGGATTACACTCAAAATCACCACTTTTTATGCGGAGGATTTTCTTTGCAATGGTGGAGTAAAGGTAATTTTTTGGCTTAACAATTCGGTAGAAAAACCAATATCCTTCTTCACCAAGTTGGAGTAAAAAAGTTTGATCAGATCAGGATAATATCCTTTGACTTGGTGTTGGATAAACTTTTCCTATCCTATGTCTTTAAATAACTCAAGAATTTCAGGGAAATCAATTTTAAAAAAGGAGACATCTAGTACCTTACCAAAAATTGGATCGATAGTAAAGATGTGATTTTGGTACAAAGATTTTGCTTAAGTGGAGACCAACCATTTTTATACTTCGTCATTGCTAGCTTGTTGTCAAGAAGATACTTTGTCTTTGTGCCCAACTGTCTTAGTTCTTGGCATGTTGATGAATTGGAAACCAAAGAACCCTAGGTGAGGAAGATTAGGGTTTGATAGAATGAAGTAGGAAGGAGTTTAGAGAAGTAAGTTTTAGTGGAGAGATGGAGAGAAAATATTTTAGTGAGGTTTGGACGAGTGGACAGGTGTCTGGGACATAAAAAAGTGTGTTTTTCACGTATAAGTTAGCTGAACTGCTGCGAGACAGTCGTCTGTCTTCAAGGTGACAGGTTGTTGTCGAATGAATTTCCAAATAGACAGTAGCCTGTCAGGCGCCTGCCTAGTATTTTGGCAGTCACCTGCCATGTAGGGAATTACTTCTCTCTTTTAGTTGACTTCACGGATATGTAACATTCCCAATTCTCATCTGATAAACACAAATCGATCTTCTGCAAGTCGTTTTGTAAATATATCAGCTAATTGATCATGTGTGTTGACAAATTCAAGAATTATTTCTTCCTTATCGACATTATCTCTCAAGAAGTGATGTCATATGTCAATATGTTTTGTTCTTGAGTGTGATACTAGATTTTTTGAAATATTTATGGCACTTGTGTTGTCACACTTTATTGGAATTGTTTGATATTGAATTTTGAAATCTCTTAATTGTTGTTTCATATATAACGTTTGAGTACAACAGCCCCCAGCTGCTATGTATTCTGCTTTAGCTGTGGATAATGCCACGAAATTTTATTTCTTTGAAAACCAAGAGACTAGTGAGTGTCCTAGAAAGTCACAAGTCCCACTAGTGCTTTTTCTATCAATTTTACACCCTGCATAATCCACATCTGAATAGCTTATCATTTCAAAATCAGTTCCCTTTGGATACCATAAGCCTAGATTGAGTGTGCCGAGCAAGTATCTACATATTCGTTTAGCTCCGATTTGATGTGATTCCTTAGGTACTGATTGAAACTCAGCACACATGCATACACTAAACATGATGTCTGATCTACTTGTTGTTAGATATAATAGGCTTCCTATCATTCTTCGGTAATGTTTAGTGTCTACTTGTTTTCCTTTTTCATCTTTGTCAAGACTTGTTGAAGTGCTCATGGGGGTTCCTATGGGTTTGTTTTCTTCCATATCAAACTTTTTCAACATATCCTTAATATATTTAGTTTGATTTATAAATGTTCCATTTTTAGCTTGTTTAATTTGTAACCCTAGGAAGTAATTCAACTCTCCCATCATACTCATTTCAAATTCTCTTTGCATGCATGCAGCAAATTCTTTACATAATTCTTCATGTGTTGCACCAAATATGATATCATCAAGATAGATTTGTAATATTAGCATATCTTTATTTTTAGTTTTTATGAATAGAGTGCTATCTATCTTTCCTCTTGAAAAATTATTTTTGAGTAAAAACTTTCTTAGTCTTTCATACCAAGCTCTAGGAGCTTGTTTCAATCTATACAAAGCTTTTGTTAACTTTTAAATACATGATTTGGATTTTTCATGTCTTCAAAACCTGGAGGTTGTTTAATATAAACTTCTTCATTTATATATCCGTTTAAGAATGCACTTTTTACATCCATTTGGTATAGCTTAATATCCTTATGGGCTGTATAGGTTAGGAGCATCCTTATTGCTTCCATTCTTGCTACGGGTGCAAAGGTTTCTTCATAATCCATACCTTCTTCTTGATTATAACCTTATGCTACTAACCTAGCTTTGTTTCTAACAACTACCCCATTTTCATCCTTCTTATTTCTAAAGACCCATTTAGTTCTTACGATTGAATGTTCTTTGGGTTTAGGTACTAGTTGTCATACTTGACTTCTTTCAAACTGATTTAGTTCTTTTTGCATAGTCATAATCTAGGAATCATTATTTAAGGCTTCTTCAATGTTCTTGGGTTCATATTGAGATAAAAATGCATAGTGGTTGCATATATTTTTCAATGATACTCTAGTGGTTACTCCTTTTGATGGTTCTCCAAGAATTTGATCTTTTGGATGACTTTTAACATATTTTCACTCTTTTGGTAGTTCTTGGTTTTCTATGGAGTTTTCACTTGAAGTTTCATCATTGTTTGCTTCTTTTATTTCAAGATTTTCTTCTTTTTGTAGATATCTTCTCTTTCATCATTCTTAATTTCTTTGACACAGTGATTTGATTCATCAAAAATTATATGTATGGATTCAACAATAGTAAATGTTCTTTTATTATAAATCCTATAGGCTTTACTATTTGTGGAATATCCTAAGAAGATACCTTCATCATATTTTGCATCAAATTTACCTAAATCATCTTTATTATTGAGAATAAAGCATTTACATCCAAACACATGGAAGTAAGCTATGTTGGGTCTTCTACCTTTCCATAGTTCATAAGGTGTTTTATCTAAACTTGATCTAATAGATACCCTATTTATAACACAACAAGTTGTATTTACAGCTTCAACCCAAAAGTCCTTCGGTAAATCATTTTCATTTAACATGGTTATTGCCATCTCTTGAAGGGTTCTATTTTTTCTCTCAACAACTCCATTTTGTTGTGGAGTCCTAGGTGCTGAAAAGTTATGGTTTATACCATGATCATCACAAAATTTATCGACATCTTTGTTTTTGAACTCTCTACCTTGATCACTTCTAAAGTTAGTTACGTTATAGCCTTTTTCATTTTTTAGTTTCTTGCATAGAGTTATTAACATGTTACAACCTTCATTTTATTTGCTAAGAACAATACCCAAGTGTATCTTGAATAATCATCTACAATCACAAAGGCATTTATTTGCCTCCTAAACTTTGGGTTCTAGTAGGACCAAATAAGTCTAGGTGCAATAGTTCTAAAGGTCTACTAGTTGATATGCTTTTCTTCTTTTTGAAACTTGTTTTGACTTGTTTTCCTTTTTGGCATGCTCACAAATCTTGTCTTTTATAAATTTTGTATTTGGTAATCCTTTTACTAAATTTTTCTTGGATAGTTTAGATAATAATTCCATGCTTGCATGTCCTAGTTTCCTATGTCAATGCCAACTAGTTTCATTCATGGCTGTCAAACAAGTCACATTTTGATTAACTAGGTTATCAAGATTTATACAATATACGTTATTTATCCTATGAGCTGTGAATAAGGTTTCATCTTTCTTAGGATTTTGAATAATGCATTTGTCTTTCTTAAAAATTATTTCAAAACCTTTGTCACTTAATTGATTAATACTCAAAAGATTATGTTTTAAACCATCTACCAACAACACATCATCAATTGTAAGAGAGGGTTCTTTACCTCTTTTTCCAATGCCAACAATTTTACCTTTGGCATTGTCACCGAAGGTCACGTGTCCCCCATATTTTTGTTTTAATGTGGTGAACTTGGTCCTATCTTTGGTCATGTGTCTTGAACACCCGCTGTTCAAGTACCACTTTTCCCATGATGGTGTTGTCCTAAAGCACACCTACAATGAAGGATTTACGGTGTTAGTTTTCAAAACCCAAATTTTCTTTATTTTCTTTGAATTATTTTTAGTTCCATTGTTTACTTTCCATTCATTTTGAACCTTAACATATTTCCTTTTTAGAGGGCAGTTAAACATCACATGTCTTTTATTTTTGCACATGTAGCAAGTAGTATTTTCATGTATATTGGTTGAGGAAGTACTAGCATAGTACTTTGCTTATTTTATAAAATATCCCATGAATAACTTCTTACTTCTTTTATTTGTTTTTCCATTATATCTGATTCCTTCTCTATTTCCATGTAGTTTTCGTTGCCCAATCATCTTTTCAAAATTGTATTTACCTTTGGTAAAGTTACAAATGATTTTCCCTTTATCTTCTATTGACTTCTTAAGTTCAATTATTTCTAAATCCTTTTTATTTTGATCATCTACTTGTATTTTGTCTATTTCTTGAGTCAAATCTTCTATTTTTTCTTCTAACTTTTCAATATGAGATTCTTTCACCTTTTCAATAGATTTAGAACATTCAAGTTGTTTCATTAGTTTTTCATTTTTTTCTTTCAAGTATATGTTTCTTTTGGAGACATTGATAAACCTTTTATGTAAAGCAAAAAACTCAGCTTGTAATTCTTTATAGGAGGGCATGCTATCGCAAGATTCATCATAAGATTCGTTACTAGATTCCGTTGATGAGGAGTAGTAAGAATTTACCTCTTCATTATTTGCCATGAAGCACATATTTTCTATCTCTTGTCCGCTTGACTCATTCTTCATTTCTCTTGAGCTTGAATCATCCCATGTAGCTCTCATGGCTTCCTTCTTCTTCTTTTTATCCTTCTTGAGTAAAGGGCAGTCCAGCTTGATGTGTCCTGGTTTCTTGCAATGATAACAAGTAGAAGGGTTATTTTTACTTTTTTTTTTCTTTCCTACTAGTTTCCCTTTTTTCAGATTTCTTTTTATAAAACTTTATAGGTAACTTTTTATTTCTCCTATAGAACTTGCCAAGTCTTTTAGTGATAAATGCTAATTCATCTTGGCCTAGTTCACTAGATTCACTTTCATCTTCACTTGAGCTTTCACTAACTACTTTTAAGGTAATGGACTTCTTGTGGTTAGGTTCAGGGTTTCTTTCTTTTAATGCCATTTCATACATGAGTAGTGAACCTATAAGTTCATCTAGTGAGATAGTTTTAAGGTTCCTACCTTCAATAATTGCAGTGGCCTTTGGTTCCCATATGGAGGGAAGACCTCTTAGTATTTTCTGAATCATTTCATAGGTGGTATAGGTATTTCCTAAAGCATTTAGAGAATTTATTATGTGAGTAAATCTAGTATACATACTAAATATTGTTTCAATCGGACTCATTTTGTAAGCTTCATACTCACTGGTTAGCATGTCAATCCTATTGTCTCTAACATCTACCGTTCCCTCGTAAGTGACTTCTAACTTGTCCCAAATTTTTTTAGCCATTTTGCAGGCCACGACCCTATTGAATTCATTAGCATCTAAAGCAATACAAGGCATTTATGGCACTTGAATTTATTTGTAGCATTTTGTAATCTATATCGGTCAAGTCCTTTTTCTCTTTAGGAATTTGTTTTCCATCCACTATTTTTGTAAGAATTAGATCTCTATCCATAAAAACTTCCCAAGCTTTCCAATCCATATGTTGAAGATAGATTTGCATTCATTTTTTCCAAAAAGTGTAGTTATGTCTGCAAAAGATAGGTAGTCGAGTTGAGGATTGGCCCTCTCCGAAGGGAACTACTCCTAAGTTTGTCATTTGATCTTTTTATAGCTTCTTGTTAAGATTTACTATAACTAAACTCTGACACCAATTGAAAATAGGATATAATTCCCAAGAGGAGGGTGAATTGGGTTTTAAAAATTTTATGTTATTTTTAAAAGCTTTTGTATTATAACAATAAACACAACTCAAACAAAATCACAAAATACATGTAAAATAATCAATTCAAATCAACCACAATCAAAACGAAATAACCAATCTCTTGATTCTTGTATCAATAGCCCTGTAGTAATATGTAATGCTTGTTGGATTTGAAACAGCCCAGTGTTAAAATTCACAATCACACTTCTTCCCAATGTTCAGCTTTTAAATAAACTTTCAGTTTAATAAGTTTAGGATGATCAACCAATGTAGTCCCCTTCGGTTTCCACAATCAATGCTAATCAAACCAAAACAAATTATCTTCGAGTCTATTTAACAACCAAACACTCTGAATTCAGAAATTTATAAAGCATCCACGCAGTTTGTAAAGTTTGTTGAAAAATAAAGAGTAGGGAAGAAAGAGAGGAACACAAGGTTTTACGAGGTTTGGCTTATACCCAGCCTACGTCCTCACCTTTGGCAAACCACCAAAGGATTCACTAGGTTAGTTCCTTTGCCGGGCGGAACAACATTGTTTACAACACTTCTTCGATGAGGCTAGAGCCTGCCTCTCCAAATGATATACCCTCATTCGGCCCAATGATTCAACACTTGAACTGTCAATCAATCCGCTAAAAAGGTTTGAAACAAGATGTACAAGAATTGCTCTTAAAAGAGCTGATTAGTACAGTTCAAAACTATATACTTCAATGTAATTCACAATATGAAATTCAAATTGAAGCTCTAAAGTTTTTCATCATATGATTCTTTCAATGGATGAAAGAATTAGTATTTGTAGCACAATATCAGTGAGTGAGAATCAACAAGAACTCAATAAGTTTCGTGCAAGTTGAAAGCAAGAGAGAGCCTTGAGAATTTGAATGCAATTGAGAGAGATTTGAATGCTGAATTTAATTCTTGGTATTTAAATCAATTTAACTTGGGTATATTTATAGATGTAGAAAAGTATCTAGCTTGTTTTCTTGTTTGAATTTTTCGTTCAAATTAAATCAATTTGAATGTTTCTGTCTGTTCATTCAAAACTCTTTAACATGGCAGTAGACTATCCACGTGCAGTCATTCGCCTATCAAGCAATTTTTTCTTGTTTTAAAATATTTTTGTTCTCTCTCTTCTTTGCTTTTTCAATTTTGCAATATCAATTTGTTTTTCTTTGAAAAATATGTTCCAAGACTTAAAAACAAGGTTTCTAGATCTCTTTCCCTAATGAGCTTAAAAATGAAAATTCATACTTGAATTATATTTGAAGTACTTACAATGTATCTCCTATTGACTCTCTTGACTTTTTATCTCTTTGTTGCTGATCCTTGATCTTTCAATCTTCTTTGAACTTTCATTATGGATCATTAATTTGATATGAGCCTTCCATGTTCCTTGATCCTTGTGAGCTTTCAGATCTATCATTTTAAGATCTAAGCTTCACTTGATCCTTGATCTTTGACCTGAGATTTCAGAATTGTCATTTTATCATCTGAAATCCACTTTGCCTTCATTAACTAAAATATCACCACTTTGAAGCAAATTAGATAGCCTTACTTTTTTATCATCAAAATCAAGAGTCGTAAGCTTAGCTAGGCCAACAAAAACCATTACAATCAGAAATATCATGTATCTGTAAGTCACCCAAAACACCACTAGATACCAAAAGTTTTAAACGAGAGGCTAACACATGACCAAGTCTAGAATGCCACAAATAAAAAAAACAGAAGATGAAGAATTCAAGTGGAATGAGGAGAGGTCTACTTCGGATGTTGCCACATGATCAAGAACACGTAGCTCATCCAAAACATATATGCTATCCTATCCATGACCTATCCCAATCAACTTCTTGTATTGAGGATCCTGCACATGACAAGAAGCAGAGGAAAAAGTGAACAAAATAACCAGCATCACACAATTGACCAATAGATACAAGACTCATGGTTAGTTTAGGAATGCAATAAACACCTGAAAGTGAGAAATTATGAGTACGAATGGAACCAACACCCTTTAAAGCCATAGGAGTGTCATCAATAGTTAACACACAATTTGAATAAAATGATGGATGTATAGACGCAAATAAAGAGAAGCTATGGGACATATAATGAGATGCACTAGAATCTAAAACCCAAAAAGAAGAGGATATACCTGAGGGAGTGAACGATGATAAACTTACTACAGATGGAGTGGACATGGCATATAGTTGTGAAGTAAGAAGCTATTGAAACTTTTCTTTAAGGGCACTCATGCGAGGATCAAATGAGGAATCATTGCTCGAGTTATCCGATGAATGAAAAAAAATTGTTGTATTAGCTTGGTGCCCTCATGGTCGCCACTGTTGGGGCATTAGACCCCCTGAACGCTGAGATGGCTTTCCTCAATTTTGCCACGGCCATGAAATTTGAGTCTCATTCAATAATTTTGGACATTGAGCCTTCCAATGCCCCTTCTCCTTATAGAAGTTACACTCTTTTTTGGGGTGAGGCGAAGATTGATTTTTGACTGAAGGAAGGTGGTTTAGGAGGAACAGCCAAAACGGATGTAGATAAGGGATATGTTCCCTTTCCAAACTAAGATTTGAGATGAGTGGAACTCACTAACCACAAAATCAACCGAAGGTAGTGGAACTCGATGTAAAACCAATCCACGAATGCCCTTGAAATCATCACGAAGAGCCATCAGAAAGTGGACCAATTGTTGCTCTTCCCTGCGGGCAATATATGGAGCAAACTTCTGAAATTCCATAGATTCTATGAGAGCCAACTAATCCCAAAATCAGTAATAGCCGAATAAAAATCCTGAACACTCCTGTCCTTTTTTTTAAGTACTTGAATATCCATCTCCAATTGATACTGAATAGCAAAGTTAGACCAAACATACAATCTTGCCAAATGGTGTCAAACCTCCTTAGCAATTTCATATTTCTCCAATTGAATCCCAATGCGACTATCAACAGAATTGTTGATCTAAGTAATAAATTTAGAGTTATGAGTATCTCACGCATCCAATAAGTCCTCATATTTATCAACCCCCTTCATAGGTTTACGAGCTAGATCTGAGGCATAACTCTACATCTTCTTGCCCTTTAAGAAATTTCTCATCACATAATTCTAATAAGAATAATTTTTACCATCCAACTACACACTAATAGATTATAGAGAATCATCTCATTCACTAGTCATGACGAACAACAACAAATATACCCAAGATATAAGAAACAAATTAATCTGAGAATGGCAAGAGCAAAACTAAACCTGCCAATACTGAGCCAAGCGAGAATCCAACAAATCATAAGTAAAACTCGAATCAAAAGCAAACCATGTCTAGATTCGCCAACAGCCAGAATCTGCTAGAAAACCAAAATCGAACCGTATGAACACCAAGAAAAAAAAAAGCCAAAGCTTCCCGAAATATGTAAAATGATGACAAATAAAAATCTGACTAAAAGGTTCAAATAAAAATTTTAGAAAACCAAAAAAAGATCCTAAAACTGTGGCTTCTCGGGTTTCCTATAAAATTAGCATCACCCCAAAAAAAAATTCACTCTAGGAGACAAGGAAACCACTCCAAATTTCAGTTGATTATGTGCTCGCATCCTCTGCCCCCCTCCCCTATTTTTTCGAAATTTGGTCATCTTGTGTAGCACCGGTAGAAGAAGATGCCACCAAAGTTCGACCCCACTCAAGTTGTGGATGTCTATTTGAGAGTCACTGGTAGCGAGGTTAGTGCTGCCAATTCTCTTGCTCCTAAAATCAGACCTCTCGTTCTCTCACCAAAGAAGATAGGAGAAGACATAGCCGAAGAGACCGCTAAGGATTAGAAGGGCCTCCACGTTACCGTCAAGTTCACCATCCAAAATCGCCAGGCCAACATCTCCGTCGTCTCTTCCTCCTCTGCACACTTAGTAATACATCAGAGAGAACCCCTACCAAGTCAGATTCATACGACCAAATTCCATCGTCAATGACCCCAAAGGGATTCCCCTACAGTAGACGATCTATAAAGATACCCTTGCTCTTTTCAATTGTTGGTGGTGTGATAATTTTGAAGTCAATGAATGAGATGCGAAATTCCATCGAACAAAACTCTAATACCATGATAGAATCAAAGAGAAGAAAAATATTGGAAAAAGAGAAAGCTTTCATTGAATCATTAGGATTCTATAAGAGATAAAGATGGCTTATATAGCCTACAAGAATAAAAAGGGAAAAGACTATTCTACCTTAATATAATGCAAATAATTATTATCACTAACAATTCTATCCATAAAAAATACATGACATATGTTGAGACCCGGAGAATTATAGCAATTAAATAATAAAGGAAAAGAGAGAAAAAAGATTTTTCCAAGGGAGCTCAGCAGAGTCTTGTTGATGAACGCAGAATATTCATCGACGAGTGGCCTTCTTGGGAACGTCGATAAGGACACGTGTCTCGTTGATGAAGAGAAACCGAGAGCAAGATTAAGGACATGGGGGCTCGACGACAAGCCCATAATCTTCGTCGACGAACTCCCTCCTTGGACTCGTCGATGAGGCCACGTGGACAACACTCTATATATAAGCTCAAATCAGGATTTCAGCAAGAAATTCACATGCAAACCCTCTTTCTCTCTCTAAAATCCATTTCTCTAACTTCTCTCTAGAATTTCAGCTTCAATTCTCACTGGTTTAACAAATGAAAGTCATCACATTACTCTTGGAAGATTCTCTACAAAACTGCGGGATCAGAATTTTGATTTGGAGTATTTGGGCACCATCCCAAAATCTAGGTAAGTTGGTTATTTTAAGTTTTATAAGTTATTTGGTATTTATGAACTGAGGGGAATGTGTTGGAAGGTATTATACTGGTGTTTGTTGATTTGTTGGGGAAATGTAAATTAAGTCAGCATTTTCTATGAAATTATTTATTAGTATACAACAATTATTTTCAGAGATTATGTATGTTATAGTATAATGTTTGAGAATACTATTGTTGAACAAGAAAATAGATTTAATACATTTTATCAAAAAATATAATTTCATATCAGATTTTATGTTTAGAGTATCACGCACATTTGTGTGGCATGAGTATAAATTTCCATGAAAATTATGTCATATCAGAATATTATGATTTTTCAAAAATAAGCATGTTACGACAATTTTTAGAAAAACCATAAAAGTAGTACAGAAACTATGGTTGAAAATGTTATGTTAAACAGTGCAGAAAGTTCATGTTCAGTATGTTATGATATGGCCCACATAGATGCCGTGATTTATGTGTTATGATATAGCCATCGCAGATGCCGTGATTTACAAGTCGGTACAAATGCCATAATTATGCATGTTATGCCATAAATCAAGAAAATATTATCATGTCAGATATTACTTTGAAATATGAAACAACTATGTATCAGTAATATGAAATGTACTATATGTTATTAAAACCCGGATGGTTTAGTCTAGATTTCAGAGCACGGTACCGTAGCTATATGATAAGATCAAGTTCAAGCATAAGTTTATGTTAGTGCTACCACACATCTCAGATAGAGTGTGGAAGATGGCAGGCGATGTGGCTTCAATATAGTGCAGGTGTCCCCCTAGCAGTTCGGACCAAGTGGGGCAAGCCCATCATACTTACAGACATATGTTTGACTTAGCATGGTCATCTAGCCATTGCTAGGTCCCACCTACGGGCCGCACACCCCAATCATGTGGGGTTAAGACATGATATCAGCTAGCTATCCATCTTGGGTATTATTTCAAGTATTGTACAGTTATAGAAGATGCTTACATGATTACAGAATTAGTACGTTATTTATTATGATATGATGAATCATGTTTTACTCAGAATTTATACAACTAGTTTTATCATATATATATATATATATATATATATATATATATATATACGTATTATGTACAGTTCATGTTAAGCACAATAATACTCATGTTGCCCCACACTGATATTAGTTTATCTCCCTTACTGAGAGGTGTTTCACTTCAGCATTACAAACATTTCAGGAAATCCAGATAGAAGGGCGGATAGAGCTCCACAGCAGTAGAGGTCGACCAAATTATCCTGTTAGAAGGGAAAATAGTTGAGTTAGGGTCATATTGGTTTTGGGTTATGATCCTAGGGTACTTTTTGGTCCTTTTGTGGATGTTTGTATATATATGACAGATTTAGTAGAATTCTGGCATTGTCTCTAGTATTGTATGGCATGTATGTAATTTATGTTTTTCGCTACTTAGGTATCAGAGATATATGACAGGTATATCCCTGGTACCCATGGGTCCGGGTTGATCATGACTATATCAGTTTAGCAGGATATCAGAGTTCTTATGAATGTTGTTATTTAGAATAATAAATAAATAAATATGAATATATGTATATAGTAAAAATAGGCAGGTTGTTAGAGTTTGGTATCAGAGTCTAGGTTGTTAGGTTCTTGTAGACTTTAGAGTGTAGCGGAAACAATACCAGAGTATAGGAAAAAGGATTTGAGATTTTGTTCCTCAGTCTGGAGGTAGGACTTCCATGGTGATTTCTATGTCTTTCCTGGAGTGACAATTTCAGGAAAATCATAGTAACTTTTGCCGAGTTGTGTTTCTAAAGTGTATGACCAAATCTTGATTTAAGATAAGGATGTCAAGATAGTGGGTAGATACATAAATTTTAAGGATAGGGTCCCTAAGCTATGTTTATTGTATTTTCTGGATGGACCCTGGGGGTGGCAGTGCTCATGTGAGCGGTAGTGAAGGTGTATGGCCCCTCAGGTGCAGGCGGAGGTGATTCAGACGCGGTATTACGTAGTGTAGCTCAGTAGATCATGGCTGAGATTGCACAAAGCTCCAGGGAATAGGGAGGTCCATTTGCAAGCCACGGGTGTACAATAAAGAAATTCACCAAGATGAATCCTTCGGAATTTTCAAGAGGATCTGATCCTGCAGTTGCTGAAAACTAGATGCAAGAAGTTGAGAAAGTATTGGCGGTGCTGCAAAGTACGAAGGAGTAAAGGGTCTTATTTGCCACCTATAAACTGACAGGAGAGGGCGAGAGATGATAGACTGCTATAAAACTATTGTTGGATCAGAGGTCAGTACCTATAGCTATCACTTGGTGTCGGTTTAGAGATTTGTTCTTCGACAGATATTTCCCAGCCACCACTAGAGAGGCCAAAGTAATGGAATTCCTGAATTTGAAGTAAAGATAGAAAATAGTCCAACAGTACGCGGCGAGATTCATAGAGTTGTTCTGCTTCGCCTCGTATATCATTCTCGATGAGGCAAAGAAGATGAGATAGTTTGAAAAAGGTTTGAGGCATGAAATATATAAACAGGTAGTGGTGTTGAAAGTGTAGGACTTTACTGAGTTAGTAGACAGAGCAATTGTGGTAGAGGCCAGTGAGTAGATGGGTGCAGAGGAGTAGGGCTAGAAGAAGAGGTCCACACCTTCAGGTTTTTAGCAGGGATCTAATCGGGGCGTGTGGAGGAAAGGTAATTATGGTAGGGGACAAAGGCAAGAGACAAGGGGTTGTGAGGTTCAGGGTATGCAAACCTACCATGTCTGTCTAGCATGTGGGAAGAGAAACTTGGGGGATTGTTGAGTGAGGAGAGGCATTTGCTATCATTGTGGAGGATCGAGACATTTAGTATGGGATTGACCTACACCACCTAGTACCGCTCTTGCTCCCAAACCTTATTGAGGAAGTTATCAGAAGCCCCGTGGAGGCCAGCAGAGGAATATAACCCCAGCAAGGGTTTATGCATTGACATCGGGAGACGCTGAGATTGTAGGCAACGTTGTGACTGGTATCCTTACTACTTTGTCATATCAAGCTATTGTTTTATTTGATTCGGGTGCCACCCATTCCTTTCTGTCTGTGGGATACATTAAATTGTCTGGAGTCAAGACACAGTTATTAGATGTTGAATTGCTAGTAGCTACACCGACAGGGTTAGCGGTGAGGTGTCGTAGGGTGCTCAGAGGCTATCCAGTATATATTTAGGGGAGAGTGTTACCAGCTGATCTAATTGTGCTAGACATGCATGAGTTTGATGTAATATTGGGTATGGACTGGCTAGCAGCTAACTATGCTAGTATCAACTGTCATCTGAAAGATGTGATATTCAAACCACCGAGAAAGTAAGAATTCAGATTTGTGGGGTCGTCGGTGCATTCCCCACCTCAGTTAGTGTCATCCATATAGGCGAGAAGACTACTCGTAGATGGATGTCAGAGGGTTTATGGCCTATGTAAAGGAGGTGATAGAAAATAAATTGAAGATTGTCAGTATACCAGTAGCAAAGGAGTTTCCAGACATTTTTCCAGAAGAGCTACCCGGGTTGCCTCCTGACCGCGAGGTAGATTTTGCTATTGATTTGCTTCTAGGAATGGAAGCGATCTTTAAAACTCCTTATCGAATGGTTCTAGTAGATTTGGGAGAATTAAAGGATTAGCTGTAGGATTTATTGAATAAAGGGTTTATCAGACCTAGTGTATCATCGTGGGGAGCTCCAACTTTATTTGTGAAAAAGAAAGACGGGACTGTGAGAATGTGCATAGATTATAGGGAAATAAACAAAGTAACAGTTAAGAACAAGTATCCTCTACCCCGTATAGATGATTTATTTGATCAGCTTCAAGGTACACGGGTTTATTTAAAGATTGATCACCACTCTGGGTACCATCACGTAAAAGTCAAGGGAGAGGACATCTCTAAGACAGCGTTCCAAACTCGGTATAGCCATTATGAATTTTTGGCCATGCCATTTGAACTAACGAATGCTCTTGCTGTATTTATAAATTTGATGAATAAAGTATTTCATCAGTATTTAGATCAGTTCGTTGTGGTTTTCATTGATGACATAATGGTCTACTCGAAGAGTTTTGAGGAGAATGAGACGCAATTAAGGCTAGTACTTCAGATGCTCAGGGAAAAGGAGTTGTATGCCAAGTTTAGAAAATGTAAATTCTGGTTAGAGAAAGTTACGTTTTTAGGGCATGTTATATCAGGAGATGGAATCTCCGTATATCCCAGCAAGATAGAGGTAGTGGTGAATTGGACCAGGGCGAGGAATGTTTAAGAAATCAAGAGTTTCTTAGGATTGACGGGATATTACCATCTGTTTGTAGAGGGATTCTCAAGATTGTCAGGGGCCTTGACGCGATTAACTAGGAAGAATGTCAAGTTTGAATGGAATGATGATTGTGAGCAGAGCTTCCAAGAATTGAAGTAGAGGCTCGTCACTACACCAGTATTGACCATTCCATTAGGAGGTGATGGTTATGTGATCTACAGTGACGCGTCTTTGAAAGGGCTTAGATGTGTGTTGATGCAGCAGGGCAGAGTTATAGCATATTCCTCCAGACAATTGAAATAATATGAAAAGAATTATCCTGCCCATGATCTAGAATTGGCTGTAGCGGTTTATGTATTGAAAATTTGAAGGCATTATCTGTATGGAGAGAGATGTGAAATATTTTCAGACTATAAAAGTTCAAAGTACTTCTTCACGTAGAAGGAGTTGAATATGAGGCAGAGGAGATGGTTGGAAGTTATTAAGGATTACGACTGTACCATCAGTTACCACCTAGGGAAGGAAAATGTGGTGCCTGATGCTCTGAGCCAGAAATCAGGGGGAGTAGGAAAATTAGCCTCAATAATTCAGCACCCGATCTAGATGGACTTGGAGAGGGTCGGTGTGGACCTAGTAGAGAGTGATTCTCAAGAATTTATTGCAAACTTGGTGGTACAACCTACTCTACAGGAGAGGATTAAAGCTACTTAGAGGGATGGCGTAGAATTCATGGAGCTGATAGCTAAAGTGCAGGATGGACAGGGAGAGGAATTTAGTATTTCAGATGACAGAGCTCTGAGATTCCGTAGCAGGCTGTGCATTCCTGCAAATGTGAATATTAGAAGGATGATCCTAGAGGAGGCTCACAGATCCCTATACACAGTGCATCCTGGAAACACTAAAATGTATCAAAATTTTTGGGAATCATTTTGGTGAAGCAGCATAAAGAGAGAGATAGCTGAATTTGTGAAGCATTGTTTGACATTCCAGCAGGTGAAGACTGAGTACCAGAGGTCGACAGGACAGTTGCAGCCACTCCACATTCCTGAGTGGAAGTGGGACCATATCTCTATTGATTTTGTTATAGGTTTACCGCCGGCGTTGCATGTGCAGAACACAATTTGGGTGATTGTAGATAGACTGACGAAGACTACTCACTTTATCCCTATCAAAGTCAATTACTCTATGTATAGGCTAGAAAAATTATATATTCAAGAGATAGTACGATCACATGATGTGCTAGTGTCTATAGTATCATATCAAGACCCACGTTTCACGTCATAGTTTTGGAAGAGTTTGTAGGAGGCTCTGGGGTCTCGGTTATCATTTAGCACGACATTTCATCCTCAGACTGATGGGTAGATGGAGAGGACGATCTAGATCCTTGAGGATATGTTATGAGCGTGAGTATTGGATTTCAGGGGTAATTGGACCCAATATATGCTACTAGTTGAGTGTTAGTATAATAACAGCTATCGGGCCAACATCAGCACGGCACCTTATGAGGTCTTTTATGGTAGGAGGTGTTGTTCTCCACTATACTAGGATGAGATGGGTAAGAGGTGAGTTTTGGGACCAGAGTTAGTGCAGTAGATGTACGATAAAGTCTGACTTATCAAAAATAAAATCAGTGTAGCTCAGAGTTGGCAGAAAAGTTACGCTGATGCTTGCTGTGGGAAATTGGAGTATGATATAGGAGATTATGCGTTTCTGAAAATAGCATCGCTGAAAGGAGTTATGAGGTTTGGGAGGAAGGGTAAGCTGAGCCCTAGGTTTATTGGTCCATTTGAGATACTTGAACGAGTGGGGTCAGTTGCTTATCAGTTAGCTTTACCACCGGCTTTATCCAAAATACACGACGTATTTCATGTTTCCATGTTAAGGAAATACGTCCCAGATCCCTCCCATGTGATCAACTATGTAGGGATAGAACTCAGTAATACTTTGGCATATCAGGAAACATCAGTGCAGATTCTGGATAGGAAAGAACAGGAATTGTGTAATAAGGAAATTCTATTAGTAAAAGTTCTATGGAGGAATCATGCAGTGGAAGAAGCTTCATGGGAGTTCGAGGAACAGATACGACAGAAATACCCGCACCTTTTCAGTGGGGACCAACAGTAATCAGAAAAAAATCAGGAAAGTAAGTAACGTTTCTTTTGCAGGTTAATCAGTACATGTATTATTTTCTATTTTGGTTAGTTATGAGATAATTTTGTTCAGTTATTGTAATCTCCCAGAATCGTATATGTAACCACGATATTCCTCCACCATAAGTGAGGGTAATTAATAAGATAAGTAGCGAATTTTTCCTCAGATGATGGTGTATAGTATGGATAGCAAATTTTGAGGACGAAATTTTTATAAGGAGGGGAGAATATAGAGAGCCGGAGAATTATAGCAATTAAATAATTAAGGAAAAGAGAGAAAAAAAGATATTTTCAAAGGAGCTCCACAAGGTCTCATCGAAGAACGCAGAATATTCATCAACGAGTGGCCTTCTTGGGAACGTCAATGAGGATACGTGTCTCATTGACGAAGAGAAACCGAGAGCAGGATTGAGGACATTTGGGCTCATCAACGAACCCATAGTCTTCATTTACAAACTCCCTCCTTGGACTCGTCGACAAGGCAACGTGGCTTGTTGAAGAAGACACGTGGACAACACTCTATATATAAGCTCAAATTGGGATTTCAGCGAGAAATACACATGCAAACCCTCATTCTCTCTCTAAAATCTGTTTCTCTGACTTCTCTCTAGAATTTCGGCTTCAATTCTCACTATTTTGAAGATCGGAAGTCACCACGTTACTCCTAGGAAGATTCTCTATAATACTGTCGAATTAGAATTTCAATTTGGAGTATTTGGGCACCATCCTAAAATCTAGGTAAGTTGGTTATTTTAAGTTTTATAAGTTATTGGGTCTTTTTGAAATGAGGGGAATGTGTTGGAAGGTATTATATTGGTGTTTGTTGATTTTTTGGGGAAATGTAAATTTTAGGGTGTTGAGTTGGGAACACACAGAAGTAGATTTAGTTAAATTTGTGGGTTTCTCAGTAAGTCAGGTAAGGGGATAAATTAAGTCAATATTTTTCATGAAATTATTTATTAATATACATCATTTATTTTGAGAGATTATGTATGTTATAGTATAATGTTTGAGAATACTGTTGTTGAACAGGAAAATAGATTTAATACATTTTATTAGAAAATATGATTTGAGATTAGATTTTAAGTTTAGAGTATTACTCACATTTGTGTGGCATGAGTATAAATTTCCATGAAAATTATTTTATATTAGATTATTATGATTTTTCCAGAATAAGCATGTTACGATAGTTTTCAGAAAAACCATAAAAGTAGTACAAGAACTATGGTTGAAAATGTTATGTTAAACATTGTAGAAATTTCATGCTTAGTATGTTATGATATGACCGATGCAGATGCCATGATTTATATGTTATGATATAGTCGGCGCAAATGTCGTGATTTATAAGTCGGCACAGATGTTGTAATTATGCATGTTATGTTAGAAATTAGGAAAATATTATCATGTCAGATATTACTTTGAAATATGAAACAACTATGTATCAGTAATATGAAATGTACTATATGTTATCAGAACCCGGATGACTTAATCTAGATTTCAGAGTATAGCACCGTAGCTATATGATAAGATCAAGTTCTAGTATAAGTTTATGTTAGTGCTACCACACATCTCATATAGAGTGTGGGAGATGTGGCTTCAGTGTAGTGCAGGTGCCCACCTAGCAGTCTGGACTAGGTGGGGCAAGCTCATCGTACTTACAGACATATGTTTGACTTAGCATGGTCGGGCAGCCATTGCTAAGTCTCGCCTACGGGCCGCACAACCCAATCATGTAGGGGTAAGACATGACATCAACTAACTATCCATCCTAGAGATTATTTCAAGTATTGTACAATTATAGAAGATGCTTACATGATTACATAATTAGTACGTTATTTATTATGATATGATGAATCATGTTTTACTCAAAATTTATATAACCAGATTTATTAGATATATACGTATTATGTACAGTTCATGTTAAGCACGATAATACTCATGTTGCCACACACTGATATTAGTTTATCTTTCTTACAGAGAGGTGTCTCACCCTAATATTACAAACATTTTAGGAAATCTAGATGGAAGGGCTGATAGAGCTTCGCAGTAGTAGAGGTTGACAGAACTACCTTGTCAAAAGGGTAAATAGTTGAGTTAGGGTCAGATTGGTTTTGGGTTATGACCCTAGGACACTTTTTGGTCCTTTTATGGATGTTTGTATATATATATGACAGATTTAGTAGAATTCTTGTATTGTATCTGGTACTGTATGACATGTATGTAATTTATATTTTTCGTTGCTTAGGTATCAGAGATATATGACACATATATCCCCGGTACTCATGGGTTCGGGTTGATCATGACTATATCAGTTTTGCAGGATATCAGAGTTATTATGAATTTTTTTATGTAGAATAATAAATAAATAAATATGAATATATGTATATAGTAAAAATAGGCATGTCGTTACAACATAGGTAAGAGAATCATAAATTACAGAGTATAACTTTTCTCAACTCTCAACTAATATTGAGATTTTAGGTTTCTTTCCATACACCATGAATTATAACCTTAAAATCAAGGGAGGGTCTATGCATATCCGAAAACCCTTCACCCTATAAATTAAACTTAGTTGCACATTAATGATTCTAACTATCAATGCAATAAGCAATTATGTAACTCTTGTGAGATATTATTTACTTTGACTTGTGAGTTTCATAATTTTATTTTTAAAACACTTTGCGTGGATAGGATGGATCCTAATCTTATAAGTCTAGATTTCTCTCGACATTTAATTTATGTGATGTATGCTTAGAATTTCGTTCCATTTATGAATACCATTCATTTCAATTAGTTTCTTTGTTTTTCCCACTAAATGAAGAAAAATGCTAGTTTTATTCATATTAATCTTTGATCCAGGGGGAGAACTAGAACTTTAGGAAGATTAAGGTGTTCAACTAGGCAAGGATTGTTCAACCATTGGTGAATTTACAAATAGTTTTGAACTAGTAATAAAGTTTTTCAAATTAATTGTAATGGTTTCAACTTTTTAAAGTTCGGAGGCTTAAATTTTAAAAATTACTCAAATTCTAATTATGATAAAAAAGCACACTTTTGACAAAGCAAGAAATTGTAAAATTATAATTCTATCCCATTTTATTTTCATCTCTCGTATCATTGAATACTATTTTCCTCATTAATATTGCATCGGAAATATAAATTTCAAGTTTTAAATTTAAAATCGCACAAATTATAAAATAGCAAACTTATAAAATATCATATTAAATTTCATGAAATATTACGTAATTATAAATTCTAGGTTTTAAGGAATATTATGTGAAGAAAATTACCATTTACAATACAAGTGCTCTGTTCTGTGTTTTTTCTGGAAAGAACCAGAAGTCACGCACATAGCAGTCTCATCTCAAATTTATTAATTATTCTCACTTATGACGAAAAAATATCATAAAAACAAAAGAGCACTCGGAGAAGTGCTCTTTTCATCCTTCACAATGTTCACCCATAAAATCACAGTATCATTAAATGGAATCTAATATTTATATTGATTACCCAATTTTTAATTCCTTGGGTATCTACCCTTTGGTGCCCGGCCAGAAGGTTGGCTTTGTGGTTTGCGGATGAAGCTGTGAGGCACGACTCATGAGCACGCCTAGCAACTAGGAAGCATAGGCTCGCAAGTTGGTTACATGATTAGATTATGAAGTGAGGCTCGTGGGCTTCCCACTTTTCATTTTCTCTTTTTCAAATTAATTATTTAATTAACCACTAGATGCTTTAAAATATCTTGCATTAATTAACATTATAAAATTTTTAATATAATCTTTTTTTCGGTTGGACATTTTTCTCTCGACATTTTTCCTTCTAATTTCTAGGTTCATAAAGAATTATAAAAAATCTAGCTTATTTTTTAATTCTTCAAAATTCATATTAAAAAGGTTGAAAATAAAGAATTTATTTAAAAGTGTAAAAAATTGTTTTTTTTTTTTTTCTAAATTTCAAAATAATTGCAAAAGAGATATCTTATTTTTAAAATTTTTTTAAATATATATAAAGTAAAATTTTAAAATAAATTTGAAAAATTGAATAACAACGAAGGGGCATTTTTCAAATTATTTTTAAAAATTAGAAATAAAAGGAAGCCATTTTCACAAGTAAATAGTATCAAAACTATCAAATGTTGTCCATTTATTTCATGCAAATGTTGAAATAAAAAAAAATAGTTAACTATTTTGTATTTTTTTTTAAAAAAAAGAAGAAAATGAAAAATTATTTTCTACTACTAAACATACTTTTAGGGTTTCTTCCACTAAAGTTATAATTGAGAATTAAAAACTTAAGTAGTTTTCTTTGATCATATGATACAAATTTTACTGAATATAAGTTCATTGTCAAACTACTTAAATTGCTTTGTTGGTCTTTTTACTTTTTTATTTTTATTTAATTCTCCATGTACGTATGCATTGCATAATCTTATGTCATATTTCACAATAAATGTTTATATATATAATAAGTTATAACAATTTAAAATTTATGGTAACTATATTTTTAAAAAATTATAATAATTAATGTTAAATTTTATTTTATTTTATTTTAAAAAAATTGTGATGGATTGAGCATTGTACCTTCTTCTTTTGTATCTTGGGATGGATTGGAACCACTTGTATAAAGTGTTTTTTGATAAAAAATATTTATCTGAAAAAAGAATTAAAACAAGCACCGATTTGCTTTGGAGGAAAAAAAAAAAAAAAAACAAACAAGTGAAGGCCAATAATGAAGAAGCTCACTTGCGACCCCATTCTGAAGAAAGCGTAAAGCAGTGCTATAAAAATATATACGTGGCAAAGAGAACAGAGAAAAAGTAAACAAGGAAAGCTGTCAGTCCCTCCCTCCCGTCCCTCCTTTCTTTTAAAAGTACTCTCTCAAACCCAATAGACTCATACAGTTCCGCCATACCAAAGATCTCTCAAAAAGCAAGCAGGCAAGAAAATAAGGGCGAGCTGAAGGAGGAGGAGGAGGAGGAGGAGGAGGAGGAGGAGAAGAAGAAGATAAAGAACCCATTATGAAAGGAATTAGAGAAGGCAATAAAGGAGCTCCTTCAGCTGATCTATTAGTCTGTTTTCCCTCTCGAGCTCATTTGACCCTCATGCCGAAGCCCATTTGCAGCCCAGCCAGACACTCCGAACCCACCAAGCGTCGCCACAACCACCACCGTCGCAGCCACCATCACAAGAAATCCACCTCCAGAGGTGCAGGCGGCCAAGCCAGTCCCCTCCTTTGGTCCAAAAACAAGCCCATGGACTCAGACATCGCCGAGCCCACCTCCCCGAAAGTCACCTGCGCCGGCCAGATCAAAGTCCGGGCCAAGACGAGTACCTGCAAGAACTGGCAGTCGGTGATGGAGGAAATCGAGAGGATTCACAACAACAGATCAAAACACAAGAAGAAACCCACTTGGATCGAGTCTCTCGGGTTCAAGAAAGATATCATGCAGTTTTTGACGTGTCTGCGCGGCCTACGCTTCGATTTCCGATGTTTTGGGTCGTTTCCTGAAACAGAGATCACCTCGGAGGAAGAAGAGGACGAAGAAGAAGAGGAAGAAGACGAAGAGTATCACGAAAAGCAAATGGGTTCGGAGGGAAGTGACAGAAATGGGTCTTCCAGAACTGTTTTCTCCAAATGGTTTATGGTTTTGCAGGAAAATCAGAGTAAGGGGATATTTACCAGAAACAGAGAAGAGAGAGATGGAGTCTATAGTGGTGGCGATGAATCGGTGGCTGCTCCTTCTGCACCTCCGTCAAATGCTCTCTTGCTGATGCGCTGTAGGTCTGCTCCGCCAAAAAGCTGGCTGGAGGAGAATAAAGGCGGAGAAGAAGAGGAAGAAAAAGTAGGAAAAGCAGGGGAAAAAGAGAAGAAAACAGAGTCGATGTTGGAGGATGAGAAGAAAAAGAAGAAAGACAGCTTGGTAGTGATGAGATACGGCTCGGACTTCTTCAAGTTTTCTTCTGATATTGCAAAGGAGACGTGGGTCGTTGGCGGCATGAGAGATCCACTGTCAAGGAGTCGAAGTTGGAAGAGATGATGATCACGGTGACCGCTGTTTTTCCATTTCTTATTATGTTTTTGTTTTGTTTTTTCGTTTTATTTTCCCTTTTAATAATCGTTTCGAAAAACATCCTCTGGGTTTTGTGTGGGAAATCAAAATTTAAATAACTGTTTTTAGCTCCCCCCCCTCCCTATTTTATTTTTGGTTTTTGGTTTTCTGGGGTTGCGCTATGATTCGAAAATATATTGCGTCTGTACAGCTTTTCCTTTCCCCGTTCAAAATTTTGCTGCTGCCATGTACATTTGTGTTTGTATTTATTAATTCAGCTTTCCTTTTACTCAAACCAGAATTTATTTATGTATAACTTGGAATTTACAATAATGTCTTACCATGTAACGTTTGTGGTTGTCAATTAAGTTCCTTGTTTGATGAGATTTATTGTCCCTATAAATTGTTACAGAGTATGTTAAATTGTTGAAGTTACTTATTGGGGCATTTTACATGGACATAACAATATATGAATTTGACCATTTATAATGAAAAATTAGCAGTTACTTGATATAATTGTCAAAAATTATAAAAATAAAAGTAAAAAATTAAGATTAAAATTCAGAGACATAAGCTAAAACCCAAGAAACAATAACTAGCGAGGTAATCTTTCCGGAAGTAAAATAAATTAATTAAAATATAGTTAAAATAACCAATATATATATAAAAGAATACAAATTTGGAAATACTATAATAAAATTAGGAAAAAGATCAAAGAGGCACTTGCATATGGTTTTTATTGACTTAGAGAAAACATATGATAAAATATTTAGGGAAGTTTTATGATGAGTTTTAGAAAAAAAAAAAAAAAGTGTATGTACTAGGTATACTGATGTCATTAAGAATATATGCGATGGAATAATAACTAGTGGTATAATACTGAAAGATAAATTAATGAATGAATATATTTGTGGTAAGTTAGGTATAACTCCTATAAAAGATAAGATAAGAGAGGGATGACTCATATAGTTTGGACACTTGCAACGTAGGCCACATAGTGCGCCAGTGAGGAAGAATGAGTTAGTTACTGTGGGGCAATAGAAGGGGTATGGGTAGACTTAAAATAACTTGGAATGAAATAGTAAGTAAGAATTTAATAGTCCTGAATTTGTCAACATAAATAATTCATGATCACATAAATTAGCAAAAAATGATTCATATAACTGAAACCACCTAGTGGGACTTAAAAGACTTGGTTTTGTTGTTGTTGTAATATTTTTTAAATGACTCTATTATTTTATAATTTTTAATAAAATTTTATTAACATTTTAAAGGTGTATTTCTATTCTTGTCAATGATTTTTAATTATTTGCAAATTCACATGGCCTGTTTTATTTTAGTTTTTGTTAAAAATTATATATAAAATCAGTGAATTAATTTTAAAATTAAATTTTGGATATCAACGCATTTTATCAACATGTTGCTAAATTAATTGAAAATCATAAATTATGGTGTTCAGTTTTTTAAGAACAAATAAAAAATTAGTAGTGTGAACAAATATGTTGTCATAATTTATTTTTAACTAAATAGAAATTAAAGCACGAAACACAATAAATTAAAATGATACAACAACCTTTAAAATACTATGAAAGGCGCATTTAAGAAAATAAAATTCAAATAAATTCAACATTTGAATTCTATGATTTTAAATATGATTCAAATGAAAATGTTAACAAATCATAACTATTGACAAATTTAGCAACTTGTATGTTGTTTAATGCATAAAGCTACTTTAAAAAAAGAAAGAAAGATAAATGAAGGCATTTCAAATTTATTTGCCCATTTTGAATTTTGGGGCATTGGGTGATGCAGTACAAAGCCTTCTACAGTGGTGATTGTCATTGTATTTTATAGCAAAGAGAGGAAGGGGGGAATTTAAGATTAGAAGAAATGGAAAGAAATACTAAGGGAAAAACATTTTTCTCCTACTATGCCAAGATAAAAAAAATTGAGAAAAGAAGAAGAAGAAGAAGAAGAGAGAAACAAACCTTTTTTATTTCTTCTAAACCATTTTCGGCCAAAATGTGGGTTGAAGATATGGGTAAAAAAGAGACTTGCTCATTATCTAAGAAATAAATTAATAATTATCTCTCTTTACTTTTGGCATCTTTTGGTTTCGCTTAACAATAAAAGTAAAAGTAAAACTATCTTCTTTTATGTGCTCGCACTTCTATATTTTCCTCTATCTCTTTTATCAATAAGTTTAATAATTGTTACTTATTCTTAAAATTACTCAACATTATTTTTGCACTTAAGAAATAACATCTCTAAACTATATATTTATATGTGATCCTTCAAATTGGTATGGTGCATAGGCTATGATTTCCCTTGCTTCCATTATTTCATTTTTACTTTCATTCATTCTTTTTTTTTTTTGACGATTCGGAATGCCAGCCTTGGACGAGCCCCTTGGACCCCCCCAAGCGGCACCAAGATAGGGGAGGACTGCTCGACCCCATACACAACTTCCGAATAAATCATGGATATGATCCCAAGGGCAGACACTTTTTGTTTGTCTTCTATTTGTTGTTTTGCCTGTTTGTTTATTATATTATTTTTCTCTTTTTTCAACTTTGTTCAATTTATCCTATCTTTCATTTTTTTTCCCTTTCACATTCCTCTTCTCCTTTTTTAGATGAATGATATCATGAGCAAAGATTAATTGATCGGTGCTTTAGATTCATGGTCCATAATTATGTCATTTGAAATCCTAAGCAATTTGTTTGGATAGAGTTTGAATTCAAATGATTCTTAAGAATGTTCAAACTATGTAATCATTTAATATGACAACACTAAATATGTTGGTGACTTACTGGTAAAAGTTTACTTTCAATGAAGTTACATTATATTTACAACAACAACAACAACAACAACAACAATGACAACAAGAGCCTTAAGTCCCACTAGGTAGGATTGGCTACACGAATCCTTTTCCGCCAATTCACTCGATTCCAAGCATTTTCCTCTATTAGATTAAGGGCTATTAAATCTTTCCTTACTATTTCATTCCAAGTTACATTATATTCCTCATGAAAAACTAAAAAAGATAGAAACAAAATAGAAGCATTGAATATAATATTTTTACTTGCAAATATATATCTATATATATATATATATATATATAATTTCAAGGTAAATGATAATGCAAAGGTTGGTCTTATTCCAACCATTATGAAAATAGATAAAGAATGAATTTTCTCAAATCTTACCATGAGAATGTATATTTTTAAGTTATTTTATATTAGTTAGAATAATAGAGACATTTATGTGGTTATTTATCTTAAGAATCAATTATTTTTTGAGTAAACTATTGTGATCCTATAAAATAGTTACTTTATTTTTCTTATCATATTTCGTAAATAATGCTACCTTAAAATTAAATGATTCTCTCACATTTTTTTGTTAACTATGAAAGGAATATTCAAAATATGAAATTTCGTAAAATAATCACAACCGGCTAAATAGAATAAATTATTACAAGATAAAGACATGAATTAAATTTTTAGGAGATAGTGATAAAAATAAATTTTATTTCACAACTTTTTATTTATCTCATATTTCTAGATCACTATCATTGTAATTAATGCGAAACGATTGAGATTATTATTCAGCCTATAGTGAAGGTAATTGTATAACTTCTTAACAAATTTTAGGTTATTGACATGAATTGAGTGTTCCTAAAAAAATGTTAAAAGGTGACCTTTAGATTAGAACTAGTTCAAGTATTAGTGAACCAAATGTTCAATGAAATTTCATTGCATGCATCAATGGTCAACTGGCATCCACTTACAATTCCTGTAATTATAGAAGAGGGAAAAAAAGGAAAAAGAAAAAGAAAAAATATACTTGTTAGGCTTGGAGTGGTGGCTTCTAGGAGACCTTTTGGATGCCCAAGTTAACACACATTTGTATGAAATATCACAAGTGTTTTGAGAGTTTTAGAGAGTGTATATTACCTTTGAACTAAGAAAGCTTTTAAATAAATATAGTATCATGCCATGATAGTCATTATTTATGGGAAGTTAAGAAACTACCTCATAGATAAAGTGATCACATTCCCACTTTTCTACTTAATTTTGGAGATCATGTGCTTCATTAAGGAGACTAAGGGTTGCTAAGATGACACTAGTCCATTAAAGGATTTTCCCTTTATTAGTGCCCCCCAACCCCCACTTCCAAAGTGATGGGGTGATTTTTTGCATTAAGGTGAAGGAAGCGTGTGCATTTCTAAGCTCATGTCATTTCTCCCATTTCATACTCATAACTGCTTGAGAATTTTTACCTGGAATTTCAAGTGGTCAAATCTTTTCTAGATTCATGTTGTTTCTCCCATTTTGGGCTCATGGTAGCCTCATCAAGGCTTGAGTCCTTATCTACTAAAGATAAAATTTATAAAACCTAACTAATTTCAAGTTCATTAGAATAATGAGTAAGTCGGGTGTCGATCTTAGGGACTCAGTGCAGCTGTTTACCAATTTAATCTAGTTTACTACGCTGAACTAAGAAGAAAAGAATGAATTTTGGTTTTTCTAATTAAACTACAAAAGCAATTAAATTGAATCAAATTTCTTATGAAAAAGCTAGTCCCTAGTTATGAATTCACCCTAGTTAATATGTGATAACTAGGTTCAATCAATTATCCATACTAGGGTTTCAATGGTCAAGCAATCTGCTCGGGTAGCATTGCATAGCTGGGTTCACACCAATCGTCCGGAACACGATCGAGAGAACAAGGTATATCCTATCTAGCAAACATAGATTCCTCTCTAGTAACCGTACCCTATTAAGCACAATTGACTAAATCCTAGCTATGCTATTCTAACCTAGGGTTTCATCACAACTAGAGAACTAACAAAATTAGCTACTCATTGTGCATGAAATTAAACATGAAGACAGGGTATTGAAGAATGAAATTGAAAGCATGACTTTTATTGAAATTCAGAATTGAAACAAAGCAGGAATTAAAATACAATTGAACTTGCAAGTTGAAAACAAACAAAGCAATGTAAATATACTCTAAATGTATCTAACGACATAAAAAAGAACTCGAGGGAACTCAATGGAGCCTCGGAGCACAAAAAGGGGACTTGCGAGAGCCAGGGACAAATTTAGAGAACCAAAAGGTCACCCCAATCAACTATTCAAAGTTTTATTTTATATCCCTTAGGGTTTACACATGATCAAAATCAAATCAGGAAACTTTTGCCCAAAATCTCAAGCAGTAGATTTCCAAACTTGATAACAGTCGACCTGGTCGCACCCTAAGTTTTCTTAGTCGTGCCTTGGTTGAACCATTTTGGAAAATCTTCAATTCATTCTTTGTTTAACTTTTGGCATTATTGACCAAGTCGCACGTCCAAGGTCTCTTGGTTGCACCCTGGTTGAGGCATTCTATGAATCTTCTTGTTAGTCAGCACTCTGGAGTCTTTTATCTTGAGCTGTTGCCCCTTGTGACTTCTTGGTTGCACCACACAGTCGATTAGGGGCATGTTGATGTAGTTGGATCAAGGCCATAGAGACCAAGTCGAGCACTTGGTCGAGCCTTGTGCTTCCAAGTTGCTTCATTGACTCGTTGCATTGCTTAACTCTTTGATTTAAGCTCTAATATCTTGAAACATGAAACACACCACGTGTAACTTCGAACAATGATAAGAAGGAATAATTACAAAGTGAATAAGAACATTGCATAGGTAAATGGGGGCCTAAAATAACATATTTTAGGAACACATCACAACTCCCAACTTACACTTTGTTAGTCCTCGAGCAAAGAAAAACTAAGAAAAACCTACAAAAGATAAACAAATTCCTAACTACCTCCTCTTTCATGGGAAACATGATTGCATTTACCATATGCAATAAGACTTTAAACCCCTAGGTGGCCCTAGTGGATGAGTTATAGTCTTGTGAGGGTTTCCAAGGCGATTAGTAGGTTCACCAAGGCTTGGGTCCTTAACTACCAAAGATAATATTTATATAACCTAACTAATCCTAAGTTCAATAGAAAGTGGGGGAAGTCAGGTGTCGATTCTCAAGGACTTAAAGCGCAGTTATCAAACCACTTCTAGATTAGTTTATTATAGTCTTGTGTAAGAGAAAAGTAAAAAGGAGAGATTTTGAAAATGTTTTTCTAATATCCTATTGAAAGCATGTAAATTCTAAGTTAACTCTGAAAGTTGAGGTGTAGTCCCAAGAAGGGGGGTGAATTGGGTTTATAGAAATCTTTTAAGTCTTTTTAACAAATTCATAATCTTTTGTATACTTAGAAAACTCACAAGAATTTTTTGATTTTAAATCAACCAAAATCCAAACACAAAATCAATCACAAACCAAATACCTTTAACCACAACAATCAATCAACCAATCACACAATACTTAGCCAATTTTAAGAGCTACAACACTCCCTTATTTAAGTGTTTGCAAAATCTCAGTTTATAGCCCTATATGAAAGAATATTTTGTGCGTTTCTTTTAATCAAGATTTCCGTAAACAATTAATTAATGTACTCCCTTTAAGGTTTCTGCAAAAGATTAACCAATATACTTCTTAAATTAAAAGGTCTTCTCAATCTCAATTTCAGCAACCTGCACTTAAACACAATTTATATATGCTGGAATTTAAAGAGTGAAGGTTAAGAGTGAGACCGAGATTTTTACAAGGTTCGACTTATCCCCAACCTATGTCCTCGCCTTAGGCAAGACCACCTAAGGATTCCACTAACACGTTCCTTTGTGAGCAAAACAAACCATTTACAAAGCCTCCTTTAGGATGGAGCCCCCTCTCTAAGCGATACCCCACGCTTGGTACAACGATCCAATGACCTGAACTATCAAAGAAACAAGCAATCAAGAGACAATTTATTTTGTAAAAGTGATGCTCTCAGATAAAGCTGGTTAGTACAATTGAAAGCACTAATATACTTCAAAACTAATATGAAAAGAAATTGAATGAAACTCAAGAATTAATTCACCGGAATACTTCTTTTGATGTGAATAAGTAAATCAGAGGTTTCAGCTCAGAGAAGATTGATCAGAGACTTAGATAATTTCAGTAATTTTCAGTACAAAGATGCAAGCAAGAGAGCTTTGAGGGAGCAAGAGCAATTTTGGCTCGAGAGCAGATTTTCAATGCTTGGTGTGGATTTCATTAGAGAAAAAATGTATTTATAGGCTAAAAAAGGTTTAATTCGTGTTACCCAAGTTACTTGGAGTGTTTCCCAAGTTTATAAGAAATTTAGGGCACAAGAAACATAAATTTAAATTTTAAAACTTTTAAAAAATATACCCATTAATAGTTTTCAGGCGCCTAAGGTCTCGGGTCAGTCGCCAGAGGTTCCTTAAAACTATGTAATTTTCAACTGAAAATAGGGTCAGGCGCCTGAGGTTACCAAGGTCAGTCGCTTGGTTCCTTAAAATAGTTTTAAGGTCAATTTTATCATAATCATGTTTGGTGGCTAGAATAAATTCGTATTTTCAAAAAATACATAATAATGAAAGCATGATGGCCTAGTATCAAGTGTTACAAATATACAGTGAAGACTACATATTTGTTTCTTAGAGCCTAATGATTTTGATGCTAAGCGACTCCCCCTAAGAGTATGCATTTTAGTCCAATTACTTTAAATATATATGCACAATCAACCCCAAGGGATTTAAAACTTCAACGCAAATGAATCAAGTGTAAGATAATTAGACTTTGCACACACAAAAAAATTGTTTCAATCATTTGGGCAAATGTCTATAGAAAATTTGGCAGCATGCCGACTGTAAACAAGACATTCCCCAAAATTTACCTGCACAAAAGCGATTCTCAAACAAGTAGTATCTCAAGAGTAAGGCATGCGAGAACCCATAATCTACCAGCAGGCAATTCTCATCAACTGCATCCGCCATATAGGAGGCATTCTATACTAATAATGCATTTCAGTACCATAGTCATTTACACTCAAAGGTTTACATAATCCTGAGTTTTACCAAATATATATGATCATAATCAAAATAGGTAACACATGATAGTATCTGCATATGGTGTGTGTGATCGTCATGATAAAAACAAAGGAAAAGTAAAAATTGTTTTATATAGGTACAGACCAGATGATATAGAATAACATAAAATGAATCAAGGCCACACAATCTGATCTCTAGGCTACTCTCTTGAATCTAGAACTCCCCTCCATCATCACCTCTATCGCCACCATCACCGGCATCGAAGTCAAAATCCATGGTCATCCGATCTCTCGTCCTGCATCTCCTGAATATGATTGTACAGCTTACTGAAGCTAACTGCCATGGACCTCTCTAGATCTGTGAATCGACTAGTAGTAGAGATGGATAACTGCCAGAACTCGTCACGAAGGGCGGTGGATAACGATGCCAGATCTCGTAGGTCTGACTAGACTGATTCTCGAAACTGTCCAAATGAGTCAGATAAACTGATGATGGCAGCCATTAGGTCCACATTTGATGGTTGCATAGGCTGTGGTGGCTCCTGTGGGGCCTCTCCATGTACTACTACACCCCTAGAAGGCAACCAAATGTTGCCGACTAACTCATACCCCATAAGTCTCAAGGTGACGCTAGAGAAAATATCAGCAAGTCGTCTTCTCTTCAGTGAAGCCACATTTGATCGTGTGACTCCTATGGATCTAAATAAATTGTTCAAGATGCCCCCATATGACATTATAATTCTGTGGCCAATCGTTTTGGCCATCATCCATCGGATTATCAAGCTGGGCAAATCTAACTTCTTTCGGAAAAATAAACACCACATAATAAAACAGTCCAGGAAAGACACGTGCACTCTAGAACCTGCCTTGGGTAGGACATTATAAGTGATCAAATGGTGCACAACTCTGGCCTCTAACGTAATCTACCTATACTGTGGGGGATGGTTTTGGCTGGTTGTGCCTGGATCAGATACAAATGTGGCAACCGTGAATTCCTGTTCATGAATCCAGGAATTTACCACATCAAGGCACTCAAAATCTCCACGGTCAATATCAAGAACATATGAAAGGTACTGTGCATCGAAACGTACATCGATCATCAATACTCGGGAGAAGTACCCATTTTCATCATTACCCAAATTTGCATAAAACAGCCTAACGTACATTGGGTAGTGACCCCCAGGCTGATAGGAAATAAATGTTTTCCAGTATTGATATTCAAACATGTCCATTATATTTGCAAAATACTGTTTCATAAACTCCAAGTCTAAGATCTTACCCAGTATTGCCTCCTTAGGATGAAACTCTCGTATGTATCTGACCTTGGATCGTTCTGATATGAAGTACTCATCCTCAGCGTCTGCTAAGTCGTGGGCTTCAATGTGCTCATTGTGGTGTGCCACGAATGTAGGATGAAGGATGTGAGGCACAAATCAAAGTTTGCTTGGTAATGTTAGGGAGAAAGGTGAAAGAGCTCTTAAAATTTTCGTGCAAATGAGCTTTGATCGAGGGAAATGTATATATATATATATATATATATCGCAGCTCGGTCGACTAGAAGCAGAAACGGTCAACCGAAGGTTCAGGTTCTTCATGCACCAACACTGTTCGGTCGACTAGGGTAAATTTGAACTAAGATGGACGGTCGACCGAGAGGGAGTACTGTAACTATGTTTGGTTGACCAAGGGAAAACCGATAAGTTTGTTCGACCATGGTGGATAGGTTCACTGAGGTTTGGTCAACCATAAGGTCAAAGTCAATAGGTTTTCGGTCGACCGGGAGTTTTTACTCATTCAATGCTCGGTCGACCGAGCATAGTGAATTTCCCTGATTTGGCTTCATTTTGATCCAAAGTTCTCCCTTAGGTTCAGATTTGATATGTTACATTATGAACATGATTTTTAGGGATTCTTGGTGAAGAAATATTACACAATTGAAGCACGTATCAAGATTTGACATATTGAACGTAGATTACTTCCCAGTTTTGCAATTACTTTGACTGTACTTCCCTTCGAGTCCTAACTATTTTGGCACCGAGCACTAAGGAGTATGTGACTTTTCTTGAACAATGCTCTTTGGTGTTTGGAGAGTATCCTTCAGAAATGATGAAATAGAGGAGCAAGAATACAAACCAAGGAATGGGTGAAACCTCGCCGAATGTGATCATGGTTTGGTAAAGATTTCCTATGGATGTGATAAATCAAAATTAAAGGATTTACAATCTAAACTAAAAGGGAATACTCCCCTAGTGGATGCCTATAATTTTGATTAGGAATGATATCCTATGACAAGCACTTATTGGATTAGGAATTTATAACAACTAGTGCTTACACCTAGAGTGATGACTTCTACTTGTTCAGGGCTATAAAGTTCAAAGATGGGTTTAGGATTATATGGTATATAGTGTGAGATGGATTACCTAAACCACAAACTTATGCAATGGACAACAGTTGCTTAACTTTTGTGATTTTCATGTTAGCATGGGTTAAGCATTTGGAATTAAGTACTAGGCATAGATGTCATGTCCATTTGGAAGCGGATAAAAAGTCTTAGTATTACAAGATGCCTTAGTGAGTGTGTATACTAAGAGTTTCATTTTAAGCATCAATCACTTCCCAATCCTACATTAATCACAACTCCTAAACCTAGGAACAAAGGAAAAAATTAACTAGAATACAGTTTCTATTTAGCGTTTTTCCTTAAGTCCTATGGGGATTCCTTTGCTGATTATCCATTTCATTTCCTTTTCTAAACCTCTGGCACTTCTAAGTAAACAATTAAACCATACGTGCCACACTGTTTTGCAAAATAAGTAGGTATTGAATATACATAAAGGATTGTGCTTATTTATTCAAATTTTCTTCAGTGAGGCTAGACTGTTGGTTTTATGTAAGCAACCTGAACCCTTTTTGAAAAGAATTTTCTTTTTAAGTCCGAAGGGGTTGTTTAGGTTATCTTTATCACTTGAGGATTTGAAAAAAATTTTAGAATAATTTTTAATTTTTCTTTCTAAGCAAATGATTTTCAAACCCTTCTCCATTTTTCTCCTTTCTAGTGTGGCCTGATATTCTTTCAAATCATTTAAGTGTTTTGCCACCTTTTCATTTTCATTTTTAAAAAATGTTTTCTTCTTTGATATCTCAACTAGAATTCTATGCATTTTAAATAAGGTCTTTTCTAGTTTTCCATATGAAGGCATCTCATCAAATGATTCATCATAAAATATATTATAGGAATCAACAAATGAATCATCACATGCAATATTAACAGAGCTATTATTATGTTCAATAGATAATTCAGCATGTGACACAACATAGTATTTAGCACAGAATCATTAATCGATTTATCATTAGATTCAGTACATGTTATATAGCAGCATTCACAACAGGAGTCATCGAAAGAGATAGAGTGAGACTCATATACCTCACCGACGGTAAATGCTACATGCTCATGATTTACCTCCTCCTGATGTTTTGAACTTAGAGCATCCGGAGGAGTTACAATCTCCTTCTCTTGAGATTCTCCATATTTCTTTTCTAGTTCATCCCCAATTTCTTTTGCAGTCTGACATGCCACAAACTCAACAAAAATATCAAAATCTAACGCAAGATATAACATGTCTATGGCATTAGAATTAATCATATTAAAGTCATTTTCATTTATCTGTGCACATCTTCCTTTAGAATTCACAAGCCAGACCCTCCAATCCATAGATTTCAAAAATATGGCCATTCTAATTTTTCACGTGGTGTAATTGACACCACAAAATAATGGAGGACTGGAAAGTGACTGTCCCTCACCGAATGGGGATACACCAAAGTGAGTCATCTCGATCTTTTAGCAAAAACATTTAAGTCAATGCTACGAGACTCTGATACCAATTGTTGGAATTGGTGTATTCCAAAGAAGGGGGTGAATTGGAAATTTAAACTTTTCTCCTAGGTTAAGTCAAAAGTCAATATGATTTGGTAACCTAGGGTCTTTCTACACAATTCCAAATGTGCCGATAAATAAAGTATGCGGAATTTAAATCATGCACATCATTCATACCATAGCATATACATGCGGTAAATATAAAGTGTGGAAAAGTAAATTGACACGATATTTTATCGGGGTTCGGCCAACTGTGCCTACATCCCCACCTTTAGCTTACAAGCTCGAGGATTCCATTAAAGGTTCACTTAAGGGTGGAGCGGCACCGATTCAAACTAGGTCAATTAGCACAGGGCTGACCTCAACCTTTATAAACGGATCAATTAACGGGGCTGACCTCAACCTACACGCCTTAACAGGATGGCGCACCTAACTTTCCTAACCGAGTCTAAGCCAATTCGGGACTATTTCAAAGGGCTAGTCTTCCTCTTCAGGCCTGTGCCTGGTACACAACAGTTTTGCTCAATAAATGAAACGGTACAGTGATTATGCTTTCAAGTAAAGTAGATCTGTACCCAAATACGCTCAATCACATACACCACAAATGATTTAATATATAAGCTCAGAGTGGTCTAATATTTCAAATCTCAAATTTATTTTCTATCAGTGTAATGAGTGCGTGAGAGTATCAACAAGCAATGTTTGTATCACAAGATATTCAATCAACAGATTCACACAAAGATATCAAGCTAGTTTCAAATGTATCGGCCTGAAGGAAATATCAATCACGTAAATAGTAGATGACGTATATGCTTGGTTTGCAAAAGATGTATAGTCTTTGTATTCAACAAATAGATATTGCAACAAAGATCTATAATACAAATACAAATATCTTTTCAAAGATATATCAATATAAATCACACAAGATATTTGAGTAGGTTTTGAAAACGTTTTGCAACCCAAAAACAAATACAAGCTTCCTAAGATATTGCAACACAAATGCAATACTCAGAAGCTTAGTCAAGTTTTTTTAGGATAGGCTTATAAACAAAGCCTCCTAAGAATACTCCGATTTAGCTCTCGTTAAAACCGAATCAGTCAAATACAAATGGGAGAGCAAACCTCTGAAGATAAACACTCAATCAATTTACAAAGAGTGTGAGCAATAGGAGAAGGTAAGTATGAGTGGTTTTAGTATGAAAATGAGTATTATAGGTTTTTGGATTTTCAAAAAATTTTCCTTAATCAAATCTTCTAATCTACTACAAATAATCCCAAATGATAGGGTATATACAGACACCCCATGAAATATAACCGTTGGGGACATAATCGAGATTATTAGAAAATATTAATTATGTTTTAAGTATTTTAACCCTGATAAAAATAAGTTAACCATGGTTAAAATGCAAGGCAACCCGAGATACATGGTTGACCAGCACCATTTCGGTCGACCGAAGTTCATATGGCTCGATCAACCGGCCTATTTTTGAACTTGGGACTTGGTCGACCGGAAGTGTATGTCCGAGGTGATTTTTTAGTTTTACCGAGGTTCAGTCAACCAGACTTACTTGAACTGAGTGATTCGGTCGACCAGATAGTTGGGACTTCTCCCGAGAACCCTCGGTCGACCAGAGCGTTGGAGTATATTTTTCTCTCGGTTGACCAGGAAGTCAAAATGTTGACTTTAGGAGGTTTCGGTCGACCAAGGCTAATTGAACTGTACAGTTCGGTCGAGCGGGCTGTGGTCAACAAGTTGACCCAAACCGGATTCGGTCAACCGGGGAAGAATGAACTGCATGGGCAGGTCGACCAAAAGTGCACACACTATGCATTTTGGTCCTGTTTTGATTCACAAACACCCTATTCAATGTGCCTAACATATATGAGTGCAAGGGTGAGTGTTCTAAGGTCTCTTTAGGTCCAATTTGAAGATATCGAAAGAATTCGGTGTCGGTCGACTAACCCCTAAGGTCTTTCTATGGTCATTTTCATCTTGAGCTTACGTATTTGACCATGCATGTGAGGTGTGTGATTATTACATACAAAAAGCCCTAATTACTATTACAAACCCTTTACATGAATGAAATATATTACAACATGAGAAATAAGGTCTTCAAGCTTCACTTGCTTTGTGTCCATCTTGATCTTGACAATTTTAGTTCCTACACAAAGCCTCAAACACCCATTAGACATAATGAGTATTTGTCATAATCAAAACCGGGCGTGACCTATAAGGTCAATACGCATTGCAAAGTGAAGAGTGATTAATATTCATTCTTGTGGGCTTGGTTATTATATTTGTCTAAAGTGTTCACTCTCTCATTCATTGATTTTAAATATATATTTTTTAAGAGTGTGCTTTAAGTATTTCCCATATTAATTCATTGGTAAATATTGTTGGGAAATCACTTCTTAGTTTGGGAGTCTTTTTGTATCGTCATTGCAAGACTCAAAAGCCTACTTTGTACTTATTGCTAAATATCTTTTGTCAAGCAAAAATCTAATATCTCTTACACTTTCTTTATAAATATTTTGAGATATTATTTGGGCATTTGATCTTTGAAGAGCTCTTAATATAAAATATTTTTTAACTCAAAGATCATTATCTATCACATATCTCTTTAGAGAGATATATTCACATAGACTCTATTGAGCATAAATTCTTATCATACAAGAGTGCATTTGTGCTTATTGGTGTATATCACTAGCTTGTTATAGAAGCACTCTCTTTGTACACAAAATATTTGTTATCTTTGTTGTATGTCGAACAAGGATTGCATTGGCTTGTAACATGCATCGGATTGACTTAGACCCAATTAAGAAAGTCTTGGATTGGTTTAAACCCAGGTAGGAGAACTAGGAACACCGTACTGTAAGGTGTATTGGTTGGGGTCAACCTTGTAATGTGACCTGGGGTATTCCTTGTCCAGTAAGGAGAGGAGGTTGTAATCGGTGTCACTCCACCCATAAGATAACACTTATTGGAATCCTCTTACTTGTGAGCTTGAGGTGGAAACGTAGGCAGTATTGGCCGAACCCTGATAATATATCATGTGTCGTTCTCTCTTTCCCTTATCTATTTAATTTCCGCATTTAAATTCCTGCATAGGTGTACTTATATTTAAATTAATTATGAATGTACGCATGTTTTAAATATTGTGAATGATTGGGAAATACTGAACCTACTATATCCATTTTATGTATCAGCTCAGTTTTATATTGTTGGGTAATTGGTTTTTTTTTTTTTTTAGACAGTCTCTAGGTTGCGATTTACTGATTGTGGATTTGAACTTTTTTTTTTTTTTAAAGAAGGGCATCACCTCCATTTATTTATTGATAAACCCTCACTTTTGGCGAAGGAATATCGTGGTTACAAGACAAGCAATGGGAGATTATAAGGACAAAACTTTAAAGGCCTCCCAAAAAACAGTACCAACATCCAGCCAAAAAGAGGGTTATAAGTCCAAACAAAAAAAAAACAAAACAAGGACCTACAAAACAAACCTCACGCAACAAAATAAACAAAAGATAAACAATATAAAGCATAAACCAATACCAACCGAAAATCAGCTAGACATACCTTATATAAGTTGTACCCATCTTCTCCAATTAATATAAACCATTGATAACTCTAAGGAGTTGACTACTATTTGTAAACAAATTATTCCTCCCCATAACATCTTGTCGAGTTAAGGCATCTGCCATTAGCCGCCAAGCAATGAAAGGTAGGATAGTTATCTTGAATAATGGGTAATTGGATGATTGTCTTTATTGTGAGATACTAAGTGTATTTAGTATCGGATCATAGTGAAAATACTCAATTTGTTTGAGGAGTGGACATTGATTTGGTGACCAAACAACTATAAATCTTGTGTCTTTCTCCCTCCCTAATGTGGTTTGATTGCTAACTATGGTTACAACTACTTGACATCTTTAATGGGCTCAAATCATGCTTATTCTATTTACTGTGCTAAAACTCTAATTTGATCTAACTTGTTAACAAGCATTGGTTGATATTAATGTAATCATTATTTTTGCAAATCAATAACAATAATTGAATCAGTTTGAAGTTTTTAAAACCACCCAATTCACCCCCTTGGGTGCCTAAGTAGACCAACACTAACGATCTTAAGCTTAATTAAATCTTAAGTTACGTTTGGTTCATAGAAAGCTTACTCTTTGAAATATAATGAAATATGATGAAGATATAATAAAAATTCTATAGAGAATAATAGTTAGGGAAAGAACAAGTCGCTCGTACAAAAGCTTGTGTCATTCCGTCCATCATGAAATAGGACAAGAATAGATATCCTATAGTAAAATTTAGTAAAAATCATTTCTTATCTATTCTATATGTTATGGATTAATAAAAGTATTTGCATTGTTCTACGATGACAATATGTCCTTTTTATAAATAATTAAATTCTTATATTATAATTACTTTGTTCTTAAAACTAGATATTTTGTAAATCAAACATAATATTTGAAAAAAGGTGGGGACATGAGAGGGATAATGGAATGATGAACGACCCCATTATGCATCTCTCTCTCTCTCTCTCTCTCTCTCTATCACACACACACACACACACAACAAAGCATTCAAATTTTTATTCATTGATAAATAGATGAAAAAGCAATCCAATTATAATGTTCTTTTACAAACTTTTATTACATCAAGCAATGCACAAAAAATTTTAAAAAATAAAAATTAATGGTGAAGCATTCAAACTCCTCTCAGAATGTTTTGCTAATCACTGTACTATCTTAATTTCATAATGAATTGTGAATTGTTTTTTCTGCTGTGCACACAAAAATTCTTAGTGTTTGTTTGTGTATTTATCCTCAATTGCTGTACAATCTGAGTGAGCTTTCTAACATGTTAAGGTTGCTTCCAGGAATTTCTTTAACCCTGGATCCGTTCTTGTATATTTTGAAGGCTGGAATAGAGCCCACTCCCTCTGATTTTGCTATGTAAGGATGGTCCTCAACTTCCACCTGAATTTACAGCAAAAACAAACACTTGTTACAGTGAATACTAAAATTGAGACTTGTATATGAAATTTTTTCATAATAGATTCTGTAACACAACATCTTTATGGCTTTTTCTGTCTCTCCCCTGCTTTTTCTTTTTCAATTTTTGGTTGCCCCATCCATGACTCTGATGACAGACTAAATAAAGCTTTATGCATTCAAAGTAGTATTAATTTTGCTATTAATAATCAAAACTGAGCTAAGCACCACTTTTTTCTTTTCTTTTCTTTTCTTTTCTTTTCTTTTCTTTTTTGGCAATAAATTTGTCTTGTTTTTTTTTCATTATCAAGGTGTCGGAGCTAGCCTCTTCATATAACCCACTCTGTAGCTGCCCCCCTTGCCCTCCTCAATTCCTGCCTCCAGCTGCTAGTGGATGGGATTTGAACCCCTAACTCACGATAAACATTATACATGATTGACTATATAATTTGACAGAAGAATAACAAAGTTTATTGTCGAGTTTTAGTTGTTCAGGAGCTGAAAGGATTAATATTTCATGCCTATGAAAAGACGAACCTTAAGGAAGTTGAGAGTAGGGAATTTCTTGCACACTTGCTCCATAAGCTGCACCACTTGCTTGTGACATGTTTTCTTGCAGAAAAGCACCACTGACATCCCTGTTATTTTGCACAAAAGGACAATTCTTCTAATTAGTTCTCATTAATTCGCCTCCAACAGAAACAAGGAGCAAAAGTAGTTCACTTGCAATCTCTAATAAGCATTTTCTGCGAGCAAACACTAGTTACCAGGAGAGGTTATGAAGTATCTGAAACGCTCGTTGCTAGAGATACAGACCAGATTTGAACCAAACTTCATGTCCTTCACATCTTCCCCTCTTTGCATCTTGAGCTGGACTTGGGCCTCGAACAAGGCCCGGCCCACTTCCTCATCACCTGGACTCTCTCTCATCAACATCTCATAATCTTGTATTGAAGCTTCCCACCTTTGCAACTGACAAAAACACAACAACAAGGCCCATTTATTCATTAGAATCAAGCACGAAATTTCTAACACCAAGCCAGAGCCATAGTCCAGGCAGTCACCTTCGCATTGCAGTTTGCCCTTCTTAGCCTGGCCTTGCCATAAGAAGGCCTCACAGCAAGAGCCACCGAGCAATCCTCAATGCCTTTCTCGAACTGGCTGAGCTTGCATCGACAAGCTGCCCGATTGCATAACAAAACTGAGTTGTAGGGATCGTGTTCTAGCCCTTCACTGTATGCAACACATGCCTCAAAGAATTTTGATGCCTTGAAAAGCTGATTACCCATCAATCGGGCTGATGCCACAGCTCGAACCGTTCTCAACACTGTGCTCACCTCATCGCTGCTTGAATCAAGTTGAATTGCACATTGAGCCATGGACACAGCATCCTCAAATCTAACACCATGCACAATATTACCATAGTTAATAAGAGTGGCAAATCATTGTCTCATGCTTTATCTCTTCTTCTTCTTTTTTTCGTTGTATATCACACATCATATAAGGTTTTTATTTTTTGTCACTAACCTGCCAATTGCCATCTCAACCTGCGCCTGAATTATTAACAGATAGGCAGTGGCAGTAAGGCCAAACAACTGCATACAGGAATCAATATCAAAATCATGTCCCCTTGGAAAGGCAGAATAGGCCTCTTGATGCCTGTGAAGCTTTAACAAGGCCTCGGCTTGCATTGCAAAGACCTTTGTTTGTGAAAAAGGCAACAATAGACACAGTTAGTACAGCAGGACAAGATTGACCTTGGAAAAAATAGCGAGTAGAAACAGCTTTTCAATGAGAAAAAATCACTCTATTGCACAGAATTTTGTGCTTTGAACAACTTTTAAATGACCCAAAATCACTTTTGGAATCTAAAGATTGCATGTAAATTTTGATTTTGAAAGTGACACAGCATCATTTGACAACTATTGCAAAATATATCAGTGGTACTATATAAAAGAAACAGACCAGTGGGGAAGAATCGGCGCCAGAGGTTATTGCGCACTGGGTTTCCTTAATCAGAGTGTTCCATTCTCTGAGTTTCCGAGCTTGGTTGCACCTGCTGAGGTGAGTCTTGAGAGCCTGAGCGTGGGCAATATCCTTGATCCCGGCCTTGGGCTCTGAGAGCTTGTAGTGATGTAGTGCTCTCTCTGCTTCTCCCAGTCTATATGATACAATTTACATAGTTACAAAAAACAGAATTTATTAACTTGGAAATGGGAATCGTAAGAACAATAGATCAGTCATAGGTTTCCAATTCCATTCTTTTGTTTTTTTTTTTTTGTTTATAGTGTTTGCTATTTTGATCCATCGAACATCTACCTGAGATATAGTGTTGCCAAACGATGATGAGCCCTGTGATAAGAAGGCTCGATCTGAATTGCTTCTCTGCACTCCAAAACTGCCCCCACAAGACGTCCCAAACCTGTCAAAGCAGCGCTCTTGTTGCTTCGATATGATGCATTATTTGAATCAAGAGCAATTGCTCGATCATATAGAGCTAGTGCCTCTTCGAACCTGCCCTGCTTGTACTTCTCGTTTCCCATGGACTTCAACACCTCAGGATCCAGTCTGTTCATTAAACCCCGAAACTCGTTTCCACATTTTTGGTTTCCCTCCCTGGGCTTCCTCACAATATTACCCAAAACAGAATCACTTGTATGCTTACCATTACCGCTAGGGAAATTGCTAGATGATAAATCACCATTTCCCTGCTTTCTTAAGTTACCCATTTGGCCTAAAAGCACTACATTGCCGGAAGGAGCTCGAACCGTAGTTCTGCTTCCATTAGAACCTAGCTGGGAATCGGTGAGCATCCTAGTCGAGTCGCCAGAGAAGACTGCTGGCTCCTTATGCAGCCGCCGTCCATGGGCAGAATCCAGGGCCTGCAACAGTTTTAAACTGTTGGAGGATGAGGTGGAGCTTCTGGTGGCATCTGAAGTTCTTGAAGCTTGTTTTTGAACAAGGGAAGCTGAAAGCCTTGGAGAAACCAGTGCAGGTTTTGTGATGTGTTTCTCTTCTTGCTTTGGCGTAAGAGGTTCAGCCATATGGGAATTATGGTGAACCTTCGAGGGGATGTTTTTTTTGCCGTCTGTGGGCAGAGAACGAACAGAGGTTTTCCTTGGCCAGAAGAATCCTCCCATTAAACCACAACCCAATTCACTCTCCACAGTAGTCATTTCCGTGATTAATTCTGTATGGCTTTCTGAGTTCCTTGCACCTCTTGAAGATAATACTTGTATATAAAAGGGAGAATGGATCGGTTTTAGACCTCCAGGTTTCAAAGCAAAGGGAGAAATTCAAACTGTTTGAAACTAGTCAAGTTGAAAATTACATTTGGCAGGGAGATTTCCAATTCAGTGAGCAGAAGTCAAAGAAAAACAAAAACTTCACGGGGCAAACCAAAAACATGTATCAAATAAGATACAAAAACAGAGAGAAAATGATGCAGAGAAAGCTTGAACATGAAGGGTTTGGCGCAACTGGGCTACACCGGGAGGGTGTGTTTATATAATCTCACAGCCTCCTGAAGTGGCTTCCAAGAAACCACCTTTATCTCTTTTTGGAGTCGCGGGTGATCAAGACAAAACAAAACAAAACAATATCGATTATAATTTAGATGTAGCCGTGAAAATTATTTTAAATTGCTATTAAGCACGCGTATTTGTATATTTTACATTCGTTGTTCTAAATAATTATCCAAACAATGATTTTATGATTCTCTTGTCCAGTGATGAGTTTCGGTGAAAGCACCTTCACAAGATAAATTATTGAATACACCAGCTTTTCTATGTGGCCCTTTACAGTATTTAGTCTATATTTATTAATCTTTGGAGATTGTAATTGGGATCTTAAATTTCGATTAGCACGAATTTAAATAAAATTGTAATGTAAAATTATAATAAATATGTGTAAATTCACCTAAATATAACTTTAAAATTTAAAATCAATACTCATGGTTAAATTTTTCTTATTTTTTTGAAGGAACTGTAATTTTGCCTTAATAGTTAGGAGTTGTATTCCTCTAGGGCATCTTTTTAGGATCGGAGGATACGTTTATTCGAGGGAATTGGAAAATAAGTTTAGGGATTATTATCAAGGAAGTAATGTTTTGCAGAACATATCGATGGAATTTGTTGTTTTGGGGATTGGGACCCATGTCAGCACTTTAATTGTGCAGAGATATTATAATATATATATATATATATATATATATATATATATATATATTCTTCTTCATTTTACTCTTTTCTTCTTCCCTCTCTCCTCTCAAGTTCGTTGTCGTTTTGTTTTTTTATTCATAATTATTAGCAGGAATATTGAATGTAATGTGTTAGTAGCTTGCTCTTTATCTCTCAATCCACCTTGTTGTATTTAAGGCCGCAGTAAGATTATTTGAAAGGACACAATTCGAACCTTTTTATTATCTTTTTTGTTGGTCTAATAAGATTTAATATCATTTTGATGATAACGAATCAAGCTTACTTATCTCTGTCGCTTCACCTTAGCACTCCGCCGCAAATGTTGCAGTGGCAGTGGTACTTGACGGAGAGCAGCAGAGGCTTCTGGGCTGAGGTAATCTAAGACGGTGACAACAACAAAGTGGTGACGGCAAACCTGCGTCGGTGACATATGGTGATGGAAGACGTAGGTCTACCACAGGTTTGGTTTTTTATTATTGTTTATTTGTTATTTTGTTTTTTTGGTATTCATTATGGAATAACTATTAGACATGACCACGCCGTCTACGGTAGCTGTTACCGGAGGGTTGAGGGGAGATGTTGACGCTAGTTTACGGGTTAAGGGGAGTGGTTCGGGGGATAATAAGGTTGAAAAGGGGGAAGGTTTCATTAGGGGAAAATCGTTTGCGGAAACTTGGAAGAGGCCAATCCCATCTTCAAAATTTAAAATACCATTGAAGAAACCGAAATTAATTAATGGAGAATTAGGTTTTGTTTTCTCGGATGTGAAGATGGAAAAGGCTGCTGAGGATCTAAAGTTTGCGTTGGTTCTTAAATTTCTTTCTGCAAGGCCGTCTATTGATGTCCTTCGGAGGCATATTATCCAATCATAGGGTCTCTCTGAAATCCCAATGATAAGTTTTATGGACAACTAACATGTTCTGTTGAATTTGGTAAACGAAAAGGATTACATTCATGCATGCGCACGAGAAGGAAGATGGGTGGCAGGGTGCCAATTTCGGCTTTTTAACTGGTCTGTGAATTTTGATGTAAACAAGGAGCCATCAATTGCACCTCAGTGGATTTTCCTACCAAGTTTGCCTTTACATTTATATATAATAGACTGTTTGCAAAGTTTGGCCACTAGGTTTGGTAGATTCCTGGGGACAGATAATGCCACATTATATTGAACATGAGTCACTGGTGCGAGATTATGTGTTGAAGTGGATTTGCAGAAAGATCCTGTGGAGGGGGTTTTCCGTTGGTGGTAGGACAAAAGAAGAATTGGCAAAGGGTAATATATGAGAAAAGAGGTTTCCATTGTAATAAATGTTGTAGACAAGGTCACACTGAAGTAGTATGCCGATTTGGAGTTAAGCCTAAGGATAAAAGAAAGGTAGGTATGAGGAAGGAGGGAGATGAGAGGGTTTGGAAAGAAGTGGATAGAAAAGAGAATATGATAGTTGAAGTGGAAGGCCCTGTTTTGAAGACTCAGGTTCAGAGGATGGAGGAGAAGAAGGATGGAAACGTGAGTGGGCTGTTGAAGAGATTGAGAAAAATAAAGAAATTGTGAATAAGGTTAATAATGTAGGCACTCAAAAAGTGGATGAAGTTATTTTGGTAGAGAAAAAGAGTGGAGAGAAATTCAATCTTTGTCAAGACCAAAAGTCAGAGGTAGTAGGGGTGCAGGTAGAACTGGAAGGTTGCTCTAGGTCTGCCCAGGAAATCGGAGTTGTTGATGAAGGAGAGAGGGGAAAAGTTGAAAAGGACAAGGATGGGGAGGTGATTTTGGTGGAGGAGGTGGATGAGAGAGAGAGTGATGTGGAGGGTGTAGGGTGTAGGGAGAATTATGATGTGTTGTCAGAGGGAGATGTGGAGGTTTGCATCGATACTCAAAAAGAATATCATTCTGATCTAGGTAATGTGACAATGGGTGAGTTGGAAGGAAGATATAAAGATGATGGTCAAGTGAGAAAGTCTAAGAGGGTTAAGGCAGTGCCTTAAAAGTTGAACTTATGATGGAAAAAATTATATTTTGGAATTTAAGAGGGTTGGGCACGTCGAAGAGAAGATTGAAACAAATTGTGAAAGATCAGAAAGTTTCGATTTTGGCAGTTTCGGAACCTTTTCAAGATATAGAAAAGATAAGAAGGTGGGCGGTGTATTTGCAATTTACTAAATTTTGCTCTAATATAGAGAAAGGTGGGAAGATTTGGCTATTTTGGAAAGAGGATGTTCAAGTGGATTGAGTGGATGCCTCTAATCAATGTGTGACAATTTTTCTAACAGAGGATAGAGGCCCCTTGCTTCTTACTTTTGTATATGCCAAATGTTATCATATTGAGAGAAGAGAGTTATGGGATCAGCTTCAGGGGCTTTCGAGTTTTGATGTGGCTTGGGTTGTTATGGGGGATTTTAATGTAATTCAGTCAAATAAGGAAAATGTTGGAGGTAGACCTCGCTTGGGTTCGTCTATGGCTGAATTCAATGGTTGTACTAATAGATGTGGTTTATTGGACCTCAAATTCGAACGAAGTCAATTTTCATGGTGTAACAGCCAACAAGGTTTGATGAGAAGCTGGGCGAAACTGGATAGGGTGCTGATTAATAATGTTTTTTCTATAAAATATGGTGAAACTAAGACATCTTTGTTGAAAAGAAATACTTCAAATCATTCTCCTATCATTTTACAGCTGTGTGCGAATATGGAGAGGTATGGGCCAACGCCTTTTAGGTTCCAAAACATGTGGACGTTGCATGGGGATTTTTCAAAAATGGTTGAATCATCTTGGAAAGAACACATTGTGGCAAAATAAGGCTTGTGTAAATTGGCGGGTAAATTGAAAAGGTTAAAACAAAGACTTAGGGTGTGGAACAAATATACATTTGGGCGTGTTGGTGGTTTTATTCAAGAATTGGAGGAAAGGGTGGAAAAATATGATAATTTACTATAGACAGAGTACTTAAAATCAGTTGAAGAAGAATTCCTTGTTTCTAAGGCTGAATTGGAGGTTTGGTATAAAAGGGAAGAGGCTAGGTTGGCTCAGCAAGCAAAATTGAAATGGTTGATTGATGGTGATCAGAATTCAAAGTTTTTTCATGCTGTGATTACGCAAAAAGGGCGTAACTCTTGTGTTAGTTCAATGGTGCTCCCTGATGGTTCGATGTTGGAAAATATGCAGATGGTCTACGATGAAGCTGTAAATTATTTTAAGCAATTCTTGAGGCAAAATAGTTATGTGCAAAGGTCAAATCTAGACGATCTTATCCATCCGGTGGTTTCTGAGGAGGCTATAGGTCGGTTGAGGGAAGGACCGACTGAGGAGGAGGTTTATGAAGTTATTTCTTCTATTTTCGTGAATAGTAGCCCGGGACCGGACGGGTTTGGGTCTTCTTTCTATAGTACCTGTTGGAGGATTATTAAAAATGATATATTGGATGCGATAAGAGAATTCTTCAGAGGTGATATGTTGCCTCGGTTTTTTTTGTTCCTCCTACATAGTGCTTATTCCTAAAGTTAAGGATCCTTAATCGTTTGACAAATTTCGCCCGATAAGCCTTTGTAATGTAATCTATAAAATTTTCTCCAAAATCCTTGTTGGTAAGCTTTCGTTAGTGATGGGTGATTTAATATCTTTACAACAAGGTGCGTTTGTGAAAGGGAGGAGTATTTTTGAAAATATAACGCTTGCTCAAGAGATGACAAAATTATTATATAGGCGGGTGAGAGGTGGTAATATAATGCTAAAACTTGATATGAGCAAAGCGTATGATCGAGTAGAGTGGTAGGTGGTAGACCAGATTTCCCATGCTCTTTGTTTTCTAGACTGGTTTTGTAAGTTGATTTAGAATTGTATTTCTACTCCTTGGTTTTCAGTCATGATGCATGGCACGTATAGAGGTTTCTTCAAGTCAAAAGGGGCTTGAGGCAAAGGGATCTGTTGTCGCCGTATATTTTCATCATCATGGAAGAAGTTTTTTCTAAATTAGTTCAAAAAAGGATGTCTGAGAAGAGGATTTCACCGTTTGCACATCTATGTGGTGCACCTATTATATCACATTTAATGTACGTGGATGATGTTGTTATATTTGCTAATGCTGGAAAAAAATTTGTTAAACAGATAATGGAGGTGATCAAAGAGTATGAAAGTTGGACTGGCCAAAGGGTGAATAAAGATAAATTAGCAATTTTTTTCTCAAAGAAGTTGGGTGTTCTGAGGAAAGGAGAAATTATTCAAGAAACTGGTTTTAGTGAGGGTAAATTTCCTTTTATGTATTTGGATGTGCCAATTGTGGATGGTAAATTAAAGGGCTGTTATTTTGACCCTTTAATTCAAAAAATAAGTAAGAGAGTTGAGGGCTGGAAAAGTAGACTGTTGTCTCAAGGAGGTCGTCTTGTTTTGTTGAGACATGTGTTTTCGAGTATGTCATTGCATTTGTTAGCTGTTCTAAATGTCCCAAAACTGGTATTAAAAAAATACAAGGTATGTTTGCTTCTTTTTTCTGGGGTTTTAAGGATGAAAAAGAAAAAATGAAATGGAGGGCTTGGAAGAAATTGTGTGTTCTTGTAGAGGAGGGGGGTATAGGAGTTAGGGATATTTCGGAAATGCAACGGTCTTTGTTCATGAAGTTTGGTTGGCATTTGTAAACTCAAAATTCTTTATGGGCTAGATTTTTTAGAGCTAAATATGTGAAGGGAGGACACATTGCTCTTTGCAGACCTCATGGATCAGATTCTTCCTTTTGGAAGAAAGTTCTGCAGGGTATGCCTGAACTTTTAAGTAATTCTAAGTGGAAGGTTAGAAAAGGAGATATAAATTTGTGGTATGATAAGTTTCTAGATTCAGGACCTTTAGTTGCAGAGTATCCAAATGGTGCACATTCTCATATCAAATTAAAAGACTTGGTTATCAATAATGCGTGGGATGTGGAAAATTTGCAGAGAATTCTGGGGTTTAATAAAATGGAAGAAGTGATGGAAAAGGTGGGAAATCTAAGAAATTCTTCGGATATACTGCTTTGGCTCCTAGAAAAGGATGGTTGTTTTAATACAAAGTCTGCTTGGGATGTTATTAGAGTTAGAGCTCCAAAGTTTGAGTGGGCAAAATGGGTTTGGAATAAATGGTTACTGAAGAAAATTGCTATCTGCATGTGGAAGGCCGCTTTGGGGTGTTTAAGTGTTGATGAAAAGGTGAGAAGGGTGGGGGTTTTGATGGCTTCGACATGTAATTGTTATGAGATGAGGCAGCTAGAAGATATAGAGCATGTGTTAAATAGGGGAGACTTTGCTACTGAGGTTTGGAGGAAGGTTTCGGTGGAGGTTGGTGTTCCTTTCCTTAGACAACAAAATTGGAAAGAAAGAGTCTAGATGTGGTTTAATAGGGCTTCCAGATTTTCTCAATTGGGATCATTGATGGGTTTGATTCCTTGTTTAGTAGTTTGGAGGCTATGGAGAAGGAGATGTTTAGCTAGAATAGAGGGGAAGTTGGAGAATAGTTTAGATGTGTGGCTGTCCATTAAGTATTGGGTAGGGGTTTTGAGCAAGAACATGACAGGATTGACTCAATTAAAGGATGCTGATTTTTGGATATTGCAGAATCTGGAAGTGCAAACTTTGAATAAAAGAAGTAAAACTATGCTTTGTGTGAGATGGCTAAAACCGGGGCAAGGGAGGTTGAAACTCAATTTGGACAGAAGCAGTTTAGGGAACCCAGGGCCAGCGAGTGGTGGTGGCATCCTTAGAGACCATACAGGTACTTTTGTGTTTGGTTTTTTAAAATATTTTGGTTATTGTTCAAATAATGACGCTGAATTGAGAGCTGTATTAGAGGGAATAAAGATTTGCAAACATTTGGGCCATACTAGTATTGATATTGAATGTGATTCGAAGATTATTGTAAATTGGATAGGAACAAGGAGGTGCTCCTTGTGGTATTTATGGGATTTTTGGGAGCAGCTGATTGGTTTATTGGAGGGAGTAGACTTTTCGATTAAACATTGGTATAAAGAAGGAAATAAAGTGGCAGATGCCTTGGCTTGTCAAGGTGCTAGGGGGAGGAAGATGTTGTTTACAAATAGTAGTCATCTCCATAGAGTTATCAAGGGGTTATATAAATTAAAGAAGATGGGTACGGCTTATTTGAGGTATGTTTAGCTGATTTCCTATTGGTTTTGGTTTATGCTTTATGTTATTTATCTTTTGTTTGTTTTGTTGCATAATCTTTGGCTTGTAGGTCCTTGTTTTGTAATCTTTTTTTTGGCTGGATGTTGATGTTATTTTTGGGAGGCCTTTAAAGGTTTGGTTTTTGTCCCTCCCTTTAAATATCTTGTAACCACGGTATTTCTCCGCCAAAAGTGAAGGTTTATCAATAAATAAATGGAGGTCCCGCCCTTCTTAAAAAAAAATAAAAATGAATCAAGCTTACTTAAAATGTCTATGCAAGTTTAAGTTTTAGGACTTAAGTGATCTTATGATTTCAAGAGGACATACTTGAAGAATATGAATGGAAAATTACACTTAAGGCAATAAGACATGATAAACATGAAGGTTCAAGTCATGTGACACATGAAACTCGTTGAAGCAGTGCATAAAGCTTAGAAGACATATACACTAAGATAGGAAAATCATATGAAAGTCTCATATAAGTACTTCAAAAACTCAATAATGATTGATTGAAACTCCTAGGAAATGTCATTGGACTTAGATACTTGATTTTATTCATGGAAAATATTTTCTCAAAGTTTAAAATGAGTTTTCACATATGTGAATTAAGTTCGGAACCAAAAATCATTGAAAAACAAGTTTGGGGAAAGGACGGGCGACTGATGATAAATCAATAGGCGACTGTGGTGCTTCTGTGTTCCAAATATTCAAATAGAAAAGGCACAGGCCACTGACTTATCGGACACAGTCGACTAACCTCATTCTGACTTTTAGAATTTGTTGACTTTAAAGGAGCACAGGCGACTGACCCTTCGGGGACAAGCGATTGATGCAAGTGTTTAGACGTTAAATAGTGTTGATCTTATTTCCAAATCTTGCATGAATGGTTTCCAAATTAAGAGAAAATTCAAGGGAAATTTTTTGAAACCCTAGTGCTCTATTTAAACATATTATTCTCGCACATTAGGGTAATGAACATGAATTGAAAAGCAACAGCACGCACAACTCTTTTGTATTCTCTTTGTTGAATGGCTACTTCTGTTCTTGATTCTTTCACTTAGAAATGAATGATTTGATCCTCAAAACTCACATATTTCAATCAGTTCTGGTGATATACTTCGAGCTTCAACTTTCATATTGTTTTTGAAGTATTATTTTTGAATCTAACATGTACTAAACTGCTCGATTAAGGAGTCTTTTCTTGTATAGGCAAGTATTTATTGTTTCTTGTATTTTTGATGGTTCGGGGGATTGAATCATTGCCTAGCGAAAGGGGATTCTCGTTAAAGAGGCGAACTCCACCTTTAAGGGAGAAAGGGTGTAACTTCACCTAGTAACAAAGTTGGTAAAGGAAATCCTTGCAGCGTGTTGCTGGAGGCAAGGACATGGGCTGCGGCCGAACCTTGTAAAGACAACTGTGTTCAACTTCCTATTCCCTACTCTTTTTATTTTCTACAAGTTATAAACTGCATACATGATTTTATTTTTATAAGAACTTTCTAAATATTATCTCGTGTTCAATATTAAATCTTGTTGAATATTTGAGGTTGAGCTAAATATTTGAGAATTTGTTGAAAAGAGGAATCTTAATAAACATAGTGAACTTGTTGAACATATTTTGTTTGAGATGAAATATATATCAGTTGTATGAGCGAAGCATTGATTTGACTATTAAGAAATGTTTACAACTTTGAGTTGGAAAAAATATAGTCTAAGGATTTACTTGTTTGTACACATATTTTTTGAATAAAGTATATGTGCTGAAGCTAAACAAACATTTTACAAAATCTATTTTGAAAGAAAATACAAGTGCTGAAAGTTAGATCTTAATATTGATTTTTATTAAGGCATAAATCAATCACTGAATTTATTCTTGAGTACATTATTGTGAATCTTCTTGAATTAAGCTGAAAGTTATAATATGAACAAGTGCTCAACTGAATGTGTTATCTCATATTGTAAATTCGGTTTGTATATCCATATTCATATCTAAAGGCTTGTAATTAACATAGTTCTGATTGCCGTATATCTACATATATACATATATATATATATATATATATATATATATTGGAAGGTTGAATAGTTAAGGGTTGAAGTAATTAAAATTCCGCGAATAATTTTAAATAACACAATTCACCCCTCTCTTGGGAATACATCATAATTTCAATTGGTATAAGAGCGTAGGTTGTAGTATATTCTAACAAGTAGCAACATAAAGATCCCTATGCCAAAGTTAGGAATATCCCCATTTAGCGAAGGCCAATCTTCATCTAGACCTCCCATCTTCTGCGATGAAAACTACATCTTATGGAAGCAACGAATGAGAATATTTTTTCTAATCATGGATGACAAAGTATGGAAAGTAGTGACTTGATTCCCACAAAATCTATAGACAACAAAGAAGTCCCTAAAGAAGAAAAAGAATGGAATGATATAGACATGAAACAAATTCAAATTAACTCTAGTGCAATGAATGCGTTATATCGTGCCTTAGATGCAAATGAATTCAACAGAGTTATGAGTTGTAAATCAGCAAAAGAAATTTGGGACAAGTTAGAGGTTGCCTATGAGGGAACAATAGATGTTAGGGACAGTAGGATTGACATGCTCATCAACGAGTATGAGGCCTTTAAGATGAACCCTGAAGAATCCACCACCAGCATGCACACTAGGTTCACCCATATAATTAATTCCCTTAAAGCACTAGGAAAGAGCTATTCTACCTATGAGATGATTAGGAAAGTTCTTAGAGGACTTCCTATCATGCCCCGAACCTGAAAATGGGCCCCTAGGTGTGATTTAGTAACCTAACCTATCCCTATATCATACAATCGTTCATAATACTATACAATGTAAGGGTCCGATCCTGTAGGGTTCATGTATACCCTATGCACCATCACATACACAACATATGCAGCAAAATTATACAACCTCTTACATTCATTTTATACCATCATACCATACCAGAGACTATAGAAAACCATAGTTCAATTCCCAAAATACATAACATACCCCAGGTGTCTACATAACCCCAAAATGGCAGCCCGACCAAAGATCAGTACTTACACAAGTACTTCTACAATGCTAACCAACAACCACACTTCTGAAATGCTAGAACGCTAGTGTCGGCTACTCGAAGGACTTGAAAAATTTGTACGATAAGGGTGAGACACCTTTCAGTAAGGAAGAAACAGGTTATATCAGTGTGTGGGCACATGAGTGTTATTTCAACAGCAAAACATGATACTTCACAATTCCATTATTTTCACAACATAGTTCTAGTATAGTTCACAACACAGTTCCAGTATAACTCACAACATAGTGAACTCACAAACACATAGTATATTTCACAACACATATCCACATCGGAACTAAATCAAATGTCCCAACTCATCGATAACAACCCAGATGAGTGACTCGTTAGTATTAAAAACATTATAATTAAACTAAATGTCCCAACTCATCGGTAACAAACCAGATAAGCCACTCGTCGGTATTAAACACATTAGAATTAAACTGGATGTCCCAACTCATCGGTAACAACCTAGATGAGTGACTCATCGGAATTAAAACTAGATGTCTTGGTCCATTGGTTGCAAATCGGATGCCCTAGCTTGTCCATAATTAAACTGGATACTCAGCTCGTCAGTAATTAAACCGGATGCTCACCACATAATAACAATCATCACATAGAACCCTCAGTATTTAACCGGCATTATTTTTCCACAAATTCCTGAAAAAAGTTTTAGAACCATCGTTCCTATATCTCATTTCATGATTTCATAACTCAACTCATTTCAATATACCAACTCATGCCACACTTATTTGAGTAAAACATGCCACACTTTTTTGGGTAAAACAAATAATCATCTCATAATTAATCCGACAATACAGTTTAACATAAAATGAAGGTACGGTCATCTCTATATTACCATTTATTTAAATACGTGACTTTCCAATAGAAACTGAGATGAAATCCGATAACCCCAAATTTTCCTAAAAATCGTAAACTCGAAAATCCTGTAATTTCACTCGATATATTTTCCCAAATAAGTAACCAAAACATCCGTGTAATCGTAAACCACAAATTTACCGATTTAGATTACAAAAATAACTGATATAAATAAAAACCCCTTACCTTTCCTCGATAATCAAAACACGAACTAAATGACTCCAAAAGTGCAAACAAAGTTCCCAAAACCTAAAAATCGAAGAACACAACTTCAATATAATCCTATCTACTACATATCTACCAAACCAAAAAAAAAATCAGACCCTTACCTCGATTTCAGGACAAAACCCGAAAATCCTCAAAATGAAGAACTGATCCGCTATAACCGTAGAGATTCCTTCCCTAATCCATGTAATAATGTCCGATCGTCGATTCGGGTAACAGATAGCCCGAAGTCTTAGAAATAGAGAGAGAGAGAGAGAGAGAGAGAGAGAGAGAGAGAGAGAGAGAGAGAGAGAGAGAGAGAGAGAGAGTTGGTTTGAGTTCTATAGAGAGAGAGATAGAGAAAGGATTTTGGTTTCTTAGCAATGAAGCAATGAGAAATGATATTTATAGACCCCTTGACCCGGTCAGCCTCGTCCACGAGACAATGTTGTTGAAACTACCAGTTTGAACGTTGCAAATACTACCTTTTGTTTGTTTGTACATGAAAGCACTGTCAATGTCTCCTCAATGTCCTCGACCCAATTTTCAGCCACAATTGGGTCAGCACCTCCAGCAAAAGATAGGGGCTTCATCCGCATAACCTGCTCGATCATGTAGCTACGCTCCCCTAAGCTCCTAGCCATCTCAGCCATCACCTGTTGGGTAACGCTGCGCAATACCGCCTCAGTATCTCCACCTCCCATACGGGAAGGTCCTGCTCTATCACCCCCAGCATTCGTACCACTGCTCCCTAGGCTCGTCCTGAAAATACAAAGAACACAATTTAGGGGCCCTATCTCCCATACAGATCTAATTTATTTCATCTAATCAGATTCTCACATTCACGATTAACTATCCTCCCTAGTTTTAATTCAAAATCAAATCCTATAACCTAGACACACGACCCAATAATAGTTTACTATGGCTTTCCTGAGATCGTTACCCCGGGAAAGACACAGAAACCACCACTGAAATCATGTACCTAGACCACAGAATAAAACCCCAAATCCTTTCCTATACTCTGGTATGACTTCCGCTACACTCTAAAGTCTACAAAACCTACCAACCTAGGCTCTGATACCAAATTGTAACGACTCAATTTTACATGCCATTTTTTTCCATATATATATAAACTGTAAAATTTCACTGCTCAAATACCTTCTAATATAGACCAAACCACCATCATAGACCTGATAGGGACTGTAGAAACTAAAAATCAATAAACTACCTATACAGCAGAATGAAAAATACACATAACCATGACAATATATACAATACCAGAGTGTCATAAATTTTTTCAAAATATATATACATAACCAATCTTGAAATACCCTCATCTGAACCTAGGGACTACTCAAAAATGACTTCCCAAAAACACTCACCCTACCAATAGGGCAATACTGTAGTCCCCTCTATCTGCGAGCCTGATCTGCTTGCTTAGTTGGATCACCTAAAAAATGTTAAATCATTGGGATGAGACGACGCTCAATAAGACGAAATATGCTATTGCGAGTGTGTGGCAGGTGAGTTTGCATATTTGTAAAATATGATTTAGAGATACTGTAAATAACTTAGTCTGAGAAAAACACGTATAAATATTACACAATATAGCTCACACATACGTTGCTTAACATAAACTGTTTTTCTAAATATTCTATTCATAATACTTCTAGTATTTATAGGTATGTCTATAGTTTTTGTAAATCTGAATTTATATAATAACTGAGAAAATTTCCTGGATAGATAACTGAAAGTCATGATTTAACCCCTTATGATAGGGTTATGCGACCCGCAGGCTGGACCTATCACTAGCTGGCCGACCAGGATAAGTCAACTGAATTCCGAAAGTCAAATCGGACTCCTAAACCAACTGACGAGGAGCTTGTCCACAACATAGGCATGATCAACTACTGAATATCCACATACTATCTGAGTTATGTGGTTGCACTTCTAAACTGAAAATAGTTACGGTACCGTGCTCTGCTGACTGAATCTGATCTATCAGGGTTTGATACTATATATATAATTGATATTTCTATATTACCATTTTTACCATGATTTTGAAATAACCATAACACTATAAAACTGATCTGAATATCTGAATAACTGACTAAATATTTAATATTTGTATATCTGAATATCTGACTACAAATTTGAGTATCTTGGTGTTATGGTTCTAAAATCATGGTATTCTAAAAATGCTAAAAATATATGTTTCTATACATATACTCTAAATCATGGTATCATGGAAATTATATAAATCATGGTATTTTGAATATTCTATAAAATTTCTATCCGTATGTATACTGAAAATTTATCATTCTATAGAACATATATATTCCATGATATTTTCTATTTAGTATACTGTAAAACATGGTATTTGTAACTACATAAATACTGTGCTAAACTGTTATGAGCTCATGCCACACAATTTAAATAATTAGATTCACATGCTCTGAAATCTGTGTTTTCTGCTATACAAATATTTTATGGTCTGAATAATAATAATCAGGTAAAATATGTAATTTCTTCTAATAACCATACTAAAATTATTAGTATAGCACATTTCCTGAGCACTAGATGCTATTCACAACTTCACGCGTGCAGCATTTATCATTTCAACATCCTGGGATAATACACATATGATTTCCTAATCAAATAACTGAATTCACCTAAATAATTATCACATACATATTTCCCCAAATCCACATATGCGCAAGTTTTAGACTATATACCATGCATCATTTTACCTGGGTTCTTGAAATATCACCCACTAGGGTTATCACCCTTGCTTGCAGGGTCCCAAAACACCCTACTCCTGAAAATATAATACCCTAGTTTTTATTCCACAAAACACCAGTATGTTCTCATAGAATACAAAATCTCAACTAAAATAAACTTGATAATATTGAAAATACCCAAATATTCAACTTACCCTGATTTTGGAATGGCGCCCAAGTTGGCCTAACTAATGATCTACTCCTGCAGACTTGAAGAGAATCTTCCTAGGAGTAGCGTGGCTGCTTCCGATTGTCGAATCAGTGAAGAACCAGTCCAAAAATCTAGAGAGAAGGTAGAGGGAATGAAGTTAGAGAGAGAGAGAGAGAGAGAGAGAGAGAGAGAGAGAGAGTTGCATGCAATTTTCTGTGCTAAAAATTTGAATTCGGCATACTTATACACCTGCCTTCGTCGACGAGACACGTCACTTCATCAACGAAGATAGAAAGGGAGTTTGTTGTCGAACTTGAATCCCTCGTTGATAAACTTCAGGCTCTGCTAAACCCCCTCTCGGTAAATTCTCGTCGACGATACATATGTCCACGTCGACGATCCCAAGAAGGATACTCATCAACGAGGACCTTGTTAGTCCCCTTTTAATATTTTTTTGTTCCTATTTTTTCTTTTATTATTTAATTACCATAATTCTACGGGTCTCTACATAGAATATTAATGTTGTACTAGGTATCTTCGAATGGGGCCCACTTTTATTTGTTAATATACTTGTCATGTATATATGGAATTGATTTAAGAATTTAATATGATTTTTATATTATGACTGAGCATGTTGTTTGATTTTTCATTTTGCATTCAGTTACTGCATCTGCTACTACAATTTCTGCCAACTTAAATTCCATTTCGGTGCTTAACGACTCCAACTTTAAGAACTTGAAGGAGAATGTCATGATTGTTCTAGACTGTATGGATCTGGATCTTGTGCTACTGACAAAATAACCTTCTGCCCTTATAGATACAAGTACGTCTAAAATGAAGAGGTACTTGGAGAGGTGGGAGCGTTCTAATTGCATGAGCCTAATGATCATGAAATGCGCTATTCCAGAAGTATTCATGGGCGCAATGTCCGATGAGGATAATGCTAAGGTATTCCTTGAGGAACTACAAAAAAGAAAATGAAAAGGCTGAAACAAACAACCTTTTGCTAGTCTTGTTTCAATGAGGTATAAAGGAAAAGGTAGTATCAGGGAATACATTATGGAAATGTTTAACATCGCTTCAAAGCTAAAGGCACTTAAGTTAGAGCTGGCTAATGACTTGCTCGTGTACTTAGTTTTGATTTCCCTTCTTGGACAATATAGTCAGTTCATTGTGAGTTATAAGACTCAGAAGGATAAGTGGACTTTGAATGAGCTCATTGCTCATTGTGTGTAAGAAGAGGAAAGGATTAAGCGAGAGAAGACAGAAAGTGCTCACTTAGAAACTTCCTCTAAGGGTAACAAAAGGAAGGAAGATAAGGATGCTGCAGTTGAGACATCCCAGGGGAAACTGCAAAAGAAATCAGACCAAGAATATGGTTGCTTCTTCTGCAAGAAGGGAGGACACCTCAAGAGGGACTATCCCAATTATTCTGTTTGACAGGAAAAGAAAGGTACGCTTCTAACTTTAGTTTTTTCTAAAGTTAATTTGGATATAATACCTTTATAAATTTTGTGGGTAGATTCAGTTGCTACTGCTCTCATAAGTGTGTCAATGCAAGGCTGCCTAAGAAGCTGAAAGCCGATTGATGCTGAAAGATTCATCTATGTAGGCAACGACAATAAAGTTGAGGTTGAGGCAATTGGGACATTCAGATTGTTATTTAAATCTGGTTGTATTTTGGATTTGGAAAAGACATATGTGGTGTTGTCTTTTAGACGAAATTTGGTTTCAATTTCTGTATAGGAAAAATTTGGTTATTCTTGTTCTTTTAGAAATAATAAATTTTGTCTTTTTTTTAAAATTCAAATATGGTTGCAACATGATCTTTGGTTGAAAATTTATGTATGTTGGATACTATTGCCTCTAATAATGAGTCCTTGCATGTTAGTTCATAAGGTACTAAACGCAAATTAACTAAGAAGGATTCTGCCACCTTATGGCACAAGCAATTAGGACATATGTAACGACCTCAAAATTTATATCATTTTTTTCCTTCATATCATATATATATATTAACTGTTTTGATACCCTCTGCTATGAAACTCAGGCCTGTATACAATATTCATACCTACGCAGTAGAAACATAAACCATACATCCATACATACTAAACAATACCAGAGTTCAATACATTCAAACCATAGTCATATAAAACAACTCTCTCTAGTAACACCAATCCCAAAAATACAAAACTCACCCTAAAACCAAGAAATCTCTCTATCTACAAGCCTGATCTGCTCGCCTATCTGGATCACCTGAAAAATGTTAAAGTAATAGGACGAGCCAACGCTCAGTAAGATGAAATATGCTATTGCTAGTGTGTGGCAAATGAGTTATAATACTATGAAAATCTATTACTATATAATCATGTATCACTGAATCTATAAATACAATACCAGTAATATAAACCATCTCATTTTCCCTGTTGCTTAACATATCTGTACTTTAGGTTTCTACTCAAAATACGTCTAATATATTTATATATATATTTTCTATCTCTATAAATCTATATAAACATAATAATAACTGAAAAATTCCCTGTGGATAACTATGTGTCATGATTTAACCCCTCATGATAGGGTTATGCAGCCCGTAGGAGGGATCTACCCTAGCTGGCTGACTAGGATAAACCACTATACTCCATCAGTATGATCAGCCCTCCTCAACCCATATTTGATAGGGAGCCTGTCCACTCGTGGGCTCTATACGATCGACTATTATACCATGTATTATCTGAATAGGTTGTTGCACTCTATACTGTATGTAGCTACGGTATCGTGCTCTGTAAACTGTATGGTCCAATAGGGTCTAATACTATATAATACATCTCTATATACAACTTATATGTTTTACCATGATTCTGCAATAACTGTATAAACCATGATGCTGTGATAAACTGTATTTGTATCAACTATATTTTCTGAAATAAACTATAAAATTGTATGTCATGGTACTGTAATTTGTATCTGTATTAACTATATAATCATGGTATTCTGTAATTACTATAAAACATATCCACTGTCTGTATATTCTGTAAAACATAACTCAAGAAAATACTGTAAAACATATTTTCGTACTATATCTATATTCTCAAGCTACACAGTAATTTTAAAACATATTTAACATATTTGATAAACTGTGTAAATTTCTGGTATGAACAATAATCTGGTAAAAATGTATAATTTACACTGAAACATACTAGAATCACCTAGCATAGCATATTTCCCTTACCTGATTTCTGCTAAAATCCTATAAATCTCAGAACAAAACATCATTATTTCTACGTCTACTACATTTCCTACAACTGCTACTAAACCAAATTTTGCTTAAAAGACCTTAGCCTGAATTTGGGATGAAATGCAACTTCATCCCACCGATGATCCGCTCCAGTAAACTTGGAGAGAACTTCCCTAGGAATGTCCTGGTGGCCTCAGATAATCGATTCGGCGAACGACGGGGCCAAAATCGAAGACAGATGGAGGTGGAGCCGTGGGAGAGAGAGAGAGAGAGAGAGAGAGAGAGAGAGAGAGAATTCGATGGATTTTTCTTCGAGAAATCGGCTATGTCCTTCTGTTCCTATTTCCATTTCTCTCCCTCTTTATTATTTAAATACCATTATTCTTCAGGTCACTACATTATATCTCTAAATAGAGAATGGAAAGGCTTGTGTCAGACGGAATCCTAGGAACCCTTAACTTAACAGACTTTAAAGTTTATGTGGAATGTATTAAGGGGAAACTAACAAACAAAAGAAATTTCGATGCCAATAGAGCCTCAAGTGTCTTAGAACTGATACATACTGATATATGTGGTCCATTTCCTATGAATTCTTGGAATGGACAACAGTATTTTATCACATTCATAGACGATTACTAGCGGTATGGGTACCTTTATTTGATACATGAGAAGTCACAATATCTAGACATGTTCAAGGCTTTTAAAGCTTAAGTTGAGAACCAACTAAGCAAGAAAATTAAGGCCATCAAATTTTACCATGGTGGTGAATACTATGGAAGATATAACGGATCAGGAGAACAACGTTAATGACCCTTTGTCAAATTCTCAGAGGAATGCGATATCGTCCCACGGTACACCATGCTAGGGAAACCTAGCATGAATGGTGTTGTTGAGAGACAAAATAGGACGCATAAGGACTTGGTAAGAAGAATGATTAGTCATTCTTCTTTACTAGAATCTCTCTGGGGAGAAGCACTAAAGAATGCAGCATATATATTGAATAGGGTGCCAAGAAAGGTTGTAGCTAAAACTCCTTATGAACTTTGGACTGGAAAAATGCCAAGTATTAGGCATTTACACATTTGGGGTTCTCCAGTTGAGGCTAGGTCTTATAAGCCTAATGAAAAGAAATTGGACCTAAGGACAATTAGTTGCGACTTTGTTGGGTACGCTAAAAGGTCAAAGGGTTATAAATTTTATGATTCCTCGACCAGGACCTTCTTTGAGACGGGAAACACTATGTTTCTTGAGGAAGTTGAGTTTGTGGGGGGAGATAAGGTTAGGGATATTGTCTTTAAGGAGGAATGTATTTCTCTTCTGAGTATTGCTATTGAACCTGTTCTAGAAACAATACAAGACAATATCATTGTACTCCCTACACAAAATGAGGATATTGCTCTAGAAGAGCAAACTCAACAACCTCAAGAAGTGATGCCATTAAGGCGATCCACTAAAGAAAGGAGAAGTACAATTTCAGATGATTTATATTGTCTTCCTCCAAGAACATGAGTTTGACATGGGTGTTGTGGAAGATGATCCAATCAACTTCCATCAAGTCAAACAAAGTTCTAATTCTCATAAGTGGATTGATGTCATAAATGATGAGATGAATTCCATGAAAGCAAATGATGTTTGGGATCTCGTCAAATTACCTGAAGGTGTAAAGCCCATTCGTTGCAAATGGATCATTAAGACCAAGAGGGATTCAAGGGATAATATTGAGAGATATAAGGCACGTCTGGTTGCTAAAGGATCACTCAGAAGAAAGGCATTGATTATAAAGAGACTTTCTCTCCGGTTTCATCAAAAGACTCTTTTAGGATTATAATAGCCTTAGTGGCTCATTTGGACTTCGAGCTTCATCAGATGGATGTAAAGACAGTGTTTCTCAATGGTGACATTGATAAAACTATTTATATGGTGCAACCTGAAAATTTTATTTCTGGAAATATAGAAAATATAGTATGCAAATTAAAGAAATCCATCTATGGGCTCAAGCAAGCTTCCTATCACTAGTATCACAAGTTTCATCAAGTAATCATCTCGTATGATTTTAAGGTAAATTCAGTTGATAATTGTGTATACCATAAGGTCAGTGGGAGTAAGGTTATATTCCTGATTTTGTATATCGATGACATATGTGAGTAGTGATATAGGCTTATTGCACAAAACCAAGATATTTTTAACCAAATATTTTGAGATGAAAGATCTTGGGGACGCCTCTTTTGTATTAGGAATTCAAATTCATCAAGATCACTCTCAAGGTATACTTGGGTTATCACAAAAGAGCTATATTGAAAGGGTACTTGCTAGATTTGGCATAAAACACTGTCACCCAAGGAATACACCCACAGCAAAGGGAGAAAGGTTCAGTCTCAGTATATGTCCCATGACTGAGGTTGAAAAGAAGGAAATGCAAAAGATTCCTTATGCGTTAGCTGTAGGGAGTCTTATGTATGCTCAAGTATGTACACATCCGAATTTGGCACACATAGTTGGAATTTTAGGCAGATATTTGAGTAACCCATGATTGGATCATTGGAAGGCATCCAAGAGGGTTATAAGGTATCTTCAAAGAACGAAAGACTACATGCTCACCTACAGGAAATCAAATCAACTTAAGATCATTGGGTATTCTGATTCTGATTTTGTTGGATGCCAAAACAGCAAAAGATCCACTTCGGGCTATATCTATTTGCTGGCTGGAGGTGCTATTTCCTGGAAGAGTGTTAAGCAAACTCTCATAGCTCCTTTGACCATGGTAGCAGAATTTTTACCATGATATGAGGCATCTAATCAAAGAATTTGGTTGCGAAATTTTGTCACGGGGCTGCATATCTTGAATGGGGTTGAAAAGCCTCTCAAAATCTATTGTTTGTGACAATAAGTATGTGATTCTATATTCAAACAACAATAGAAGTTCTACCAAGTCAAAGCATATTGACATCAAGTTTCTTGGGGTTAAGGAAAGGGTTCAAAGTCATCAAGTGTCGATAGAACATATTGAGACAAACTCTATGGTTGCAAATCCATTTACCAAGGGTTTAGTGCCCATGGTGTTTCATGAGGACACTGCTCGTATGGGTGTTGTCTTGTTTGACGATATTGCAGTTTAAAGGGAGTTTGTATTTGTTTTTCTATGTTCTCCCTTATAGACACTTGTTTCAAATTATTTTCTGGAGAAATAAAGTAATAAAGGAATGAATTTTTGATGTATTTGTGACTCTGAATGTTATCTTCCTTTTGTAAGAGTTAAGGACTAAGGAACTAAGGTTGATCTCATAAGGAATAAGGTAGGACCAGTTGGGATATGCATGTTAAGGTTAAGGAGCATGCATGTTGTAACACCCCAAAGAATAATGGTATTTAAATAATAAAATAGGTAGAAATGGAAACAGGAATAGAAGGAGGCAGCTGACATAGCGTTCATCGATGATATTGCACTGTGGGATGTAATGACTAGGAGAATTTATTAGGTCCTCATCAACAAACATAGGGGATTCGTCGACGAGGGTACAAGAGGGCCTCGTCGACGAAGACAAGTTTCATCGACGAGAAGATACCGAGAGAGGATTTTTGGAAGTCTAAAATTCGTCGACAGGGTGCAGGTTCATCGACGAACTTTCTACAGGACTCATCGATGAAGTGACGTGCCTCGTCGACGAATCCGACTCTATAAATAGCTGAAAGTTGGATTTTTGCGCAAAAAACATATATAAATTCACTCCCTCTCTCTCTCTCTCTCTCTCTCTCTCTCTCTCTCTCTCTCTCTCTTACAGCTCCACCTCCATCTCTCTTCGATTTTAGCCCTATCGTTCGCCAGATCAACGATCTAAGGTCACCATTACGCTTCTGGGGAAGTTCTCTCCAAGTCTGCTGGAGCAGATCGTCGGTGGGACGAAATTGGATTTCATCCCAAAATCAGGGTAAGGTCTTTTAAGAAAAATTTGGTTTAGTAGCAGTTGTAGGAAATGTAGTAGATGTAGAAATAATGATGTTTTGTTCTGGGATATATGATTTTCAGGGTGTTGAGTGGAGAACCCTGCGGGTGTAGGACCTTTTATAGTAGGGAGATTTTAGCAGGAATCAAGTAAGAGAAATATGCTATACTAGGCAGTTTTAGAATGATTTTCAGTAATGAAATGTATATTTTACCAGATTATTATTCACAGCAGAAATTTATACAGTTTATCAATTATATATTATATGTTTTAAATCATTCTATGGCTTGAGAATATAGATATAGTACAGAGACATGCTTTACAGTATTTTTTATAGCTATGTTTTACTGAATATATAGGCAGTGAATATACTTTACAGAAATCACAGAATACCATGATTAAACAGTTTTCAATACCATGACATACATTTTTACAGATCATTTTAGAAATACAGTTTATCATAGCATCATGGTTAATACAGATATTACAGAATCATGATAAAGTAGATAGATTGTATATAGTAATGTATTATTTAGTATCAGACCCTGATGAATCAGATAGCGGAGCACAATTGTGACGACCTGCTTAATTTCCATATATATGTTTTTTTCCATAATATAAATACAATATTACAAAACTTAGCAGATCATAAACCACCTGAATCTGTGGGTACCAGGGATACATCAGAAACACATTACGGAAGCCTATGCAGCAGGAAACATAAATCATAAACACCTCATCATACCATACATCACAATACCAGAGTTACTACAACCACTGTATCTATATACACACAGTACAAAACCCAAAATATATCTTAGGGCCATCCCACAAAATATATTCGACCCTATCAAAACACTTACCCTTCTGAAAGGGTAGATCAATCGTACTAGATCAGCGGGGCTTTACTCGTTCTCCTATCAGGGGCTCCTGAAATGTTTATAAAATTTTGGAGTGAGACACCTCTCAGTAAGGGAAATAAACTAACACTAGTGTGTGGCAACATGAGCATTTCTGTGATATACATATAATCATAAACATAACTAGTAAAACTGTATATACATCATTTCTGGGAAAACATGTATAATCAATCATAGCAGAACATAATGGTTTCCATAGCATAATTTATCTCATATAAATAATAATATGAAAACAATCCTGGTAGGTTAGCTAGTTGTTGTCATGTATTACCCCCATATGACTGGGTTGTGTGGCCCGAAGGTGGGACCTAACAATGGTTGGCCGACCATTGCCAAGTCAAAAGTACAGTCTGTAAGTCTGATGGGTCTGCCAAACCTGGTCTGTACACCAAGGGCGCTCACACTCTTCTTAAAAACCATATCGACCATCCAATTTCACACCACTTCGTACAGCAGTGTTAACACAAATATCGTGATCATGATGACCATGGACACATAACAACGGTACCGTGCAAGTGCTAGCCTAAACCAAGCCAACCAGGTTTTGATATCATATAACATATACTGAAACTATAATACATGGATATTTCATATCATTAATTATCAAATCAATCATATAATTTTTTTATATATACGTATATCATGAAAATCATCGGCCCTTACACCAATATTTCACATTTTACCATTACTCGGCCCGTACCCCAGCAAATCATATCCATAGCACAGCTCGTACGCTGGCAAATCATTTCCATAGCTCAACCCATACACCAGAAAATCATATCCATAACACAGCCCGTACGCTGGCAAAACATATCCATAGCTCGGCCCATACGCATGCAAATCATATCATAGCTCGGCCTGTACGTCGGCAAATATATCAAAATCTCAGCTTATACGCCGGTTTTTTATTTTAAAAATCCATATCATTAATAAATTCCCCGAAAACAGTATTTCATAACAATTTCTACTCATGCCACACGAAACAGCTTTTTCGTATATTTAACATACCATCATTTTCAGCAGTATTTCCCAAATATAAAGCATATATAAATATATTTATTTTCTTGAAATCAAATGCTATAACAATATACATATTTTTCATAAAATACTAGTTTAATTTATCCCTTTACCTGAGTCCTAAAAAGCTCCTAAGAGAAATACTCCTTCACTCGTAGCGTTCCCCATTCAACACCCTAAAAATAACATTCCGTAGAACTAAAGTTCAGTATTTCTACGGGTATTACACTTTCTACAACTGTCAAATAACCAAATATTGAGTAGAAAGTCTTACCCTGGATTTGGGATGGTTTCCAACTCAGCCCCACCGACGATCCGCTCCGGCAGACTTCCAAAGAACTTTCCCAGGAGCCTCGTGGTGGCTTTAGATCGTCGAACCGGTGAAAATCCGACCCAAAAACTTAGAGAGAAGAAGAAGAAACCGAAGGATGAGAGAGAAAGAGGTTCTGTGTAGGAAAATGAATTGAAAAATCACGTTTAACCCTATTTATACTGCGTAATTCGTCAACGAGTCCTATAGAAAGTTCATCGATGAACCTCAACCCTTGTTGATGAATTTCTGGCTTCCAAAAATCCTCTCTCGGTATCTTCTTGTCGATGAGGTGAAACTTTGTCGAGGAGATCCTGAAGAACCCTCGTCGACGAAACCTTTGTGTTCGTCGACGAGGCCTAGAAAATTTCTTGGGATTATCCCATCCAAAATGCAATGTCATCGACTTCCTCCTTTTGTTCCTGTTTCCATTTCCTTTTCTTCTTATTATTTAAATATAATTATTCTTCGGGTCGATACATTCTCCCCTCCTTATAAAATTTCATCCTCAAAATTTACTTTTCACGTAACTCATCATCCCTTAACAGGAAAAAGGGTCTACTTATTTTATTACTTACCCTCATTTATGGCGGAGGAATACCGTGGTTACATTCCGAGTCTTGGGAGATTACATATAGAAAAGAAAAATTCTCCCAAAATTAAAATGCTACACTAATTAAACCAATACATGTACCCGCAAAAGAAATATTACCTAACTACTTAAGTTTCTTGAAATAGTTGTGGGTACTTCTACTTCATCTACTCCTCAGACTCCCAAGAAGCCTCTTCAACTGTGTGATTCCTCCACAGAACTTTTACCTGAGGAATCTCCTTGTTACATAACTCCTGCACTTTCCTATCCAGAATTTGTACTGGCACCTCCTCATAAACCAGTGAATCATTGAGTTCTAATTCATCATAACTGATGATATGAGAAGGATTTGGGACGTATTTCCTCTACATAGCAACATGGAATACATCGTGGATCCTGGACAATTCAGGGGGCAAAGCTAGCCTGTAGGCTACCAGCACCACTTTATTTAGAATCTCAAATGGATCGATAAACCTAAGACTAAGTTTACCCTTCTTCCCAAATCGCATAACCCCTTTCAATGGAGCTATCTTCAAAAACACTTGATTACCCACATTAAATTCCAGATTCGTGTGGCGATTATCAACATAACTTTTCTATCGGCTCTGAGTTGCACTGATCCTTTCTTTGATAAGCCAAACCTTATCGCGCACTTGCTGAACAAGATCTGGCCCCACTACTCGACGCTCCCCCACTTCATCCCAAAATAAAGGATAATGACACCTCCTACCGTATAGAGCTTCAAATGGTGCTATGCCAATGCTGGTCTGGTAACTGTTATTATATGCAAATTCTATCAATGGCATGAACTGAGTCCAACTACCCCCAAAATCCAATACACACGCTTGGAGCATATCCTTTAATGTCTATATCATCCTCTCAATCTGCCCATTTGACTGAGGATGGAATGTCGTGCTAAACGATAACTAAGACCTAATGCTTCCTGCGAGCTCCTCCAAAATCGTGATGTAAAATGTGGGTCTCGATCTGATACAATCGATATTGGCACCCCATGAGAACGAACTATCTCCTGAATGTAGATCTCTGCCAAATGGTTAAGGGAGTAGCTGATCTTGATAGGTAAAAAGTGGGCGGTCTTAGTCAAACGGTCAACAATCACCCAAATGGCATTCTGGCCATGTAACGTCGTTGGCAGTCCTGACATGAAGTCCATGGATATATGATCCCACTTCCACTCTAGGATAAATAATGGCTGCAAGTGCCCTGCCAGCCTCTAGTGCTCAGCCTTTGCCTGCTGGCACGTCTGACACTGGGCTACATACTCGGCAATCTCTCTCTTCATACTACTCTACCAGTATGACTCTCGCAGATCTCTGTACATCTTCGTACTACTTAGATGAACTGTATACAAAGATCTATGAGCCTCCTCTAAAATAGTCTTTCTGATCTCAGTATCGGCAGGAACGTATAATATGGAACAGAACCGCAGAGCATCGTCGTCCGTAATAATAAATTCCTCCCCCTAACCATTTTGTATTCTATCCATCACCTCTGCTAATTCTAGGTCTTCTTTCTGAGCAACTTTAATTCTTTCTTGTAGAGTAGGCTGCACCGCTAAACTTGCAATGTGAGCCTAAGAACCACTCTTAACTAATTCAATGTCAAGTCTCTCTAGATCCATCATAATCGGATACTGGGTCTCCATAGCTGTCAACACTGGTTCCCTGAATTTTCTACTCAACGCATCAACTATCACGTTTGCTTTTCTTGGGTGATAACTGATGGCACATTCGAAATTCTTAATTAGCTCTGACCACCTTCTTTGTCTCATATTCAGTTACTTTTAAGTGAAAAAGTACTTTAAACTCTTGTGATCGGAAAAGATCTTACACTGCTCGCCATACAGGTAATGCCTCCAAATTTTAAGTGTGTGTACAACTACAACCAATTCAAGATCATGGGTAGGGTAGTTCTTTTCATATTCTTTTAATTGCCTGGAAGCATACGCCACCACCCTGTCATGCTGCATCAATACACAATCAAGTCCCTTCAAGAACGCATCACTATAAAAGATATACTCCTCACCTCCTGACGAAATGACCAATACTGGTGATGTGACTAATCTTTGCTTCAGTTCTTGAAAACTCTGCTCACAGTTGTCGTCCCACTCAAATTTGACATTCTTCCTCGTCAATCATGTCAAAGGCCCTAACAAAGCTAAGAATCCCTCTACGAAATGGCGGTAATACCCAGCTAGCCCCAAGAAACTCCCGATCTGCTAGACATTCCTCGATCTAGTCTAGTTCACTACGGCCTCAACCTTACTAGGATCCACAAAAATAGCATCTTCAGATACAACATGCCCCAAGAACATGACCTTCCCAAGCCAGAATTCACATTTACTGAACTTGGTGTACAACTTCTTTTCCCGTAGCATCTGTAGAACCTGCCTCAAGTGCATCTCATGCTCCTCATAGCTCCTCGAATAGACCAATCCATCATCAATAAAAACAACAATATACTGGTCTAGTTATTGGTGGAAGACTCTGTTCATCAAGTCCATAAATATCGCAGGAGCATTTGTCAAACCAAACGGCATTACAAGAAACTCGTAATGCTCGTACCCGGTCCTAAAGGTCGTCTTCGAGACGTTTTCTACTTTCACTTTCACTTGATGATAGCTGGATCTGAAGTCAATCTTCAAATACACCTATGTACCCTGGAGCTGGTCAAAAAAATCGTTGATATAGGGTAGAGGATACTTGTTCTTGATTGTCACTTTATTAATCTCCTTATAATCTATACACATCCTCATGGACCCATCCTTCTTCTTCACAAATAGAACTGGAGCTCCCCACGGAGATACACTGGGTCGTATGAAGCTCTTATCAAGCAGATCTTGCAACTGATTCTTCAATTCTGCCAATTCTGCTAGCTCCATTCGATAAGGTACTTTGGAAATCGGCGTTGTACCTGGAAGTAGATCAATAGAGAAATCTACCTCACGATTGGGCGGCAAGCCTGGTAACTCATCTGGGAAAACATCTGTAAATTCCTTTATTGTAGGCGTGCTAGCAAGTTTCAATTCATTTTCTGACATCTCCTTCACAACTACCATAAACCCTTGACAACCATTTAGCAGTAGTCTCCTGGCTTGGATAGCTGAAACTAGCTAAGGCAGGGATTGCACCTGCGATCCTACAAACCTGAATTCCACTTTCCCCAAAGGTCTGAATATCACTTATCGTGCTCCTGAATCAAACAATGCAATAACTTTAAAATAAAGCATAATAACCATAACTGTTATCTCAGCCTCACCCGGCGTTAGAGTAAATACCCTGGCTGGAGCCATATTCCTCTGCTGACCCCCATATGGGGCCTGATAACCTCCCCGGTATGGTCTGGGAGCTAGAACTGCATCTGGTGGGGTAGAGCAGTCTCGCACCATGTGCCTCGGCCTATCGTAGTGATAGTAGACCACACCACCAGCTCGACACTCTCCCCAGTGCCTCCTACCACAAGTCTGACAAAATGGAGGACCCTGCACTGCCTGAACCTCGCGTCCTCCAGTCTTCTGTCTCCACCTTCTGCCATGGTTTCCTCTCCTCCATTGACTCAGTCTATGAACCTGCTGATAACCTGTGAATGCAGATCTCTTCCTCTGTCCCTGCTCCTCTGCATCCAGCCACTTACCAATCTCTGCTTAGGCTGCCCTATTGACTAACTCAGCAAAGTCCTGGATCCGCAGCAACACCATCTGCTTGAATATATTCTGCCTCAAGCCTCTCTCAAACTGCCTCGCCTTCTTCACTTCATTAGGAACAATATACGGGGCGAAACGAGAGAACTCGATGAAACGTGCCACATACTGCTGAACTGATAAATGCCTCTGCTTCAAACTCAGGAACTCTTCTACTTTAGCCTCCTTGACAGTAGCTGGAAAATATCTATCAAAGAACAATTCTTTAAACTGGTCCCATGTCATGGCTATTGGAGTCGCCCTCTACTGCTCCAACAGTCTCACCGCAGTCCACCACCTCTTGGCCTCTCCCATCAGTCTATAGGTGGCAAAGAGGAACCTTTGTTCCTCAGTACACTACAACATAGCCAAAACTTTCTCGGTCTCCTGCATCCAGTTCTCAGCGGCTGCAGGATCAACTCCCCCAGAATGCCTGAGGATTCATCTTCATAAACTTCTTGATAGTGCACCCATGGCCAACTAACGGACCACTCTACTTCCTCGAGCTCCTAGCGATCTCAACTATAACCTACTGAGCCATGTTATGTAATACTGCGTTAGAGTCGGTCCTAGCTGCACCTGATGGCCTTGCTTCATCACTGCCACTTGCATGGGCACAACTTTCTCTTGGATCCATCTTGAAAACAACAAATGCAACTTAAAAATTTGATCCTTATAACTTAGCCACCTAACCTCACCACTTATCTTAACATTCCCAACATATTTCTAATCCCCAGTTCTACCTTCCAGGAACACAACCCGAAAATAGCTTAATATGGTTTTCCTGAAATCGTCACCCCAGGAAAAACATAGAAACTACCATGGAAGTCCTACCTCTAGACTGTAGAACAAAACCTTAAATCATTTCCTATACTCTGGTATTGTTTCCGCTGCATTCTAAAGTTTACAGAACCTTGCAACCTAAGCTCTAATACCAAACTATGACGACCTGCTTAATTTTCATATATATTTTTTTCGTAATTTAAATACAATATCACAAAACTTAACAGATCATAATCCACTTGAACCCATGGGTACCAGGGATACATCAGAAACACATCACAGAAGGCTATGCAACAGGAAACATAAATCATAAACACCTCATTATACCGTATATCACAATACCAGAGTTACTATAACCACTGTATATATATACACACAGTACAAAACCCTAAAGATATCTTAGGGCCATCCCACAAAATACATCCAACCCTATCAAAACACTTACCCTTCTAGAAAGGCAGATTAATTGTACTAGATCAGCGAGGCTTTACCCGCTCTCCTATTAGGGGCTCTTGAAATGTTTATAAAATTTTGGGGTGAAACACCTCTCAGTAAGGGAAATAAACTAACACTAGTGTGTGGAAACATAAGCATTTCTGTGATATACATATAATCATAAACATAACTAGTAAAACTGTATATATACATCATTTTTGGGAAAATCAATCATGGTAGAACATAATGGTTTCTATAGCATAATTTATCTCATATAAATAATAATATGAAAACAATCCTGGTAGGTTAGCTGGCTATTGTCATGTATTACCCCCACATGATTAGGTTGTGTGGCCTGAAGTCGGGACTTGAGAATGGTTGGCTGACCACTGCCAAGTCAAAAGTACAATCTGTAAGTCTGATGGGTTTGCTAGACCAGGTCCATAAACCAGGGGCGCTCACACTCTTCTTAAAAATCACATCGACCATCCAATCTCACACCACTCCGTACAGCGGCATTAACACAAATATCATGATCGTGATGACCATGGAAACATAACAACGGTACCGTGTAAGTGCTAACCTAAACCAAGCCAATTAGGTTCTGATATCATATGACATATACTGAAATTGTGATACATGGATATTTCATATCATTAATTATCAAATCAATCATATCATTTTTTTTATATATGTATATCATGAAAATCATCGGCCCGTATGCCGGTATTTCACATTTTACCATAGCTCGGCCCGTACGCCGGCAAATCATACCCATAGCATAGCCCGTACACTGGAAAATCATTTCTATAGCTAGACCCATGCGCCGACAAGTCATATCCATAGCACAGCTCGTACACTGGAAAACCATATTCATAGCTCGGCCTGTACGCCGATAAATCATACACATAGCTCAGCTCGTACGCCAAAAAATATATCAAAATCTCGGTCCATGTGCTAGTTTTCCATTATAAAAATCTGTATCATTAATACATTCCCAAAAAACAGTATTTCATAACAATTTCTACTAACGGCACACGAAACAGTTTTTTTGTATATTTAACATACCATCATTTTCAGCAGTATTTCCCAAATATAAAGCATATATAAATATATTTATTTTTCTGAAATCAAATGATATAACAATATACATATTTTTCATAAAATAATAGCTTAATTTATCCCCTTACCTGAGTCCTAAAAAGCCCCTAAGAGAAATACTCCTTCACCCGCAGGGTTCCCCGTTCAACACCCTAAAAACAACATTCCCTAGAACTAAAGTTCAATATTTCTACAGGTATTACACTTTCTATAGCTGTCAAATTACCAAATACTGAGTAGATAGTTTTACCCTGGATTTGGGATGGTTTCCAACTCAGCCCCACCGACGATCCGCTCCGACAGACTTGTAGAGAACTTTCCCAAGAGCGTCGTGGTGGCTTCAGATCGTCGAACTGGCGAAAATCTGGCCCAAAAACTTATAGTGAAGGAAAAGAAACCGAAGGATGAGAGAGAGGTTCTGCGCAGGAAAATGAACTGAAAAATCACGTTTAACCCTATTTATACTGCAAAATTCATCGACGAGCCACGTCACCTCGTCGACGAGTCCTATAGAAAGTTTGTCGACAAACCTTAACCCTCGTCAATGAATTTCAAGCTTCCAAACGTCCTCTCTCGGTATCTTCTCGTTAATAAGATCCTCGTCGATGAGGCCTGGAAAATTTCTTGGGATTATCCCATCCAAAATGCAACATCGTCGACTGCCTCCTTTTGTTCCTGTTTCTATTTCCCTTTCTTCTTATTATTTAAATATCATTATTCTTATGGTCGTTACAACAGTACCGTTGCTATATACAAATATTCAGTATAGAGTGCAACCACTTATTCAGATAATATGTGGTATGCAGGTCAATCAAATGCCAAGGAGCGGACAGGATCCCCATCAGATATGGGTTGAGAAGGGCTGATCAGACTAATGGAGTATAGTGGTTTATCCTAGTCGGCCAGCTAGGGTAGATCCCGCTTTCGGGCCGCACAACCCTATCATGAGGGGTTAAATCATGACATACAGCCATTCAGAGAAGTTTTTAGTTATTATTATATGTATATACAATTTTACAGTAACAGAGGGCATACTTATGTATAGTAGAAGTATTATGTAGAAATCTTAAAATACAGTTATGTTAAGCAACATGGGATGGTGGTTGTTATATTATTTGTACTATATTTTCATATTTAGTTATATGTGTTTATATAGAAACAAATCTTTTCAGTATTGTAACTCATTTGCCACACGCTAGCAATAACATATTTCGCCTTACTGAGCGTTGACTCATCCCATTACTTTAACATTTTTTAGGTGATCTAGGTAGGCGAGCAGATCAGGCTCACAGATAGATTGGCTTCAATACTACCCTACTAGTAGAGTGAGTATTTTTGAGAGTATTTATGTATAGCCTTAGTCCGATTAAGGGTATTTTGGGAAGCAGCCATATATGTATATTTTGAGGAACCTTTTAGCACTCTGGTATTGTATATTTTCTTGATTGTGTTTATATGAATTTTGCTTCTTACTGCTTAGGTTGATGGTTTGGTTTAGTCTAGTAGGTATCAGAGCATTATAAATCTTTCAATAGTATATATATAAAAAAAATAAACCTTATTAAATAGTATGTTGTTACACATATTACCATGCTACACATCCATACTCAATCTATGTCATTGAGTGTATTAGTGTGGTGTCCATTGATGGGTTTAGTTACGAATGTGAGTGTAACGAATGTCGCTTTGATCCCATGCTAGTATATGAGATGAACAAGATTGAATTAAGGAGATGTTATAAGGATAATAGTCATATTGTGCACACTTAAGGTTAGGATAATATAATTGCTTTCGATATTTATGTGTCGACTAAGTGGGAGATTGTTAGGAAATTTTAATTTCCTATTATGGGTTCACATATTTAAGAACAATTATTTTACCAATTTATTTTAACATCTATTGGGAATGGGCTTTACAATGTGTAGAAGCTCAATACTAAGTTAATTTAGGATTGATGGGCATCTAAACTTAACCTAGTATATAGAGAAAAGATAATAAGATTATAGTCCCTAAGTCAAATCAGATATAGTTTTCATGCTTTTTTTTTCCCCTATCTAAAGAGAAGAACACAAATGAAACACTCAGGGATTTGACTGTGGAAGATCAAAACTCTCTACTAAAGGCTGTTGGACAATCAAATCGAACACATCTATGGATCCAGATATTTATTCCACATTTTGTATGGATCCAGATATTTATTCCGCGTTTAGTTTTCTTAATTGAATAACATGATGATCTTGGGTTATTTAATTTATGAATTAAAGTTAATTCCAACACAAAGACAATATGTAACATTAGAGTATTAAAACATTAATATTGTCTGTATTTAACATTTTTTTTTACTTTTCTTGTTTTCTGAACCACTTTGTTTGAATATTGTTTCCTTATTTTTTGACCAAAAATAAATAAATAAATTTAAACATCAATATCCTATTCTTATTTTATTATTCTTTTGTCATCGTCCTTATAAATTACTATTTTAAATTATCATTTTAAGATTATGACTTTTTAGATCTTGACTATATGGACATATATATATATATCATGCTTTCTTTCACTTTTGTCATAAGAATAGTTGATGAGGAGAAGTTTAGATTGTGACAGAAGATGAAGGTACTCTTAATTGAACTTTTTTTTTTAGTATTAACTTCACATTTTAGTTAAGATAGTATCTGTGAGTATAATTTCATATCTTTGTGGAGCTCCTTCGTATCGTCAAAGATTTTGCTGTTATTTACAAAAAAAGAGACTGGCATTTGACTCCAATATATTGTCTTCGCAAAAGTGACTTCGAGACTGGCATTCGACTCCACTTGTTCATCCATTGTGCTTACAGCAGGCAGGTTTGGAATCACTTCTTTCAACTGATGAACCTTCGTTCGGCTATGCCTATTTCCTAATAGGCAACAAAATTTAAAATTCAAGCATTCGGTTTGATAAAAAAATTGACTTGAGAAAGAAAAGAAAACAAAAGAGAAGAAAAGAAAAATAAGGAGAAAACTCATTTTTTCTGATATTTTCTTTCTCTACTAAATAATATCAAAAATAAAGATTTATTTTAATATGATTAAAATTTAAAAAAAAACTAAACACTAATTATGTGTAAAATTAAAATTTTGTTTATAAATTTAGTATATTTTTTATTTTTTTTTTCTTATTTTCGTCGATAACCAATCATGAAAATGTAGATTCCTTAATATTTTCTTTTTCTTTTCTCAATATGTAATGAATCTGCTAGTGTGAGCTATATGATTGGATGAATTTTAATAGAAAAATGGAATAAATGATTGAATGGAGATTTACTAAATGCAATAAAAATTGAAATGAAGTTACAGGTTGGCTGGTTCGAGAGAGCCACTCTCCAAAAGAAACAAAGAAGCACACAGATTCCCAATTTTCTAGCTAACCCGCTATTCCCGCTAGCCCCCCAGCTTTATACATAACAACTTGTAACTAACTACTTTGGAATGCCCCATGGGCTTTACTACACTTAGCCTCCATTTGGCCCATTTACACTAAAACAACAATAAAGCAGTCAAATTGATGCTAAATACTCAAGAGACTTCAACCCAGTGCCCAGCCCCGCATCCACGTGATTAACACTCTCGGTCCATGATGACCCGGCCCACGAAGTGCTCGTTTTGCGAAGAGACGTCTCGCCCGAGCCTCTCAAACTTCTCGGCATCTTCTGTTCGAGTCCCCCTGTGAAGCGCCTCAGCCTGCTCGGTCCACGTACAAAGATCTGAGCTCTTTATCGAAGAACAACTCCTTTGTGAAGAGTCGTCCGTGTAAGAATTGGTATATTCCCAAGAGGGGGGGTGAATTGGAATTTTTAACTTTTCTCCTAGGTTGAAATAGGTGTTAGCAAAATATAAGAACCTAGAGTCTTTCTATTCAGTTCCAAATACGTTGATGAATATGATATGCAGAAATTTAAATCAAGCACATCATTTACATAATAACATACACGTGCGATAAATATAAAGTGCGACAATATACACAACACACGATATGTTATCGGGGTTCGGCCAACTGTGCCTACGTCCCCGCCTTTAGCTTGCAAGCTCGAGGATTCCACTAATAGCTCACTTAAGGGTGGAGCGACACTGATTACAACCAGGTCAAATTAACACAGGGTTGACCTCAACCTTAACCAGGTCAATTAGCGGGGCTGACCTCAACCTACACTCCTTAACAAAATGATGCACCTAACTTTCCTAACCAGGTCTAAGCCAATCTGGGACTATTCTAGGGCTAGTCTCCCTCTTCATACCCATGCCTGGAAATACAAAAAATGTGTATATAATCAAATGGTACAGTGATTGTGCTTTCGTGTAAAGCAGATATGTACCCAAATACGCGCAATAACATACACCACAATATGATTCAATATGTAAGCTCACTGTGGTCTAGATAGTTCAACTCTCAAAGGTATTTTCTATCTGTGTAATGCGTACGTGAGAGTGAAAAACAAGCAATCTTTGTATCACGAGATAATCAGCAAATAAGTTCCCACAAAGATGTCAAGTCTCAAGTATTTCAATCAGCAAGATATCTCAAGCATGTAAGTATTAAATGATGTATATGCTTGGTTTGTAAAAGATGTGTAATCTTTGTATTCAACAAATAATATATGAGTGAAAGAATATTGCAACAAAGATCACTATCACACAAACAAATATCTCTTCAAATATTTTACAAGATAAAAGCGCAATAGATATTTGGAAGTGTTTGAAAAGTTTTTGCAACCAAAAATAAATACAATCTTCTCAAGATCTTGCAATGAATGTGCAAGCTTAGAAGATCTAACAAAGTCTTCTTAGGATAGACTTATCAACAAAGTCCCCTAAGAATCCTTAGGTTTTGCTCTCAAATAAAATTGTGCCAAGCAAATAGAACAAGGAGAGCAAACCTTTCCAAACAAACACTCAATCCACTTACAAATGATGTAGGCACTAATAAACAGTAAGCATGAGTGAATGAGGCTAAAAAAATGAGTAGTATAGGCTTTTGGATTTTCAGAGAATTCTCCCTTAATCAAAGTGGCTAATCCATTTCAAATTTTCTCAAATGATCTCATATATATAAGCATAGGAGAAAATATGACCATTGGGGACCTATTGAGTATTATTAAGGAAGTTTAAAGATGTTTAACGCATTTTAACCCTGTTAAAAAAATATTTATCTGCGGTAAAAATCAGGGCAACCCGAGAGGTCTGGTCGACCAGAATAAGTTCGGTTGACCAAGTCTCATACAGTTCGGTCGACTAGGGGATTTTTGAACTGAGGGCTCGGTTGACTAGGAGAGGGCGATTTCTCAATTTCCCAAGGTTCGATCGATCAAGCCATTTTGAATTGGCTGGTTCGGTCGACCAGACCCTGGAATTTCTCTCGAGGACCTTCGGTCGACCAGGTAGTTGTAGTACAAAAAGGGTCAGTCGATCAGATAGTCAAACTTTTGACCCAAGGAGGTTTCAGTCGACTAGGGCTTTTTTATCTACCTGGTTCGGTCGACTAAGTGGTCAAAATGTTGACCATAGAGGGTTTCGGTCGACCAGGGCTTTATGAACTATTCTGGTTCGGTCGACCAGGGCCTTGGTCAATTAGTTGACTTGGGGAGGTTTCGGTTGACCAGGACAAAAAGAACTGATTGTGCTGGTCTACCGAAAGTGCACCATGTGTGCATTTTGGTCCAATCTTGAAGCATACAAACCCTAATGAAGTGCCTAACAAACATATGTGTAAATGTGTGTGTCCTAGGGTCACTTGAGGTCTAATTTGAAGACACCTTCCGTCGACCTAAGGGAAAACCCTAAGGTCTTTCTATGGTAATTTCTCATTCATGGTTTGTTTGAGCTTATGTATTATCATACATGTGATGTGTGTGAGCTTATTACAAATCAGGGTTCTAGTTACTATTACAGACCAATTACAAAAATGAATTATATATTACAACACAAAGTAATTGGGTCTTCAATCTTTACTTGCTCTTTGTGCATTGAGATCTGTCAATTTGAGTTCCTGCACATAATCTCAAACACCCATTAGATATAACAGGTATTTGTCATTATCAAAACTGGGCGTGACCTATAAGGTCAACAGTCCGTTCGTCCCCGCTGAAAAGTCACCCGTTCGTCCGAGCTGAAGAGTCGTCCATTCGTCCAAGCTGAAGAGTTGATTTATTCGTCTGAGCCCCTTAGTCTGCTCGGACTCCCCCCTTTGGCTTGAGTTTTGTAATCTCCCTTATAGTCATTTGTTCATAGCCTCCCGCCCGAGCCACTTCTCCTCTCTGGTCGTCTGCTCGAACTCCTCAACCTTTCTCTGTCTCGACCTGTAGAAATACCCTCCCCTTTTGAACACCTTGCCCACAAGGTGAGGAAAATTATCCATCCACTTATGATACCAATTCCACACATCCTCCTTCTCCTATCCCTCAGCAACTTCAACAGAAGCTCTCTCCAAAACTTCCCCTACTCTGACTTCTTCGAACCGGAGCTCAAATAACAACGAAGCCACCTTCTCTTCTTCATCCTTAGCTGTCTTCAAGGCTGCAATTGTTTTCTCATTGATACTTGCTTTAATGTAGAAATTATCCACCATAGTGGAAGTGCTCCAATCCATAGAGATGTAAGGTTCACTCTTGTTGGCCTTACAAGGCTTAAAATCTAGTTATCTTATTTTGATGCTAACAAACAAGTGAAATTTAATGTATTTGTGTGAGTAATGATATTTCAGGATTCATATATGTGAAAGTAAGGTCAAAGTGCCCACAAGGATCAAATATGATGGAAACAAGGTCAAAGTGCTCACAAGGATCAAATGAAGCTTAAATGAGCCAAGACATGAGTTACTTGTTGAAGAACATGAGGACATGAATAAGTTGTTGAAAGCCAAGGCATATTAAAGTCAAAAGATCCAAAGAAAGGCAAAGTAAGAAAGCTTAAAGAATATGGAAGCTTGAAGAAAAGATGGATTCAATCCAAGTACAAAGCATGAAAACTCAAGAACTTAAAATGTTAATATTTTAGAAGTCTCATGTAAGTGCTTTAATGTTTAAAATATCGTTTGAAATATTTTGAAGCTCTTAGGTTAACTTCTTACACCTAGATACTTTTAAAATACCTGAATAATATTTTTACAAGGTAAAAAATTATTTTAAAAAGGTTAGAATCACTTTTATAATAAAGAGCACCAAAAAGAGTTTTTCCCAAATGCTATCAATTTTTATATAGGCGCATTGAGGTGAATTTTTCTCTATCAAACACTCATTATTTGAAAGAGTGGCAAACATCAACGTTGTAGGATTTTCTCTTAGATTTCTTTTGACACCAATAACACCTAATTTGGAGTTATAAAAAAAAAGTTATTGCCAAAACATTGAAATGGGGTCACTATTGTCAGACATTTAAACACTGTTCAACGGGCAAATTTTTAAAATGCTAATTCTTTAAACTTTTGCAAGTTTGAAAGCCTATAAATACATGGTTTTTCAAAACAAAATAAACCCATGAATTGAAAAATCTGTTTTGAGAAGCTGAAAGTACTCTTGTTCTTCCTAAGTTCTCTTGCTCACTCATTGAAAAATTCTTTTGCTGAGGACTCTGAAGTGCTGATCCTTCTTCCTTTGAATTCCTACTACTAATCCTCTTCTAAGAAGGATATTGGTGAATTCTACACTTGAGCTTCATTCTATTTCCTATTGATATTTTACATTGAAGTATATAGTGCTGAAATTGTACTAACTTGGTCTTTGAGAGAGTATACTTGTACACAGATTTTATCTTGTGTTTCTTGTAGTTCATTGACGTTCCAAGGTGTTTGGATCGTTGGCTAAGCAAGGTGATATTTCTTAGAGAGGCGGACTCTAGCCTATGTAAGGAGTGACCGAACGAGGGAATATCGTTTGGAGAAGGCAGGCTCTAGCCTTAACTAAGGAATGTTGTAATCACTTTTGTTCCACCTGTCAACGGAACAGGTTTAGTGAATCCTTTGGTGGTTTACCAAAGGCGAGGACGTAGGCTGAGTGTAAGCCGAACCTCGTAAAAATCTCCGTCTCACTCTCTCTTTCCCTATTCTTTATTTTCTTCATATACAATTGCGTGGATGATTTAAATATCTAAATTATACATACTACGCATATTTGGAAATCAAGTAAACTTAAAATCCAATTTTGATTTGGGTCGCGGAAACCAAAAGGGAGTACGTTGGTTACACCATATCTTGAGGAAACCATACGGGAGTACATTACTTGGTTAACACCCCAAAGATAAATTTGCCAAGAGTTTATTTGAATTCTAAATATTTGGAAAGAGTGATTGGATTTATTTATACAAGGCTTTACTTCAGTAAGCATAAATTATAATTCATAATCACAGGGCTTATATAAACAATCAAACTATCTCAAGATCTTATATTACCAAAGTGTTGAATACTTTATATCTTGGTTTGGTTGTTTGTTGTTTAACTTGTACTTGGCAAATAAATTGATTGTTTGGTTTGAAGATTGTGTTTAATTGATTGGATAAAAGAACTAAGTTCTTGATTGATTAAGGAATTAAAAAAACAAGTCAAGAATTGGTTAAAAGAAATAAAAGAAGTTTAAGGTATTTTAAAAGGAATCAAAAGAAAATTTTAGAATCCAATTCACCCCCCCTCTTGGGAAGCTATTCCTAATTTCAGCTCCTGATGCAAAGATTCTAATTAAAGGCGAGGTGGTCGATGAGGAGGCGGTTGATGAGATGGACGGCGACGATCAGTGCGAGATCATGGAGCTCAACGCTATGGAGTCACTTGCCAAGCACATCCACTTCTGCGGGATCTATGGAAAGGAATTTAAGCAAGAATCCGGTCCGAGAGCGCACATGCACGCACATGGAAATGCTACACATTCTTCAGGTAGGTAAACCCAGGTGTTTAACAATAATCGCCTGTTGAATTTTCATTATGACCCTATTTCTTGTCCTCGGACAAGGCTGTAGAAAATTAAGCCTTACAACAAAGATTTATGCCTTCAAGAAAACTACAAATTTGTTGTGTTCGACCCTGGAGACTATACACTTATATCGATGGATCTAGATAATATGTTGCGGTGGGAGGATATTATGTGTGTAAGGTATTCAAAGTCGCATCCCATACAGTGTCCAATCTACTTGGAATATCCTTTGTGTCCCAAGATAACCTCATGCGAGCATTTCCCATGCATTTTGCAATACTTGTTCATGGGTCTAGAGGATCATAGAGATAATGTCCACTTCCTGAAGGAAGTAGAGGATGCTCAGAGGATCTGCAGGACTATGATCGATTGTTTTGAAAGAGCAAACCTTCCTAATGCAACTAAAGAAGAGAGGAAAAGAATTTTGCATTCCTTAATTGTTGGTGGTGGCCCAACAGGTGTGGAGTTTGTAGCAGAGCTTCATGGATTTGTAAATAAAGATCTAGCTGAGTTGTATCCTGCGCTCAAGGATCTTATGAAAATAACACTTCTTGAAGGAAGCGATCATATCTTGAACATATTTGACAAAAGAATCACTACTTTTGCTGAAGCAAAATTTTAGAGAGATTGCATCCATTTGAAAATAGGATCCATGGTGGTGAAAGGCACCGATAGAGAAATTTCTACTAAAGAAAGAGGAAATAGTGAAACTTTATCCATACCATATAGAATAGTAGTCTGGTCAACTGGCATCGGGACTCACCCAATCATAATGGATTTCTTGAAGCAACATGGCCAGACTGACAGGCCTGCTTTAGCAACTGATGAATGGCTGAGAGTGGAAGGTTGTGTAAACACATATGCCCTAGGTGATTGTGCCACGATAAATCAATGCAAATTTACGGAAGATATTTGGGCTATATTTAGGAAGGTATATGAGAACAACTTTAGTAGTCTAAATTTAAAGGAATTTAAAAATGTCATAAATGACATTCGTGAAAGATTCCCTCAAGTGTAGATCTATCTAAAGAAAAAGCAGTTAAAAAATATTGATGGTTTACTAAAGAGTGCTCATGAGAATCCCGAGAAACAGTGGATCAATATTGAAAGGTTCAAAGAGAACACAGAAACACCCCCTGAATTCGCTAGTACTCTCTCTGAAAATGATGTCCATTATTTTACCAACCTACTTGGAGTTGATGAAACTGATGCCAAAGGTTCCATACTCATTTTTCTCAGAAATTTATGTGTTGCTTGATAGATTGACCGCTACATATCAATTTGGTGGGGCATATTTTGATTGGATTCTTCCTTTACCATCATCCATAGCTGCTGCAGATTAGGAAAAAAGTGTTTCTACGGACCCCTCATGATATACAAAAGGTTATAATTGCAACTAATACTATAGAGACTAGCATAACAATGGATGAGATGGGTATTATCTCCTCAAATCTCTCTTACAATAACCTCATGGGTCTCTACACACATGCTGGCATGCTTGAAAAAATTCCTAACGTGCTATTAGGGATGAAGGAGAATGGATTCTCTCCTAATAAATGTAGCTACAGAATTTGCAGTAACTCGTATGGGACAAGATCTGATGTTGAGAACATGGAGAAGCTTCTAGAAGAAATGAAGAGTTGTTGGCTTTATAGGAAGTCAGCAGTCAACCCTATTACGAGGGATCGTAGTAGTGGGCCCCATCTTGACAGTGCTTGGCGTGCCAGCCCGTCGGCACCCCTACTTAGAATTGGTGCAGCCCCTCATGTCCACCCGAAGCTTAGTGCGGGGCTCTGTGCTGCCGTTTAAAGGAAAAGGTTGCGCCCCTTCTACCACTAATTGGTTTTAGAAGAACTGGTAGCGCTTGATCCTAACAAGTGGTATCAGAGCGAGGTCACGGGTTTGAGCGCTCCCAGGGTAGCTGCTGGGGGGGTGATTGTTGGCTTTATGGGAAGTCAACAGTCAACCATGTTGTGAGGGATCGTAGCAGTGGGCCCCAGCTTGATAGTTCTTGGCGTACCAGCCCGTCGGCACCCCTACTTAGAATTGGTGCAGCCCCTTGTGTCCACCCGACGCTTAGTGCGAGGCTCTACGCTGCCATTTAAAGAAAAAGGTTGCGCCCCTTCTACCACCAATTGGTTTTAGAAGAATCGGTAGCGCTTGATCCTAACAGGAGTGCTGGTTTCAGCGACCAGCTGTTGATTAGCAAGTTCCTTGACCAGATCCGACGAGCTTGGTGCTCGCAGATTCTGAGTGCAGGCGAGTAAAGCTGCATCGTTGATGATGATTTGGTGAATGGCAGAGACGAGCTCCGAGGACACCATTTGTATCTGATCGTTGCCGAGCAAGGTGTTGTTATTGGAATTGTTGGTGGTGACACTAAGGGGCTAGTTGATCTCCTGCTTGCTAAGCAACTTCATATTCTCAGAAAGAGCTCCCAACTGTTGAGTCTCGGTGATGACTAGCTTCTGCTATTCTGCTTGAGTGATTTGCATCTCCTGCTGAGCTTTCTAATGCTCTTCTTGTGATCTATTCAGGGAAGCAATGGACTCCAACATCTGGTTCATACGAGTTCCCTCTCCCATGGTGGTAGGAGTTTGGATCTGATACCAATTGTAATGAATCTGCTAGTGTGAGCTATATGATTGGATGAATTTCAATAGAAAAATGGGATGAATGGAATGAATGATTGAATGGATATTTACTTACTGAATGCAATAAAAATGGAAATGAAGTTACAGGTTGGCTGGTTCAAGAGAGCCACTCTCCAAAAGAACAAAGAAACAAATAGATTCCCAATTTTCTAGCTAACCCCCTATTCCCGCCAGCCCCCCAGCTTTATACATAACAACTTGTAACTAACTACTCTGGAATGCCCTATGGGCTTTACTACACTTAGCCTCCATTTGGCCCATTTACACTAAAATAAAAATAAAACAGTAAAATTGATGCTAAAGACTCAAGAGACTTCGACCCAGTGCCTAGCCCCGCTTCCACATGATTAACGCTCTCGACCCATGATGACCTGGCCCACGAAGTGCTTGTCCTGCGAAGAGACGTCCTGCCCGAGCCTCTCAATCTGCTCGATATCTTCTGTTTGAGTCTCCCTGTGAAGCGCCTCAACCTGCTCGGTCCACGTACAAAGATCCAAGCTCTTCAGTGAAGAACAGCTCCTTTGTGAAGAGCCTTCCGTTCGTCCCAGCTGTAGAGTCGCCCGTTCGTTCGAGCTGAAGAGTCATCCATTCATCCGAGCTAAATAGTCGATCTATTCATTTGAGCCCCTTAGTCTGCTTGGACTCCCCCCTTTGGCTTGAGTCTTGTAATCTCCCTTTTGGTTGTCTGCTCGAAGGCTCCCGCCCGAGCCACTTCTCCTCTCTAGTCGTCTGCTCAAACTCCTTGACCTTCCTCTATCTCGACCCATAGCACAATATTTCCTGAGTTCCAAAGGGAGGGTAAAGGTAAAAAAGAAAACAATTAGAAAATCCATTCCAAGTACAATTGTGTGGGAATTATGAAAAGAGAGGAATGTAAGGATTTTTCAAGACAAAGTCAATCCAACACATTCAATCACTAGAAGAGTTCTTGGCAACCTTTGCTTTTGGATCAGATCACTCTCTATTTTCTTCACTAGATTGGTGTGACTTTCTTTCTTTTTGTCCTTCTCTCGATTTGTAAAGGTAGGCAGCCCTTGTAGTTTTTTTAGCTATGGTTTAAGATCAAGCTTTTTCTAAGCTGTTTTTCTGTATTTATTTCATACTACCTCAAGTTGCTTGCTTAAGTAAGTTTAGTGAATAATATCTCTTACCTCTTTCTTGTTTTCTTAAAAAAAAAGTGTACTTTTGAGTATAGATTTTGGATCTTAAATTTATATTAATATGATTTTAGACAAAATTCAATACAATTTTATATAATATTTTACCTAAATCCACATAAATTTAAATTTAATTTGTAAATTTTTTGCATAGGGTATTTGAGAAGCCTTGCGTACAGGAGAATTGATTATTTGTATAAATTTAGTAGAATTTATAGCTAATGAACTACATATAATTAAATATTAAATAATTAGTAGAATTTATATCAGTAATATATTAATAATATTATGTGATATGCATAGGTAATATCATCAAAATTATATCTTTCATAATTATATGTTGTATATCTATGTTTTATTATAATTTATCACACTTAAATTTAATAAAAAAATATATATTACGATTTTTTGCACTTTGCAATTTAAAATTTTTAAATAGCTTAAATTTTTCTTAGCTTCACTCTTAACTATTCCTATCATCTTTCTCAAACTTTTTATGAAGTAATCTCAGGTGGACACTGTTGGCATGAGCTGTCATTAAAATTAGAGAGATTATAGGGATGAGTCTTGAATGTAAATCCCTTGTTTCAAGGATCACCCCTTATTCTAACCATAATCTTTGTATATCCAAGTATAGATCTCAATACTCTTCTATATATGTGTATCTCCATCTCTGCAAATAGAATGAAGGAAATAATATAATTTGTTTTTTCCAAAGTTTGACATGGTATTAGAGTAAGGTGCGGAGTTGATGTCCTCCACGAAACTGCTATTGCATTAAGGATAGACAATAACGTCCAGTGGTGCTCACTGAGTTCCACGGAAGAGTCAAACTGTTCGCTACCAGTGGATCAATCGATGCCATATGTAGATTCACTAACGATCGCAGCAGCTTCACTGTCGAAAACTACATGAACAACCTCCTTATATCATCTAGGTCCATAACAGAGTCCGAAACCGAAGGGTCGATGGCGCCAGTCAAGATCGACGATTTATCGACCAACCCTGAACTCTGAACTCGATTGCTGACAAGAACCTCGTGATCTACCCCAAGGGAACCACCTGCCGTGAGCTCAGAGTCTCCCGATCTATGTTTCTCAGAGTCTCCCAATCTATGCTCCTCGAGTCTCCTGATCTGTGCTTGCAGCTCTCGAGAGGATCCAGAATGAAGACTTCAATGGGTGCCCGATCAAATCTTAAGTTGATTTGTTGAAGATCGGGGGTTTGCAGTTTTGCTCTTTTGTAGAACTTGAAATCCAAGAACTATTCTATTTGTACTTGCTACCTGTTTTTGGTTGTGGTTTGCACATTGATTTTGCTATTTTGGAGTTGTTTTCGTGATAAGGTTTTATCAATAGACAATAGCGGCAACCTTGGCAACTTTGATGCTGATTTATTTAGCTCTCGTTGAAATGCTAATGGTGACATTTGGATACTTGGCTTCGGGGCTATCGACCACATGTCGTTCAACTCCAATGATCTTTCACATGAATTATAGAGCATGGCTTTTTTCACCGCACCATGTCCTGACCTCGTTTGTGATGAAGTCGATGTTGAAGATAGATTGTTGGCTTTTTGAGTCTGATCTTTGTTTTGATATTGACAAACACAAGTGTCTCATGTCTGTGTCTAGTATTCTGAATGGGTTCATTATTTTGGAATGCACACACAAAAGATGAAGATGGAAGCTAGAAAGGACTTAAAGCTCATGTCATCTTGGTTGATCCATGCAAACCTGAAAAGCAGAAGAAGAAGTCATAACAGTTCTATTTGTATTGCATTTAATTTTTATCTTTGGTCTATAATAATGCATGCATCTGCATGATATGAATTGATTGCTCAAACGACCTTAAATTGACCCTAGGGACCAACACTTTTCACATAAGATCTTTTTCTTAAATAACTAATTGGTTAGGGTCACAAATTATATAGCTAAAAGCCTAAGCCATAGTCTAACCTTAGGTTCCCAAACATTTCATGAAAAATTTCTTGAACTAAAATGTCATACCTATGTGAACAAGGGAAACTTTTAATCAAAATTTGGACCTAAATTTACTTTGAAATAGCTTTGGGTGACCGAACCTATGAGGTTATAAATGCCTTAGTCAACCAAACTAGAAAGAAGTCAACAAGTTGACTGAGAATTGGGCGACCGAACCATATTTGAACTAACTGTCCACGGTCGACCAAACCTTAAAGTTAACTTTTCTCACTATCCCCGGGCGACCGAACTTGCAGTTCAAACAAATAGTGAAGTTCGGCAACCTTAACCATGGACCAGGCACCCGAAGCCACAAATGAATGAAAGATCACCCTGGGTTCAGGCACCCGAACTTGCATTCAGTCACCCGAACCCAAGAATAGACTTGTGTCTATTCGAGCGACCAGCCATAAGGACTGGGTGACTGAACCTCTTGGGTGAACTTGTTTTAACCGTGGCAACTAGGGTAAAAACTTAATTAAACAATTTCAAAAATCCCTAATATGTCCCTAAGGGTCATAATCCTCAGAAAATCAATAAATACCCCCTCATAACCTCAAATTAGCAACTTTGATTAACTCCCAAATCCTTTCAAATTATTTTGTTAATTAAAGTTCCCCCAAACCATTTTTAATGCAAAATCTTTTTCTTTGGGTCAAAATGTTTTAATCTCTCCTACTCGCTTTCACTTTCTATTTTCGAAAAACAATTTTTGAAAGAGAGCACTTATCTTTTTTTGGCATTCATATTGTTAATCCATAGCTTTTACTCTTACTTAGGTTTTATCTTGAAAATCTTTTTTGAGAGTAGCCTTAAGATTTCTTCCGATTTTTTTTCTTGATAAATATTTTTGGAAGAAATCTTTTATTGCACAAATATTTTCTTTGGGCCTAAAACTCCAAATTCTACAAATATTTTTATTAGCAAAAATCTTTATTGGAGAACATAATAATCATTTTGATATTTTCATATGTTTATGTGTGCAATAACTATTTTGATTAACACCCTTCCTCTACTAAGCATAATGCATATCATTAGAGAGTGCATGTGTTTGAACTTTTAATTTGTACATCCATGTTTTTATTTAGCAATGTTTTCAATATGTACAAAAATGATTTTTATTGTACCGGTTGGGTTCATCCCATTAGTTGAACTGGAGAGTCTCAGCCCCGTAAGTGAGACTGGTTGAGTTCAACTCGAAAATTGAACTGGAGAGTCTCAGCCCCATAAGTGAGACAAGTTGGGCTTAGCCTTGTAATTGAGCTGGGGTTTACCTTGCCCCGTAAGGAAATATTGTAATGGCTTCTGCTCTTCCTGTTTAAGTGAGCAGGGATAGTGTAATCCTTGGGGGGGGGGGTATGCCCAAGGCGAGGACGTAGGCTGGTTTGGCCGAACCTCGATAACAAATCTTGTGTCGCTCTCTCTCTATCTCATTTTTATTTTCACACTTAAATTTATGTATCTGTATATTTGTTTATTCACTGTTACAATTATTTGCATGTACACATTTAATTTGAATGAGATATATAGCACACAAGTCTACCTAAACTCATAGTTTAATTATTTTATATACACGCATGTGCATTGAATGGGATATGATTTGTGGTGAATTGGCGGATGATTTGTGGTGAATTGGCGGTCTAGGTACGAAAATCACCCTAGGTATCCCCAACCAATGGTGACCCCTTAGCCTGTGATGCTTCTAGCTGTATAGTCGCCACATCATCAACCTGAGTAGTAGCGTCAATGGGTATACACCTCATGCGTCTAAGACCTCCTGGTTCCATGTCTATATTATAAACAACATTGAATAAGATAAATGTATATTAAATGGAACTATAGTAAATTTATTTTGAGTTATTTATACATATAAAATATATGAAAGGTAATATGACAACATAAATGTGTATCTGTAAATAGTAGTATAACAGCATGTGAAATTAGGATGTATTCCAAAGAAGGAGGGGGTGAATTGGGTTATTTAAAAATTATTCGTGGAATTTTGATTACTTCAACCCTTAACTATTCAACCATCCAATATATATATATATATATATATATATATGTATATATATGTAGATATACAACAATCAGAACTATGTTAATTACAAGCCTTTATATATGAATATGGATATACAAATTGAATTTATAATATGCGATAACACATTCGGTTGAGCACTTGTTCGTATTATAACTTTCAGCTTAATTCAAGAAGATTCACACTAATGTACTCAAGAATAAATTTAGTGATTGATTTATACCTTAATAAAAATCAATATTAAGATCTAACTTTCAGCACATATATTTTCTTTCAAAACAGATTTTGTAAGATGCTTGTTTAGCTTCAGCACATATACTTTATTCAGAAAATATGTTCACAAACAAGTAAAATCCTTAGACTATATATTTTCTAACTCAAATTTGTAAACTTTTCTGAATGTTCAAATCAATGCTTCACTCATACAATTGATATATATTTGATCTCAAACAAAATATGCTCAGCAAGTTCGCTATGTTTAACAAGATTTCTCTTTCCAACAGATTTTCAAATATTTAGATCAACCTCAAATATTCAAGAAGATTTAATATTAAGCACAAGATAATATTCAGCAAGTTCTTATAAAAATAAAATCATGGATGCAGTTTATAACTTGCAGAAAATAAAAAAGAGTAGGGAAGAGGAAGTTGAACATCGTTGTTTTTACAAGGTTCAACCGCAGCCTACTTCCTTGCCTCTAGCAACACGCTGCAAGGATTTCCTTTACCAACTTTGCTGCCAAGTGAAGTTACACCCTCTCTCCCTCAAAGGTGGATTTCGCCTCTTTAACAAGAATCCCCTCCCGCTAGGCAATGATTCAATCCCCTGAACTGTCAAAAATACAAGAAAGAGCAAATACTTGCTTATACAAGAAAATGCTCCTTAACCGAGCAGATTAGTACACGTTAGATTCAAAAATAATACTTCAAAAACAATATGAAAGTTGAAGCTCGAAGTATATCACCAGAACCTATTGAAAGATGTGATTTTTGAAGATCAAATCAGTCTTTTCCAAGTGAAAGAATCAAGAACACAGTAGTAGCCTTTCAGCAAAGAGAATATAAGAGAGTTATGCCTGTCATTGCTTTTCAATTCGTGTTCATTACCCTAATGTACGAGAATAATATGTTTAACTAGAGCACTAAGGTTTCAAAAACATTCCCTTGAATTTTCTCTTAATTTGGAAACCATTCATGCAAGATTTGGAAATAAGATCAGCGTTGTTTAATGTTTAAACACTCACATCAGCCACCTATCCCTGAAGGGTCAGTCGCCTGTGCTCCTTTAAAGTTAGTGTATCCTAAAAGTCATAATGAGGTTAGTCAACTATGCCTGATAGGTCAGTCGCTTGTGCCTATTCTGTTTGAATATTTTCAAACACAGAAGCACCATAATTGCCTAATGATTTATCATCAATCACCTGTCTTTTCAGCAAACTTGTTTTTTAATGAGTTTTGATTCCAAACTTAATTCATATATTTGAAAACTTATTTTGGACTTTGAGAAAATATTTTCCATGAATAAAATCAAGAATCTAAGTCCATTGACATTTCCTAGGAGCTTTAATAAATCAGTATTGAGTTTTGAAGTACTTACATGAGACTTTCATATCATTTTCCTATCTTAGTGTCTAAGTCTTCATGTCGTGAAGCTTCTAGTATGTCTTTTGAGCTTTATGCACTGCTTCAATGAGCTTCATGTCTCACATGACTTGAACCTTCATGTTTATCATGTCTCATTGCCTAAAGTGTAATTTTCCATTCAGATTCTTCAACTATGTCAACTTGAAATCATAAGATCACTTAAGTCCTGAAACTCAAACTTGCATAAACATGTTAAGTAACTTTGATTTGTTATCATCAAAACGAGATTAAGTATTGTTAGACCAACAATCTCTTCCTTTTTGATGATGACAAATAAGGAGCAAAAATGAGAAAGCCTTAAATGTCCCCTTACAATAAGCATACTCTTAACAAGTCATTCATACTTATCATAATATATCACATGTTCAGAATATCATGCTTTCAACATTTATATTAGGGTAATTTCAAGCATTTAGAATTTGCAATATATATCATGCTTTTCAATAACTCATGTCAATCAAGCATTCATAATTTTCAATATATCTTATGCTTTTCAATAACTCAAGTATAGTAACTCCCCCTCGATATATGTTCCAATGATACATATCAGTCATATGTTCATAAACATTTCAATATTTTTCAAACAATCATATCAATATATCTCATTTTGCACATATTGCTCAAACATGTCAACATATCAATATATCTAATTTAATCTCATTTTGCACATATTTTTCAAATATATCAACATATCGATATATCTCATTTAATCTCATTTTGCACATATTTCTCCAACATGTCAACATATCAATATATCTTATTTAATCTTATTTTGCACATATTTCTCCCCCTTTTGACAACAAAAGAAAGGGTAAATGTCATCCAACGTGCAATAACCAAAAAGAAACCTATGCATCATGCAAAAAAAAAAAAAAAATATTCAAGTTAAGCACAAGCAAGCACCAAAATATGTCATGTCCAAAAATAAATAGAGTGTAAAGAGCTGAGAATGACTCAAATATTACAACCTAAGTTGTTTGCTCAGAAGAGAAATAAACAAATTTTCATTGCCTCCATCGAAATCGGTGCCTTCTTCAACACCTTCATCTTCATCTCCAAAATTTGTTTCTATTGGTGCTTTGCCATGTGATGAAGAAGAACTTCCCATATACTGTTTAATGTTGTCCGAATACTCTGATCCAGGGAATTGTAACATGACTGAAGTGAACTAAAATTTGCTCGCACTTCACCATAGGAAGCATTTTGCTGCTATTGATAAGTTATAAACTAGGATGGAGCATCCTCAGCTGGCGGTGCATCATGCTGCTATTCAGGAGCATATTGAGGCTCTAGAACTTGTCTATGTGTATGTCTACCTTTTAGAAACCACCCTTGAACATGCTTTTCATACCCCATTTTCTTAATCGTAGTAGATGAAAACATATCATAGCAAGAACGAGCTATGAATAGGGTAGATGAAGTGGTAACACCTAAATGATCAAAGATTTTATTCAATGATCCTCCATAAAGAAGAATAATTCATCTAGCCTCTTCTCTCGTGATCATTCATTTTAAAATAAGACTAGAAAGATCAAATTTCTTCTCCTTGAGTAGACATCACATCACAAAACAGTCGAGGTAGGAAATGTGATCATGTGATCCTACTCTAGGCAAAATATTGTATGTGATGAGTTTCTATAGAACTTGTGCTTGAAGATTTAGTTGATGATACAATGGAGGATTACCAAAATAAACAGAAGCTTCTTTCATTATTAATAGAAAAAATTCCTCAGGAGTAAAACCTTACTCCATTATCCAAAATGTACTAATCAAAAAACATTCAAATTCTCCATTTTGAATTCCAAATCTAGTAGCTAAAATATGTGGAGTTAAAGCTATAACAATACCCATGACCTGAGAAGAAATTACATTTTTTGCTTTCACCAGATTTGCATAAAAAGATCTTAACCATATTTGGATACATGCCTCTAGCTTGATAGGTTATAAATCATTCCCATCCCAATGCATTAAACATTGGTAAAATATCAGGAAATTCATCTCGAAAGAAATCAAGGTCCAAAACCTTACCTAAAATGGGTTCAGTGGATCGAAGATATTGCTTGGCTTGAGGAGCCACCAACCATTTTTCGATGTCATTTGCATTCTATTTTCCAGAAAAGGAACCTTTGTTAGCCACATGCTTGGTTCTAGGCATTTTCTTGAAGAACTAACCAGCAAAATCCTTGAAAATGAAGTGGAAATTAAAGATTGAAGGAAATCTTGAAGTTTAATCGGTTGAATCTTCATGAAATCTAACTTCAAAACTAACAACAGAGAGTTCGGGAGAGTGGAGGTATGTGGTCAGTTGACTAGAATGTGAAAAGTTAGGGTTTTTATGCACAATAAGTACATATACAGCTGCAACTAAGTCGACTGTGCTCGAAGAGTCAGTTGCCTAACATGTGTGTTTCTTCGAATTTCACAAGTCAGTAGCGAGTCAGTCGATTGCACTTCACTGAGTCAGTTGCCTGCCCTTCAGGAAAGTGACATATATACTCTTTTAGCTCACCCACTCTTTCACTTTAGTGTCTCCTTCTTAATTCACCTCTCTACAATGTAATAGACCTAATTCTCATCGTATTGAGAACAATATATCCTCTGAAAGAAGTTTTGTAAGAATGTTAGCCCATTGTTCATCCGTATTTATGAATTCAAGAATTATGTCTCCTTTTTGCACATGATCTCTTAGGAAATGATGACAAATATCAATATGCTTAGTCCTGGAGTAAGAGATAGGATTCTTTGAAATATTTATGGCACTCGAGTTAACTCCTAGAGTAAGAGATAGGATTCTTTGAAAGATGCTCCTCTTTGTCCAATTTAACTCAATCTCAGTGTGTTTCCTTTTTCTATTGCTTAGTGCTTTCCCAAATGTCACATTTTTTTTACCAACTTCAATTTTTTTAATATCTCATCCCCACTTAGTCACGTTGGTTACAACCTTCATTTGGATTTTCCATTAAAGCTTCTATTATAACAAGTCCTCCATGAATGTCCATGGGGTAGAAAACAACCATGAAACATAAAGTAAATCTTTCGTCCATGCTACAAGAATAAGGACATAGCATCCTTATTACACACTTGGCATGCGAAGTATCCTTTTGTGCTCTCCCTCGATATATTAACATAAGAAAGGAAATCATCCACAAAAATGCAACATGCATCTGAAATGTTTTTCCAATTTCCACATCAAATGTTTCCACTCCTTTTTTCCCATAGTTCTTTTAACTCATCAATTAACGGCCTCAGGTAAACATCAATCTCATTACTAGGTGCCCTCAATCTAGGAATAAGAAAATATATGTAAATGGATGGTTCTATCATACATCACCAAGATGGCAAATTGTATGACATCTTCATAATTAACCACATTCTATGCGGGTTGTTCACATTACTAAAAGGATTAAAACCATCTAAAACAAGACTAAGTCTGATCTTACGAGGATCACTAGAAAAACTATGCATGAATGCATTTTTTAGAACTCGGCCCAAGCTTGCGAGTCTGCTGGATGGTTAAGGGTGTTTTCCTTTCGAAAACATTTCTCTTTTTGTCATCTCATATATGCAACAGTCTTTGCAAACATGTATAATCTTTAAAGCCTTGGTATCAAGGGACAATATCATAAATTTTTTTGGGGGATCTTTCTACTCTTCTTATGATTAGTTTTATACCTCAGTTCACCACATTCTAGACAACTATTTGTGTTTTCAAATTCACCATAAAAAAGAGCACAATCATACCAATAAGTATGTATTTGAGTGTAACTAAGACCCAAATCATGCATGTATGTCTTCGCCTCATAAAAAGACTTTGGAAGTATTTCACCGTCTGGCAATGCCACCTTAATTAGCCTCAAATTCATGTTGAATGTTGTTGTGAATGGTGGCTCATTTCTTCAGATGACTAAGTTACACAAGGAGAAGAACATAGTGCAGAATTTTAAGAGAAATCATCAACGGTTTTCTGTGGCTTTTTTGAAACCGTCAACAGTTTCACTAAAATCTTAGACATCTTCAGAAAATGCTCTTGGTATCTCAAATTGTTGATGGTTTTAGAAAATCTTAAAAAATCGTCGACAATTTTGTTTCTGGGTTGCGAGACTGAAATTCAAAATTTGAATTTGAGCATTAAATTGGTTGGTTTTTAGGGGGGGGGGGGGACCTCTAAAGGAAAGTCTATTTATACTTGTCTGAATATATTGTGACAGATGAGAGATTATTTTTGAGAACTGTATTGTGTACTCTATAATTTCTTAGTGAAATTGTTGTGTCGATTGCTTCCATGGATGTAGGCATTCCCAAACCACGTAAATTCTCGTGTTTTTGTTCTTATTGTTTCTCATATTCTGGTTGCGTTTGATTGCTTGTTGCATTTTACTTATTTCACCATGCTTCCTATATCTAATCATTTTACAACAAATTGATATTAGAGCAATTGTTGTTATGGCATCGGGGTCATCTTCTGCAAGATTTGACATTGTCAAATTTGATGGAACCAAAAATTTTGGTTTATGGCAGAGGAGAGTTAAAGACATACTTGTGCAACAAGGAATGGATGAGGCAACATAGGGAGATTTGAAAGCAAAGGCCGCTTCTACAATACGGTTGTGTTTGGTCGACGAAGTGCTCTATCATGTGATGGTGGAGGATTCTCCAACAGCTATATGGCAAAAGTTATAAAGCAGATACATGTCCAAATCACTCAACAATAAAATTTTTCTTAAGCAACGTATTTATTGTCTTAAGATGGTCGAAGGATCAAACTTAGATCAACATATTAATCAAATCATAAGTGATTTGATGAGAGTTGAAGTTAAGTTTGATGAAGATGAAAAAGCTTTAATGTTGTTGAATTCCTTGCCTTTGACTAATACCTATGAAAATCTAGTTACCACTCTTACGTGGGGAAAAGAGGCTCTTGACCTAGAAGAGGTAACAAGTGTCTTGCTGAATTTTCATTAAAAGCTAAATATGTAATGAAGGAGAAGGACTTGTAGTGAAAGGTCATAATAAGCGTGGCAAAGGAAAGTTCAAAAGTGGGTCAAGTTAGAAATCTCATAATCAATCCAAGAAGAAAAAGGAAATTCGGTGTTACAAATGTGGTAAAAATGGTCATGTTAAACTAGAGTGTCCAGATTGGAAGAAGGCAAATGCTGAAAAGCATAAGAGGATTTCAAAATCACTGAATGTGGTTTCAAGAAGGAGGTCCAGTTTGCAGCGATGGTGATGTTCTTTTAGTTTCATCGTGGTCAAATAACCTTATGGATTCTTGGATGCTTGGCTCATCTTGTTCTTACCATATGACTCCAAACAAGGAGTGGTTTAACACTTACAAGTTAGTGAATTCAGGTTTAGTTCTTATGGGTAAAAATGTTTCTTGCAACATCATTGGCATAGGAAGTGTTAAGAGAAAAATGTTTGATGGTGTTGTAAGAACCTTGAGCAAAGTAAGACATATACCGGAGTTGAGGAAGAGTTTGATATCACTTGGCCCATTAGATTGTAATGGTTTCAATTACAAGTCCGAAGGTGGAGTTATGAAAGTATGGAAAGGAAATTTGATGGTGATGAAAGGGGCAAAAGTTTGATGGGAATATCTATACATTGCAGGGAACTAGTGTGGCAGGTGGAGCTACAGTCGTAGATGCTGAATTTTATGAGACCTTCTTGTGGCATATGTGTCTTGGGTATATGGGGGAACATGGTATGAAGGAATTACACAAGAGGAAACTATTGAAGGGTTTGAAATCATGTCAGTTGGACTTTTGCAAAATTTGTGTTCTTGAAAAACAAAACAGGGCAAAATTCAAATCAGCTATACACAAGAAAAAAAGTATTCTTGATTATGTGCATTCCAATGTTTAGGGCCCAGTTAGAGTTGCATCAAAGGGTGGAAATATGTATTATATGAGTTTTATTGACGATTACTTACAAAAAGTCTGGGTATACTTCATGCAGCACAAGTCTTATACGTTTGCCAGGTTCAAGATTTGGAAGGCTGAAGTGGAAAACCAGATGGGGAGAAGAATCAAATACTTGAAGTCGGACAATGGGACTGAGTACATTGATTCTCGGTTTATGGAGTTTTGCGCGCAACATGGCATTAAGAGACACTTTATTGTTCACCGGACACCTCAACAAAATGGTTTGGTAGAAAGGATGAACCAAACTCTAACTGAAAGAGCTCGGTGTCTCAAACTTAATGCAAGGCTACCAAAGAACTTCTGGTCTGAGGTAGTTAGTATGACTTGTTTTCTGATAAACTGATCACCAAGGGCTTCACTAGAGGGTAAAGTGGCAGAAGAGGTGGACGGGAAATGCAGTAGACTACTTTGGATTGAAAGTATTCGAGTTTCTAGCCTATGTTCACATGTCTAGTGAGGAAAGGTCTAAGCTTCATTTGAAATCTCATCATTGCATCTTTTTGGGATATCTAGAGGGTGTGATGGGGTACAAAATCTGGACTTAGTGGCAAACAAGGGGGTGATTAGTAGGGATATAGCCTTTGATGAAAAGGCTATGGTGAAGCGTACTCAAGATTGTGATGAACAGAAATAGGAGCCAGAAAACTGGGGCAATGATGAACATGTTGTGTAGGTGGATTTGGAAACTCAATGCAATGACAATGATCAAGGTCCCATGGTTGTAGGGAGCTCTAGCTCGGGAAACCAGCAAGTCAAAAATCTTCCTATACGAAGATCTAGACGTACTATCAGACCTCCACCAAGGTATGGATTTTAAGAGTCAGTGTTTTATGCTTTCCTTACCAGTTGCAATGATCCAACTACATTTCAAAAGGCAGTGCACACCCAGGAGAAAGGTAGGTGAATGGAAGCAACGACTGAGGAGATGGAATCACAACATAAAAATGAAACTTGGGATTTGGTGGAGCTTCTAGATGGGAAGAAACTGATAGGTTGCAAATGAGTATATAAGAAGAAGGAGACAATTTCATAAAAGGAATAAGAGAAATTCAAAGCCCGGTTTGTGGCAAAAGGATACTCATAGAACAAGGGAATAGATTATGATGATATCTTTTCACCTGTAGTCTGACATACTTCTATCAGGATTGTGTTGGGGTTAGTAGCCCATTATGATCTTCATTTAGAACAAATGGATGTGAAAACGACGTTTCTTCAAGGTGACTTGGAAGAACAAATCTATATGGTACAATTGGCGGGATTCAGTGAACCAAGGAAAGAAAAATTTAGTTTATAAGTTGAAAAAATCTCTTTACGGGTTGAAATAGTCTCCAAGGCAATGGTATGAAAGATTTGATTCCTACATGATCAAGATTGGCCACAAAAGGTTTGAGTATGACTACTGCATATATGTGAACAAACTTGATGATGGTTCTCTTGTTTCTTATTATTGTATGTCGATGACATTTAACTAAGGTGAATCAAGTAAAGGAACTATTGCATAAATAATTTGACATGAAGGATCTTGGTTCAGCCTAGAAAATACTTGGGATGGAGATTTGTCGAGACAGAACTACAGGGAGGTTATGGCTATCTCAAAGCGGTTATGTGCATAAGGTTTTAGAGAGGTTTAGCATGGTTGATGCAAAACCGGTGTGTACACCTCTAGAGAGTCATTTTAAGTTGTTTACTGCTGATTGCCCAAGTACGAATGAGGATATTTAGGACATGTCAAAGGTCCCCTATGCTAGTGCTGTGGGGAAATTAATGTTTGCCATGGTGTGTACGAGGTCATAATTGGCACATGCTGTGAGTGTGGTAAGTAAGTTTCTATCTAATTAAGAAATACAACATTGGGAAGCCGTCAAATGGGTATTCGGATACTTACGGGGTACATTCGGTTATGGCATCATGTTCGACAAGCAACATGATTGTCCTTCATTTATGGGGTTTGTAGATGGTGATTATGCAGGGGATATGGATGAAAAAAGGTTTACAATAGGTTATGTCTTTACCCTTGTAAAAGGACCTATATGTTGGGATCCATGGTTCAATCTCTGGTAGCATTGTCCACGACTAAGGCGGAATATGTGGCAGTTGTCGAAGCTGCAAAGGAAGCTTTATGGTTTAGAGGTTTGGTTAAAGAGTTGGGATTACAGCAAGATGGAGTGGTGTTGCATTGTGATAGTCAGAGTGTCATTTACTTGGCAAAGAATCAAGTGTACCATGCTAGAACTAAACATATTGATGTGAGGTTTCACAAGGTTCGTGAATTGATTACTTCAGGTAAACTCATGTTGGAAAAGGTTCACACATCTAAAAATGCAGTGGATATTTTAACTAAATCGATTACTTCTAAAAATTTCAAGCATTTCTTAGGCTTACTTCATGTCTCCAAGTGCTAGAAGGGAGACAAACCCAACTTAACGTTCTAAGGTTGAGGTGGAGCATAGGGCTATGTTTTTCGTGATTCTTCTAGGGGGCAGAAATTCGCCAAGGTGGAGATTGTTATGAATGGTGGCTCTTTTCATCAGATGATTAAGTTACACAAGGAGAAGAACATAGTGCGAAATTAAGGGAGAAAACCATTGATGGATTTTTGTGGCTTTTCTAAAAACGTCGATGGTTTCATTCAAATCTCAGACATCTTCAGAAAATGCTCTCAGTATCTCAAATCGTCGACGGTTTCAAGAAATCTCAAAAAATCGTCGATGGTTTTGTTTCTAGGCTACAAGATAGAAATTCAAAATTTGAATTTCAACGTTAACTTGGTTGGTTTTTAAGGGGGAACCTCCAAAGGAAAGTCTATTTGTACTTGTCTGAGTATATTGTGACAAATGAGAGATCATTTTTTAGAAGTGTATTGTGTACTCTATAATTTTTTAGTGAAATTGTTGTATCAATTGCTTCCGTAGATGTAGGCATTGACGAATCCCGTAAATTCTTGTGCTGTTGTTCTTGTTGTTTCTCATATACATGCTGTGTTTGATTGCTTGTCGCATTTTACTTATTTCGTTGTGCTTCCTATGTCCGATCATTTGACAACAAATGCACTATGAGTTTGATGATGCATTGTCCTTGAATGAAGTAACTTTATCAAGAACTCTAATTTTTAGAACTTTCTATAATTTGGATAAAGTGGCACCCATGCATCCCTCATAAGATTAGAAAATGGTTTACCAAGTTGATTTAACTGACTAGGATCTCAAGGTATGCTACCAGCTAAACTAGATTCAAGAGCAGTTTATGATACATTGTCGTCCTCAGTGTCCCCTGCATTCCCCCTTTACAAGTTACCTAACATTTTGATTAACCCATCCAAACGTGTATCACCACCTCTTATATTGGCCCCCTCATCTTCATCTTCATCATCATCGCTCGGAGTTTTATAATATTCACTATAAAACACTCATTTTGTGTAGCTTTTGTCCATTCCATATTCTAATAAATGTTTTCCAACCAAATCAATTTGTTGAAATGTTATGTTTTGGCATTTCTTACAATGACACCTTATTCTACTAGATTTGTCAACACGAGGACATGCAAAGTCTGTGAAATCATTTACCCCTTTTACGTATTCTTGAATAAATATACCCCGAGTCTTCATCCAACTCTTATCTATGTTCATTAGCCTATAACATATTTAAATAAATTATTTTGATTATATTTCATAATGTTTATGAGGCATGCATCGTGAATTTCGACAGCATCTCCCCATGATTCTCGAAGTACACGAGATGGGGGAAGTGAACATGTTGTTAGTTTTTCACTAACAATTTATCACAACACCCTACTATGCACCTAGAGAACATAAGCAAAGAGGCTATCGAAATATTTAATGAAAAGGAACAAAGCATGTACAATGAAAACAATGTGAATATACACTCCTAAACTATCCACATATTGGACAATTTAAGAATGGTTAAAGCATAAATATCACTAATCGTAAATAAAACAAATAATTAACATGTTCAATTGATTATTAATCTAGATAATATCATTAATAATCAATTCAATATTAATTGATTTGTCTCACATTTACAATAAGACATATGAATGTATTGTAATGATTCTTGAACGGATCTAAACTTCAATGAACATATGCATATAATGAATGAATTCTTTGATGGGAACTTTATAATAAATAGAACATACACTATCCAAATATAAGAAGAAAAATCCATTTTTCCATTTCAAACCATTCTAGAAAATTCTTTCATTCATCAAATAGAAAGTTTATTTGGTCTTAGTTCCTAAAAAATACCCAATGGATACACTAACCCAGCTTGCAAGTTTGAGTAACACATAAGAGCTTACTCCTTCAATCAAAGATCATCTTAAATTTCAAACAAAAATGAAAATAATCCACCTCCACAAGATATTCATTTTTCTCAAATAACAATATCATATTTTCCAAGAGAAGTAGTCAATTATGCTTATTTTTCACAGAAGTTTACAAAGTATTAATGGTCTCAATTGGCCTTACTTAATAGAATCTTTGGTAGAATTAGCAATTGAGTTTGCAAATACCTGTCATAAACAGGAAGGCTTTAACTTAACAAATTGGTACTTCTAGGCATTCAAGCCTATTGAGGCTCCACTCTCTGTCTACCTAGATATGTTATTAAGGAGCATAATAAGATCCTAAAAGCTTTTATCTAGGAAGGCAATAACGGGAATACTACTGGCTACAAAGTTAAAAGGTCAAATGTCTACAACCCTTATTCGTAAAGGGGCTTGAACATATACCATGTATTAGAACAAAATGATGCCAACACTCTAAAAATGCTATAGAAAATCTTCACTATAAAAAAATTCTTATGGCTCTTATGGATTCTTGCTTTAAACCTAAAGAAAAGATGGATTTGGGCTATTAAGAGTAGCACCAACAGCATGGCAAGTCGAGAACGAGTTCTGGGAGTTTCTCAACCATAGCCACCAAGTGGGTTGGATTTTCAAATCCCCCCGCATCACATCTAACATGAAATGCCCATCCCCTAGGCGGCTTTTTGGTGTTTCTCGATTTCTCAAACTCATACTAGCCTTTTGGCAGTTGTGAAAACTTCTATCATTGAAGAAAACACTAGTAGGCGTTATGAGTTTTGACACATTCACACAACTTGTACTCAACCATCCAAATAAATATCTTGAATGATTGTTTTAGAACTAGAAGTAGCCTTTAGTTGTCTCCAATGTGGCTTATTCAAATGGCTTCTTTGATATTATAAAACCCGAGTTGTTAGTTCAATGATAGAAAAGGTTCTATGAACTACTCCAACAGTCAAGAAGCTCCATTCCTATAAACAAAACGACAAGGTGAACTCATAACAAACACTGCTAGATGTTGTAATAGTGAATGAACACCCGCACAAGTTGAAAATGGTTTAGAAGGGCATAAACCAGGATTCCCAAACAACAATTTCTGCCTTCCTACTTGTTTTACTTTTTGCAAACCAGAATAGAATGCACTATTCATATTTCAATTAACCAAATGTACAACAATGATGATCAATTAACTCAAAACTTCGATCCAAAAAAGAAAAAAAAAAATTGAAAACATAAGACACTCACTTTCATGAAAATCCTATACTAGAAACATGTAAATATTTTAGCCACCAAATGAAATCATTTTGTTGTCTCAGTGATGAGAGCAACACCCTCAAAGTGAAATAAAATGTAGACGCCTATATACCATTTCATTTTCGCAAAGAAGTGTTGAACACACCTGTGATAACTAAATAATGTTGTGATTGATCAATTGGCTGGGGCTGCGGTAGGTGGTAAGCGATTGGGCCAGGCTATGGTAAGCAGCAAATGGTTGTGGTTGTGGTAGGTGGCAATCGACTGTGGTTGCGGCAAGCAGCAAATGGCTGGCCTGCAGCAACCAAGCAGCAGCGGGCGGCTCTTCGACGAATTGCATGCAGCAGCAAGAAGGGATGCAGGATGTGAGTGCGAGAGAGAAAATATTCGGGATGCGTGGGATTTTGCAGGAGGAGAAGAATGGGGATATTTAGGGAAGATTTTTCGTGACAGTTTAAAAATCGTCACTAATACATTTTAACAACAATTTTTTTTTAAAACAAATGATGTTAATGAATAGTGACGGAAGAGAACTGTCACTAAAAATGCACAGTAGTGACGGAAGAAAAACTGTCAGAAAAAAAATTCCCAAAATTTTTATTACTTTAAAATAATTTATAATATTAGTGATGAAAAAAGATCGTTACTAAAAATATTAACAGTGACCACCCCTTGTTCGTCATTAAAAGACTATTCTCTAAAATAGCATTGCTAATATATTGGAGTCATGCTTAACCTAAGAAATAACTCTTTTAATAACAAAATTATTAGTAATGAATGCAAATTCGTCATAATTGTGTTTTCATTGGTGACGAAATACTTTTTCATCACTAATATTGAAACTATTAGTGACAAATTTATTTTCTGTCACTACAAATGCAGTATTAGTGATGATTTTTTATTCGCCACTAAAAGGTTCATTTTTTTTAAAATAATAACATTGGTCTTCTTTACTACCTTGTTATAAACAAGAACTAACTAAGAATGCCGCACCAGTCAATTAATTGAACTATATCCGCAATACCAGGCTACAAGCCCTTTGGTGGATTTAATTGAATCTGACAGCAATACAAGTTGCAAGGTCTTGGGAGGTTTACTTTAATCTAACCCTCAAACCAATCTATAGCCTTTGGGAGAATTTAACTTAATATAACCCCAGCCCTTTCGCTATCTTAGCTTTATTTAACTCTATATGTTTATCTAGTCCTCTCCATACTCCTGCACCAACTTAACATTATTTCACTGTATAGGCAAAAATTCCCAAACATTTCAGCATTTACTTTTCCGCTCTCGAGTGGGCTATGACTGTTTAGCTGGGGGGGGGGGGGGGGTGCAAGACCTCTCGCCATTGCCCATCTTCCCCACGAGGAAATCGAGTTATGCAAAGAATGCTGTGCACATCCGCTGCCCAGCATGGGTCAGAAGCTCGCGGTACAGTTCTGCTGTCCTTTTGTTCAATATCAATGCCTCCCCCGACAGCTCTAATTTATTTCCCTCCAAATAGAATATATGACGAGCAAGAAGGGCTGCATTGAACAGCACAGCCAGATTCCATCCCTCTGCAGAGGTTTGAAATATGTGTGGGTCGGTACGGTACACACTCGTGCAAAGTAAGTAGAAGATATGTAAGTGTCTACTGCCGGTCCCTCTGTCTCTGACTACCCCTACATATAATATATTCGATCGGTTTGAGTCGGTGCCGGTGCCGCCTGCCAACCCCCGACACAGGGCTCCCTGCTTTGAAATTAGTCTCCCCTGGACGCCACTGCTACCAAAATTTAAACGCTGCCTACCAACACCACTCCCCGTCCTTCCTCGAAACCGTGACAAGAAAAAGTAAAAGATGGACTGGCCTGAATGAAGTTGTTAAAAAATGGGTGCTTCAAGTTTCAAAAAGTAATATCACCCTTCTCTCATAATATACATGTTTGAGAGCCTTCAAATTTGGTTCTTTGCTTGAATGTGTGTATCAGTGTATATTTAAATGATTGCAAAATTTTATCTATTATTTTTTAATTCATACATTTGAAACTTGAAATCTATAGTCCCCAACAACGGGTAGAAATTTTGAATTTAAATTTATAAATTTAAAAAGAATACAATATAAAATTAAATATGAATCAAATCGCAAACAAATTAAAATCTCAAACATTAAATCTATGCAACATAAATGACAAGAAAAAGAATACAGTTGAAAAAACTCACAAACTTTTCTAGATGAGGAAATTACACAAGAACTTTATTGATAAGATGTACTTCTCTAATATTATAAATTAAGAGAGTTCCCTCCTAGGTGTCTTTTTTAAAAATGTTGTTGGAATTTGTGTATTCCCAAAAAGATGGTGAATTGAGTATTAAAAAATTTCTCTTAAATTTGGTCAAAATCTCAATTAAGTATTTCACAACCTAGGGTTCGTCTAAATAATTGCAAAACCCAACACAATATAACTGAGCAGATGTTTAAAGGAGATATAGTAGGTTTAGTATTTCCCAATCATTCACAGTATTTAATTCATACACACATTCAAAATAATTTTAAATATAAGCATACATGTGCAAGAATTTAAGTGCCGAAAATAAAATGCGTAAGGAAGAGAATGACACGAGATATGATATCGGAATTCGGCCAATACTGTTTACGTCCTCGCCTCAAGCTCACAAGTAAAAGGATCCCACTAAGTGTTCGCTTACGGGTGGAGCGTCACCAATTACAATCACCTCTCCTTACTGGGCGAGAGAATACCCGTAAGTCACATTCATAAGGCTGACCCCAACCTTTACAACTACACCTTACGGTGCAACAGGTCCTCCTAACCGGGTCTGAACAATCCGGTGCACATTACAGGTCAGTGCAATCCTCTTCCAATGATCACACGTAGGGAATATAATAGATATTTAAATAATTTTGTACAAAGAGATGCTTCTATAATAAGCATGTTAATTTTGATGTAGTCCCAAGAGGGGGGGTGAATTGGGTATTTTTAAAAAATCTTTAATATTATTTACCACTTAATCCCTATTTTTATATTTAACAAATTAATTGCAGGGGTTTAAAACTGATTTAAATTATTATATCAATGAATTATTTTTACCTAATTAATTGTCAAGTGTGAGTGGGGTTATTCAACATACACATGTAAGATAGATATTGAAATGCGTTGCAAAAAATAAAAGGAGTAAAGGAAGAGAGGAGGCAAACACAATTTTTACGAGGTTCAGCCAACCCGGCCTACGTTCTCGCCTTGAGCAACCCACTCAAGGATTCCACTAAATCTTTGCTCCTTTAATTGGGATGGAGCTTCCCTTACATCCGCTGCTTATAAGAGGTACAATTTCCTCCTCACTCGGTTCACAACCCGAACCGTGATTACAATTTAGAATTTCAAATCTGCAAAACAACTCAATATTTCTTCTAACAAAACTAGTGAGTACAATTGAAATCCTAACACATATCCATATAATGAAACTTGAAGCTCAGTATGTATGTAACGATATGATTGTTATATGAATGATATACTTCATGCAATTTCCCTTTTATCAAATCTCCCAAAACAATGGTATAAGTAAAAGTTTTGGAGAAATTAGGATTCTAGTTCAACTTATTAAATGCATGAATACCAAGCGTGATATTATTAAAAAAGTTGTCTTAAATATAGTAAAGAGGTTGGGTCACATAAAATTTGACTGTCATTTCAAAAATAAAGATGCAAAACTTAAGAAAGTCTGGAAAGTCAAAGGAGAATCTAGTACTAACCTCCACGGACCCAAGAAAATTTGGGTACCAAAAGTAGTTATCTGATTATATCCTACAGATGTGCTTGAGATTGTCCTCCTTGAAGAACAAGTGGTATATGGATAGCGGATGCTCGCGACACATGACAAGAGATAAAGAAAAATTTACATCTATCATATCCAAAGATGAAGGATTCGTTACATTTGGAGATAACTCTAAAGGTAAAATCGTTGGAGTTGGTAAAGTTGGTAAGAGACCTTCACTTGTCATTGATAATGTGTTAGTTGATGGATTAAAACATAACTTATTGAGTATAAGTTAACTATGTGATAAAGGTTATAAAGTCTCATTTAAACATGACAAATGCACTGTAGAAAACAAATCTGAAAACAAAATATTGTTTACTGCTGATCGTCATGAAAATGTATACATCACTAGCCTTGATAACCTTGCTTCTCAACATGTTACTTGTTTCTCTGCTATAAATAATATTAGTTGGATTTGACATTGGAGACTAGGACACGCAAACATGGACTTAATGTCTAAACTTGTTAAGGAAGAATTAGTTGAGGGATTGCCTAAGACTAAATTCGTGAAAGATAAAATCTGTGATGCATGCCAACTAAGAAAACAAGAAAGAACGAGCTTTAAGAAGAAGAAAGTAATCTTTACTACTAGGTCACTTCAAGTGCTACACTTAGATCTATTTGGTCCAAACCCAATTCAAAGTTTATGAGGAAAATCATACACATTTGTCATAGTTTATGATTATTAAAGATACACATGGGTACTATTCTTAGGTCACAAAGATGAAGCGTGTGAACAATTCATAAATCTGTATAAGAAAATTTAAAATGAAAAGGGTTATACTGTCACTAAAATCCGAAGTGATAGGAGTAGAGAATTTAAAAATTAAAGCATGGAAAACTACTGCAATTCATTAGGAATAGCTCATAATTTTTTGACTCCTAGAACACCACAGCAGAAATGGTGTAATTGAAAGAAAGAATAGGTCTATACAAGAAATGACCAGAACTATGCTTAACGAACATAAACTATTGAAGTACTTCTGGGATGAGGCAATAAATACCGCCTGCTATGTTCTAAATAGAGTTTTGATTAGACCATCTAAATTAACAAAGCAGATATGTACACAATAACACACTAAGAATGCACTCACGAATGATATGCAATTAAAGTTCAATGTGAGTATGTGGTATATCTCTCAAAGGTATAGTTATTAAATAATGTGAGAGATAGTGAAGATAATGATCTTTGATAAAAATGTTTTATGAAAATATATGCTCTTTCAAAGATCTTGAAATCCCAATAGCTTTCCTCCAAAAATAATATTCAAAAGTATTGCCTAAGAAAGCTAGGGTATGCTCAAAAAGAATTTTGCAAATAAGAATATAAGCTTTTCGGAATCTTGCAATAAGTATGCTAAGATCTTCAAGCTATAATCAGTTCGCCTCGAAAATATTTATCAAGTAAAATATATAGGGAAACCTCTAACTAATACTCTCAAAAAAATTTTCAACAAATGAAGATGGGTGAGAGTATTATGCCTAACAAAGAATGAATGCCCCAAAGATATATGTTCTCCAAAATAAAATTTTCAAATAAAAGTGTATGAGACTATTAAAAATGAATTAGAATCAAAAAATATTTTAGGAGGATTTTCTCTCTAATCTCGTTGTTAAAAATTGAGTTATGAGGGGGTATATATAGAGTTCCCTGAAAATCTGACCATTAAGGACATAACGGGTAGTTTAAAATCATTTAATGAAGTTTTAACCCAAATTAGCGCAGTAAAAGTTTCAAAATCCGAGAGGTTCGGTCGACCATGGGATAGGGCCAGTCGGCCGAATACACACAGAATTTTTAATTCAATTTTGGGGTTCGGTTGGCCATAATAGGTGACCGGTCGGCCGAGCCAAGGCGATTTACAAACCTTCGTAGGTTCGGTCGACCATGGGATAGGGCTAGTCGGCCGAATACACATAGAATTTTTAATTCAATTTTGGGGTTCGGTTGGCCATAATAGGTGACCGGTCGGCCAAGCCAAGGCGATTTACAAACTTTCGTAGGTTCGGTCGACCGAGGCTTAGGTTCAATTTTCCAGGCTTGAAGTTTGGTCGGCTGTGGTAAATTTGAACTAAATGGTCAGTTGCCGGAGACGGTGAAAAGTAAAATTTGACCGATCGTTCGATCGTGGACAGTATGTTCATTTTAGTTCGGTCAGCCAAGACTACACAACACATGCCTCACGTGGCATGGTTCGGTCAACCGAGTCATTCAGTGCATATGGGGTCGGGTGACCGAGGCTTTTTAATTAGGCCAAAAAATAAAACGTTAGACGACTTTGCCTCGATTTTGACCCTATAGTTATTTCAAAAATCTTGTTTGATTTTAATTTTTATGAAAAAGATTTTGGATAAAAAAATTTGTGCCTTAAGGTCAATCTATGACCTTTGATTCCTACGGTCAGTCTATGATCATTATTGAGCTTAACATTCACATCATGCATGATAAGCATTATTACAGGACAAAACAAAAATGCAATTACAATTGAAACAAACAAATGTCTTCAATCTTCTTTACTCTTTCGTCTTTCACAGAATGCGCTAGGAGAATGTACTCTTTTAAGTGCTTCTCATTTCCATTTCCTTTTGTCTTATGTGCGTGCCAAATTAAAAACTTGTTCAAGCACTCAACACATAGATAAGACACTTATGCTTTGTCGGCATCAAAATAGGGATCAAACTCAAAAAGTCAACAAATGACAAATTTATCCTTATAATTATCAATAATTATTTCAAACTATCTCTTTAATTATCCATACCTATCCCAAAATACCCTTATAATTATGTCACATTTATTTCAATAACTACTCATAATTATCTAAAATTATCATAGTAACTATTTCCAACTATTTCAAAATGTCTTTATACTCTTTAATTCTTTTTTTTTTCTTTTTCTTTTTTTGTAATTTTTAAAAAATTAGAAACAGAGAGACTTGGAGCACACAAGTAGGCTAGTGTTAGTTAAGGAAAAACTGCATATCAATGTGAATACATATACCTTTGTTTAATAAAGTCTTAAATTTGAATTTGTATGGATTTGAACAAAATGTAATATAAAATTATATTAAATTTTTTCAAATTCATATAAATTCAAATTCAAAACTCGAAACTCATGCTTCAAATACAGGTCTAGAATATTTCTCATCATCTTCATTGCTTTACACTCTTTTACAATTAAATATAAAAAAATTAGTATTAGTCTCTAAATGTTACCAAATGTCCCTCCCCCCCCCCCCCCCCCAAAAATAAAATTATTTTAACTTGAGTTGCATTTGAGGGATTTCAAACCTTAAATTTGGAGTTGATGGATTTAAACAAATTTCAACGTAATTTTATTTTATATCATATCCAAATTCAATACAAATCCAAATCCATAACCTCTCTATATACTAGTTGAGATCCCATGCATATTTAATAATCTAAATTTGTGATCATTTTATACATTATATGTTTTAAGACTCTTATATAATAAAAAATTAAAACTTAAATAGATTAACTAAATAATACGTAAAAATTATAAAATTTTTGTTCTATTATAATTTTGCAAAATTGAACTTCAAATTTTGTACATTTACAAACAACTATATAACACTACATAGATTATGTTATTGATTTAGAATAATAATGTTGAGAATTCAACTTGTGAGTTTATCTCACGTTGAAAAAAATGAGTAAATGATGAGTGTTTATATGCATGATTGGACTCAAGATCCAATACGTTTAAACTTTTGGATCAAATTGGTGCTTGGATATCAAGCACGCCTATGGACTCCTTTGGTGCTGACAAGTGGTATCAGAGCCCACGATTCATAACTCTAGGAGAGGATAGTTCATGGCTATTTTTCATTTTTGAATTTTACTTGATTGCCAAAAAATTTAATTTTCAAAATTGACTGGGTTATTTGCTAAATTTAGCCGAATACAATTAAAATATAGTACTATTTAAAAATTAATTATAAGAAGCCAATAGAATTGAAGAATTGAAACATTCAAAGGAGTGGGTTCTTGTATCACACGCCGCCATGGAGCAGAGAGTGGGTGCCCAGTTCCTTCTCAAACAAACGTCAATTGTCAACAACAAGATTAGCGTCCATCAATAAGAGAATTTCTGTGCCCCCAGGGCGTAGCTCAGGTGGTCGAGCGGATACAGGGTGTGCCTCTCACGAGGTCAGCCATGTGCCTCCCGGGTTCGATTCCTCTCCTGGGCTCCTGATTTACCTTCCTCGTGGTGATGTGGGGCCGGATCCACGGGGCGTGGGATTAGTCACGGCCGGTGCGACGGACCGTAAAACGGACGTCGTTGACGGTAGTGGATACCCGGGCGAACCCAAAAAAAAAAAAATAAGAGAATTTCTGTGGGTCACTGAAAGCAGCCATTAATTCCAACCATTATAAAATTGCCATGTGTTTCACAATATTATATGTAGTTTGTTCTGTATTGTTCAGCTGCTCTGCCCTCATTTCTTAATTCTTTCGCCGACTAAAGCAGGAAACCCCCTCATCAGTCCTACCCATTTTTTCAACTCCTGCTATGAGGCGGTGACGACCGACAGAAACAGGATGATTAGATTAGCTGAACCCCCCAATAAGCTACGTTCCGTTTTCTTGATCTCACTTGAAAAGCAAGCCTATAAAGTAGCCAACAGTTTACGACTCACCCGGGGGGAATTATGTCGCCATATTCTACGCCCATCTTTCCTCTTTTTTTTTTAAAAAAAAAAATTATTAATTTATTTGATAAATAAGAATAAAATAAAATAATATTTAATCTATAAAATTTTATAAATTTGTATATAAAATTTTATTTTATTCCACTATTACTTTATTTCATTCTAGTTTATCAAACATAGTGTTATAGGTTTACTCTATTTTTGAATATTGAGCCAAAAAGAAAAAAACCACCGATTAATTCACATACCAAAATCCAAAATATGTTAAATAGGTAAAAGGGAGGAATTTATATTTACACCTCTAAGACTTTTTTTTTTTTTTTTTTATAAACTACATTTTCTCTAGGTATAAGGTGAGTCTCTAAGTTAATCTAAGAAAGAAAAGCTCAGGGCAGAGAAGGAGTCGGAGAAGACTCAGTTGTTATGTCGTTATTTATGTTAATATTGTTATTGTTTCTATGTTGTATATATTTTTACAAGACCTTTTGGTATTTTTACTGTAAGACTTTCATTCTTGTTCATCGCAGTACGCACAAACTCTCAAGTTCCCTCAATTTGCATTCTCTATTTTTTGTTTTTCTCTTTTGATCATCAAGTTCTTCCAACTTTTTCTTCTAATTCATCGAATTCTCAACATAGTATCAAATTGAAAATCATACTTGCTTATACATATATTTTTTTCTTCTTCTTTTTCCATATCTTGCAATCTCCATTGATAATTCTGCTCGGGAATTTTCCTGTGAATCTTACATTTCTTGTATCTTCTTGGAAAAATGACAAAGGCAAATCCCCTCAATTCTTTAGAATCTTCTCGTCTCTTAGATGATTCTCCTATAAATTCTTCAAATGATTCTTTTAGCTCATATTATCTTCATCCTAGTGATAATCCAGGTTCTCTCTTGGTCACAAAAATCTTTGTAGGAGACAACTACATTGCTTGGAGTCAATCGATCACTATTGCTCTAACTATCAAGAACAAGGTAGCTTCCATTGATGGCTCGATTACTGCTCCTCCTACTAATCAATGTGTTATTCATTCTGTTTGGCTCCGTGCCAATAATTTGTTACTCTTTTGGCTTATAAATTCTATTTCTAAAGATATTAGAAATAGCCTGCTTTATGTCACATCTGTTGCAGATCTCTGGCATGAGCTAAAAACAAGATATTTGAGAAGTGACGGTTCAAGAGTTTTTCATCTTGAAAAATCTCTAAGTTGTATAAATCAACGTTCATCTTCGATTACAGAGTATTTCAGTACTTTTAAGACTCTTTGGGATGAGTATGTGTAACACCCCGAACTTGTCAAGTGGGGCCCGAAGGTTACGTGTTTCATCCACCTGTTTCTGATACCATAAACTACAATCATGCAGTGGAAATAAATAAACAATCTCAATTTAAATACTAGAGTTTATCTATTAATCCCAAATAAAACAACAGCATCCATCTATTTATATTACATCCCCATATTTAAAACATAAGTTATACATAAACCATTCTTACAGTCACCCCAAAATTACCAAAAATACTACCCTGCCCGGAACTCTAAGCTCGATCACCTGACGAATCTAAAAATATAATCATATACTAGGGTGAGACGCATCTTAGTAAGGAAGAGTAAATTATAATAGTGTGTGGCAGAGAGTTTAGTAAATAAAAAATATAATCATTTGCTATTCATCATCAGTAGAAATAGCACATACATATTACACTTGCATATATATAATCATTTTTAATGATAATTCTCGAGAATAGGGATCATTTTCCGCCCATACAAGTAGCTTCCCTCTACTCTAGTATTCACGTTAGGGCACTCATCTTACTCAGTAAGCTCTCGAGTTATGTATATAGGTGGAGTCTCCGAGAATAAGGAAGATTATCCGCCCATACAAGTAGCTTCCCTTTACTCTAGAACCAACCGAAAATTACTAGGGCACTCATCTTTCTCAACAAGTCCTCGGCGGAGAGTTTTACTTTACCATAAATATACATACAATTAAATTCACATCCCACATATCTTATCAAAACATAAACCACATCAATCATCCACATAGGAAATACCTTCCACACAGGATATAATGTGGCCTGCATAGGCACCACTTTGGCTTCTGTGACATGTGGCTCACATAGACAGCACTATTCATCAATATCCAATCCTCATGACCTACCCATAGTATATCAATAGAACAACCTCCTCATGCCTGCCAATGCTTTACCCCAATATATAATGACAATAGAACGAACTCTTTAGGCCTGCCAACGTTATATCGTGATTATATATAGGAAATATAACGAACTTCTCAGGCCTACCAATGTTATATTATGATACACATGAATAACCATACAAATGACCTATTTACATACATCAAATTTAATCACCACAGAGTACTCACAAGTAACTAGTATTCACAACCAATCTTTATTCACAAATAAACTGTATTCACAACTAGCCAATATTCACAATCAAACAGTATTTTCCACTAATCAAGATTCACAATAGTCGGTATCCGCAACTCGTTAAATTATGAAAGTTATATTCATCCCACACTATTTTTCCCATATATAATATATATCAAAATCATTATTTTCCCAATTCCTAAACTGTTCATAAAATCATACCTAAATATATAAATTTGTATAATCGAATCTAACCGGTTCAAACTTAGTAAAGCCTGCTATAATTAATTCCCTTTACTGGCTCCTCGAATATTCTGCCCAAATCGAATAGGAAACAAAACCCTATATTCCAAAAATCCCAAATTAATTAGTTTAACCCCAGGATATTTATCATTTAACATCTCCTAAGTCCTCACACTCCCAAAACTTAGTTTGATATTAAAAATATCCTACTTACCCTGGTTTTGGAGTGGTGCCCAAGAACCCTAAATTGAAAATCTGCTCCGCCTAAGTTGAAGAGAATCTTCCCAGAAATCTCATAGTGGTTCCTAATCATTAATCCGGGCTTTAACGGAGCCGAGATCGAAGAGAGAGAGGGAGGGAACCATAGGGTAGAGAGAGAGAGAGAGAGAGAGAGAGAGAGAGAGAGAGAGAGAGAGAGAGAGAGCATGTCACGCCCCGAACCTCGAAATGGGACCCAAGGGTGAAAATGTAATCTAATTTGTCCCTGTATCCGATAAAACATTTAAAGATACAATACAAAGAATGAGGGTCCGACCCCATGGGGTTCCCAGGCGCCCTAAACACATCCAAATACAATTTAATATGCAGCGAAAAAAGGTCATTTTATATCAACATATACAGTACCATACCAGAGTCTATACAAGAGCAGAAGATGGCTCTATCAAAACGTACAAACGGGTGCCCAAACACAACTCAAAATGGCAACCCACCAAAATACAGTCCTAGCACTTACCCAAGCGCTAACCGCAGTACACCGGCCACTATGCTTCCTACACCAGGACGCTAGTTCCGGTTACTCGAAGGACCTGTAAAAATGTACGTACAATAAGGGTGAGACACCTCTCAGTAAAGAAGAACATAGGCTATATCAGTGTGTGGCATTTGAGTGTTATCATGATGCAATATACACGCAGTTAAATGCAATCCAGTACTAGTTTCCACAGTGCATACACGCACACATACATATACACATGATCAGCAATCCTAGTGTTGTCACACCCATCGGCCCAAAGCCCGCCCGCGACATACGGCGTTGGCCCGTAGCCAACCCGCAAACACGGCGCCACCGGCACATGACTAGTCCTCGCCTCCCATGGCATTGTACCAACGCATAACTGGTGGATCCACACCCTTTGACCTGATCTGTCGGAGTAGACTTACGCCCTCGGATATAGAGCCGAACACTCTCAGTACCTGGAACAGTTTCGGAACCGCATTCCTACTAGCATTTCAACATATCACACATACATGCATGCTCATATAACCAAAAAAACCACACTCATTTGGTAATCTAAATCATTGTTTTCCAAAAAGATACAGTTTAAACAAGTCAAGGCACGGTCATCCCAATATCACAGTATAAATCAACATATACCCTCGGTTTTCAACAAAATCAAGGATGCAGCTCGTCGCCCCCTTTTCCCAAAAACTGTAATAATGAAAAACCCATAGTTTTCCCTATTAGATCCCCCCAAATGAGTAGCCAAAACACACACAAGACCGTGGACCATAGTTCCACCGAGTCCGATTTCAAAAAAATAACTAATATAAACATAGTTCCTCTTACCTTTTCCCCAAATAGAAGATCTTGAACTCCAAGGTCCCTAATCAGCGAACCGAGTTCCAAAACCTACAAATCATAGTACAAAATATGCTCACAAGACAATTACCTACAAAACTACCAGATCCGAAATGAAAATCGAGCCTTACCTCAATTTTTCGCCAAAACCCAAAAATCTCCGAAACGAGATTCTGATCCGTAGAAGTTGTGGAGAATCCTTCCACGATCCTCGTGGTAACTTCAGATTTCCGATTCTATCAACGATCGGCGAAGAAATCTAGAGAGAGAGAGAGAGAGAGAGAGAGAGTAGGGAGAGTTCTAAAGAGAGAGATATGTTTGAAGTTTCTTAGCTTGGAAGTAAAGAATATTCTATTTATAGCCCTTTTGACTTGACCTAATTCATCGATGAAATGGTGTTCTCGTCGACGAATCTTCTGCAGCCTTCATCGACAAATTGGTGGCCTCGTCGACAAGTCCTGATATTCCCGATTTCCGAAACTCCTCGGCTTCTCCTCGTCAACAAGTCTCTGAATTTCATCGACGAGAAGAACAAAGGCTTCATCGACGAAATCTGGTCTCATCGATGAAATATGCCAAATTCCCAATTTGTCCCTCTCTTATTTATTTAAACCCAGTTTATCATGGTTCGGGTTCTTACAATCTCCCCTCCTTACAAAAATTTCGTCCTCGAAATTTTCCATCTCTCATTCACAGATTCATACATACAATCAAACACATATATACCACTCTAGAAAAAAACTGGCGACCACTATAACGTAGCTCCATCATACACATACACATACATACCCTCACTTATAGCTGAGGAATACCGTGGTTATATATACAACTATCTCAGGAGTTCACAATACACATGCACTCCCGACGACTAACCACCTATCCCAACCCACAATCGAATCATGTATGAGTGCTCAAAACAATTGTGGATACTTTTGGTGTATTTCTGTTTTCGGTTCTCAAGAAGCTTCCTCAACCTCGTGGTTTTGCCACAATATCATCACTAACGATATCTCTTTGGTATGAAGCTTCTGAACTTTACGGTCCAGAACCTAAACAGGTATCTCCTCATATGCCAAAGTATCCCCAATTCCCAACTCATCATAACTAATAACATGTGAAGGATCGAACATGTACCTCCTCGACATGGATACGTGAAACACATTGTGGACCCTCGAAAGTGCTGGAGGTAATGCAACTCTATAGGCTACCGAACCCACTCGCTTAAGTACCTCGAATGGTCCGATATACCTCGGGCTCAGCTTGCCCTTCCTTCCAAATCTCATCACCCCTTTCATTGGAGCGATATGCAGAAATACCTTACCTCCCACTTCGAACTCTAACTCACGGCGGCGAATATCTACATAACTCTTTTGCCGACTCTGAGCTGATCTAATCCTCTCCTGGATCAAACCCACCTTTTTAGACGCCTGCTGCACAAGTTCAGGTCCTAACACCTGACGTTCACCAACCTCATCCCAACACAAAGGAGATCGACACCTCCGACCATACAAAGCCTTGAATGGTGCCATCTCTATACTAGACTGGAAGCTGTTGTTATAAGCGAACTATACAAGTGGCGTAAACTATATCCAGCTACCACCGAATTCTAACACACATGCTCGCAACGTATCTTCCAATACCTGTATCATTCTCTCCGACTGTCCATCAGTCTAGAGGTGGAACACTGTAATAAAAGTAAGCTTCGTCCCCAATGCCTCTTGCAAGCTCATCCAGAATCGAGAAGTAAACCTTGGATCCTGAACCGATACTATGGACACTGGTACTCCGTGCATTCTCACAATCTCATGCACATACAAATCCAGAGGATAGCCAACTTTAATGGGTATGAAATGAGCAGATTTCATCAATCTATCCATGATCACCCAAATAGCATTTTGCTTGTGAAGTACTAGCGGCAATCCGATCACAAAATCCATGGAAATATGCTCCCATTTCCACACCGGAATAGGCAAAGGCTGCAACGGCCCTGCTGGCCTCTGATGTTTAGCTTTCACCTATTGACACATCAGACACTGCTCCATAAACTGAGCAATATGCCTTTTCATACCAAACCACCAGAAGGTCTCGCGCAAGTCCCAATACATCTTCGTACTGCCAGGATGTACCATATACAAAGAACAATGTGCCTCCTCTAGAATTGTACTTTTGATCTCATCATCGTTCAGAACACATAGTCTGATCCCAAACCTCAACGCACCTCCCTCAGAGATGTTAAACACTGTAGCCAGTCCCTGCTGTACATTTTCCATAACCTCTACCAACTCTGCATCACTAGCCTGCATGGATTTTATACGCTCAAATAAGGTCGGTTAGACCACCAAACTAGCAAGAAAAGCCTGATGATCACCAACCACAAACTCTATACCTGAGCTTTCCAAATCCTGTCTGATGTGACTCTGAGTCACAACCGCAGATACAGCCATAGGCCCTAACTTCCGACTCAACGCATCAGCTACCACATTAGCCTTCCTCAGGTGATAATTAATCGTTTAGTCGTAGTCCTTGATTAACTCTAGCCACCGCCTCTACCTCATATTCAACTCCTTCTGCGTGAAGAAATACCTAAGGCTCTTATGGTCTGTGAAGATCTTACACTACACACCATACAAATAGTGTCGCCAAATTTTCAGTGCATATACCACAGCAGCCAATTCCAGATCATGCGTAGGGTAATTTTTCTCGTACTTTTTCAGTTGCCGAGAAGCATAAGCTACTAACTTATCCTGCTGCATTAGCACACATCCTAGGCCTTTTAGAGACGTGTCGCTATAAATCACAAACCCACTATCCTCCGAAGGAATGGTCAACACTGGAGCAGTAACCAGTCGATGCTTCAACTCCTAAAAGCACTGCTCGCAATCACTGGTCCACTCAAATTGTACTCCTTTCCTAGTTAATCATGTCAGAGGTCCAAATAGTTTAGCGAAACCCTCTATAAACCGACGATAGTAACTCGCCAGTCCCAGAAAACTCCAAACCTCCTGCACATTCTTCGGCCTTACCTAGTCGACCACAACTTCAATCTTGTTAGGATCAACTGATATACCATCCCCAGTAACCACATGGCCTAAGAATGCAATCTGACTCAATCAGAATTCACACTTCTTCAATTTGGCATACAACTTCTTCTCCCACATAATCTATAACGCTAACCTCAAATGTTCCACGTGCTCTTCCATACTCCTCGAGTATACCAAAATGTCATCAATGAATACCACCACGAATCAGTCCAGGTACTCATGGAAAACCCTGTTCATCAGATCCATGAACACTGCCGGAGCATTCGTTAACCCAAACGGCATAACTAAGAACTCGTAGTGGCCATATCTGGTTTAGAAAGTAGTCTTCACTACATCCTCTGCTTTAATCCTCACCAGATGATATCCTGACCACAAATCGATCTTTGAAAAGACCTGCGTGCTCTACAACTGGTCAAAGAGATCATTTATATGCGACAAAGGATATCGATTTTTCACAGTCACCTTGTTAATCTCACGGTAATCAATGCACATCCGCATTGACTCATCCTTCTTCTTCACAAACAAGACTGGAACTCCCCAAGGAGAAACACTAGGTCAAATGAATCCTCTATCCAGTAATTCCTGTAACTGCTCATTTAACTCCCGAAGTTCTACTAGAGCCATCTAGTATAGAGCTTTAGAGATCGATGCCTTACCACGTAGCAACTCTATCGCAAACTCCACCTCACGATCTGGAGGTAAACTGGGTAATCATCTGGAAACACATCCGAGAACTCACTGATTACCCGAATTTCCTCGAGTCTTAACTCATCCCATGGTGTTTCCTTCATACAAGTTAGGTACCCCTGACGTCCGTCCAAGAGTAGCCTCCTCGCCTGTAATGCCGATAGAATTTGTGGCGCTGGACGCACACACGATCCCACGAATTTGTACTCCTGCTCCCCAGGAGGTCTGAAAACTACCACCTTTCTACAACAGTCGATCACCGCATAACTGGAGAACAACCAATCCATCCCTAGAATGACATTGAACCCCGACATGTCGTATATCACAAGATTCACCGGTAGCAGCTTTCCCTAAATTTCCACTGGGTAGTCTACCAACATCTCCCTACAGAAAGATACACTCCCCAATGGCATAGTAACAGATAACACCTCATTCATGTCTTGGGTCTCAACCCCACATCGTCCCACAAAATTCACAGACACAAAGGAATGGGTCGCACCCGAATCAAACAAAATAGAAGCTTTATTCAAAAGCAATAATAAGGTATCTGTCACCATGTATCTGCATACTCAACGTCCGCTAGAGTAAGAGAGTATACTCTGGCCAGATCTGTATTCTTCTGAACGGTTCCCCGAGATATCTGGTTGCTCCCTCGGTTCCCACTGAATGCAGGCACATCTCGCTTCGGTGCACGACAATCACGAGACATGTGGCCTAACCAGCCACAGTTGTAGCAGTTACCCCCAAATGACTAGCACTCACCCTCGTGCCACCTGTGACATCTGGTAGAACGACCACCAGTCTAGCTCATTTGAGAATCCTGGTGCTCGGTATTTCAACGATAACCCAAGCCCTTGCTCCTCTTCTTCCACGATCCTTGATGAGATCCTGTATGAGAACCAGAAGATACTGTCCTCTTCCTCGATTCCTGACCCACCTCATCCTCTCGGATATCAGTCTCAATCACCGTGGCCTTATCCATCAACATCGAGAACTCGTGGATCTGAAGCATACCCACTAGTCTGCAGATATCCTTCCTCAAACCCTTCTCGAACCTCTGAGTCTTCTCATACTCACTCGAGATCATACATGGTGTAAAGCAAGAAAGCTCTATTTATCGAGCCACATACCCCTGCACTGTCAAACTCCCCTGCGTTAGAGTAGAAAACTCATCTATCTTCGTATCACGTACTGAAGTCGGGAAGTATCTATCAAAGAACACCTCCTTGAAACGGCTCCACGTCATCTCCTCAGGACCACCCCTCTGCTTCTCCAGAAGATTCACTGCAATCCACCATCGACCCACCTCCCCAGACAGCTGGAAGGTGGCATAAAAGACTCACTTCCTATCCGTGTAGTGCAGGACCTCCAAGATCCTATCAGTCTTATCCATCCAGTCCTCTGCTGTCGTCGGGTCAGGTCCTCTAGAGAACGTCAGAGGATGCATGCGTGTGAACCTCTCAATGGTGCACCCCGCAACAGTAGAAGAGTGCTCGCGTCTCCTCACACTCCATTCGATCTCCTGTAACACTAGCCTCGTCAAACCTCGAGGTACAGAAGGAGACTCATCACTCGCAGTCTCCTCAGAGCCACTTTCTAAGTTATTATCCTTAAGCTCCATTCTGCAACACAATAGGAATCTATCAGTATCCCTACTACACACACAGTTAACACCATAATCTACACTAATTGTGTTAACTACTCCCTGTCAAGTCTAGGTCTGCCTTATCACACTGACACAAAAGTTATTAATGGTCTGCTCTGCTTTTACTGGAATCGTCATTCCAGGAAAAACACGGAATACAGTCGACAAATCCTGGTCTAGAAATCGAACAACCCCCAACCAACTCTACTCATATCCACATCCTATACTCTGGTATGTACTCATAACTAAGCCTAACCAAGTCTAAAAGATCTAGTAACCTAGTTAGCTCTGATACCAAGCTGTCACGCCCCGAACCACGAATGGGACCCAAGGGTGAAAATGTAATCTAACCTGTCCCTGTATCCGATAAAACACCCAAAGATACAATGCAAAGGATGAGGGTCTAACCCCGTGGGGTTCCCAGGCACCCTAAACACATCCAAATACAATTTAATACGCAGCGGAAAAAAGTCATTCTATATCAACATATACAGTACCATACCAGATTCTATACAAGATCAGAACATGGCTCTATCAAAACGTACATATGGGTGCCCAAACATATCTCAAAATGGCAACTCACCAAAATAAAGTCCTAGCACTTACCCAAGCGCTAACCGCAGTACACCGGCCACTACAGTCCCTACATCAGGACGCTAGTTTCCGTTTCTTGAAGGACCTATAAAAATGTACGTACAATAGGGGTTAGAAACCTCTCAGTAAGGAAGAACACATGTTATATCGGTATGTGGCATTTAAGTGTTATCATGATGCAACATACACGCAGTTAAATGCAATCTAGTACTAGTTTCCACATTGCATACATGCACACATACACATACACATGATCAGCAATCCTGGTGTCGTCACACCCATCGGCCCAAAGCCAACTCGCGACATACGACATTGGCCCGTAGCCAACCCACGAACACGGCGCCACCGGCACATGGCTAGTCCCTGACTCCCATGGCTTCGTACCGGTACATAACTGGTAGATCCACACCCTTCGGCTTGATCTGCCGGAATAGGCTCACGCCCTTAGATATAGAGCCAGACACTCTTGCCTACATGGCAGGTGGTAAAATACATGCCCTCGGATATAGAGCCGGATACTCTCAGTACCTGGAACAGTTTCGGAATCGCGTTCCTATTAGCATTTCAACATATCACACAAACATGCATACTCATATAACCAAAAAAACCACACTCATTTAGTAATATAAATCATGGTTTTCCAAACAAATACAGTTTAAACAAGTCAAGGCACGGCCATCCCAATATCACAGTATAAATCAACATATACCCTCGATTTTTAACAAAACTAGGGATGCAGGCCGTCGCCCCCTTTTTCCCAAAACTGCAATAATGAAAAACCCATAGTTTTCCCCATTAGATCTCCCCAAATAGGTAGCCAAAACACACACAGGACCGTGGACCACAGTTCCACCTAGTCCAATTTCAAAAATAACTAATATAAACATAGTTCCGCTTGCCATTTCCCCGAATGGCAAATCCCGAACTCCAAGGTCCCTAAACAGCGAACTGAGTTCCAAAACCTACAAATCATAGTACAGAATATGCTTACAAGACAGTTAGCTACAAAACTACCAAATCCGAAATGAAAACCGAGCCTTACCTCAATTTTTTGCCAAAACCCAAAAATCTCCAAAATGAGATTCCGATCCGTGGAAGTTGTAGAGAATCCTTCCATGATTCTCATGGTAACTTTAGATTTCCAATTCCATCAACAATCGACGAAGAAATGTAGAGAGAGAGAGAGAGTAGGAAGAGTTAGAGAGAGAGAGAGAGAGAGAGAGAGAGAGAGAGAGATGTTTTAGGTTTCTTAGTTTGGAAGTAAAGAATATTTTATTTATAGCCCTTTTGAGCTGGCCCAATTCATCGACGAAATGGTGTTCTCATCAATGAATCTTCCACAGCCTTTGTCGACGAATCGGTGGCCTTGTCGACGAGTCCTGATATTCTCGATTTCTGAAACTCCTCGACTTCTCCTCATTAATGAGTCTCTGAATTTAGTCGACGAGAAGAACAAAGGTTTCATCGAAGAAATCTGGTCTCCTCGATGAAATATGCCAAATTCCCAATTTGTCCCTCTCTTATTTATTTAAACCCAGTTATCACGGTTCGGGTTCTTACAGAGAGAGAGGGAGAGAGATAGAGAGGGAGAGGGAGAGGGAGAGGGAGAGGGAGAGAGAGAGGGAGAGAGAGAGAGAGAGAGAGAGAGAGAGAGAGAGAGAGAGAGAGAGAGAGAGAAACATCACTTAAAATGAAAGCCACACTATTTATAGGCAAGGCTTCCTTGACGAGACACATGGATTTGTCGATGAGCCCAAGAAGACTGTTCGTCGACAAAGTTGTGAGATCGTTGACAAATATCAGTCATATTTGAAACCTCTCTTGGTAATTCTTTGTTGACAAGACATGTAAACTCATCGACAAAACTCAGAAGGACTCTCATTGATGAGGAGAACTAGTTCGTCGACGAGTCCCTGCTTGATGTCCTTTTCAAATTTTCTTTTCCTTTCCTTTTATTCTCCTTTTTCCCCTTTATATATTTTTATTTTATTTACCGAGTTCAGGTTATTACATTCTTCCCCCCTGACAAAATTTCATAATCGAAACTCGTTATTCCATTATTTTCTACAATTTAAAAGCTAATTAACCACATTCACATAGTTCAATCAACCTTAACATGTGAATCATTGAATTATTTAAAATAAAATTAAAAAAACTATAACTTATCCAAACATAAACATATTACTTGCACCTCTAGCATTATCCCCCTCATTCTGGGTAAGCATGCAGACCCGCACTGGGCCTCCGCAGCCGCGAAGTACCAAGTTGTTTCTTCTATTGTGATTAGGAGCTGGTGCATTGTTTGGTGGAGCACGACAATCATGAGCTATGTGGCCATGTTTGCCACATCTATAACACACCGTATTCCCATCCTAGCATTCTCCCCAATGCCTCCGATTACATCGGGCACAAATGGGGCAGAATGAATTCTCTCGATAATCTTGATCAGCCCTATCTGACCTGCGACCCCAACATCGTGATCTCTGACTCACTCAAAAAATGAGTAGCTCGAAAGCTATCCCAAGTATAGGAGTTATGTCGTGTAATATTCATCCCAAAGGCTAGATTGTCTCCTCAGGGAATGCGGTTTATTCTCAAATTTTACATTTTTCCAATTGAAATTAAAAAGTTACTGAACTCAATTCAAATTCGGGGTTTTCAGGATTGGTTGAGATTTCTTTTGATAAATTAAATGAACACGCAAATTAAACCCTAATCCTAACATGTATTGAATTTAAATAATAAGAACGGAAACCCTACGTCTAATCAGGCAGACATTGAACATGCGTTAAACTTCGGAATAGAAAAGACGGTAACTTTAACACGTAATTAAAATACGCAATAATAGATACTCAATCAAACACAATTGCGAACAATAAAAACCGAACTTTTAACAAAATCAAGAGCTTGAACCAAAATCACAATTTAAATGCAAACACGAACTCAGCGAAAATTTAACGCCTTAACATCCTAAACTAAACTGAATATGATAAACAAGATTAAAATTTAAGGAAATTATTAATCTAATGTAAAAATAATTTTTTTTGTTCTTTTTTTTTTGTATTTTATTCTTTTCTTTACTTAAGAAAAAATAAATATATAAACTGCATTAATAATAAAATACTTTAAATAATATTCAAAAGTTATTTTTTTCAATAGACCTTAATAAAACAAATAACAATATGTAACTAACAATAAAAAGAAAAGAAAGAGAGAGAGAGAGAGAGAGAGAGAGAGAGAGAGAGAGAGAGAGAGAGAGAGAAAGAAAGAAAAAAGGAGTCCTCGGGTGGCTGTGACTGGAAATCTGGAGCAGTGCTTCGGGTAGTTGGCCGGAGGAGGAGTGGATCACGGCAGCAGGTGACCGCAACGCTTGTGATGGCAGGCTGTGGTTGGAGCTCTCAGGTCTATGGTGATCAAGTCTGTGAGGCTGTATTGCAGCAGTTTGAGTGGGGCTCTCGGCATCATGTTCTTGGTCGCAGCTAAGGAAGAGAGAGTCGAGGATGCTGGAGGCTGTCTGGTGTTAAAGTTGTGGCTGGCCGCAACATTGGCATGATTGGAATAGTAGGAGGGAGAGAGAGACCAGTGGAGAGAAAGAGAGTTAGGGAGAGATGTTGTGAGAGTTTGAAAAAGAGAAAGGGAGAGAAAGGAAGTTGGCTCTAGGTTGCTATGGCAGACAAAAGAAATAAAGTAAGGGAGAGGGAGGAACGGGAGGAGAGAAGAGAAAGGGAACCTCAGGGGCTTGCTAGAACAAGAGGAGAAGAAGGAGTTAAATAGGGAGGGGGGTGTCTTCCCTATGACCCGATGCCCAGATCACCTGACTCGGATAGGAGACTCGACCGAGCCTGCATGGCTGGGTCATATCAAAGGTATTGTATATTTTTTCTTTTTCTTTTTCTTTCTTCTTTCTTCTTTTTATTCCTTTACGAACGAAGTCAATCTTGACCCCCATAAAGCCCGTATCTTTCAAAACTCAAAACACAAAAGTTGTAGGTAATTTTTTCTTCTTTCTCTAAGATTTTGAATCGTCTCGATCAGAGCTCGGACGGAAAAGTTATGCATAAATTACAAACTGATGTTGGTTTTAGCTCTCGATAATTTTTCTGCGATGAAAAATGCCAAAAATTCATAAATTACTCAATAAAACCCAAATATTATAAATAAGATACCTTGTTAAAATATTGATAGTAATTAGGCATTTAATTAAAAATATAAGCTCTAATGTTCGGATTAAAATGCCTAATTACGTTGTTTAAGCGCGTAATCACACCCCCCAACTAATGTTTTGCTTGTCTCTAATAAATAAAGTGAATGAATTTCAAGGCAGTGTCCACAATTACTAACTCCAACAAACATGAAATTAATGGCCATGCAACACAATCGTACAGTTACACATGCAAGAATATAACTGAATTTCACACAAGTTCGTTCACATTCAATGCCCACAACTCTGAAGCGTCACTTGTGCAAGTTTCATCGTTAATATAGAAATTAAGAACAATATACTCACATGAAGTTAACCAATGGCACAATTCAAAATTAATGCGGTTATTTAAGTTCAAGTATAAATAGGCAAAATCTTGAGGTGTGTGTGGTGTGTGTGACTCATTTCACCTTGGATACCAGTGGACATCTACAGAACAATCGTTTTGACTCGGCTTAACTGGTATACCCTCAAGAACACTCACAAGGAATGGGTTCACTCGTTATATGTGAGGAGGAGTGTCGCGATTAAACATCCCACATATTGAAAGGAACAAACGCTAAGTATATAGAGTGGACTAGTCTGAGAAGGATCTAACCTATCTATCAGGTGTTGGGTCCTTCACCCTAGCCTCTTCTCACCTACTCACCATATCCAACCGAGACCACCTTAGATCAACTTATTCACATACTTGACGTGAATACATCTGAGGTATTAAATGGCTGAAGAATCTTCATACGTGGAGAACATGTGTCATGTCCATGACTTTTTTTTTTTTTTTTTACAGTATTTCTATGGAGCAGACATTAGCATTTCATTTCATGTGCATTTGTATTTCTTATTCTTTCTTCTGCTCATTCTTCATTTTCTATCTTTTCTTGATCAATTAGGACAATCATTACACTTCTTTTGTTGTTTTCATACCAGCAATGGGAATTAAGCTCGAACAGTGGTCAATGAACTAAGCCTATTTTTAGGGGTGGCTCAGTCTTCACATCTTGAGTAGGCTATAAGACCTAGGTTTCTATATCCTCACTATGTGTCACCCCTAGGCCAGCAAATCAAAAATAAAGACTAGTGTAGAAAGAATCATCTAGAAGGAAAGAGAACTGAGTTCCATGAACTCTGATTTGATGTTAACACTCAAAAGGACGATAAATAGCTCAAGGATATCTCACAAGGTGTCATATTCACCATGGGTGCTCTCTCAGTGCTCATGAGGAACCCTAAGTGTAATGAATCACGTGAATGTGTCTGTTTAGCCTCATGAGATGTTGTGTAAATATAAGAAATTATATAGTCAGATTAACACGAGTGTACTACCAATCAATTCTTCATGGAGTTACAAAGTCATATAAAGAGAAACTATGCATAAATGAATCAAGTGTGTAATTCTTAGGTTATATGGTATAAGTCAGTGTTAATCATGGCATAATCGTTTATCCTCAATACTATTTATTTTTATCTTTTTTTATTTTTTTTTCAAACTAATATAAAACCCAGCAAGTATATGTGCACAATGTCACATGCAAATGCTCACCCTCCGAACTAAAATGGTACATTGTCCTTAATGTGAAAGTATAAGGGAAATAGAAAAACTGTGAAGAGAAATAGGGCATATCTGGGTTGAGAAGTAATGGAAAATGAAAACTGAATTATAAGAAAATGTACCTGAAAATTAACTAAAAATAAAATAAGGTAAAACAAAAGGAAAAGAAGGGAAAGAAAAACATCACAATTGTCTAGCGAAGGCTCTGGAGGAATTTCGTCTAGTGGGTGCAGGTCTATAAATTGAACTCACGGGTCTCCAAATTTGAGCCACCACAATGAATCAGTCTTCATACCTACACGAAAGTCAACCTCAAATGAATTAATACTCGTCAAAATACCAGACAATACGTGTGTAGATCGACTTTCTTGTTTTAATAAGAAAGGGTCTTTATTCAACATATTTTTTCCAAGAAATTTACTTCTTTACGAACTGGTGTTTGAGGAAAAGTTATTGGAACCATTACCTTTAGTTCTTCAGAAGCATTAGCATTAAAAGTTTTACTTGGCTCCTTGAAAATTAAACATTCACCATTCTACTCACCCTCTTTATCGGGTGTACCAATTATCTTACCACCAAGGATTTGCTTCAAAATTAGGCTTTTTGACATTTAATTCAGTTGGGAGTGACGGTTCCACAGTTGCCAAACTTTGAGGATAAGGTACCACATGTTGGTACTCCTTATTAGTATCAACCTCCTTATTAATTGACTGCTTCACTTCTAGGCTCGCTTCCTCTGGTTTTTCTTTAACTATATCTATTTCAATCATAACTTCTGGTGACGGGACAACTTGTTGTCTTGCGATGAACGTCTCAGGTTGGGAAATTTCTTTCTCGCTTCTCGAAGTATTGTCGGCCTCTGCTGTCTCAAAATAATCATTATGTATTTGTTGTTGTTGTTGCTGGTATTCTTGAGGACTAGGTTGAGGTTTCAAGGGAAATCCCTCTTTTTCTAAGATATCCAACTGCGTACTCATCGCATTAATGGTGTCCCAAAATATCATTTAAGTCTTGAGTATACTGAGTATACTGATTGATTTGAATTTGCATGAACTGTTGGAACATATTCGCTATATGCATCATGCTATCATCAGGATTCACGCGTCAACAAACATAATATGGTGTTGTTTGTTCCATAATTTTGTGATGCTCCGCACTCCTGTTTTGATCAAATGATGGATGACCAATATTGGCTGACCAGTTTCCCACAAAAGAACCCAACACTGACTTATTGCTTGTTACACCACTTGAGCCTGAATGTCAAACCATTTCTTCTAAAAAGTCATTTTCCCAAAATTAAACTGGGTTCAAGGTTTCAGGAGTCTGGAAAATTGCATGAGACAATAATTGACTATCCAAAATGATGGTAGACCATCTTTCTGCTACTTAGAAAAAGAACTAAAAATCCCTTGCTAACCCTTTTGAGCTCGGAATATTCAATTCTTGATTTAACCCATCGAAGGATCACACCCCACATTAGGGCAATTTTAAAAGGTTCAGTCCCAATTGGAGATCAAATGAGAACAAAGTCAAAAATCCTCCGTAAGAGAGAAAGCAAAAAGAAGAAGATGCTGAAAAAGAAAGAAAGAGCAAGAAAAATTAGGGGACATACATCATATGGGATCCCTAGCCAATGATTACGCTTGATAATATCAACAAAATTTGAGTCTTATCATACCTTTTTCTTCGATAACCTTTATCCTCAAGCCTATATTACAGTCCAAACAAAAGTCCTTACCAGATTGGTATACATTGTTGTATTAAATGATTTTTCAGACTCAATATTAAGTCTAAACTACGTAATGACCTGATCTTGAAAGGGTACGTAGGCAGCTTGTTCAAAAAGGACAAGTTCGGTCAATACTTTGAGAGTACCCTGCCACAAATCAGGGCAAAAGATATCATTTGGGAAAGGGAATTTTGAGCCTTAGTTTCCTTATTTTTCTGAGAACCCGAATCCCGAGGCCTACATTTCGTCCCGAGTCCTAAAATCCATCTTGAGATCAAAACAGAGGTAAAACTTCATTAAGCCATTGACAATGATCAGAACAAAGAAAGGAGGATATTTCCTTCAACAAAACTGGGGCAATCAACAAAGTGAGAAAGCTAGTTATCCAAGCTAAAAGACTAGCATCAATATCACATGATTTTCGAAATACTGGCATAAATTTTTCCTCTTGAGCATAAACATAGTAAAATATCTATCTTGTGCATATCCTCTTATGACTCTACAAATTGATGTCCAAAATGCATGATTTCTTATCCACAAAAACCCCTTTTGTCCTTCAAAGCTCTAGAAGATGATTGGACAGTCAAAAAAGTATCCTGCAAAGATAGCCATTTTTTGAGAAGTTTTCTCAAACATGATTTAAAAAGAAGTCCAGGAGTTGTTATATATGCATGTAACTGGGGCATATTTTCTGAAGAGCTTTATTATAATCAGTTCTAGTGCCTTCGCGTCAAAATAGGAGTCAAAGGATGAAAGCTTGGCCACAATCAGTGGCAATTGGGGCAAATTTTGAGATAAGACTTACTATAGTTAGTCTCGGTATCTTCACATCAGGGTGGAAGTTGAAAGAATATGACTGGGGAAAATGATGGGTCGAATCTTTGACAAACCAATCTAGGGACCCTTATTTTGGATTAGAATTTAAAATGGTCGAAGCTAGAGTTAAGATCGTCGATTATCAGCACATTGAAAAGGTCATGCTTCAACATGCATTTCAAGCATTGCATACGCATTATACATGACCTTGCATCCTATATCATAGTCAGCAACATGCATACATATAGTGATAGAATACCATACATTCATGCTTATCATGATGAATAGGATTTTTTAAAAACAATTCTTCAACATCCTCATTTGAGTCATCCTTGTTTCGAGAATGCTTGAAATTGGGGCAGTTGACCCCAGGCACAGAATGACATACCTTGAAACTGGGGCAATTGACCCCAAACACAGAATGATATACCTTAAAACTGGGGCAATCGACCCTAGGAACAGAATGACATGCTTTGAAACATCACTTTGAAGATAGGGGCGTAGGCCTTCAAATCCCAAAATTTGTCTCAAAAATTCAAAATATTTTTTCTAAAATTCTCTTCTTTTGCTATAGCACTCAGGCTTATCCCCGTGCAAGCCATTAATTGCTATAGCACTTGGGTTCATCCCAGTGCAAGCCATTCGTTGCTATAGCACTTGGGTTCATCCCAGTGCAAGCCATTTGTTGCTATAGCACTCGGGTTTATCCCGATGCAAGCCATCCATTGCTATAGCACTCAAGTTCATCCCATGTGTAAGCCATTCGTTGCTATAGCATTTGGGTTCATCCAATGTGCAAGCCATTCGTTGCTATAACACGTAGAGGATCATCCCATGTGCAAGCCATTCATTGCTATAGCACTTGGGTTCATCCCATGTGCAAGTCGTCCATTGCTATAGCACTCGGGTTCATCCCGTGTGCGAGCCATTCGTTGCTATAGCACTCGGGTTCATCCCGTGTGCGAGCCATTCATTGCTATAGCACTCGAGTTCATCTCGTGTGCAAGCCATTTGTTGCTATAGAACTTGGGTTCATCCCATGTGCTAGCCACTTGTTGCTACAGCACTTGGGTTCATCCTGGTGCGAGCATGGAGCCCCGATTTGTTTTCAATCAAGTCCTATTTAGAATCCTAATCAAAATAATCTCACCATTTCAAGATGAGACCCATTGTTTTGAGTCCCTTTACTATAGTTGATAAAAAATCTTCTAGTCACCAAGCTTTATCCCTTCCTCTTAAGGGTTGTAAAATAATGTGTGCTTAAATTAAACCCTTATAGTTTCGAAATCAATTCCTCAAAATAAGGTTTTAGTTTTGAGTATTCAATTGAGTGTCAAAAAATTAAGTCCTTGTATTTCATTCATCATTGAGTCTCTTAAAGTATGTTAGTTACAAAATTGATCCATTTTAATTTTAGGAGAGGTCTCACAACTTCAAAATAATCCTCTCATTAGAAGGTGTTTTCAAAAGCTTGGTTTTTAAATCAAATTTTAAATGTCTAATTTGTTAAATGACGTTTTCAAACTTTTCTTGAGTGCACCCTTTAATTTTGAAATCGGGGTTTTTGCTCTAATGCTAAAGTCATGTGTATTAACCTAGGGGTTTTTCTTGAGTCAAACAATGTCAGGTCAAAATTTAAAATTGTGTGTGAAATCATGTATTAGGATGGGTAGGTGCCCTTGGTGAGGTCCATGCACAAGTAGGCAAAAAAATAAAACAATGGAAAATTACATCTGAAAAAGTGAAAAATGCAAAATAAGATATACAAGTTAATGTTACATGATAGAGTTCTCGAGGTACATACAAAATACATAAACCAAAAAAAAAAGACAAAAATAAATACAAAATAAAAATCCAAATGCTAAAAGAAGATGCTTTGCCCTCCATCCCCAAAGTGCCACCTAGCCAAAATTCCAAGCCCTCCTGTCCCTGCATGCCACCTGGGTTCCCGAAAGTTCACCTGCGCATGAAAAAGGGAGAATGGGCAGAGTTAGTTAGTAGTTGAAAATCAAAAATAAAACAAATGCATTCATATGTGTGCACAAAGAAAATTGAAATCAATTGGAGAAATATTCCCTACCAGCACAGGGAATAAATTGGGGAAATCAGTTAGAAGAGGAAATATTGGCGCCAAAATCATCTCACGGCCTCCCTATAAATAGGAAAGCTCGCACACTACACAGGGACACACAGAAGGGAGGTTAAGGAAATACTGGGAAAATAGAAGAATCCTCTCAAAAGGCAGCGATACCTTGTCAAAATGGAGAAGATAGTGAGTTAGAGAAGGGAGTTATGGAGAGAGAGCATTGAAATCCTGTAGGAATTAAGAGAGAGAAAAAAAATTAGAAAGAGGGGAGGTTCTACCAGTTTGAAGGAGGGAGGAAAGCATATCAAAATACTGCAAAAGTTGAGAGTGGAAAGAGAGAACTAGAAGAATTAAGAGGAAAATTAGAGAGTTATAAAAATTCTACAAAAACTTAGAGAGAAAAGAACCCCGCAGGAGCAGCATTCAGAAGCAAAGTTCAGAAGAAAAAGGAAAAGAATAAAAACATCCAAAGCACACATTTCATCCTAAGTACCAAACAAGCACAGATAGACCCAGAGGGGGAGGAAAAGAAGACCGAAGGAGTTACAAGTTTGAGGTAAGTGTGAACCTCCTTCTCATCCTAAGCATGCATTCATGAATTGAAATGTGATTGTGAGTACCTGATACCTCTCCCAAGTTTCAGGTTTATCCTTAAACCTGAACATAAGCTTCAAAAAGCCTTGATCCAAAACCCCCGTACCTGAGTTTGAATCCGGACTTGAATCCGAACCCAATAAAATAAGAGCCCACTCCCTGTTTCAAAACTCTAGGCCTGAGTTGGATTTTAAATATAAGCACACTACCATTTTCTTTTTTTTTTTTTTTTTTTTTTATAGATACCTCAGGCTCATTAGAAAAAAAAAAAAAAAAAAAACTCCAGCCAAGTTTGAAGACCCAGACCCACTTGAAAATGAAATCACAAGCCCATATTCATCCTCAAAGTCATCTAACCCCAAGCCCGTTCGCATCCTCACCACCAGCCCATTTGTTTTAAAATTAAATAGCCCTTATTTTAAAAAAATTTTCAACCAATCCAACCTATTCTAACTCACCCTAGCCCAACTCCCATTTAAAACAATCAGGCCAACTTCCATGTTAAAACACTTGGCCCAGTTCCTATTAAAAACAACCACGACCTAGTACTTGTTTTAAATTAGCCCAGGCCTTGTCTTAAAATGTGACAAGCCCAACCTGCATTAGCTCACCCTGGCCCATTTAGTTTTAAACCAAGCCCAATTCCAACCTCACTAAGCAAAAAACCCCCCCTAAGCTGGACTTGAACTTCACTGAGTTCACTCAGCTCACCGAGATGACTCACTAAATCAACCCCGGTGTCACTTAGCTCGTTTGTCATCTGCAACCCGGTTCGAAACCCTAACTGTTGATTAAGGTGTAATCCCAAAAGGGGGGGGGGTGAATTGGAAATTAAAAAATTAATTCACTTAATTTTCTTTTACACACTTCTTATAAGTTTACCAACTACTTCTAGTTGCTCAATTATGTGTGAGTGTGGCAATCCTATCTATGCATGCAATATACTCAATTTAAATACAATGCGGAAAATAAAAGTAAAAGGAAGAGAGATGACAAACGCGATTTTACGAGGTTCAGCCGACTTGGCCTACGTCCTCGCCTTGAGCAACCACTCAAGGATTCATTAATAACCCTGCTCCTTAAAGTGGGACGGAGCTTCTCTTACAAACCGCTGCTTACAAGAGGTACAGCTCCCTCCTTATCTGCTGCTCACAAGAGGTACAACTTCCTCCTCACACCCGGTTCACAACCCGAACCATGTTTACAATGAAATCTGAGAAATAACACTCAAAACAATGCTTCCAACAAAAGCTTGTGAGTACAATTCAATTTCCTAGTACATTATCATATGATATAACTTGAAGCTCAAGAATGTATGAAAAACGATACAATCGTTTGATGTATGATATGTGTCAAGATACAAATTCATATTTAATCAAAAACTTCCAAGTGAAAATATATTTGGAATGCTTTGGAGCCCACTAGGGTTCTTGATTCACTTTGTAAAGATGCTCAAGTATATTTGAAGTGAGTTATTTAACAAAAATTTGACTTGAATACAATTCAATCAAAAATCACAAAGTTTTCCTTCAAGTTCCAATATTTTAATCAAAGCAGATTTTTCAATAAGAAGCCCAATGAACAATATATATGAATATGTGTTTATCTACTTCTTGAAGTTCAAATCAATCAACCACGCCAACAAGTTTTTCTCAAAACCTGATCTTCTCGAAAAATGATAACTTGACAGATCAAACCTTAATACTGGATCAAAGTTTAGTTGGATGAATGAATGCTCTTTTGATTTCAGTAGAGATTTTTCCAAACAAATCTTACAATGAGAAGTATATCTTTCTTGGTTTGTCCTTGTGCATATATTCTAGGGTTTAGATGTTCATAATATATATTATATTACCCTTAGAATTAATCTCAGCCGTTGGATCAATAAGATACTTCGCGTGTCTTTTTAATAAAGAGCTGATTTTTAGGCTTTCCCGCGAGTTCAGGAAACCGAACTCGACTTCAGGCTCCTGAAGTGTCAACTTCAGGCGCCTGAGGTTCCAAGGTTAGGCGACCAAAGAGCATCGGCTAGGTTCTGTCTTCTCCATTTAATTCTTCAGGCGACTGAACTTAATCTTCAGGCAACCGAAGAAATTCTTCAGGCTACTAAGGTTCGAGTTCAGGCGACCGAACTACCCATTCTCTTAAATTTTTATTTCTATCTAAAAATCTGCTTAGCTTCTTTTCCTGGATCTTTCATAAAATATATTTTTCATGATTTTAAAAACATTTCAAGGTCCATGAGAGTTTCCTAATGATGTACATGAAATGCATGAATCCTAAAACCATTCTAAGTTATAATGAGCTTCAAAATAAATCATATGTCAATGTAAATACATAAGCTCTAAATACCCATTCCCAAGAGTTTCTTGAACTTTGCCGCTTGCATCTTGATTCTCGTACTCTTTAAGTTCCAAGATACTTTCCACGATTTGTAGGCTTTACTTGAAGGCATCCATAACTTGTTATCTTTCCGTGCATGGTTAATATAGGTCCTATACACAAACTCAATGCACGGATCAAATACCAAGTGATTTGTCATTATCAAAAAAAGATTGGATTCATAGAGTCAACACTAACAGCCAACTAAAACCCTAAGACTTACTGAATCGATATGGCTCAAATGGAAAAGATAATGGCATTTGAAACTTGCAACCAATCTCATAGCACTCACCCACACACACAGCCTCACTCACGGCCACATCAGGACACAAAACACACACACAAACTAACCTCAACATACCCCTTTGGATCTTAACTGAAACTCAGTGGTCGCTAGGGTAGCGGATCAAAGCGAGGGTGGCAATGGCAGCGAGCACGTAGACAGTGTTGCAGTTTTTCCCATCACCAATGAGCTTTTCTGCTAAAGTTCATCCATTGGTAAATTTTAGCATCTATGACCGCTGCGTTAGACGCCTTCACCAAGCCAAGAGAGTCATTGGTACTCTCCTCGGTTCAATTTTTCCTGATGGCATCATCGAGATTCGAAACTCTTACGATGTTCCACGCAACAAATTTTCCGATCAGGTTGTTTTGGATACTGATTACCATCACAATATGTTATTACCCCATTGGAAGGTGAACTAGTAGGAAGTCATTGTGGAAGGGTATTCAACTGGTTTTGGGGTTTTAAGCTCGTAGAATAGCAAGGATGGTCTGAGGGAGAGGCATAGTGATCGAGGGCTTGGATGGATGTGTGTGTCGTGAAGTGGTGGTGACCGGAGGTGTGGCATGAGGATGACGACCAACAGAAGATTGGCGACCAGAAAAGAGGGAGTGATCAAGCAGACAAGCGATGATGGGAGGCTTGTTCGGCTACAAAATGCTAAGAGCAGAAGAAGGAAATGGAGATGGGGGAGAGACAACCAGAGAAAGGAGGTGTGCAAAAGAAGGAAGGAAAAGTGAGGAAGAAAGAAAATGATTTTCTTTATTTTCCCTTTTCGACCATAAGAAGCGCCACATGTGGAATTGTCCTCCGCTCATCTGGAGAGCCACGTAGCCTTCTCCTAACCCTCAGATTCGCACCGCTCAGCGACGCTTGAGATCGCCCCACCTAACTAATCCTTGCCTATAAGGCTCAGCTACTCAGGACATGACGTGTGGCAAGGGTCTTGACCGAGACCTTAAAAATGGTTGACCCACATTGGACCGGTTCTCTTTTGAACCGATTCGGGTCCACTGAACTAGTTCAAAATCGGTTTAGTATTTATCCTTTTTACATATGTTTAAATATTTAAATAAATCCCAAAAATCCACAAAAATCATAAAAATTCATAAAAGACCCAAAAATTCATAAAAAATCTCATAAAAATTCAAAAAAATCTTAAAGCATTGAAAGTTGTTTGCACTTGAAAATTTTTGAAGAAAATATAATAAAGTCCAAGAATCTCCAAAGTATTTTATTCTTAGATTCAAAAATTTCACAAAATATGTTTTAAATTTCAAGCCATATTTTCAAGCTTTGATTTTCATGGTTTTTGCCTCAAATTTTTTTTTGTACTATTTTAAAGTTCAGAAAAATATTGAAAAATCCGAAAAATTGCTGGTCACGACCAAGACCTTAAACTTGTTTTCCCCCGAACCGGTCAACGTTTGACCAGTTCATCCTCCCCTGAACCGGTTCACATCGATTTTCTTCATTTATTATTATTTGGATATTCATACAATTAACAAAAAAATTACAAAATTCTCAGAAAAATCTCAAAAATATTTTTATGCTTTGCTTCCAAAGTTTTTTTTTTTTTTTTTTGTGTGTGTTATTTTGAAGTTTGGGAAAAATATTGAAAAATCACAAAAAATGTTTTCACACTTCAGAAAAATCACAAAAAAATGTTTCTTAGGCACAGAAAATCATTTTCATCCTGAACAAATTTCAAAAACCACATGGAATAATATTTTCTTACTTAGAAAAACCTACAAATTTCAAAAACCCTGAGAGCGTATTTTGTATCCTATTTTCCATCCTGATGATTGTAACCAAGGGCATGGACTCTTTAGACTATTGGACTACCCCGGTTCTGAGGGAATACCTACATAGTATTTTCATTTTTTTGATTTTTGAAAAGGAGTAATTTTCAAACACTTATTCGACTTATTTTGGGATAATTTTTTATTAATCTGGTACCGTTTGTAAGAACGAGCGCGTAGGGGATGCTAATATCTTCCCCTCGCATAACCGTACTCTTGAGCCCGACTCTGGTGACGCAGATCGATTCTACCCCTAACGGGGTAGCAATCAAGTGTTCTAACCACACTTCAAAAAGTTAGTGGCAACTCCATACACCATGTTTTTCACGAAAAAAATCTTTTTCAAAATCACACATCCATTTTTCCCAGTTCGCAGCCGAACCCATATTTTTGCAAGAGAAAGTGGTTCTCTCTGGGCAGGGTCTGCCACGTTGCGACACTTTGCACACCTTTTGCTGACCTTTGCCTACTTTCAACGTATTCACATCAAGTTTGGGCTTTTGTCACTATCATCTTCAAGATCCAAGGTTCTTACACTCATATCATCTTACGAAAAACTAGTTTGATCTTGAGGTTTGGTTAAGTTTATTATTGGGCATTTAATCTTATTTTTATAAGCTAATCTATTGACGTATTCTTTTATTTAAAATATTTATTGGGAGCAAGAACTCGAATTTCACATATATATTTGTTTGAAAAATATTTTGTAATATTCAAAGGTATATTTCTATTCAAAATATTTCATATTATTTCTACAAAAGGTCTTTGAAAACAAGAGCTTAAATCATTGTGATATTCAAAGCTACATTATGATTCAAAGAGTGTATATTTTATTATTCTTGCAAAAGTTATTTGAAAGCAAACCCTAGGATCTCTAATGCATATATTTTTAAGATATCATTTTTGGGAGATATTGAATAAAGATTTAGATCTTTGAAGCGTCTCATGCATATATATATATATATATATATATATATATATATATATATATATATCTTTCATATAAAAATCATACTTTTCTTATACATCATTGAGAAAAATATATTCTCTCTTGAGCTTCATATTAGACCTTATAAGAGTGCTTAGGGCTGATTATACTCATTATCTTATTGAGAAGTGTCTGATTATTTAGGAATATTTATTTTTTATTTGTATTAACGGTTCGGTTTGTGAATCGTGAGGAGGAAGCTTCGCCTCTTGTAAGCAACAAAGTGTAAGGAGGAAGCTATACCTCTTGTAAGCAACGAATTGTAACGGGAAGCTCCGTCCCAAGTTAAGGAGCAATATAGTGGAATCTTGCAAGAACATAGGCCGGTTTGGCCTAACCTCGTAAAAATCGTGTTTGCATCTCTCTTTCCTTAACTCATTTAATTTCTGCTTGTACTTAATTATTTGCATATTTTGTATATATTAAATATTTATCATACTTGTAAGTGATTGGGTAATACTGATTGATTAATAAAGTCGTACTTTAAAATTACTAGGTTGTGTAATACTAAACTGCTTGTCACCTAGTTTGTGCGTGTGTGGTTGTAAGTTTTTCAAAATTAGGACTTAAATACAAGATTTTTAAAATACCCAATTCACCTCCCCCCTCTTAGGATTGCATCTAAATTCACAGTCAAGGAACCAGTAGTCTTGGTCTTCTTTTACCAAAGCTGCAATTGGGTGTACAATTATGCGATGGTAAGGTATTAGCACCCCCTACACACTTGTTCTATTAATGGTGCCACATTAATTATGAATTATCCCTAAATTGAATCAAATGGTTTTTAATTAACTCCTTAAACAACAAAACCAAGTCTTAGTCCCACTAAATGGGGTCGGCTATATGAATCCTTTTCCTCCAGTTTATGTGATGATGGACCATTTCTTTTGATAGATTCAAGGATATTAAATCCTTACTCACTATCTCCTCCCAAGTTAATTTAGGTCTACCCCTACCCCTTCTACTGACCCCCCCCACACAATAACTAAGTCACTCTTCCTCACAAGTGTACTATGTGGCCTACTTTGCAAGTGTCCATACCATCTAAGTCGTCCCTCCCTTATCTTATCTTCTATAGGAGCTACACCTAACTTACCACAAATATGTTCATTCCTTAATTTATCTTTCAATATTATAACACTCATCCATATAAGCATTCTCATCTCGGAAACATTTACTTTTTGGATATTATGTTTCTTCGTCACCCAACATTCCGATCCATATAGCATAGTTGGTCTTATAGCTGTCCTATAAAACTTCCTTTTCAATTTTAAGGGTATTCTATGATCATGTAGAACACTTGAAGCACTTCTCCATTTTACCCAACTTGCTTTAACTCTATGCATTACATCATCTTCAATTTCTCCTTCAGCTTGCATAATAGATCCAAGGTATCGAAATCTACAAGTGCTATTTATTTCTTCATCATCAAGTTTAACTTTGTCTCTAATATTATCCTATCATTACTAAAATTAAATTTCATATATTCTGTTTTATTTCTACTTATCCTAAATTCTTTAGATTCCAAAGCTTTTCTCCATAATTCTAACTCATCCTCTACTCCGTCCTTAGTTTCATCAATTAATACAATATCATCTACAAATAACATACACCATGGAACCTCCTTTTGAATACTCTTAGTCAATTGGTCCATCACTAAAGCAAAAAGATAAGGACTCAAAAAAAATCCTTGATGTACACCTATGGTAATTGGAAATTCTCTAGTTTCTCTATCTATAGTCCTTACACTAGTCATTACTCCATCGTACATATCCTTAATGACATCAGTACACCTACAACATTCACCCTTTTTTTCTAAAACATACCATAGAACTTCCCTAGGTATCCTATCATATGTTGTCTTAAGGTCAATAAAAATCATATGCAAGTCCCTTTTCTTTTTCCTAAACTTTTCCATTAATCTTCTTAAAAGATAAATAACTTCTTTGGTAGATCTCTCAGTCATAAAACCAAATTGATTTTCTAAGATCTTCATTTCTAACCTTAATCTTTATTCAACAACCTTTTCCCATAGTTTCATCGTATGACTCATAAGTTTAATTCCATGATAGTTATTACAATTTTGAATATCTCATTTATTTTTGTATATAGGTATTAAAGTATTTTTCCTCCATTCATATGGCATTTTCTTAGTTTTTACAATTGTATTAAATAAATTAGTTAACCATATAATTCCGTTATCACCCAAGCATTTCCAAACTTCAATTGAGATGTTATCTGGTCCCACAGCTTTCCTATTTTTCATATCTTTTAGTGCAAACTTAACTTCGTTAACTCTAATTTTGCGAATAAATCTTATATTTTTAGTATTTTCCTCATTTGACAATTCTAAGTTTAAGTCTTCTATTTCGTTTTCATTAAACAACTTACTAAAGTAACTTCACCATCTTTCTTTAATATCTTCATCTTTAGCCAAGACAACATCATCCTCACTTTTTATACATTTTACATTTCCTAAGTCCTTGCTCTTCCTGTTAACTTTACAGTGAACCCAAAAGTGGGAGTGAATTGGTATTTTCAAAAATTAATGCACTAGGTAAATCCTCTAACAGCAATATTACACAACCTTATAGTCAATCTAATGCGGATAAATTAAATCAATTTAAATATGCAAGGGAAATTAAATTGCACAATGAAATTAACCAAGCATGCACCAAAAAGCGGTAAATAAGATATGACACCCAGAAATGTTATCGAGGTTCGGCAAATTTCCTATGTCCCCGCCTTGACTAACAAGCACAAGGATTACCACTATAAGGCTCACTTAAATAGGTGGAGCGGCACCTAATACATCAGGTCAATTAGTGGGGCTGACCTCAGCCAAAACAATCCTTCTGGGCTGGATTACCGCCCCATCAGGCCACGCTTGGAATATAATAGTATTTTCACAATATGACAAGGTATAGTGATTATACTTCTCAGTAAAGCAGATATGTACCAAATGTAATCAATCACAAGAACATCAACAACATAGAATATGTAAGCTCAGTGATGTGAATATTTGTGCAAATAACACTCAACAAGATATGATCACCAAAATGTTCAAGAGTGTTCAAATCAAGATATATCTTTGAAACAAGTTATATCAAATATCAATAACAAATCAGGGTTTCAAAGATGCTAATCAGATAATCAAACTAGCTCAAAAGATTTTTCTTCAATACAATGAGCACAAGAGTAGTTTGAAAAATATTATAGCTTGTAGAAAATATTTTTGCACAACAAAAACAAAGCTAAAGTAATCTTGCAATGACAATGCAAAGATCCTTAAGCTTGTTAGTTTATCCCAACACAAGATTTATAAAATTCAAATCTGTGAGATAAACCGTAGCCAAACTCCCCAAAATCAATATCAAATAATCAATCAATACTATGGGAGTATTAGTAATATCTAGTAATCACAAGCATAATCAATAAGCTCTCACACTACTAAGATGTATCAAAGGAATAGGATTTGAGAATATTTGGGCAAGGTAGGATTTTGAAAATAGAGAGAATTTTTTGCTAATGATTTTCTTAATTAATTGCTAATCCACACAAATGAACCCATATATATATAGACCAAGGTCAAATTATGATTGTTTAGCACATGTAAGGTATTATTAGGAAAGTTTAAAACATATTAGGACTTTTAAACTGGTTTAACCCTTTTAAGCTCGGTAAATAATTAAGTGACTCAAGAAGATTCGGGTGGCTGAACTAAAGTTCGGTCACCCGAATAGACTCAGCCCAAAAAGGCTTTTCAAATGGTTCGGGTGCCTGAGTTCAAACTCGGTTGGCTGAACAAAAGTCAGAAAGTTTTGGTACGCGGTTCAGGTGCCCAAAAATATGTTCGCTTAATTGAACTGAGGGATTCGATCACCCGACGCCTATTTTGAATTGAAAAGTTCGGCAACCCGAGTTGGTGAAAAGTCACTTTCTAAGGGTTTGGTCGCCTGAGAATGATAAGGTCATTTTGGATTCAGCCACTCAAAGCCTGGTCAAACTGTTGACATCCCAATTGTTCGTGCACCCGAGGTGATTTGAACACCTTGGGTTCGATCACCCGACCTCTCTCATTTTATGCCTATTATGTTCAATCCATTTCAATTTGATCCCTTGATTGAGCAAGTTATTATGAGGAGTGATTGTGCATTTGTGTTGCGACCTAAGGTTTCACTAGGGTCTTATTGAGCTTACAGTATATCCTATATGCATGACATGTAGGTAATTATTATAGACCTTATATCCTAATTATCATTACAGACTCATATTACATTAAATGAATTTACAACATGAAACTAATCTTCAGGGTCTTCATGCTTTGCTTTCATGTGTCATTACTTGATTTGCTAAAATGAACCTACACATACACTTGAAAGCCATCAAATACCTGAGTATTTATCATTATCAAAATCGGGTGTGACCTATAAGGTCAACATTCTCCCCCTTTTTGATGATGACAAATATATCATGCAAAAAAATGGGTATAACCTTAGAAGGTTCCCCCTAACAATGTGCATAATGTAAAAAATTTATCAATGCAAATAGTTTCAATTCAACCCAATTAAGTTCAAATTCAATTCAACCCAATTTTTTCCCTTTCTTATGCAGCTCCCCTTTTTGGCAACAGCAAAAAGGGTTATGAAATTAATAGCCTTAGGCAATGGGTATAAATCAGTAGTATACAAGATAAGTTTTGGAATTTTAAAAATTTTGGCAGCATGCCGTTCGAAAATAGGATATTTCCCAAAAAAATCCTGTATAAAAATGACATATTTTGAGTTATGAAGATCTAACAGTTTATCCACAACTACTCAACTCAAATAATTCCAGTATAATTAATACATAAAACATAAATACAACCATCATCATGCAGCAGATATGAGAATTGTGCATTGCAAAACATAACCAATTTCATAAAGTCCAAGCTAATGAAAGATACCAATTGTTAGATTAATTGTTAGACTTTGAAATTATTAGAAAACTCCCCCTAAGTTTATGCAAACTATGAAATATCTAGGAAGCATCTCTACTATGCATGAGACCTAGGTCACGTCTAATTTGTATGAACCTATCTTCTGGAAGTGGCTTAGTGAAAATATCAGCCCATTGTTTCTTGGAGAACCAAGAAACGAGAGATTGTCCTAAATAGTGACAAGTGTCGCTAGTACTCTTCCTATCAACCTTACTACCGGCAAAGTCAGCATCAATATAACTCACAATCTCAAAAGTAGTATGCTTAGGATACCATAAGCCTAACTCTATGGTTCCAACTAGATACCTAAGGATTCGTTTAACTGCTAATAGATGAGATTCCTTATGAGCGGCCTAAAACCTAGCATACATGCACACACTAAACATAATATTAGGTTTACTAGCTATAAGATATAGAAGGCTCCCAATCATGCCATGATACAATTTCACATCAATAGGGATTTCTTACTCATATTTATCAAGTTTGATAGAAGAACTCATAGGAGTACCAAGAATTTTACTATTTTCCATATTAAATTTCTTTAACAAGTCCCTGACATATTTAGATTGACATATAAAAGTTCCATACTTAGCTTGTTTAATTTGCAACCCTAAAAAAAAACTAAGTTTACCCCTCATGCTCATTTCAAATTCACTTTGCATGCATTTGGCAAACTCATTACACAACTCATCATTAGTGGCTCCAAAAATAATATCACCAACATAAATTTAAATGATAAGCATATCATCATTTTTAGATGAAAAGTGTAGTGTCAATCTTACCACGGGTAAACCCATTTTCTTGTAGAAACCTACTAAACCTCTTATGCCAAACTCTAGGAGCTTGCTTCAATCCATATAAGGCTTTGGACAACCTGTATACATAATCTGGACATTTATGATTTTCAAAACCGGGTGGTTGTTCTACATACATTTCTTCATTAATATAGCCATTAAGAAAAGCACTTTTAACATCTATTTGAAACAATTTAAAATTTTTATAAGTGGCATAATCAAGTAGCATACGAATGGCTTCCATCCTAGCAATGGGAGCATAGGTTTCATCAAAATCAATTCCCTCTTCCTGATTATAACCCTGGGCAACTACTGTAGCCTTATTCATAGTTACTACCTCATTCTCATCTTTTTTATTTCTATACACCCATTTGGTTCCAATAATTGTATGATCACTTGGCCTAGGAACTAGGGTCCACACTTTACTTCTTTCAAATTGATTAAGTTCTTCTTGCATGGACATCACCCAAGACTCACCATCTATGACTTCTTTAATATTTTTAGGTTCTTCTTAGGACAAGAAGGCGGAATGACTCACTAGATTTTTCAAGGAGGATCTCGTGGCTACACCACGGGACGGTTCACCTATGATTTGATCTATAGGATGGTTTCTAATAAATTTCCAATCTCTAGGCAACTCCTGAACTTCATTCTCATTGTTATTATCTTTAGATGATTTATCATTTATTTCTGAATTTTTACTTATATTGTTTTCAATAGATAACTTGTCTAAGCATTTTCTAATGTCAATGTCATCTTCATCATTTTTTTTAGAAAATGGATTAGATTCATCAAATACAACATGAATAGATTCAATGACAATTAAGGTTCTTTTATTGAAAACTCTATATGTTTTACTATTAAGAGCATAACCTAGGAAAATGTCTTCATTTTTAAATTCAGTGCCTCTATCACTTCTTATGTGAGTTATCTTATAATCTTTTTCATTTTGAATTTTCTTGCAAAGCTTAGTAAATTGTTCACATGATTCATTTTTATATGAGAGAAATAGCACCCATGTGAACCTAGAAAAGTCATCAACAATAACAAAAGCATATGATTTACCACCAAGACTTTGCACAGAGTTAGGACCAAACAAATCCAAGTGAAGCATTTCTAGTGGTTTAGTGGTAGATATAAATTTATTTTTCTTAAAGCTAAATTTTGTTTGCTTACCCATTTGACATGCATAACAGATTTTATCTTTAATAAATGATGTTTTAGGTAAGCATTTTACTAAATCTTTTCTTACTAGTTTTGACAATAAATCCATGCTAGCATGTCCTAATCGCCTATGCCATAACACACTAGCTTCATTTATTGTAGAAAAACAAGTCACTTGTTGTGAAACTAAGTTATCAAAAGTAGTAGTATATACATATTCATAGCGATCTGCAGTAAAAAAAACTTTATAATCTAATTTACTTTCAACTATGCATTTATCATTTTCAAATGACACCTTGTATCCTTTATTACACAATTGACTAATGCTCAACAAATTATGCTTCAAGCCATGAACTAACAGAACATTATTAATAATTAGAGAAGGATCCTTACCGACCTTACCTACGCCAATGATGTGTCCCTATGTATTGTCAGCAAACATCACGTACCCTCCATCCTTGGGAGTGATTGAAGCGAATTTTGTCTTGTCGCCGGTCATGTGCAAAGAGTACCCACTATCTAGGTACCACCTATTCTTGGAGGATGACGATCTCAAACACACATGCAAGATAGACTAAGTAACTGACGCTGGTCCCCAAATTATATTGGGTCCACGAGGGTTAGTGACTAGATCACCCTTTAACTACCCACACTTTTCTAATTTTTACATGTCTATTTCTATGTGGGCAATCAAATTGAATGTGGCTGATTTGTTTACATTTAAAACATTTCATTCTACACTTAGGATCTTTAGGTGGGATTTGAGATTTTGATTCATGAGTGAAATGTTCCAAGTAAAGATTAGGTTGTCTAACATTTTAAAAACCATTAAAACCAAGACCCTCTTTACTAAGAGAATTTCTTTGGGCTCCAAGTAGTTTTTCAAAATTGCGTTGGCCCTTGGTGAATTTAAAAACAATTTTGGAGCTATCCTCTAATTTTCTCTAAAGCTCAACAATAGTCAAATTTTTTTCTTTCAAAATTGAAGCATGAGAGGTTTTTGCAATTCCAAACAATTTTGACCAATTTTCGCATTTCTTTTTCAAATCATCATTTTCTTTGGTCATTTTATTCAACAGTTTATAAACACGAATACATTCAAATTGCAATTCTTTAAAAGTAGGCATGTTATCAAATTCACAATCATTAGAAGAGTAATATGAGGATAAAGAACAAGAAGACGATACCTCATCATCATGTGCCATCAAGCACAAATTAGCAACCCTTGAGTCGATGCAGTCCGAGTCTGAGTCACTGCTACTCAGTTTATCCCATGAAGTACCTACTTTTATAGCTTTCTTCTTTTTTCTAGCATCCTTTTTCAGTAGTGGGCAATCTGGCTTGATATGCCCAACCTTGTTGCAGTTATAACATGTATGAGCATTTGACTTATCCTTTATTTTACTCAACTCTCCCTTATTAGATGCAAACTCCCTATATCTTTTGTATGGTTTTCTATTCTTCCTAAAGAATCTGCTGAATTATCTAGTTAGCATGGTCATATCATCCTTAAAGTCAGGTTCGCTTCATTCACTGGATGTATTAGTGGAAGTTTTCAATGCAATCACCTTTTTCGACTTATTATGTACATTGAGTCTCTCATTTATATCTAATTCATAGGTAATCAAGGAACCTATCAATTCATCTAGAGTCATGACCTTAAGGTCTCTACCCTCAGAAATATCATAGCCTTAGCTTCCTAAATAGGAAGCAAACCTCTAAGGATCTTCCTAATCATCTCATATATAGGATAGGTCTTACCTAATGCATGCAATGAGTTTATAATGTGTGTGAATCTAGTGTATATGATCTGAATGGACTCGCCTACATTCAACCTGAAGGCCTCATATTCACTAGTTAGCATATCTATCCTACTATCTTTTACATCCCTAGTACCTTCATATGTGACTTCTAATTTATCTTAGATTTATTTTGTAATGGTACATGGCATTACTCTATTAAACTCATTCACATCAAGACCACAATACAGATTATTCATAACATTGGCATTTAAACTAACAGCTTTCATGTCATCATCATTATATTCTTCCTTAATTTTAGGAACTCTAGTTGTACCCTCTGTTTTCATAGGAACACAATTTCCCTTAAAGACAACCCTCCACACCTTCCAATTTATATTTTGAAGGTAGATGTGCATCTTCTGTTTCCATAAGGTGTAATTAACACCACTGAAAACTGGAGGTCGTGTGGAAGATGATCCCTTAGGGAAAGGGGTCACGGTGCTATGAGCCATCTAAGATCTTTTGCAAATTAACAAATTAACTATTGAGTCTATGCTATGTGGCTCTGATACCAATTATTAACTTTGGTGCAATCCCAATAAGGGGTGAATTGGAGATTTAAAAGTTCTTCCTAGGTTTATCTAATCCAACAATAGTATAACTCAACCTAGGGTCACCTAAGTATTCCCTAATAAAGGAGATAAATAACTGAGCAAATATTTAAACAACTAATCACAATCTTAGTATTTCCCAAGCATTCACAGAATTTGAAAACATAAACAAATAACTGTGGAAAATTAAATAGTGCAGGGAAAGAGAATGATTGTGATTAAGTTAGATATTAATTTAGGTGTAATCCCAAGAGGGGGGTGAATTGGATATTTGAAAATTATTTAAATTTATTTTATCACTTAATCCCTATTTTAATATTTAACAAAATAATCACAAGTTATAAAATACTTAGAAATTTACTAAGCCATCTAATGAAATTAATTCAAGTTAATATCTTAATAAACTCCACGATACCCAATTAATTCTCAAGTGCACGTAATGTTTAGCAACATACAAACATGCAAGATTGACAATGAAATGCAAGCGGAAATTAAAAAAGTAAGGGAGAGAGAGATGCAAACAGAGTTTTTATGAGATTCAGCCAACCTGGCCTATGTCATCGCCTTTAGCAACACACTCAAGGATTCCCCTAATCCTGCTCCTTTAACTGGAACGGAGCTTCCTGTTACAATCCGCTGCTTACAAGAGGCGTAGTTACCTCCTCACTCTGGTTCACAACCCGAACCGTCAATACAATAAAAATGATTACAATTTTCTGTAAAACTAAAACACTCCTTAACAAGCTAATAAGTACAATTGAAATCCTAATACATACTCAAATAATATAAGATGAAGCTTAGTTGAGTGTATGTAATGTGTTTAATAATATTTAAGTAACAACAAATATATGATCGTTGTATAAAGATATATAATAGGTTTGCTCAAAAGATCTAAACCCTATTAATATTTCTCTAGAAAGGATTTCTAAAAAAAAACTATGATTTTTGGAGATTTAACAATTTACTCTTAAATAGTTTTTGCAATTGTAAAATAAGATCAAATCTTTGAATTAAATAAAACGAGAATGCTTTCAAAGATTTAAACTTCAATAAAACCTTTTTCAAAAATATATTTCACACAATGGATAAAAAGAATGTGGTTCTTTCTCTCAATAAAGTTTTAGATATACGAAAATATGAGAGAGGATCAACTTTAACATCAAGATTGAATGCCTAAAAATAAGAACTTGTCTGCCAAACTTCAAAATCAATGAATTCTTGAAGATATGATTGAGAACCCTTTGAAAAGCTAACATGATTTGCCCAAAGATGAGTGAATGCAATAGAGTATTGGCAAATTCTCTAGAATGGAGGTACACTTAGCACAAGATATGAAGATTAGTCTCTCTAAATTATTTTTTATTGTGTTTATAGGGTTTAGGGTTTGTTTAAATAAATGTTCTCAACATTTGATCAAATTTTGGCCATTGGATCATGTAATTAAAATTTAATCCGTCCGTATTTGCGCTGAAACATCGTTTTGCGCCGTGAGTTTGTCGATGAGTGGATACATTCGTCGATGAGTGTTCAACACTCGTTCGTCAACGAGAACATGGGTTCATCGATGAATGGTCTGTTTGAGATTTTTTAGCTCTTGGTATTTTCTTGTCGATGAGAACAAAATGTTCGTCGCTGAGTGGCCTTCATGCGTTCGCCGATGAGGCCAAGGATTCATCGATGAGCTGCCTTATTCAGCCTGATTCAACATAGGATAAGTGAATGTAAATTTTTGTATAATGCATGTATCCTAAGGTCCATCTATTTGTTATGTTGAGCTCCCAATTATATCATATGAGATATGTCAATACAAATAATACTAAATACCCATTACAATTGAAATTTTTGAAGCTTCTTCATCCTTTTGCTCTTCTAATTCCATGGATTGTGCCAGGTTGTGTATGCTTTAAGTTTCTCATGGCGTCCATGACATCCTTACCTTCCGTGCATGCTAAGTAATGATCATGTTCATAATCTCAATGTATAGGTAAGATACTATGTGAATTGTCATTATCAAAATAGGATTGTACTTATAGAATCAACAATCTCTCCCTTTTTTATGATGACAAATACTTGGGTTTAGCCTAAATAGGCTCCCCCTAAGAATATGCATGATATACAGTGTTGTAAAGTAATTCAAACAATATGTAGAATAAAGACAATAAACTTTTCGGAATTGTAATTTGAACCATTTATTCTCCCTTTGTCTTGAATTAATTTCTATTTCTCCTTTTGTCTAAATATTACTGTGAAATATTTCTCCCCCTTTGTGTCAAAATTTTAGTGTGGGATCTTTTCAAAATTTTACTACAGGATATTTCTCCCCCTTTTGACATCAACAAAAAGGTATACAAAAATATATAAAGTTAAATATTTCTTCCCTTTTAAAAGAATCTCTCCCCCTATGTTAAACAATTTATCTCTCTCCTTTTCTAAAGATATAACTATTTTTTTAAATAAAATTTCATGTTGAACATACACAACATTTCAATCAACATTGATATAAGTAAGCAAATCAGTCCATTAAAGTTCAAAAATTCGTGCATGTATCAACATTTAGTATATATCCATAAATTATTTAACATGCAATAGTCATTACTTAATTTTAATTTACATTGCTCCCCCTCAGTTATGTATTCTAATGTATCTCTAGACAACTTCTCGACTATGCATTAGGCCTAACTCACATCTAATTTGGATAAACTTATCCTCCGTAAGTGGTTTCATGAATATATCTGCCCATTGTTCATCTGTGAACACAAACTCAAGTTCGACATCCCCCTTTTGCACATGGTCATGAAGGAAATGATGTCTAATTTTTATGTGCTTAGTTCGAGAATGTGATATGGGGTTATTTGAGATATTGATTACACTCATATTGTCACACTTTATAGGAACTGATTCATAGTGCAATTCATAGTCCATTAGTTGTTGCTTCATAAATAGCGATTGAGCACAACAACTTCCAGCCGCTATGTATTCATCCTTGGCTATGGACAATGCAGTTGAGTTCTATTTCTTGGAAAACCAAGAAACTAAGGATTATCCTAAAAAGTGACAAGTGGTGCTAGTGCTTTTTCTATCTACTTTTCTACCGGTAAAGTCAACATCAGAATAACTAACAATCTCAAGCAAAGTGTACTTAGGATACCACAATCCAAGTTCAATAGTTCCAATAAGGTATCTAAGTATCCTTTTAGCTGCTAATAGATGTGACTCTTTAGGTGCAGCCTAAAATCTTGTGCACAAACATATGCTAAACATAATATCAGGCCTACTAGCAGTCGGATATTACAGGTTACCAATCATTCCGCGACAAAGCTTAACATCCATTGATATACCTTGCTCATCTTTATCCAATTTCGTGGAGGAACCTATAGGTGTTCCTAAAATTTTACCATATTCCATGTTAAACTTTTTGAGCAGGTCTCTGACGTTTTTTGATTGGTTTATGAAAATTCCATGTTTTGCCTATTTGATCTGAAGTTCTAAAAAGAAGTTAAGTTCACCAATCATGCTCATTTCAAATTCACTTTGCATACAGCTGGAAAACTCATTACACAACTCTTCGTTGGTTGCTCCAAAAATTATATCATCTACGTATATTTGTATTAGGAGCAAATTTTCATTTTTAGCCTTTATGAAAAGTGTTGTGTCAATCTTCCCTCTAGTAAATCCATTATCTAGAAGAAAACCTCTAAGCCTTTCATACTAGGCTCTAGGAGCTTGTTTCAATCCATACAAGGCTTAACTCAATTTGTAGACATGATTTGAAAATTTGTTGTTTTCAAACCCTGGGGGCTGTTCAACATAAACTTCCTCATTGATATAGCCATTTAGAAATGCACTTTTTTAACATCTATTTGATATAATTTGAAGTTCTTAAAAGTATCATATGCCAATAACATCCTAATGGCTTCCATTATAGCTACAGAAGCAAATGTTTCCTCAAAATCTATGCCTTTCTCATGGTTGTGTCCTTGAGCTACTAGTCTATCTTTGTTTCTCACTACTATTCCATTTTCATCTTTATTATTCTTATATATCCATTTTGTTCCAATAATTGTATGATTATCAGGTCTAGGAACTAATGTCCATACTTTATTTCTTTCAAATTGATTTAATTCTTCTTGCATAGATATCACCTGTGATTCATCCTCAATTACTTTACTCACATTCTTAGGTTCTTCTTGTGATAAAAATGTAAAGTGACTAACCAAATTTCTAAGTGAAGATCATGTAGCTACTCCACGTGATGGTTCACCTATAATTTGATCAATAGGTGATTGATTGCTCTCTGTAGTTCATGGCTCTCTCTTTCTACTTGAATATCCTCATCATTAATTTCAATGTTCTTATTTGAGTTATTTTCAATAGATAGTTTTTCTAATCCCTTACTTATCTCAATTTCATCCTCATCAGTCTTTTTGGAGAAGGGATTGGACTCATCAAACATGACATGGATGGTTTCAATTAATGTCAACGTCCTTTTGTTATACACCCTCTAGGCTTTACTATCTAAGGCATAACCTAGAAAGATACCTCCATTTGATTTGGCATCAAATTTTCTTAGGTGTTCATTATCTCTAAGAATAAAACATTTGCAGCCAAAGATATGAAAGTATGAAATATTTGGTCTATGGCCCTTCCACAATTCATAGGGAATTTTATTCAGAGTGGGTCTAATCAAAGTCTCTATTCCATACATAGCAGGCGGTTATCACTGCCTTAGCCTAGAAGTACTTAGGTAGCTTATGTTCGTTAAGCATGGTTATAGCCATTTCCTATGAAGATCTATTCTTTCCCTCAACTATTTTGTTTTGTTGTGGAGTCCTAGGTGTTGAGAAATTATGAGAGATTCTTTCTATGTCATAATAGTTTTCTATATCATCATTTTTAAATTTTGTTCCCCTATCACTTCTAATGTGTGTTATTTTGTATCCATTTTCATTTTGGATTTGTTTTGCAAAGTTTAGTAAATTATTCACAAGTTTCATCTTTATGTGTAAGAAATGGTACCCATGTGAACCTAGAATAGTCGTCGACAATGACGAAAGTATATAATTTACCCCCTAGACTTTGAGTTGGATTAGGCCAAAAAGATCTAAGTGCAACATTTGAAGTGGTCTAGTGGTGGAGATAGCTTTCTTCTTCTTAAAGCTAGATTTTATTTGTTTTCCTAGTTGACATGCATCACATATATTATCGTTCATAAATTTTGTCTTAGGTAATCCCTTAACTAATTCTCCTTTAACTAGTTTAGACAATAGGTCCATATTTGCATGTCCTGATCTCCTATGTCAAAGCCAACTAGCTTTATTTATAGCAAAAGAGCACGTTACATGTTGAGAAGTAAGATTATCAAAGCTAGTGGTGTAAACATTTTCATGATGATCGGCAATAAACAATATTTTGTTTTCAATTTTATTCTCTACAATGCATTTGTCATGTTTAAATGTTTATCACACAATTGACCTATACTTAATAGGTTATGTTTTAGACCATCAACTAATAACACATTATTAATAACAAGGGGAGGTTCCTTACCAACCTTACCAACTCCAATAATTTTGCCTTTTGAGTTATCCCCAAATGTAACAAATCCTCCATATTTGGATGTAATATATGCCAATTTAGCTTTATCTCTTGTCATATGTCGCGAGCATCCGCTATTCATATACCACTTGTCCTTTGAAAAGGACAATCTCAAGCACATTTGCAAAACATACTCAGATAACTACTTTTGGTACCCAGATTTTCTTAGGTCCTTTGGGGTTAGTATCAGATTCTTCTTTCACTTTTCAAATTTTCTTAATTCTTACATCCTTGTTCTTAAACGGTTAATCAAACTATATATGTCCTAGTTTCTCACATTTTAAGCATGTAGTATATCTATAATTGTCTTTAGATGAAGCATAGGATTTTGATTCTCTTACAAAATAGCCCATGTGAAGATGTTTCTGTTTTAGGTTTTCCTTTCCATTAAAACCAAGTCATTCTTTAACAAGTGAGTTTCTTTAAGCATTAAGAATTTTATCAAGAACGTTTTGGCCTATTGTAAATTTATGAAGAACTTTTGACTTATCTTCTAACTCTCTTTCTAATTCCATAATTTTCAAATCCTTTTCTTTTATTATAGAAGTATGAGATTCATCTTTTTTCTTTTCAATAAGTTTTAAAAATTCCTTTAGTTTAGTTTTCAAATTAGAATTCTTCTTGTCATTTTCTCAAGCATTTTCAGAGTATACAAATATTCCTATTGCAATTCATCATAAGATAGCATGTTATTTTCATTTTCTAAATCACTGGATTAATAAGATGAGGCAGAGCAAAAAGATGTACCTCGTGGCCTTCGTGAGCCATAAGACAAAGATTCACAATCTGGTCATCGTTAGATTCAAAGTTTGAACTACTGGTACTATGTGTATCCCAACCAACCTTTAGTGTCTTCTTCTTCTTTTTGGACACTTTCTTTAGCCGAGGACAATCTAGCTTGAAGTGCCCAACTTCTCTACAATTATAGCACATAGGACGATCATCCTTTTGCTTCCTTCTGTTTGACTCTCCCTTTTCTATTTTTGAGTCCTGGAATTTTCTAGTGTACTTCATGTTCTTTTTTAGATCTTTCCAAACTTCTTAGTTTGAAGAGCCACATTATCTTCTGATTCCGAACAACTTTGTTCACTGGAATTGCTAGATGATGCTTTGAGGGTTATCACTTTCTTAGTTTTATTCTTCTTACTCTCTATTTCATTTATTGTCAGCTATGTTATGAGTGACCTAATCAACTCATCTACTGTCATCGCTTTTAGGTTCCTTCCTTCAACTATAGCAGTGGCTTTTGCCTCCCAGACAGGTGGTAGTCACCTAAGAATTTTCTTGATCATCTCACAAGTGGGGTAAGTTTTACGAAGAGCATGTAAAGAATTTGTGATGTGGGTGAACTCATGTACATAGATTGAATAAATTCATCAACAGTCATTTTAAAAGCTTCGTATTCACTAGTGAGCTTATCTATCCTACTATCCTTTACATCTTTGGTACCTTCATAGGTGACTTCTAATTTTTCCTAAATTTCTTTAGAAATCTTACAGGCAAGACTCTGTTAAACTTATTTAAATCTAATGTACGGTACAAAAGATTTATAGCAGTGACATTAACTTGAACTGATTTTTAATCATCATCTGTGTATTCCTCTTCATTTCTAGGTACACTTTCTTTATCAATAATTTTCATAAGGACATGGTCTCCTCTAGATCCATACTTTCCAATCAGCATTTTTAACGAAGATGCACATTCTTTGTTTCCAATAAGTATAATTTACACCACAAAAGATGGGTGGTCGTGTGAATGAGTGTCCCTCACAAAATGGAGTTACACCGATGTGTGCCATCGTGATCTTTAACACAAAAAATGTTTAAGTCTAGTGTAACCTCGCTCTAATACCAAATATTAATTTAAGTGTAATCCCAAAAGGGGGGTGAATTGGATATTTAAAAATTATTTAAGTTTATTTTATCACTTAATTCCTTTTTTAATATTTAACAAAATAATCACAAGTTAGGAAATACTTAAAAATTTATTAAGCTATCTAATGAAATTAATTCAAATTAATATCTTAATAAACTCGATGATACCCAATTAATTCTCAACTGCACGTAATGTTTAGCAACATACAAACATGCAAGATTGACAATGAAATGCAAGCAGAAATTAAAAGTGTTGAGGGAGAGAAAGACGCAAACACAATTTTTACAAGGTTCAACTAACCTGACCTTCGTCCTTGCCTTGAGCAACCCACTCAAGGATTCAACTAGTCCCGCTCCTTTAACTGGGACAGAGTTTCCCGTTACAATCCGCGGCTTACAAGAGACGTAACTTCCTCCTCACTCCGGTTCACAACCTGAACCATCAATACAATAAAAATGATTACAATTTTCTTCAAAACTCAAATGCTCCTTACCAAACTAATGAGTACAATTGAAATTCTAAAATATACTCAGATGATATAACATGGAGTTCAGTTGAGTGTATGTAATGTGTTCAATAATATTTACGTAACATTAAATATATGATCTTTATATAAAGATATATAATAGGTTTTGTTGACCTTATAGTTCACGTCCGATTTTGATAATGACAAATACCTATTGTATTTGATGCATGCTTGAGGTTATGTGTAGGTATTCTAATTGGCATATCATAATGATAGCACAAAGAGGAATTGAAACTGAAGACCCAATATATGTTGTGTTTTATTTCATTATTATTTAAAGGATCCATAATAGTAAATAAGGCTTGTCTTGTAATAATCACACGCATCACCTGCATAATTTTATAAGTAAGCTCAAAGTAAAAAGAACGTAGAAATGACCCTAGGACACTCACTTATGCCCATATATGTTTGATAATTTGAATAGGATGATTGCATGCTTAAACAGGACCAAAATGCACTAAATAGGCACATCTGGTTGAACGTACTCTCTAATACAATTCATCTCGATCGACCAAACTCACCCAGTTCATTTTCACCCGGTCGAGCGAACTCTCTAGGAGTCAACAAATTGACCTTACGGTCGACCTTCCCCAATATATCAGGGAATTGGTAAAGAAATTTAATATGGAAGATTGTAAAATTTTGGTAGCCCTAAGAATTCTTCCATTAAACTAGATAAAGATAAGCATGGGATCCCTGTTGACGTGAAATTATATCATGGCATGATTGGGAGTCTCCTATATCTCACTGCTAGTAGGCCTAATATTATGTTCAGTGTGTGTATGTGTGCTAGGTTTCAGGCTACTCCTAAGGAATCCCATCAAAAAGCGGTTAAACGAATACTTAGGTATCTATTTGGATCAATAGAGTTAGGCTTATGGTACCCTAAGCATACTACCTTTGAGATTATGAGTTATATTGATGTTGACTTTGCTAGCAATAAAGGTTGATAGAAAGAGTACTAGTGGCATTTGTTACTATTTAGGACAATCTTTTATTGCTTGGTTCTCCAAGAAACAGAACTCAATCGTCTTATCCACAACCGAAGCAGAATATATTGCGACTGGAAGTTGTTGTGCTCAAACTCTTTATATGAAACAACAACTTATGGATTTTAGATTGCACTACGATACAATACCGATTAAATATGATAATACTAGTGCAATCAACATCTTTAAAAATCCTATCTCATATTCACGAACTAAACACATTGAGATTAGACATCACTTCCTTTGTGATCATGTACAGAAAGGTGATGTGGCTCTTGAGTTTGTATACACTAATGAGCATTGCGTGGGCATCTTCACTAAACCACTTCCAGAAGATAGGTTCACACAAATTAGATGTGAATTAGGTCTAATGCATAGTAGAGATGTTTCCTAGATATTTCACAATTTGCATAAATTCAGGGTGAGCTTTCAAATAAATTTTTAAAGTCTATTTAATATAATTGTTAATATCTTTTAGTGGATTAGACTTTGTGACCATTTATTTTTGTTTGTAATGCATACTTCTCATATATACAGCATGATAATGATGGACTTTATGTTTATTACATTGATCATACTGGAACTGTTTAAGTAGTTGTGAATAAATTGTTAGGTTTTAAAAACTCAAATAGGTCATTGTTATACAAGATTTATTTTGGAAAGTCCTATTTTCAAACGGCACTTTGCCAAAATTTTTCAAAATTTCCAACACTTATAATGTATAAAAATGATGTTTATCCATTGCCTAGAGCTGAATTTTTTATGGCCCTTTTTGCTGTTGCCAAAAGGGGGAGATGGAGAGAGGTAAAATTATTGGGTTAAAATTAGGTTTTATTTAATGCATATTGTTAGGGGGGCCTTCTAAAGCTAAACCATATTTTTGTATAATGTATTTGTCATCATCAAAAAGGGGGAGAATGTTGACCTTATAGGTCACGCCCGATTTTGATAATGACAAATACCTATTGTATTTGATGCTTGCTTGAGGTTAAGTACAGGTATTCTAATTAGTAAATCATAATAATAGCACAAAGAGGAATTGAAGTTGAAGACCCAATATATGTTATGTTTTATTTCATTATTATTTAAAGGGTCTATAATAGTAAATACGGCTTGGTTTGTAATAATCACACACATCACCTGCATGATTTGATGAGTAAGTTCAAAATAAAAAGAACCTAGAAAGGACCCTAGGACACTCACTCATGCACATATATCTTTGATCATTTGAATAGGATGATTGCATGCTTAAACAGGACTGAAATGCACTAAATAGGCACATTCGGTCAACCGTACTCTCTAATACAATTCCTCCCAGTTGACCGAACTGGGATAGGGTCAAAACTTTGACCATAGCCAGGTTGACCGAACTCACCCAGTTCATTTTCACCTGGTTGACCGAACTCCCTAGGAGTCAACAAATTGACCTTACGGTCGGCTGTGCCCAAACTATATGCCAACGTCCTAGTCAATCGAGTTCCCACATATGGAACTCAACGGTCTGGTCGACTGAACTAGTTAGTTTAAAAGGTTCCTGGTTGAGGTCAGCCCTATGCTAATTCACCTAATTTGTTTAGGTATCGTTCCGCCCGTTTAAGTGAGCAAGCATAGTGGTAATCCTTGTGCTTGTTAGCCAAGGAAGGGAAGTAGGCAATTTGCCGAACCTCGATAACATTTCTGTGTGTCACTTTCCTTTACTGCTTTCTAGTGCATGTGTAGTTAATTAAATTGCTCTATTTAATTTTTGTTACATATTATAATTGATTTACATTACTTGCACTAGATTGACCATAGGGTTGTGAATATACTGCCGTTAGGATACTCAACTAGGGCATAAATTTTAAAAGTACCAATTCACCCCCCCTCTCCTGGGATCACAGTAAAGCTAACAATTGGTATTAGAGCAACGTTGCATAGACTAGTAATTATTTTGCAAAAGATCATATATGGCTCATAGCTCTGTGACCCTTTTCCTTGAGGGACCATCTTTCACACAACCTCTGATTTTTAGTGGTGTTAATTACACCTTCTGGAAATAGAGGATGTGCATCTACCTCCAAAATATTGATTGGAAGGTTTGGAGGATCGTCTCTAAGTGAAATTATGTCCCTATGAAAACTGAGGGTGCAACTAGAGTTCCTAAGACTAAGGAAGAATATGATGATGATGATGATATGAAAGCTGTTAGTTTAAATGCCACTGCCATGAACATTTTTTATTCTTGTCATGATGTAAATGAATTTAATAGGATAATGACATGTTCTACTGCAAAAGAAATCTGGGATAAGTTAGAAGTCACATATGAGGGTACTAGAGATGTGAAAGATAGTAGGATAGATAAGTTGACTTGTGAGTATGAGGCTTTTAGGATGAATGTAGGCGAGTCCATTCAGAGCATGTATACTAGATTCACACACATCATGAACTCACTGCATGCATTAGAAAAGACCTATCCCACATACGAGATGATTAGGAAGATCCTTATAGGCTTGCCTCCTATTTAGGAAGCCAAGGCTACGACTATGGATGAGGGTAGGGACCTTAAGGCCATGACTCTAGTTAAACTGATAGGTTCCCTCATCACCTATGAATTAGCCATAAATGAGAGACTCGATGAACATAATAAGGCAAAGAAAGTAACTGCATTAAAAACCTCCACTAACATATCTAGTGAATGTAGCGAACCTGACACTTATGATGATATTGCTATGCTAACTAGAAAATTTAGCAGATTCTTAAGGAAAAATAGAAAGTCATACAAAAGATATAAAGAGCCTGCATCTGATAAGGGAGAGTCTAGCAAAAGAAAAAAAAAATCAAATGCTCTCACGCGTTACAATTGCAACAAAATTGGGCACATCAAGCTGGACTGTCCACTACTGAAAAATGAGGCTAAGAAAAAGAAGAAAGTCATCAAGGCAGGGACTTCATGGGACAAATTAAGTAGCAGTGACTCAGAATCAGATCACAGCGACTCAGAAATTGCTAATCTGTGCTTGATGGCACACAGTGATGAGGTATTGTCTTCTTGTTCATTATCTTCGTATTATTCATCTCATGATTGTGATTCTAATTGCATGCCTACGTTTAGAGAATTACAATTTGAATATATTTGTGTATCTAAACTGTTGAGTAAAATGACCAAAGAAAATGATAATTCAAAAAAGAAATGTGAAAATCGGTCAAAATTTTTGGTATTGCAAAAACCTCTCATGCTTCTATTTTAAAAGAAAAAGATGTGACTATTCCTGAACTTAAGAGGAAATCGGAGGATAGCTCCAAATTCATTTTTAAATTCACCAAGGGCAACGCAATTTTGAAAAACTACTTGGTGACCAAAGAAATTCTTTAAGTAAAGAGGGTCTAGGTTTTAATGGTGTTGAAAATGTTAGACGACTCGATCTTTACATGGGACATTTCATGCATGAATCAAAATCTCAAGTCCCTCCTAAAGACCCTAAGTGTAAAATGAGATGTTTTAAATGCAAACAAATTGGTCATATTTAATTTGATTAACCACTTAGGAACAAGCATACGAAAATTAGGAAAGCTTGGGTAGTTAAGGGTGATCCAGCTACTAACTCCCATGGACCCAACAAAATTTGGGGACCAACATTAGTTACTTAGTCTATTTTGCAGGTGTGTTTGAAATCGTCCTCCTCCAAGGACAGGTGATACCTGGATAGCAAGTGCTCACTGCACATGATCGGCGACAAGGGAAAATTCGCATCAATCATTCCCAAGGATGGAGGATATGTGACATTCGGCGACAATGCAAAAGGACGCATCATCGGGGTCGGTAAGGTTGGTAAGGATTCTTCCCTTACTATTGATAATGTTTTATTGGTTGATGGGCTGAAGCATAATTTACTAAGCATAAGTCAATTGTGTGATAAATAATATAAGGTATCATTTGAAAATGATAAATGCATGGTTGAAAATCAATCAGATCATAAAGTGTTTTTTACTGTCGATCACCATGAAAATGTTTATACTACTTCTTTTGATAACTTGGTTTCACAACAAGTAACTTGCTTTTCTGTTGTAAATGAAGCTAGTTGGTTATGGCATAGGCGCTTCGGACACACTAGCATGGACTTGTTGTCAAAACTTGTTAGAAAAGAATTAGCAAAAGGTCTACCTAAAATGTCATTTGTAAAAGATAAAATTTGTGATGCATGTCAAATGGGTAAGCAAACAAAATCTAATTTTAAGATAAATAAATTCATATCTACCACTAGACCACTTGAAATGCTTCACTTGGATCTGTTTGATCCTAATTTTGTGCAGAGCCTTGGTGGTAAATCATATGCTTTTGTAATTGTAGATGACTTTTCTAGGTTCACATGGATGTTATTTCTTTTACATAAAAATGAATCATGTAAACAATTTACCAAGCTTTGTAGAAGAATTCAAAATGAAAAGGGGTATAAAATAACCCACATAAGACGTGATAAAGGAACTGAATTTAAGAATGAAAGCATAGAAAATTATTGTGACCTAAAGGGCATAACACATAACTTTTCTGCACCTAAGACCCCTCAACAAAACAGTGTGGTAGAAAGAAAGAATAGGTCATTGCATGAAATGGGTAGAACTATGCTAAATGAACATAACTTACATAAATATTCATGAATGAGTGTTGATTAGACCGTCAATTAATAAAACCCCTTATGAATTGTGGAACAACCATAAACCTAATATTCCTTATTTTCATGTTTTTGGTTGTAAATGCTTTGTGCTTAGGGATAATGAACATCTAGAAAAATTTGATTCTAAATCTGATGAAGGCATTTTCCTAGGTTATGCTCTTAATAATAAAGCATACAGGGTTTTCAATAAAAGAATATTGACTGTTATTGAATCTATCCATATTGTGTTTTATGAATCTAATCCATTTTCTAAGAAAGATGATGAAGAAGATATTGAAATTAGAAAATGCTTAGATAAATTATCTATTGAAAACAACGCAAGTGAAAATTCAGAAGCAAATGATAAATCATCTTAAGATAATAATAATGAAAATGAAATTCAAGAGTTGCCTAGAGATTGGAAATTTATTAGGAACCATCCTATAGATCAAATCGTAGGGGAACCATCCCGTGGTGTAGCCACAAGATCCTCCTTGAAAAACCTAATGAGTCATTCTGCTTTTTTGTCCCAAGAAGAACCTAAAAATATTAAAGAAGTTGTAGAAGGTGAGTCTTGGGTGATGTCCCTGCAAGAGGAACTTAATCAATTCGAAAGAAGCTAAGTGTGGACCCTAGTTCCTAGACCTAATGATCATACAATTATTGGAACCAAATGGGTATATAGAAATAATAAAGATGAGAATGGGGTAGTAGCTAGGAATAAGGCTAGACTAGTTGCTCATGGTTATAATTGGGAGGAGGGGATTGACTTTGATGAAACATACACTCCTGTTGCTAGGTTAGAAGCCATTCGTATGCTACTTGCTTATGCCGCTTTTAAAATTTTTAAATTGTTTCAAATGGTGTTAAAAGCACTTTTCTAAATGGCTATATTAATGAAGAAGTTTATGTAGAACAACCACCCAGTTTTGAAAATCATAAGTATCTAGATCATGTTTACCGGTTGTCTAAGGCCTTGTATGGATTGAAATAAGCTCCTAGATCTTGGTACGAAAGGCTTAGTGGTTTTCTACTAGAAAATGGGTTTACCCATGGTAAGATTAACACTACACTCTTCATCAAATCCAAAAATGATGATATGCTCCTTGTTCAAATTTATGTGGACGATATCATTTTTGGAGCCACTAATGATGATTTGTGTAATGAGTTTGCCAAATGCATGCAAAATGAATTTGAAATGAGCATGATGGGTGAACTTAGTTTCTTCTTAGGGCTACAAATTAAACAAACTAAGTATGGATCTTTCATATGCCAATCTAAATATATCAGGGAATTGCTAAAGAAATTTAATATGGAAGATTGTAAAATTCTTGATACCTCTGTGAATTCTTCCATTAAACTAGATAAAGATGAGCAAGGGATCCCTATTGACATGAAATTGTATCGTGGCATGATTGGGAGTCTCCTATATCTCATTGCTAGTAGGCCTAATATTATGTTTAGTGTGTGTATGTGTGCTAGGTTTCAGGCTGCTCCTAAGGAATCCCATCTAAAAGCGACTAAATGAATCCTTAGGTAACTAGTTAGAATTATAGAGTTAGGCTTATGGTACCCTAAGCATACTACTTTTGAGATTGTGAGTTATACTGATGTTGACTTTGTCAGTAGTAAGGTTGATAGAAAGAGTACTAGCAGCACTTGTTACTATTTAGAACAATATCTTGTTTCTTGGTTCTCCAAGAAACAGAACTCAGTTGCCTTATCCACAGCCGAAGCAAAATATATTGCGGCTGGAAGTTGTTGTGCTCAAACTCTTTCTATGAAACAACAACTTATTGATTTTGGATTACACTGCGATACTAGTACAATCAACATCTCTAAAAATCCTATCTCACATTCACGAACTAAACACATTGAGATTAAACATCACTTCCTTCGTGATCATGGGCAGAAAGGTGATGTGGCTCTTGAGTTTGTATGCACTAATGAGCAGTGGGTGGACATGTTCACTAAACCACTTCCAAAAGATAGGTTCATACAAATTAGACGTGAATTAGGTCTAATGGATGGTAGAGATGCTTCCTAGATATTTCACAATTTGCATAAATTCAGGGGGAGCTTTCAAATAAATTTTAAAAGTCTATCTAATATAAATGTTAATATCTTTTAGTGGGTTAGACTTTGTGACCATTGATTGTTGTTTGTAATGCATACTTCTCATATCTATAGCATGATAATGATGGACTTTATGTTTTATTGCATTGATCATACTGGAACTGTTTGAGTGGTTGTGGTAAATTGTTAGGTTTTATAAACTCAAACAGGTCATTGTTTATACAAGGTTTGTTTTGGAAAGTCCTATTTTTAAACCGCACTCTGCCGAAATTTTTCAAAACTTATAATGTATAAAAATAATGTTTACCCATTGCCTAGAGCTGGATTTTTTATAGCCCTTTTTGCTGTTTCCAAAAGAAGGAGATGGAGAGAGGCAAAATTATTGGGTTAAAATTAGGTTTTATTTAATGCATATTGTTAGGGGGAGACTTCTAAGTCTAAACCCATATTTTTTGCTTAATGTATTTGTCATCATCAAAAATGGGGAGAATATTGACCTTATAGGTCATGCCCGGTTTTGATAATGACAAATACCTATTGTATTTGATGCATGCTTTAGGTTATGTGCAAGTATTCTAATTGGCATATCATAATGATAGCACAAAAAGGAATTGAAGTTGAAGACCCAATATATGTTGTGTTTTATTTCATTATTATTTAAAGGGTGTGTAATAGTAAATAGAGCTTGACTTGTAATAATCACATGCATCACCTACATGATTTGATCAGTGAGCTCAAACTAAAAAAAACCTAGAAATGACCCTAGGACACTCATTCATGCACATATATGTTTGATCATCTGAATATGATGATTGCATGCTTTAACAGGACCGAAATACACTAAATAGGCACATTCGGTCAACCATGCTTTCTAGTACAATTCCTCTTGGTCGACCAAATCGGGATGGGGACACTTTGACCACAGCCTGGTCGACCGAACTTGCCCAATTCATTTTCACCCGGTCAACCGAACTCCCTAGGAGTCAACAAATTAACCTTACGGTCGATCGTGCCCAAACTACATGTCAACGCCCTAGTCAACTGAGTTCCCACGTGTGGAACTCAACGGTCTCATCGACCAAACTAGTTAGTTCAAAAGGTTCTTGGTCGACCGAACCGCGCTAAAAAGGAAAATCGCCCTAGAACCTCTTTGACTAGTCGACTGAACTTGTAGTTTATTTTATGTCCGGTCAACCGAACTATGCACAACTCGGTCAACCGAACTTCCTTCGGTCGATCGATGCTCTCTAATTGCCCCATTATTTTTACCGCGGTTAATATTTTTAAACGGGGTTAATTAAATTAAACAATATTAAAAGTTTTATAATAATTCCATTTGTGTCCTTAATGGCCATAATCCGGGGGAAGTCTATATATACCCCTTCATTTGGAATGATTAGCAACAAGATTAGAAAACTCAATTAGTGATTTCTCTTTGAGTTTCAAAATCATTCTCTCATACTTCTAAACATTCTACACTCAATCTTACCTTACCATATTGCCAAAAATCTTTTGTAAGTTTGATTTGAGTGTTGATTGTTCTATAAGGTTTGCTCTCTCATGATTGTGTTTGCTTGAAATTGTTTTATTTGAGAGCAAAACCTGAAGTGTTCTTAGGGGACTTTATTAATAAGTCTTTCCTAAGAAGACTTTGAACTTCTGAGTATTGCACAATCATTGCAATATCTTAGGAAGTTTGTATTTGATTTTGGTTGCTTAAATACTTTCAAATCATTTTTAAATATCTAGTGTGTTTCATATTAAGAAATCTTTGAAGAGATATTTGATTAGGTGATAAAGATCTTTGTTGCAATATTTCTTGAGTGATATTATTTTTGAACACAAAGATCAAAATCGTTTTGCAAATCACTTTCCTTTATTGCTTTCTGGTGCATGCGTAGTTAATTAAATTGCTTTATTTAATTTCTGGCACACATTATAATTGATTTACATTACTTGCAGTAGATTGACCATAGGATTGTGAATATACTGCTCTTAGGATACTTACCTAGGGTACAAATTTTAAAAGTACCAATTCACCCCCCCTCCTCTTGGGATCACGGTAAAGCTAACAATTGGTATCAGAGCCACGTTGCATAGACTAGTAGTTATTTTGCAAAAGATCATATGTGGCTCATAGCTTCGTGACCCCTTTCCCTGATGGACCATCTTCCACACGACCTCCGGTTTTTAGTGGTATTAATTACACCTTATGGAAATATAGGATGCGCATCCACCTCCAAAATACTGATTGAAAGGTGTGGAGGATCGTCTATAAGGGAAATTATGTCCCTATGAAAACTGAGGGTGCAACTAGAGTTCCTAAGACTGAGAAAGAATATGATGATGATGATATGAAAGTTGTTAGTTTAAATGTCACTGCTATGAACATTTTGTACTGTAGTATTGATGTAAATGAATTTAATAGGATAATGGCATATTTTACTACAAAAGAAATATGGGATAAGTTAGAAGTCACATATGAGGGTACTAGAGATGTGAAAGATAGTAGGATAGATATGTTGACTAGTGAGTATTAAGCCTTTAGGATGAATGTAGGTGAGTCCATTTAGAACATGTACACTAGATTCACACACATCATAAACTCACTGCATGCATTAGGATCCCTCCATCACCTCCATTGATTAACCCTAACCCTTGCCTTATACCACCTTGTTCACCTATTATCACTCAATCTCACACAAACTCATCTCGTCCATGGAGTTTTACTAATGGAACCATGACGTACCCCACTCAAAATTGTCTTACTATCTCTCCTGGTGTACCAGATGATCCTTCAAGTTTTTCCGAGGCTATCAAACACACATAATGGAATGAGGCTATAACTAAAGAATATTACCCTCGTCCGAAATCAAACATGGACCTTGGTGCTGCCTATACCTCACATGAATGTTTTGGGCTTTTGTTGGGTTTTTTGCACCAAAACCCTCGCTGATGGTTATTTTGAGAGATGGAAGACACGTCTTATTGCCAAATGGTTTCATCAACAACCAAGTGTTGACTTCCATGACACATTCAACCTCGTAGGAAAACCCTCCACCATTCGGCTTATTTTATCTATTGTCGTCTCCCATGGTTGGTGTTTGCATCAAATTGACTTTGAAAATGCATTCTTACATGGTGTGCTCACTGATGTTGTTTATATGTAGCAACCTCAGGGTTTTGTGGATCCCTCTCATCCTTCCCACGTCTGCAAGCTTGAAAAAGCTATCTATGGGCTTAAGCAAGCTCCTCGTGCGTGGTTTGCTCAGTTAAGTTCCTAACTTCTTGATTATGGCTTTACTATTTATAGAGCTAACCCATCTCTATTTATTCTCAATTTCTATGACTTTCATATGTACTTGCTCTTTTATGTGAATGATATAGTCGTTACAGCCTCCAAATAGTCAGCTATCGCTGATCTCATTCATGATTTAAGCCTTGCCTTTTCAGTAAAGGATCTTCGTCCTTTATCATTCTTTTTGGGTATTGAAGTTGATTACACCACTAATGGTCTTGTCTTGTCCCAAAGAAAATATATATCAAGCATCATCTCAACTGCAGCAATATGCTTCATGCAAACCCAATTTCATCACCCATGGCTGCTTCCCTAAAATTGTCCAAATCAAATACTCCAGATTTTGCGGATGTTACTCTATATTGTAGTACTGTGGAAGCTTGCAATATCTATTGATTACAAGACGAAGCATTTCCTTCTCCGTCAATAAAGTCTATCAATTCATGCATTTCGCAAAAGCATCTCATTGGAGCGCAATGAAGCGCATATTTCGATATTTGAAGGCCACCATAAATGATGGGCTCTTTTGGAGTTCCAAAAAGCAACATACTATTACTAGATCTTCAACGGAAGCTAAGTACAAGTCAATAACTTCCTTAGAAGCGAAACTAATTTGGTTACAAATAGTGTTAGGTGAACTTGGCATCATGCTTTCTCAAGCTCCTACTTTATGGTGTGACAACCTTGGGGCGACGTACCTCTTAGCTAATACGGTCTTCCACTCAAGAACAAAACACATGATATTGATTTTCATTTTGTTCAAGATAGAGTGGCTGCCAACTTGCTTAAAGTTTCTTTCATTAGCTCCAATGATTAAATTGAGGATATCTTCACAAAACCACTAGTTGCTGACAAATTTCTTTGGTTCAAGTCGAGTCTCAATGTTGTGGACACACCGTTGGACTCGAAGGGGCCTATTAAACTATACCTCCCAACTGTACACAAGGAGAGGCCTTTTCCCAAATGGTTGGTGTGCAGGAATTTGCACCACCATGATTTGTTACTCTTGTATATTCTTTATTCCTTTTTTTTTTTTTTTGTTATTCTCAACCAACCGTAACAATCTTTTCTGTTTTCATTTATTCCTTTTTCACTGTACATATATACATGTATAATCAATGAGAACTGTGCGAGAGGCATTTCCAAAATTCTTCATCTCTATTTTTCTTCAGCTGTTCACTGATTTCTATTTAGCTAACACCTGGTGCATATTTGGGCAATGGCTATGCATAAATATGTGGCAGCATGGTATCAAGAATTTTCATATTCAAAATTATCATGTGTTGTTGCCCTTCATCCACGTCATTAAAAAATGTTGACCCTACAAAAGAATATTTTACTTAACTTCTTTTCCTTTTAACAAGTATCAAAGTTGATATTAATGTGATCAACATGTAAATGTTAGCTTAATAATTGCCCAACTTAATATGTGAGAAAGTTTATGATTCTAAAATACCCATGGTCCTAGAAAATAATTTCTAAACTAGGAGTGGGGAGCAAATGATGTACCCTTTACATTAAAGCACCCAATATTAATTATCAAAGAGCTTCTTGTTACTATAAAAGGGACCCTATGGATAAGATAAGATATCTCACAATCTCTCAATTATGCACTCTTTATACTAATTATATTTCTTAATACTTCATTAATCCTAACTTAGCATCGAAGAGGACCTTCAGAGACTATCGAGGGTGTTTTAAACCATTCCCTTTTTCTTGTTGACGCAAGCAATCATCATGTACTGTGGACACAGATAATGTCTCATTTTTTGAGTCTCAACACCACCTATAAATGTTCTATGTTATGCCTTATGTACAAATACAAAATATAATTGATAATTCAATTCAAACCAATGTTATCCCATGAGTTCAATCCAATAAAATCTAAAAGCATGCTGAAACCATAACAATAACTCATTCACTTTTTTTCCCCTGCTTCAGAGGGAGGTTAATAGCTGGGCCTTGGGCTATCCAATTATTCAGTGCTAGATTATCCAGTGCAGAATTGGTTCAACTTCATTCTCAAATCTCAATGGCTAAAAAATTTATTGGCCTTTGAAGTCTATACAAATTGGAATATAGAGACGGTGAGTAGACTCCATCAATGGCTACATCATAGAAGCTACAATACCAACTGTCGACAAATGTAAATGCCCTTCATTGAGTTTAATTTAATACAGGGGGCTCCCAATAATTGCTACAAGTAATAGAGGGTCTATCTATCTACACATGAGCCACCCCCCCCCCCCCCCCCCAACCAACTCCCAAATTATTCTTCCTGGCATATAATTATACCTAAAGTTAATGGATAATCTAAACAAATTAGCCTGGTGGGTGAGGTGGGTCGCACCAATTTACCGCGTTGTTGGGAAGCAGGCAGCGCTTTCCAGCTCAAGGGGACCCATGTGCTATATATATAATCAGCATTTAGAAAGATGCAAAAGCAAGCTACACATATACGAGAGAGAGAGAGAGAGATGTGCTACGTACTAGCTTGAGTATCTTTTACCCCGTTTCTTTAAGCACCTCCCCTCCCCCCGAGATTCTTCCTAAAGCACCTTCTTCTTTACGTTTTCTAGCTTATTAGAGAGAGAGAGAGGGAGGATAAGGGTGTGGCCATGCTTGCGATGAAAGGCTTGTGGAGTATTTTTTTTATCGGTACACCAAGTAAAACGAGATCATGGAGATTGATACTCACGTATTGCGTAGAGGACCGCACGTGCACTCTACCTAAAGGAAAACAGGTGGTCACGTGATCCAAGGCCTTCCCAGACCATCCCAAGCTTCTATAACAAGCGTGGTGGGTCTCAAGGTCTCAGTTTTCCTGTCAGAGTCCACACGTAAGCTCATGATTTGCAGTAGTACGACAATACAGACACGGAGGCATACAGCAACTCCCCAGCTCTTGATTCCACGTCATGGTAGTTTCCTGTTAACCTGAAGTCGTCGTTGGTAGTTTCCTTCAGTCATTCCAGAGTGCCTGAACCAGCACAGATGATCGACGGAATTCAAATAAGAACCCATTGATGCATGAGAATATATCTTATAAACTCGTACTGTTACAATTCTGAAACCTTATGGTGAATCAATTTCATCAAACAACCGGAAAAATGTTTTGAGGGTAGGGAAAGAAGAGGGAAAAAATTTACCTTTTTATGTTTGAATGTTGATATGAAGAAAAATAAAATATTTAATAAACCAATAATTAAAATTTTGATTTTACATATGATTAAATTTTCATTTTTCTCAAAAATTTAATTATATTGAAAAGCACTTTATTCAGAACGATATTTGATGCATAGAGAATATAAAGCACTTTATTCAGAATGATATTTGATGCATAGAGAATATATTGCACAATATATTTTCTCTTTTTTTTATCAAATCATGCCTAAAGCTTTGAATGCCCAAAACTAATTTCCCACGAATTCTGATGGGAATTGAACCATTGGCCCCCATAATCTCTCAAATGGGCAAATGATTAATTGGACAGAGAATCACGGAAGAGTGATGAGCTTTGGTCTAAAACTCAAGAGCTGGGTAAAATATTTTCATCTCCTCGGTGTCATTATTAAGCCTTCTGTCAACAGACATCAGCTTCCTAATTTCAGATGATAAACATCATGCCAAGTCGAATTATAACAGAAGCAGCTCTCATTATGGATAACTACAGAAGTTGATGTCAATATTTTTCTGCTGCGTGTAGAGTTGCAGGTACCTGAACATTGTGTATCATTGAAAGGAAGCATGATTACAGTATAAAATACACTGGTTTTGCAGCAAGTAGTGCTAAATTTATAGGCCACATACAATCGTTGCTTACAACAGTCAGCTGCGCACAAAACATTAACAGCGGGAAATTTCCGACATTTGAATGCCAACTGGTCCAATGTCTTCATCACATCATCAGAGTTACCCTGAAAACAAAACATACTTGTATGTCAAGACAAGAGTTCAGAAAAACATAATGGTTCACAAAACAAATCATTACAATAGTTTGCAAATGAGTATATGCGACTTGACTACAAACTAGGTATGCAATCAGGACTTCACCATCAAAGTGACTATTCAGGCCCACCTGGAAATCTAACAGTTTTTAGGGGGGACAGCTAAGAGATGATACTACCTATAAAAGAAAGCCACAAACGACAAACTAGGTTTTCAGTCAGGTCTTCAACTCAGAAGCGACTATTCGGACCACCTGGAAATTTACCAGTTTGCAGATGATAGCTAAACGATAACAAATACAACCTTTCAAAGAAAGCTGCGGCTATTTATTGTATTGAACATATTTTTGGTCATCATTCACTCACAGCACATGCACACAGACAAACAAAGCGCATGCATTGGGTTCAGCCTGGTGTGTATTGATTGGGGCTTAGACTGCTGTGCTCCTAGTTGTTTGGTTTGTCATATAGCTAATCCTTGAGCGCTGTTGTGTGCTGCCCCTACTCTATTTAGTTGCTGGCTGCACTGGTTTGGGTCTTCTCCGTGGTCTGTAGGCCTTCCCTGCAATATGGCATTCTTTTATTTGACTGGGCAGTTCTGAGGACTTTATCTATAACTTCTATAAATAAAGGTCAAATAATGCACAGATCGTAACATGTAAAATATTTGATAAATGACATGAAGGTGGTGGTTCTGGTAGAAGTGCCAGTTATTGAGGTGCTCATGTTTGCACTTGATTCTAGAAGAAAAAACACAATATTGCTGGTCGTTGCAGAGATCTTCATGGCAAATGAGCTTCGGCCAATAAGTTCTTTGCCTAGTGGTGATACTAAAGTGGATTCCTCTACCTAGTTTTCCTACCGAAAGGATGAATACCCATTAGTACCAAGAGGAATTCAATAATCTTGTCTGTGTGGTCCAGCAGCTTCAAGCAAAGTATTATACTGCATACAGTGCAACTGGGATCCTGAATTAGTTATTTTGGCACAATTCTTAAATTTTGATTTCAAACTAAAATTTTGAGGCTTCGAAAGTACAGAAACTCCAATGAAAATTTCAATGTCGATGTTGATTCTGATTTCAATTTTTTTAAAAAAATAATGGAAATTAAGAGGAATGCACGTAATTCCATTATGAAACTTTAGAAACTATTGATCGACATAATAATGCAAAATTTAGAACAGAAAAATTTATAAATAAAACACATCATGCGATCAACTACATTTATGTGGTGCATACTAAAAAATAGCCATAATATAATCATCACATTAACCATATTCAATTAGTATAAATGAAATTCATAAATGGCATTGTTTTTTTTTTTCAGTAAGAATTAAGTTCATATATTAATCAGCTGGACAGGCAATAGCCAATACATCAGAACAAGAGACAGCTCCCAAAACAAAGATGACATCAAACAGTGCACAACGAAGCAAACATCACAAAACAGAGCACAATAAATTTCTCCTTGATTTACAGCTTCAGGATTCTGCACTTTCCCCACAGCAAATCATCTTTATATCATTTATGATCAGCATCGCAATAATATCAGACCTAAGGCTTCTTTTATTATATGGAGGCTACCCACACTAATTTGTACAGTTCTTCCTGTTTTGCGTTTCCCAAATTGGAGAGCCTACTCAAATTGGCATCCCAATTTGACCCTGCTCTCAGTATACTCTTCTTGCAAGCTATTTGATAAGCTTCTATTAAGGGATGACATTTAACGAACAAATGCTCCCTAGATTCTAGATAAGACCCGCAAATATTGCATCTTGAGTCTACTGTTCTATTCCATTTTGATATTCTCTCTGAAGTGAGCAATCTAGTAATTTAATATGGCCAGCCATGCTATGAAAAAATATTTCAGAATGCTGTGCTTGATCCAAATTATTTTTTGCACTTCTCTCTATTGTAAATTTCATCAGAAATTTCAACAATTTTGTGGAATGTCAATACCAAGCTCTGGGGGGGAGCAAGGGTTGCTCCATATGCACCCCTTCATGCAAATCACATAAAACAAGGTGTTCTTGACATATAACAAATACAAGAGCCAATCAAACAAACAGCCAACGAAATGAAAACACAGGTAGAATTCAACTGAGCAATAGGTGAGAACGTCTAAAAATGATCAATATCATACATTTGGGTATTAGCTCTTGGCCACTTGAGCTTCAAGTCTTTCAATAGATGATGAACCTTTTTTTTACTGTGATGTAGGATGGGATGTGGGTCACGCCTTTATCTACTGATCAGTTTGACCCAATTTGGAGCCCAAGAAAAGGTCCTAAACCCAAATACGTTTAGTTTAATTAAAAAGGGGTTATGAGTGGGGTTTGTGAATATACAGGTAGTTAGGACTAATAATTTTTTTATGTTTTATTTTTATTTTTTTCTAAATTTGTGTGTTAAAATCATGTAAAGATGGTTTGTGAATTTGAAATTGAGAATCTTATGTGTGTTTTACGAACCCCCCCCCCCCCCCCCCCCCAAGTGTATCTTCTACTACCTTGTATTCTCTCTTTTCTTCATTTGTCTTCTTTTTCCCCTCCCTTATCCCTTCCCTGTTTCTCTTGCTTTCCTTTCTTCCCTGCTCCATGCTACATCATTTGTATTACAGAAAAACTCGATCACTCACGCTGGCCATCCCAAATTCAAATCACAACCACATATATTTATCTTTGCATCAGAGTCGCAACCTAGAGCCACTTTAAGTTCTCTTCTGTTGCTGCCAACCATGTTTCAGATCAGAGAAATCTTACAATTTCAAATGCATACCATATGCTGTTCATTACTTCCAAATTTTCAAGAAACTACAGTTGCAAACCTTCATTTTCGAACACCACAATGCTGGAATCCATTTGAGACGTGCCGCACCATTAGATACAGATACCATCAAAATGTCAACCCCCAAAATTTTGTTGCTATCTGACCACATGTTTGCTCCAAGTATTCCATGTGCAATCTAAAAGAATTTTTCAGCCAGCAGCCTTTTGATTTGTCACATTTGCTGGACCTTTTTCATCACCAAAACACTATCACTACTGAACTCACCACCCCTGATATTCTTTAGCACTGAAAAACCATCATTGGAAAGTCACCCCTGGTGATGCACATATGAATTCTTTTTGCCCTTATTCCGCTACTACAAGAATTGCAAAAAAAGGGGAGGCAGGGTGAAAAATCTGTTGCAGCCATGATATTCTAACTTCATTTGCCATATTTTGAAGTTGTCCAATAGAAATTTACTATGTAATGCTTAGGGTCTTTGGCGAGATATAGTTGCAACAAAATTTTATAAATGAAAAAGTAAGGAACAAAATCAGCAACATGGTGGCTAGTGTCGAATTATCATCAAAGTAAAATTGTTATTTTGTAGGGTACAAAACATGGAATTGGAGACAATTACAAGTAATTTGAATAGGCTAACAACTTATGCTGCAGCCCTGGATAAGAAGCATTAATTGATTTAGTTCTGCACTGTTGTTTCCCACATTTTGAGCTATGCGAATACTGAAATGATCATTTGAATAAATGGAATTGAATTGGAAGTTTTAAGGTTTTTAATGGTGATTACCCCCCCTAATGAATTGTTGATTGGTATTTCCCATAGTTGTTAGAATATTACTATTCACAATTTGACTCATAGGATTCATATCAATTCCACACCAAATCAATTCGAATCTTACTAGTAAATCTAAAATCAACTGCAATTAGCTTCCATTCCTCGTCTACGTCAGTTTTTTTGTGCTAAAAAAGAGGAAAAAATAGAATTTTAGGTCTCATATTGCTTTCGCAAAACCATTCTTCACTCTTGGAGTATAGTGCTCTGCCATTGAGAAAAAGAGGCATAACACACATGGGTTAAGGTGTTACTCACAATTTATTATGTTGTTAAGATTCAAAAGCTGTTTCTTTTTTTTTTTTCAAGTATTTTTTTCAGTAATTATCATTTTTAAAGTTAATTATTTTTCTTTTAATTCAAGAAAGAGTATGCATGAAATGTTTTTTTTATTTAATTGTTCATAAACACTAAAAGTTTTGTTTTTTAATTAGAGTAAAAGACACTCACCTCACCCGAGGTTTGGCAAAAAGACAAATAACTCCCTTGAGATTTCAAAAATTCCACAAACCTCCCCTGAGATTTGCCAAAAAGACATAGACCTCCTCTTAAAAAATTTGTCTCTTTGCAAGATATAAAAGGAAGTTTGCGTCTTTTTGGAAAACCTCAAGAGAGGTCCTTGGAATTATTGAAACCTTAGTTGAGGTCTCTAGAATTTTTGAAACCTCAAGGAGGTCACTGTCTTTTTGTCAAACCTCAGGGGAGGTCAATGTCTTTTGCCTTTTTATTTATTATTATTTTTCTCAATTCCTTCAATTAAACAAAATAATGTTCATTTTATTAATTATAATTTCTTGACTCATTCCCTTACTTTTTAGTTCAGAGAAAGCATACACATGAAATGTGATTTGTTTTTCTTTTTATTGTCAAAATGTAAATGTATTGAACTATTTTGCTTCTTGTTTATATATCAATATATGCATGCCATTTAGAATTGATTTTGGAAATTTGTACCGAAACTTCAGATTTGGTTCGATTCTTGATTTGACAACTATGGTATTTCCTTTGGAGAGCAATTTTCGATGGTATGACATGAATGAAGGCGAATCTATATTTGCCTGAATAGAAATTGAAGGGTAATGCTCAAATTTGGTGGCTTAAACAACATAAGATCTTTAAAAACAAAAATATATGGTGAGATTAAAAGAGGTATAAGATGAAGTGAGTCATAGGAATTGTTTGTACCCCCCAACTTTTGAAGCAGGAGACAAAATAGTAGTGACTACACTAGCAGCTTCTATCATTTGGCTATTTGTGCCAACAAAGAATTGAAAGATGATGGGGATGCAGTACAAATTGCCACTCAGATAGAGGAGCATATGTAGCATAATCCTTGTATAATTTTGGTGTTTCCCTTATCTATGGTATGGCAAAGAATATTGTCTTGAATTTCACTGGGGAGACTTCGGATTTTTTTGTGAAGCTAGATGAGCTTGAAGAAAAATTAGGATGACATGATGACGAGGACTTGGAGATTGGTTGATCTTCAAAGGAAGTCACTAAGGATGTTGTGCTTTCCTTTGATATGCTTTATCTCAAATTTATACTGTAAGAACCAATTAGCTAACCTAAGAAGTTGTCCTTGCGGGAGGATCTTTTTCTTGAATTGTATCATCTTTGGAAAAGATGACATGTCCATCTCTACTGTAAAAGTATGTCCAATTAGATAGAACTCAATTTCTCAATCGCCCTATTTACCACCAAGATCTCCTTGAACATGGAGTGATAATGCAATTCATATTTTTTGAATGCTCCACTCTTGTACCCACAAATGTGTTTAGTCCCATATTCTTTTTCTTCAATTAAGGCTGCACCCAAGTAATTGTCACTTGCATCAGTTTGCAGGATTCTTTTCCCCTGTTAGGAATCTAGCGAGGTGGAAATTGCATGGCCATTCCTCTAAGCGACCTTATCGCTTCAATGTGTCTAGATTCCCATGGGGGTACATCTTTCTTTTTCAATAGCTGATGTAGTGATGTATAAACTGTCAACTTTGGGACAAAGTCTGCCATGTAATTGACAATACCAAAAAATTGTTGCAGTTATTTTGTCGTCATCAGAGTGTCTGGGAAAGTGTTAAGCTGTGTTGCAATGTGTGGCTGCAATTCATACTTCCCTTGGCTTATCTTCATCCCAAGGAAATCAATTGCTTCAACCTCAATTATCATCTTCTTTTCTGACAACATAATTCCATAGTGCACAACAATCTCCTTAAACTGATTTAAGAGTTTTGCATGTGATGCCATGTCCCTTGAGAATAGAAGAATATTATCAATGTAGATCAAGGCATGATAAAGAATGGGCTGGTAGATCATTGCCCTTTAGAAGATGGATGGGGCCACCTTAAGCCCAAATGGCATGATAGTCTATTGGTAGTGAAAATTGGGAATGCAGAAAGTTGTCATTAGCCTATCATCTGGATGGATACCCAATCGCTAGAAGCCCGCTTTCAAGTCAAACTTTGAGAAGATTTGGGTCTTCGATAATTGTGAAAATAAGTTGGCCCGATTTGATAATGGGAATTTGTCATCAAAAAGAAAATGGTTGAGGGGCTGATAATTGATGATGAGCTTGAGTTTTCCTCCAGCTTGCTCAACCATCTTATAGACATAGGAAGTTTCGCAAGCCTATTGTGACTTTGTGGGCTCAATAAGTCCTTCTTGCAATTGGGTCAGCTCATTCTAGGTCAGTAAATAGTGCTCTGGATTCATTCCCTTATGGCTTGCCTTCGTTGGGTTGATATCTTCCTCTTGAAAGGAAAACTGAAAAAGAACTCATGATTCTTCCACAATGGCTTTGAATATTTCCTTAAGCATTCACTATGGCTGTCTGCACTGTTTGCCTGGATTAATTGGGCCTTAATTTCTTCCAAGGACTGAGTGATATGAAAGAGATTAGGGGTCTTGGTCCATTGCAAAAGATATGACCTGAACTTTAATCCTTGTTTTGTCCAGTGGACCTTGTTTAAGTGTTGGATGATGTCAAATCCAACGATGAGATCTTTGTTAGGAAGGTTTGACCCAAAGAATGTGGCCTTGATTAAGCATGCTAGATGAATCTTAATATAGATTCGCACACTCTTTCATTTGACTTGAAAATGCTCCCTATTTACTGCTTTGAAACCTTGATTACATGGCTTCCATTTGTCTTTCAAAAGAATGTTTGGCTTTAGAAAGCTGCATGCTACTTCTATGCCAACGAATGCAATAACTTTGATTGGCTATGAGTACTTATCAGCTAGTATCCAGATTGAAGCAAAGGGTGACACATAGTCTCCTTTCTTGAACTGTGCTGACAAAGATTCTTGGATAGAATAGAGGTTGTGAACCTCCTCTTCTGTTGATACCACTGAGTGCCATTCATTATTAATGGGTTGGATATGGGTACGTTCCATACTTGAGTTGACCTGATAGCTCTTGAAATCTTCACCTTCTTCATCTGAAGAGTCTGATAGGTTCGTCTATTCGCTCTGTTGGAAAGGAAGGATGGAGTCTTCATTTTGCTTATCGATAGAGAAAACAGATTCAATGTCATTGTCTGAATCCCAATCTGACTTTATGCAGCATCTGAATCAGCTTAATTCTTTTTCATCTCTGCAGAAGTCTTTTTTGCATAATGCCCCTTTTGATTGCAAATATAACATTGATGATCCTTTGGATCTTTCCTGTGCTTCTTTTTTCTCAAGTATTTCTAGCATTTCTCCTTGTGTTTGGATTTTCTAGTTTTTCTAGGAAGATAAACATCCTCTTTTTTTCCCGTTGAATAGGAGCACTGCTTGTCTCCTTTGCATTTGATGAGAAGATCCTTCCTTTTACATTCTTTGGTTATCTTTATGTCTGCTTTCTAGACTCTCCTGTACATGTCATACTTTCTGCAAAGCGCATCCAGATTCATAAGAGCACTTTGGTAGAGTTTACCCAGGGAAGTGCTTTGAAGTCTTTTTCCACTCATTTCAAGTTCTCGGAGAACTTCTTCTCCTAGTGGACCAGACAAGTTGTTGAGGTATGCTTGCTTGAGGTCGATATCATTTGGTGTGCAGAGAATGTAGTATCTTTCAAAAGTAAGATTATAATTTCTTTAAGTGAGAAGCATTTAATCTTTATGTACTCTTCTCTGGCTTGGGTAACATGGTCCTCCCAAGCACCACAGAATTCTTCAAGGATTGTGGATACGAAAACATCAATATTCGGAAATTGTAAAATCTACAACTGCCTATAATCTCCAAGATTTATCCACTAGATTCTGACTCTCCAGACAAATTTATAAACAACCCTTCCTATGATCTCTTTAAGGGTAATCCCTTCTTTCATCAGCTCTACTGTAGGCATAGAGCTCAAGGATCCTATTCCTCCATTGGTTTGGAGGAATTCCTTCTAATGTAATGGTTGGTCCATTATCATTTGAACTACTTGAGCTTTGCATAGAAATAGCTGATGAGGTATTCTCTAAGAGATTGATGTTGTCATCTATACCTTCATCGTATGTGGGATTGTCGTACTCTGAATTGTGAGTGGATAGCTGGGTCACCATCGTGGCTCTTGGAGGCCACATCTCTCCCTCAAATGATTCATCATACGTTTTGATAGGAAGTGCTGATCTTGGAGTGTCTTCTTGTTGTGCTTCCCCTAGATCCCGCTACAATGGATCAACCATCTAAACAAGAAGTTTGGTGATAGAGTTTTCTTTTTCCTAAACTCTGATATGTGGCTTTTGATCTGGGATACTTGATTCTCCCATTTTTTTCTTATCCTTCTTCTAAGCAATGGAGGCTGCTATTGATTCAACCCTCTGGGTTTGGGTTGGCCTTTGAGCATACTGCCTCTTTTTGAGGTAAAGAAAGGAGTCACTACCTCTAAAGGATGTTTGCATTATTATAGGCTGATACGTTGGATAAGGAGAGCTGAAAGCCAAAGTGGATGTGGAAATAGAGGATCTATCCTCGCCTGTCTATGCTAATATTGCTAGCTTTGCTTGAAAGAATTTAGCAGAGCCTTAAGGTGTTGCATTTCTGCCTCTTTCTTTTTGAAAGTAGGAGAGAATGCTGACATGTGCTCGATCATTTGCATAAGTTCCTCATGCAACCTCTTGGTGATTTAGGAAAAAGAAGAACAACTCCTAGCAAAAACTGAAGAAGAAATACGAAGATGAAAATCCAACAGTCGGCTTTTTAGGAGAGCCACCAGGGAAGTTTGACAACTTTGTCAAATATGAAGGAAAGAAGGTACAAAATGATGATCTTGCCCACGTTAACATGCTAAGATTTTCAAGCTATGATGGTGACTTTCCACCACTAGAGTACAAAGATGTGAGGTACCGAACAAAACACTCCTAGAAGATTAGAGATCCAATTGTCATCAACTAGACAGATCTACTAAGCAGGTGTCTCCAGCGAAGGTAGCGCTCAACTAGCAATCAAAGAATGCCCTTGCCCAAAATAGAATGTTACAACAAATTGTTGATAACCAAAGGGTTACTACCCTATGAAAGACTCCAAAAAATTGGATGAACTTCTCAGATGCAACTAGCAATTAAGTGTTTCGAGTATTAGGGTTTTGGGCATCATGCTACACAATGTCTTAACAAGGTAATGATAATAGCCAAAAAGTAGATGACAATGCCCCCACGAAATTGAAGCTTAGATCAAAGTTCCCACTTTGACAAACATGTCAATATTGGAGATAGTTTATTACTTTGAAGTATCCTCCCATTCCAAAATATTGAAGGAAACAAAGATTGAAGATGAATCAACATTTTTTAGACTAAGATTTGTGCTTCAGTTGCCTGATAGTTGCATAAAAGTAGTTTCTAAAGTAGCTTCACAAGAAGAATTTGAAGGTTGAATCGCATCCTGATCCATACAAGATTGCTTGGGTGAACAAAAGTCCATGATCATTGCTTGCATACTTCCAATATTGGTTTGATTATGGAGATAGGCTAGTGGGGTCCCCTTCCTCTCAAAATTTACCACATTCTAGGAATGTTCGTGGTTGTTTGATAGGGATGGTTATGCATGATGATTAATAAAATTCATATACCTTTTCCTTTGGCAAGAAGAGGTACAAGTTGATGACATATCAATCTCTTCTACTAGCCAAATAGAAGCATCCCACCGATTCCTTTCTTATGAAGTGCGATGATTCCTTTCACCATAATGGGCTTCTTACTATTTTCTGCACAGCCAAGTTATTTCAGATGAAGAGAATAAATGTAGTATAAGAGGCAGGTTATTGGATGGATCATTTCAACCCAATTTGGAGGCTAATTTTAAATAATAAGGTCAAAAGGTTGTTGGATCCTAAACATAAATGTGTTTAGCTTAATTGGTAATTAGGCATACACATGTGTGTGATTTATAAATAAAAAAATGTCCTTAGGAGTTTATTGGTAATTTTCTTTTATTTTAGTCTTTCATATAGTGTTCTGAAATCATGTAAAAGACAACTTTTGATTTGAAATTGAGAAGTTATCTTATGTGTTTTCCCACTTGTATCTTTGTCTTCCTTCGGCTTCTTCTCTTCTCTTTTGTTTCTATCTTTCCCCATTTCTCTCACTTTCCTTTCTTGCACCCATTCTACATCATGCTATAGGCCCAACAACACCTAACCAACTCCTTACTATGCCTACAATAAGTCATGGCCTCATTCCTACACTCACTGCATGCTTCCACCTAGGATTAGCAAGGAGAATGAATCAAAATAAAGGAAATAGATACGGTAAAAGAACATACAATTGAAGATGAAGAATTGAACCATAATTAGCAATTGGTTAAGTAAGCAAAGACTACTATGTACAAGTTTTCCTTTCAAATGAGCAGTTTGGCAAGTCCAAGTCAAGTAGGAAAGAATATCAACGTCAAGCAAATGTCACGGTCCGACTATTTTCACACCCTTGTGAAGGGTCGTGCGGCGCTAGCTAAAGCACTCTTGTTTAACTAGTCAGCCTATTGTTTACCAACATTCATCCACGAAGCACTTTCATTAACATTCATTCAGATAGCAGTGGAAACAGTAATCAATTCATGAAAGTCGTGGTAAGCAAGCAGTAAACATTGAAGCAAACATAATTCATTAACCAATCCTCCGTTAACATGGTGTACTTAGCGAGGGAGGCAAGTAGGCTAAGCATGTTGACAATTGCTAGTGAGTTTTACAATGACTGATGAACACTCACCCTCTTTAGAGACCCTCAATAGTTTTTATCAAATGCAATAATGTCTGTTACAGCTGACTAGTCAAAAGCGCTCACTTGGAGTAGGGGGGATGGTTTACCTCTAGAGCTCCATACCTAGCATCTCGTGTTTTTGGATATATTTCCTTTGCTTATGCTCTGCATATTGATCAAGACAAGTTGTCTCCACTTGCAAGGAAATTTTTTTCTTTGTTGGGTATTCTCTGACTTAGAAGAGTAACAAGTGTAATGGTCCTCACGCTTGTTGGAAGTATGTTAGCGCTTATGTAACATTTTTTCAGGGGACACTATTTTGTTTTTTTGTGGGGTGTTCATAAGAGGAGTTTATTTTTATTCCTTTTAACTATTAATGGTTTTCCATCTTGCAGCAATCCCCCTGCTTATGTGGGCTTTTTTTGGGAAGAAGATGGAAGTGTCCCCTAAAGGAATAAGGTTAGGAGGATCAATACAAGATGGAAAACTCAAATAGTTAACAAAATAAAAATAAACTCCTCAAAGGAACATCTAACATGAGAAAAATAAGGTGTCCCCTAAAAAAAATCACCTAAGTACTAACAAACTTTCCACAAGTGGAAGGACCATAACACCCATAACCAACAAAGTCAAATTTAACTGCAAGAGGAGACAACTTGTCTTGATCATTCGGAACATGAATAAAGAAAATACAACCAAAAACACAAGACACTAGGAACATGGAATTCTCAAGGTACAGTATGCCCCCCTAACCCAAGTGAGCAAATAGTATTAGTTGGGCTATAAGGATCAATTTGTGAACCGAATGCCTCACCTAGCAGATGCATGTGACTCCCAAAACCATAGCCAATCAATGAGATTCAAAATGCCAAGGCTTAAAAAATCAAATGAAGGTAAGCTACATGGTTGGCCTTATAAAGCTCTCTAAGGAAAGCCTTGCTTCCCTCCCCCCTCCCATTATCAAGTGGAAAGTCTTCACTTAGGAGACCCTAGTACTATGCCCTTGCGTTCTTGTTTATGATTGTAAAGTGTTAGTGGTTATTTCAGTCATTCAGTAAAATATTAGTGTGCTAGTTATGTTAATGAGTGAACTAGTAAGGGTATTATGATCATTGATACGTACTTGACATAGTTATAAACAGAGGGAGATATCCATCATTGTGATTAGGTCATCTATTTTATTCAATACTTAATCATGGTATCAAAGCATGATCCAACTGAAAACCTACTACCAAATCAAACCCTAAATTTGATTATACTTCATAAATCTGCTATTATAGGATGATCAGCCACACCTTTAAAGACTAGGAACAAGTCCCGAGGTCACTAGAGCAGTCACTAAAAACTTCCTAGACAACATTGCCTTCTTCAGAATCTCAAGAATCCTTGCATATTTCGCAAAACCAACATCATATCTAATCATAGAACCCTCTTGTGGAACTCGATGAAACCCTAAATTGCATGGATGTGCATGCATCTGAATGTAGTCTAACAAAAAATTTTGTGCCTTGAAATTAAGATAAGAAAATTTTGTACAAATATATTTTTTTTTAAAGAAAATGGGTACAATCTCTTTGCGAATTCTTTACAATGAAGAATTAATAAAAATTCCTTTGATTCGATCTCCTTGAAAGTGGATATGAAAGTTTCAGCACTAGAGGTGTGTGTCCCCAAACAAGGCGGTGGTGGATCTTCCAATGACAAACTTGAAGGTCGATGGAAGACAGACTAGTGGCAAGCTTCAATATCCCCAAAGAGATTTGTCGATTTAAGGGCTCAAGGAGCATATTCCCAAACAAAGTGGTGGTGAATCTTCCGAATGACAAAATTGAGGATTTTTTAGACAACGGATTTGTATCCAATTTTTTATGGCGTGAGCTTGATCATGAATGATGGATGTTTGAAAGAAGAATAGATCACAAGAGATAGATCAAAAATTTAAATGTTCTTCAATTGCCAACAATGCTGAAGAACGAAGGCTTGATTGTTGATGAATGCATTCTTCTTCAGATTTTTGGTCCCTTCATTTCAGCCAAGCCATAAAAGGTAATTATATGCAAGGATGAGCTCAATAAAATAATTAGCCATAAATTTTATTTTATTTTGACTAATTAAATGAATTATAGGCATTCATAATTTTTTAATAATTACAAATGCCCCTACTTCAAGGCTCATCTGTGTGCAAGCTTGTTTGCAAAAAAGGCAATGTTTGGAGTCATTTTTTAATGGGCTTTTAATATTTGTGCTTTTTTTAAGGCCAAACAAAAAGGTTTGTGTTAAACCATAGTAGCCTATCTTCCATACCCTCATGTTTCAAAAAGTATAAATTACCATGTCCCTAACGTTTTAATCCAACGCCTACTTTTGCTTCATTGGCCACCTCACCAACTTGTGCCTTAGAAAGAAGAAAAGCTAGATTAAGAAGACATGTCCTACTCACCATTGCCGAACTAGCCCTTTATGTCCTGATTTTCTTTGTATGTTGTGACACAATATGCCTCCTTCAAATCATACATGGTCATCGATCAACACCATAACATTGTTTGGCTTACTTCTACACACTCCAAAGGTATATAATAATAATAATTGTTGGAGCCAAAAATTGACCTGATTAACCAAATCGACCGCAACCTCGATCACCTGCTAAGAATCAAGAGAAAGAGCCAGAGGACCCGAGGTGTACTCCAGGGAGGGGATCACTCCAATGCCTAAGTTAGGGAATATGGAATGATTGAATTATTGCAACAGTAAAAAGATGGTGGGAATGAGATGTCTTACCTCTTCCTAGAGTACCCCTTTCTAGACTTGTTATGGCCTTCCTTACATTAATTTTCTAATTAAGGAGGGCTTATAAGGGAGTTATGGACTTTAATTAGATAAATGGCCTTTATTCTAACTTTTATTGGGGGATTACAAGGGTTTCATTATCTCCTTTAATTGTCTTTCATGTCTTTATTGGCCTATTGACTTTGTGCAATGGCCTTATCACTACTTGTTGATTAAGGTGTAAATTTGATGTTCAATCAATGATGATGATCTTATACACAGACACATGTACATATAAAACTTCAACTCCAATACTTACTTTGTAACGATGCTTTATATATATATAAAATATATTTCTTTAAGGATTTTAAAGAACATAATACATTTCTTTAAGGATTTTAAAGAATGAATTGAAGGAATTTGTTTGGACCATTCTATTCATAAAAGTATTTCTTTTTCTTCATAGGTTTGGCAATTTTGAACAAGCTTTTGCATGATTCTTCTTGGGCATAACCTTTTTTGCACTTTTCCACTTCAAAATGTTAGGTCTTTTGAGGCATGTCATTTACCCCCTCTATGTATCTTGTAATGATAATACAATTTTTCTTTTTTTATGTTCTAATTACCAAAGGCAAATCACCAACAAATCTTTCTGGCTTCACTTCTTGAGTCTCTTTCTTGGCATGTTGTCTTGGTAATACAGTTTTACCATCACCCAAATGTTGTAGCTACCAATGGACGATCGCCAATATGTCTTCCTAGCTTACTTCTAGAACTTCCTGATACGTCATCTTGCTAATACAATTTTACCCTCACCCAAATGTTGTAGTTACCAATGATCGATCACCAATACCTCTTCCTAGATTGGCCTTTGTACTAACATCCTTGCCACATCATCTTAGTAATACAATTTTACCCTCACCCGGATATTGTAGTTACCAATGACCAATATGTTTTCCCATATTGGCACGTAAATTAAGTTCCTTGGTGCGTTGCCTTGGTAAAACTATTATACCCTCACCTGGATGTTGTAGTTATCAATGACTAATCGCCAATACGTCTTTTAAATTGGTTTTTGGACTAAACTTCCCTGGCAGATCATCTTGGTAATACAATTTTACCCTCACTCAGATGTTGTATATGTCTTCCCGGATGGGCTCTTGAACTTACTTTCTTGGCACGTCCTCTTGATAATACGAGTTTACCCTCTCTTGTTAATACGAGTTTACCCTCCCCCGAATGTTGTAGACATCAATCACCGATCACCAATGTCTTCTTGAATTGCACCTTATGGAACTTTAGATCTTGCAATTGTAAAATTCATAAGGTAGATTTTTTCCCCTTTTTGTAAATTTATCATTGCGTTTGTTTTTTTTTTTTTTCCTTTTTTAGGTATGAATGCACAAGTATTGTAGCACAAAATTGTCTAACACTGCCAAGGTGTACGAGTTTCAATGTCACCATTAAAGGAATATCCTTTCTCAAAATGCACATTTCAAGAAAAGCATAATTCATGTACAATGTTGTTGATTCATGACAATCCCCATAAAAGTAAGGCGGATGCTACTTTGTATCCTTATCACACACCTATGATAGGCCATGTCAATATATCACCCAATGAGCATGCTCTAAATAAGCTAATGCCATTGCCTATATCCATGACAGAGTTCTCCTTAGTTAAAGGCTCCATCATGGTTATAGCACCATTACCTTGAGCATTTTTCTTCTGAACAATCATTTTTTTAATAGGGATATGGTCATCATCAAAGCTTATTGCATTTGAAAGAATGACTGGTGCAGTAGAAGCCTTTGTACTCTACTTAATCAACACTTGCATATCTTACATAATGGAAACTCTCACATTCTGTTTTGTCTATAAGCAAATGGACAAAGGGAAAGTAATACACGGCTCATGAATGACTTTGGCAGCTGCATTGCATCTTAGAACCTCATTACCAAAATATTCTCCTCTTTCTTCCACAGATAACATAGATTATCCTTTCTTTTTCGTTGTGGACTGCAATGGTCACTATCATGGTCATAGCACTTAGCACTAGGAGATATACTATTCTTGGCTTCTTCATGATTGCTCTGTGTTTCGAACCACACTCTTTTCCTTCCTACAACAATAAAGGGTGATGCTATAAGTGGAAGATGGACATTTGGTGCAAGATGGCTAATAATGTCAACTGTGGGAATTTCTATAGTCATTTCCATGATATCATCATCAATACAAACCCCCTCACGACTCAAAATCTTCAAAAAGATAGAAGGAATTATCCTTTTACTGCTTCCATATCTAGGATCGCCAAGCACGAGCAAACACCAAGTTTTATAGAGATTTGGTTGCACGTGGCTTACATCTACTCCCCAACAACTCTATTTGGGTATTCATTATTTTAAACACAATGACAACACATGCTCAAGCCGTAGGACTCAAAAATGCAAAACAAAACATTTGTCGAGGACAATCTGTGAGTCTACTAAGGCACATCATAAGTATACTAATGGTACCCAATTCATGTAAAAACTTATATAAAGAGCACTTTAGGTATCAACAAGCTAAAAATCATTATATATAAAAAATAAATAAAAAGAAAAAATGCATCATAGAAAAATTGTGGAATCATCAAAATATCATGAAATATGTAAATAGTGCATAAATCGGTACTATGTCAATGTTTCAAAATATTCACTACACAAGAGCAACATTCAAAATATTTTTTGATATTTAATCATTCAACATTTTTTCTTCGTCAAGACGAAGTAAATCATTATGATAGTTCTTGTGGTTTACGTTGATTATATCATTACTACTCGCAGTGATATTCGATGAATTGCAAATACAAAGTTTTTTTTGCTTCAAAAACAATTTCAAATCAAGGATCAATGAAGTCTTTGAAATTTTTTGGGTATTGAGGTTGTTTGATGCATTAAAAGTCTAAGCTTGTCATAGAGAAAGTACATTTTAGACTCTAGATCAAAACTAGTCTGGGTTTGGAGCCAAATACTAAATAAATAAATACACACACACACACATAGAGAGAGAGAGAGAGAGATAGAGAGACAGAGTGGGAGAGAGAAAATAATATATGGTTTGGGCTAGTCTAATAGAGCATACTCTCTCTAGCTAAATCCCTTCACATATCTTCACCTTCTTTCTCTCTTCTTTTTAATTTTCCAAGCCTAACCCTATTTCTCTTAATCAAGTTAGATATTTCAACATTAAAACATTTAATTAAAAAAAATATTTTTCTTGAATATAGATAATAGAAGCTAAAATTCATGACAATATGGCGTATTGGCATGGCACTAATGCATTAGGAGAAGTAATATCTTGAAAATCTACATCTAAATTGATGTATGAGCCTAACTAGTAGGGAAATTCGAAATTTGTTTGGGGGTTTTTTATAGGCAAATTTGCACATACCTTGACACACCCGCACCATAGACAACTCTGCTAAGGTAGATTTGAATTTTGGCATCACAAGTGACACACCAATAGATGAGCCATACTCCAATATGAATAACAATTATACTTGTTTCCAACAATTGTAACTACAAAATCTCTTCTCAGTGAATCAATTACATTTACAGAACATAGAGATATTGGTTAGCTTTGAGATGGATTATCGCGGGAATTAACTAAATGCCAATAGTTGCCCACACTGCATTATTCATTACACAGTGCTCATTAAAACGTTTTAAGTGTGAATCTTGACTAGCATTTAAATGCTTAAAAAATACAAAAATTTCCATGGAAATTTGAAATTTAGGACCATGTCTCATTGGACACATTTGCTGGATTTTTTTCTTCTTTTTTTTTTTTTTTTGGGCGCCGTGGAACAGGGGGAGATGGGGCTGTAAAAAAAAAGAAAAAGTTGAGAGAATACTAGACAGTTCCTTTTTCATTTAGCAAGTGCAAACTGACCAGAAACAATTAAATTAAAAGTTAAAGCAAGAAAATAACAATATCATGGCAATGGCTGTCACTTCTAGAATTAACTGATGCTTACAATAGGCCTCACCAGCTAAGAAGCCATGGGCCAACAAAGATACTATGAATACAGAATGGTGCAAAAGTTTTTGGAAATCTTTATGCATAACAAAAATCTTTGTTTTCATCATGAAAAAGCATAATCAAAATCAGAAAGAAGGGAAAAAAAAAAAAAACTGAATGATAAAAGCTTACTGAAGAATGGAAGTCCCGTCAAAAAGGACCTAAATCACAATATCACATTCCACACCCATAACTAGAGTATAGACTTCAAGGTATGTGCAACTATATAAACCATTGAAGAGAAAAACTTTTAAATGTTGTTAGTTTTCTCCAACTCCAATACTTTTCTAACATATAGAGTTCAAGGTACGTGCAACTTGAATCATGCCCATGCCTAAAAGAGTTCTTTCTTGATACAAAATAAATTATTTTGTCCTCTTAATCAACTGATAGAACTGGCATGCATTCAAATCTTTACTCCTTAGACAACCCATTAGAGCAAAAATATACTAAACAGACTGACGATTCAGCATTTCAGCTAGCAGCAGTGTCGGAAATTATGAGGAAGAGGACTTTCAAAAGCAATTGTGCAGGAGGATCTGGGGGATGTTCCCACTTGGATGTATTCTGCTGACCATGGTGGACCCTCTGACTATGAGAGATGGGATGTAGGGGGCAATAAATTTGGGAGCATAACAAAAACAAACAAAGACCTACCACCAAGTGATTTGCACAAATCCCTTTATGGATCTCCTTAAGCATGAACTCTGCTTGCTTTGGTCCTACACAACTCAATAAAGTAGGATCTATAACCTTTTGAAGAGTATTCCTTGATGAAGATAATATTGGTGGACTTCCATTTTATCGTCTTTGCTTCTTTTATATATCTAGGAGATAAAACCAACTTTGTAGAAAGACATGGTTGGATCCATCCAAACAGGTTACAGCTTAATTTGCATCACTTCAACTTGTGCCTCGATGCTGCTTTTTCCGACTGTTTCAACCCTTACCAACATATTTAAGTCAGGCAACACATTAGATAGTTTTGACAATGCATCTACTTGCACACTTTGAGACTGACATACCTGAAAGATGGCAAAGGACCACAAAGATAATAATAGTTCTTTAACTTTGCTTAAATACAAGGGCCACACGCTCAGCTTCATTATTTGAGGCCTTGAAATTGAACCACAGAGCATATCCTAATTTGTCTCCCATAGGAGAGATAAAGAGTAACCCTACTCCACTATGTTGAGGATCCATCAACGTAGAGCTTTGCAGGGTGGAAATAAGCATTACTTTTCAAAGGCTGGTTGATTTGCTCCAACTAATAGCACCCAGGCCAGTCTTCTGTACTTATTTTATGCAATTAGTCATGATCTTGACTGCATGCAGCATGCAAGAAAGCATACTCATTTTTTTTTTATTCTGAAATTTTCATAATTTTCACTGGGTTATTTTTATTAGGATAATATTTTCTAGATTTTATGTTATCAATTGGGAGGGCAATGTTTTAGCTTAGTTACTTTCTAAAATTTTTTGTAGGAGCAAGTGCATGGCACTATGCCAGAAGCTATCATACTAAGAATGGTACCCAAATCCTAAACCACAGCAGCTCAAACACCAAATTTTGGTTGTGTTTTGATCCACACCCTGAACCCCTGCCATATAGGCAAATTGTTGTTTCAGCTTGAATAGCAATCCCCCCCCCCCCCCCCCCCCCCCCCCCCCCCAAAAAAAGTACCTACCTGCTGGGGCTGAAAGGCTAGGAACTAAACCGGTGACCATTGATCTAGTACAGCTTGTAGGACCACACACCTACTGTGGCACCAAAACCAAAATCTATTGTTGAGTGAGTGTCCTACCAAAATCCTCTATATTATTAGATCCCATATGCCAAGTTTCAACTGTGACAAGTGACAACCCACAACCCAAGAATCGCCCTGGGAATGAACTGCCGGTACACCATGGCCAACATCTTTCTTGCTGCTTTCCAAGCATTGTAAACCAATAAAATGCCTCTGTATTAATTCTGCAGAAAGTTGGACTTGGAAATTGAAATTGTGTGGACAATGGTACTGCATCAAATGATTAGACAGGGTTTGCAATTTCAACTTAAATCACCATGATTGTCGGTGTTGATTGATTTGGTGAATTTCAACTTAAACTCACTAGTTTCACAATTAGCAGTTTCACCTCCATTTCCAAATAAGGCTTCCATGATTCAAACAACCGGAAATCCCTTCTTGCTTCATATATGGGTGCAAAAGAAGCAATTGGAACAAAAAAACAAACAAACAAACAAACAACAAAAGAACATGCAGCCTGATGTGAAGGCCTACCCAAATACCCACATTTCAGATTTTTTTCCAGACATTCACAATCACTATGCAGACCTTTATCCCCCTCGACCACGAGCTAAGGTCTTCTTGAAAGTTGTCCTCAACTTTAATCCATGACTTGCTTGTGTCTTGCCAAAAGCCATCTCCAATCGATCAACAATACTTGTCAAAAGCTACAACAGAAGACCATACATTGAAGGTGAATATGTTTGACCTTAGCTTGAGTGACCCATCACGACCCATCAAATCACCTGTCCTTACTGACTTAGTATGTATCTCACTCAACAAATCCATTGGACCGAAACAAACCTAGCTGATATTTCCTATAGAAATGATTGCTATACAAAGGCAAAAAAAGCCTTGCAATGAAAAATAGTGAAGGAACAAGTCAATGCAATTGCTCAAAGTGATGGGGCATATAAATGGGAAGGAAGGACTAAAAAGCATTTAAGGAGTTAACCTCTCCAGTATCTCTAATACACACTCTCAATCCTTACATTCATTTCACCATGAGTGCCATTTAAAACATGCCACCTAAGGATGAGCATGTGGTCAAGAATGTCCAAAAGGTCCAAAACATTTCGTCCAATCAATTCAGCCATGAGTAGATTGGCATTAGGACATGATGTGCCTTCATAATAGTGTGACACTCGGTGCACAAGGCTTCCACACTATATTTTGGCTCCCATCCTAAATTAAGGGGGACATTTAGTTCATGGAATAAAATTATTCCCATGGAGTGAACTAGGCACCTTTCTTAGGAATGGATGCCTGTTTGGGAATATTTTTGTTTGGTCTGAATTGTAAGATTCCTAGAATATACGCAGGGTTCCCATCTCAGTGTTTGGCTCAACATAGGAATTCTAGCACGCATTTCTAGAAAATGAACACTAGACTTTTGACATGTGAGAAGCCAATATATGAAGAATAATTATATGTTCAACACAATAACCTACTATAAAGAATATGACTTAATTAAATCCATGTCCTAAAAGTTTTAACACTCACAAATTTAAAAAATTCAACACGTAAATAATTAAGGGCAATAAGGCGTCTAAATATTACATTATATTATATTATTGTGACAAAATAATAATATTATTATAACTTTCATTTTATTATTTTATTATTATTTTAAATATAATAACAGAGTGTGATATTTCTATATACTATAGAGGCATTGTTGTCCAACCTACCAAAACAATAAGGGAAATTTGGCCCAAAAAGTAGTATCCCCAAGGAATGGAATTCCCCAGAAACTTACCGAAGGGAGAGGGTGGGAATGAGATGCCCATGTTTACTAGGAATCCTTTTATTCCCAGGAATATGAACATTATTGTCATGTCAAAATCACATACTCAAACAAATGTGGGAATGAGATGTCATGGGAATCACATTAATAGGAATCTTGAAAGATACCGCAAATCAAACTTCCCCTAAGAAGCCATAAAATGAACTTTTTCCCACACCAACAAATATGATAACTTCTTCCCTGAAAAAATATGAAGTTACATTCCTTCCACAAACCCCAAAAAACTGCAAATAAAGCACAATTTCATAATGCAATTTCATCCTTTTTCCTACCAAACCCCACAAAAGAAATTGCCAAGAACTCCTCCATTGTCCTCAGAAAAATCCAGATTTCTCCCAAAAAATTGAATAGCTTGTTCCAAACCTTCCATGCAAACTTGCAATGCAAGAAAATATGTGAAATAGACTCTAAACAATCAAAACAAAGCATTCATAAATCAAGCGAGAGAGCCTTTAAAGGTCTCCTAATCTGCAGCAAGTGATTAGTATTTATCCTATTAAGCACAACCAACCAAACAAACGCTTTGATTTTACAGGGGATTTTCACCTTCCAGATAACTTTGTAAAGTGGAGAGGACAAATTGGTACCAATCAAGAATTCACAGAAAGATTTACAACTATAAATGCCCGAAGAATACAACAACCAAGATCGACAATCATCTTCGAAAGATACCCTACAATTATTCAACATAACCAGCAAAGAAGACAACTCAATAGTTTCCCTATCATTCAAGGATCTCCTGAAATGAAAATCCCAAGAAGGTAAAGGACTGCCTGGATCTACACTAAAAGAAGAAATGGGATCATTTTGCCCTAAGCTCAAGCGAAATAAGCGAGGAAAAGAGGTGGACACAACAACATTCCCAAACCATAGATTTTTCCAAAAAGGGATATTACAGCCCTTACCCAAAACAAATTAGGTATGGGGAATAAAGAGATGGTTAATTTGGGAAATAGCTTTCCACGAGCTTTCCGTAAAACATCTAGAACTCAAATTAGTATCCACCCATTCCCATCAAGTCCAAACTTGTTTTTCATAACTTTATGCCATAAAGAAGAAACTTTTAGTTGGAACCGCCAAAACCATTTAGCCGAAAGAGTTGTGTTCTTAGAGACCAAACTTCCAAGACCCAAACCACCCTCCCTCTTAGCCCTACAAACCACCTACAATCTCACCAAGTGGGCCCTAAAACCCCCTACCCTTGACCAAAGAAAATCTCTCATAATTATCTCAATATTCCTAGCAACTCATGTTCGAATTTTGAAAATAGAAAGAAAATACAAAGGGATACTAAAAAGACAAGCTTGAATTAGAGTAATCCTCCCTCCTAAAGAAAAAAGAACTCCCTTCCACCCATCTAAATGCTTGGACACTCTCTCCACCATTCAATCCCAAAAACTAATTGATCTAGGACTACCCCCAAAGGAACCACTAAATAGGACTATAGTCCTTAATTTCCACAAAATTTCTGTCGAAATTTCCATTTTCCATCATCCTCAAAATCGAAATGCCAATCAATTTCCATCTTCCATAATTTCCATCGAAATTTCGGCAAATCATTCGAAATTTATCGAAATCTCAAAATCTTAGCAAACCTGGTCAAAATTTTAACTATAGAATGAAATTCCATGGAATTTAAATGTGAGATTTAGATGCAAAGTGAAATTTCTATCTTAATTTTTTCTTGTTTTCTATATTGAAACAAAAGACTATTACAAGAACTTTTGAAATTATATGAAAAATTAAATTTACAACAACATTCTATTAAACCATTCATTTCCAAATTATCTTTAATTGTAATTTTGTATAATAAATAATACTTAATTGATTTATGAATTACATTTATATCAACCAAATATATCTAATATGCATTAAATTATGAATATGTTTAATACACATATAATCTTACAAATATTGCACCTTATACACAGCATAGAAGAATTCAATTTGTAATGTACTAGTCTTGAAACTAACATTATTAAGTTTATTAACCATTTCTAAAATTTCATAAAAGAATTTCATGACTTACTACAAAATTCAATAGTTCTTTAAAATTTAAATTGAAAATGACATCAAAATCAAAATTTCCATACTTTTGGAGTTTCGAAATTTTAGTCAAAATCAAAATTTAAGACCTTCGATAGGACAACAGCCACTCCAGCTAATTCCCTAACACTCTCTGCAGACATGTTAATAGCCGCAATACCACTCTTACCCATCTTAATCTTAAGCCCTTAAAAAATATATCACACCCAAGTACAAGGCTAGGCTATTTCTAGCCCAAAATGATTGCTAGACCAAAGGAACTTCAAGAATTGAGTAAAATAAAATAGAAATTTTGCAAAAATAAAAAAAATTCTCAAAAGGTGGCTAGGGTATATGGTGGAAAGGAAGGACCAAGAAGCCTTCAAATGAATTGACATCTCCAATACTCACTCTCAATCCTCACATTAGTTCTAAGATAAGTGTTGTTGAATCCATTCCATCTAAGAATAATCTTGCAGTCAAGGAATGTTCAAATGCTCCAAAACACGCCACATTTGAGTTTATCGTTTTCAACCATTTTAGTGATGACTAGATTGGACGGAGCTAGGATACACTCTCCAATGACAATGTAACACCCAAAACACAATGCCCCCATATTACATTGCAGATCCATGAAGGGCATGATACACACAACCTTCAGCCCAAATTGGAGAGGTTCTCTCTCTTACTTGAACATGTAGCCCACAAGTTTGGGTGTAACCATGTAACACCCTTAACATTAGATCAACTCACCCTCAAAAAAATATAACACTCATTGCAAAAGGCTCCCACAACATCTCGAGGCTTGGGGAGGGCATGATAGAGAAAAATTTGTCTAATCGATTGGATTAAGGTGTGCTATCCAATTTAATCATGGAAACTTGAGCCAAGGCACTTTTAAGTTTTTAACAAGGCTCTACTTGGCAAATGGTTGTGGAGGTTTTCTTTAGAGAATGAAGACTTTTGCAAACAAATGATTGTTAGAAAATATGAGCAATGATGTAGGACAGTTCAAAATTTATGTGGTTACTTCCTATTGTTTGACAATTCCAACAATGCTTCCTCACAAAAAAACAGCCAACCAAGAAGCAATGTGCAAGGTATTAATTTCACCAAAATTTCAAGTTTTGAGAGGGATCAAAATGGAACAGCATACAATTTCTTTTTTTCAACATTTTGGCCAAACTTTTAGAAATTTCAAGAATTTTGGAGCAATATTTTAGGTTTTAAAATTAAATATTGAAAAATTAAGGAGCTCAAAATTTGGGACTTTTCATTTTGGATCTAAATTATTCACAATCTTCTATTTTAAGATTTCCCAAAGTTACCCTCATAATTTCAATAATTTACTCTGTGTTTTCATCGCTTTTTTTTTAAATACATTGAAATTGAAATTTCTATCGAAATTAACCTTTTCATAAATTGAGATCCTTGAAATTTCCATAAAGATGGAAATTTTGATTCTTCATTTAGGAAATTTAACAAATACTAATTTTATTTCTTTATTTTTACTATTTAATTTTTCGGAAATAATACATATACCCTATTGAAATTAGGATGTATTCCCAAGATGGAGGTGAATTGGGTTATTAAAAATTTATTTGCAGAATTTCCATTCACTTTAAACCTTAGTTATTTCAACCTTTTACAATTACACAAAGAAGATATCTAAGCAGCGACCGTACTATACCAATCGGGAGTCCTAAATATGAATATGAATGTGTATATGATATCTACAATTATATTACAAGATCAAGTTTCAATTTACTCGGCTGAATAATTTATTAGAGTACAATTTACAGCAACACTCAATAATATTTTCAAACACAATCTCAGTAGTGAAGTAGGTTTATCTTTGCATATACGCTTCAATTTAATGATTGATTACAAAACCTTTTTCCTCGGCTCAATTACTCAAGAATTCAGAACTTTATACTTGTCTGAATTTTCAATCCAACAACCAAATCAAAACCAATATAGACTCAATCACAACTAAAATCGATATTCAGCAAATTTCCAATGTTCAGCAAGTTTCAATATTCAACAAGATTCAATATTCAGCAAGTGTCAATATTCAGCAAGTTCTTAATGAAAATAAAATCATGCACGCAGTTTATGTCTTGCAGAAATTTAAAAGAGTAAGGGAAGAAGAGCTCAACACCGGATTTTTTACAAGTTTCAGCCGCAGCCTATGTCCTTGCCTCAAGCAACCTGCTGTGAGGATTCCTTTACCACTTCGTTACCAGGTGAAGTAAACCTCTCTCCGTTCAAGGTGGAGTTCGCCTCTCTAACGAGAACACCCCTCTCGCTAGGCAACGATTCAAAATCCCTGAATCGTTAAAAACAATGCAAACAAAGCAAGATTACTTATACAAAAGAATACATCACAATACTTGAAATAAAACAATATAGAAGTTGAAGCTCAAAAGTATATGACCAGAAATCTGATTTAAAGAATGTGAGTTTCGAAAGATCAAATTAGATTATCGTGAGTTTTTCAGCAAAAACACAGCGGCCTCTTCAGAAAAATATTTCAGCAGTATAACCAGAAAGTTTTGAAAGAATATCTGTCGTGCCATTCTCTTTTCTTGCCCTAATGTGCGAGAATATTAAGTTTAAATAGTGCACTAGGGTTTCAAAAAGTTTCCCTCAAATTTTCTCTCAATTTGGAAACCAATCATGCAAGTTTTGGAAACAAGATCAGCGCTATTAATCGTTTAAACAAATGCATCAGTCGACTGGACTCAAAAGGTCAGTCGCCTGAGCTCTTTTAAAAATAGCGCTTTCTGAAAGTCAGAAAGGGATCTGTCGACTTGTCCCAATAGGTCAGTTGGCTGTGCCTATTCTATTTGCATATTTCCGAAATCAGTAGCATTTCAGTCGCCTGATGAAATATCATCAGTGGCTTGACATTTCAGCAACACTTGTTTTTCGATGTTTTGGTTCCAAACTTAAATTCATACTTTGGAAAACTTAATTTGGACTTTGAGAAAATATTTTCCATGCATAAAATCAAGTATCTAAGTCCATGATATATCCTAGGAGCTTCAGTCATCAATATTGAAAGTTGAAGTACTTACATGAGACTTTCACATGATAAATCTATCTAAGTTTCTAAGTCTTCATGTTGTGAAGCTTCCAAGATTCTTCTTAGTTTTATTTACTTCTTCAATGAACTTCATGTCCACATGACTTGAAGCTTTATATCCTTCATGATTCATAGCATTAAGTGTAAATATCATTCAAGCTCTTCAAGCATATCCACTTGATTTTATAAAAACACTTAAAACCTAAAACTTAAACTTAACCAAACATGTTAAGTAACCTTGATTTGTTATCATCAAAATGAGATTAAACCTTGTTAGGCCAACACCTACGTTAGGAGAGGTCTTGGATATGTATTTGTATTGGATTTGGATAAAATGCAATATAAAATTGTATTGAAATTTGTCCAAATCCACCCAATTCCAAATCCAAAAGTCTGAAATCTATGCTCCCAAACACAGCAATGTTAAATTTGGAAAGTAGATTTGCGGTCACTTGGAATGGTAATTTTTGAGAATTGATAGTCACTTGGAATGGAAGCTTCTTTGATAATTAAAAATTGAGAATCAAGTCTTCTGTGCCTTGGGCGAGCACATTGTGCACCATTTGGTCTTTTCAAAAGCATTAGAAAAGGAAGGGTATTGGTTTTGTTGTTGTAAGTGAGAATAGAATCAGAGCAGATTTCTGGTGAAGGAATGAACTTCTATAAGATACTTTTGCAACACCATTCAGACTAGCGAGAGAGAAGCATGAAGTGATGGCAAATGTGCTCTCCAATGGTGGAAATGGTGCAGGATGGAATTTGGTTTGAGTTTTAGGATAAGGAATTAGAAGAGGTGAAGACTGGAGACACTTCTGAAAAACTTGTTTAGGACCAGAATTAGTACAAGTATGGAGGTCTTTATAAAGTAATTGTGTGCCAAAAGCTCAAAATTCTTTGTCAAACTTTCTATGACTAAATATGAATATAACTTATATTTCTTTTCCTTGGAAGGCAGCTAGAAATCTATATCTCCCCTCCTCCCCCCCCCCCCCCCTCCCAAAAAAAGGTAGCTTCCTTTGCTTGAAGCGTCTTGAGATGTCATTCTTACAGTAGACACCTTAAAAGAAGAGGGGTGATTTTAGTTATCACAAGGTGGCAGCAGAAAGTGCTCTGCTACCTCACTGCACTAGGGTCTGGAAGGGAAAGAACAGGATAGCCGTTGAAGGGAACCAGATGGCTTTGTAAAAGCCTTCGGATGCCTTTGAAAATTTTTCTTCTGCAATGACCTTTTCTGGAGCTATGGAAACTGATGCCAGCCAACTTTTCTATGATTTTCTAATCTGAAACTAAACACTGCATATGTACTTTTTCCTTTTTGTACTACAGTTGGCACCCCCCCTGGGTGCCCTTTGATCCTTTTACGCACATTAATTATCAGAAACAAATAGTACACAAAGCATCCTGTCTTTGCTTTTTTATGGATCTTTGTGTGATTCTCTAAGCAGGTGTCATGGTGAAGTTATGTAAAGTCAAACATTTACCAAGACAATAGAAGCACAGTTAAGAAACACAAATGCCAACCTTTTACTTTATATTCATTACAGAGACATTGGTTATGAGAGGAGATCCTTCAAAATTTTCCCATACAGTATCCCTAGCTTTCAGAACCAGGAAGCCTGTGAAAAAAGTGGAACCAGAGAAGACATCTGCTACATAAGAAATTCTTTAATCTAAGGTGGAGGATCCCATCAACACTCCACTTCAAGGCTCATTAATATTAGACTCACAGGAAAGTTACTAACAGACTAAATTTTTTAGGGACAAAAAAATCCCTCGACCCAACTGGATGACTATCAGCAGATGATTTTGGGAACTCATGTGATGCTGGGAATCTTGGGAGAACAAGGCATATGCAGTCTTACATCCATGTTCGGAGAGGCTGCTTCTATGACTCTCTTATCAAACGTTCAGGTTTGGATGTAACCCCTTACCACTGAGTCAAGGTTCACCCTCTTCCAAATCCTTCTCTCAGATCCAAAAATCAAACTAACTGTTGCATTTGTGCTATTTGTGGGTTGGCACAATTTTAGCAAGTTCAGACCCAAATCACCTCCATGATAAGCACTACAAATGCCAACAAATTTTCAACCAGACTGTTACTGCGACCTTCCTAAACTAATTGAGCAACATAGTTTTCATGACAAAATTTTATCTAGAAATCCTCTTCTCGGAAGACAGAAAAATAGACAAGCAACAGAAATCTTCTCAAACGCTGTCAACTCTTCCAAACCTCTCTCCTGAATTTGTTACTTCACTCAACCAATTGCTTTTATGAAACTTATCTTCACTTCCTCAAACCAATGCCACTGGCAACAACCAAAAATTATCTAGCCCTGGGTGTTACCTAGAGTTGATATGAGAGTAGAATAAACGACAAAGATTACTGCCTGGAATATCCTTTCCAACAAAATATCAACAATGTTCCCACTCCCTGACTTTCATTTAGCCTTAACCACCTATAACATTAACAAGAGAGAGAAAATACTGAAGCTTTTGCCAAATATCAACCACAATAATTGCACTTTTCAGCAGTTCCATCTTTCTGAAAACAAGAAGATCACCAACCAGGTGCTCAGTGCTCATTTCTTGGCCTAATGGGACACATCATACATCATTATGACAAGCATAATTTCCATGAAATTGTTGAAATTTCTGTTGAAAATTTCTGCCTTCCATCACCCTCGAAATCGAAATGGCAATTGATTTCTGTTAGACATAAATTCCATTGCAATTTGAACAAATCATCCAAAAGTCAACAAAATCTCAAAATTTTAGCAAATATGTTGAAATTTAACCACAGAAAAAAATTTTCTTGGGATTCAAATGTGAGATTTAGATGCAACGATAAGTTTCTCTCTTAGTTTACTATATTTTTTTATCGAAAGGAAAGACTTTTACAAGGACTTTTGAAATTATATGAAAAATTAAACTTATAACAACATTCTATTTGACCACTCATGTCTAAAATATATTTATTTGCATAATAAATAATATTCAATTTCCTTATGAAATTCATTTATATTAACCGAATTTATTTAACACACATATATATTATGAATATGTTTAATACATATTATATTACAACTATTGCACCTCATACATAACTTAGATGTATTTCATTTATAATATATTAGTCCTAAAACTTTTTTACAAAAAAAATTAAAAAAAAAAACTTTATAATATATTAGTGTTGGCTTTATGGGAAGTCAGCAGTCAACCCTATTGCGAGGGATCGTAGCAGTGAGCCCCAGCTCGACAATGCTTGGCGTTCCAGCCCGTCGGCACCCCTGCTTAGAATTGGTGCAACCCCTCATATCCACCCGACGCTTAGTGCGGGGCTCCGCGTACCGTTTAAAGGAAAAGGTTGCGCCCCTTCTACCACCAATTGGTTTTAGAAGAACCGATAGCGCTTGATCCTGACAATTAGTCCTAAAACTTACATTATTATGTCTATTAACCATTTCTAAAGTTTTATAAAAGAATTTCATTCTTTACTTCTAATTTCCATGCTTTTTTCAAATCGAAATTGAAATTTTGGTGCTTCTTGAGCCTTGAAATTTTAGTTGAAATTGAAACTTAAGACATTGATGACAAGCTCCCGCTTAATAGTTCAAGTGCATGTACGGCATGGATATTCTAAGTACTCAAACTTGATATCAATAACAAAGTATGAAACCTCAATAAAATACCAACATTAATCACCGTTATGTATGTTTATTAAACATCTATCTTCCTCCAAGATACAGCATTAGCATAAGTCACGACCCAAAGCCTCATGGGCCAAGTGTTTCACACTTTTGTGAAGGGCTGTGCAGTACTACCAAAAACACTCTTGCTTAACTAGCCAACCGAAAGTTTACCACAGTTTACAACTAGAACACTTTCATTGTTGTTGGCCTAAACATGGCTTTCGAATCTCGTTTTGATGATAACAAATAAAGGTTGATTTAACATGTTGTGTTTAAGTGATGATATTTCAAGAAAGCGTGAATGACAAAATTCAAAAGATCAAAAGAAATGCAAGTTCAAGATCACTAAGTACTATAAAGTCACACTCATCTTCAAAGTGATCCAAAGAAAGCTCAAATGGACAAAAATGTTCAAAGCATGTGGAAGCCTAAAGATGACTCAAGCTCAAGTCTAAGAGAATTCAAAGCAAAGACTTATATGAAGACTTCAAGCTTAGAGTGTTCAAGTCACTAGGATGAACAATGTAAGTACTTCATACTAAATATCATTTTGAAATGATTTGAAGCCCATTAGGAGTTATCATGGACTTAGACCCTATTTTAAAACCAAAGAAAATGTTCTTTTAAACTAACAAAGCAAGATGGCTAAGTGGTTTTGAAAAAAAAATTGAAAAACAGAATTTAGATATGTTTAGGCGAGTGAAGATTTAACCTCAGGCGCCTGAAGAATTTCCTGAGCAATTTCTAAAGAGGCAGTGTAGGCTCAGGCAACTGACCCTAGTAACCTCAGGCGCCTGACCCTATTTTAAAGCTGAAAATACACAGTTTTTGGAAACCTCAGGTGACTGACCCCGAGACCTCAGGCGCCTGAACACTATTAACGGTTATATTTTTTAAAAGTTTTAAAATTCAAGTTTATGTTTCTTGTGCCCTAAATTTTGTATAAACTTGAGAAACACTCCAAGTAACTTGGGCAACACGAATTAAACCTTTTTGAACCTATAAATACATGATTTCTATAATCAAATTTACACCAAGCATTGAAAATCTGCTCTCAAGCCAAAATAGCTCTTGCTCTCTCAAAGCTCTCTTGCTCACTCTTTCATACTGAGAATTGCTAAGATATTCTGAGTTGCTGATCAATCTTCTCTGAGCTCTAACATCTTATTTACTGATTCCCATCAAGAGAAGTATTCTGGTGAATTAATTCTTGAGCTTCAATTCATTCACTTTGATATTTGTGTTGAAGTATATTAATGCTTTCAATTGTACTAACCAGCTCCATCTGAGAGCATCTATTGTACAAAAGAAATTGTTTCTTGTTTCTTGTTTCTTTGACAGTTCAGGTCATTGGATCGTTGTACCAAGCATGGGGTATCACTTGAAGAGGGGGCTCCACCCTAAAGGAGAGATTGTAAATGGTTTGTTCCACCCGCAAAGGAACGTGTTAGTGGAATCCTTAGGTGGTCTTGCCTAAGGCGAAGACATAGGCTGGGGATAAGCCGAACCTCGTAAAAAATCTCGGTCTCACTCTTATCCTTTACTCTTTAAATTTCAGCATATATAAATTGTGTTTCTAAGTGCAGGTTGTTGAAAACTGAGATTGACAAGACCTTTTAATTTAAGAAAGTACGTTGGTTAATCTTTTGCAGAAACCTTAAAGGGAGTATGTTGATTAATCGCTTGCGGAAATCTTGATTGAAAGAAGCGCACAAATTTTCATTTATACAGGGCTATAAACTGAAATTTTGCAAACGCTAAAATAAGGAAGTGCTGCAGCTCTCACAATTGGTTAAGTATTGTGTGTTTGAATAGTGAGTTGATTGGTTGATTGTTTTTATTAAAGGTATTTGGATTGTGGTTGAATTAAAATCAAAACATTCTTGTGTGTTTGCTAAATATATATAAAATATTGTGAATTTGATAAAGACTTAAAAGATTTTTATAAACCCCAATTCACCCCACCTCTTGGGACTACACCTTAACTTTCAATTGGTATCAGAGCTAAGTTATAGAAAATCTTAATTGGAAGCTATATAAAGGTCTAAATGGCACACCTAGGTGTATCCCCTTTTTGCTGAAGACCAATCCTCAACTAGACCGCCTATTTTATGTGATTTAAACTATATGTTTTGAAAACAAAGAATGAGAATATACATTCAAACTATGGATTGGAAAGCATGGAAAGTTGTCACACATGGTGACTACATTCCTACTAAATTAGTAGATGGTAAATAAGTTCCTAAAGAAGAAAGAGACTTGACCGATAATGACTATAAAATGATGCAAGTAAACTCAAGTGCCATGAATGCACTATATTGTGCTTTAGACGTAAATGAGTTTAATAGGATCATGACATGTAAGTCAGCCAAAGAAATTTGGGACAAATTAGAAGTAACCTATGAAGGAAATATAGATGTTAGAGATAGTAGAATCGACATGCTCACTAGCGAGTATGAGGCCTTTAAGATGAATTCGGAAGAAACTATCACTAGCATGTATACTATGTTTACTCATAATAAATTCTTTAAATGCTTTAGGAAGAAATTATTCAACAAATGAAATGAGTAGAAAAATCCTTAGAGGACTTCCTTCAATATGGGAACCAAAGGCCACAGCAATAACACAAGGTAGAAACCTGAAAAATACCTCCCTTGATGAGTTAATCGGATCCCTTCTCACATATGAGATGGCGATAATCAAAAGAAGTGGAAAATCTAAAGCCCAAGAATCCATTGCATTTAAAGCCTCAAACAAAAGTTCTAGTGATGAAGATGAAGAAGAGATGGATACAAATGAAATAGCCTTCATATCCAAGAAACTTGCAAAAATATTTAGAAGGAAGAATAAATTTAAAAGAAAAATCCAGAACTCAATATCAGATGAAAAAGAAACTAATAAGAAAGAAACAAAGAAAGAACCACCTATATGCTATAATTGCAAGAAAGTTGGACACATAAAACCAGATTGTCCACAACTTAAGAAAAATTCCAGAAAGAAAAAGAAAATGATAATGAAAGCCACTACATGGGATAATATTAGTACAAATAGTTCAGATAGTGAATCAAGTGACCAAGAGGTTGTTTGCTTTATGGCATGGGATGATGATGAAGAACAAAGCTCCTCATCCAAATCATTTAATGATTATAGTGGTGATTCATCTAATGAATCCAATGATGAGAGTATGTCATCTTATAAAGAACTACAAAGTGAACTATTCAAAGTTCATAAGATCCTAGTTAAAATGACTAAACGATACACATCATTGAAAAATAAGAATGAAAGTGTAATAAAAGAATTTGAATCTCAAAAACTCGTTGAAAGAGAAAAAGATTTGAAAATTAAGAGATTAGAAAGTAAGAATGAAAAAATGATGAAAGAAATAGAAGATCTACAATCCCAATCCTCTACAGAAATTGAGAAAGATCAATATATTTCTGAACTAGAGAACAAAATCAGCAAGATATCTCAAGACCAAGTAAAGCTGCAAGAAAAGAGTAAAAATACACAAGACTCAAAAATCTGTGATCTTAAAAGTAAAATTGAGGACCAAGCCAAAATCATTTATAATTTTACTAGAGGTAAGGAGAACTTTGATAAAATGATTAGCGCACAAAGAATGTCTTTGAATAAAGAAGGCATAGGATTTAATGGAGATGAGAATACAAGGGAAAAAACCTCTACATAGGGTACTTTACAAAAGCCTCCAAAGATTATGCTAGCACCTCTTCAAATGCTTACACTCACACCACATGCTTACACTCACACCACGTCACCACAAGCTTTCTATGTAAGAAGAAAGGACACATTAAGTTTGAATGTCAATTAAAAAGAAAGGGTGTGAAAATTAAACAAGTTTGGAGAATAAAAGAAACATTGCTAGCTAAACCATCTAGACCCAAGAAAGTATGGGTACCTAGATAAAAAAATTTCAAAGACATTAGAATTAGCTATTCACTTTTAAAAGTAAGAAATCCAATTAATCCAACCCAAGGATATTAAATCAATAGACATCTAAAAGAAGAGCTTATGAAATATATCAAATAAATACAAAATGTCATTGTTGGCCAAACATCAAGAAAACTTGGAGTGTTCGAAGCCTATGTTCAAAGATCAAAGAAGCCATATGCGTCAAAAGTCAAACTGAAAAGATAATTGGAGCCTGATAATATGATAAATCAAAAGAAGGAAGAGTTCATGTTAAGTGAAAAGAAAATATTTAAAAGGTTAGGGGGGGTCAGGTGACTGAACACTGTATATTGAAGGCTCAGGCGCCAAAGCCATCAGACCCCAGGCGACTGAGGTGCTACTACCTGCTGAAATTCAATTTCAGTAAATCTTCAGGCGACTAAGCTAAATCTTCAGGCACTTGAACTCGCGGGTACTATATATTTTTAAGCGTGAAAACCCTAACTCTTCATACTTCAAGCTACTGAACCCTGCTCCATCACTCACCCGAAGCTCCAACCCTCGGTCTCCCTTGATTCCTCACTCAAAATCCCTCGAATCAAAGCTCCAAAATCCTTCTCCTACATCTTTTACCATGGATTCTAGGGTTTCTCTTGGCTAAATTCTTCCATCCTCCACAAATCAAAGATGCCTCACACGAAGACTACAGCGAATCGAGAATCTTCTTCCAGAAGAGACGATAACAACATCGAACAATGGCTTGTCACTCCCTAGTCAAAGCTTCGATATCGTTCTCATCTCCGTTCTACGTACCCGATTTTTTGTAAGGTCATCGACACCACATTCTTCGATTCAGAATTTCCAAAAATCCTACCTATGTTTAGGAATATCGGCTGGAAAAACTTCGTAGTTTATCAATCCAAAGGATTGTATCCCAACTTGGTCAAAATTTTTTATGCAAACATGATCCATGGCGAAAATGTCCTAACCACTGAGGTTAGAGGAAAGAAAATTGTTTTGACCCCACAAATCTTGGCTCCCATTTTGCATATTACCCTGGGTGAATTTGAATGTCCAACCTTTGCTCAAACTTGTATTCTAGAGCAAGGCTTCACACCCGTAGAATTTTTGCCTCTGATTATGGTAAACGAACCCATTTATTTTGGCCATCCACCTATGTATGAACAACTGAATCTTCAGGCCCAAATACTTCATAAAATTATCTCCAACAACATCCTACCTAAAGCTGGCTTATATGATCATCTTTCCTATGTCGATTGCTTTGTGTTATGATGTTTACTAAAGTGGAAGAAACTTGATCTCTCTAGCCTAATCTTGAAATGGATGGAGGCTAAATTGGAAGCCACTCGTGTCACTCTTCCGTATGGTGGTGTATTGAACCTTGTCTTTGCTTAACTTAACGTTACCACACCTACTGAATTGTTCATCAAACATACAAGATATGACCTTTTCACCTCCACAACCCTCAAGCAAATGGGCTATGAAACACACGATCAGGGTTGGTTTTTGAAAGGACGCCCTCAACGGCCAGCGGCTGTACCTCCTCCTCCTCCTCCAGCACAAGACCAAGGACCTCCAGCTGACACACCCTCTTGGTTCATTCCCTTTCATCATGAATTCTCTACTTTCAGCAGAGATATGCGATCAGGTTTTCAATCCCTTCAAGAAAATGTATCCCCTTTTCATACTACTTGCTCTTCACTTGATCAGCGCCTCACTCGTATCGAGAAGTATCAGGCTAGCTCATCTCATGGTGTTGACCCTATGGATACTAGTTCTGCTCCTCGGAGTGATGCTTCATATGATGAAGAATCTGAGGAAGGAAGTGAGGAAGGTGATAAAGAGGAAGCTGAAGAGGATGATGATGCTGATGCTGATGATAACTGATTTATTTGTCATTTTGTATTGTATTAAGAACTCTCTATGTACTGGCTTTGTCTTATGTTGCTTTGTTTTTGTTTGGCCTGTAAACTCTATTGATTATGACTTTGTGTAATACGACTATACTCTTTATGTGCTAAGTCTCTTTGTGCCTATGCCCCTCATTTCTTTTTGATAGATGTCAAGGGGGGAGAGATACTGAGCAAACATGAGATAGCAAACATGAAAAATGAGACCACGGCAAATATGTAAAACATACTTTTGACATAAGATAAGCATGGAGGAGTAAATGCAAAATTAAGAACATAAGAAGAATAAGACTATAAGCATATATGTTGATATGAGCTATAATGCAATTCACTTGATTGTGATTTTTTTTTAACTTACTCATATTCAAAATCATCATGTTTCATATATGTTAAAAGGCATGCTTATAGTAAAGTGGGAGCCTTATCAAAGGTTCTCTCATCTTTACTCCTTATTTGTCATCATCAAAAAGGGGGAGATTATTGGCCTAAACATGGCTTTCGAATCTCGTTTTGATGATAACAAATAAAGGTTGATTTAACATGTTGTGTTTAAGTGATGATATTTCAGGAAAGCTTGAATGACAAAGTTCAAAAGATCAAAAGAAATGCAAGTTCAAGATCACTAAGTACTATAAAGCCACACTCGTCTTCAAAGTGATCCAAAGAAAGCTCAAATAGACCAAAATGTTCAAAGCATGTGGAAGCCTAAAGATGACTCAAGCTCAAGTCTAAGAGGATTCAAAGCAAAGATTTATATGAAGACTTCAAGCTTAAAGTGTTTAAGTCTTGAGGATGAACAATGTAAGTACTTCATACTAAATATCATTTTTAAAAGATTTGAAACTCATTAGGGGTTGTCATGGACTTTAGAGACTTTATTTTAAAACCCCGGAAAATGTTCTTTTAAACTAACAAAGCAAGATGGCTAAGTGGTTTTGAAAACAAAATTGAAAAACAGAATTTAGATTTGTTCAGGCGCCTGAAGAATTTCCTGAGCAATTTCTGAAGAGGCAATGTAGGCTCAAGCGACTGACCCTGGTAACCTCAGGCATCTGACCCTATTTTAAAGCTAAAAATACACAGTTTTCTGAAACCTCAGGTAACTGACCTCGAGACCTCAGACACTTGAACACTGTTAACGGTTATATTTTTTAAAAGTTTTAAAATTCGAATTTATGTTTCTTGTGCCCCAAATTTCGTATAAACTTGGGAAACACTCCAAGTAACTTGGGCAACACAATTAAACCTTTTTGAGCCTATAAATACATGATTTCTCTAATCAAATTTACACCAAGCATTGAAAATCTGTTCTCAAGCCAAAATTGCCCTTGCTCTCTCAAAGCTCTCTTGCTCACTCTTTCACATTGAGAATTGCTGAGATATTCTAAGTTGCTGATCAATCTTCTCTGAGCTCTAACATCTTATTTACTGATTCTCATCAAGAGATGTATTCTGGTGAATTAATTCTTGAGCTTCAATTCATTCACTTTGATATTTGTTTTAAAGTATATTAGTGCTTTCAATTACTAACCAGCTCTATCTGAGAGCATCTATTGTACAAAAGAAATTGTTTCTTGTTTCTTTGACGGTTCAGGTCATTGGATCGTTGTACCGAACATAGGGTTTCGCTTGGAGAGGAGGCTCCACCCTAAAGGAGGGATTGTAAATGGTTTGTTCCGCCCGTGTTAGTGGAATCCTTAGGTGGTCTTGCCTAAGGCGAGAACGTAGGCTGGGGATAAGCCAAACCTCGTAAAAAATCTCGGTCTCACTCTTATGTTTTACTCTTTAAATTTCAGCATATAAATTGTGTTTCTAAGTGCAAGTTGCTGAAAACTGAGATTGAGAAGACCTTTTAATTTAAGAAAGTACGTTGGTTAATCTTTTTGTGGAAACCTTAAAGAGAGTATGTTGATTAATCGCTTGCGGAAATCTTGATTAAAAGAAGCGCACAAATTTTCATTCATACAGGGCTATAAACTGAAATTTTGCAAATGCTAAAATAAGGAAGTGTTGCAGTTCTCACAATTGGTTAAGTATTGTGTGTTTGAATAGTGAGTTGATTGGTTGATTGTTTTTATTAAAGGTATATGGATTGTGTTTGGATTGTGGTTGAATTAAAATCAAAACATTCTTGTGTGTTTGCTAAATATATATAAAAGATTGTGAATTTGATAAAGACGTAAAAAAATTTTATAAACCCCAATTCACCCCACCTCTTGGGACTACAGCTTAACTTTCAATTGTCATTGAAAGAATGTAAGCGAAAGCAGTAAGCAATTCATGAAAGCAATGACAAGCAAGCAGTAAATATAGAAGCAACATAATTCATTTAAGGAAAACCTCTATTAACCATGTGTGCCTAATGAGGGAGGCAAATAGGCTAAAATACATTTACAATGACTAGTGGGTTTTATAGATTGATGAACACTCACACTCCCCTAAAGAGCTTTATATGCAAATCCCACTTTGGCACTAGGAAACATCAACTAATACAAGGAGCCATACTCCCATTTTTAACCTAGGACAACACCAGTTTTGAAAAAAATAAACCTACACTAGCATAAACATGATGGTAACTCATCCCATGCATAGGAGACAAGCGGTCACAGGCAAGTATAATGCCCTGAACAAGCTTGGCTCATGATGCTCCCCCACTTATTCGGTCAGCATCATCGTAGACTTTGATGCTAGGTACTCTTCAACTTTGTCTATGAACAGTTGCATATCTTCCATAGAAATTCAGCTAATTTCTTTGTCTCCAAGGCCTTTTCACTTCACTAAGAACTCATGTCGCTTCTTCCTTGAGGATGAGAACTCTCTGTCTACAAGGATGACTTCAATTTCTAGTATGTCGAGTTGCACTGTCTTCACTAATGCTCTAGTTGACTGACTTCTGCGTGGATCTTCGGTCTCTGCGTTGAATGGCTTGAGGCAGCTGACATGAAACACGGGATGCACTTTCATCCAAGCTAGAGGGTCAATCTTGTAAGAGTTCTCCCTGAATTTGGCCAAGATTGGGACTGGTCTTTCATATTTGTGAAGCGGCCTCCTATCTTGACCTCGTAATGACCTGATCTGTTCAAGATTAAGCTTAACCAGCACCAAGTCACCCACATTGAAGTGCAATGGTCTTCTCCCCTAATTTACCCCCTTCTTCATTTGCTTTGAAGCTTTCTCCAGGTAGGCTCGGGCAATCTCTGCATTCTGTCTCCATTCTTTGGTGAAGATGTATGTTCTTGGACTCTTTCCTCTGTACAGCTTGTCTACGTGTGAGGTAACAACTGTTGGCCTATAACAAGCTTAAAAGGAATCTTGTTAGTAGTTGAGCTCTTTTGGGCATTGAAATAGAATTGAACCACATCAAGTAGTTGCACCCAATTCTTCTAGGGCGTTGACAAAATGGCGCAAATACTTTTCTAGTAGCCCATTGAATCTCTCTGTTTGTCCATCTATCTGTGGATGATAACTTGAAGAGATGTCAAGTTGTGAATTGACGATTCTAAAAAGTTCTGTCTAGAAGTTGCTAGTGAATCTTAAGTCTCTGTCATTGATGATGTTTTGGGGAACATCCCAATACTTCACAATATGCTTAAAGAACAGTTGTGTCGTCTCCTCTTTCGAATAGAATTTCAATGCGGGTGTGGAAGTACCGTACTTCGAAAACTTGTCTATGAAAACAAGTATAAACCCTGCATCTCCCACTCTAGGCAAGTTGGTGATGACGCCCAATGAGACACTCTTCCACGGTCTGGTTCGTACTCTGATAGGGGCTCCGGCAGCTCTACAATCTTCTTCCACTCTACCTTGTCTTGTTGGCAGGTAAGACAAATTCAAATATAATCGACCACATCATTATGCATGTGCAGCCAATAATACCTCCACTTTAGGAGCACCAAAGTGGGCTACCATCCTGAATATTTGGCCCACATGATATTAAGACACTCTCAGCAATGTCTTCCTTAGATCTCCAGCTTGTGGCACAAAAATTCAGCTACCATGGATCATTAGCAATCCATCTTCCATCCAAAATTGGTGTGCTTTGCACTTTTTTGTCAGCTTCATGAGGTTATGGGCAACTCGATCTTTGGCCAAGTTCTCCTTAATGAGCTCTCGCATCGTCGTGGTTACCATACTCAACGTCAAGTGTGCTATCATTTGTAAGGCTGCCAGCTCTGCCTTCCTATTCAGTGCATCTGCAACTTGGTTCATCCACCCCATCTTGTGCTCAAATAAGGAATCAAATTCTGCCAAGAATTTTTTTCCAACCATCAACCCTGCTTGGGTAACTTCAATTTTGTAAAGAAGTGGCAAACAACCGAGTTATCAATTTTCACCACAAAAATCGACCCATGTAGGTATTGTCACCACACACAAAGATAATGGATCACCACTAGCATCTCCTTCTCACGAACTGTGTACTTTCATTCAGCTTCACTAAGCTTAAAGCTCTTATACACAACAGGATGTCCTTCCTGTAACAAGACTCATCCAAGGGCGTAGTTTGACGCATCTGTTTTTACCTCAAAGGGTTTTATGATATCCAAAAGAGCAAGTGTCGAATCTCTCATCATGGTATCCTTCAAGTCATCAAAGGCTCCCTGGAATTTCTTTGTCTAGTTCCACCCCTAATCTTCTTCAGCAGTTCAGTTAAAGGAGCAATTCTCCTCAACTACCCCTCTACGAACTTTCTGTAATAATTGGCAAGACCAAGAAATGAACGCAGCTCCTTCACTATCATTGGGATCTTTCATTCTTGAATGGCTCTTACCTTCTCCATATCCATTCTAATATGACCTTGTTCAATTACATGACCAAGGAATTTTATGCTCTGCTAAGCAAAAGAGCACTTCTCTTTCTTCACATACAGACTGTTTTCCTTCAGCTTGTCATACACCTTCCATAGAAGTTTTTTATGTTCCCACAGAGTGGAACTATAAACAACTATATCATCCAAGTATACCACAGCAAACTTATCGAGTTATCCACAAAATACTTGGTCCATAAGTTAACGAATATTGCAGGCGCATTCGTTAGTCCGAATGGCATCACCAAGAACTCATATGCCCCATATAATGTCACAGATATTCTCACTTTATAATAGTCTGACCTCAAGTCAAGTTTGGTGAAGTACTTTGCATTACTCAACTAATCAAACAAATCGACAATCAACGGAACAGAGTACTTGTTGCACACTATCACCTTATTGAGCGCATAGTAGTCTGCACACATCTGCATGCTACCATCATGTTATCTCTTAAATAACACCGGTGCTCCTAACAGTGCTTTGGAAGGATGAATATAGCCCGATTCCAATATTTCATCAAATTGGTTTTTTAGCTCTACTAGCTCTAGAGGCGCCATCTGATATGGCCCCTTAGTAGGTAGCTTCACTCCTGGGAACAACTCAATCTCATGCTCCACACCTCATCGTGGAGGTAAAATGTGAGATAACTTATCTGACATCACCTCTTTGTACTCATCCAACATAGTTTGGATGGTCATAGGCACCAACTCTTGGCCTACTTATTCATCTACCACTAGCGTGGCTAGATGCATATGCTCACCCCTCCTCAATCCTTTCTTGAATTGCATGGCAGAAAGGAACTTCTCATCATCACCTTTCTTTGCAACAGCTTGCACCATGCAAGGGTGGTCTCCCATCAGACAAAGGGAACTAGCAAAAGGCATCAGCACTACATTAGTCTCTCTTAAAAATTCATTCCAATAACGACTTGAAAGTCATCTAATGGCACAGCTGTGAAATTCGCATGTCATGCTCATTGTCCAAGCTTCACAATGATTTTCTTGGCTATTCCCAGAGTAGGCTAGGCTGTAGCGCTAACCGCTTTCATGCGTCTTGAGTCCTTCTCTGAGGATAAGTCTCCTTGCTTTTTCTTGTGAAACAAAGTTATGCGTAGCACCGGTATCCACCATAGCACAAGGCTGGGCTATAGCATTAACCGCTTGGCTGATGACGAAGTTATGGACTCGTGGACAAAGATTTTATGTCTATAAACATCTGATTATTGTATATCAGTTTGAAAATGTTTACAATGTTTTATCTAAACTACTGGGAATAAGAATTCCTAGAAAGAGATCTTCATACAGTAATTTTTTCTATGCACTAATTTCTTGCTGTCAGCGTATATGAGTTCAGACTTGTTTGAAACAAATATGGGATCCCATTCGTCAAACTTAGAATCATTCTTTATGATACAATATTGCTAACAATATGATATGTAACGTAAGGAAAGATCTAATAACTATAAGCAATAATATATCAAATTTATTAGCCTTCTATCTTACTAGAAACAGTGGGTCAACTGATCAATTATGTGATGAAAATAAAGCCCTCAAAATGCTCAACTGAAAAATCATTTCATCCTAGTGCTATGTGCAAAACAAAATCTTCATATGATCAAACCACATAATTAAACTTCTACACCCAGATTAGCTTGCCTATGGGTTTAAACCACTTGCTTGATTTTTAACAATCACCACCCTAATGATGATGAGAATGGAATTTCCAAAACTCACACCCTAGAAAGAGTATCAATTTCATTAAATCATATATATTATATTAATCTTAACTCAACCCAAAGTTTTCCTTGTATACGTTGGAAACACACTCTTAGATGAATAACTATTGTGGAAGCAAAGAAATTTGAAGCAGAGCACTTATTCACAAACTACAGTACATCAACAACTATCGGCAATGTTGGAAACACACTCTTGGATGAATAATTATTATGGAAGTAGAGAAATTTAAAGCAGAGCACTTATTCACAAACTACAATACATCAACAACTATAGACAATAACTAACAATGAAATAGACAAGACAAAAAGGACTGGGACCAGTGCGGGGATGACAGCCTTAGTTGTTTTATGGAGATTGGCATTTTTGTTCTATGTCAAGCAAAGATCTTTGAAATTCCATTATATGGAGCAATTTCATTTTTTCCATGAATATGTTGCTCCCCTAATTTTTAGCCTAATCTGCAAAAATTTACTGTCAAACCAAGGCATTATTTCATTAAACTGGATATTTGGTATTAAAAATTCTAGTGTCATATTGTCGTTAAACACTTAATATTCAATCTTTAAAGTTTTAAAACTTCCAATCAAATCCTTATGCCTTTATATTTCAAGCTCCCCAAGCAATAATATAAATAAGAAATTGCTCCATATAGAACTGAATGTAAAAGGATTGATGCAATAAATACGAAAAAGAAATAAAATTTATGCATAGTTTTGAAAATCAAGCAGCTCCAATCGGTCCCCCTGAAATAATTTGCAAGCAAATAATCCAACAGACATAATGGATGAATGCCATCAACTCATTGTTGGCCAGTTATTAAAAACCTACCCCATGTGTCCGTAAGAATATTTTGTTTATGCATCACTTTCATTCGAGTATATATGCATGCCTCCATAAAAAAATTTCCGCCTAACAACTTGACTATGCCATGTTAAAAATGGAAAAGCTTGACTATAAACAATAATAATCATCAATGGCCTTTCACGTGTCCAACACAACCGAAAAAAAAAAAAAAAAATCTTGCCACCCCACTAATGCCACCAACTAACAACCAGAAAGCATCCTCCATTAACCCTGGCCGACTTTGACTTCACCAAACATCATTCTCAAGTCAACAAAAAGAATTGGTTTCAGCATATCCTTCTAAATACAACAAATAATTTCAAATATTGGCGAAAGGAAACCATCATATTGACGGAACCAAACAAGAAAGCTGAGAGCTCAGTAAGCAACACAGACGCAGCTCATACATGCAGGCCATCAGACAGGAGAATAACGAGGCCCAGAAAGCATAAAAGGCAAAGAGCAGAACTCACGTTCACAGAAGATTCAGACCCGCCCTTGAACTTTGTCAACGGTAAAGTTTCAATGGGTTTTGTCTGGAATCGATCATTGAAATCAAAAACTCCTTCAAATTGGCAGTAGATATAAAGAGGATTGATCCGCGGGAGCGGCTTCTTCCGAACTTCACCCTCGATTACGATTTGTCTCGATTGATAGTGTGGCAACTCTGTGTGTTGGCCATTTTTTGGCTTTTTTAAAAATAAAAACTGGTATATGCGTTTCATAGATTTTCTTTTTGATTTTAAAAGTTAATTTCAATTTGTTTGAGAAACTTTTTTTGAAATTTTTAAAGGTTAAAGGTTAAGGTTTTCCACCAAATTATCATATTGTATTATTATTTTTAATTTGTAAATATTATAAAATTATCAACAAATTAATTACATTTTCTAAACATATACGTTCATTTTAATTATTTTAAAGGTTTTCAGGTGCCTTTTATTTTATTTTATTTTTATCAAACACACAAAATTGACATTTTTTTTCTAGCAATTTTCTTTTCATTAAAGAGCAGAACAATTTTTAAAAAATAATGTATCAGTTATTTTTTTAGAACTTTATTTTCAATGGCTATAGTTATGAGTCTTTAAAGAGGACAAGAATATTGGTGCAAACTTAGCATCACTTGTACTACAAATTAGAAGAAATTGTTTATGACAAGTACTAGTTGAAAAACGAAATGATTTGGCTTAGATCTGTTGTTGAATTCATTGTGGTTTGTGCTTAAATAAAATGATTTTATTAAAAATTTTGATTTAAAATATACTTTTTAGCCACATGTGTCTTAGATTTTGTCATATGATCCCTATTTTAAATTCATTTAATATCTTTGGATCTATATGGTATACTTTGTGATTTGTACCTAAATGATAAATCAGAAAAATAATGTTTGCTTGTATCTTGAATTAAAGTTTCTTTTCTAGCAAGTATTGCCCCCCAGTTTTTATCAAAAATTTTAAGGAGATATATTTTTATACATACATATATATATATATATATATATATATACATTTTCAAAAGCAAGAATTGAACTTATATAAATGCATCTCGTTTCTTGCTTCTGTGCTTAAATGCTTTCATGACTTGTACCTTTCTGTTTTAAAATCTTGTATCATAAAATTTTATTTTTAAAAAGGGTGTTACAAACTGGTTTATTGATTTACATGAAATGCATGTGAACTAGTTAGATCATATTTATGCTCAAACTTACATTTTATATCTGGCCATGTTTTACATGTCAATTTAATCTTTTAAATGACCAGTTAAATTGTCTTATATGCTTAATAGTTATATCTTTAAAATAGTTCAAATTTTTATGTCCATAATCTATACTAAAAAGAGAGAGAGTTTTCTTTAAAAATTATTTTAAAAAAGAAGAGTTCTCTTTTCTAAGTCTGTTTTGAATGTCAAATTGTTTTTCAATTAGTTTGACCCTTTTTGCTGATGCCAAAAGGGGGAAAATGTTTTTTAAGCAAAATGATCATGACTAAAAAGGGAAAATTTTAGGGGCAAATACAAGTATCTCATGTATGCATTTAGTGTTTTTGAACAGGTTCATAATTCAACACACACAGGAAATAAAGGACATGGAAGTTTGAAGGAACATAAAGATCATATTATCCAGCGTATTTCATAAAGACTAAAGAGCAAAAGATGACGACATTCATTTTAATTTGTATATGCATTTAATTTTTATATCTTGGTTTATAATAATGTATGCATTTACATTATATGTCTTGTATGCTCATATAGGCCTTAGATTGACCATAGGGAACCAAATGACCATAGGGCACCCTTCGGTTGACCTTTAGTCAACCGACGCTGGATTTTTGGGATTATTTCTCAAAAGGCCGTAGATTGACCTTAAGACACACAACTCTGCATGAAAAAGTTCTCTATTAACTTAGAACTGATTATCATGTGATTAGGGACAATTTCATAAGAGGAATAGGACCGAAATGCCCAAAGTTGGCATGTTTGGTCAACCGAACTATAATATATAGAACCATTCGGTCGACCGAACCTAAAATAAGCTGCAACCCTCTGGTCGACCGAACAGACACGTGGGAGATCCTAACGTCCTGGTCGACAGAACCTTTAGTACAAAAATTACCTAGTCGACCGAACACCAAAGTTCTGTCAATAGAACCCAAAACGGTCGACTGGATCTCGAAGTTTTAGAAATCGCCTCAAGATTGGTTAACCATCTCCTCAGTTCAAGTATGCCCTAGTCGGCCGAATTAAGTACGCCGGTTAATCGAACCATGAAAATGGTCGACTGAATCTCTCGGGTTGCTCGAATTTTTACGAGGTTAAACTGGGTTATTTTTAATTAAACTCAATTAATTTTTTTCAAAATACCCAACGTGTCCCCAACAGTCATAATTTTTGTAAAATCTATAAATATCCCCTCATTTGCTTTGCTTAGTAACTTTGATTAACTAATTTTTCTCTCAATTCTTTTTTCTAATCAAAGTTCCCCCACATACTATTTTACTTGAAAACACATTTTGGGATCAAATTTTTAACTCTCCTACTCTTTTTATTGCTATCTGGAAAATCTTTTGTAAAAGAGTATTTATTGTGTTTGGGCATCTATTTTGATTGAGCTTATTGCAAAAATAATTTTTGAGCATAACTCTTAATTTCTCCAAATACTTATTATTGCTAATCTTTGTTAGAGAAATACTTATTTTATTTTGATCTTTGAAGCATGTGCATATTTCTCTCAACATCAAAGATCGCACATCTTTGTTTTTGCAAAAATATTATTAAGACCAAAAACCCTAGGTTCTCCTATATTATTATTGAAATATATTTTTGGAGAAAATCTTTTATTAGGGTTTAAATATATTTAAGCACCCTTACTCTACTGAGCATAAATCATATCATATTAGAATGCATATATTTGAGCTTAAATGTGTACATTTCTGCTTGTATTTAGAAGCACTTTATTATGTAAAAAAATAGTTTTTTATTGTATTGGTTGGGTTCAGCCCGTTAATTGAACTGGGGAGTCTCAATCTCGTAAGTGAGACCAGTTCGGTTCAACCCGAAAATTGAACTGGGGAGTCTCAATCCCGTAAGTGAGACTAGTTCGGCTCAACTTAATAATTGAGTTGGGGTTTCCCTTTTCCTGTAAGGAGATGATGTAAACGGCTTATGCTCCGCCCGGTTAAGTGAGCAGGTTTAGTGGAATCTTTGGGGAGTATGCCCAAGGCAGGGACGTAGGTTGGTTTGGCTTAACCTCGATAACAAATCTTGTGTGTCTCTCTCTCCTTATCTCATTGAAATTACTACACTATAAATTCAGTATGAGTATGCCTATTTATTTACTATTATGTTTAGTTGTATGCACACATTTACTTTGAATGAGATACGTATGTATGCATGAACCAAATAACTTAATCTTTTTACATACACGAGTTTAATATTGAATGGGATATGATATGTGGTGAATCGATGAAACATTTAAACTAGCTGAAAAGTTTTTAAATCCCCAATTCACCCCCCCCCCTCTTGGGATCACACCTTTTCCAACATTATGCCTTGAAGAGGTCGATCAACTGGGCATGCATGTAAGTGTCTTTTTGTTCAGTCCGGTCGACTGGGCAGTTAGGGCATAATTATGGCTAGTTTGTTGAGCATGTTCAATTTACATTTTTAGCCCTTATGCCCTCGCTAGTCAACTGACTCAAATATAACTGTGGGAGGTAGGTCAACTGAGCCCTAATAAAATTGCCCTTAAGGTCACACCGGTCGACCATACCTTAACAAAAAGTGAGTTTTGGCCAAGTCTTTGATTTTAAAAGCATTTTAAACCTTTGGTGAAAGTTAACCTTTAAGTATAAAGAGGTTTTTTTATCTTTAGGGTTCCTAAGGTCAATATATGGTCTTGATAAAGCTTCAAATTAAATCAATTGACATGCATGCACAAATAAGCCCTATTAACTATTACAACTTAAACATAAAAGTCTTCAAGCTCTGCTCCTTTAGATACACCATGAAATATGATCTTTTAGCTGCATTTTCAAGGCTTCATATTGCATCATCATCTGTGTTGTCAAAAGGATGAACATTTGCACACACTAAACACATAATGAGATGGTATGGTTTGTCATAATCAAATAAGGATCAGACTCAAAAAGTCAACAATATCCCCCTTTTTTATGATGACAAACATAGGAGCAAAATTGGGTTCAGTCTGAAAAGGCTCCCCTTAAGAATATAAACAAAATAAAGTTTGTTCAATAAAGTTTAAGCATGTGCAAACATGAAGACTTCAGAAAAAATTAAGTGTAGTATTTAAGTTCAGTGGGTCATTTGTGTAGTATGTATTGAAGCTTATGTTTAAAGATATTCAATAAATTTTTCATGATACAAGAATGATTTTTAGAAGTTTGCGCTAAGAATCATGTGTATCATTTTCCAAATAAATAACAAAAGATAGGAGAATACAATTATCGTTAGAATTTTGTTCATAAACCTTCTCCCCCTTTGTCATCAGTAAAAGGACTAAAAATTTATTCTTAAATAGAAGGATCATTTTAAAACTATTAGCCCTAGTGGCTAAGGGTTCTCATTCTAACTTGTTATGATGACAACAACCCATTAGTGATTCTTTGGTCTGCTAATATTTTTCCTCAAGTTCAGTTCAGATATACAGGACAATTCCAAAGCAAGCATAAGGGTCAGATGTATATCGAATAAGCAATGAGCAAATGACCATTACCAAAGTTCATCACATGGAACATCCGGAGCACAACTGACCCAAACATATATTGTTTGTAAAATTGTTGGGTTGTTTGAGAGGTAGGATTAACGTTGTAACTCTTGTGCGTGTAACGTGTTCAAGAGTAACTTGCAAGAGACAAGCAATTGCATATGCATTTAGTTTATAATAGGTTAGAACATGAAAACTGAGTTTACACATGCATATCAAGTCACTTAATTGCATAAGATGTGAAAACATCTTTCAAACATGTTTAATCAAATCAAGACATCTTATAAATAGTAAAAATTAATTCTGGACAAGATTGGATTTTAACTTGAACAAAAACTATTTTTGAACTCGTCCAAATTCACAAGTCTTATAGTCAAGTAAAACAAAAGGGATAATCAACGAAAACAGGGGATTCATCAACTAGAAAAATACGAGGAACTCATCAATGTATACATGGGACTCGTCGATGAAGAGATCCCGAGAGCACCTAAAATCTCAAAGGTAAGTCATCGACGAATACGGGGGATTCATCGACCAATGTAATAAGGTAGCTCGTCGACGTATACAAGGGGCTCATCGACGAATCGATACCGAGACCTAACTGAAACCTGTAAAGAAGACTCATCAATGAATACAAGGGATTTGTTGACTAAGGCATGTGTATGACTCATCAACTAGTCCATGGACTCATCAACGAGTGTCGAGCAGCAGACTGCAGTTAATGCATAGTAACGACTAGTTTTGGGTTTATCTTTTCTCCATTAATGCCCAACGGCTCTCCAGCATGCTGTTCGACTCTTTGGCCATAAATATATGTCTTTAGCATTCATTGAACATCGATCAGACACTTTGGTTGTTGAAAACATTCATTGAGCATTCATTTTAGGGTTTCATCTTTGCTCTCAAGCTCTCTTGCTCTTTACTCTTATTTACACATCATTTGCCAAGAGAGAGTAGTGTGAGGTTTAAATTTGTATTATCAGCTCAAGAAGAAGCACCTTGTATTGTATCTACATCTTTTCCTTCATTGTATTGGGAGATTCTTTATGAGCCATTGGAGGCTTCTTCTTGGTGAACACCATAGTTGTAAGCTCTTGGTGAGCAGCTAGGTTGTGTACCCTTGTTCTAAAGGCTTCTCCAACTTGAAAGGAGATCGTTTAGTGGATTTGAGAATCCTTGAGTTGGTCTCAAGACATGAACGTAGGCGTGGTGCCGAACCACGTAAATATCATTGTGTTAAGCTCTTCTCCCCCTATCTTATTTATATTGCTTACTTGTTATCATTTGCTTTGAATATAAATTGTGATATAATACTCTTGCTTCTTGCCAATATAATTTTTATTTTGTAGAAAAAGTTATATGTCCGCGAAAGACGTCTATTCACCCCGCTTTAGACGCACACCTAGGTCGACAAGTGGTATCAGAGCAAGTCACTAAACCTTCAAAGTAACATGCAGAGTGCAAAGATCATGAAATGAAGAATAGCTTCCCAAGAGAGGGGGTGAATTGGAAATCTTTTAATTTTATTTGATTTTTAAGTTTTCTAATTTTAATAACCCAGCAAAATACAATATATAAAAACACTTAAGAAAACTGGAATTTAAAATAATAATTCAATCAACGTAATCAATCAATCAATAACATTTAGGCTTCCGTTGCTTTCCTTGTAACCTTTTATTATTCACTTTACTTGATTAAGATTTCCACAAATTAATCAACGTACTCCCCTTTTGGGTTTCCGCAAAAGATTAATCAAAACGTACTTTCTATTGATCAAGAACTTAATTTAAATCCTGCAACCTACACTTATAAATTTTATAACAAAAGCGAATAAAGTATGTAAATTAAAGTAGAGAGAAGGAGACAAGAGTTTTTACGAGGTTCGGCTTCAACACAACCTATGTCCTCGCCTTTGGCAAAAACACCAAAGGATTTCACTATCTCAGTTCCTTTACCTGGTGGAACAATACCAACTTACAATGCACTTCTTCAATTAGGCTAAAGCCCACCTCTCCAAATAACAACCCTTTATTTGGTTCAACGATTCAACAACTCAGAATTGTTTAAGAAAGATAACGAAGGAATATGTGTACAAAAGAAAACTCTCACAGTAGAGTGAATTAATACACCAATCAGCTCACTTTATACCTCAAAGTAATTTAAATATAAGAAATTTTAAGCTCAATTACTTGGTATGGATTATCAAATAATTTTTCAAAGAAGATAAAAATTTTGATCGTTGGAAAACTTAATTTCAGAATGTAAATCGATTTCAGATCAGAGAGTTTATCTTAATCAGATCCTTTGAAAACAAAATTTTGAATACTTGAAGATTAGTTGATCTAAAACCTTTTAAAAAAAAACTTACTTTGATCTAAAAGCCTTTGAATATCTCTGGATCAGAAAATTTGTTGAAAAGCACTTGATCTGGAAACTTTAGAGGATTTCTCAATTTCAAAATTCTTTTGAATATTTCATCAAAGTTCTTTCTCTCTTTCTTTGTACTTTCTTTTCTCTAATTTAAAATGTTTGAGATTAGAACTATTTATAGAGTTTTTTTGAAATCATCCATTACTCCCAAGGATTCCTAAAATTCATTTCCAAATATTTTGAAATAAATATGTTTAAAAACATGGTTTAAAAAATCTTCTCTTTTTAAGCCCTTTTTATTTATTAAAAAAAACTTTTTAGAGTATATAAGTTTAAAAAAATATATTTTTGAATTTCCAAATATTTTGAAATAAATATGTTTAAAAACTTCATTATTTCAAAAAAAATTTTCTTTTCTTAAACCCTTTCTTTTTATGGATTTAAGAAATATTCTTTAGAATATATATATAAAAACATATTTTTGAATTTTTATGAGCTTCAAATTTCTTTATACTTAAGATTTACTTTGAAGTACTTACATTTGAGAATATCCTTAAAAGTATAATATAGTCTTCAAAACTTGTTCTTCCACCATCTTGTAGTTGCATTCTTTCCTTTGAGTTTTTCACAATATGACTTCATTCTTCATGCTCTTTGTAATCCATGAACTTTCTTATACACTTGAGCTCTGTTATTTTTCTGAACACTTTTACTTGAAACATATTAAATATATCATTTGATTTGTTATCATCAAAATAAGAATTGTAAGCTTTATTAGGCCAACAGATCAAATGGCGGACATGTTTGCCCAAGGACAATTTGATGACCATCCACCAAATTTTTGCAAAATCAACTATCCGACATGGAAAGACCGAATGACAATCTTCATCCAAGCATACGACTTCAAAATGTGGAATGTAATCACTGAAGGAGATTACGTATTCAAGGATGACAAAGGTGAGATCATACCGATTAGGAAACTCTAAGACGCCGACTCAAAGCTGGCACAACTTAACCTCAAAACGAAAAACTTTCTTTATTGTACTGGGAATAATGAAGAATACAACCGAATCTACGGATGCAACATGGCAAAGGAAATGTGGGAGAAGCTCCAGGTAATGTATGAAGGTACATCTCAAGTTAAAAAATCAAAAATTTATATGTTAGTTAAAGAATATGAAATGTTTAAAATGGAAGAAGGTGACTCGATTACTTCCATGTTTACACATTTTACACATATAACAAATGGATTGAAAGCATTTGGTAGGGAATATTCTATGGAAGATTATGTCCAGAAAGTTCTTCGTTCATTACCGGAATCGTGGGTCACTCTCGATGAGATCATTGGGTCTCTCATGACTTATGAGATCAAGAAGAAGAACACTACAGCTAAAGATGAGACACCGAAAAAGAAACCAAGAATTGCCTTAAAAGCTAGAAATTAAAAAAGGAAATTGTGGAGGAATAAGAGAATGATGATGATGATAAAGTAGCTCTCCTCAAAAGAAGATTTAGAAATTTCTTACTAAACAAACGGGCTAGTAAGCAAAAGAAGAAAGGAGAATCAAGCATAAGATGTTATAACTACAAGAAAACCAAACACCGAATGGCTGATTGCCCACACTTCAAAAACAAAGGCAACAACCAACAAGGAGACAAGAAGAAATACAAAGCTATGAATGCAACCAGATGGGACGAGCTAGACGGAACTTCAACCAATGAAGAAAACAAAGAAGAAGTTGCAAACTTTTATGGCGGATGAGCAAAATAAGGTAAATTTTGATGACAAATACTTTCCCTCATATGAAGAAATAGAAGAAAATTTTAGGAAACTTTGTATTGTGTTGATTGCTATTAAAAAGAAAAATAGGATTTTAGAAGAAACTCATTCAAAATGTAAACAAAAGCAAATCTATTCATGTGAAACTTTAAAAGATGAAAATGCTTCTCTCAAAGCGGAAAAAAGAAAAGCTTGTCAAGAACTCTAAAAATGACAAGGAGACTTTTAAAAAAAAAGTTGGAAATTTGAAAAACCAAATTGTTGAAATAAAAAATTGAAACTTGAAAAAGAAAATTGAAGATCAAAATAACATTATTCACAAATTTACAAATGGAAAAGAAAATTTTGATAAGTTACTTGGAATCCAAAGATTTGGAATTTTCAAAGAATGATTAGGTTAAGGTTTGTCATCATCTAAATCAATCGGCTTTGCAAACCTTTGTGCTAAAAGAAGCTCTTTGTCAAGAAAAAACTCAGCACCCAAACTAAATCCTTTACATGCTAACAAAGTTTGCTTGTATTGTGAAAGAAAGGGTCATGCATGCTTTATTTGCCCTTTTAGAGGAAACAAAGGAAAAGGAAAAATGTATGAATGGGCGATTAAGAATACTAACCCCCTAGGATCCAAGGCAATATGAATACCAAAACAAATTACTTAGTGTTGTGTGCAAGTATACCTGAAGACAAATTCTACAAGGAACAAATGGTTCCTTGATAGTAGTTGCTCAAGACATATGACGGGAGACTCCGACAAATTTATCTCACTCACCTACAAAAAAGAAGGGTTAGTGACATTTGAAGACAATGCTAAGAGTAGAATCTTCAGCAAAGGTGAAATAGGTAATTCTTCTTTGTCTATCGAAAATGTTGCTCTTGTAGATACACTTAAGCATAACTTATTAAGTGTCAGTCAGCTATGTGATAAGGGACTAAATATTATATTTCAATATACTCATTGCTTGATAAATGATTTGAATGGAAATACTAACTAGTAGGTAAGCGTGAATCTAACATCTACATAATTGAGTTTGATGATATTAAAACTTGTGATGTTAGATGTTTAGCTACCACAAATGAAAATAGTTGGTTATGGCATAGGAGGCTAGGTCATGCTAGCATGGACTTATTGCATAGGTAATCTTCAAAGAAACTAGTGAATGACTTACCAAAAGACAATTATGTCAAAGACAAAGTATATGATGCATGTCAATATGGAAAACAAGGTAAATCATCTTTCAAAACAAAGAAAATGATAACCACGATAGGACCATTAGAATTGATACATCTTGATTTATTTGGACCAAATGATATTGCAAGCATAAGTGGAAAATTGTATGTTTTTGTGATAGTTGATGATTTCTCTAGATTTTCGTGGGTAACTGTTGGAATTGGTGTGATCCCAAGGGGGGGGGGTGTGAATTGGGTTTTAAAAACATTTCGACTAAATTAAACATTTACGCCGATTCACCACATATCATGTCCCATTCAATGTACACGCGTATATGTAAAATAATTTTAACATTGAAAGTAAACATACACGTGCGCAATATATCTTATTTAAATCAAATACGTGTATGCAAATAATTATGACATTTGATTACGTGCTTAAATTGCGTAATTAGGTGGTTTAATTCATGCATTGAGACTTATATTTTTAATTAAATACCTAATTACTCTCAATATTGTAGCACAATGTCCTATTTATAATATTTGGGTTTTATTGAGTAATTTATGAATTTTTGTTATTTTTTTTATTGTAGGGCAATTATCAGGAGCTAAAACCGACACTTCTTCGTAATTCACTTGTAATTTTTTTGTCCGAACTCTGATCGAGATGATTCAAAATTTTAGAGAAATATGAGAAGATTATCTACAACTTTCGTGTTTTAAGCTTTGAGCGATATGGACTCTAAGACAGTCAAAATTGCCCTTGTTTGCTGGAAAAAAAAAGAAGCAAAAAAAAAAAAAAATACATATCATTACTTGATTTGACCGAGCCATGCAGCCAGGTCCTAGGTCTTCTCCTCTGTGTGTATGGGTAGGGTTGGCCCCCTTTCTCCCTTATATATCTCTTTTTTTTTCTTCTTTGTTGAGCTCCAACGCCCCCTCTCTTCCTTCCCTTTTCTCTCATTTCCCTTCTCTTCTCCCTACTCCCTCTCTTCTTTTCTCCTTTTTTTTTTTCATTCTCTCGGCCACACAACTACAACACCCTCTCACCCTCTCCAAATATCTCCCTTTCTCTCTTCCCTCTCCTTTCTCGGTCTCCCTCTTCTATTCTCTTCCCTCTCCTCTCTTCTCTTTCCCTCTGCTTCGTGTGGCTGCCACCATCGCTGCTACTATTGCGGTTGCAGAAGGACCCGAGAGCCAAGCCAGCTGCTACTACTGTGGTTACTGAAGTCACCGAGAACCTAGCCAACTGCTGTTGCTCCTTGCTGCAACTAGCCACCAAGACCCTTGCTGTGTTGCAGAACCTATAGCCCCTTCTCCAACAGCTGTTGCTACTCGTGTTCTAGCCCAGTTGCTACATCCGTTGCTATGTACCACCAACACAAGAACCCAAGGTGCCCTTTATTCTTGTTGAGCTATTGTGTGTCACCAATGCCAACCCACGAACATGGCAACCTGTTGTGGTGATTGGATCTACACCAACCTGAGAGGACCCCTGTGTGTCATTGTTGCTGCGGCTCCCATCCAAGACAACCTGCGAGCTTCCTTACATGGCTGCACCTCTAGCAATCTCTCTACGGGCCAGTCATACTCTTTTCTCTATCTCTCTTTCTTTATCTTTTTATTCTTGCAATTAAATGGCATGATAAATATTGTTATTTTTCTTTTAGTTGAATTTGAGTTAAAGTTTTAAACTTTTGAATCTTGTTGGGTTACTATTGATTAAGTTTATTTATTTTTTTTCTCCTCTTAATTATTAGTATTAGATTCAATCTTTGCTTGAGTTAATTTTTATTTGATTAAAGTTTGGTTTAATTTCTTGAAAGAAAAAAAAGAATAAAATAAAAAAAGAAAAAAAAAATATCTTCTTTAGGATTCAAATCTATTATCTTCTTTAATAAATTAAATTTTGTTGAGTTCTATCTAATTTAAGTATTAGTTAATTAAAGTTTGAATTTTTATCGTGTTTAGTTTATTGTTTAAGTTGTTAAAGCTTTAATTTTTGTTCAAGTTCTTGTTTGCGTTTAAATTTTGATTTTGATTCAAGTTCTTGATTTTGTTAAAAGTTTGGTTTTTCTTGTTTGCGTTTGTGTTTGATTTAGTTTTTTTTATTGCATGCTTTAATTATGTAGGAAAATTATCGTCTTTAGTTTTTATTCTGAAGTTCAACGTGTGTTTCAATTCTTGTTCGGTTATTAACGTTGGATTTTCGTTTCTCTGTGTTAATTTAGTGCGTGTTAGGACTTAGATTTTAAATTGCATGTTACTTTAATTCGTCAAAAGAAATTTCAAACAATCTAGAAAGCCCGAATCTGAACTGTGTTCAGTGCCCTTTTGTTTCTTATTTTCAATTGGAATTATGCAAAATTTGAGATTAAACTGTATTCCCTAAGGAGACGGTCTGACCCTTGGGTTAAATATTGTACGATAGAACTTCTATACTTGAGATAGCTTTTGAGCTGTTTATTTTTAGAGTGAGTCAAGTTTTTGGTGTCGTTGCCGGGGATTTCCAGTTTTAATTTCAAATTTTTTGTTTTTCTAATTATTTTTTATTTTTCATTAAATAAAAAATAAAAAAAATAAAAAACTGAAAAATTTTTAAAAAAATTTTGATCATACTTGTTTGCTGCTATATTGGTGAATTTCTACTGTTTGCATTGATGATTGATGCCCTAGGTCCAAGATAATTTGAATAGACTGTCTAAAATTTCACTTAGCACCAGTAGTGACACACAGAGCATAGATCTAACTTTTCTCCCATTACTTTCACAAGTGATTCTAAAATTAATTTGAGTAATCTATTTGAAGAATTTTTTGAGGAAGTTATGGCTGCACCTGCGCCACGTACACTTCAAGATTTTCTACAGCCTACATGCACATCTACACCTTCCTGTATTGTGTTACCACAAGATGCACCGGACTTCACCATTAAGCATGGCATGTTATCTATGATACCCCAGTTTCACGGGATGGATTCTGAGAGTCCATACCAGCATTTGACTGATTTTGAGATGGTTTGTACCACTTTCATTAAAAGGGTTGGAACCAATGAGTATATCAAACTTCACCAGTTTCCTTTTCTTTGAAAGATAAGGAAAAAATCTGATTTAATTCTCTGCGACCTAACTCTATTACTAGCTGGGCTAAAATGCAGCATGAGTTCTTACATAAGTTCTTTCCTTTTCAGAGAACTCAAATACCTGCAGGAGCAGATTAGTCAGTTCATGTAGAGAGGTGACGAGACATTCCAACCTTGTTGGGAGAGATTCAAGGACTTGATGAATATATGTCCACACCACGGATTTGAATCTTGGAGGTTAGTGAATTATTTTTATACTAGTTTAACCCCTGAATGGAAACAATTTGTCCAAACCAAGTGCAACGAGGAGTTTTTCAGTAAAGAACCGAATAAGGCTCTATCATTCTTTGATTATTTAGCTGAGAGTGCCCAACAATGGAACACGCCATGAACAAGCAACAATGGCAGCACAACCTCTCAAAGCGATCAGTTGTGGAGGCATATATGAGGTTAAAGAGGAAACTAGTCTATAGGTTCTTGTTGCTGCGTTGTCTAAGAAACAAGAGGTTATGGAATCAAAAAAAGTGAAAGTTAAGGATTGCTCTATCTATGAGACCTTATACCATAGAATTCAGGATTGTCATTGACTACTAGTTTGGTAGGAGAGTATATCTGATGGGGTACAATCATGGAATTGAGCCAACATCTAAATTCTTTTTGGTTAAAAAATCTCCTTCTAGTTGCTCTAAGACAATTAGGAGATTTTATAGAAGAAATACGAGGTTTTGCTTCTGATGGCAACATGCTATTGGGGTGGGGGGGGGGGGGGTGGTCCCATATATGGGGTTAAATCAATACACTCTAAGAAGAAATCTCATAATCAACCATTCTCAAACACTTATAATCCTGGATGGAGGAATCACCTGAACCTCTCATAGAGGAATGATTAGTCTAGTCCATCTTCCTCACGGTATCACCAAGTTCCTCAATCTTATGCACCACCTCCGCAGCCACTATATTATCTAATTGTAGCTCCTTAACAACAGTATCAGTCGCAACAAATTTCTCAGAGCTACGCACCTCTGGGATTTCAACCAAATTTAGCTCCTATCCCATACTACATGAAAATATGCCCTATCTTCTTAAATTTAATCATCATATGAATAGGGTTAATATAGATAAGGAATAGAACCGAAATGCACTTAAGTTTAATGTTCGATTTACCGTACTGCTCAAGTACAATATCCCCCAATCGACCGAACCAGTGCCGGGTCAATAGTTTGACCACTGCCCGGTCAATCGAACTTGTCAGTTCATTCTCACTCGGTCGATCAAACTACCTCCGAGTCAACACTTTGACCACCCGGTCAACCGAGCCCAAATTGCATGACAATGCCCTTGTCGACCGAGTTCCCACGTGTGAGAACTCAATGGTCTGGTCGACCGAACTAGTTAGTTCAAAAGGTTCCCGGTTGACCGAACCACGCTAAAAAGAAAAATTGCCCTAGAACCTCTTTGTCCGGTCAACCGAACTCTACACAACTCAGTCTACCGAACTTGCTTCGGTCAACCAGTGCTCTCAGGTTGCCCCATTATTTTTACCGTGGTTAAAATATTTAAACGGGGTTAACTTGGTTAAATTGTATTAAAACAATTATAATAATACCCTATATGTCCCCAACAGCTATAATTCTTCCCACTTCTATATATAGCCCCTCATTTGCAAGGATTAGCAAGAGATTAGCAAAAAGTGATTAGGAAAATTTCTTTCAAATACTTTATACCCCTTTTTGCTATATACTTTATATTCCAAGCAAATCTTTCACTCTCTTTGATTCTTCTTTGCAAAACCATCTTTGATAAAGAGAGTGTTTATCGTATGTTCTTCATTTGCATTATTGTTGCAACTTGAAGTGTGAATATATTTGTGTATTTTCATACATTAGTTTAAAGCTAGTATACTCTCTCATTTATTATTGCTAAAATTATTTTTAGAGAGTTTGCTTGAGTTTATCCTAGATTATTTCATTGATAAATACTATCTTGGGATAACTCGTTTGAGCTTGTGAATCTTGCATTATTGTTGCAAGTATTCAAAAACTTGTTCTTGTGCTTTGTGAAATATTTTTCAAACAAGCTTGATTTAAAATATCTCTTGTGTTAGAATCTTGAGAAAATCATCTTAGAGATATTTTGATTACATTCTCTGAAAATTTTTGAAACCCTATTAGTGGTTGATATATATCTATATGCAGTTTCAAAGATAGATTACAAACACACTCTCACACTTTGATTGTCTAGTGACATTATCTTAAGAGTTGTAGTATTATTTGCACTGAGCTTATAGTTCTTATCATATTGATGTGCATTTATTATTGCTTGTGCTTAACGGTACATATTTGCTTAGTGTAAGAAGCATTTCCGTGTACACAAAATATTATACAGATTTGTTGTATTGAAGACGGAGACTAGCCCTATTGAATAGTCTCGGACTGGCTTAAACCCAGTTAGGAAAGCTAGGTGCGCCATCCTGGTAAGGCGTGTTGGTTGAAGTTAGCCCCTTGAATTGACTTGAATTGACCTGGTTGTAACTGGTGCTGTTCCACCCGTTAAGTGAGCCTTTAGTGGAATCCTCGGGCTTGCGAGTTAGAGGCGGGGACGTAGGCACAGTTACCCGAACCTCGATAACATTTTGTGTGTCTGTTTATATTTATGCACTTTATATTTACTATACGTGTATGTTGTATTGAGAATGTTGCGCATGATTTAATTTCCGAACGTTATATTTATTTGCGCATTTGGAGCTATATAGACAGACCCTAGGTTGCGAATATACTGTTGTTAGATTAGCTAAACCTAGGAATAAATTTTAAAGTTCCAATTCACCCCCATCTTGGGAATACACCAAAGCTAACAAAGTTGCCCGTTTGGAAATTCCCACTAATTAACAAGCAGTTACTCCAACACCTGAAGTGACAACAAAGATAGATAAGGGAAAAGAAAAATCAGATGAAGCAAGCTCAAGTTCAAAGAAGTTAGATAATAAGGAGGATGATATTGTTAAGGAGTATCAACCTATGGTACCCTATCCTCAGAGGTTGACATATGGTTAGAAGAATAAGTATCACATTGAGATTCATGAAATCTTAAAACAAGTGAAAATCAACATTCCACTTCTAGATGCCATACAGCAAGTTCCTGCATACGCAAAATTTCTCAAGGATCTATGCACAATGAAAAGGAAATTGAACGTGAAAAAGAAAGCTTTCTTGACTGAGCAAGTCAGTGTATTGATATTGAGTTAGTCTCCTCAAAAGTTCAGAGATCTTGGTTCCCCTACTATTTCTATCATGATTGGTAAATTGATAAATCTCATATTGAGAGAGCCTTACTTGATTTAGGGAGTAGTGTGAACTTGCTCCCATTTTCAATATACGAGCAGTTGGGTTTATGTGAGTTGAAGAAAACACCCATAATGCTACAGTTCGTAGATAGATCACTAAAAGCTCCATGAGGTGTTATTGAATATGTGTTAGTACAAGTTGACAAATTTTATTACCTAGTGGACTTTGTGGTTTTGGATATGTAGCAGCCTGTCTCTAACATCTACCAGGAACCTATTATTATTGGGAGACCATTCCTTGCTACTTCTAATGCCTTGATTTATTGTTGAAGTAGAGTACTTAAGCTCACATTCGAAAATATGACATTAGAGATGAACATGTTTAATAAGACGCCAACTGGGTGTGAAGATTGTGGTAGATGACTTGGATATGTTAGAGCTGTTGTCAGCATTTGGTTCTAATGGTGCATTTAAGGGGGAATATTTTGAACTACTTGAGGTATTTGATGAAAAAGTTCCCTTGATTAGAGAGTTACTTGAATCAGAGGGGCAGTCCACAAAGATAGATGCAATACCATTTTGTGCTGCGTGATTTTAGACATCATCTATTCTACTACCGACATGTCATGTGGCCTTTGGTTTGATGATATAGTGAACTACCTTTGTAATAACCCCAAAAAGGGATATAGAAGATTAGTGGAGTGACTCCCAAAAAAAAAAAAAATAATTAATTAATTAATAGAATTTATAAAAAAAAAAAAAGAAAAAAAATAATTAAAAATTATTTTTATTTTTATTTTTATTAATAAAATATATTATTATTAATATTAATTAAATATATTATTATTATTATTATTACCTCTTCTTCTTTTCTTCTTCTGTTCTGCGCTCAAACACACACTCTCTCCACTCATTCTCTCTCCCTCTCTCCTAAGTTAAGTGGCGGATTCTCGCCCGATCGAGAATCAGAAGATACCGTTGAGCTCCATTCTCCGTTGCCGTCATTTCTATCGGAGTGGATAGATGGTAGGAGCGGCGTAGACGTGTCTCCTAGGGTAAGACAATTTTCTATTTTTTTTTCTTTAATTTATTGCAAATTATAAGCCTAATTGACGAATGGACACCATCACAAGAATCTAGGGATGATTCTTTACAAGTCTAGCAAGATAGAATTCTCGTGGGGTCGTTGTGGGCAAAACCCCAAATTTGGGGTACGCGGGGGGGGGGGGGTTATTAAAGGGCTTATTTTTAATTAATTAGTATTAATTTAGAAATGCTAAAATGTCGAGCATCGGGAGTTGAAGTAGAATTTTCAGAATTTAGGGTCCAGGTGAGCGCCGCAGGTGTAATTTTTGGACCCGCAGACAAAATTTAGAAAATTAAGTGGGGGTGTCAAATATTAGTTTAAATGTTAATTTGGAGTACATGAGGCCTAGGGAAGGCTAGATGGGTAGTATTTTGGGGAAATGAATTAATTAATCTAGGAAAAATGTAAATTGCAGGAATTGAATTTCGGGCACCAAGGGGGTAGGATTTGGGTCCTAACGAGACACTTAGTAAGTGAGGTAAGTGGAATAAATTATAGCAGTATTTTTAGAATTGCCGTTTGAATTAATATATGAAAATGAACATATTGTATTTTGCCTGAAAATTATTATGATATAAATATTAGATAAATTGTGTGGCATTTGAGTAATATTAATTTGTGATGCTTTGGAGTTTGAAATTAATATATTATGAATATTAGATGAAAAATGTGTGGCACATGAAATATGTTGAAAAATGTAAAATATAATGATGGGTATTTTCTGGGAAAATATTGAAATGAGAATGATTGATGTGATTAGTGGAAAATAATGAAATGTGGTATTTATATGTGAGTAAAAATTATTTGCATGAGAAATGAGTTTGTACAAATTAATGATATGAGTATTTTGGGAAAATGTGAGAAATACGTGAAATATGATATATGTTATTATGAGATGAAATGTGCACAGAAAATTATGAAAATATTTATATTGAACTGAATTGTGATATATTGGAATATGATTGATGAAATGCCGATACAGCATAATGATTGCGGGTATGTGGTAGTGAACCTTGATGGATGGTTATGATATTGAGCACACTGTTGTTGCTAGTGGTGTTAGTGCAACCACATGGATTCTTGGAGCGTGTAGCGTGACAGTCGACTGTGCCTTTTGTAGGGTTGTTGGGCCCCCTGAGTCCGAATCAGGGCTATAGGCTGGCTAGTCGTAATACAGACGCGATATGTGATATGATATTTGATCTAATCAGGTCGGCCAACCGCTGTTAGATCCAGTTCGGGCCGCACAACCTTGACCATGGGGGGAAGCATGGCATGAATAGAAGGATCCTCAAGTTGGCCATGAGTTACAAATGCGATGTTGGTATTTGGTACCAAGGATACTTATGAGCCGGAAAATAAAATGGAAATGGAAAGTGAAAGAATGAAAAAATTGGCTAAAATGAGAAATGAAAGAAATAGTGAAAATTGAGAAACAAAGAATGATAAAATTGAGAAATGAAACTGTGTGAGTTAATAATATAAATAATTGAGGTGAAGTGAAACTCTCTACCTGAGGGCTTACTGAGTAAGGTAAGTGCCTTGATAGGTATCAGATGTGGTCATACCGGACTGCATAACGTGTTAGGGCAGAGGGAAGCTACCTGCATGGGCGGGTAATCTTCCCTATTCTCGGGAATTTCGCGGGTAATTATGTGTTAAAATTATTGAATTTAAGAAATGGTTTCAAAGCTTATAAAAGCTTGTGTATTATATCTATATGAGTATGAGAATGTGTATATCAGTGTATTTTCTTAGATGAAACGATGGTTTGAAAAGTAAAGCATGTTATAACTAAACTCATATAGCCACACACTGTAAATAATTTATTCCTTCTTACTGAGATATGTTTCACCCAAATTATCTAATTTTTTCAGGGAATAGGGATAAATCGAGTGATAGAGCTCCGTGATCATAGGGAGCTGGGACCTTGACATACACAGGGTGAGTTTTTGGTGGACTAGGGAGGTGTGATTCCTTAGGGTTGTATTATTTTTGGGTATGAGATAGTATTGTGTATATGTGTATGTTGATACTTTGAGTATTGTATTTTGGATGATATAAATATATTGTCTTCCACTGTTAGGTTATATAAATAAAATAACCTTTTGCCCAGTACCCAGTGCGGGTCAAGTCGTATGAATGATAGTAGGTTTGTTGATGTGGCTGATTTATGGATGTTGTCGATGATGTGTAAAGTATTTATTATTGTTTATTGGAAAATTTTTTTTTACGAAAATCAGGGCGTCACAACCTTGCCACCGATCGAACGCCAGAACATGGGATAACGCAGGATAAGCGTCAGTTTTTTGCAGAGATCAAGGTCATACTTGAGAAAACGGTCTGTCCTAATAGAAAAACCTGGTTCAAGAAATTGGTTGATGCGCTCTGGGCCTACCGAACTACATTTAAGAAAAGTTCAAGGATGACTCTCTATAGGTTGATTTACGGTAAGGCATGTTATGTACCTGTTAAGATTCAGCATTATGCATTATGGATTATAAAATAGATTAACTTTTCACTTAATGATGTCATAGGCTTGAGAAAGTTGCAAGTGCGTGAGCTTAAAAAATCCAAGAGGAAAGTTTATGACAAGGTCCGCTTAGCGAAGAAGCGGATGAAGCTGTTGCATAAAATCAAGGATAAATAACTTTTCCTGAATCAGCAAGATCTTCTCTACAACTCTAGATTACATCTGTTCCCCTGGAAAATGCGGTCCCGATGGGGTGGCTCGTACATCGTTGAACATATTCAATCCCACGGCGTAGTAGAACTTGTGGATCCAAAATGATAACAGCTTCATGGTCAATGAACAGCAGCTCAAGCTTCTTACGACCCCCTTCAATCCAAATAAAGAGGTCTTGCTTCTGCAAGACCCTAGGGGAGTCATCTGACCTTTCTATTTTACTATTTTTCTTTTTTATTTTTTTCTTTTTGTTTTATTTTTTCTTATTTGCATCTTTTTTTTTTCTGTTGCATTTGTTGGTTGTGATTTTCTGTATTTTTCTTCTATTAGTTTGTTCACCCATGCATAATTTTTTTATTTCCCTAATGCTTTCACATTGAGGACAATGTTCCACTTTAGTTGGGGGGTGAGAATTTGCATGTGACACTATGTATGTCTACTTGTTGGGTTTTGTATTCATATAAAAAAAAAAAAAAGAAAGAGAAAAGAAAGAAAGAGTATTGAGGAATTACACTGACTTATGTCATGATTAACACTAACTTACACCCTTCACATACTTGCATATAACTTAAGAATTGCACGCTCGAGTCATTTATGGGTAGTTTCTCTTTTTATGTCTTTGTACCTCCATAAAGAATTGATTAGTACTTCAATCGTGTTAATCTGGCTATATAAACTCTTGTATTTACATGGTATCTCATGAGACTGAAAATACACATTCATGTGACTTGTAACACTTAGGATTCCTTGTGAGCACTGAGAGAGCGCCTATGGCGACTATGACACCTTGTGAGGTATTGTTGAGCCATTTATCATTCTTTTGAGTTTTTGATGTTAGCTCAGAGTTCATGAAACTCAACTTTTTTTTTTTTTCTCTAGATATTCTTTATACACTAGTCTACGTTTTCAACTTGCTAGCCAAGAAGTGACATCTAGTGGGGAGATAGAAACCTAGGTCTTGTAGCCTACTTAAGATGTTAAGGCTAAGCCACCCCTAGAGATAGACTTATTTCATAGACTATTATTCGAGCTTAATTCCCATTGGTGGTATGAAGACAATAAAATAAGTGTAATGATTGTCCTAATTGACTAGACAGAAATTGAAGAATGAAGAGAAGAAAGAATAAGAAAAATAGAAATGCACATGAAATGAAAGGTTAATAATTGCTCCACATAAATACCATAAAAAGTTAGGGACACGACACATGTTCTTCATGTATGAAGATTCTTCAACCACTTAATGCCTCAGATGTATTCACGCAAACTTTGTGAATAAGTTGATTTAGGGTGGTCTTGGTTGGACATGACGAGTAGGTGAGAAGATGCTAGGGTGAAGGACCTGACACCTCACAGATAGGCTAGATCTTTTTTAGACTAGTCCACTCCATATATTTAGTGTTTGTTCCTTGCAATATGTGGAATGTTTGATCGTGGCACTCATCCTCACATATGACGAGTGAACCCATTCTTTTTGAGTGTTTTTGAGGGTATACCAATTAGGCCAAGTCAAAATGACCATTTTGTAGGTGTCCACTGGTATCCTGGGTGTAATGACTCATACACATACATTACACATACCTCGAGACTTCGCCTGTTTATACTCAGATTTATATGACCACATTAACTCTGAATTGTAATGCTGGTTAACTTCATGTGAGTATACTATTCTTAATTGTTATATAACAATGGAACTTGCATGAATGACTTACTCGGAGTTGTGTGCATGGTGAAATCCTATTTTAATTTTTTTTAAAAAGCAGAAAGATTATGCTCCCACTCTTGCAAGAACGGACTAACTGGGTCAACTTCCTAGTTAACCTTCCTAATTAAATACTGTTACTATTTAGATATATCTCATTGCGAAATATCATAATTCATGGGTAGAGCTAAAGAATGCAAATTGTACAAGTTACCAATGACATTAATTAAATAAAGAAATAGGCTTCGATGTACAGAGAGGACCTTGCCGTTTAATTTAAGAAGGAACCATAAAAATGATGGAACCCACTATTTCCTTATTTATTTATATATATATATATATTATATGTTTTTGATACCAAATATTAATACAATTTTTTATTTTGAATTTTGAGATGAAATACCGATAAAAAATAAAAAATCATGGTTGGGAACGTTATAGTAGCAAAAGCCCTTATATGATGAGCTTGTGTGAAATTCGGTTATATTCTTGTGTATATGAAATGGTATGGTTGTGTCATATGTGTGATCATTTCATGCTTGTTGGAGTTAGTATTTGTGAGCACCGTCCTGGAATTCATTCACGTTATTTGCTAGAGACTAGCAAAACGTTAGTTGGGGGTTGTGATTACACAATTAAATTACGTAATTAGGTGATTTAATTCATGCATTGAGGCTTATATTTTTAATTAAAGACCTAATTACTCTCAATATTGTAGCACGGTGTCCTATTTATAATATTTGAGTTTTATTGAGTAATTTATGAATTTTTGGTATTTTTTTATCGCACGATAATTATTGGGAGTTAAAACTGGCACTGCTTCGTAATTCGCGCATAATTTTTTCGTCAAAATTTGATTGAGACAATTCAAAATTTTAGAGAAAGATGAGAAGATTATCTACAACTTTCCTATTTTAAGCTTTGAGCTATACGGACTCTAAGACGGTCAAAATCGCCCTTGTTTGCTGGAAAAAAGAGAAGCAAAAAAAAAAAAAGAAAAAAAAATACATATCATTAGCTGATTTGACCTGGCCATGCAGCCGGGTCCTGCGTCTTCTCCTCTGTGTTTGTGGGTAGGGCTGGCCCCCTTTCTCCCTTATATATCTTTTTTTTTCTTCTTTGTTGAGCCTCAATGCCCCCTCTCTTCCTTCCCTTTTCTCTCCTTTCCCTTCTCTTCTCCTTGCTTCCTCTTTTTTTTTTTTCATTCTCTCGGCCACACAGCTCCAGCACCCTTTCCAACTCTCTCCCTTTCTCTCTTCCTTCTCCTCTTTCGGTCTCCCTCTTCTCTTCTCTTCCCTCTTCTTTCTTCTCTCTCCCTCTGCTTTGTGTGGCTGCCACCATCGCTGCTGCTGTTACGGTTGCTGAAGGACCCGAGAACCAAGCCAGCTATTGCTATTGCGGTTGCTGAAGCCACCGAGAACCAAGCCAACTGCTGTTGCTCCTTGCTGCAACCAGCCACCCAGAACCAAGCCAACTACTACTGCTCCTTGTTGCAACCAGCCACCAAGACCCTTGCTGTGTTGCGGAACTTGCAGCCCCTTGTCCAATGGTTGCTGCTGCTTGTGTTTTAGCCAAGCTGCTGCATTTGTTGCTGTGTGCCACCAAGACTAGAACCCGAAGTTGCCTTTATTCTTGCTGAGCTGCTGTGTGTCACCACTGCCAGCCCCTGAACACGACAACCTGGTGTGGTGATTGGATCTACACCAACCCGAGAAGACCCCTGTGTGCCGTTGTTGCTGCAATTGCTATCCAAGACAACCTGAGAGCTTCCTCACACAGCTGCACCTCCAGAAATCTCTCTACAGGCCAGCCATACTCTTTTCCCTATCTCTCTTTCTTTATTTTTTTTATTCTTGCAATTAAATGGCATGATGAATATTGTTATTTTTTTTAGTTAAACTTTTGAATCTTGTCGAGTTACTATTGATTAAGTTTATTTATTTCTTTCTTTCTCCTCTTAATTATTAGTATTAGATTCAATTTTTGCTTGAGTTAATTTTTATTTGATTAAAGTTCGGTTTAATTTCTTGAAAGAAAAAAAAATAAAAAAATACCAAAAGAAAAAATATCTTCTTTAGGATTCAAATCTATTATCTTCTTTAATAAATTAAATTTTGTTAAGTTCTATCTAATTTAAGTATAAGTTAATTAAAGTTCGAATTTTTATCGTGTTTATTTTATTGTTTAAGTTGTTAAAGCTTTAATTTCTGTTCAAGTTTTTGTTTGCGTTTAAATTTTGATTTTGATTCAAGTTCTTGATTTTGTTAAAAGTTTGGTTTTTCTTGTTCGCGTTTGTGTTTGATTGATTTTTTTTTTTATTGCATGATTTAATTACGTAGGAAAGTTATCGTCTTTAGTTTTTATTCCAAAGTTCAACGTGTGTTTCAATTTCTGTTTGACTGTTAACGTAGGATTTCCATTTCTTAGTGTTAATTTAGTGAGTGTTGGGACTTAGATTTTAAGTTGCACGTTACTTTAATTTGTCAAAAGAAATCTCAAACAATCCAGAAAATCCGAATCTAAACTGTGTTCAGTGCCCTTTTGTTTCTTATTTTCGATTGGAAGTACATAAAATTTGAGATTAAACTACATTCCCTGAAGAGTTGATTAGGCTCTTGAGCTAAATATTACATGACAGAACTCTTATACTTGGGATAGCTTCTGAGCTGCTCATTTTTAGATTGAGTAAATATTAAACAAATATTCATACACATGTTGAAATTTAAGTGCAGGAATTTGAATAAGATAAAGAGAGAATGACACACACATATTTGTTAACGAGATTCGGCCAATACTGCCTACGTTCTCGCCTTGGGCATAACCCCCAAAGATTCCACTAACCCTGCTCACTTAAATGGGCAGAGCAGAAGCCTTTTACATCCTCTCCTTATGGAGCGAGGAAAACCCCAGTTCAATTTTTGGGCTGAATCGAATCGGTCTCACTTACGAGGCTAAGACTCCCCAATTCAATTCCGGGCTAAACCCAACCATTTCAATAAAAAATATTTTTGTATATATAATAATGCTTATAAAAATCAAGCAAAAATGTACACAATAAAGCTCAAGATGCATGCACTCTAATATGATATGAAATATGCTTAGTAAAGTAAGGGTGCTTAAATATTTTTAAACCCTAATAAGAAGTTTTCTCCAAAAAGATATTTCAATAATAATATAGGAGGACTTAGGGTTTTGCTCTTTCAATAATTTTTGCAAAAATAATATGTATGAATATATATAAGTGAGAAATATGTTCTCCAACAAAGATTTTTGCAAATAAAAGTGTTTGGAAAATCTAGGATTTTAAGTCCAAGAAAATGTTTGGGCAATAAATACTTTCTCCTGAAAAATATTTATCATGAAAATAATCGAGAGAAACCCAAGCTATATTCTTAAAAATGATTTTGAAAAATAACTAGTATGTGAGAGTATAACATGTGAATACAAAAATAATTGCCCAAAATAAATATATTCTCTTACAAAATGATTTTGAAATGGATGGATGGAAAGAAAGTTGGAGAGTTTAGTTTGAAAAATTTTGCCCCAAAGAAGAAATTTTTGCAATAAAAATGGTTTGGGGGAACTTTGATTAACAAAGGATTAGAGAGAAATTTGAAGTTAATCAAAGTTGCTAATTTGAGTTATGGAGGGGGTATTTATTGATTTTTTTAGAAAATTTGACTGTTAGGGACGTCTTAGTCATTTTAGAAAAGGTTTAAGTGAGATTAATAAAATTTAACAGTGATTTTAACCTCCGTAAAATTTGCCAACCCGAGAGGGTCAGTCAACCGAATTTAAGGTTCGGTTGACTGAGTGACTGGGTTCGGTTGACTAGGAGAAATTTGAGTTAGAAGAATGGTCGACCAGACTTGAAGGGTTCAAAGGCAATTTTTCGAATCTGTGTGGTTCAGTCGACTGGGTCAATTTGAACTACGTGGTTTGGTTTATCGGGTGGTTGGCATTTCCCACATAGGGGTTCGGTTGACTAGGGCGTTGTCCATATAATTCTGATCGGTCGACCGAGTGGTCAATTTGTTGACCCGGGGGGGTTCGGTGGACTAGAGCTTCCCTATATATATCTGGTTGGTCGACTGAGCGATCAACATATTGACCCAGTGGGAGTTCGGTCGACCGAAGATCTCAGTATAACTAAATTCAGTCGATCAAACATGCCAATTTTTGCATTTTTGGTCATTTTCTCTTTATAATGTTTTCCCTATTCATATGATGATTAACTTAATTTTAATAGGGCACATTTTTATGAAAAATAGGGAGTTCTAAGGACAGTTTAGGTCTTTTGAGCATATACCCTAAAAAATCCGGCATCGGTCGACGGAAGGGTGATCCCTAAGGTTTTGTGGCTCCCTATGGTCAATCTAAGGCCTATCTGAGCATACAAGACATATTATGCAAATGCATGCATTATTACAGACCAAGATATAAAAATTAAATGCATATACAAATTAAAATAAACGTCTTCATATCTTACTCTTTAGTTTTCATGGAATACGTCGAAAAATATGATCTTTATGTTCCTCCAAGCTTCCATGTCCTTTACCTCATGTGTGTGCTGAATCATGAACTTGTTCGAAAAACACTAAATGCACACATGAGATACTTGTACTTTGTCAGCATCAAAACAGGGATCAGACTCAAAAAGTCAACAATAATCTTTCTTGTAAACAAAAGTGATACTTGCAATGCCTTTATTAACTTTTGTAGAAAAATTCAAAATGAAAAAGGAATGCCAATTGTTCACATTAGAAGTGATGAGGGAAGAGAATTTAGGAACAAAGAATTAGAAGACTTTTGTAATGAAAATGACTATTCACACAACTTCTCCGCACCTAAAACTCCATAATAAAACAGAGTAGTTGGAATAAAGAACCGAACGCTTTAAGAAATGGCTAGGACGATGCTTAATGAACATAAACATCCAAAATATTTTTGGGCTGAAGCCGTTAGTACAACTTGCTATGTTAGTAATCGTGTCATTGTTAGATCCAAAATAGGCAAAACCCCATATGAGATATGGAAGGGTAGAAAACGAAGCATCTCACACTTTAAGGTCTTTGGATGCAAATGTTTTATTTTAAATGATAGAGACCACTTAGCAAAATTTGACTCAAAATCCAATGAAGGAATTTTTATAGGGTATGTAATAAACAATAAAGCTTATAGAGTGTTTAATAAAAAAACCCAAACCGTTCAAGAGTCAACACATGTTGTTTTCGATGAATCTAACCTATATAAACCCAAAGCAATTGTTGACATAGAAGAAGATGATCAAGTAAGCTCTATTAGAATTGAAAAGGAACTTGAGCAACTTAAGATAAATAATGAACAAGATGAAGGTTCCCAAGAAATCAAAACTGATCGTCAATAGGCATAATCTCAAGAAGAAGCTGTAAAACCTGAAGAAGTAGAGCAGGATCTTCCCAAAGCTTGGAAATTTGTTAGAAACCATCCAATGGATCTTATCATAGGTAATCCATCTGAAAGAGTCAGTACTAGATCACTCCTAAGAAGTGGATGTAATCATATAACCTTCGTGTCCCAATTAGAGCCTAAAAACTTTGAGGAGGCTGAAAATGATGAAAATGGGATAATTGCCATGCAAGAAGAACTTGACCAATGCAAAAGAAATAAAGTATTGGAATTGGTTCCTAAACCCAAGAAAACGACAATAATAGGCACAAAATGGGTGTTCAGGAATAAAAAATATGAATATGGTAACATTGTAAGAAACAAAACTAGATTGGTTGCACAAGGGTATAACCAACAGGAAGAAATTGACTATGATGAAACTTATGCCCTGGTAGCAAGACTTGAAGCCATTAGGATGCTACTTGCATTTGCTTGCTATAAAAACTTCAAATTATTTCAAATGGATGTAAAAAGTGCCTTTCTAAATGGATACATAAATGAAGAAGTCTATGTTAAGCAACCCCTAGGATTTGAGAGCTATGCACATCCTGAATATGTATCTAAACTCTCAAAAGCTCTTTATGGACTTAAGCAGCACCAAGAGCATGGTATGAACGACTAAGTAAGTTTCTCTTGGAAGATGGCTTCACAAGAGGACAATTTGATACTACCTTGTTCTTGAAACATAAGGAGAATGATATGCTAGTTATACAAATTTATATAGATGATATCATTTTTGGTACTACAAATGAAAATATGTGTAAAGAATTTGACCCAACTATGCAAGAAACATTTGAGATGAGTATGATGGGCAAATTAACCTTCTTCCTTGGGTTGCAAATTAAAAAATTGAAAAATGGTATATTCATTAATCAAGCCAAGTACATCAAGGATATGCTTAAAAATTTTGGTTTAGAAATGGGAAAAATGAAAACAACCCCAATGAGTATAACGACAAAGCTCGATAGTGATGACAAAGGGAAGAATGTTGACAAAAAATTATATAAAAGGATGATTGGTAGCTTATTATATCTAACTTGTAGCAGGCCTGATATTATGTTTAGTGTTTGTTTATGTGCTAGATTCCAGTCATGTCTGAGAGAGTCACATCTAAATATTGTTAAGAGAATCTTTAGATACCTAGTAGGAACACATGACTTAGGGCTCTTTTACCCTAAGAATTCTCCGTTTGGTCTCACCTGCTATTCAGATGCTGACTATGGGGGAGGGGGGGGGTGCAAAACCGATAGGAAGAGTACTAGTGGAATATGTCACTTTCTTTGACACTCTCTCTTTCATGGTTTTGCAAGAAACAAACCTCACTTGCCCTTTCAACCACTGATGCTGAATATATTGTAGCTAGTAGTTGTTGTGCACAAGCGCTGTATATGAAACGACAACTTGAGGATTTCAAAATCTTAGTAAAGGGAACTACGATTAATTGTGATAACACTAGCACCTTTAGTATCTCAAAAAACCCGTGCTTACACTCTAGGACAAAACACATTGAGATCTGGCACCATTTTATTCGAGATTATGTGCAAAAAGGGGACGTTGAGTTAGTATATGTCAAAATTGAAAATCAACTAGCCGATATACTTACAAAAACCCTAAATGAAGAAAGATTTAATCAAATCATGCATGATTTAGGTATATGTGATCCAAGGGATCTTTCTTAAATTTTGCCATTGGGTATGCTCCAAGATTCACAGGAAACAAAGCTTTCTCCAAAAATTCCTTCTTAGAAAACATATGGGAGAATCTATAAATTTTATTTCAACACGGGACCTTGCCAATGAAGAAGTAATAGAGAATTACCTTGTCCTTTGTTTTTGAAAGGATAAGTGAAAATCTTACTAATGAAAATCATCTTGCCTTTAAATGGCCGAATTGAACTTTAAGGTAGTAGCTTTTACTACATTTTTCAATAAGCCAGAGGCTCTCATCGACGATCTTTAAACAACCACTCATCGACGTGTGCCCGACATTCATCGACGAGTCTCGGCGAGGCACTTAAAAATATCTGATTGCCTGAAATGCTTTCTTTACAAACCCTAACCCTAACTCGCAAAACTGCCTCCCCTTGTTCATTTGAATGCCATTCTCCATCTTCCATCCTCTTTTAAGATCATCTCCTCCACTTCCCTCAAAGCTTTAAGCTCTAGCCACTCTTATGGCAGCTCGATCAAAGAAGAGGGCTGCAGGTTATTCTCATCCTCCAAAAACCGGCAAGGGTTCCTCATGCAGTCCTCCCACTAAGTAGTCACACAAAGCCACTGAAGACACTGATCGACGCTTTGCCTCCCTTGAAGCGGCATAATGCTACCGAATTGACATCTCCACACAGACCATCATTCATGGTAAGATCGTTCTATCTAAATTTCTTGAAGATAACTTTTTTACTTTGTTGGAAAAACTTAAAACCGTAGGGTGGGAAGTGATGTTGGATTTGCGTGAGCCTGTGTATGATGAGTTAGTCCGCGAGATTTATGCCAATTTCATCCCGTCCTCTTGAGGTTGTGTGGCCTACTCCACTGTTAGAGGGACATTGATTAGATTGATAGACCAAACCTTTTATAATGTTCTGGGTTGCTTATTTTATCCCATTCAAAGCCTTCCCAAGGAAACATAGCCTTCGGGGTATGATTGATTTAATGCAAACAAGGCTTTGAAATTGATAATAGGTGACCCCAATACTCTTGAAATTGCTAAAAAACAATCTAAGGAACTTATTATTGAATTTCGTGTCCCGCACCATATGATCACTTATAACATCTTGTCGCGATCGGGTGGGTGAGACTAGGTGACCTTAGGAGACACTTTTTCCATGTACTATCTATGGAATGGACGAGGGATACACTTGCCAACGATTATTGTTTAGCACATGGAAGACAATTTGAAAAGGCAATAGGGGGGCTTGCCGCATGTTCACCAACTCACTTTTTTCTTTGACCATTTTGGTATTCTCAGAGTTGGTATGCCTAGTATTGTACCTGCCCAGGAAGAAACTTATTCTGAGTCTACCCTTTGGAGAATACATTTCACGCAAGATGAGTAGACCAACACCTGGATGAAACTTGAAGAGCTGAGTAAGGAACTGGTAGATGAAATGGAAGCCGCTATGGAAGAGGATGCGGCAGCCGAGGAACAGCCAGTTGATCCTATCATAGAGCACTTGGATGGGATTCAGTTGACCATGGCATAAATGGATCAAAGAAATTGGGCTCATCTTGATTCCATTGATGCCACTCTTGCCGTCATTCTTGCCAAATTAGATCACCAGCAGTAGCAATCCCGTGTTTTTGATATTGGCAAAGGGGGAGAACTGGTCATGACGGTGCTTGTTTTTGGATGGTCATGATGGTGTCTATTTGTAATGAAGGTGTCTTTGGAAAACAAGAATGTGTCTCTTTGTTTTATTATTTCTTTTGCCATTGATATTTTTGGGGGCGATACCTTGTTTGCATCATTTTGTTTAACTAATATAAATCATCTCTAACTGTTTAGATGTTTGATCCTTCATGGATATCACTTTGTTAAATATACTAAATTGCCTATGTCATAACTGAACTTCTTGAGTTGAAATGCTTATGTTGGATATACTGAAATGCTTTCGTTGAACATATTGAAATGTTTGGATTGATCATACTGAACTGCTTGCATTGAATGGAATATTGCGAAATATTAAGTATACTATACTGCTTGTGTTGAGTGGAATATTATTGAGATATTAAATTGCTTCAGACTTGTATATATGGAAAAATGCTCTATTTAGAGGCGTCATGCTGCCAAAATTTCAATTGATTTTTCCAAAATAAAATATGATAAAATGGTCGAAAAGTGCATACATTAAGGGGAAGGAATTATTCAAATCTTTTAAACATGTATGCACATTTTGAGGGGGATTATTCTTAAGAAATATTTTTCAAAAGAACACTAATGGTTTGCATCATCAAAACGGGGGAGAATGTTAGCCCTAGTGGCTAAGGGTTCTCATTCTAGCTTGTTTTGATGACAACAACCCATTGGTGATTCTTTGGTCTACTAATATTTTTCCTCAAGTTTAGTTCAGATATATAGGACAATTCCAAAGCAAGCATAAGGGTCATATGTATATTGAGGAAGCAATGAACAAATGATCATTACCAAAGTTCATCACATGGAACATCTGGAGCACAACCAACCAAAACATATATTGTTTGTCAAATTTTTGGGTTGTGTGAGAGGTAGGATTAACGTTGTAACTCTTATGCATGTAACGTGTTCAAGAGTAACTTGCAAGAGACAAGCAGTTGCATATTCATTTAGTTCATAATAGGTTAGAACATGAAAATCAAGTTTTCATATGCATATCGAGTCACTTAATTGCATAAGATTTCATAACATCTTTCAAACTTGTTTTATCAAATCAAGACATCTTATAAATGGTAAAAATTAATTTTGGACAAGATTGGATTTTAACTTGAATAAAAACTATTTTTGTTCTTATCCAAATTCATAAGTCTTCGATTCAAGTAAAAAAGAAGCGATCATCGATGAATACAGGGGATTCGTAGACCAGAACATACGAGGAACTCGTCAACATTTATAGGGGACTCATCGACGAAGAGATCCTAAGAGCACCTAAAATCTCAGAGGTAACTCGTTGACGAATACAGAGGATTCGTTGACCAATGTATGAAGGTGGCTCGTCAACATATAAAGAGGGCTCGTCAATGAATAGATATTGAGACCTAAATGAAACCTTCAGAGAAGACTCATTGACGAATATTGGGGATTTTTCAACTAAGGCATATGTATGACTCGTTGACTAGTCCATGGACTCGTCAATGAGTGTCGGGCAGCAGACTGCATTTAATGCACAGTAATGGCTAGTTTTGGGCTTATCTTTTCTCCATTAATGCCCAATGGCTCTCCAGCGTGCTGCTCGACTCTTTGGCCATAAATATATGTCTTTAGCATTCATTGAACATCAATCAAGCACTTTGGTTGTTGGGAACATTCATTGAGCATTCATTTTAGGGTTTCATCTTAGCTCTCAAGCTCTCTTGCTCTTTACTCTTATTTACACATCATTTGCAAAGAGAGAGTAGTGTGAGGTTTAAATTTGCATTATCAGCTCAAGAAGGAGCACCTTATATTGTATCTACATATTTTGCTTCATTGTATTGGTAGGTTCTTTGTGAGCTATTAGAGGGTGCTTCTTGGTGAACACCATGGTTGTAAGCTCTTGGTGAGCAGCTGGGTTGTGTACCCTTGTTGTAAAGGATTTTCCAGCTTAAAAGAAGATTTTTTGGTGGATTTGGGAATCCCTGAGTTGGTCTCAAGGCGTGGACATAGGCTTGGTGCCAAACCACGTAAATATCGCCATACTAAGCTCTTCTCACCCTACCTCATTTATATTGTTTACTTGTTATCATTTGCTTTGAAAATAAATTGTGATATAATACTTTTGCTTCTTTCCAAGATAATTTTTTTTTTTTTTGTAGAAAAAGGTATATGTCCACGAAAGACGTCTATTCACCCCCTCTCTAGACGCACACCCAAGTTGACAAAAACAATCAGAGCCCTTAAGTTTTTCACTGAACCTAGGCAGTGTAAATAGCCTTAGTCGACTGAACTGGGTGGAAGTCAAAATTTTGACTTCACTCGATCAACCTAATCCTTTTTGAACTTATGTCTGCCCCTCAATAACTCAATCGACCAAACTTCTAGTTCATATTTGATTGAGTCGACCGAACCATAAGAATATCAGACTGAAGTTCAAATATAGTCAACCGAACCTTGAAGGGTTCGAAAATTGCCTTGGTTCAGTCAACCGAACCTTTAGTTTGAAAGTGTCTCGGTCGACCAAACTTGGCAATTGGGTTGATCGAACTTAAAATATAGTAGACCGAAACCTCTTGGGTTGAACATTTTTAACTGCAGTACAATAAGGTTAATTTTATTTAACCTTCATTAATATTTTCTAAAAAAACTCCTATGTCCCCCAATAGTTATATTTTTATGAATGCCTATATATACCAATTCATTTGGAAAGATTAATGATGGATTAGCAAATATCATTAGCCAAAACTCTCTATATTTCCACACCCTTTATTTTTTCATATACAAGCCAAAAATCCGTCTCTTACTCATCCTACTTGCTAAAATCTTTTGGTAAGAGTATTATTGAGATTGTTCATATTAGCTCACACTCTCATTGTATTTGTTAGATATTGATTTTATTGAAAGTGATCTTGAGAGTTCCCTTGTAATTTAATTCATAAGTTTTCAGTAGGAATACTCTTTAGAGCTTGTGAGTCTTGCATTATTATTACAAGTATTCAAAGACTTGTTTTTGTGTGCTTTTGTACAATCCTTTTCAAACAAGCTTGATTTCAAATATCTCCTATATTTTATACTTGACATTTGTTCTAGAGATATTTGAGTGTGCATTTGAGATCTTTGAGGTTATTGCTTGTGATTGATATGCACATGTTGACTCAAAGATATATTCATATCACTCTTACACAAAAACTGTTATTGTTGCATATAATTGAGAGTTGTCATTTAGATTTCACTGAGCTTATACTTTCATATCATACGGAAGTGCAATTTGTAATTGTGTTGAGCATATTGTTGTACGAATCTGCTTATGTTAGAAACACCTTTACTTGTACAAAAAAGTTTATATGATCGTAATCCAGACGTGGCTGCAAGTGGGAATTCTCTGCCCGATAAGGAGAGTGCCTAAAGGTTAAGGTCAGCCTTGGTAATTTGACCTAGTTGTAACCGGTGCCGCTCCACCCATTAAGTGAGCAATAGTATTAATCCTTGGGCTTGCTAGTTGAGGCGGGAACGTAGACAGTATTGGCCGACCCCGATAACATTTCTTGTGCTTGCTTTTATTTTCCATACTTTAAACTTCAACACTTGAATGTTTGCATTTAATTGTTTAAATATTTGATTGAGTTTATGCTTAGAAAGACGCTAGGTTGTGGTATACTACTATTGGATTAGTTATACCTAGAAAGAAATAATTTTAAAATTCCAATTTACCCCCCTCTTGGGAATACACCAATTCCAATAGAATGTCCTTGAATAAAGAAGGTATAGGATTTAATGGAGTTAAAAACAAAAGGAAAAAGAATGTCTAAATGGGGTACTTTGTAAAAGCCTCCAAAGATTATGCTAGCACCTCCTCAAATGCCTACACTCACTCACACACACACACACACACACACACACACACACCACATGTTTCTTATTTAAGGAGAAAGGACACATAAATTTTCAATGTCCATTAAAGAGAAAGGGTGTGAAAACTGAACAAGTTTGGAGAGTAAAAGAAAATTTTCTTGTTAAACCATTAAGACCCAAGAAGGAATGGGTTCCTAAAATGAAAACCTAGTTCTCAAACTAAAGCCTCCATAGATCTTAGGAATAGTCATTCCCTTTTTAGGAATTAAGAAAGCTAAATTGGTACAAAAATAAAAAGGGATGGTGATGCCTCCAAAGCCTATAGGGTTCAAGTAAGTCTATCCTAATATATGAAAATTAAATTAAAAAAGTACTCATAAAGTCCTAAACTCATCTTGAAACCTACTTGATTGATCAAACACTGAAAGAAGTTCAAAAGTGAAAATCTGAAATTCAGATTGTTAAGTATTGAACAAGTAATACAAGGATATTTGACCAAGTTGAAATGAGTTATATCAATCTTAAAGAATAACATCCAAGCTCAGTAATGACGTTAGTTTCAAAATCTAAGTAAATATAAAAATGACATTATTGGCTACAATAAAGAAATATTGGATTGTACAAGGCTTAACTTAGAAAGCATTGAATTCAAAGAAGTCATATGCTTTATTAAAAAAATTTAGAATGCAATATGAATTTGGGATAATCCATATGCATAAGGAAAAGAGTTAAATCAAAAGAGTGAGAATCTGAAGCAAATTAAGGAAGATGGCAAGTAAGGTTAGGTGATTGTACATGAATCCATAGTTGACTGAGCATTCTTTATCTTGCTAAAATTCTGAGGATTAGTAAGGTCAGGCGACTGACTCCTCGACTTCAGTTGGCTGACTTGCTATTGTTGGGAAAATATACAAATAACCAAAATTGTTAGGCGACTGATGCCTCGATTTTAGTCAACAGACTGACGGTAGTTTAAAACCCACCAGCTACTCCTCTCGTAGTCAACACTTCTTCCTGGTTTATTGCTTATCAGTCGGAGATGGTTGATTTTCGTAATGAAGTGCATGTTGGTTTATCTGCTCTTAACTAGCGTCTTGGCCGAATTGAACAAAATATGGCCGCATCATCTTCTTCCCATGGCAAGGCTCTTATGGAAACAAGCTCAAGGGAGAATGATGATGAGAAAGGAATTGGATTTGATGGAATTATAGATGCATGAATATTTTCTTAAACCAAACACTAATATGGGTTGTAACATTTTACATTGCTATTCTGTTTTGCCTAGCTCTTTTATTTGTTTTTCTGCTTCTTTTGACCTATCTTAGTTCACTTGTTGATGTTGGATTATGTTATATATCTTTTGCAATTTGACTGATGGATGACTATGTTATGATTGAATTATATGCTGGCTTATGAACTTTGTTATTGTAAATGCGAAATTTTTTTTGGGTCCTTAGTACCTTTGCATAATGATCATTTCAGTTTATCCTTTTTGTTGACATCAAAAGGGGGAGAGCATTTAGCAAAACTGAGTGTGAGCAAACTGAGCATAAGCATGGCATGATAAAAGCATGATTGATAATGATGATAGCTCCACATGATATTAACACTCAAACTATACATGAATACATAGTTTATACTTCATGAATGAAATTCTAAATTTATTGAATATGGAATATATTTCATTCAGGGGGAGCTAGACTTGTTAAGTGATGATATCATGATTCATGTCCATTGCTGAAAATTATTGAAAATATTGATATGCAATCTTATTGTTCTTCAAATCTCGTTAAAATGATGCTTATTGTGAAGGGGAGTGTTGGCCTAATTGGGCTTTTCAATCTTGTTTTGATGATAACAAAATAAAGGATGTTTTAACATGTGTTGTTAAGTGGTTTTAATTCAAGTCTAAGTAAAAGGACACTCATGATTAATCATGGAAGTAAGCTGGAGATCAAAGTCAATCAAATGAAAGTATCTTAGAACATTGAAGAAATAAAAGATATATGAAGAGCTTAAAGGCCAAGCAGTCCTTGAAGTAAAGACTGAACCTCAAGAGGTTGCAAGATTTAGTGATTTAGGAAATCATGCTTAGAAGGATATTTGTAAGTACTTCAAGTCATCACTATTTAGATATGTGAAACTCCTTAAAGATACAAAGACTTAGAGACTAGTACTTGAAAAAACTCTTGAAAATGTTTTTGAAAGGTTATAATTAAGTTTTTCAAGTAAACTAGATTTTAAAGAAATCAGAAATAGAAAATATTTAAAAAGAGAGGACTGCCCAGCCGACTGACTAGTGACCCAGTCGAGTGAGTCAGTGACCTAGTCGAGTGAGTCAGCCGACTGACTTTGAAGAGAATTTTTGAATTTCAAACTTGCGGGAAATTTTTTTAAAATTAATTCTATAATTTAATATTTTTTGAAAAGTTACCTAAATGGAAGATTTTCAAAAATTAATTCTATAATTTAATATTTTTTGAAAAGTTACCTAAATGCTTCATGTTAAATGAGGAAATTTTTCCTTTAAATGGTCTATAAATATCTTCCTTGCTAAATGAAAAATACATTCAAGTAATGCATGATTTCTATGCTAAAATTCTCCTAAAGCTCATTCTTGATCACACCTTTGCTGGGAGAAAACTCTACGAAATTTCTAGATTAAAAAGGGGTTTTGATTCTGAGTTGCTTCTAAAATTTTTATATCAATAAGAAAGAAACTTTGGTGACTTCTAAACCTTGAGCTTCACATTTTCTATCTAAATTTAGTTTTGAAGTATAGTTTGAGATTTAACTTGTATAACTTGCTCTGTATTTGAGAGTGTTTTTGTATGCAGATATCCATTCCTTTCTATTTGATCTTTTCCTGTTCAAGGTATTGTTGGATCATTAGACCAAGCATAAGTTGTTGCTTGGAGAGGTTTCTCTTCCTGAAAAAGAGCTTGGTTATTGTAAAGGTATTTTGCTCCGCCTGGAAGGAACAAGGTATAGTGAAATCCTTAGGTGGTTGACTTAAGGCGAGGACATAGGCTGGGGTAAGTCGAACCTCGTAAAAACAATGGTGTCACTCTCTTTCCCTTACTCTTTTTAAATTTCAAAAAAAAAATAAACTGCGTGAATGTTGTAATTCTTTCAATTATAAAAACAACGCATATTGGAAATTAAATAAACCAAAGCCTAATTTGTTCTTGGGCTTGCATAAACCAAAAGGGAGTACGTTGGTTAATCAATTTTTTTGCGGAAATCATAAAGGAGTATGTTGATTGGTTAACAACCCAAAACCTATTAGCTGAAGGTTTATTTAAATTCTGATTTTGAAAAAGGGGTTGGATGTTATTTTAGTTTTCAGTTCAAAGGCCAACTACAAGACTTGCACATTCACAAACAGGGTTGCTAAATATTGCAAAGCCAGTATTAATTACTTGTATAGTGTTTTGTTTGGCTTGAATAGTTATTTAATTGGTTGTGTATGTTGTGGTTGTGGATTGAATAGTTGAAGTAAGTGTTTGTGTGGATTGCCTAATCAACAAGAATATAAGAAGTCTTTAAAGGATTGTAAAAAATCAAGAACTTATAAAAAGACTCTTAGGAATTTTAAATAACCCAATTCACCCCCCCTCTTGGAACTACACCTTAGGTTTCAATTGGTATTAAAGCATGGTTATAGCAAAACCTAACAAGTAGCTATATAAAGATCTAGATAGCACAAATAGGAGTAACTCCCTTTGGTGAGGGTCAATCCTCAACTAGGCCACCCATTTTTTGTGGACTAAATTACACTTTTTGGAAACAAAGAATGAGAATCTACCTTCAAACAATGGACTGGAAGGCATGGAATGTTGTCACAAATGGAAATTTGATCCCTACTAAACTAGTAGATGGAAAAGAAGTACCTAAAGAGGAAAAAGAACTAACTGAATCAGATTTCAAAATGCTGCAAATTAACTCAAGTGCAATACATGCCCTATACTGTGCACTTAATGCAAATGAATTCAATAGAGTAATGACATGTAAAACAGCTAAAGAAATTTGGGATAAATTAGAGGTAACATATGAAGGGACAATAGATGTTAGGGAAAGTAGAATTGATATGTTAACTAGTGAATACGAAGCTTTTAGGATGAATTCCGACGAAACTATAACAAGCATGTACACTAGGTTCACACATATCATAAACTCACTAAGTACCTTAGGAAAAACATATTCCACCCATGAGATGATTCGCAAAATTCTAAGAGCACTTCCACCTATTTGGGAACCGAAAGCCATAACCATAACGGAAGGAAGAAATCTCAAAACAACTTCATTAGATGAACTCATAGGATCACTTCTAACTTATGAAATGATTTTGAAAGAAAGAAACACTAAAAATAAGAATAAGAAGTCTATAGTTCTAAAAGCCTTGAAAGAACATTCAAGTGAAGATGATAATCAATCTAGTGACTTAGAAGATGAAGACTTTGCTCTCATAACTAAAAGACTCGGAAAATTCCTCAAAAGAAACAAGAAATTCACTAGAAAATACAACGAATCAAAAGCTAAAAAAGGTGAAAGTAATAAAAGGGAATACAAAAGCAAAAACGAACCTACCACTTGCTATCACTGTAAAAAGGCCGAAAACATCAAGCTGGACTGCCCACAACTCAAGAAAGAAAAGAGGAAAAAGAAGCCTGCAATGAAGGCAACTTGGGATGACACAAGTTTGAGTGAATTAGGGAGTGAGTCAAGCGATCAAGAAGTAGTAAACATGTGCTTTATGGCACATAACGAAGAGGTAAACTCTTACTACTCTCTCTATGAAGATTCATGTGATGAATCATGTAGTAATTCATGTGAAAGCATGCCTTCTTGTAAAGAACTTCAAGCTGAATTATTCTCTCCGCATAATAAGTTCATTAAGGTCTAAAAAAGGAACATAAGCTTCAAACAACGAAACGAAATACTTATAAATCTGCTTGAATCCTCAAAACATGTTGAAGAAGAAAAAGGCTTAGAGATTGAAGAGCTTGAGAAGAAAGTAGATAATTTGTCTCAAAAATTAGCTAAGTCTCAAGTGAATGAAGATAGCAAGAGAGTGCAAGAAATAAATGATCTTAAAGACCAAATTCAAGCAAAAAAAAAGAAGGTCATTTACAACTTTACCAAAGGTAAAAGTAACTTCGAAAAAATTGTAGGACAACAAAGGATGGCAAACAACAAAGAAGGAATTGGTTACAATGGAACACCAAACAAAAGAAAGAAAAACTTATTTATGGGATATTTTGTAAATCAATCCAAACATTATGCAAGTACTTCATCAACAAACACTTATGAGCATACTACTTGCTACATGTGTAAAAATAAAGGACACATAATGTTTAATCGTCCACTCAAGAAAAAAGTACATTAAAGTAAAAAATGAATGGAAAATAAATGCTAAAACTAGACAAGATTTAAAGAAAGTTAAGAAAGTTTGGGTTTCTAAAGTAACAACATAAATCCTTTCTTGTAGGTTTGCTTTAGGACCACTTCGTCTAAGGATAAATGGTACTTGGATAGTGGAAGTTCAAGGCAAATGATGGGAGATAAATCTAAGTTCACTTCTCTCACTCAAAAAGATGGAGAATTTGTAACCTTCAATGACAATGCAAAAGGCAAGATCATCGGAATTGGTAAAATAGGTAAAGACTCTTTACTTACTATAGTTGATGTCTCGTTAGTATATGGTCTAAAACATAATTTATTAAGCATTAGTCAACTTAGCGACAAAGGATTTGAAATAATATTTAAGAAAGACAAATGCTTAATTCAAGATTCTAAGGATTAAAAGACACTATTCATTGCACATAGAATGAACAATGTATATTGTATAACCATTCATAGCTTGATTTCTCAAAATATAACTTGCTTAGCAGTCATGAGTGAAAATAGTTGGCTTTGGCATAGGAGGCTAGGACATGCGAGCATGGATCTTATATCCAAGCTTTCTAAAAAGAATTTAGTTAAAGGCTTACCTAACACCAAATTTGTCAAAGATAAAGTGTGTGATGCTTGTCATAGGAAAACAAATCAAGAAAAGCTTCAAAAAGAAGAAATGTATATCAACTAGTAGACCCCTAGAACTAATACACTTAGACTTGTTTGGTCCTACTAGAACCCAAAACTTAGGAGGAAAACAATACGCCTTCGTAATTGTTGATGATTACTCAAGATAAACATGGGTGTTGTTCCTAACTAACAAAGAGGAAGCTTGCAACTTATTAATCATTCTATGTACGAAGCTTCAAAATGAGAAAGGGTATAATGTATCAAATCTTAGAAGTGACCAAGGAAGAAAATTCAAGAATCAAGACATTGAAAAATTTTGCAATGAACATGGCATAAATCACAACTTTTCAACACCTAGAACCCCACAACAAAATGGAGTTTTGGAAAGTAAAAATAGAACCCTTCAAAAAATGGCAAGAACTATGCTTAACGAAAATAGCTTACCCAAGTATTTTTGGGCCGAAGCTGTAAATACAGCTTGCTATGTAATTAATCGGGTTTCAATTAGATCAAGCCTAAATGAGACACCTTATGAATTATGGAAAGGAAGAAGGCCCAACATAATTTACTTTCATGTCTTTGGGTGCAAGTGTTTTGTACTCAATAACAAAGATAACTTAGGAAAATTTGTTGCTAAATCAGATGAAGGTATTTTCCTAGGATACTCCACTAATAGTATGGCCTATATAATCTACAACAAAAGAACACTCACCATAATTGAATCAATTCACGTAGACTTTGATGAATCAAATCATTTTCAAGAGAAGTCAAAAATGAAGAAAAAGATGATATGTTCAAAAAGGAGGATGAGATAGAAATCAAGGAAGAAAAAGAAAATGAAGAAAACCTAAAAGATGAACTTATAGAAAATACGGAATTACCAAGAGAATGGATGAATAAGAAAGATCACCCTCAAGGACAAATTATAGGTGAACCATCAAGAGGTGTAACTACTAGATCTTCTCTAAAGAACCTGTGTAATCACTATGCATTCCTATCTCAAAATGAACCTAAAGATGTTGAAGAGGCCCTTAAGGATGAATCTTGGATAATTTCTATGTAAGAAGAATTAAACCAATTAGAAAGAAGCAAAGTATAACAATTAGTACCCAAACCTGAAAATCATTCGATCATAGGAGCTAAATGGGTATTCAGAAATAAAAAGGATAAGAATGGTATAATCATTAGAAACAAAGCTAGAATTGTAGCTAAAGGGTATAACCAAGAAGAAGGGATAGACTATGATGAAACCTTTGCCCCCATAGCTATAATGGAGGCTATAAGAATGCTGTTAGCTTACGCTTCATACAAAGAATTTAAGTTATACCAAATGGATGTCAAAAGTGGATTCTTAAATAGGTATATTAATGAAGAGGTATATGTTGAACAACCCCTTGGTTTTGAAAATATTGAAAATCCTAACCATGTATTTAGACTAACTAAGGCTTTGTATGGATTAAAACAGGCCCCTAGGGCTTGGTATGAAAGACTTGGTGGATTTTTAATTATGAAAGGTTTTTCAAGAGGAAAAATAGATAGTACCTTGTTCATTAAAACTAAGGAAGATGACATACTTTTAATTCAAATCTACGTAGATGATATAATATTTGGTGCCACTAATGAACACCTATGTAAGGAATTTGCAAAATGTATGCAAGAAGAATTTGAAATGAGCATGATAGGAGAGTTAAACTATTTTCTTGGACTGAAAATTAAACAAGCCAAGCATGAGACTTTTATAAGTCAATCCAAATACATAAAAGACATGATACAAAAATTCGGTAAGGAAAATAGTAAACCGATAGGAACACCTATGAGTACCTCCATCAGCCTAGACAAAGATGAAAAAGGAAAATCTGTAGACACAAAGCATAATAGAGGTATGATTGGAAGTCCACTATATCTAACTGCTAGTAGACCTGACATAATGTTTAGTGTGTGTATGTGTGCACGCTTTCAATCAGCACCTAAGGAATCACACCTAATGGTTGTTAAGAGAATCCTAAGATACTTAATAAGCACTATGGACTTAAAACTTTGGTATCCTAAGGACACCGATTTTGAAATGATTAGTTATTCAGATGTGGACTATGCAGGATGTAAAATAGATAGAAAAAGTACAAGTGGCACATGCCACTTCTTAGGAAGATCTTTAGTTTCTTGGTTTTCTAAGAAACAAAACTCCATGGCTTTGTCAACTATTGAGGCTGAATATGTAGCAGCCGGGAGTTGTTGTGCACAAACACTGTATATGAAACAACAACTAAGAGATCTCAATTTGAAATACACAACTATACCAATTAAGTGTGATAATACGAGTGTGATAAACATATCTAAAAATCCAATATCACACTCAAGAACCAAGCATATTGACATAAGATATCACTTCCTAAGAGATCATGTTAAAAAGGAATACATCATTATAGAATTCATCAATACAAATGATCAATGGGATGATATCTTCACTAAACCACTCTTAGAAGATAGATTCATAACCATTAGAAGAGAGTTTGGTCTACTACATAGTAGAGAAACTAACTGAAAGGACAGAGCTTAAAGAAAAATCTATGGTCAGTCAACTAACCTAGGGTTTGTCTCTTTGTGTGCTCTAAATATTTTTGGCTTGTAATTTGATGTGTTGTATGACACAAAACTTAGTTTGGTTCTTTCCTTTCCCTTGTTTTTTTTTTAATAGACTTCATGCTTATGTGATATGCAAAATGCTACATGTGCATGTCTTAAAATTGGTATCTTGAAAATTTTAAAGACAATGCAAAAATATTAATGATTTAAGGCTCACTATATTTTGAATATCTGAGAATAAAGTCTTTAAGCGTGATTTAGAAACATGAATTTTGAAATGACTCTTGAACATGTATTCTTATGATGGATCACATGGATAAATGAAATTTGGTATCTATGAGCAGTGCATGATATTGACTGATATTAGTATCCATGAGCACAAAACTGATATGAATCAATAAATTGAAGCATGAGATGATAAAAAAACATAATTGGTATCAAATCTGAATGTACTAAATTCAAGGGGAGTATTATGACTCATTGCTTGTAGTATGATTTTTCCCTAATTTTCACAAATTAATGTCAAAAGAGGGAAAAAATGATGAATGACAAATATGACTTTTGAAGTTTTTTTTTTTTTTTTTGCAAATATGAATGTTGTACAACATATGCCTGATTGTAAATTTAAAGATGTCACAACACATATGCAATATGAATGATAAAAATGAAATAAGCATGACTATTTGACTATCGAAGCACACTATATATATACTATATTGCAATATATTGACAAGTGTGTGCTCAGTTGAACTTAATTTTTTATTTTTATTTTTATATCTTTCTCTTTTTGATTGAAGTCCAAAGGAGGAGTAGTATTGAGCATGAGATTGAAAATTCGAACATGAGATATGTATCAAAAGAAAGAGGGAGAAGAATTTGATATTGAATGAACTTGAACTTGATTGATGTAATGAACATAATGTTGTATGATGAGCATAATATTGTATGATATTGAAATTGGTTTTGAAACTACAAATATTGTAAGGGGGAGGAAAATGATGCTTGTTGTAAGGGGGAGTCTTTTTAAGGCTTACTCATATTTTTTTTGTTCCTCATTTGTCATCATCAAAAAGGGGGAGATTGTTGGCCTAACTGGGCTTTTCAATCTTGTTTTGATGATAACAAAATGAAGGATGCTTTAACATGCGTTGTTGAGTGGTTTTGATTAGGGTCTAAGTAAAAGGATACTCACGATTAATCATGGAAGTAAGCTGGAGATCAAAGTCAATCAAATGAAAGCTTCTTAGAAAATTAAAGAAATAAAAGATACATGAAGAACTAAAAGGCCAAGAAGACCTTGAAGTAAAGACTGAACCTTAAGAGGCTGTAAGACTTAGTGATTCAGGAAATCATGTTTAGAAGGATATTTGTAAGTACTTCAAGTCATCACTATTTAGATATGTGAAGCTCCTTAAAGATACAAAAACTTAGAGACCATTACTTGAAAAAACTCTTGAAAATGTTTTTGAAAGGTTATAATTAAGTTTTTCAAGTAAACTAGATTTTAAAGAAATCAAAAATAGAAAATATTTGAAAAGATAGGTCCCCAACGGTAAAAAATTCTAGTATTTCTATATATACTCTTTCATTTGGGAGAATTAAGTACAAATTAGCAAAAACCAAAATCAAATTTCTCTCTCAAGCTAAATACTTCCTATTGCTCATACTATCTCCAAATCCACTCAATCTTACCTACTTCATCTCAGTATCATTTGTAAGTGTATTTGAGTGTTATTGGTTTGAGGTTTTGCTCTCTCATTCTTTGATTGTTTGAATCGATTTTCTCGAGAGCATTACCTAAGTATTCTTAGGGGGCTTTTCTCATAAGCCTATCCTAGGAAGACTTTGCCGAACTTCTAAGTGTTGCACTCTCATTGCAATATCTTAGGAAGTTTGTATTTGGCTTGCAAAAACATTTTCAAAAGTACTCAAATATCTTGTGGTATTCATATCGATATATTTGTGAAAAGATATTTGTGTGTGTTATATTAATCTTTGTGGAAATATCCATTCAAGTCTATATCATTTGCTGAAATACAAAGATTATATATATCTTGCAAACCAAGCATATACACTATTCATGTGATTGACTTATTTTGCTATTTGAGATATTTGAACATTGCATGATATCTTTGTTTGAGCTTCTTGATTGAGAACATCTAGAAATACAAAGATTGCTGGTTAACACTCTCACGTACATATAACACTGATAGAAAATATATTTGAGAGTTGAACTACTTAGACCACACTGAGCTTACATTATTAAATCATCTGTGGTGCTTGTGATTGTGCGCATTTGTGGTACAAATTTGTTTTACGTGAAAGCACCCATACATTGTACCTTTTGATTGTATATTTGAGAGATTCCAGGCGTGGCCCGAGGGGGCGGTAATCCAGCCCAGTAAGGATTGGTGTAAAGGTTGAGGTCAGCCCTGTGATAATTTGACCTGGTTTGTATAGGTGCCGCTCCACCCATTTAAGTGAGCAAGTTATTATGATAATCCTTGTGTTGGTTAGCCAAGGCGGGGACGTAGGTAGTTGACCGAATCTCGATAACATATCTGCGTGTCATCCTCTCTTTACTGCTTTCTGGTGCTTGTGTGATTGTTTAAAATGCTTTATTGAATTTCTGGTATATTTACATTATTTGCACTAGATTGACCATAGGCTTGTGAACATACTGCTATTAGGAGAAATACCTAGGAGATAAATTTTAAAAATACCAATTCACCCCCCTTTTGGGATCACGGTAAAGCTAACACATTCACTAAAGGGAAGGACAACTTTGACAAGTTTCTAGGATCACAGAAGATGACCTTAGATAGGGAAGGTATAAGATACAACAGAATTAGAAATAGAAAAAAGAAAAATTTGTATATAGGGTACTTTGTGAGAGAATCTGATTGTCATGCTAGTACCTCCTTTGGTCCTTATACCCATATCTACTGTGCGTTGTGTAAAAAGAAGGGACATACCAAGTTTTATTGTGCGTTCAAAAGGAAAGGGGTCAAAATGAAACAAGTGTGGAGAGTAAAAGAAAAATCCGATTCCATCCCTTCTTGACCCGAAGCTGTTCCAAGTGCCAATTGAATAGAATAGGAAGACTTCATAAACCTTAAGTCTTATATCTATATCATAGGGGGTCATATATATTAAGAAAAAGTCAAAGGAAGAGAAATCCACATAGTTCGGCTGACTGAACCATTTTAACTTATTCTCTTCAGGCGACCAAACTTGGAATGTTGACCAACGTGTTGACCTTATTCGGGCTGCTGAACTTTTCAATTCAAAATTGTTTGGGCAACCAAACATTGTTCGAGTAACCGAATCAACAATTTAACTAACTGAACTTTGATGAACAAATTCGGTTAAGGCTATCAAGCATTAGAAAACTGAAAAGACTTGAAATTCAGCCAACCGAATATGTGTTCAGTCAGCCGAACATACTCAACGTCTGGGGTAATAATTACAGTTTGGGCAACTGAATCCTTGTTTAGGCGCCCAAACTGTGCTGAATATATATATTTACCCATAGAAATAGCTTCATTTTCACTCCACTCTTGAGAGCTTCTCTAGTTTTCCTCACTTCTAGCCACTCCATTTTCATTCCTAGCATAGTACCTTTTAGAAAAACTTCTTCCCACCATGTTTAGAGACCAAAGACAATTGAAGGCAGGCATTGCTCTTGATCAGTGGTTCCACATGCCTAAAAGATGGATCAAGTATGATAAGGTCTTCTAGCTCAAGGATCCCATTCTTAGTAAGGTTCTGGACATTCAATTTATGCAGACATATTTTAATAATGTGTTATACATGTTCAAATACCAAGGATGGTATGAGTTTGTGAGCTTCCAGCCCACGGGGATCTACCCCATACTCGTCAGGCTATTCTATGCCAACATTGGGCAGGAAGACCACGGTTGCTACTCCAGGGTGTTTAAGACAGACATCCGGTTTGATAATGCATACCTAGCTGAGGTGTTTGATATCCAGTGAGGTGACTTCAAATGTACTGACTCCACCTTGACTTGGATCAATGAGCAAGACTTCACCATTAGAACTTTCGTGAATCTTATGATGTCTCATCCTGTTGTAGATCTCGCACACACACCTAGTTACAGATCATTGACTATGGAGGCAAAGGTGGTACACCACTTGATTTCATATAATATCCTGCCAAAGTTGGGGTCCAGGGATCATGTCTCGTACTTGGACTGCTTCATCATATGGTGTTTATTCACGAAGAAGAAGCTAGATCTTCCTAGACTGATCCTCAAGTGGATTTTCATAGAGACTGTAGGGAAGAGGTTTACACTGCCATATAGAGGCATCCTATCTAGGATGTTTGTCAGAGAAAGAGTCACGAGGACTCCATATGCAGTATTAAAGAAGATCAAGAGCACTGACGTCTTTTCCTCCACTACTCTGAAGTTGATGGGGTACGACCTCGCTGGTAACATGTAGTTACCTACTATTCCTGATAAAGGTCTAGGGGCTCAGGAGGTTCACAAAAGCAGTCCCATCTGCCATCAAATGCTGAGATCATGGCAGCTATCATTGGTCTCACTGCATCATTTTAGGAGTTTAAGACCTCCAAGATAGAGCAGGCGTCCTCCTCCTAGGCCAGGCTTGATGCTCTCTATGGTAAGTTTACAGAGTTCCAGTCTGATGTGCAGGTGAACTTCCATATCCTCGGTGAGTGCCTGAGAGAGATGAGTGATGAGGACATTGGTGAGGATTAGATGGAGGTGAGTGGTGATGAGGACGACGAGCATGATGATGGTGAGACTTAGGGAAGTCTTTGGAGTTCAGCTACTTTATATTTGATCTATCTTATGCTTTATTTACATACATTTACATTTGAGTTTGCAATACCTAAAACAACCTTTTATTTTGTTTTTCGTCCATACACACTCACCACACACGCATACACAGTTACATACAGATACTATCTTGTGGTGTTTGTCATTTTTCTTATACTTTTATATGATGTTTATTGGCTTGCATGCTTATATACGTATATGATTGCCTGATTGAAAGCCTCCTGCATGGCGGTTGTAGTTGGAGTGAAATTGCCTGTTGGTAGATATATTAGGTTCTCGCATGCTCAAAACTATGTAATATATTGTCTGATTGAGAACATTTTGTGCAGGTTAATATGAGAAATGTCCTGTTTACAGACGGCATGCTACCGGATTTTTGGTAGACATTTTCCTGAAATATTCAAACGTTTTGTAAAATGATAATGGATGTGCATGTAAATTCTGGTTTAGATTTAAAAAAGTCTGCACTTAGCTAAATTTAAATTTGAATCATTTGAAGCTTGTGCATACACATTTAAAGGTTTTGAAATGGGCAGGTGTTTATGGGATAAGTCACATTTTTAGACCAAATGCTACCGAAATTTTTTAAAATTACTGCACATATCCTATACTTTTATAAATATTGAGTATTTTAAAACTTAGGTTGTGCTTCTAGAACATTATCTTTGTGCATCATGAAAAATTTTAATATGATCTGGTTTTAGTTCACTTCACTCTATTTGCTGAACTGAAATTCACTATATTTTTTTTTGGCAAACTGTATCCCCAAAACAACAATTGGTATCAGTTTTTTTTTTTTTTTTTAAAGAAAGTGGGAATTTATTTAAAAAAAAAAATCTCATGTGCTGAACTGATCTTAAAAGTTAATCCTATGTGATGCAGTATAGTTAAAAGCTTTAAAGTACCTGTGTATCTTGCTCAAGGTATAGGTTTAAAGAGAATGCATAAACTTAGGGGGAGCCACTTCACCTTGATATATACAACTCTGAAACATTAAATTCATCTTTTATCTCTTTTTAGCTTATATCTTGTGGGAATACATATTTTTCTAGCAAGTGGTAACAATTAACAAGTGGTATCATTTTGTGCTGAATGATCATTTTATTTCTTTGACATGATCAATACTGAACTGTTTGAGTTGTTGGATGAAAATTGCTATATATTGATTGTTAAATTCAAAATAGGTCACTTAGGTACAAATATATTTTGGGAAATGCTTTATTTTTCAAACGACATGCTGCTGAATTTTTTTAAATCTTCCTAACTTATCTTTTGTATCTAAATGATTTTTGCCTTCATGCTATATTTCTTAACCCTTTTTGCTATTGCCAAAAAGGGAGAAGAGGTAAAATTGGGTACATTGATAAATTTAAATTCAATTTAAATTGAGCTTTAATTCTATTTATGCATATAGTCAGGGGGAGCCTTTTTAGGCTGTACCCACTTTTGCATAAAGTATTTGTCATCATAAAAAAGGGGGAGATTCTTGACCTAGTTGGTCATATCTCGGTTTTGATAATGACAAATACATTTGGTACTAATATTTGTATTAAGACTTGCATACAGGTTCACCCTACGCAAGTATTTGAACAGAAAGCTATATCATGATGGCGTATAGCGATCATGCAGAAGAATGAAGAAAATTGTGTTGTATTTGTAGTTATTTTATATTCTTCATTTTGGGTTGTAATTTAATTATGCACTATACCTCAATATGACTTGTAATAATCTGTATCATGCATGGTAGGTAGATATGCTCAAACATGATCTTAGTTGGACTTTAGGTTCCTAGACATAGTGCACTAAGTCCCCAATATCACATAATTTATCAGGGGAATTAACTGAAGTATAATTGGACTGAAATGGCCAAATTTTGTGAGTGGTTGATTACGCACCGAAACTGCATAATTGGACGTTTAACTCGAGCTTTACGGTTTATATTTTTAATTAAATATCCAAAATTGTCCAATATTTTAATAAAATGCCAAAATCATCATTCTTGAACTTTATTGCACTATTTATGAGAATTTGGTAATTTTTTGTCGCAGGAAAATTTCTGGGAATCAAAACCGATACCTGTTCATATTTTATACATAACTTTTTCGTCCGAGCTCCGATCGAGATGATTCAAATTTCTAGAGAAAGAGGAAAGGATCATCTACAACTTTAGTGTTTTGAGTTTTGTGAGATACGGGCTCCAGAAGAGTCAGATTTGCGATGAACAGAGAATGAAAAAAATGAAAAAATATAGCAATTCGGGTTTCCTATTCGGGTCTAGGGCTTTCCCCCCCTATCCTATTTAACCCTTCTCTTTCTCTTCCTAGGGAGGCAGCCCCCATGGCTCCCCATTCTCCTCTTCTCCTTCTTCTTCTTCTTCTTCTTCTTCTTCTTCTTTAGCTTGTTTTTTTTGTTCTTTTCAATTCTGCTTCTCTCCCCTTGTCTCTCTTCCTTCCCTTTGTATTTCCTCCCTCACTCTCCCCCTTTCCTCTATTTCCCTTGGCCTCCTCTGCCCTCTTGCAGTACGGCCAGCCTCCTCTACCATCTTCAACAGTCCCCAAGCACAGCAGAACACTAGCCGACTCCATTGCAGGACCACCAAAGCGCAGCAGCAACTTCTCCAGCACAGCAGCAACTTCACGACTCCGTGGATTTGTTTCTCTCTCTCTCTCTTTTCCTTTCTTTCTTTCTTTTATTTACTTTTCTTTGAATCTTGGAATATTGAAGAAAGTTTAGTTTTTTTTTAATGTTATTGGAGTTTTCTTTCTTTTTGTTTAAGTTGAGTAATGTTGAGTATTTCATTATTGTTAAATTAATTTCTTTGTTTATCTAATTGATAGTTATTTTAATTTAGCATTCTTAATTAAATTCAGATATTTTTTTGTCGAAATTCGATTTAGTTAGGGTCTATGATTAGTAAAGGTTGTGTTTTTATTGTGTTCCGTTATTGTTTATGTCTTTTAAATTTCCGTTGAGTTCATGTTTACATTTAAATTGTGAGTCTTGATTTGATCTCTTAATTGTGCTAAAGGTTCAATTTTTAGTAGGTTTGGTTTTTTTTTAGTGTGTGTCTAATTTAGTTTCCATTGTGTGTTTTTAATTCCATGTTCTAGGTTACCATCTTTAATTAGTGTGTGTTTCGATGTTTCCTTAGGTAGATTAGAGTTTCCATTCTTGCATGTTTTAGTTCCATGTTTTAGGTTTCTAGTTTTTATTAACGCGTGTCCCAATGTTTTTTTAAGTAGACGTAGGGTTTTTATTCTTGTTTTCTTTTATTTAGTGCATGTTAATTTTAGGGTTTAAATTGCGTGTCATTTAATTTTTCAAAAGTGAAATTGAATCATCTTGAAAAACCTGAATCTGAACTGAGTTCAGTATCTTTTTAATTTCGATTGGAAAAACGTAAAATCTGAGATTAAACGCATTCCCTGAGGAGACGATCTAGCCCTTGGGCTTAATATTACACGACAGAACTCCTATACTTGGGATAGCTTTCGAGCTGCTCATTTTTCGAGTGAGTCAAGTTTTTGGCGCCGTTGCCGGGGAATCTCGGTCTTAGTCTCAAATTTGCGTTTTTCCCATCATTTTTGTTAGTTTTACGAAAAATAAAAAAAATAGAAAACAAAAACAGAAAAAATTTTGAGTTTTGAAACATGGCTGCACTTGCACCGCGCACGATAATGGATTTTTTGCAGCTTGAATATGCCACTGCATCCTCTTCCACTGTTTTGCCTTATGACGAGCTTAATTTCGTGATGCAGTGCGGGAGGACGTCGTTGCTACCCGAGTTTTATGGGATGGAATCAGAGTGCCCATATCAGCACCTAGCAGAGTTTGAGTTAACCTGCAACATGTTTTTCTCTCATGCTAGAGCTGACGAATCTACTAGACTGAATTTATTTCTTACTACTTTGCAGGATAGGGCACTGATTTGGTTTCATTCCTTGAGACCGCACTTTATCATTAATTGGACTGATATGGAGCGTGAATTTCTGCATGTATTTTGTTCCTCACAGAAAACTCAATTTTTGCAGGAACAGATTCTTAATTTTGTGCAACAGGATGACGAGACATTTAAGGCTTGCTGGGAGCGATTCAAGGATCTACTAAGCACTTGTCCACATCATGGGTTCGACTCATGGAGGTTAGTTGACTGTTTTTATACTGCTCTTACCCCTGATTGCAAGTGTTTTGTTCAGACTATGTCTAATGGAGAGCCCGTCAGCGAGGATCCAGATTAGGTATTATCATTCTTTGATTACTTAGCTGACAATGTCTCACAGTGCAAAACACGATACACTCAGGAGCCCATGACTGCACACCCTATCAGCACAATTAGTGGTAGAGATGTATACGAGCCACCAAACTGCCCGGATATTCCTCTGCCTCAATACCAGCCACCACATATCTCTCCGAGCTGTACGCAGTCAGAATTTCTGGAGGATAGCATAACTCAGATGGTGAGCATGCTCCAGCAATTCATGCAAACTCAAGTCGATCATAATAATGAATTGTGGGACACCATTAATGCGATAAGCACACAGTTGGACATCTTAGAAAACGAGGAAATACTCGCAGAACCTCAGCCTAGTTCTCAAGAGTACCAGCAACCGCAACAACAAATACATGATGTTTCTCTTGAGACAGCAGAGGCCACCATCACCTTCAGTAGCGAGAAAGACGATCCCCAATTTGAAATGCTCATCACTGAGCAAATAGTTGTCCCAACACTGGAAGTTACGGCTGAAATAGATGAATTCAAAGAAAAATTAAAGGAAACGAGCCCACAAGCGGAACAGTTAGTTTATAAGGAGACTGATACTCATACGGAGTACCAACCTGTGGTACCTCATACTCCGAGCTCAGAAACCATGGAACCATCATCCCTGCCTGAATCAGATGTTAAGGAGACTAATGAGGACGCAGACTCTTGCAGTGGTATGATGATATGTACACTCGATAAAGAGGGTGACCAGTCTGGTGAGCTTATAATTTTCAAAGAACCAGGTAAAACCTTTAATGTTAATGCTTTTGAAGAACTACAGGTAATTGCTCCAATAACTTCCCATCACACGTTAGTTCGTAAAGAAGCAAATTTCCTAGAAACGATGTTGAATAAAGACCCTTTCTTGTCAACACAAGAGGGTCGACTTGCACACAAATTGTTTGGTATTTTGACACGCATTAATTTATCTGAGGTTGATTTTTGTGTAGGTTTGAAGACTGATCGATTTTGGCAACTCAAATTTGGAGACCCGCCGATGCAATTTATAGACCTGCGGCCACCAGACGAAATTCCTCCAGAGCCTCCGCCAAGACAATTGTGATGTTTTTCTTTCCCTTATTTTCCTTTTATTTTATCTTATTTTATTTTTAGTTAGTTTTCAGGTCTATTTTCTCGTAGTTCGATCTTTGTTTTCCATTATTTCGCCACTCAGGTACGCCTTACTTTTCCCATGCACAGTATTTTCTATTTCCCCTATGCTTTCACATTGAGGACAATGTTCCACTTTAGTTGGGGGGGATGAGCATTCGCATGTGACACTGTGCACGTACACGTACCGGGTTTTTTTTTTAAAAATAAAAAAATAAAAAAATAAAAAAAAATCAAAAAGAAAGAGAGAAAGAAAGGAGGAGCATTGAGGAATTACATTGCACTATGTCATGCTTAACACTTTGTATACCCTTCGCATACTTGCATATAACTTATGAATGACACACTTGAGTCAATCATGCATAGTTTCTCTTTATATGATCTTATGACTCCATGAAGAATCGATTGGTAGTACATTCGTGTTAATTTGACTATATAATTTCCTGTATTTACACGGCATCTCACGAGGATGAATAAACACATTCACGTGATTCATTGCACTTAGGGTTTCATGTGAGCACTGAGAGAACACCCGTGGAGACTATGACACCTTGTGAGATATCCTTGAACTATTTATCGTCCTTTTGAGCGTTAATATCAAATCAGAGTTCATAGAACTCAATTCTCTTTTTCTGGATGATTTTTTGTACACTAGTCTCTGTTTTTGATTTGCTAAGCCTAGAGGTGACACCTAGTGGGGAGATAGAAACCTAGGTCTTGTAGCCTACTCAAGATGTGAAGGCTGAGCCACCCTTAGAGATAGACTTAATTCATGGACCCCTATTCGAGCTCAATTCCCATTGATGGTATGAAGATTACAAAAGAAGTGTTATATTGTCCTTATTGATCAAGAAAAGACAGAAAATGAAGAATGAACAGAAAAAAAGAATAAGCAATACACATGCGCATGAAATGAAATGTCAATGCCGGCCCAAATACATATCACAAAAAGTCAAGGACGACACATATTTTCCACGTATGAAGATGCTTCAACCGGTTAATGCCTCAGATGTATTCATGACAAGTTTGTAAGTAAGTTGATCTAGGGTGGTCTTGGTTGGATATGGCGAGTAGGTGAGAAGATGCTAGGGTGAAGGACCCGACACCTCATAGATAGGCTAGATCCTTTCCTGACTAGTCCACTCCATATACTTAGCGTTGTTCCTTTTAATATGTGGGATGTTTGATCGCGACACTCCTCCTCACATATGATGAGTGAACCCATTTTCTTTGAGTGTTTTTGAGGGTATACCAGTTAGGCCGAGTCAAAGCGACCGTTCTGTAGGTGTCCACTGGCGTCCTAGGTGTACTGAGTCACACACATCACACACACCTCGAGAGTTTACCTGTTTATACTCGAACTTATATGATTGCATTAACTCTAAATGTGCCACTGATTAACTTCATGTGAGTATCCTACTCTCAAATCACATATAAACGATGAAACTTGCATGAGTGACGTGCTTTGGAGTCGTGTGCATTGAATATGAACGAGCTTGTGTGAAATTCAGTTATGTTCTTGTATGTGAAGTGGTATAGTTATATCGCATGTGCATTGATTTCATGATCACCGGAGTATGTAGTTGTAGACACCACCCTGAGATTCATTCACGTCATTTGCTAGAGACTAGCAAAACGTTAGTTAGGGGGTGTGATTACGCACCGAAACTGCATAATTGGACGTTTAACCCGAGTTTTACGGTTTATATTTTTAATTAAATGTCCAAAATTGTCCAATATTTTAATAAAATGCCAAAATCATCATTCTTGAACTTTATTGCACTATTTATGAGAATTTGGTAATTTTTGGTCGCAGGAAAATTTCTGGGAATCAAAACCGATACCTGTTCATATTTTATACATAACTTTTTCGTCCGAGCTCCGATCGAGAAGATTCAAATTTCTAGAGAAAGATAAAAGGATCTAGGGCTTTGAGTTTTGTGAGATACGGGCTCCATAAGAGTCAAATTTGCGATAAACAGAGAATGAAAAAAATGAAAAAATATAGCAATTCGGATTTCCTATTCGGGTCTAGGGCTTTCCCCCCCTATCCTATTTAACCCTTCTCTTTCTCTTCCTGGGGAGGCAGCCCCCATGGCTCCCCATTCTCCTCTTCTCCTTCTTCTTCTTCTTCTTCTTCTTCTTCTTCTTCTTCTTCTTCTTCTTCTTCTTCTTCTTCTTCTTCTTCTTCTTCTTTAGTTTGTTTTTTTTTTTTCTTTTCAATTCTGCTTCTCTCCCCTTGTCTCTCTTCCTTCCCTTTGTCTTTCCTCCCTCACTCTCCCCCTTTCCTCTGTTTCCCTTGGCCTCCTCTGCCCTCTTGCAGTACGGCCAGCCTCCTCTACCATTTTCAACAGTCCCCAAGCACAGCAGAACACTAGCCGACTCCATAGCAGGACCACCAAAGCGCAGCAGCAACTTCTCCAGCACAGCAGCAACTTCACGACTCCGTGGATTTGTTTCTCTCTCTCTCTTTTCTTTCTTTCTTTCTTTTATTTAATTTTCTTTGAATCTTGGAATATTGAAGAAAGTTTAGTTTTTTTTTAATGTTATTGGAGTTTTCTTTCTTTTTGTTTAAGTTGAGTAATGTTGAGTATTTCATTATTGTTAAATTAATCTCTTTGTTTATCTAATTGATAGTTATTTTAATTTAGCATTCTTAATTAAATTCAGATATTTTTTTGTCGAAATTCGATTTAGTTAGGGTCTATGATTAGTAAAGGTTGTGTTTTTATTGTGTTCCGTTATTGTTTATGTCTTTTAAATTTCCGTTGAGTTCATGTTTACATTTAAATTGTGAGTCTTGATTTGATCTCTTAATTGTGCTAAAGGTTCGATTTTTAGTAGGTTTGGTTTTTTTTTAGTGTGTGTCTAATTTAGTTTCCATTGTGTGTTTTTAATTCCATGTTCTAGGTTACCATCTTTAATTAGTGTGTGTTTCGATGTTTCCTTTGGTAGATTAGAGTTTCCATTCTTGCATGTTTTAGTTCCATGTTTTAGGTTTCTAGTTTTTATTAACGCGTGTCCCAATGTTTTTGTAAGTAGACGTAGGGTTTTTATTCTTGTTTTCTTTTATTTAGTGCATGTTAATTTTAGGGTTTAAATTGCGTGTCATTTAATTTTTCAAAAGTGAAATTGAATCATCTTGAAAAACCCGAATCTAAACTGAGTTCAGTACCTTTTTAATTTCGATTGGAAAAACGTAAAATCTGAGATTAAACGCATTCCCTGAGGAGATGATCTAGCCATTGGGCTTAATATTACACGACAGAACTCCTATACTTGGGATAGCTTTCGAGCTGCTCATTTTTCGAGTGAGTCAGTGGTTAGGCGACCGAACCTGGCAAGTTCAAATTGCCTTGATCGACCGAATCGTGGATGGGTCAAAAGTTGACCTGAGTTTGGAAAATTGAACCAAAATGAATGTATCTTCCATGGGTGACCGAACCTGTTTCAGGACCTTTCCCACCAACTCGGGTGCCCGAACATTATGTTCATTTTACCCTTGGGTGACTGAACTTATGAGTTCGGTATATCGAACTTCAGATCAAGCACCCAAAATGCGGTCTTTTTGAGGAATCGTCTCATTCAGAAAACCAAACATCTTTTTAGGCACTCGAACCATGAAAATGCCTTTTGTTACTGTGTCTATTCAGTCGGTTGAACTTAGGCTCGAGCATCTAAAACTCTTGAGTTGGTTTTATTTTTAACCGAGATAAAAGGGGTTAAACTGGGTTAAAATATTAAACTTGTTTAAAATATTTTTAATAATGCCCATTAAGTCCCCAACGGTCATAAAATTGCCCTTGCCTATATATACAAGTTCATTTGCAAGAATTAGCAAGGATTAGAAAAATCATGAAGGTAAAATTTTCTCAAATTTCCAAAATCCTATTTTTACCTATACTACTCCTATACACTCCAAAGCTCCATTTTCTTTGATTATCCAAGTGTTGTGAGTGTGCTTAGAGTGTTTGTGCTCCATTCCATTTGCTTAATACACTCATTTGTTGTGTTTATTGATTGATTTTTATATTGAGAGTTAAGCTCAAGTTCTCCCACTGATTTTATCTAATAAATCTTTTGTGGGAAAACTTAGTTGCTTGTGGGTCTTTCCATTGATATTGTAAGATACCTTAGCCCATATTTTTGTGTGCAAAAATATTTTTCAAGACTACATTCAAACATCTCTTGCGTTTAGTTTATTGAGAACATATTATTGAGGTTGTTTGAATCATCTTGCTAGCATTTTTTGAAACCCTAAATTAATATTGTGATATTTCATATTGTGGTTCAAATTTTGCTTAGAAATACACTTTAGATCTTGATTGCTTATCTATACTAGATTGTGTGTTTAGCACACATTATTAAGCACTGAGCATATTTACTATCATTCGTGCTTGAGTTATTATTTGAGCTATACTATGGTACATATTTGCTTGTTTGAGAAGCATATTTCTATGTACGTAAATTTTCATACATTTGTTGTATTATAGGCGTGGGCCTAAAGACGGAGACTAGCCCTGTGGAATAGTCTCGGATTAGTTTAGATCTAGTTAGGAAAGGTAGGTGCATCATTCTGATAAGGTGTGGTTAGGTTGAGGTCAGCCCCGCTAATTGACCTAGTTGTAACCGGTGTCGCTCCACCCATGAAGTGAGCTTATAGTGGAATCCATGCACCGGTGAGCCAAGGTGGGGATGCAGGAACTTTGTCCAAACCTTGATAACATATCACATCTGCTGTTTATTCTTCTGCATTTTATATTACGGCACGTGTATGTTTTATTTATGATTGCATAGACAGAACCTAGGTTGTGTAATACTACTACTAGACTAGTTGACCTAGGGATAAATTTTTTAAATCTCCAATTCAGCCCCCTCTTGGGATTGCACCAAAGTTAATACTTGACAAAGACACATATTAGATTCATTAATTGTGAAATATTAACCTCGTTGTTAGGTAACTTGAAAGTTTGTAATTGAAGGTTTTTCGAAATTAGATCTTAAAGGTCATAATCTTTTAAAAATACCCAAATCACCCCCTCTTGAGATAACACCGTAATTCATATTTGGTATCAGAGCGAGGTTACATAGACTTAATCGTTATTTTTGTAAAAAGATCACATGACACACATCGGTGTAACCCCATTCGGTGAGGGACACTCGTCCACTAGACCACCTATTTTTTGCAGTATAAATTACACCTACTTGAAAAGAAGAATGATTATATATCTTTTAAATGTTGATTGGAAAGTGTGGAAAATTTTATCTAAAGGAAATCATGTTCCTATGAAAGTAGTTGACAAGGTAAATGTTCCTAAGGCTGAAGATGAATATATAGAGGAAGACTGGAAATCTGTGCAAATAAATGCTACTACAATGAACTTGCTATTCTGTGCACTAGATGTAAATGAGTTTAATAGGGTGATGACCTGTAACACTGCTAAAGAGATTTGGGAAAAATTAGAAGTCATATATGAAGGTAATAAGGAAGTAAACGATAGTAGGATATACATGCTTACTAGTGAATATGAGACATTTAAAATGACTACTGACGAATCTATTCAATCCATGTACACTAGATTCACACACATCACGAATTCTTTAAATCCTCTTGGTAAATCTTACCCTACTTATGAATTGATTAGGAAAATACTTATGGGACTACCGCCAATTTGGAAAGCTAAGGTTGCTGCAATAGCAGAAGGAAGGAATTTGAAGGAGATGTTAGTTGATGATTTGATCGGATCACTCATTACTTATAAACTAGCAATAAATGAAAGGAAGAATGAGCAAAATAAAGCAAAGAAAGTTACAGCACTTAAGGCATCATTTAATAGCTCCAGTGAAGGAAGTGATTTAGAATCGGATGATAACATAACTCTTCTCACTAAGAAATTTGGAAAGTTTATGAGAAAGAACAAGAAATACACTAGAAAATTCAAGGGCTCAAAAATAGAAAAGGGAGAGTCAAGCAGAAGGAAGCAAAAGGATGATCTTCGTACGTGCTATAACTGTAGAGAAGTTAGGCATATCAAGCTAGATTTTACCTAGCTAAAGAAAGAGCCTAATAAGAAGAAGAAGACACTAAAGGTTGGTTGGGATACTCACAATACTAGTAGTTCAGAATTTGAATCCAGTGATGACGAGATTGCAAATCTGTGTTTGATGGCTCACGAAGACCATGAGATGTGTTTGAGATTGCCCACTTCAAAGGACAAGTCATATATGGATAGCGGATGCTTGTGACATATGACAAGAGATAAATCTAAATTCGCATCTGTCATATCCAAAGATGGAGGATTCGTTACATTTGGGGATAACTCAAAAGGTAAAATCATTGGAGTTGGTAAGGTTGGTAAGGAACCTTCCCTTGTCATTGATAACATGTTATTAGTTGATGGATTAAAGCATAATCTATTGAATATAAGTCAACTGTGTGATAAATGTTATAAATTCTCATTTGAACATGAAAAATGCACTATAAACAACAAATCTGAAAACAAAATATTGTTTACTGCTGATCGTCATGAAAATGTCTGCACCATTAGCTTTGACAATCTTGCTTCTCAACATGTAACTTGTTTTTCTGCTATGAATGAGATTAGTTGGATTTGATTAGGAGACTAGCACACGCAAATATGAACTTAATATCTAAACTAGTTAAGGAAGACTTAGTTAAGGGGTTTCTTAAATTTAAATGTTATAAAAACTTGGGGTGTTGACCTTATAGGTCACGCTTAGTTTTGATTATGAAAAATACTCATTATATCTAATGAGTGTTTGAGGTTGTGTGCAGAAATCTAAACTGTCAGATCAAGATAACATAGACAAAGTGAAGATTGAAGACCAAATCACTTCATGATTGTAATATATAATTCATTTGTGTAATTGTTTTGTAATAGTAATAAGGACTTTACCTATAATAATCATCACACACATCACATGCATGGTCGAATACGTAAGCTCAAAATGAAAATTCCCTTAGAAAAACCTTAGGGATTACCCTTCGATTGACCGATGCCAGATTTTTTTGGTGTCTTAAAAAGACGTAAAAATGACCCTAGGACACTCACCATTGCACTTGTATGTGTTAGGCACTTGAATAGGGTGAATGTGTATTAAAATAGGACCGAAATGCCCAACTTATGCACTTTCGATCGACTAACCTATACAGGTCATTTTGCCTCCAATCGACCGAATTCGATCTAGGTCAACTGGTTGACCACAACCCGGTCGATCGAGATGAAATAGTTCATTTGACCTTAGTTGACCGAAACCCCTTGAAGTCAATAGTTTGATTTCTTGGTCGACTGAGACATTTTTGAACTTCCCCAACCTGGTCGATCGAGTTCCTATGTGTGGGAACCCAATGGTCTAGTCGACCGACCAGTCAGTTCATTTTCACCCTGGTCGACCAAACCGCGCTATTTTGAAAAATCGTCCTTTCCGATCGACTGAGCTTGAAGTTCAAAATTGGCCCGTTCGACCGAGCCATATGAACTTTGGTCGACTGAATCCATTCTGGTCAACTAGTGCTCTTAGGTTGCCTTGCATTTTTTTTACCATGGTTAAATATTTTCAACAAGTTTAAATTTTGCTAAAACATCATTAATATTTTCTAATTATACCAGCCTTGTCCCCAGCGGTCATAAATCATGGGGTGTATATAAATACCCCTTCATTTGGGAAAATTAGGAAGAAGGATTAACAAAACAAATTGAAAATTCTCTCTCAAGCCAAATACTCTCTACTACTCATACTCTCACTCAAATCACTCAAACTTACCTTCTTCAAGTTCCTAAATCTTCTGTAAGTGTCTTAAGTGATAGTGTTAATTGGTTTGCTCTCATATTTGTGCGTGATTGAATTGATTTTCAATGAGAGCTAAACCTATGTATTCTTAGGGGGTTTTCACTAATGAGCTTATCTTAAGAATACTTGCATCTAGCTTCTGAGTATTGCATTTGTATTGCAATATCTTAGGAAGCTTGTACTTGTTTCTGGGTTGCAAAACGTTTTCAAAAACATACTCAAATATCTTGTGTGATTTATATTGACATATTTGTGAAAAAATATTTGTGTTTGTGATATTAATCTTTGTAATATTTATTCAATTACATATCATTTGCTGAATACAAAGATTACATATCTTTTGCAAACCAAGCATATGCACTATTTACGTGATTGATATATTATGCTCTTTGGAATATTTGAAACTTTGGTGATATCTTTGTTTGAGCACCTTGATTGAGAATATCCTAAAATACAAAGATTTTTTGTTGACACTCTTACGTACTCACTACTTAGATAGCAAATATATTTGAAAGTTGAAATATTAGACCACACTGAACTTACATATTAAATCACTTGTGGTGTGTGTGACTGAGCGCATTTGGGTATATACATGACTTACACAAAGGCACAATCACTGTACCGTTATTATTTGATTGTAAAATCTAAGTGTTTCTAGGTATGGCCTGAGGGGGCGGTAATCCAGCCCAGTAAGGATTGTTGTAAAGGTTGAGGTCAGCCCTGTGCTAATCGACCTGGTCTGTTTAGGTGCCGCTCCATTCGTTTAAGTGAGCAAGTTATAGTGGTAATCCTTGTGCTTGTTAGCCAAGGTGGGGACATAGGAAATTGGCCAAACCTCGATAACATTTCTGTGTGTCACCCTTACTTTACTACTTTCTGGTGCATGTGTGTTTGATTAAATTGCTTTATTTACTTTCTGGTAAACATTTACATTACTTGTACTAGATTGACCATAGGGTTGTGACTATACTAGTGTTAGGAGATTGACTTAGGGCTTAAATTTTAAAAATACCTATTCATCCCCCCTCTTGGGATCATGGTAAAGCTAACATGGGGGATATTCCAAGTATCTAGGGCAACAAGGAAACTCACTTTAAAAACTCTATAAACACTCCCAAAACCCTAAAAATGCAGGAAGCAAAAGTTTTAGAGAGATATTCACACATCTTGTGCTATGTGTGCCTCCATACCAAGACTTTGCCAATATTCTACTAATTTCATACTCTTTGGGAAAATCATCTCAGCTTTTGAAACGAATTTCATTTACACATATTGAAAGCAAGCTTTAGTGATTGAGGTTTGGTAAATAAGTGATTGGTTTGTATTTTCAATATATAGATATCTTGAAGATTTTTCATATCTCATACTCATACATCTATTATTCTTATTGAGAAAAAAAATCCTTGTGTTGTTACATAAAAATTTATTTGTGAAAGGATTTTCTAAACATTGAATATTTGCTGATCTTCAAGTTCCTATTTTCATTCAAAGACTTGATATTTTGTTATTGCGAAATCTACTTGATTGAAAAGTCTAAAGGTTCTAAATATATATTTGTGAGAAATATCTTATGAAAAGTTTTGTTTAAATCTTTGCATTATCCAAAGTCACTTATTTTAGTCAAAGATTTAATCTTACAAATTATTGGATAGCAAGCACATATATTTGAGCACTATTTAATATTATTTTAAAGGATCTTATTTTTAGTTCTTGCATAAAGTCTTTTGAAATTAAACCCTAAGATCTCCAAAGTTCTTATTTTTTTAAAAATCAATTTTTGGGAGATAATGATTAAAGGGTAATTTTGGAAGCATATCATTCATATAACGATTACATCGTTACATACATACTGAACTTCAAGTTTTATCATATAAATATGTGTTAGGATTTTCTATTATACTCATTAGCTTGGTTAGAAGAAATATTGAGTTTTGCAGAATTGTAATTGTATATTGTAATCATGGTTCGGGCTATGAACCGGGTTTGAGGAGAAAGTTGTATCTTTTGTAAGCAGTAGAGTAGGAGGAAGTTGTACCTCTTGTAAGCAGTGTATTGTAAGGGAAGCTTTGTCCCGATTAAAGGAGTAGGGATTTAGTGAAATCCTTGAGTGGGTTGCTCAAGGCATGGACGTAGCCCAGGTTAGCTAAACATCGTAAAATCGTGTTTGCATCTCTCTTACCCTTAACTCCTTTTTAATTTCCGCATTGTATTTAAATTACTTGTGCATTGTGTATGTGTTGAACACTTGTTACATCTGTGAGTAATTGGGTAAATGTGTATGCTTGACAAAGACACATATTAGATTGATTAATTGTGAAACATTAACCTCGTTGTTAGGTAACTTGAAAGTCTGTAATTGAAGGTTTTTCGAAATTAGATCTTAAAGGTCATAATCTTTTAAAAATGCCCAATTCACCCCCCTTTTGGGATAACACCGTAATTCACAAGTTCAATTCTCCCATCATGGTCATTTTAAATTCCTCTTGCATACATTTGACGAATTCCTTACATAGATCATCATTAGTTGCTCCAAATATGATATCATCTACATAAATTTGGATTATAAGCATGTCATCTTTCTTAGTCTTAATAAATAAGATACTATCAACCTTTCGTCTAGAAAACCCCTTTTCTAGTAAGAATCCACTAAGTCTTTCATACCAAGTTATAGGGGATTGTTTCAAACCATATAAGGCCTTAGTTAATTTGTACACATATTCAGGTTTTTGAATGTCCTCAAAGCTCGGTGGTTGTGCTACATATACCTTTTCATTAATGAAACCATTTAAAAATGCACTCTTTGCATCCATTTGTTACAATTTGAATTCCTTATAAGATGCATAAGGTAAAAGCATTCTAATTGCTTCCATTCTAGCTACGAGAGCAAATGTTTTATCATAATCTATTTCTTCTTCTTGATTGTATCCTATAGCTACAAGTCTAGCTTTATTTCTTGGCACAATTCCATTTTCATCCTTTTTATTTCTAAATACCCATTTAGTTCCAATGATTGAATGATTATTCAGTTTGGGAACTAATTTCCATACTTTACTTCTTTCAAATTGATTTAATTCTTCTTGCATGGCAATTATCCATGAGTCATCACTTAGAGCTTCTTCAACATTCTTTGGTTCATCTTGAGATAAGAAAGCATAGTGATTGCATAGATTTTTCAAAGAGGATCTTGTAGTTATACCTCATGATGGTTCTTCTATTATTTGATCTTTCGGATGATTTCTTACATATTTCCATTCTGTTGGTAATATAGTATTTTCTATAGCATCATTATTTTATTTTTCTTCATTTTCTTCTTTTGCTTCTACTATGTCTAAGTCTTCTAGTTTTTGAGTAGTTTGAACTTCTTCAACTTTTATTAGTTTATTGAATGGATTTTCTTCATCAAATGTTACATGAATTGATTCCAAGATTGTAGGAATTCTTTTATTGTATATTCTAAAAGCTTTGCTCTTTAATGAATACCCTAAGAATATACCTACATTGGCTTTCGCATCAAATTTACCTAAATCATCTTTATCATTTAATACTAAGCATTTGCAACCAAAAACATGAAAATAAGAAATGTTAGACCTTCTACCTTTCTAAAGTTCAGAGGGAGTTTTATTTAAATTTGATCATATTGAAACTTTATTTATCACATAGTATGCGGTGTTTACCTCTTTAGCCCAAAAGTATTTTGGTAGATTATGTTCATTTAACATTGTTCTTGCCATTTCTTGAAGAATTATATTCTTTCTTTTAACAACCCCATTTTGTTGTGGAGTTCTAGGTGCTGAAAAATTATGATTAATTCCATATTCATTGCAAAATTTTTCAACTTTCTTGTTGTTGAATTCTCTTCCTTGATCACTCCTTATATTTGAAACATTATATCATTTTTCATTTTGAAGTTTCTTACATAAATTTATTAACATGTTACAAGCTTCATCCTTGGTGGCTAAAAATAATACCCAAGTAAACCTATAGTAGTCATCAACTATAACAAAGGCATATTGCTTACCTCCTATGCTTTGAGTTCTAATAGGACCAAAAAAATCTAAATAAATAAGTTCTAAAGGTCTACTAGTGGATATATGTTTTTTCTTCTTAAAACTTGTTTTAATTTGCTTCCAAGTTTGCAAGCATCACAAATTTTATCTTTAATGAATTTTCTATTTGGTAAACCTTTGACTAACTTCTTTCTAGATAAGTTTGATAATAGGTCCATGCTTGCATGTCCTAGTCTTCTATGCTAAAGCCAACTAGTTTCATTCATGGTAGCCAAGCATGTTACATCTTGAAAGATTAAGTTTTCAAGGTTTATACAATATACATTATTTACTTTATAAGCTGTGAATAGAATTTCATGTTTTCTTGAATTTTCAACTATGCACTTATCTTGCTTAAAGATTATGTCAAGCCCTTTGTCACTAAGTTGACTAATGCTTAAAAGGTTATGCTTTAATCCATCAACTAACAAAACATCATCAATTGTAAGTGAGGCTTCTTTACCTATTTTACCAATTCCGATGATTTTACCTTTGGCGTTGTGACTGAAGGTCACATACCCTCCATCTTTTTGAACTAGGGAGGTGAACTTTGTTCTATCTCCGGTCATATGTCTTGAACACCCGCTGTCCAAGTACCATTTTTCCTTTGATGGAGTAGTCCTAAAGCATACCTACAAGGAAGGATTCACGATGTTACTTCTGGAATCCAAACTGTTGACTTTTTGAGTCCGATCCCTGTTTTGATAATGACAAACCACAGTATCCCACTTGTGTAACTGAGTGTGAACAGGTTTATATTTCTGTAAGCACAAGTGATGAATGCAAAATGGAAGTTGTAAAGAGCACTGAGAAGAACACCAATCGGCATATTCCATGGAGCATTGAGGAGCAGAAGACACGAAGATTTTATTTATTTTCTGGGTTGTAATAGTAATTAGGGTTGAATGTGCATGCATCTTACATGAGTTAAGCTCTACCGACCTTAGATTGACCATAGGACCTCCAAATAATATGAAGAACTCTTTTCATAAAATGCCTAACTTATACAAAGGTTTTTAAATGGTTTTAAAGTTAAAAGAAGGCAAAAACTATATTTTTCAAAGGGGTCGGTCAACCGGCCAGTCGACTGAATGTTAGAAATGAGAAATTTTCTCACTCAATTGGATCTCATATCAAACCATGTTCAACATGAAAATTGTGGTATTTTCCCACAGCTTGAGTTTGATACCAATACCATCCAAATTGGAGTTACACAGAAAAAGTTATGGCCAAAACACTGAAACGTGTCCGTAAGAGAAAAACTACCTTCATGTTTCTTCCGTCTCATTGATGGACATTTTTATCAAACCAAAAGTCATTATCCTAAAATATGTCCAACAGGAAAATTGTGGGAATTTCTCTTAGATTTCTATTGATATAAAGAACATCCAATTTGGAGGTGTGTGGAAAACGTTATGGCCAAAACACTGAATAGTGTCTGCGCAGAAAAGTAGAGGCCGGTCGACCGAGCCTTCACTACGGTCGACCGAAACTCGTTGATTTCAGCCCCGGTCGACCGTACCTTGAGCCTGGTCGACCGAGCCTTCACTACGGTCGACCAAAACTCATTCATTTCAAGCCCCGGTTGACCGTACCTTGAGCCTGGTCGACCGACCTTCTCGGGAAAGTGTCCCAACGGCCGAAAAACTGCTAGTTTTCAAAATAAAAATATATTTTAAGTTCTCAACGACTATATAACGGTCACAAGGGGTTTTTGCCTATAAATACAACCCCAAAACACTTGAAAATTTTGGAGAATCCCTTTGTTAATTTAGTTCATCATTCTTTGATTCTCCCACACTTCTATACCCCATTTGTTCTTTAAATTCTCATTTTTCTCCTACTCTTCTTTTCTTTGAAAATCATTTTGGGAGAAAATATTCTTGGGGGTTTTATGTGAAGAGGCTTGAGCATATATCATATACATATATATTGCTTGATGGCCTTCTTCTTTCATTTGTGATATATTTTAAAAGATTAAAATATCTCCTAGTCTCTTCTTTTGAAAACCATTTTTGGAGAAAATATTTTTGGGGTTATATTTGAAGAGGCTTGAGCATATAACATTCTTCATATGTATATTGCTTGAGGGCCTTTCTATTTTTCATGTTTTTCAAAGATTAAATTTCTCCCATATTCTTTTAATTGGAAAAATATTTTTTGGAGAAATTTATTGTGAAAAATGTCTTGAAGGCTTGGGCTAATATTCTCGCTCATATATTTTGCTTAAATGCCTTCTTGAGATTAATTTTATTAAGGTCAATCATTTTGAAGAAAACCCTAATATCCTCCTACTCTTATTTTGACATACATTTGATTGGAGAATTTCTTTGGGTTATATAAGAGGGAGCCTTGAGCATATATCAATTTAATATATACTTGCTTGAGAGGCTTCTCCTTCTATTTTATAAAGGTCCATCATTTTCCAAACTCTCAAGTTTTGCTTGAAAAATATTTTGAGAGAAAACCCATACTCTACATGAGCTTCATTTCAAAATCATATGAGAATGCATATTAGATTTTAATGTTGTACATCTCTGCTTGTATTTTAGAAGCATATTTTATGTACAAAATGATTTTATTGTAACGGTTCGGTTCAGCCCGTTAATTGAACTGGGGAGTCTCAGCCCCGCAAGTGAGACCGGTTCGGTTCAGCCCGGAATTGAACTGGGGAGTCTCAGCCCCGCAAGTGAGACTAGTTTGGCTCAGCCTAGTAATTGAGCTGGGGTTTTCCTCGCCCGGTAAGGAGAGGATGTAAAAGGCTTTTGCTCCGCCCGGTTAAGTGAGCAGGTATAGTGGAATCCTTGGGGGTAAGCCCAAGGCGGGGATGTAGGCTGGTTTGGCCGAACCTCGATAACAAATCTGGTGTCGCTCTTTCTATTTTATTTAAATTCCTACACTTTAATTTCAGCATGTGTATGAATGTTTATTTAATGTCGAAATTGTTCTCATGCACACATTTGATTTAAATAAGATACTGCACATGTGTATGTTTGCTTTTATTGTTAAACTCGCTTTACATACACGTATACATGTTGAATGGGATATGATACTGTAATGAATAGGCGAATTGTTTAAATTAGCCAAAAAGTTTTTAAAACCCAATTCACCCCCCCTCTTGGGATCACACCAATTCCAACACAAACCTTTTTAATTCTTCTTAAGTCATACCTAGTTTTAGTGTTTACTTTCCATTCATTCTTGATTTTGACATACTTCTTTTTAAGTGGACAATTAAACTTTATGTGTCCCTTATTCCTACACAAGTAGCAAGTAGTGCTTTCATGTATATTTATAGAGGATGTAATTGCATAGTGTTTTGCTTCTTTTACAAAGTATCCCATAAATAAGTTCTTCTTCGTTTTGTTTTCAATTACATTGTAACCAATTCTTTCTTTTTTACTAATCATCCTTTGTTGTCCAACCATCTTTTAAAAATTTTATTTTCCTCTAGTAAAATTATAAATGATCATGTCTTTATCTTCAATTTTACTTTTAAGTTCACTTATTTCTAAGTCTTTCTTGCTTTCATCATTTACTTGTAGTTTTACTAACTTTTGAGACATATTGTTAATTTTCTTCATTAGATCATCAATAAGAGATTCCTTTTCCTTTTCAGCTATTTTAGAACTTTCTAGTTGATTTTTAAGATTTTCATTTTGTTCTTTACATTACATCAACTATTGGTTAATATAAATAAGGCGGTTGATAGAAATTGTGTTGTTGGTTTAATAGTGTGATTTGTAATCATCTTAGATTGAAAAAGGGTTATACTAGAATAAAGTTTTGTAAAAATTTTAAAACCCAATTCACCTCCCTTTTGGGAGTACACCTTTATTCTCACCGGAGATGTTCCCGGTATGCTGACAGCATGAACATGATTTACAAAACTCATGAGCATCTTAAAAAAATGTTGGCCAAAATAATCCACTTTGAAGTACTTTGGCTATTGTTTTATTCCAACTGAAGTAACCACCACATTCTAAGGTATGGAAAAACTTCAAAATGTTGTGATCCTCACTTTCAGAGACACAACGCCGAATGATCGAGTCCGAGCCCATTTTAAATAGATCTGGGTCTTCCCATATGTATTAGTGCACTTGGGAAAAGAAATTTTCTTTCTTCCGTCATGCCCAATCATAAGGAAAAACTCTCATTGCTAAGTAGTTAGCAATCAACTCAAACCAAGGGAGCTGAGAAGACACGGTAAATAGCTACTCATCGGGAAAGGAATCTTGAACTAGATAGGGATCGGTGGACCCCTTATATAGGATGTGGGATAAATGATCGGTTACATGGTTTTCTGTCCTCTTCCTATCTTGGATTTCATAATTGGGCTGCTGCAAGAGTAGTACCAATTGAAAGTTAAGGTGTAGTTCCAAGAGGGGGGATGAATTGGGTTTATAAAATTCTTTTAAGCCTTTTTACAAATTCACAATCTTTTGTATACTTAGCTAACGTACAATGATGTTTTTAATTTTAAATGCTCAATCACATCAACCACAATCCACACTCAATATCAATCACAAACAATATACCTTTAATAATAACAGCCAATCAATCAATCACAATACTTAACCAATTTGTGAGAGCTGCAACACTTCTTTATATTAGCGTTTGCAAAATCTTAGTTTATGGCCTTGTATAAATGAATATTTGTGCACTTATTTTAATCAAGATTTCCGCAAACGATTAATCAACATACTCCCTTTAAGGTTTTCGCAAAAGATTAACCAATGTACTTTCTTTAAATTAAAAGGTCTTCTCAATCTCAATTTCAGCAACTTGCACATAGAAACACAATTTATATGTGCTGAAAATTTAGAGAGTAAAAGGTAAGAGTGAGACAGAGATTTTTTACAAAGTTTGGCTTATCCCCAACCTACATCCTCGCCTTAGGCAAGACCACCTAAGGATTCCACTAACACGTTCCTTTGCAGGCGGAACAAACTATTTACAATCCCTTCTTTAGCGTAGAGTCCCCCCCCCCAAAGCGATACCCCACACTCGGTTACAACGGTCTAATAACCTGAATCGTTAAATAAACAAGAAACTAGAAAAGATTTCTTTTGTACAAAGAGTTGCTCTCATATAAAGCTGGTTAGTAAAATTGAAAGCACTCATATACTTCAACACAAATATCAAAAGAAATTGAATTGAAGCTCAATAATAAATTCATCGGATTTCTTCTCTTGATAAGAATCATCAATTCAAAAGTTTCAGCTCAAAGAAGATAGATTAGAGACTCAAATAATCTCAGCATTTCTTAGTATGAAGATGCAAGCAAGAGAGCTTTGAGAGAGCAAGAGAAATTTTGACTTGAGAGCAGATTTTCAATGCTTGGTATGAATTTGATTAGAAAAATCATGTATTTGTAGGCTCGAAAAGGTTTAATTCATGTTGCCCAAGTTACTTGGAGTGTTTCCCAAGTTTATACAAAATTTGGGGCACAAGAAACGTAAATTTGAATTTTATAACTTTTTAAAAATATAGTTGTATTAAGTGTTTAGGTGCCTGAGGTCTTGGGGCTAGTCACTTGAGGTTTCTTAAAACTGTAAATTTTGAACTAAGAACAGGGTTAGGCACCTGAGGTTACCAGGGTCAGTCGCCTGAGCCTACACTGCCTCTTCAGAATTTCTTCAGGAAAATCTTCAGGTGCCTGAGGTTTAATCTTCAGTCGCTTGAACAGTTATAAATTTTGTTTTTCAATTTATTTTTCAAAAACACTTAGCCATTTTACTTTGTTACTTTAAAAGAACATTTTTCGAGGTTTTAAAATAAGGTCTCTAAGTCCATGACAACCCCTAATGAGCTTCAAATCATTTCAAAATGATATTTAGTATGAAGTACTTACATTGTTCATCCTAGAGACTTAAACACTCTAAGCTTGAATTCTTCATATAAGTCTTTGCTTTGAATGCTCTTAGACTTGAGCTTGAGTCATCTTTAGGTTTCCATATGCTTTGATCATTTTGGTCCATTTGAGCTTTCTTTGATCACATTGTTTGATGGAGTATGACTTTATGATACTTGTGATCTTGAACTTGCATTTCTTTTGAGCTTTTGAACTTTGTCATTGAAGCTTTCCTGAAATATCATTACTTAAACAAAACATGCTAAATCAACCTTTATTTGTTATCATCAAAACGATATTTGAAAGCCATTTTAGGCCAAAACACCTAATCAACCTAGGTTTGGTCTCTTTCTTGGTGAGAAGGTACTGCTTAGCGGTGTGATCGGAGTACACAATGACCTTTGACCCTTGGAGATAAGAGCGGAATTTGTCGAGGGCAAAAGCTATTGCTAGAAGCTCTTTCTCAGTGGTAGTATAATTCAACTGGGCTCCTTGAAGAGTCTTGCTAGCATAGTAGATCACATGAGGCAAGTTATCCACCCATTGTCCCAACACAACTCCAACAGCGTAATCTGATGCATCACACATGTTCTCAAAAGGAAGGGACCAATTGGGTGGCTCCATTATTGGAGCAAAAGAGAGTAGTATCCTAAGAGTTTCAAACACAGTGAGACAATCATTATCAAACTCGAAGAGTGCATCTTATACCAACAAGTTGGTCAATGGCCTAGATATTTTGTGAAAGTTTTTGATGAATCGCTGGTAGAAACCGGTATGCCCTAGGAATGACCTCACTTGTTTAATAGAAGTAACGGGAGAAAGTTTTGAAATCAGCTCTGCCTTAACCCTATTGTTGGCCTAATAAGGTCTTTCAATCAGTTTTGGTGATAACAAACAAAGAATATTTTATGTGCAAAAGGTTGAGTTTTTGTTTCAGGAAATCAAGGATCAAGTATGGATCAAGTGTAGATCAAGTATGGATCAAGTGTGGGACATCAAGAAAGTTAAAACTAACAAGTGATCCAAATAAAAACTAAAGCATTGGAAGATAAAGCAAGTTCAAGCACATATTTGAAGAACTTCAAAAGCAAAAAACATGAGAATGATCTCAAGCATGGCATATAAAGTTATTAGGAAATCCATTGTAAGTATTTCAAAGTTAAATATCGATTGAAATATGTTTTGAAGCTTTTCCAAGAGATTATGAGGACTTAAAAACCTATTTAGGATTATTAAAACAAGTTTTGATTAAGAGAGCAAATCATGTTTTATGGAAAAAAATTTTCAACAGCCTTTTTGTCTGTTCAGATGACTGAACTTCATGTTTAGATGTCTGAAGAATTACTTCAGACGTTAGAAGAATAAGCTCAAATGTCTGAAAAATTTCTGGGAAGAAATAGAAACAAGCAGTAGCTGTTCAGATAACTGAACCCAACTCTTCGGTCGTCTAAACCCTATCTTCGGTCATCTGACCCTGTGTCCAGTTCATTTTTTAAAGGGTCTCAGGAACTTCAGATGACTGAACTTGACTCTTTAGTCTTCCGAACACTGTTCAACGAGCAAATTTTTTAAAATCTAATATTTTAAATAATAGTTGCTTGGGCTCTAAATTTTCTAACAACTTGGGAAATTCTCTAAGGAAACTTTAGTAACAAGGAAATTTGTTTGAAAGCCTATAAATACATGGTTTTTGTAAATCAAAATACACCAAGCATTGAAAATCTCTCATAAGCTCTCTTGCTCTCAAAGCCTCATCTTGATAATCTCTTGCAAACTGAAAGTGCTATGATTATGATATTCTTGTTCATCAATTCCTTTAGTTAGATTGCTGATTTCTCATCTGGAGAAAAGGAATTTGGTGAAATTCTTATTAAAGCTTAAAAAATGTATTTCATTCTTGATATCTATCTTTTGAAGTACATAATTTTAAATTGTACTAACCTGCTCTTTGTGTGAACGTTTCTTGTGCACAATCTTTTGTTTATTTCTCTTGTAGATTTTGAACGATTCCAGGTTGTTGGATCGTTGACCAAAAAAGGGTATATTGTTTGGAGAAGGCGGGCTCTAGCCTTAGCCAAGGAGTGATTGTAAACAGGTGTTGTTCCATCTGATAATGGAATTGTTATAGTGGAACCCTTCAGTGTTTTGCCAAGGGCGAGGATGTAGGCTGTGTTGAAGCCAAACCTCGTAGAAAACCTTGTGTCCTTCTTTCTTCTTTACTTATTATTTTTTGTTTGTACAATCCATTGTTGTGTGTTTTAAAGTGCAGATTGGGGGATCAAAAGTTAGAATCAAAGGAAGACTCTTGATATTTAGAAAGTATGTTTCGATTGACCGTTTGCGGAAACCCAAAAGGGAGTACGTTGGTTAATCTGCGGAAATCTTAATCAAGAGAAGTGCATACAAAGGTTTTGTTCAATAAAGGTTGAGAATATCTACAGGGTAGCTAATAAAGATTCCAAAATTCTTGCTTGATTGGTTGAATTTTAATTTGGTTGATTGGCTTGTGAATTTAAATTTCAGTATCTTGAAGTGTGATTGTTAGTTAATTACTTTATTATTTTGGTGTCATAAGCATTAAAAATATTAAAAATGAAAAGAATCCAATTCACCCCCCCTCTTGGGAAGCTATTCCAAATTTTAATTGGTATTAGAGCTAAGTTATAAAAATTCCTAACAAAAAACTATAAAAAGATCAAATGACAAACATTGGAATAGCACCCTTCGGTGAAGGCCAATCCTCAACCTGTCCACCAATTTTTTGTGGACACAATTATACCTTTTGGAAAAAGAGAATGGAAATATATCTCCAACACATGGATTGGAAAGCATAGGAAGTTGTTATGGATGGAAACCTTATTCTCACTAAGATAGTCGATGGAAAATAGATTCCAAAAGAAAAGAAAGATATGACCGACTTAGATTATAAAATCCTTCAAATAAATTCAAGCGCTATAAATGCGTTATACTGTGCAATAGATGCTAATGAATTTAACGGAGTCATGGCTTGCAAAATAGCTAAGGAGATTTGGGACAAATTAGAAGTAACATATGAAGGAACAGTTGAGGTTAGAGACAATAGGATAGACATGTTAACAAGCGAATATGAAGCATTCAAGATGAATTTTGATGAAACAATATCAAGTATGTACACTAGATTTACCCACATAATAAATTCCTTAAGCACCTTAGGGAAAAATTATACTACCTACGAAATGATCAGAAAAATTCTAAGAGGCCTTCCCTCCATATGGGAACTAAAGGCTACAGCTATCACAGAAGGTAGAAGCCTCAAGACCACTTCTTTAGAAGAACTTATAAGCTCACTTCTTACCTATGAAATGGCCTTAAAATAAAGAAATCCTGAACCAAAGCATAAAAGATCCATAACACTAAAAGCATCTAGTCACAGCACTAGTGAAGAGGAAAGTGAAACAAGTGACTTAGATCAAGATGAATTAGCATTCATTACTAAGAGACTAGGCAAATTCTACAGAAGGAATAAAAGGTTTTCTAGAAAGTTCAATAAAAAGAAACCTGAAAAAGGAGAGACAAGTAAGAAAGAAAATAAAGGTAAGAATGAACCACCAATATGCTATCATTGCAAGAAACCAGGGCATATCAAACTAGACTGTTCATTGCTCAAGAAAGACAAGAAGAAAAGGAAGGAAACTATGAAGGTTACTTGGGATGACTCAAGCTCCAGTGAAACAGGAAACGAAACAAGTGGACAAGAGATGGCAAATATGTGCTTCATGGCGAATGACAGAGAGGTAAATTCTTACTACTCTTCAACCGAATCTCAAAATGAGTCTTGTCATGAGTCATGTGATAGTTTGCCTTCTTATAAGGAATTACAAGCTGAGTTATTCTTAATACATAAAAGATTCATAAAAATTTCCAAGAGAAATATAACTTTGAAAGATCAAAATAAAGAACTAGTGAAGCAACTTGAATCATTCAAAGCTATTGAAGAAGAAAAAAATTCTTTTATTAAGAAGTTGGAAGAACAAATAAATATAGCAACACAAGAGTTAGGTAAAACTCATAAAGATAATTTGAATAAAAAGGATCTAGAAATAAATGAACTCAAAAAGGCAGTAGAGGATAAAGAAAAAATTATCTTTAACTTTACCAAAGGTAAAGAAAACTTTGAAAAGATGATTGGACAGCAAAGGCTTCATGGGAACAAAGAAGGAATAGGCTATAACGGTAAAGCAAATAAAAGGAACAAAAAGTTATACATGGGATACTTTGTTAAGGAAGCTAAGTACTATGCTAGCATTTCATCAAACAACAAATATGAACACACCACTTGCTATATGTGCAAGACTAAAGGTCATGTAATGTTTAATTGCCCATTAAAAAGAAAGTTTGTTAAAGTTCAAGGAGAATGGAAAGCCAATAGTGGAACTAAAAACAAAATAAAGAAAGTTAAAAGAATTTGGGTTCCAAAAACTAACACATAGTATCCTTCATTGTAGGTTTTCTTTAGGACAACAACGTCAACAGATAAATGGTACTTGGACAGTGGGTGCTCATGGCACATGACCGGTGACAAGACCAAGTTCACTACATTAAAACAAAAGGATGGGGGATATGTCACCTTAGGCGACAATGCCAAAGGTAAAATCATTGGCATCGAAAAAATTGGTAAAGAACCTTCACTCACTATAGATAATGTGCTATTAGTAGAAGGATTAAAACATATTCTTTTAAGTATTAGTCAATTAAGTGACAAAGGGTTCGAAATAATCTTTATGAAAGAAAAATGTGTCATCCAAAATCCTAAGAACAAAGAAACTCTATTTATAGCTCATAGAATAAATAATGTCTATTGCATAAATCTTGAGAAATTAGTAAATCAAAACATAACTTGTTTGACAACAATGAATGAAGTAAGTTGGTTATGGCATAGGAAACTAGGACATGCAAGCATGGACCTACTATCCAAATTATCTAAGAAAAATCTTGTAAAAAGACTACCAAATATAAAATTCATTAAAGACAAGATGTGTGATGCATGCCAAAAGGGAAAACAAGTAAAAACAAGCTTCAAAAAGAAAAAAATATATATCCACAAAAGACCCCTAGAACTCTTGCACTTAGACTTATTTGGTCCAACTAGAACCTTTAGTTTAGGAGGAAAACAATATGCTTTTGTAATAGTAGATGATTATTCAAGATTTACTTGGGTAATATTTCTAACAAACAAAGATGAAGCTTGAAATCTATTAATAACCTTATGTAAGAAATTACAAAATGAGAAGGGCTATAATGTAACAAGCTTTAGAAGTGACCAAGGAAGAGAGTTTAAAAACAAGGAAGTTGATAAATTTTATAATGAACATGGAATAAATCATAATTTTTCAGCACCTAGAACTCCACAACAAAATGGAGTTATAGAAAGAAAAAATAAAATTCTACAAGAAATGGCAAGAACAATGCTGAATGAAAATAATCTACCTAAATACTTTTGGGCAAAAACTATAAATACAGCATGCTACATTGTAAATAGGGTATCGATAAGATAAAAAATAGATAAAATACCATATGAACTTTGGAAAGGTAGAAAACCTAATATTTCCTACTTTAATGTATTCAGACGCAAATGTTTTATCCTTAACACTAAAGATGATTTAGGAAAGTTTGATGCAAAATTTGATGAAGGTATCTTCCTAGGTTACTCTATAAATAGTAAAGCTTATAGGGTTTATAATAAAAGAACCTTTACTATTATGGAATCAATACACATAACATTTGATGAATCAAACAATCATGACAATAAAATTGAGAATGATGAAGAAGAAGATACTCCACAAAAAGAAGAAGATCTTGAAATAAAAGAAGAAAACAATAATAATACTCCAAATGAAAAATGTATAGAAAATCTGAAGTTTCCTAAAGAATGGAGATATGATAAAAATCACCTAAAAGAACAAATTCTTGGTGAAACATCAAAAGGAATAACCACTAGAGCCTCATTAAAAATTATTTGCAACCATTATGTCTTTTTATCTCAAGATGAACCCAAAAATATTGAAGAAGCCTTAAATGATGATTCTTGGATTATTGCTATGCAGGAGGAACTAAATCAATTTGAAAGGAGTCAAGTGTGGGAACTTATACCTAAACCCAAAGATAAATCAGTCATAGGAACTAAATGGGTGTTTAGAAATAAAAAGGATGAAAATGGAGTAGTTGTAAGAAATAAAGCTAGGCTAGTAGCACAAGGTTATAATCAAGAAGAAGGAATTGATTATGATGAAACCTTTGCCTCCATTGCAAGAATGGAAGCAAGAAGAATGTTTCTGGCTTTTGCAGCCCATAAGGGTTTTAAGTTATATCAAATGGATGTAAAGAGTGCATTCTTAAATGGATATGTAAATGAAGAAGTGTATGTCAAACAACCTCCAGGTTTAGAAAATTCGAAAAATCCAAACTATGTATTTAAATTATCAAAAGCTCTTTATGGTTTGAAACAAGCTCCAAGAGCTTGGTATGAAAGGTTAAGTAAATTTCTACTTAAAAATGAATTTACAAGAGGAATGGTTGATAGTACTTTATTCATTAAATCCAAAAACAAAGATATGCTAATAGTTCAAATATATGTGGACGATATTATATTTGGAGCTACAAATGAAGATCTATGCAAGGACTTTGCCACATGTATGCAAAAAGAATTTGAAATGAGTATGATAGGGGAGCTAAATTATTTTCTAGGATTACAAATTAAACAAGCTGAAAATGGAACATTTATAAATCAAACCAAATACATCAAAGATATGCTTAAAAAGTTTGATATGGACCAAAGTAAACCCATAGGAACTCCTATGAGTACATCCACAAGCCTTGATAGAGATGAAAAAGGAAAACAAGTAGACATAACACACTATAGAGGGATTATTGGTAGTTTACTATATCTAACTGCTAGTAGACCTGATATTATGTTTAGTGTGTGTATGTGTGCTAGGTTTCAATCAGCACCTAAGGAATCTCATCTAATAACCATTAAGAGAATACTTATGTACTTACTAGGAACACTTGATCTAGGTTTATGGTATCCAAAGGACACTGACTTTAAAATGATAAGTTACTTCGATGCTGATTATGCCGGATGTAAGATTGATAGAAAAGGTACTAGTGGCACATGTCCTTCCTAGGTCATTCCTTAGTATCATGGTTTTCAAAGAAACAAAACTCTATAGCCTTATCAACCACCGAAGCTGAGTATGTAGTAGCCGGAAGTTGTTGCGCACAAATTTTATACATGAAACAACAATTAAAAGACTTCAATCTAGATTATAAGACAATACCAATAAAGTGTGATAACACTAGCGCCATAAATATATCTAAAAACCCAATTTCACACTCAACCAAACATATAGATATAAGGCATCATTTTTTGAGAGATCATGTTCAAAAAAAGGATATAATTCTTGAGTTTATAAATACAAATGACCAATGGGCTGACATTTTTACAAAACCTCAAATGAAGAAAGATATATACATATTAGGAGAGAACTTGGGCAAATCCATAGTAGAGAAGTTTATTAGAAAAAGAATTACAACATTTCTCTGAATTTCAGTCGTCTGAACTACACACCCCAGACGACTGAACACTATAGCAAACAGGTTTAGATGACTGAACCTGAAACTTCAGATATCTGGGAGCCTACTGTCTCTTCAAATTCTAGGATTAAAAATCTTTAGACGATTGAAGTTAATCTTCAATCATCTGAAGTCACGGGGTTTAAATATAACTCACAGACTAAAACCCTAATTTCAGACTTCTGAAGTTTGTTGCTCAACTCATCCGAACATCTTCCTCTCTATCTCTTCTTCTCCTCACTCAAAAAACCCTCAATTTAAAGCTGGTATCCCTCTTCAAAGAATCACTCCATGAAATCTAGGGCATCCACAATCAAGTCTCTCCATGCCTCGTATCAAGCAAACTGCCAATCGAAGGTCTTCATATGGGAAAGATGCTCAAAACCTTGACAAGTGGCTTGTGGCTCCCTGAGCCCAACTTCGTTATCATACTTCACTCGGTACAGTAGATCCAATCCTAGGTAAAATTTTGGATATCTCATTTTTCACAACTAAATTTCCTAATATCCTTCCCTTATTTCATTCCATAGGATGGTTTGATTTTTTCACCCAGCAACCCAAAGGATATTATCCTCATCTTGACAAAATCTTTTATGCTAATATGACAAATGAAAATGGGATTATTTCTTCGGAAGTTAAAGGAAAGAAAATTTTGCTAAATTCTGAAATATTGTCTCCCATTTTCAAAATTACTCCAGGTGATTCCAACTGTCCTATGTTTGCTCAATCTTGGATTCTAGAAGAAGGATTCACTCCTGAAATTTTCATTCCAATGATCATGGACAAAGAACCTATCTATTTTGGGCATCCTCTGTTATACAAACAATTAAGCTTACAAATTATACATAAAAATGTTACAAACAACATCCTACCTAAACAAGGCTTTTTTGATCATCTCTCCTATATTGAATGCTTTTTCCTTTGGTGTCTTCTTAAAGGAAAGAAACTAGACCTGGCTAGCTTAATCATTCGATCGATGTGGACCAAACTTGAATCCTCCTGAGTTGTTCTTCCCTGTGGAGGGATTCTTACTCTTCTTTTCAACCATCTTCATGTTGCAAATAGTTCTGAATTCTTTATCAAAAGAACTCGCTATGATCTTTTCAATGAGACCTCCCTAAAGCAAATGGGGTATGACAAGGGGAGTTCAGGATGGTACTTGAAATCAGGTAGGACTTAATATGCATCTGCAGCACCAGCCTCAGCTGTAGCCTCGGGTTCAACTTCGATCTTAGCCTCAGCCTTAGCATCAGTATCAGTAGCAGCACAATCTTCTTCTACACAGGATCTTGGTTCATCTCATGATACGCCTTCATGATTCTTATCATTCCAAAGGGATTTCTCCAGTTTCTCCTTTGAAGTATGCACTGGACTTCAGAATATTAAAGAAAAGATTACCTCTCTTGATCAACGTGTCACTCATATAGAAAAGTATCAGGCTAGATCTTCTAGGGGAGATGATCCCATGGATATTAGCTCCACTCCTCAAAGTGGAGATGATGATAATGACTCTGTAGAAAATGAAGGAGATTCTGAAGAAGAAGGTAATGAAGTAGATACTGAAGAAGAAGGAACCCAAGAAGAAGAAGAAGAAAGGCAAGGAGATGGCTCAGAAGAAGAAGAATAGGATAGTTAGAAACTACCTAGCCTAGGTCACTATGAAACTTTTTGTATGTAATAGAGTATCAGGACTTATGTACCTTAGATGTTTGTAATCATGACGCTATGAAACTTTTTGTGTTACATTTTTGCTATTTGTAAGGGAACATATGAATTTTTTTGAAACATCTCTAGATGCCCTTTGTACTGACTACATCTTGTTATAAGAATGACTTCTTGATGAATTTTCATAATCTTATTACTCTTTTTGACTAATGACAAAGGGGGAGAGAGTGTTCTAAGTAAAGATAATAAGCAAGGATATATAAACAATATCAGTAATATCAACAATATCTTACCATTTGGATAAATAAAGTATGAACACATTATGAAAATGGAATTTTGATTATGCACACATTATGAACATGGATTTTTGATAAACTACATGGCTATCTACATGGTTCCTTGGTTTGCTTATTAATGCCTATAGTAAGGGGGAGTGCCTATAGTAAGGGGGAGTGCTTTATTTCACATAAAACTTTTATCTTTACTCCTTGTTTGTCATCATCAAAAAGGGGGAGATTGTTGGCCTAATAAGGTCTTTAAATCAGTTTTGGTGATAAAAAACAAAGGATATTTTAATGTGGAAAGGTTGAGTTTTTGTTTCAGGAAATCAAGGATCAAGTATGGATCAAGTGTAGATCAAGTACGGATCAAGTGTAGATCAAGTATGGATCAAGTGTGGGACATCAAGAAAGTTAAAACTAACAAGTGATTCAAAGAAAAACTAAAGCATTGGTAGATAGAGCAAGTTCAAGTACATATTTGAAGAACTTCAAAAGAAAAAAGCATGAGAATGATCTCAAGCATGGCATATATAGTTATTAGGAAATCCATTGTAAGTATTTCAAAGTTAAATATCGATTGAAATATGTTTTGAAGCTTTTCTAAGAGATTACGAGGACTTAAAAACCTATTTAGGATTATTAAAACAAGTTTTGATTAAGAGAGCAAATCATGTTTTATGGAAAAATTTTTTCAGCAGCCTTTTTGTCTGTTCAGATGACTGAACTCTCTGTTCAGATGACTGAACTTCATGTTCAGATGTCTGAAGAATTACTTCAGACATCTGAAGAATAAGCTCAGATGTTTGAAGATTTTTTAGGAAGAAACAGAAACAGGCAGTAGCTATTCAGATGATTGAACTTGACTCTTCGGTCATTTGAACCCGACTCTTTGGTTGTTTGAACCCTATCTTCGGTCATCTGACCTTGTGTCTAGTTCATTTTTTAAAGGGTCTCAGGAACTTCAGATGACTGAACTCGACTCTTCAGTCATCTGAACATTGTTCAATGGGTAAATTTTTTAAAATCTAATATTTTAAATAATAGTTGCTTGGGCTCCAAATTTTCTAACAACTTGGGAAATTCTCTAAGGACTTTAGCAACAAGGAAACTTGTTTGAAAGCCTATAAATACATGGTTTTTGTAAATCAAATTACACAAAGCATTGAAAATCTCTTATAAGCTCTCTTGCTCTCAAAGCCTCATCTTGATCATCTCTTGCAAACTAAAAATGCTGTGATTCTGATATTTTTGTTCATCAATTCCTGAAGTTAAATTGCTGATTTCTCATCTGGAGAAAAGGATTTTGGTGAAATTTCTTTTAAAGCTTCAAAAGTGTATTTCATTCTTGATATCTATCCTTTGAAGTACATAGTTTTAAATTGTACTAACCTGCTCTTTGTGTGAGCATTTCTTATACACAATCTTTTGATTATTTCTCTTGTAGATTTTGAAAAATTATAGGTTGTTGGATTGTTGACCAAATAAGGGTATATTGTGTGGAGAAGGCGGGCTCTAGCCTTAGCCAAGGAGTGATTGTAAACAGGTGTTGTTCCACCTGGTAACAGAATTGTTATAGTGGAACCCTTAGGTGTTTTGCCAAGGGCGAGGACGTAGGCTGTGTTGAAGTCGAACCTCGTAAAAAATCTTGTGTCCTTTCTTCTTTACTTATTATTTTTTGTTTGTACAATCTGTTGTTGTGTGTTTTAAAGTGCAGATTGGGGGATCTAAAGTTAGAATCAAAGGAAGACTTTTGATATTTAGAAAGTACGTTTCAATTGACCGTTTGCGGAACCTAAAATGGAGTACATTGGTTAATCTACGGAAATCTTAATCAAGAGAAGTGCATACAAAGGTTTTGTTCAAAAAAGGTTGAGAATATCTACAGGGTAGGTGATAAAGATTCTAAAATTCTTGCTTGATTGGTTGAATTGTTTAATTTGGTTGATTGGCTTGTGAATTTAAATTTCAGTATCTTGAAGTGTGATTATTAGTTAATTACTTATTATTTTGGTGTCATAAGCATTAAAAATATTAAAAACGAAAAGAATCCAATTCACCCCCTCTCTTGGGAAGCTATTCCAAATTTCACTTATCTATTTCAATCCCCCTAGTGGAGACGATGTGGCCTAACACTATGCCCTATCGAATCATAAAATGTCTCTTCTATCAGCTTAGCACCAAATTTGTGTCTACGCATCTTTCAAGGACATTGGATAGGTTTTCCAAACATGCATCAAAGGAGGGTCCAAACACGGAGAAGTGATCCATAAATACCTTAAGAAATTTCTCAACCATGTCTGAAAAGATGGCTAGCATGCACCTCTGAAATGTCGCTGGCGCATTGCATAGCTCAAAAGGCATCCTCCTATAAGTAAAGGTCCCGAATGGTCAGGTGAAGGTAGTCTTCTCTTGATCCGGGTGGATTGCAACCTGATTGTATCCCAAATATCTATCCAAGAAGCAATAGAAATTCTGCCCCGCTTGCCTCTCTAATATTTGATCAATGAATGGTAATGGGAAATGGTCTTTTCAGGAGAGGTTATTAAGTTTTCGATAATCGATGCACACTCTCCACCCCCTAGTGATGTGAGTAGGGATACCTTCACCCTTATCATTCTCAACAATTGTGATCCTAGATTTTTTGGGGACCATTTGCATAGGGCACAAACTTGCTATCTATTGACCTTATAGGTCACGCCTGGTTTTGATTATGATAAATACTTATTGTATCTAATGGGCGTTCGAGGTTTTGTGTAGGAACTAAGATTGTTAAGATAAAGATGGGCACAAAGCAAGCAAAGACTGAGGACCAATTTATATTCATTATTGTAATATATTTTCATTTAATTGGTCTCTAATAGTAATTGGGGCTCTAGTTTATAATAAGCTCACACACATCACATGCATGATAGTACGTAAGCTCAAACAAACCGTAAACCAAAATGACCTTAAAAAGACCTTAGGGTTTTTCCCTAAGGTGTATTCAAAATTGGACCCCAAGTGACCTTAGGACACTCACCTTTACACTTGCATGTATTAGGCACTTGAATAGGATTTGTATGTTTCGAAACGGGACCGAAATGCACACTTGGTGCACTTTCGGTTGACCGGCCAAGGCAGTTCATTTTGCCCTGGTCGACCGAATTGGACCTGGGTCAACAGTTGACCAAGATCCTAGTCGATTGAACTAGGTAGTTCAAAAAGCTCCGATCGACCGAAACCTCCCTGGGTCAACATTTTGACCCTCTGGTCGACCGAGCCATTTTTGTACTCCAACTACCTAGTCAACCGAGGGTCCTCGGGAAAAATCCCAGCGGCCTGGTCGACCAAACCAGCCAGTTCGAAATGGCCCGATCGACCGAACCTTGGTAAAATTGGAAAATTGCCTTCTCGTGGTCGATCATGCCTTTAGTTCAAAATCCCCCTGGTCGACCGAACCATATGAGACCTGGTCGACCAAAACATTTCTGGTTAACCAGACCTCTCAAATTGTCCTAATTTTTACCATAGTTAAATATTTTTTAAACAGGGTTAAAATGTTTGAAACATCATTAAACCTTTTTAATAATACCCAATAGGTCCCCAACGGTCATATTTCCTCCCATGTCTATATATATGAGATCATTTGTGAAAATTAGATATGGATTAGCTACTTTGATTAAGGGAGAATTCTCTGAAAATCCAAAAAACCTATACTACTCATTTTTTAGCCTCATTCACTAATGCTTACCCTTTATTAGTGCCTACATCATCTGTAAATGGATTGAGTGTTTGTTTCCATAGGTTTGCTCTCCTTGCCTTGATTGATTGACTTGATTTTCTTGAGAGCTAAACCAAAGTATTCTTAGGGGACTTTGTTGGTAAGTCTCTCCTAAGAAGACTTATATAAAAATTCTGAGTATTACATATTTATTGTAATATCTTGAGAAGTTCATATTTGTTTTTGGACTGCAAAAACTTGTCAAACATTTTCAAATATCTATTGTGCTTTTATCTAGAAAAATATTTGAAGAGATATTTGTTCATGTGATAAAATCTTTGTTGCAATATTCATTAACTCACATATCCTTTGCTGAATACAAAGATTGAATATCTTTTTGCAAACCAAACATATACAGTACTTGAGCATCATACAACAGAGAAAATCCGCTCATTGAAATATACATACATATATATATACATACATATATATATATATATATATATATATATATTGTTTGGCTAGCATCTTTGTATGAGCATCTTACCTGAATATCTTGTGACACAAAGACTGCTTGATTGATACTCTCACGCACTTATTACACTGATAGTAAATATATATATATATATATATATATATCTGAGAGTCGAGTTATTGGACCACATTGAGCTTACATATTATATCATTTGTGGTGTATGTAATTGCGCATATTTGGGTACATATCTGCTTTACATGAAAGCTTAATCACTGTACCATTTGATTGTAATACAAATTTGCTGTATTTCTAGGTGTGCCCTGAAGAGGGAGACTCGCCCTGTAAAGAGTCCCGGACAGACTTAAACCCAGTTAAGAAAGTCCCAGATTGGCTTAGACCCGGTTAGGAAAGCTAGGTGTGTCATCCTGTTAAGGCATGTAGGTTGAGGTCAGCCCCGCTAATTGATCTAGTTAAGGTTGAGGTTAGCCCTGTGCTAATTGATCTGGTTGTAATCAGTGTCGCTCCACCCTTAAGTGAGCTATTAGTGGAATCCTCGGGTTTGCGAGCTAGAGGCGGGGACATAGGCACAGTTGGCTGAACCCCGATAACATATTGTGTGCCTTGTTTATATTTCTGCACTTTATATTTACCACACTTGTATGTTATGGGGTGAATGATGTGTATGATTTAATTTCCACATTCTATTTGTCTACGCATTTGGAACTTGCATAGACATACCCTAGGTTGTGTATATACTGTTATTGGATAGATTAACTGGGGAGAAAAAGTTTTAAATTCTAATTCACCCCCTTTCTTGGGAATACACCAATTTTAACACTATTAGATATAGGAAATACGATCCTAGTATCTAAGAGTTTGATCACTTTCTTCAAAACCACTTCCTTTATATTAGGGTTGTCTCCGTTGCATCTTGCGAATAGGCTTAGCATTCGGCTCAAGGTAAATCCGATGCATGCAAAAGGATGGATCTATTCCCCTAAGGTCCGCTACCAACCACCTTATGGCTTTCATATGTTTTCTTAGAATGTGAATGAGCCTAGAAACCTGTAAACTATCCAAGATGGATAATATGATAATAGGCAGGGTCTCTTGGGAACCTAAGAAGACATACTTGAGAGAAGCTGGCAAAGGCTTCAACTTAAGTGATGGTGGGAACTTTTGGCCTTACAAGGCTTCAAATTTTGTTTTTATGTTAACAAATCAGAGGAACTTAACATATTTGGTTAAGTGATGATGTTTCAGGACTCAAGTATGTGAATACTTGGTCAAGTGCTCCCAAGAATCATTGAAAGCTTATACTCCAAAGAAAGATGATCAAATGGAGCTTAAAGAATATTAACGCATAAATTCAAAGAGATCCAAAGATAGCTCAAGCAACATCAACATGAGTAAAGTGTGGAAATCTAAAGCTTACTGAAGCTCAAGTCAAAAGGGGACATAAAGAAAAATACCATGGAAGACTTGAGGATTAGAGTTTTAGGCTTTAAGATATATGATATAAGTACTTCATGTTTAAATATCTTATGGAAATATGATTGAAAGATCTTTAAGGGTAATTATAGACTTAGAGTCCTTATTTCAAACCCTAAAAATGTTTTATAAGTACTCAAAACAAGAGAGCAAAGAACTTTTGAAAACAAAACGTAAAAACCAGAATATGGTCTGCCCAGACAACTGAGGTGTACGTCTAGAACACTCAAGAGTTATCTCTAAGATTGAAGTTTAACTTCAATCTACTGAAGAATTTCTTCAAAAAACTGAAGAATAAGTTCAGTCTGCTAAAGTTTTTCCTCAAGGAATATAGAAGAGGCATTACACCCTCAGAAGATTGAACCCTCAGTTCAGTCGTCTGACCCTATATCCAGACTAAATTTTTCAGTATTTTAAGGAACTTTAGAAGACTAAACCTGACACTTCAGTTTACTGAAAACTGTTAATGACTAATTTTTTAAAATGTTTTAAAATCCAAATAAAGGTTTCTTGTGCCCCAAAATATATGAAGACTTGGGAAATACTCCAAGTAATGTTGGGCAACACGAAATTACTTTTGAAAGCCTATAAATACATGGTTTTAGAAAATTAAACTTACCAAGAAATTGAAAAATATGTTCATAAGTTGAAAGCCATCTTGTTCTCTGAAAGCTCTCTCTTGCTCTCATCCTTGCATAACTGATTTGCTGAGAATTCTGAAGTGTTGAAGCAACCTTCTCTGATCTTTATACTTATGAGTTTCTAATTCTCATCTAGAGAAGATTCCAGTGATAAATTATCTTGAGCTTCAATCTATTTCAATTTGATATTTGAATATTGAAGTATATAGTGTTCTAAATTGTTCTAATAAGCTATGTTGTGAAAGTGTATTTGTACACCATATTGTTTCTTGTTTCTTGTAGTTCTTTGATGATTCCAAGTTGTTGGATCGTTGGAACGAGCATGGGGTATCGCTTGGAGAGGTGTTGCTTTACCCTATTGAAGGAGTGACCGAGCGTGGGGTATCACTTGAAGAGGCATTGCTCTAGCCTATTGAATGAGTGACTCAATGTGGGGTATCGCTTGTAATGGTTTGTTCTAGCCGTAAAGGAATGGTATAGTGGAATCCTTAGGTGGTATTGGCTAAAGGTGAGGATGTTGGCTGGGGATAAGCCGAACCTCGTAAAAAATATGGTGTCACTCAAAAATTTTGGGTAAAAATTGAGCATGATACTGCATACTTAAGTTGATATATTGGATTGGCTCAACTATGAAATTACTTGATCTTGAATGATGTGATTTTGATATATGAGTATGATATTGAAATTAATATTGAACATGATATTGCAAATATTGTTAAGTTGATGCTTATTGTAAGGGGGAGTCTTTTGAAGGCTTACTCAATTTTTCACTCATTGTTTGTCATTATCAAAAAATGGGAGATTGTTGGCCTTATTAGGCTTAAAATCTTGTTGTGATGATAATAAATTAGAGGAACATAACATATTTGGTTAAGTGATGATATTTTAGGAGTCAAGTATATGAATATAAGGTCAAGTGCTCGCAAAGATCATTGAGAGCTTATGCTCCATAGAAAAGTGATCAAATGAAGCTTAAAGAATATTAAGGCATGAATTCAAAGAGATCCAAAGATAGCTCAAGCAACATCAACATGAGTAAAGTGTGTGGAAATCTAAAGCTGACTAAAGCTCAAGTCAAAAGGGGGCATAAAGAAAAATACCATGGAAGACTTGAAGATTAGAGTTTTAGGCTTTAAGAAATATGATGTAAGTACTTTATGTTTATATATCTTATGGAAATATGATTGAAAGCTCTTTAGGGGTAATTATGGACTTAGAGGCCTTATTTCAAACCCCGGAAAATGTTTTATGAGTAATCAAAGCAAGAGAGCATAGAACTTTTGAAAACAAAACTGAAAAACCAGAATATAGTCTAGCTAGATGACTGAGGTGTACGTCCAGAAGACTGAAGAGTTGACTTAGACGATTGAAGTTTATCTTCAGCCTACTAAAGAATTTCTTCAGAAGACTGAAGAATAAGTTCAGTCTGCAGAAGTTTTTCCTAAAGGAATACGGAAGAGGCAGTACACCCACAAAAGACTGAACTCTCAGTTCAGTCATCTGACCCTGTATCCATACTAAATTTTTCAGTGTTTTAAGGTTCTTCAGAAGACTGAACCTGACATTTCAGTCTACTGAACACTGTTAATGGTTAATTTTTTAAAAATATTTTAAAATCTAAATAAATGTTTCTTGTGCCCCAAAATAGGTGAAAACTTGGGAAATACTCCAAGTAATCTATGGCAACATGAAATTACTTTTGAAAGCCTATAAATCCATGGTTTTAGAAAATTAAACTTACCAAGAAATTGAAAATTTTGTTCATAAGCTGAAAGCCATCATGGTCTCCAAAAGCTCTCTCTCTTGCTTTCATCCTTGCACAATTGATTTGCTGAGAATTCTGAAGTGCTGAAGCAACCTTCTCTAATCTCTATACTTCTGAGTTGCTAATTCTCATCTAGAGAAGATTGAGGTGATAAATTCTCTTGAGCTTCAATCTATTTCAATTTGATATTTGAATATTGAAGTATATAGTGTTTTAAATTGTACTAATTGACTATATTGTGAGGGTGTATTTGTACATCATATTGCTTCTTGTTTCTTGTAGTTCTTTGACGATTCTAGGTTGTTGGATCGTTGGACTGAGCATGGGGTATCACTTGGAGAGGTGTTGCTATAGCCTATTGAAGGAGTGACCGAGTGTGGCGTATCGCTTGGAGAGGCATTGCTCTAGCCTATTGAAGGAGTGACTAAATGTCGGGTATCGCTTGTAATGGTTTGTTTCACCCGGAAAGGAATGGTATAGTGGAATCTTTAGGTGGTATTGGCCTAAGGCGAGGACGTAGGTTAGGGATAAGCCGAACCTTGTAAAAAATGTGGTGTCACTCTCTTTCCTTACTCTCTTTACTTTTCAGTATATATAAATTGTGTGGTGTATGCAAAGTGTAGGTTTTTGAAAGTTGAAAACTGAGATTAAGAAGAACTCTTAATATAAGAAAGTATGTTTTGATAAAACTTTTGCAGAAACTCAAAAGGGAGTATGTTGTTTAATCGTTTGCGGAAATCTTAGTTAAGAGAGTGGAAACAATTTCATTCAATACAGGGCTTACATATATTCACAGGGTTGCTAACAAGTAAATATCTTGAGTTCTTGCAAAGACTGAAATTACCAAAGAGTTGCATACTATATCTTGGTTTTCTATTTTATTGATCGATTATTTTAGTTTTCGGTTGGTCATTAGATTCCTTAAGTTTTTTTTTACTTGTGTTGTGATTGGTTTGTGAGTTGATTTAAAAGCTTTGACGTGTGTTTGATATATAAATAAGAGGTTAAAAATTCATAAAAATTAGTTAAAAGAAAATTTTAATAACCCAGTTCACCCCCCTCTTGGGACAACACCATAACTTTTAGGACCTCAATGGAGGGATGCATTAGAATGCTAGAGAGAGTAGGAAGATTTTTGAACCTAGCTCTCTAGGGCCTTTCTTCTAGGTTAAAGGCTAATTTACTAAGAGTAGAGACATGCTCATCTAGATCCCCTAAACTTGAAATAGAAGGTTGATCAAATGGAGGCTCTGTCTCAAAGGAATTGCTCGAAAGAGTCCAATGGGCATCCTTCCCGACACTTTCAACAATCATGTTTATATTCTCAAAAGGAATGTCATCAGATGGGTGTCGGGGGTTGTGAAACACATTTAGATGGAGCTACATATTGCCAGATGACCAGGGTAGGCTGTAGTTCTCCTAAGCCAAATTTCTTATAGATCGAGTGGGGAAGTAACTTCACACTCGCTCCAAAATCTAAAAGGGTCCTATAGATTCTGCAATCGCCGATTACACATAAGATGGTGGTAGCACCAGGGTCCTTAAGTTTAGGGGGAATAGAACATAGAAGAATCGAACTTATATTCTTGGTTGATCAGATTTTTTATTTTGATGCACCTTAGATTTACACTTTTGGGTGCATAAATCCTTGAGAAACTTAGCATAAGTAGGCATTCACTTGACGACATCTAAAAGTGGAAGATTGATCTTTACTTGCCTAAGGGTATCCATCATGGACTCCTTAAATTCTTCCTTCTTAGGCTTAGAACATGCCTGAGGGGCTGTGGGGTATGGCATTGGAGGGGCGTAACAAGCTCTGTGAGGGGTATAGTGTGACCTTGCTCCTTCGATAGAGGGCATGGAAACCTTGGGATTGCTCACCAAATTAGAGGAGGAGGGGGCCAAAATTCAACATTGCGTTCTTCCTCCATCTTCTCTTTACCCTTACCCTTATTCAACTTCTCTTCTACCCCATTATTTACTACTCTACCATGCCAAAGAGTGGTCACTGCCTGGGTCTGCTTGTGGTACGATGAAGGACCAGTGTCTGGTTCACATTCTACCCCGAATTGACCTTTAGGGTGCACTAGAAGCTATTTTGGCAATTTTCCCTCATCTCTTCGACTCAAAGAAGTAGCTAGTTCACCTATAGAGGCTTCTAGCTTCGCAATAGACTAGAAGTGAGTGTGGAGTAATTGCCTATCCACTTGGCTATTAGCTTCAATGCCCTTGAAGGCTCTCAACATTGTCTCCTAAAAAGATTTATCATATTTGGGTTGAGGAGGAGATGGCTACTGAAAGGATGAAGATCTAGGGGTAGACATGGAAGGATTTTGGGCATTTTAGTATGGGTGAGGAGGTGGAGCATCGGGTGACACTTGAGGTCTTTGAGATTGGAAACTCAGAGCTTGTGGCCTCTAGGAGAAGTTAGGATATTGTTTCCACCTAGAATTGAACGTGTTTGAATACGAGTCATTAGATGGCTTATTGTACCAATTATGGGTAGACTTAACTTCCTCTTGCACAAAATCAGGTTGGGAAGGCGCATGAGGGTTGTAACATATGTGTGAAGGATTGGAACAGATGGCACACACCTCTGCACGTGTTGCTGACTATGGTTGCTATCCTTTGGAGAAGAACTGATCTAGCTTTTTGACTATGGTGTGTAGTGTGGGTGCAAGGTCATGGCACACAGCCAACTCATAGACTCCCTTAGGTTTGGAAGAGGAGGGTTTAGATGGTCTATGAGCAGCAACATTATGTTACTGAGAATTTTCGATGAGGTTCTTGAAAAGAATCCAGGCCTTATTCTCATGCTTAGTGAGGAAAGTACCTCCACAAGATGCATCTACCATTGACCTATCTCATTCAGCTAACCCTTCATAGAAGGTTTGAACCAATTGCCACTTAGGGACCTAATTGGAATTTACATAAGAGGTCCCTAAAATGCTCCCCGGTCTCAAAATAATTCCCCATCCAACTGTGAGAAACTAGTGATAACTTTCCTAAGCTGGTTTGTCTTCCCAATTGAGAAGTACTTCTTTAAGAATTCATGCTGCATGGTGGCCTAGGTTGTCATCGAGTTTGGTTCTAAGGACGTCAACCAATATTTGGCCTTATCTTCAGAGAGAATAGGAAAAGCCCTAAGCGGAGGGCATCATCACCAAAATTATGGATGCAGATGGTGGAACAAATCTTGAGGAAGTCATCTAGATGCTTATAAGGATTTTCATTAGAATTCCCATAAAATTTGGGAGGCATCGAGATGATTGAAGTCTTGATTTCAAATTGAGTAGGCTCGACATCCAGATATCGGATGCAAGACAGCGAGGTGTAGGTGTTGGGTACAAAGTAGTCCCTAAGAGGCTGAAGTGGTTACTCCACCACCCCAGGTTGGTGGGGAGCTTTGGGTTCTGAGATTTAAGCAGCAGAAGCCAGATTACATTTGGCCATAACTTTGGGTTCGGATGACTCTGCAAATTTGGGATTCGAGGTGGGTTTCCTAATTAACCTATGAGATCTCTCAATCTCGGAGTTTATAGGCACTAACTCAAGGTCCAAGGAAAGTAAAACCAGCATACAAAAATATAGCTCACAATCAAGACTTAATATATAAAACAAAAAAAATAAAATAAAAGAAGACAAAAAAAATGAAGCAGTAATTCTCTAAACTATAAATTGGCTTATAACTGTAACCAAGTCCCTGGTAACGGTGCCAAAATTTGGTAGGCTCGCCAAGGCTTAGGTCCTCAACTACCAAAAATACAATTTATAAAACCCTAACTAATCCTAAGTTCTGTAGAAAGTGAGAAAGTTGGGTATCCATCCACAAGGACTAAAGTGTAGTTATTCACTACTTCCAATCTAGTTTACTATAGCTTTGTGTAAAAGAAAGTAAAAACGAGAGATTTTTAAAGGATTTTTCTAACAAACTACTGAAAGCATGTAAATTCTATGTTACCTCTACTCCTATAAAGTAGTGCTCAGTTTATGAATCCGATTTAGACTATTGTGTGCATAAACTATGTTTGGTCAGCTATCTGTATTAGGCTAAATGGTGAAAGGAGCTATTCAATAGCATATGGTAGTAAGGGTGCACCAATCATCCAGAGCACGATCGAGAACCGGAGTATAGCCTATCCAAAGATCACGAGAACCTCTTTGGTATCTGTAGCCTACTACGTATAATTGACTGAATCGATAGTAGTGTTATCCTATCCCCTAAGACTTCATCACAATCCAAGCATTAAAGGTGCAAGAAAGTAAAATCATGGTATTGAAATCAATGCAAGTAAAGTGCAAGGTATTTAAATGAAAGCATGTAAAGGAAAGATGGTTAAATATGGCTTCGATTGCAAACTTAATAGTACATCACTATCAATCAAGCATATAACCAAGAACCAAGATAGGAATTTAAATCAAAAGCATGTAAATCTAATCTACTGTGGCTCTCAATGACGTTTTAGGTGTGTCATTAACCCAAAAGAGGCCAAAGAGGAACCCTAAGCACATATTCGGAACTAATATTTATACCCATTAGGGTTTTCAAGATTTGAATTTAAAAATAGGAAAGTTCTGCCAAAATCTCGTGCAGAAGATCATCACTATCGACCAAGTAGCACCCATTCTTTCCCCTAGTCGCGCCTTGGTCGAGGCTCACGAGAAATTAGTAAATCAAGCTTCAGCATCTTCGACCTAGTCATGCCATAGAGTCTTGCTAGTCGAGCTGCTAGTCGAGACTTGCAAAGTCTCAATCTTCGATTCAACTCAGGAACTCGACTTGGTGGTCCATCAAGGTCTCCTTGGTCCAACACTTGGTCGAGACTCTTGATATTTCTGGCTCAGTAAGCTTCAGTATCTCGACTTGGTCTCCCTTGAAGGTCACTAGGTTGAGAACATGTTCGAGCCTTGTAGCATTTCTTCTTTAGTCTGAACCTTGGACTCTACAGCTTATGACATGGTCGCCCCTTGGGTTGCTAGTCACACCACATGGTTGAACAGAGTCTTTTGTCCTTTTATGTGTGTTAAGGCTCTAGGGGCTTGGTTGAGCAGTTGTTTTATGCTTTATGCACTCCAATTACTCCCTTGGCTTCTCATAATGCTTAACTCCTCAATTTTAACTTGTATTTCCTAAAACACGAATAAACTTTGCATAACTCCGAACAATGTTAACAAAGGGTATATACAAGATAAAAGAAGACAAAACAAAGGTAAATGAGGATTTAAAATAGTGCATTTTAGGGACTTATCAGCAAGGTCATGGCCTGCGGCTAACTCATGTTCTCAGCAAGGTTATCAAAGAGAGTCCATGACTCATTCTCGTGTTTTGTGAGGAAAGTACCTCCACAAGATGCATCTACCATGACCTTACCTCGCTCAGCTAATCCTTCATAAAAGGTCTGAACTAATTGCCACCTAGGGACTTAGTGATGAGGACATTTGTGCAAGAGGTCCCCATTGGCCTTACAAGGCTTAATAGCTTGTTTTGATGCTAACAAACAAGTAGAACTTATCATGCTTTGTTTAGTGATGTCTTTTTAGGAATCAATGATGAATGCAGGGTTAAATAATTCATGAAAGCTTATATTTCAAAGAAGGATGATCAATATGAAGCTTAAAACATGGATTCAAAAATAGATTCAAAGATAAAGCTCATTCATATCAAATGAAGCTTATATCTCAAAAAACATATCTTGAAAGCTCACAAGGATCAAGGACCATGGAAAGCCTTATATCAAAGAAGATGATCTATAATGAAAGCTCAAAAGAAGTTTGAAAGATCAAACATCAGCAACAAGTGAACTCAAAGCAAAAAGGAGTTAAATAAGTTTTTAGGACAAGCTTTGTAACTTCAAATGTGATTTAAGTATGATTTTTCATTTTGAAGCTCATTAGGCAAAGAGACCTAGAGACCTTAGTTTTAAGTCTTGAAACATATTTTTCAAAGTTAAACAAGTTAATATTCCAAGATTAAATATACAAAGAAGAGAGAGATAAAAAATAAGAAATAACTGGTTGACAGGCGATTGACTATCAATGGACAGTCAACTGCCATATTAAAGAACTTTAAGAAAGAAGACAGAAGCATGACAATCCGCTGTCTAGTGTTGACAGGCGAATGTTAGGGTAAACTGAGACGACTGTGTGTGTTTTGCCAGTCGCCTGCCACCTTTCTGAATTTTTAAAAAAAACCAAGTTGTTTAGTGATAGACGCCTAACTGGTTGGTGACAAGCGATTGCCACCTCTTTGGTTGTGCAATTTAAATGTGGAAAACACTAACAGCTGACTGCTAGGGTACTAATAGTCATCTGTCACACAGTAAATTTGAAAAACTAACATTTATATTTTGAAATTTTAAAATTTCTTGAGGCTCAAATTTATTTAAAACTTGGACCCTACTCCAAGTAAACTTGGGGAACAAGTTAGAAACACTTCTACATCTATAAATACACCCAAGCTACTTTGATTCAAGACCAAGAATTCAATTTCAGCAATCAAACTCTCTCTTAAGCATTCTGAAAATCACAAAGCTCTTTGTTGCTCACAACTTCCACAAAGTTTACTAAAGTCTTGCTGGTTTTCTCACTGATATTGAGCCACAATTGCTAATTCTTTCGTCCATTGAAAGAATAATCTGGTGAAAAATTTCTAGAGCTTCAATTTGAATTTCGTATTTTGAATTTTATTGAAGTATATAGTTTTGAACTATACCAATCAGCTCTTTGAGGAGCAATTCTCTGTACATCTATTTGATTTGTATCTTGTAAATTGATTCAAAGGATTGTTTGGATCGTTGGCCAAGCAAAGGGATATTGCTTAGAGAGGCGGGCTCTAGCCTATTTGAAGGAGCGACCAAATAAGGGTGCATCATTTGGAGAGGCGGACTCTAGCCTACTAAAGGAGTGTTGTAACCTGTGTTGTTTCGTCTGGAAAAGGAACTGATTTTAGTAATCCTTTGGTGGTTTTCCAAAGGCGAGCATGTAGGCTGGGTATAAGCCGAACCTCGTAAAAATTCCGGTCTCACTCTCTCTTTCCCTTACTATTTATTTTCAGCACATTTAAATTGCGTGGATGGTTTAATTGGTAATCATACAAACTACGTAATTTGGAAGTTAAATAAACTTAAGGTTCAATTTTTATTTGGGATTGCGGAAACCGAAAGGGAGTACGTTGGTTAAACCATATTTTGTCAAAACCATAAGAGAGTATGTTACTTGGTTAAACACCCAAAAATAAATTAACTAAGAGTTTATTTGAATTCTGAATTTGGGGAAGAGTGTGAATGTTGTGTTGATTGAGAAAGCTAATTCATTATCAAAGGGATTGCATTAACAACAGGGCTGCACAAAAGCTGAGAATTTTCATTAAGTTGCAACGTATATCTTGATTGAATGTTTTATGATTGTTTGGTTTGAATATTGTGCTTGATTGATTGGTTTGGTTGAATAATTGATTACTTGTTTGGTTAAGCAATAATGTTGTGGATTAAAAGAACTAAGTTCTTGTGTGATTGGTAAATTAAACAAACAAGTTAAGAATTGGTTAAGAGAAATAAAAAAGAAGTCTCCAAAGGAATTAAAAGAAATTTTTTAAAATCCAATTCACCCCCCTCTTAGGACTACACCTTGGTTTTCAGTCCCTAAAGCGCTCCCATGTCTCGAAAAATTGTTCCCCATCCAATTGTGATAAACTAGTGATTGCCTTCCTTAGCTGGTTAGTCTTCCCACTAGGGAAGTAATTTTTCAAGAACTCATGTTGCATGGTTGCCCAGTTGGTCACCAAGTTCAGCTCTAAGGAATTCAGTCAATATTTAGCTTTGTCCTTCAGAGAGAATAGGAAAAGCCTCAAACAGAGGGCATTATCACCAAAATTAGGTATATAGATGGTGGGACAAATTTCAAGAAGTTCATTTTGATGCTAGTATGGATTTTCAATCGAATTCCCAATGAAATTAGGAAGCATCAAGATGATGGAAGTCTTAATTTCAAATTGTGTCACCTTGACCTCTGGAAACCAGATGCAAGACGACGAGGTGTATGCATTGGGTGTGAAGTAGTCTCTAAGAGGCCAAAGAGGTTGCTCCTCCACCACAGGTTGGCAAGGAGCTTGAGGTTCCGGGTTTTTAAAGGCGGGAACCAGATTACGTTCAACCATGAATTTAGGTTCAGATGACTCGGCTAACTCGACACTAGAGTTGGATTCCCTAATTGACCTATGGGATCTCTCAATCTCGGGGTCTATAGGCACTAACTTAGGATCCAAAGAATGCAAACCCAACATATACACGTGCAACACACAATCAAGTCTTCAGGGTAGCAAACAAAATATAAATATAAAAAAAATAAAATAAAAGCAAAGCATGTAGCATTTTAAACTATAAATTGGCTTACAATTGTAAACGAGTCCCTAGCAACGATGCCAAAATTTGGTAGGCATGCCAAGGCTTGGGTCCATAAATACCAAAAATAAAATTTATAACCAAACTAACCCAAGTTTAGAAGAACAATAAGTAAGTCGGGTGTCGATCCTTAGGGACTCAAGTGCAGTTGTTCACCACTTCTAGCCTAATTTACTACACTTTGTGTAAAAGGAAAAAAGGTGAGATTTTGAAAGTGTTTTTCTAACAACTACGAAAGCATGTAAAACTATATTAGCACTACTTCTAGAAAATAGGTCCCTGATTATGAATCAAGCTTAGGTTATCAAGTGCGCTAGCTCTGTTTGGTTGGCCATCCATCCTAGGCTAAATGGTTAAGTGAACTGTTTGAGTGGGATAGGGTAGCAAAGGTGCACCAATCGTCCGAAGCACGATCGAGAACCAAGGTATACCTTGTCCAATGATCACGAGAACACTCCGTACATGAACTATAGCCTAGTCTGTATAAGTGATTAATTCCATAGCTAGGTGAATCCCTAGCTAGGCTATCCTTTACCCTAGGGTCTCATCACAATCAAAGATGAAAACTTGCATGGAAATTAAAGACAAGGTATTTAAAGTGCATGCATTTAAATGAAAGAAGAGTAAAGAAAGCATTTAAAAATGGCTTTAATTTCAACTCAATGGCCTATCACTAGTGATCAATAATACAATCAAAGGACCAACTATCTATGCGGAAGCATAAAGAACTTGAAGGTTGTCATAGGCCTTCAACGAATCCAAGCATAAACCGATACAAAAATTGAAATCAAAGCAGAAAATCCTACTCTAAGTGGCACCCAAAGACTCTCTAGGGGTGTCACTAACCAAGAGTGGCCAAAGGGCAACCCTAGACACATGGATGAAGCTAGCTTTTAGACCCAAAAGGGTTTACAAAGGTTTGAATTCAAAACAGGAAAGTTCTACAGAAAATATCGCAAAACAATTTGCGTTTAGCGAGCTGATTGCACCCATGTTCTACCCTGGTTGTGCCCAGGTTGAGGTTTGTGGGAATTATGGGATTCAAACTTCAGACATTCTCAACCTGGTCTCCCTTGTAGATCTTCATGGTCATGTTGATGATCAAGACTTGCAAGATCTTAGCTTTAGTAAAATAATAGGATCTCGACTTGGTCACCCCTTAAGGTCTCCTGGTCGAGTTGTTGGTCGAGACTCTTAATATCTCTAGCCCAGTTATTCTCAAGTTCTCGACCTAGTTGCCCCTCAGGGTCACTTGGTCAAGTTGATGGTCGACCTTGCAGCAATTTACTTTCAGTATGAACCTCATACTCTTTCTTCCGTGACCTGGTTGCCCCCTCTATTAGCTGGTTGCACCACATGGTCGAACAAGGGCTTAGTTGCTTTGATATAATTGAGGTGTTAGGGGCTTGGTTGAGCATATGATTTAACCTTTGTGCTTCCCAATTACTCCCTTGGCTTCTCACATTGCTTAACTCCTTGGTTTTAACCTATTTTTCATGAAACATGAACAAATCTTACATAACTCTAAACAATGGTAAGAAAGGGTAATTATAAGATAAATAAGAGAAAAACAAAGGTAAATAGGGGCCTAAAATAGTACATTTTTGGAACACATCAAATATATTCACGAAACCTCTTCAAAAGGACTGTTTCGTATCAATAAGACGTTAATTAGGCATATTGCATGTTAGGAAAATAGTGTGGGGAGAAATTGTTCATTAATTTGAATGTTCTAGGCAAAATTTTGAGTTATTCAAAAATCTCATAACTACGGGTGACTAAAGATTATAGGTCAGTCGACTGAACCCTCATTAGGCTGGTCACTGAGAGTATGAAGTAGTTTAGGCGACTGAAAGCTTAATATGTGTTAACCGAAGACTTTGGCCAACCAAACTTCTTGTTTAGGTGATCGAATGATTACTGCGTTACGAGTTTTGAATTTCCAGGATGTTCAGGTGACCGAACGTGTAGTTCAGGCAATCGAACTGTGCAGATGTAAAATATGTTTTTCTTGAAAAATCCTAACTTTTAAGCACTTCAGCGACCCAAACCCTATTTCTCTCTCACCCAAAGTTGCGTCCTACCCCCTTCAACCCTTCTACCACTCGTCTTTGCTTCAAATACTCAGATCTAGGCCTAGATCTTGCTTCTCAAACTCGAATTTCTACGTTTTCTCTACTCTTTACCTATGAAATCATGCCAAGGTCAAAGAATGTCCCTAAAAAAAATGCCTCTTCAAGCCACGATGACACAGAGCAAATCCATCACTAGCTCTTGACTCCGGGAGTAAAGAAACTCTACAACAAACATCTTTGTTTGGTAGATCCTATTCTTGGTAAGATTTTAGACATGCATTTTATGGAAGAAAACTTCCCAAATATTCTTCGGATGTTTGCTACTTTAGGTTGGGATAATTTTATCTCTTATCAGCTTGAAGGGGTTTTTCCAAACCTAGTACACTTATTTTATGCAAACTTAGGAAGGGACGAAACCATATATACAACCCAAATCATGAACAAATATGTTATAATAACCCTACAAGCAATAGCTAAGAGATTTCACATTATCTAACCAAATATTAATTTAGCAAATATGTGAGTGCTTAAATAATCCACATGAGTATCATAGTTCTAGTATTTCCAAGCAATCACAAATAAATATTTGAATGTAAGTGCAATAATTTCTAAAATTAGGAATAGCTTCCCAAGAGGGGGGGGGGGGGTGAATTGGCTTTTAAAATTTTCTTTTAATTCCTTTGGAGAATTCTTAAACTTATTTGTTTAATTTGTTAAGCACTCTTAGTTTCTTTGTTTAATTATTAACCATACAAACATCCAATCATTCAATCAAACCATTCAACTATAATTAGAAAGCAAACGACCAAGCCAATACACAACACTTATGTAATATAAAAGCTCAAAATGATTGTTTGTTGATATTAGCCAAATTTGAGCCAAGCCCTGTAGTGAATGAAAATTTATATGCTTGCTGATGCAAAGCCCTGTATAGATGAAATTTGTACTTGCTTCTTCAATATGATATGCTATATAACATCTAATCAACACGATATCTACACTCTTCTCAATATTCAGAACTCAACTAAACTCTCAGTTAATTTATCCTTGGGTTGTTAACCAAGTAACGTACTCCTGTATGGTTTCCGCAAGATATGGTATAACCAACGTACTCCCTTTCGGTTTTCGCAACCCAAATCAAAATTAGACTTCAAGTTTACTTGATTTCTATATTACGTAGTATATATGATTATCAATTAAACCATCCACGCAATTTAAATATGCTTGAAAATAAAAAGTAAGGGTAAAAGAGAGTGAGACAGAGATTTTTACGAGGTTCGACTTATACCCAGCTTACGTCCTCGCCTTTGGAAAACCACCAAAGGATTCACTAAACCTGTTCCATTGACGGGTGGAACAAAACCTTTACAAGCGATACCCTACGCTCAAACACTCCTTCACTAGGCTAGAGCCCACCTCTCTAAGCAATATCCCCTTGCTTAGTTAATGATCCAAACAATCCTTGGAACGTCAAAGAACTACAAGAAACACAAGATAAAATCTGCGTACAAGGATACTCTCTTCAAAGAGCAAGTTAGTACAATTTCAGCACTATATACTTCAATGTAAAATATCAATATGAAATAGAATGAAGCTCAAGTGTAGAATTCACCAATATCCTTCTTAGATGAGGATTAGTAGTAGAAATTCAAAGGAGGAAAGATTAGCACCTCAGAATATCTCAGCAAAATAAATTTGCAATGAGTGAGCAAGAGTGCTTTCAGCTTCTCGAAACAGATTTTTAAATTCTTGGTATAAAAATCTTTGAAGTTTGGGGCTATTTATAGATGTTTAAAAGTAATTCCTTACCCCCAAAATTTCCTTGAAGTAGTTTCCAAGTTTTCAAAATAATAGTGTCCAAAAACTTCATTTAAAAAGTCTTCTCGTTGAGAGTTTTTAAGCCAACGTTCGAGTGGTAGCCGCCTGCCACGACTTGGTAGTCGCCTATCATAGAACAAACTCACAACACAGAATATTGGCAGTCGCCTTTCAGAACCAAGGTAGTCGCCTGGCATGACCACCCAGGCACCTGGCATGTTTAGGCAATCACCCGACATGCTATTGTCTCTTTGAAAAACTCTTCACTTAATTTGGCAGTCGCCTGCCACAAGATGACAGTCGCCTGGCCTTTCTAATTTTCAAAAACTTTTCTTTTTCAAAAAACTTTCTTTTCTTTGATTTTGAAAAACATTCTTTAGGGTTTTCTTCAAAAATATATTTTTGAGTTTTTAAGAGCTTCAATATATTTCAAACAATATTTTAAACATTAAAGCACTTACATGAGATTTCTAAGACATTAACATTCTAGGTCCTTGAGTCTTCATGCTTTGTCCTTGGCGTGAGTCCATGTTTTCTTCAAGCTTCCATATTCTTTGAGCTTTCACACTTTGTCTTTCTTTGGCTCTTTTGACTTTAAACATTCCTTGGTTTTCAAAAAATCATGCATGACCTCATATTCTTCAAGATTTAATATATCATCTTTAAATCCACGCTTTGACTCATTTAAGCTTCATTTGATCCTTGTGAGCACTTTGAACTTACTTTCTCATATATGAGCCCTGAAATATCATTACTCACATAAATACATTAAATTTCACTTTTTGTTAGCATCAAAACAAGATAACAAGATTTTAAGCCTTGTAAGGCCAATAATTCCAATAGATAAATGTAAACAAGCAAGTATTGGAATGTAAAGAGAGTATATTAAGAATGACACAAGATAAGTTATCTAGGTTCAGCCTATGTCCCCGCCTCAAGCTAACCATCATGAGGATTCCATTAATGCTTACTCACTTACGGCGGAGCTCCTTACGGGGCGGAGATTCCCCAGCTCAAATTTAGGGGCAGAGCCACAACCAATACACCCTCTCCTTATAGGACGAGGAATACCCCAGCTACACTTACCGGGTGAAGCCAAAACCCAACAACACTTTACGGGCGGTGCCAAAACCCACACCTTGCAGGATGATGCCTCCTCTTCCGACGATCACACGCCAAGAATACAACAATAATCAAAAATTTGTGTACAAGTAGAAGTGCTTCTATACTAAGTAGATATGTACAACAATGTTGCTCAATGCATTCTTGTATGATAAGAATTTATGCTCAATAGAGTCCATGTGAAATATTTGTCAAATGAATATTTATGAAAAATGTGAGAGATAATGATCTTTGATTTAAAAGAAGTTTTATTTTAAGAACTATTCAAATATTTAAATCTTAAAATAAAATCTCCAAAAATATTTTCAAGATGAAGTATAGGAGATGTTGGATATAGTTCACAAAAATATTTTTAGCAATAAGCACAAAATGACCTCTTGAGTCTTGTAATGAAAATGCACAAAGACTCACATGCTGAGAAGAGTTTTCCCAATAAATATTTATGAATGAAATATTGTGGGAAGCAAACTTTTAAAATATTTTTCAAATACAAATGAGTATGAGAAAGTATTAGCCTTTGAAAGATATGAGAATAAGCCCACAAGAATGAAAATCAATCATTCTTCAAGTTGTAATGAGTTTACAAATGAAGAGGATAAACAAACAAAGCTCTCTTCTTAAAATTATTTTGCAATGAAAAATAAGAGAGAGAGTCAAAGTATGCTTGAATCTGAAAGGGTATAAGTACTAATAGCACAAGGAATTTTGGAGAGAAAGTTTTACTAGTTAGCTGCCTAATCAAGAGTTATGATGGGGTATATATAGAATTCCCAAAAATTATGACCATTAGGGACACGGTGGGAATTTTAAAAGTTGTTTAATTAAATTCAAAAGTGATTAGCGTTGAAAAATAGTCGGAACCCAAGAGGTTCGGTCGAGTGGTGCTAGTGCTGGTCGGCCGACCTTTGTGAAAATTTGAATTTTATTTTAGGGTTTGGTTGGTCGTCGAAGGTGTCAGTCGGCTGGTCAAGGTGATTTCCTAACCTTCGTAGGTTCAGTCAGCTAGGCTTAAGTTTGGTCTTCCAAGCCTTGAGGGCCGATCGGCTGAGCCTCTTTTAAGGCACAAGGGCTGGTCAGCTGAGGCTTCAAAAAGTGAGCAACCTCAAAGTGCCGGTCAGCTGAGGGTAATCATGTATAAAGTGGGCCAGTCAACTAAGGCAACATAATATTGCTCAAATAATGGTTGGTTGATTGAGGTGTTCTAAACGCTTAGGGGTTGGTTGATCAGTGCTCTTTAAAATTAAAGATTTTGCTCTGTTTTGTTCTTAAACCTTTTGAACCTTGTGTGAAGAAGTTATGGCATTTTAATTGAAAGGTTTTGGATCCTATGGTGAGTCTATGGTCTTTGAGCATTAAATCCTATCATGTATGCAATGCATTTTTACAAACTATATAATTATTACAGATCAAACTTGAATGCAATTATGATAAAGAATAAACATGTCTTCAATCCTTGCTCTTCATATTGCCATCAAAAGGTATGATCTTTGAATCGCGTATGGCTTCCATTGTACCCATACTTTTTGTGCCTTCTAAGAAGATATCTGTTCAAGCTCAGATGCACATATGAGATACTTTGGATTTGTCATGATCAAAATGGGATAGAACTCATAGAGTCAACAATAACATATAACATTCTACCTAGGAGTGGGTCAAGAGACCATGTTTCTTATATAGATTTTTTTGTTATGTGGTGTATTTATATAGGCAAGCATCTTGATCTTCCTACTTTTATACTAAAATGGATGATCACTAAGGAAGAGACTAGATGAGTCATACTTCCTTTATGGAGGGACTTTGAACCTCATTTTTGAAAACCTTAGTCTAGCTCGTTCTTCTACTCTCTTGGTCAAATGGAAAAACTCGGATAAATTCTCATCAACCACCATAAAGCTAATGGGATATGAGCATGCTGGAGAACTTGGTTGGATTCCCAAATACTGACCACCTCTGAGGGATAATATAAATGTGCAAATGGAGAAGGGACATGAACGTGCTCAAAGGAATGCTCCACCCATGAAGTGCCACTTGCTCTTGCAAGTGTTGCTACTAATCCTATTGTATGGTTTTCTAATTATCGTCAGGATATGGATGCTCAGTTTAGTGCTATTCGTGAAGATATATAATCTAAATACAATGCTCTTCACCAGACATTCTAATCCAACTTTAGTTTATTTGATTAACGACTCTCCCAGATTAAAAGCAACATGGGTAGTGTTTCCTTATCTAGAGGGAAAGCTCCCATGGAAGTGAGTTCAAATGATGAGGACGACGATGACGAGGAGGATGAGATTTTATCTGGTGGAGATGATATTAAGGAAGACTAAATGAGAGTTGTTGTTAAAGAAGATTTCTTTGAAACATTAATTCTGATTGTATTTATTTTTTGTTGTTTTGCAAACAGTTTTAACTTGTAATATATTCAAACATTGTTTGCAATCATTATGTGTTGTACTTGAGCAATACTGAATATGTTTGCATGCTGAATATTGAATGCTTGATTATGAATTTCTACCGATTATCATATTTATGACTTGTGTGCTAGCTGTTGGCGATCTTATACTTGCTACTTATGTTTTATTAATTATCTTTTTGCTGATGTCAAAAGGGGGAGAACAAGCAAAATATGAATTGGGTGTATTATGAACTGGGAGAACAAGAAAAATGAAAGCAAACTGAAAGTATAATTGTACTTGTAATATACTTGTATTGAAAATATGCTTATACTGAATAATATGATTATACTAAAAATATGCTTGTACTTTTATTTTCCAAAGGGGGAGAATACTAAATTTTTTTTCATTTACATTGAGATTATGCTTATTGTGAGGGGGAGTGGTAGGCTCGCGAAGGCTTGGGTCCTTAACTACCAAAAATAATATTTTATAACCTAACTAATCCCAAGTTCAGTAGAACGAGGAGTGAGTTGGGTGTCAATCTTAGGGAATCTGTGATTTGTAATTATCAAAATGGGACAAGATTCAAAAAGTCAACATATAGGTTAGGCACAACTCACCATCATCCACCAACTTTAATAGACTTGGCTTTTGTTTTAGATGATTACTGTGCGTATTAGGATGGTTAGGCAAAATTTTAAATAAAATATTAATGAGTGGGGTTAGTTTTGACATGTCTATGACATTGAACTGGACGTGCCGGAGTTGACGGTACTCAAAAAGTCTTCTCCAAGTAAAAATTAGACACTTAGAAGCAAACTTAGAATATAAGCAAGTATATCTATACTTGGTTGATTTAAACACTCAGGTGTCCAAGTAGAGTATATGAGGTCCAAATCGAGTGGAATTAGTTCTAACGCGTCTGTGACATTGAGCTAGACGTGTCGGAGTCGACAATGCCCAAAAAATCCTACTCGGATGAAAATTAGGTGCTTAGAAGAAAATATAAAATACAAGCAAGTAGATCTATACTTAGTTGATTTAAGTATTCAGATGTCCAAGTCAAGCATATGAGATCCAAACTAAGTGGGGTCAATATTGACACATCCATGACATTGAGCTGGACGTGCTACAATTGACGGTGCCCAAAGACTCCTCCTAATTGAAAATTATGCGCTTAGAAGGAAAGTTAGAATACAAGCAAGTATATCTATACTTAGTTGATTTAAGCACTCCGGTGTTCAAGTCAAACATACAAGATCCAAACTGAGTGGAGTCCGTTTCGAAATATCCATGAATTGAGCTAGACGTACTGGAGCTAATGGTGCCCAAAAACTTCTCCCCAGTTGAAAATTAGGTGCTTAGAAGCAAACTTAGAATATATGCAAGTAGATGTATACTTAGTTGATTTAAATAGTCAGGTGTCCAAGTCAGACATATGAAGTCTAAACTGAGTGGGGTAAGTTTTGACACATCCATGACACTGAGTTGGATGTGCTAAATCTGACAGTGCCCAAAAGCGTCTCTGTGGGTTGAAAATTATACGCTTAGAAGCAAAATTAGAATACAAGAAAGTGGACCTATACTTAGTTATTTTAAGCACTCAAGTGTCCAATTCGGGCATACAAGATCTAAATCAAGTGGGGTCAGTTATGACATGTTCGTGACATTGAGCTGGATGTGCGAAGGAAACTCCCCAAAACCTCCTCCTCAGGTAAAAAGTATGCGCTTAAAAGTATACTTATAATACAAGCAAGTAGATCTATTCTTAGTTGATTTAAGCACTCAGGTGTCCAAGTTGGGCCTATGAGGTCCAAACCGAGTGGAGCTAGTTCCAACACACCACGACATTGAGCTGGACATGCTAGAGCTGATGGCGCCTAAAAACTCCCGCCCGACTGAAAATTCTGCACTTAGAAGCAAACATAGAATACAAGCTAGTAGATCTATAAACTTAGTTAATTTAAGCACTTAGGCGTTCAAGTTGGACATATGAGGTCCAAATTAAGTGGGGTCAATTCCAACATGTCTGTGAAATTGAGTCAAATGCGTCGGAGTTGATGGTGCCCAAAAAATGCCTCCCCGATTAAGAATTAGGCACTTAGAAGCAAAAAAAACTTATATTTCGAGCAAGTAGATCTATAATTAGTTGATTTAAGCATTCAAGTGTCCATGTTAGGCATACAAGATCCAAATTGAGTGGGGTCAGTTTTGACACATCCATGACATTGAGCTGGACATGCCGGAGCCGAGGGTGCCTAAAAACTCCTCCCTGACTGATGAAACTTAGATATTTAAAATTGTATCATTTGTTGTTCAACTATGTATAATCATTCTTGCTATCAACTCATTTGTACTTATCATGCATGTGTATTTAAAAATTTTATGCTAATTTTTAATATAATTATTACTTTGTAGGGCCTGTGGTCTATTGAATGATGATGAGGACAATGACAAGCATAATGATAATGATGCAAATTATTATTATTATTATTATTATTATTATTATTATTATTATTATTATTATTATTATTATCTTGTATGTTTTGTTATGTGAACAAATCATTTATGTATGTATATATATATATATATATATATATATATATATATATATGATGTATGCACATTGTAATAGATTTTATGTATATATATTTTCATTTTCTTAATAATTATAGGAATTTATCCTCAATTATGATTCAATATGATGTGTGACGAAAATTATCATAGGGTTATGACAGGAATTAATGCATAATTTTGTGGAAAAAGAATTAAAATTATTAGAAACTTTTAGTGACTATTTTACAACCGTCACTAAAAGTTGGACAGTAGTGACTACTCTAGAATCATCACTAAAAGTGTCCCAATAGTGATGGTTGCTAATGGTCACTAAAATTAGTTAGGGAAATAGTGATAATTTCAAATCATCGCTAAAAGAAGGACAATAGTGACAGTTGCAAACCATTTCTAAAAGAAGGACAATAGTGACGGTTGTGAACCATCACTAAAACTTGATAATAATGACGATTTCAAAACCATTACTAACAGTATGTCTTTAGTGATAATTTTCAGCCAAAAAATTTTGTCAGTTATAGTGATAGTATTACAATTTTAGTGGCGGTCCGTCTCCGTCACTAATACTCCATTATTAGTGACGACTTCGAAAAGTGTAACTAATATTCAGTTGAAACCGTTGTTATAGTCATCAATTTGTAAGCGTCACTAAGTCATCACTAATAATTAATAGTGACGGTTTTCTATTATTAGTGATGGTTTAAAATCGTCCCTAAAAGTCTTCTTTATTGTAGTGATTCCAAGGCCCTATTGCAATTCGAACACTTTAGTCTTCAACTCTCCTTGATTTCTTCGCTCTCGGCTACTCAACCTCTCAGCGATTCACTCTTAATTTGTCAAAAGAAAAAAAATTCCTTTCTAACTCTCAGTTCTTTGTATTCCAATCTCAATTATCCGTGTCTCTCTCACCCTCAGAAGGCTTATATTTATAGGTCTAAGGAAGGCAATTGTATTAAATTTGATTGATCAATCAATTTTAAATTGATGAATCAAACTTAAAGCTAATTGGTTCATTAAATTGATGAACCAATTTAAATTGCTCAATCATACCAATTAGCTTTTATTTTTTATTTTCCTAACTAACTCTCTTTTATGCGTGTGTGCAGGCGCCAACATAGGGAATTGGAGACCGCATCCCTTTTTTTTATTACATTTTTTCTTTTTTCTATTTTTGTTTTATTTTCAATGTAAAAGATTCAATTTCCTTGTATTTATAATTTTTTTTTTAATATTTTCTCACTTCATTAAAATAAAAAATATAAGAAAAATTTGCCAAACTTTTGTTATATAAGCCGTGGACAAGATGGGGTGTCTAATGAGCTGATTTAACAAGTACACTCAATTCAAATCGCTATATATCCATATCTCAATTCACACCATTACTTAAAAGGTATGTAAATTTATCAAATATGTTTTTGACACGTCTGGTGGGATCCATCATCATTTAAAAGGCTTTTAATTTTTTTATCGAACAAACTTATATAAAAACTTTTCATATGTTTATTTTATATAAATAATAAATTTTGAGATTCGAAATCTTGTGCATGCAAACGAACAGGCTAATCAGCTAGCTAGATTTGTAAACAAAGGAATGAGACAGCCATTAAAGTAGAATGCTCATTAAAAAAGCCTTTCAGTAATCAAGGTTAGATATGCACACAAACATATATCTCAGCTAAATGGTGCTCATGAATAGTTAAGGTCAAGTGCGTTCGACATAAGCTCCAACAGTATGGTTGATCGCATGCACGATGAGAAATCTCAAGCGCTGCTTAGACTAAACAGTGAGACCCAAAATGAAATGGTCCAGAGCTGGCTTCGCTCCTGTTGTAGAAATTTTATATGCATTTTATTTCTCACATTGGTACTGATGATACACGGTATTATGCACGATTTAGATTCTATATACGTTGATTGTATAGTATAGCATGTGTCAAGGTTCAGGGCTGGGATGGCGTACAGACAGACAATTCGATCTTGACTAACAATAGCAAATTGGCCATGTGATAATCTCTCTCTCTCTCTCTCTCTCTCTCTCTCTCTATGTACATGTTGGATGAATCAGACATTGTCCATCCTTTGTGGAACAATCCAGCAGTCTGACCATTCCACATATAGACCTCGAGATGAGATTGTTGGGCTGTGGAATGGAGAAAATTAAGCCTAGCGCCAGTCACGTTACCGTTTCCGTAGGCTTGTAACTTATTAATCTGCGCGTAGGAATTTTTCTTCAATTCATTTGGCCGCAGTACGGGGCCAATTACATTAGCTTACTCCACTAGGTTGAGCTTGATTTGTTCGCAATTTTATTTGAAGTTTGCTTCTTAAACTTTGCTTATCGTATGGTGAGAAGATTAGAGAACGTGCAAAAATTGAGATGATAACATACAATTGCAACTTGCCTGTGTGGGGGTTCATATAGTTTGAATTAGTCTTTATCCATTTCTTGTGGGATAATTTAGTAGTATGACCATTGGAAATTTAGACTTAGGAGAGAAATTTAAAGATTATGGAATAAAGAATAATGGGTTAACCATAAGTTATATAATCTAAAGTGAGTAGTAGACCTCATTATTAAGAATAAAAAAAAAAAAAAGGCGAGAAAGATCTATCACTAGATTCGTCATCTTAATAGGAATTGTTCTCCTTCACTAGCCATGCCCAACTTGATACATAGTGAACTGTTTCACTTATTTATCACATTATTTGTGATGGATGAGTTTGAAACTCATAATATATTTCGTTTATATATTTGTGATGCCTATATTATCAAGTGTTTTTAGTCCGTAAGACATGCAAAATATTAAAAAAAAAAAGTAAAATTAACATAACAAGACATTGTAAATGAGTAAATACCTATATATATATATATATAGTATAAATATTTAATATTCATAATAACTTATATAACTTATACTATAAAATTTTAAATTGACTAAATTGTATTACTCTCATACTTAAATTGTGATAATTTGATTAATGATTAGCTTTCATATGCATGTCATTTCAAGCATTTGCTCAGAGATTTCATCAACTTAAATTAAAATTGTGGCATTAATGATCAAATTATAATTTAATAAAACTCTTGACACTTGTAATATAATTTATTCAAGACATTCAATTATATATATATAGTTCATTCATGTGAACCTCACTAGAGGGGAATCTGCATCCCCCTGAAATCCGGTGCAAGACCCATGCCAAATCTTGACTTTGAAAAACAGTATTGCTGTCCCTACACATATAGCCCTTGTAAGGGCAGGCCGGTGAGATGCCATTTTTCTTTCATCCAAAGGGACCTTATTTGAGTGTTCCTATCAAACAGATGTCATTCACAAATATAGAATACATGAATGTAAACAAATTTCATTTTCCTCCTATTAATTTTATAAATCGCGGATAAATAATGATCATAGAAAAAAAAATAACATGATTTAATCATGTATATAAAAAATTATTTATTTTAGTTAATCAAGTTAGATCTAACATATACATCCGATGCATATAATAATTTCTCAATCAATTACGAGTTCACGCAATGAATAGAAAAGAAGTGAAAAATATATATTTTCCTCATCTTTCTACTTGTCACATAACTATGCTTGTTGTAAGTCTATATTGAATATTTTCTTTTTTTTTTAAATTACGAGCCCGATAATTATAAAAAATAAGCTGCATGATTACTAGTTTCAGAACACTCATTTTGGTAGGGAATGGGAGATATGGAGGTAATGTAATGGTCAAAGCACAAAGTTCAAGGACAAACCTTCTCCTACTCCAATTAACATTTAATAGAATAATTAATAACCTAATAATCTAAAATAATCAACAACCAAAAAGATACAAATCAACCACATAATCACAATGGGAACACCAAATTTACATGAGAAAAACCCTTTAGTGTGAAGAGAAAAGCCACGGGACTGAAGTTCGATTCTAATCTTCCACTAAATTAAATAGTATTTTATAATTAGTTTTCTCCAGGTAAAGCTAGAAGTATGCATCAACTAAATTCATCAAGAACAAGAAATTATTTGCATACAAATTATCATGAATCATCACCAACAAAAGGCGGAGTTAAACTTCAAGAAAAATGGAGAGGTCTCACCAAAAATAAAGGTTGTCATCTAAGCTACAAAAACTAATGCAAATGACCTCTAAATGTCAATCGAACTAGTCATATTAAAGAAAGAAAAATCACGAACATGGTGTCAAAAATTCAACTCGATCGGACATCTGATTCTAACAATCAATCTGACTACAGAGACACCTCTAAAACCCAACTTTAATCTTATTTTATTATCTCCTTTTTATTTTTTATTTCTCCCTACATGGCTCTCACCATAATGCATGAAATTTTGTAAAACGCAGCCATAATTCTTGTCGCAACGTTCCTGAGGGCCAACCTGGAACAGCAGATGGGACTGATTCTATGAATCACCTTGACTGAGTGGCGGACTCAATAATGTGTAAAATCTGGTTAAATATATGGGATTGAGAAATGGGTTACTAAAAAAATTAATAGAATCGCCACTAACCTATTTATTATAGGTGCAGTTAGAACACTCATTTAACATACCACTAGTTCATTAGTCACTAAACTACATCTAGGTCTAAGGAAACCAGTAGTCCATGATCTGCATCACCAAGTTTAGATTCAAGAGTACAGTTATGCAAAGACAATATATCAGCACCCTTTCAGACCCATCAAGCAAATGGTACCTAATTAACTATAGATTACCTTTAAATTGATTCTGATGACCTCTAATTAATTCCTAAGTTTTTAAAGAGACAACAAAAAAATTTAAAGTTACAAAATATGGTGCGATATACTAATAAAACCTAAAAGAACATAGGTCTTGGTAGATAAACCCTTCCCTGAATTAATATAAGTGAGGTTTGAAATACCTCTCTCCCCTCTGTTTTGTCATTGGGTCATACACTTGCACACACAAGCATGCAGGCATATGCATGCATAAAAGAAAGGGAAAAGAACACATTCATGCATAAAACAAGGTGCACAATAAGAAAAACATACAATAAAACTACCAAAAAAATGACTAAAACTAAGCAAAAAGAGTCCTAAAATTTTCCATATTTTTTCCCTATTTTTTAGGATTTTTCTACATTTTTTCAAGACTTCAAAAAAAATCTAAAAAATTTATTTATTTTTGAATATTTTTTGTTGTTTAGGGCTCCTAAGCTGAAAATATATTTAGAGATTTTTTTTTTTTTTTTTGTGATTGTTCTACAATTTTCTAAATTTTTTTTGGATTAAAAATGAATTAAAAGTGCATTTTTAAAATTATTTTAAATAAAAAATGGGGATGGTTCAAAGAGATGAACTAGATGAAATCGGTTGACTTGGTTCAAGGGAGATAAGAAGGCGAGAAGGGACTAGAGTCAGCCATGTGTCACCCATCCATGGTGACCCTTGACACACCAAAAACAATCAGATTTTTTTTTTTTTTTTTTGGGAAAACAACAAAGTTACACATGGTAGGATGACATTATCAAAACATCACATGTCACGTGGTGCTAAGCCACTAGATTAGAGGTTAAGAAATGAATCACTTACGTGGTAGTAATCTAGTTGTTCAGAGAAGACACAAAATGGATAGCCTAGATCGTGCCATGTTACTAGGTAACGTCACCTAGAACATATGAACCAAGACACACCACGTAGCACCACCCGAGGTGACACATGGTACACTACGAATTTTTTAAAACTTAAGTATATATAGATTTTTTTATTCTTTTCTTTTCTTTCTTTCCATTATTTCTTTTCTCCCTTACTCTCCCGAACTCTCTCTCAAACTCTCTTCCTTTATGATCTAATCCTCTTTCACCTTTTTGCTTTCTCACTTCTTCCCCTCCAAATCTCTCTCAATCTCTCTCTTCTTTTTCTCTTTTAGTCTCTCAATATATCTCTATCTCACTCCTTTTATCTTTCTCTAACCTTCATTTTTCTTTCTCCTTTTTATCACTCCCCTCTCGGACCCTCTCTAACTTGTCTCTCAAATCCCAGTTGGATCTATTTAGGGGTAAACCCCCAATCTCCCCCTCCTTTGTTTTTACTCAATTTCGCTTTATTTTTTATTTTCTTGGGGTTATCTTGCGCTTTCCCACAATCCAAACAAGGGTGATGGGTTGGTTGACTTGATTTAAGGCTAGGGTTAAGTCTGGTTTAGAACTTGGGTTTGGACTAGTTGGTTAATGGTTAGGTTAAGGGTTTGAACTTGGGCCTGGGATGGGTTATATATGTTTAGGGGTTTTGCTTCAGTTGGGCTTGAGGCCTAAGTGGGTCTAGGCATAATTTTGGATGGGCTAGGTTTAGTTTATCCTAGTTTAGGTAGGTTGGGGTTTTGGTTTGTGGGCTATTGGTTTGGGTTTAATTTAGGATCTGGGCTTGTGATTTATGTTTAGGTTGGGCTTGGGTTAAGTAGGTTAGTGGGCTGGGTTGGAATTAGGTTGGGCTACAAATTTGGGCTGAATTTGGCAAAGTTAGGCCTTGGTCCTTAGTTACTAGGGCTGGGTTTGTGAGTTTAAGTGGGCTTGTGGGTTGGGTAGTTATAGGCTTTAGGTTCTAAGCTATATTATTTTGAATGGGTCCCATCCAAGGTAAATGGCTGAATTAACCTAGGTCAAGGTTGACCTAGATCAGGTCCGAGTTGGGTTAAGTTGACTTGGCTCAAGTTGACCCGAGTCAACGGTTGGTTTGAGTTGGATCCAAGTCACTAGACCCAGGTCATGGGTGGAATTCGGGTCAAATTAACTAAAATTTTAGGGTTATTTTTTCAAGAATTTTTTCAAGGTTTTTGGTGGGGTTCTTTATTCACAATTTGGGATTCTGAGTGAGAGTTATGGTGTGATCCTAAGAGGGGGGTGAATTGGGATTTAAAAATATTTTTCTAATTTAAACTTCACTGATTCACCACATTAAATCTCATTTAAAAATTAAAGCGTGTATGAGAGAGAGAGAGAGAGAGAGAGAGAGAGAGAGAGAGAGAGAGAGAGAGAGAGAGAGAGAGAGAGATTATCAAGGTTCGGCCAATCCTACCTACGTCCCCACCTCAAGCCGAACTAGCTTAGAGAATTCCACTACCTTTGCTCACCTACTGGGTGGAGCGACACAGTTACAACCTCTCCTTATGGGGCGAGGTAAACCCAAACTCAAATTTCGAGGCTGAGCCACAACCTATAACTACACCTGATAGGACGGTGCTCCTAGTTCTCCTAACCGGGTCTGAACCAATCCAGTGCACGTTACAGGCCTGTGCAATCCTCTTCTGACCACATGTTGGGAATACAACAATAATAAAAATTTGCGTACAAGGAGAATGCTTCTCAAATAAGCAGAGATGTACACAATGAAAACTCCAATATGCACTCTCAAATGATTTAAAAATGAAGCTCAATAGAGTTATGATTTTTCTCTCAAAAATATTTTTCAATAAAACGTGAGAGTATGGAAAATGATTTTTTTTAAAATGACCTTTTAAACACTTTCAAAAACTAAAAGACTTCCAAGAAAAAATATATTGAATTGAATATGTGCTTTAGCATTTTCTCAAGAAGCTTATTAAGCGAAATGTATATTAATTAATACATGCTCAAAGCTCACTTGAATACCTCAAAGAATTTCTCCAAAAAAATATTTTTCAAATAAAAAAATAGGAGAAACAAGGGATTTCTTTCCCAAATGATTGACCTTCAAAAATAAGACTTTCAAGCTATATATATATTGATATAAGCTTGAGACTTTTCAAATAAAGCCCCAATAATAATTTTCTTTGAAAAGATATTCAAAAAGAGTAGGAGAAATATGAACTTTGATTTTCAAAATAATAAGGAGGCTTTCAAGCTATATATTATGAAAGTGAATATAAGCTTAAGTTCTCCAAGCTTAAGTTCTCCAATAAACCCTTAAAAGGCTTTTCCCCAAAAATAAATTTGCAAATAAAAGAAGTATGGGAGAAATTTAAACTTTGAAAATTATACAAAGGCTATCAAGCAATATATATATAAACTTGAATATATATGCTCAAGAACTTTTAAAGCAAAACCCCCTAAAATATATTTTTTTTTTGTTCGAAAAGATTTTCAAATGAAGAGTAGAGGAGAAACTTGGTCTTTGGAAAACATGAAAATAAAAGGGTCATTAAGCACAATATATAAATGAAAGATAATATATGCTTATGCCTTTTAAAAAAAAATTACCTCAAGAAAAAAGAAGCCTTTGTAGCAAGAATATATGAGTTGATATGTGCTCCAAGCTTTGTTCAATAACTCACAAGATTTTCTCCCAAGAAGAATTTTCAAAATGAAATAGTAGGAGAAATATGAAATTTAAAGCACAATGGGGTATTAAAAATGAGGGAGAAACAAATAATAAGAAAGTATACTCCTAAGGGGTTTTTTGTTGGTGTATATGTGTGCAATGCCCACCTCCCACGAGTTAATTAATGCACTTACCTGACGTATGGTTCATATGAGGTTGAAGTGGTAGATCGCAAGGGTACTATGAAGATAGAAGATGTTCCCCTCTGAGACACAGGGGTCCGAGGGCATGGCCCCCTGTGGGGGGTATGGTGGGCAATGCCTCCCGAGACGGTATGGCCTATCCAGTGTGAACAGTGGGTACGATATGTCAAAGGCAACCATTAATGTCAAAAATGGCCACTAATGTCAAAGTCGACCACTAATGTCAATGTTGGCCATGGTAGGTGAGCTACCACTACTTACCACGGTAGGTGAGCCACCCATGTGCTTCTTCCATGAACCAGAGGCTATAAATAAGACCCCCCCTCCCCACTGGAGCACTACACACATCTCGATTGTAAGATTGTGTCCTTTTTTTTTTTTCTATTTGTTGTCCTTTCGCCATTGAAGCTCATTTAGTGAGTGCATGGTTGGAATGATTGTTGTAATCTTATTGTTATAATAAAAATTTTTGTTATCTCTTTAATCATTTCTTCAAAACAGATCTTGGTGTTGTTATTCTACATGGTATCAAAGCTGAAGGCTACTAAGAAGAAACAACTATAATTGTTGAGATGTTACAATGACAGGAACTTCATCTTCAGCTACTGTATCTCCACCAGCACTTCGGATACATCCACTAGCATTCACAGAAGAAAAGCTAGATGACACGAACTACACTTTGTGGAAGTTCAAGATGAGTGCTATTCTGGATTCATATGAACTACTTGATACAAATCAAGGTATGAATCCAATTGGCATACTTGATCCCACTAATCCTAAGGTTATCATCCCTCCAGATGCTGCCCTTGTCAAAGCATGGAAGAGGCAGAATGCAGATGCACTTTGTGTTATTGTAATAAGTGTATTCGATTATGTACTTATGTTGATCCAACGTACATCCAAGGCTGTAGATGCTTGTAATGGTCTGAAGAATCAATATGAAATAAGGAACCAGACACGCGTTCAGAACTTGGAGAATCAACTTGCTGTAGAAAAGCTACATGACGGAGAATTGGCAAAAGTATTCATCACCAGAATAAACAATCTCTGTGATCAGACGGTGGTAGTGGGCATAGAAAAGTCCAGTGAGGAGTTAGCTTGAAGATGTATTTGAGTGTTGTAATCAAAATATAACAGTATGGTAACTGCTATTAACACAAAAATTAGAACTCCTGCACTAACCTTTGAGGAATTTTGTGCTTTACTGTTAGAGGAGGAGATGAGGTTGAGAACCAGTGAAAATGAATGCAATAGTGCTTTCACCATGCAGATCAAAGGAAAGGACAATAATGTTGAAAAGAAGAAGGGAAAGAACAAGAAGAGATTTTCTGGTACGTGCTACTACTGCAACAAAAAGGGGCATGCAGCCAAGGATTGCAGAAAATGTGTCCATGATGAAAAGAACGACACGTTGAAGCCTATGTGGAATGTCAAACAGGTAGCAAATTGTGCTGAACTAGAATTAGATCTTGTCATGGTTACATAATAAATATGCTCAACTCCTCAAACAGTACTAGGAGATTGCTCATAGGTACTTGACAGTGGAGCTTCCCGACACATGACCAGCAAAAAGGACTGTTATGGTTCCCTTAAGCCTCTACATGAACCTATGAATGCGATTATAAAAAATAATGCAAAGTGTCCACTGGAAGGCACTGGATCCATTTCCTTAAAAACCAAAAATGGCCAAGGTAAAACTCTTTCAGATGTCCTTTATATTCCTTAAATTAAGAGGAATCTTTTATCTGTAGCTGCTATCACTGATCATGACTATGAAGTACAATGTATGAAAACAAAAGCTGAGATCATTGATAGTAATGGCATCATTGTGGGCAAAGGTATTCAAAAGAATAACATGTATGAGTTTGTGGAACTTGCCACAACAACTAGAGATACAATAAGCAGACTTTGGCATGAAAGGTTTGGACACCTTATCTATGCAGTTTTGAAGGGGATACAGAGAAAGGAAATAGTGGTTGATCTGCCTATAGTAGTTGATACAGTAGAGCCTTGTGAAGCTTGCATGTTGGGCAAGTAACATTGCATGTCATTTCCACAAAAGAGAAACAACAAATCAAAGCTTCCTCTAGAGCTGGTACATGCAGATCTCTGTGGTACAATTTCTATGCTCAGGTTTGCATAAAATTCTCCCCCTATTGACATCAATCAAAAAAGAAGGGTATCAATAAAAGCATACAAATGTTAAAGCAATGAGCCATCATAAGCACAGAAAGATAATTACCATCATGTATAAGAAGATAAGTAATAAATCCCAAGATAGCATGAGAAAAATCAAAAGAGCATAAGAAAAAAAAAATTGTATCTGATGCACATATTACAACTAAAGTTGGTTCAAGCAAAGAAAAACATCTAAGCATCATTAGCATCTTCATCGTCATCTTCATCTTCATCTTCACCTTCTTCTTCAGCATCACTAGAACTAGTCTCAATTGGAGCCATACAGCGTGAAAAAGATGATCCGGCTATATGTTGTTCATTCCGGCCAAGTCTTTGATAAAGAGAAGTGTAATTTGTTTAAGAGTAGTAGAAGAGAAAAGATCATAATGGGTTCTCTTGATGAACATTGTGGATGGTGTGGCTACACCAAGATGTGCGAAGATAAGATTCAGAACGCCGTGTACGAAAGAATTACTTTGCGAGCTTCTTCTTTAGAAATCATCCATTTTAGAATTAAGCTTGGTATGTCAAGCTTTTTACCTTTAAGCAAGCACCACATTACAAAACAATCCAGATAAGAAATGTGGTCGTGTGATCCTATCCTCGGTAAAATATTATAAGAAATAAGCTTTTGTAGGATCTGAGCTTGCATATTCAGTTGATTATAAAGAGGAGGATAACCAAAGTAGACAGGGGCTTCAGTCATGACTAGAGGTTGAAATTCCTCAGGTGAGAATTCTTAAGCCATAATCCAAGATTGGCCAAGATATGGACACTCAAACTCTCCTTGTTTGATATGTAAAATGGTTGCTAAGGTCTGTGGAGTAAGAACGAGTGATTTCCCCATAACTTCAGTAGAGGTTACTGTGTCCCCTTTTACCATATTGGCATAAAAGATTTTAACCAAATTCGGATATAGTTCTTTTTCTTGATATGTAATGAACTTCTTCCATCCTAACACTTTGAACATGGGAAAAATGGTGGGAAAGTCTTCTTCAAAGAATGTAGTATCTAAAATCTTACCGAAAATAGGTTTAATAGATCGAAGATGGTCTCGGTATAGCTGCTTGGCGTGGGGAGTCATAAGCCATTGCTTGATGTTATTGTTGTCATCTCTCCCAGAAGAAGAACCTTTGTTTGCTATGGTTTTCGTTCGTGGCATGATTGATTTTGAAAAAAATGAACGGTGAAATCTTTTGAAATCAAATGAAAATGAAGTAAGATTATGAACTTCTAGGTTTAATCAGAAGATATTGTGTAAGGGAGAACTAGTAGATGGAGGAGAAAAGGGTTTAGAAGAGAGAAGAAGCAGGGTCAATAGACTAAGGATTTAAAAAATTATGTTTTTACGCACTGTTCTTATTTAAACCTCCGTTAGTCAGTCGACTGATCTCGATGAGTTAGTTGCCTGATGTTTGTGTTTATTTGAAATTTCACCAAACAGTAGCGAGTTAGTCGATTGTGCCTCACAGAGTCCATCACCTGACCTTACTGATCCTAAGAACCTTAGCAAGTCAAAGAGTGCTTAGTCGACTATGGATTAACTGTTAGTCGCCTAACCTCACTTGCTAACTTAACACTTATGGAATTTTTCTTCTCTAGACTATTTCTCTACTATGCAATAAACCTAGTTCACGTCTTATAAAGATAAATCTATCCGCTGGAAGAGGTTTTGTAAAGCTATCAGCTCATTGATCACTTGTATTCACAAACTCAAGAGTGATATCCTCTTTTGACACATGATCTCTCAAAAAATGATGCCTAATATCGATATGCTTGGTTCTTAAATAAGATATGGGATTTTTGGAGACATTGATGGCATTGGTATTATCTCATTTTATAGGTAGAGCTGAATACTCCAAATTGAAATCCTTTAACTGTTGTTTTATATAAAAAGTTTGTGCACAACAGCTACGTGCTGCCACGTACTCTGCTTCCGCATTAGATAGTGCTACGGAATTTTGTTTTTTTGAGAAATCTTCCTAGGAAGTGGAAAGTATTACTTGTGCTTTTTCGATCAATTTTACATCCTGCATAATCTGCATTTGAATAGTTGATCATCTCAAAACTTGTATCTTTAGGATACCATAGACCTAAGTCAATAGTAGCTATCAAATATCTTAAAGTTCTCTTGACGGCTATTTGGTGAGATTTTTTTGGGGCTTCTTGGAAATGGGTGCACATACATACATTTAACATAATGTTTGGTATACTGGCTATCAAATAAAGTAGACTTCCTGTCATGCCTGGGTAGTATTTCATATCTACTGTTTTTCCTTGCCTATCTTTGTCAAGGCTTATAGGAGTCCCCAATGGCTTTTCGCCTTCTATATCAAATTTCTTAAGCAAGTCTCTTATATATTTTGATTGATTTATGAAGGTTCTAGTTTTGGTTTGCTTGATCTGAAGACCAAGGAAGTATGTCAGCTCACCCATCATACTCATCTCAAACTTATCTTGCATGCATTTGCAAAGTCTTTGCATAAATCTTCATTTGTAACACCAAAGATGATATCATCTACATATATATGAATGATAAGAATATCTTTATCTTTAGACTGAATAAACAGTGTGCTATCCATTTTTCATCTAGAAAAACCATTTTCTGACAAAATTCCATTTAATCGCTCATACTAGACTCTAGGAGCTTGTTTTAGTATGTATAATGCTTTTGTTAGTCTAAACACATGATTAGGGTAATGAAAATCCTAAAATCCCGGAGGTTGTGTTACATATTGTTAGCTTTACCGTGATCCCAAAAGGGGGGGTGAATTGGTATTTTTAGAATTTATCTCCTAGGTATTCCTCCTAACAGCAGTATGTTCACAAGCCTATGGTCAATCTAGTGCAAATAATGTAAATATACCAGAAATTAAATAAAACAGTTTAAACAATCACACAAGCACCATAAAGCAATAGAGAAAGGAGGACACGCAGATATGTTATCGAGGTTCAGCCAATTGCCTACGTCCCCGCCTTGGCTAACCAGCACAAGGATTATCACAATAACTTACTCGCTTAAACGGGTGGAGCAGCACCTATACAAACCAGGTCAAATTACCACAGGGCTGATCTCAACCTTTACACCAATCCTTACCGGGTTGGATTACCGCCCCCTCAGGCCACGCCTGGAATCTCTCAGGTATACAATCAAACGGCACAATATATGAGTGCTTTCATATAAAGCAGATTTGTACCACAAATGCGCACAAACACATACACCACAGATGATTTAATAATGTAAGCTCTGTGTGGTCTAAATATTTCAACTCTCAACTATATTTTCTATCAGTATAGTAAGTACGTGAGAGTGTCAATAATAATCTCTATACCTCAAAATATTCAATCAAATATGTTTACACATAACACCAAGCAAGCCTCAAGAATATCAATCAGAGAATATCTCAATCACACAAATGTGTATATGCTTGGATTGCAAAATAGATAATCTTTGTTTTCGGCAAATGATATAAATACTTGTATAAATATTACCAAAAAGATTAGTGTAACAAGCACAAATATTTTTTCACAAATAGTTCAATAAATTCCACAAGATATTTGAGTAAGCTTGAAATATGTTTTTGCAAACCAAAAACAAATATAAACTTCCAAGGATATTGCAATAATAATGCAACACTCGGAAGTTTTCCACAAGTCTTCTTAGAGTAGGGCAAAGCCTCCTAAGAAAACTTAGGTTATGCTCTCGAAAAGAACTTGATTTAAATATGCAACAAATAAGAGAGCAAACCTCTAAGCAATAATACTCAATACACTTACGAATGATTTAGATAGATGAAGAAGGTAAGCTTGAGTAGGTTTCAAAAAGAGTATGAGTAATGAGAAGCAAAAATAAGTATTTTGGCTTGAGAGAGATTTTCTTAATCTTTTTGCTAATCGGTGTTTAATCCACCAAATGAAAGAGTATATATAGACATATTGAAAATTTTGACCGTTGGGGACCTATTAGGGATTATTGGAAAATATTAATGATGTTTAAATCAATTTAACTCTGTTTAAGATTATTAACCGCGGTAAAAAAATATGAGCAACCCGAGAGGTCCGGTCGACCAGAAATGGTTCGGTCGACCAGGGGTATTTTGAACTGAGTGGTCGATCGACCGAGGCAAGGCGATTTTCCAAATTTTTCGAGGTTCGGTCGACCGGGGTCAAATGAACTGTAAGGGCTCGGTCGACCGGGCCTTGGTCAAACTGTTGACCCAAGGCCAGTTCGGTCGACCAGGCCAAAGTGAACTGCGTTGGCCGGTTGACCGAAAGTGCACCAAGTGTGCATTTCGGTCCCATATTGATATAATAAAGCCCTATGTAAGTGCCTATCACATATATGTGAAAGTGTGAGTATCCTAGAGGCATTTGGGGTCCAATTTTGAAGACACCAAAAAGTCCGGTGTCGGTCGACCGAAGGTCGACCAAAGGTGCACCCTAAGGTCTTTCTATGGTTCTTTCTCATTCATGGTTTGGTTTGAGCTTACAAAATACATCATGCATGTGATGTGTGTGCTTATTACAAACCGAATACCCTAATTACTATTACAGACAAATTTCACTTAGAACTATTACAATTTGGAATATGAATTTGTCTTCAAGCTTTTGATCTGTTACGTGCCATTAATGATTTGCTAATATGGACCTGCACATGAACTAGATATTTATTAAATACAAGAGTATTTGTCATTATCAAAACCAGGGCGTGACCTATAAGGTCAACACATATACTTTTTCATTTATAAATCCATTTAAGAATGCACTCTTCACGTCCATTTGATAAAGTTTAAAATCTTTGTGAGATGCATAGGCTAATAACATTCTTATGGCTTCCATTCTAGCTATGGGACCAAAGGGCTCATCGTAGTCTATTCCTTCTTCTTAATTATATCCTTGAGCTACAAGTCTAGCCTTGTTATGCACTACAAAGCCGTTTTCATCCTTCATATTCCTAAACACCCATTTGGTTCCAATTACTGAATGATTAGCGGGTCTAGAATCTAATTTCCAAACTTTATTTGTTTCAAACTGATTTAATTCTTCTTGCATGACTAGTATCCAAGAGTCATCACTTAATGCTTCATCGATGTTTTTGGGTTCCTCCTGAGATAGCAATGCGTAATAACTACACATATTCTTTAAAGAGGATCTAGTAGATACTTCTCATGAAGGTTCACCAATGATTTGATCTTTTGGGTGATTTCTTACAAACTTCCATTCTTTAAGTAGTTTAGATTGATTTGGAGGCCCATCATTTGAGCTTAATTCCTTATTCTCATCTTTTACTTCTTGAATTTTTAAGTCTTTTAGATTTTTCTTTATTTTAACTTCCTCAATATCAAATGGTTTAGAGAATGGATTTGCTTCATCAAAAGTTACATGAATTGATTCTATGATTGTGAGGGTCAACACATATCCTATGAAAATTCCTTCGTCTTATTTTGCATCAAATTTTTCTAAGTCCTCTTTATCATTAAATATGAAACACTTACATCCAAATACAAGAAAATAAGACATGTTTGATCTTTTGATGGAGTGGACCTAAAGCACACCTATAAGAAGGGTTTCAAGGTGTCACTTTTAGTACCCAAACCTTCTTAGGTCTTTTTTTATTCAATTTTAGTTTCATTTTTGACTCCATACTTTCATGACTATAACATTTTTTCTTTTATATAAACATTTGAATTTTATGTGCCCCTTTTTTTGCACAAGAAACACGTAGTGTGTTTATAGACTTTTGTGAAAGATGTGCCTGCAAAGTGTTTTGAGGCTTCTATAAAGTACCCCATGTAGAGATTCTTTTTCTTCTTGTTTTTAACTCCATTGAATCCAATTCCTTCTTTATCAAAGGACATTTTTTGTGATCCAATCAGTCTATCAAAGTTTTCTTTTCCTCTAGTAAAGTTGTAAATGATTTTGTCTTTATCTTCAATTTTACGGTTAAGATCACATATTTCTAAGTGCTTTATATTTTTCCCATTTACTTGGAGCTTTACTAAGTCTTGACACATCTTATTTATTTGATTCATAAGTTCATCAATAAGTGAGCCCGTTTCTTTTTGAGGTGATATTGAAGTCTCTAGTTGGTTCATTAGTTTTTCATTTTTCTCTTTCAATGCTATGTTTCTTTTGGTTAACTTTATTAACCTTTTATGCAAGGAAAATAGTTCAGCCTGAATTTCTCTATATGAAGGCATGATTTCACACGAGTCACTACATGATTTATCACTAGATTCTTCTTTTTGTTAGTTGGAGTAGGAATTTATCTCGTCATCTTTCGCCATGAAGCATGGGCTTGCCATATCTTGATCGCTTGATTCATTTTTTGATTCACTTGAACTTGAGTCATCCCAAGTTGTAGCTTTCACCACCTTCTTTTTCTTCTTCTTGGAGTCTTTCTTAAACTGTGGACAATCATGTTTTATATATCCAACTTTCTTGCAATTATAGCATGTAGGAGGTTCATTCTTTATTTGCTTTTTACTAGTTTCTCCTTTGTCATATTTTGAGCCTTTGAACTTTTGAGTAAATTTCTTATTCTTTTAGAAGAATTTTCCAAGTCTTCTAGTAATTAAGGCTATATCATCATCATCTAGTTCATTGTCTTCTTCTTCACTAGAACTTTCTTTCGCAGCCTTAAGAGCTATTGATTTCCTATGTTTGCTACCTTCATAATTTCTTTCATTTATCGCCATATCGTATGTGAGGAGCGAACCTATTAATTCATATAGGGAGGTATTTTTCAAATTTCTTACTTTCGTTATGGCAGTGGCCTTAGGTTCTCAAATCATTGGAAGTTCTCTAAGGATTTTTCAAATCATCTTATAAGTAGAATAGTTTTTCCCTAAAGCATTAAAAGAGTTTATTATATGGGTAAAGCTAGTATACATACTAGTGATGGTTTCTTCAGGATTCATCCTAAATGCTTCATACTCGCTGGTGAGCATGTCAATTCTACTATCCCCTACGTCAACTATTCCTTCATAAGTTAGTTCAAGCTTATCCCAGATTTCTTTAGTTGATTTACATCCCATGATCTTATTGAATTCATTGACATCGAGGGCACAATATAGTGCATTCATTGCACTAGAATTTATTTACAACATCTTTAGATCATTGTCAGTCATCTCTTTTTCATCCTTAGGTATTTCTTTGTTATCTACGTTTTTAGTGGAGATGAGGTCACCATGCGCGACAACTTTCCAAGCTTTCCAAACCATGGTTTGCAAAAAGATTCCCATTTGTTGCTTCCAGAAGGTGTCGTTAACACTGCAGAAGATAGGTGGTCTAGATGAGGATTGGCCCTCATAAAAAGGAGATACACCTAGGTGTGCCATAGGGATCTTTATGTAGCTTCTAGTTTAAGACTTACTACAACCTAGGGCTTCAATACCAATTGAGAATTTAGGTATACTCCCAAGAGGGGGGGAGGGGGTGAATTGGGTTTTTAAAATTTCTTTGTAACTTAGGTTTGTAAATACCTTTAAGTATTACCCTTTTCAATTTAATTTCCAATAACCACACAATCAGTAACCTCACAAATTCAGTAAACAATCCTTTGTTCAATCCAAATTCAATCGATTATAAATGAATGATAATAAAACTGGCTGTTAAATTCCAATAAAAAATATCAATCTCAGAACTTCAATATTCAGAATTAGAATTGTTCTTCAACAATGAATATTAACAATATCAAGAATAATTTCAAAGATTTGATTTTATAAAGCCTTCAACTTTCCTTCAATGGAATAATTAATTTAACAAAATCAACCTCAGCTGTGATATTCAAAAATCAGTATTCAATTTTACTCTTAGTTTGTTAAACCAATCAATGATAAACAATATAGTATCTTGATTTCAAGTAAGAACCAAAATCAATATTTCAACAACTTCCAATATGCCAAAAGTTTTCAATAAACATACATGCATATTATAAATTTGCAATTAAGTAAAGAGACTAGGGAAGAATAGTTGAAGACCAAATTTTTTACAAAGTTTGACTAGAAGCCTATGTCCTTGCCCCCAAGAAACACGTTGTGAGGATTTTCCTTCCCAACTTCGTTACCAGGTGAAGTTACAACCTTTCTCCCTCAAAGGTGGAGTTCGCGTCTCTAATAAGAATCCACTCTCGCTAGGTAACAATCCAATAATCCTGAATCATCAAAAAAACAAGAAACAAAGGAACAATCTTTGGTCTTACAAGAAACACTCTCAGTTAGAGTAGACTTGTACAATTGAAAATCAATATACTTCAACAATAAGTAATATAGAGGAGTGAATCTTAATTGAATATCACCAGGGTTTTGATTTAAATTGAAATTCTCAGTAGAAAAGATCAAAAAATTGTGGGTTGTTTTAGCAAAAGCACAACTTTACTTTAGAAAATATTTTAACAAGAGAACTTTTGAATTTGTAATTTGTATGTGCTTGATTGTTGTTGTTTAATTTATGAAAATAACAAGTATTTATAGAGTAATAAAGCATATTACCATTGTTCTCAAGTTACTTGCCATATTCCTCAAGTTTTCTCCAAGTTTGAGAGTCAAGAAATTAGTTTTAGAAACTTTTCAAACGATGTTTTTAAGTTAAAACACGAACTTCAGTTGACTATGACATGAGGGTCAGTCGCTTGAGCTTTATAAGTTCTACAAATTTTGAAACACTGTACCGGGTCATTCGACTATACTTTAATGAGTTAGTTGCCTTTCTCAGTTCTGTTTGCTTCTTAAAAAGCACATAAAAATGTTAGTTGCCTAATGATATTACATTAGTCGCCTATCTTGATTTCAACTTTTTTTATATTTTCATAAATCTGATTTCAATTCTTAACTTTGATCTTGGAAAAATGTATGTAAGACTTTTAAAAACAATTTCCATGATTTTGAAATAAGATCTCTAAAACAAAGATGTTTCCTAAGAGCTTCATGCATCAATATTGAATTGTTGAAGTACTTACATGAGACTTGAATATGATAAAACTATGTTAAACACTAAGTCTTCATGCTTCACCTTCCATGGTATGTCCAACTTGAACTTCTTCCTTCAATATGTTTTAACATCCATCATAACTTATGTCTCTAAGAATAATCATGTTTCAATCTCTTTAAACACTTGATCTTGATCTATATGAAAGAAATTGAACCCTAAAACTTAACTTAACCAAACATGTTACCCTTTGTTTGTTATCATCAAAATAAGATCCTAAGCCTTGATGGGCCCACAAGAACCAGTTTGGATCCACCCGATAAGTGAGCTAGGGAGACTCCGCCTTGTAAGGAGAAATGGTTTGGCTTCATCTGGTAAGTGAGGTAGGGGGACTACACCCTGTAAGGAGAAACGATTTGGCTTCGTCCAGTTAAGTGAGCTAAGGGAACTCCACCCTATAAAGAGTATGTAAATGGTTTCTGCTCCACCATGTTAAGTGAGCAGGATTAGTGAAATCTTTGGGGGTTTGCCCAAGGCATGGACGTAGGCAAGATTGACCGAATCTTGTTAAAATCTTGTGCTTCTCTCTCTCTCTCTCTCTCTCTCTCTCTCTCTCTCTCTCTCTCTCTCTCTTTATCTCATTTATTTTTGTGCACTTTAAATTCCGCACGTGTATGCTTGTTGTTTAATGTTATGATTTTTTTTTTTTTTGCATACATGCCTTTATTTTTAAATGGGATATGACGTGGTGAATCCGCGATCTTAATTAGCCAAAAATTTTTCAAAACCTAATTCAGTCCCCTCTTGGGATCACACCGTTCCCCTAAATTAGTATCAGAGCCCGGTTGCAATAAGTTTAACTGCATTTGCGTAAAGATTGCAATGACTCTTGTTTGGTGTATCCCTGTTTTGAGGGTAAAACCCTTTGCAAATCCTCTAGTGTTTTTATAGTGTAGATTTTACTATGTGAAAATTGAAAATAAATATTTTAAAAAAAATGAATTGATTGGAGGTTTTTGGAAAGTGAATTTTATCCCAATGTAAATGTTTTTAAATACATAAGTTTCCCAAATTTGAAAATGATTTGAATGAGCATGACATGGTTTTAATGCATATCAACTCTAGTGTCATGCATTTTATATTGTGCCTTAGCTACTAATGTTTTTCTTTAAGATTATATCATGTACTAGTGCTAAGGAGTTTTGGGAATATTGAGAGGTACGAAAACACCGAGAGAGAGGAGAACAACACTCCAAGGATTTCGAGCTTAAACGATTAAGAATGTGTAAAACATTAAGGTATATATATCTTCCTCCTTCTACTTTATTGGTTGATTCATGCCATGATTCATACTATATATTTCATGTTAAATTTTTGTTGTGAATCATATGATAATTCTAGTAATAATATCATGCTATCTTGTGAGAATCCTCAAAAGAATTTTCTTTATACTCATAAGATTTTAGGACTTAATGGGATGATAATGCTTAAATTATGTGTTGTGCTTAAATTCAAATTTTAGTATACACTGCTATTATACTAAGAAAATTAGAGAAGCAAGCCAATATGAATATTTTAATGAAAATATCCAATATATTTGTTTAATGTGTATATATCATAATCAAAAGGACAAATGTGTATTTATTTCCTTATAATCTTAAATATAGCTTATTTTGTCCATCATACTGAATTGAACTTTAGGGCATTAATCATATATTGTATATCATATAATCCCAAACTCATCATAAAGCTCAAATGATTAATCATTTTCAAAAGCATTCAAAGCTAATCCCCATGTTAGAAATAATTAGTTATGTTGGCCTTACAAGGCTTAATATCCTATTTTGATGCTAACAAACAAGTAGAACTTAACATATTTGATTAAATGTTGTTATTTTTAGGACTAAATGAAGAATGAAAGGTTAAAGAGTTCATGAGAGCTTGTACTTCAGAGAAGGATAATTATATTAAGCTTGAGGCATGGATTCAAGAATAAAAGCCTAATCAACATGAAAAACTCAACATGGAAAGCTCCAAGTTCAAATGAAGCTCAAACTTCAAAAGCTATATCTTGAAAAGCTCACAAGGATCAAGGAACATGAAAGCCTTATATAAATGAAAGTGATCCAAATTGAAAGCTCAGAGAAGTCTAGAAGATCAGAAGTTCAGTAAAGAAGATCAAGAGACCTCAAAGCAAAGAAAGTGTTAAATTAGCTTAGGTCAAAGTCTTTGTAAGTACTTCAAGTTAATTCAAATATGATTTTTCATTTTGAAGCTCATTAGGCAAAAGGAGACTTAGAGACCATATCTTAAGCCTTGGAACAAGCTTTTAAAAGTTAAACAAGTTAATATTCCAAGATAAACTTAAACAAAAGAGAGAGAAATCAAAAAGGGCTTAAAGAAGGAAAAACTATCTGGACGGACGACTGTCTGTTAATAGACAGACGACTGGCAAGTTAAGAAACCTGAACAAAGTAGCAAAAGCCTGACAGACGACTGTCAACTAGCTGATAATTGACTGCCATGGTAAAATGAGATGCCTGTGTGTGTTTTACCAGATGACTGCCTCCATTCTGAGAGTTTTACAAATTGAGTGGTTCATAGACAGACGACTGCCCACTTGAGGACAGACGACTGCCATCTCTCTGTGTGTAAAAATTATACTTAAAATTCATGGACAGATGACTACCACCCTGAGGACAGCTGACTGCCACCTTTCTGCCTATGTTTTTATAGTTATACATATGGATAAACGACTGCCAGGACTTGACAGTCGTCTGGCTCGCGACATTTTTCAAATTTCCAACGAATATAATGTTTGAAATTCAAATTATTGGAAACTTAAATAATTGTAATTTTTGGAAACAAATCTAAGTATTCTTGGGGAACAAGCAAGGAGGTTTTCTAACTCTATAAATACCCTCAAGGATCATTGTTTTAAACACCAAGAATTCCATTTAGCTATCATATTTCTCTCAAAGCACTCTAAAATTCTAAAAGTTATTCATTGTTCACATCCTACACGAAGTTGCTAAAAGTCTTGCTGATTCTCAATTGAGTTTGTGCTTCAACTTCCGAATTCTTTCATACATAGAAAGAAACATATAGTGATACAACTCTAAGAGCTTCAATTTTGAATTTCATATTCTGAATTTACTTTGAAGTATATGTTGTGCTAAAATTGTTGTACTAATAAGCTCTTTGAGGAGCAAGTTCTTTGTACACATCTATTTGATTTTTATATTGTAGATTGACGAATCCAAGGACTGTTTGAATCATTGGCTAAGCAAGGGGATATAGCTTAGAGAGGTGGGCTCTAACCTAGTTAAGGAGTGACCAGACGAGGGGATATCGTTTGGAGAAGGCGGGCTCTAGCCTTAACCAAGGAGTGTTGTAAAGGTTTGTTCCACCCATTGAAGGAACATGTTTAGTGAATCCTTTGGTGGTTTACCAAAGGTGAGGACGTAGGCGGGATATAAGCCAAACCTCATAAAAATCTCTATCTCACTCTCTCTTTCCCTTACTCTTTATTTTCAGTATATATACAATTGCGTGGATGTTCTGAATATATAAATCATACAAACTACATAATTTAGAAATCAAGTAAACTTGAAGTTTAATTATAATTTAGGTTGCAGAAACCAAAAGGGAGTATGTTGGTTATACCATATCTTGCAAAAATCATACGGGAGTACGTTATTTGGATAACACCTCAAGGATAAATTAACTGAAAGTTAGTTGAGTTCTAAGTATTGGAAAGAGTGTGAAGATTGTGTTGATTGAATTCTATATTACACATCATATTAAAGAGACAAATTCATTCATACACGGCTTAATTTAATTGTATATCTAGGGCTAACAACATAAGCTATATTGTGATTGAATGATTTAAAGTTTGATATTGATTGATTTGTGTTTATAATCTAATAGTGCTACAGTTAACTCAAACTTGGCAAATTGATTGGTTGTTTAATTGTGTTGTTGATTGGATAAAAGAATCTAAGTTTTTTTTGTGATTAAAGTGTTAAACAAACAAATCTAGAATTGTTTAAAGGATTTAAAAGAAATTTTTAAAATCCAATTCACCCCCCCTCTTGGGACTACACCTTACTTTTCAAGTTAAATTTAATATTGAAAGCCAAACGTTGCATATTGAACATTAAGTTATTTTGGAAAATAAATTAGAAGAAGAAAGGGGAGAAAAATAGGCTTAAACTTAGAAATTTGGCATGCCCAGACAACCAAGATGTCAAGCCCAGTCGATCGAACCCCCTCTGGTCACATCATTATGCATAACCCAATAAATCGGTACATCAGGACCAGTCGACCGGCCTTCTTTGTATGCCTTGTTAAGCCTATCTGGTTTACCCCCAGTCGACCGGGCCAATGACCATGGCATTCTATTTGCACCCAGTTGACCGGACCCTTTTCCTTAGTCGACCGACCTATGTAAAATGGTCCTTTAACCTTAAAAGCTCGAAGCCAAAGTCATGTTTATTGAAAATTTAGCACTTGGCTAAGTATTTGGAAAAATGAAGGGATAAAATTTGAGAGCATAAAAATTTAATGTTTTGGTTGCATTGTTGAGGGGGAGCAGCATCTTAAAATATTCATCCAATAAGCTCTTAATCACATTATGCTTATGATTGGAAGCATTTTATTGTTTTATTTATATTGGATGATTTGTTCGAACTGAAGGCTTCTATCTATGACTTACTGAGTGTTCAAAATTAATTACATGAATAGTCTTAATTATAACATGAATTGCCTTGGGATGTGCTGAATGTCACTATCCATAAATTGCTATATGTTTAAATTCATATAATAGATAGTTTATATTGAGTTATATGGATTGCTTGCAAATTTGAACTAAATGATTATTGTCCATTCTTCGCTTAAATGTTAACTTCATTTGATGGACAAATGTATGTTTTTATATTGATTGGTTATACTGGAATGCATGCTTGTTTTGAACGCCATATGCAAGGCTGATGCAGATTTGTGAAGTGCATGCTAGTACTTAACTAGGATTTTGCATGTTGGTTTGAATAGTCTATTTTAGACATACATGCTAATTAGTTGACTAGAATCATTACTCCATAAGACTGATTTTAAATTCTAAATATTTTTACAAGTCTTATGAAGTATCTAAGTAGTGACCATACTCATCATAGTATTTTGATCTTAAGTGGTCACTTAGCTTGTTGCATGCACGTTTTCATTACTGAACATTTATAACTCGTGCATGGTAAAAAGATCATTTGCATGTTGATTTAATAGTTAGCCTTTACATGTATAATGATCATGATTTAAAATTTAGTGCATGTCGGTTAAACTTCATGAATATCTTCATAATGCATGCTAAATAAAAATGCATTGAAATTTATTACATGCTAGTTAGATTTTAAAAATATCTTAAATAGAATGCTAATTAATTGAATGAGTTGCTGCATGTTGAATCCTAAATGCTATATGCTAAATTGAAAACATGCACAACTATCAATGCACACAACACCACATAAGCCTTCTAGAATATAAATGAACATCTTTACAAGTCTTATGAATAATCATTGTAGTGCTAAAATTCATTGAATTTTCCTAAAGTGCCCAAAAACCTATATATGTGTCAAGTTCTAGGAAAATCTAGTTTCATGGACACCATTTGGTCAAATTTCTGGATTTTGTACTTCACTTAGGACCTAAATGGTAAAACATCATTCTTTTAATTAAACGTCTCATATTCTAATGATGGTACATAGAATAGGGAGATTGCATGACTTGATGGGAGCTTTCATTTTTCACACACTTATTGAGCCTTTTGAGTTGTGTCATCTTCATATTGAATCCCTATTGCAAAATTTTGTGTATAGCCTCAATTGGCTATCATGTATTGATTTGAAATACAATATGTCATGCGAGTGTGCTAAATGATTAATATTTGCTGCATGTTGAAATCCTTTGAAGGATGAATATATGATGAATGCCTGCAAAATGAACATCATCCTTAAACTAAAAATACCAGTTGGTGTGCATGCAAATATATAGGGGAGCTTAAGCCCCATCCTTAAGGAATAAGGATTATAATCACCTGCACCGTGGATTCATATGCATCATTGTTTTTGTTTTTGAGTCCAAAGCTTTTATGAAAACCATGAACATCATATCCTATTTGTTATGGAATTATACTATGATATGGATTGTTCTTGGATGCATGAACGTCATTGTAGGACTTAATTTCAATTTTTTGATGCATGTGTATTCCATAGGGATTTTACTGGTTGGTTAAATTGCTTGATCAATAACCAGTAGAATTTTTTATTTAAATTTGTTGCTCATATTGTTGTAATGATTTTTTCACAATTAGTATCTCATAAGTAGTTAAAAGTATCTAAGCCTGTTTTTCAAATTCATAAGGGGAGCTTTAAATTTGAAAATCTCTGTCTTGTTGTGCTGACCCATTCTTAGGCTTAGATTTGTATTGTGCATATTGTGGCATGTGCATTAAAGCATGATGACTTTATTGAAAATCTTGAATTAAAAATATATTACTAGCCGCAATGTTTTCAAATTTGCCATATGATCGTTGTCTTAAATGCTTCAGATATTTTTTTTTTGGGGGATCTATATGGTCGTATTTTTCTAATTAAAATATTTTGTTCTTAAACGTCTACTAGAAAAATAAAGCTTGCATGATTTTTAAAGTTTCTTTTCAGCAAGCATAAATCCCCAGTACTTTTTAATAATATTGAAAGGGGGGAATTTTTTTTCTCTATGGCAAGAAATGATCTTAAACTTAAATTCTTTTCTTTTGCCTCAATTTTTTTTTTTTTATTTAGCAAGAAATGATTTCATAAAATATATATCTCATCACTTGCTTATATGCTTTAATACAATCATGAAATGTGCTATGTGGTATCTAAAATTCAATTTGTGTCATGATATTTTCAAAAACTTAAGGGCTTTGCTGCATTATATAGTCTTCTTACTCAAGAAGAAATTTTATTAGCCCTTCTGCTGATGACAAAAGGGGGAGATGTTTTATAAGAAAAATAACCTTTCTCCTTGTCCTTTTGTTATTTACAAAATGGAAAATGATAATTGTGCTTAATTGAATATTATTTGAAAGCTTCAATACATAAATTGCACATTGAACCAAAATTGATCATAAATGGTCAACTTGAAAATGTCTAAAGTCTTCATTTTGCATATGCTTGAACTGCATTGAATATCTTTTTGATTTATGCATATTTTCAGGGGGAGCCTTGTCCGGCAAATCCAATTTTGCTCCTGTGTTTATCATCATCAAAAGGGGGAGATGGTTGACTTTTTGAGTCCTATCCCTGTTTTGATACTAACAAATCACAACATCTCATTATGTGTTTAATCTATGAACATATTTACATTTTAGAATGCACAAGTGATAGATGCAAAATGGAAGCCGTAAAAGTACTTAGACGATCATACCTCGGCGAATTCCTTGGAGCAAAGCTTGAAGACCTATTTATTATTTAAGTTGTAATAGTAATTAGGTTTCGATTTGTGCATGCATAATCATATGATTTGAATTAAAGCTCTCACAAAGTGACCAAGACCTTAAATTGACCTTAGGGTCCTGAACTTTTTATGAAAACACTATTCCAAAACAAGTTCTTTCCAAAAGCCCCTTCATGTTTCTTTCATCACATTGATGAGCACTTTTCTCTATGAAACACTCCTTACGTTAAAAATTCTCAACCATGAAAGTTGTGGGATTTTATCTTAGCTTTCCATTGATACTAAGAATGCTCAATTCAGAGTTGTATAGGAAAAATTATGTCTAAAAAACTGAAGGTGTCTGTGCAGAAAACTTAAGTAACTAGTTGACCAATTCAAGTCACTAGTTGACTAGTAGCTTGAGGTGACTAAGGTGTAGTCCCAAGAAGGGGGGGGGGGGGGTGAATTGGGTTATTAAAATTTTTCTTTTAAATCTTTTTAATTAATTCTTGACTTCTTTGTTTGATTTAACAATCACACAAAAACTTAGTCCTTTTTATACAATCCACAACACAATTAAACAATCTATCAATCACACCAAACTTTAAAAACAATCAATCAAATCCACAAAATATTCAATCAATATATGCCATGCAATTCTTTTATCTTTTTCCAGAATTCAAGATGTTTAGTTTGTTTGCAGCTCTGTAGTGAATGAATGTTTGAATCAAGCCCCGTAATTATGAAATTTGTTTTTCAATTTGATATTTAATAAAACACTCACACTCTTCCCAAAATTCAGATTTCAAATAAACTTTTAGTTAATAGGTTTTGGGATGTTAACCAAACAACGTATTCCCTTACTGTTTCTACAAAATATTGATCAACCAACATACTTCATTTCGGTTTCCGCAAGCCCAAAAACAAATTAAACTTCAGATTTATTTAAAATCCAATCTACATAGTTTTTAAGATTAATGAATTTAAAACATCCAAGCAGTATATATGTGCTAAAAATAAAAAGAGTAAGGGAAAGAGAGTGACACTGGGTTTTTACAAGGTTCGGCTTATCACCGACCTACATCCTCACCTTTGGCAAACCACTAAAGGATTCCACTAAATCAGTTCCTTTTCGGGTGGAACAAAATCGTTACACAATCCTTCAATAGGCTAGAGCCTGCCTCTCCAAGTGATATCCACTCACTCGGTCACTCCTTCAATTAGGCTAGAACTACACCTCTCTAAGAGATACCCCACACTTAGCCAACGATCCAAAAACCTTGGAATCGACAAAATCACTGCAAGAGAAGATAAAAGAAGATGTACAAGAGATGCTCTCAAAAGAGCTGATTAGTACAAATTCAATCTATCTACTTCAAAGCAATTCAAATATGAAAATCAAATTGAAGCACGAAGAGTATATCACCAAATGATTCTTTTAATGGATGAAAGATTTAGAACTTGATGCACAAGATGAGAGTGAGAGAGCCTTTGAGAGTTTGAGAACAACTGAGAGAGTATGAGAGCTGTAATTGATTCTTGGTGTATAAATTCATTGGTCTTTAGGGTATTTATAGATTTAGAGAAGTGTCTAACTTGATCCCCAAGTTTACTTGGAGTAGTGTCCAAGTTTTGAACAGGTTTGAGCCCCAAGCAATCAATTTTTTTAAAATATGTTCGTTATAAAATTTAAAATCTACCACGTGGCAATAGCCTGAGAGCTTTTAGTCAGGTGCCTATCAATAAATTACGCAGTTAATTTTCACAAGCAGTAGGGTGGCAATCGCTTGTCACCTTGTGGTCAGGCGCCCGTCACTAAAAAACTCAGTTTTTAAAAAATAGGCAGAAGGGTGATAGTAGTCTGATGAAACCTGGACAAGCTTCTCATTTGCCTCATCAGGCGCCTGTCAAGGTCCAGGTAGTAGCCTGACGATCTTCTATCTGTGTATTTTAAAAACCCTTAAAGTGGCAGCCTATTGACAGATTCAGTCAGGCTCCTGTGAAGACAAAATTATGGTTTTTAAAATATTTTTGTACTAACTCTCTTTGCTTCCCAATTTTTTTTGGAATGTTAATTTGTTTTCTTGAAAAATAAGTTCCAAGGTTTAAAATAAGGTCTCTAGGTCTCTTTATACCTAATGAGCTTCAAAAAGAAATTTCATATATGAATCTAGATTGAGAGATACTTACCAATTATGTCATATTGACTCTCTTCATTTCTTGAACTCCTTGAAATCTTGGAAATTATTGCTTTGAGTTCTCTTTGTTTTGACTTTCAAATCTTATTGCTTAATGGTCTCTTTGGTCTGAGCTTCATTGATCCTTGAGCTTCCATTTTGATCTGAATTGATATGAGCTTCAAAAATTGTGATCACTTGGGACATCATATCACAAGTATGCTGGACTTCAATATTTGTTATTTGCCTTTTTGATGATGAAACATCTTACCCCTTTGAAGCAATTAAGTAACCTTACTTTTTTTATGATCAAAAAGCAAAGAGTCGTAAGCCTTGTTTAGGCCAAAAACAAATATAATAGGAGCTAACCCTAAAACAGTGTTTGGATAAGGAGATGTTAGAGCAGTTACAAATTATTGAAAATCAATTGTGTTTTGCGCCATTCATCAATGAAAGTTTTCTGAGTTCGTTTTCTTCAAGCTTATAGATTTTCAAACTAGAAACCCTAGCTTAATCTCTTTGAGCTTCATAGCAATACCTTTCTAAGAGTGCATTATATTTTATAGTGTACATCTACTCTATTTTGAGAGCTTTTATTTGTACAACCCAGCATTTACAATTTCGTTGTAAACTGACAGTTCTTATTGTGAATCTTTGACAAGCAAGAGGATTTTTCTTGCTTGAGATGAAACTCCATATACTGAAAGGAGATAGGTGAATTAGCCTAGTGAAGGAGTGGGGTGCTCCACCCATGCAAAGGAGAAAGGAAACTCACCTAAATAAGAAGGAGAGTGGCTTTGCTTTTTGAAGAGTCTTTGTAAAGGCATCTCCTCCTTACTAAAAAAAGAGAGGCATTGCCTGAAAGAGGGATAGTAAATCCTCATTAGCAGTTTGTTAAGGTAAGAATGTAGGCATGGTTCCGAATATTGTAAAAATAATGGTGTCACGATTCCTTATCTCCTTTACTTTTAAACATATTAGTTGTTAGTGTTGGCCTAAACATGGTTGTCAATCTTGTTTTGATGATAACAAATAAAAGATAATTTAATATGTGTTGGTTTAGTGGTGATATTTCAGGAACAACAAAGTTCAAAAGAAAAGCATTGGAAAGCTCGTGTGTTCATTAAAGTCACATCTATATGTAGAGTGATCCAAATGATAGCTTAAAGCAACACCAACATAAGCAAAATATGTGGACACTTAAAGCTGACTCAACGCTCAAGTCAAAAGGAACGTAAAGCAAAATACAATGAAAGGCTTGAGGAGTAGAGTATTAGGCTTTAACGTCAATGTTGTAAGTACTTTAGTTTGAATATCTTATGAAATATTTGTGAAAGTGTTTAGGGTTATCATTGACTAGAGACCTTATTAAAAACCCAAAAAAGTTTTATGAGAATCAAAGCCAAGAGAGCAAAAAGGTTTTTTTTCGAAAACTAAAATGAAAAATGTGAAATTTGGTACGCCCAGACGACTAAGGTGCCACCTGAGAAAGGACTAAAAGATATACCTTCCTTAGAAGAGAAAGTTAGTTTTACTTCAGGTCTACTGAAAGAGGTCATTCAGTCTATAATGATTTTTTGAAGGAGAATACAGAGAGGTAGTAGGACACTCTCAAAGAGTAAAACCATCAGTTCAATCATCTGATTTAGGAATTTTGAGAGGACTGAACCCTAAGTCATTTATTTTTGTTTGGGTGTTTTGAGGCTTTGTATCTGACCCTCGGTCCAGTCAAATTTTCAGGGGTATTCAGGCACATCCGAAGACGGAACCGATTTACTTCAGTCATGGAAACAATGTTAATAGTAGAACTTTTTCCCTCTTTTCCCTTGCCCTTCCGGTTTCTTCTGCCCCCCCTTTCCGTCCCACCTTGGCCGCTCCTCCAAGTAATCTTGCGCACCCAGTTCCACAATTCCTTTTCACCGTCTATACTGCCCTAAGTTTCGCCCCCGTCACACCCCCCTCCCAATTGCCCCCCTCTCTGCCATGGCATCTTGTCTCTCCCCGCTATCTCTCTTGCTCCCCTGCCTTGTGCATCTCTGCCTTGCACTGATTACCCATTCTCTCCCACCCCCTGGTCTCCTGTGGACTTTCCTGGTCTTGGCGCCAGCACCCTTGGTGCATTCTTACGGTGAGACTTCCCCTTTTCTTCCCCCGATACATTGCTCCTTTTCTAATGCCGTCTCTAGTGTTTGACTTGTCCCTCCTCGATTTTTTTTCGCGTTTCTGTCCGCACATTCTTCCCTTCTTTGTTCTTGTCGTTTTGGACGCTTCCCGTTGTTGGATCATTGGACCGAGTGCCGTGGCTCACTTGGCCGAGGCCTCGGTTCCTGTACCGAGTGGAGGCATCGGTTTTGCAAGTGACGGTCCAGTGGATAATGAGTGCGGGGGAGAGCGGGAATCACTTGTAAATGGTTGCTCCACCGGAAAGGAGTCAATAGTGGAATCTTGGTGTATGGGCCAGTAGGCAAAGGACCAATAGTGATGGGGATAAGCAAACCTCTATAAATATATGGTGTATCTCTTTCCTACTCTTATTTTCAGCATCTATATACTTGTCGTGTGTGTATGCAAAGTGCAGGTGGTAACTGAAGGTAAGAACTGAGATAAACAAGTACGACTCTTAATCAAATAAAGTACGTTTTGATAAATGTTTGCGGAACCTAAATGGGAGTACGTGTTTGTTGTTTGCGAAATATTTGTAAGAGAGTGTTGTAAAACAATTTTATTCAATACAGGGCTAAATAAAAGCGAAATTTACATAGGGCTTGCCTATTTATCTTGGTTTGTATCTTTGTTTTTTTATTAGTAAGTTGTTGATTGGTTATTTAGTTGATGATGTTTTGATGACTTGTGTTGTGTTTTAGATGAATGATACGTCTTACTGTGGTGAGTATTGAATCGACAAGGAGATTAAGATTCAACAAAGGCATTAAAAATGTAATAACCCAACTCACCCCCCTGCTCTGGAATAGCTCAACTTTCAATTAGTATCAATGTGGGGTTGTAGAAAATCCTAATTAGAAGATACATAAGATCTATATGGCACACCTAGAGAGTTAGCTCCCGTTGGAGGCGGGCCAATTATCTATATTGACCGGGCTATACTTTTGTGTTTTAAAATTATAAATTTTGGAACAAAAGAATGAGGATTGAAACTCCATATACTGAAAGGAGATAGGTGAATTAGCCTAGTGAAGGAGTGGGGTGCTCCACCCATGCAAAGGAGAAAGGAAACTCACCTACATAAAGAAGAGAGGTGACTTTGCTTATTGAAGGAGTCTTTGTAAAGGCATCTCCTCCTACTAAAAAAGAGAGGCATCTCTGCCTAGAAAGAGGGATAGTAAAATCCTCATAGCAGTTTGTTTAAGGTAAGAATGTAGGCATGGTTGCCGAATCTTGTAAAAAATACTGGTGTCACTCTTTCCCTTATCTCCTTTACTTTTAAACATATTAGTTGTTAGTGTTGGCCTAAACATGGTTGTCAATCTTGTTTTGATGATAACAAATAAAAGATAATTTAATATGTGTTGGTTTAGTGGTGATATTTCAGGAACAACAAAGTTCAAAGAAAGCATTGAAAGCTCGTGTTTCATGAAAGTTCACATCTATAATGTAGATGAATCCCATGATATCGTAAAGCAACACCAACATAAGCAAAATATGTGGACACTTAAAGCTGACTCAACGCTCAAGTCAAAAGGAACGTAAAGCAAAATACAATGAAAGGCTTGAGGAGTAGAGTATTAGGCTTTAACGTCAATGTTGTAAGTACTTTATGTTTGAATATCTTATGAAATATTTTTGAAGTTGTTTTAGGGTTATTCATTGACTTAGAGACCTTATTTAAAAACCCAAAAAATGTTTTATGAGAAATCAAAGCAAGAGAGCAAAAAGGTTTTTCGAAAACTAAAATGAAAAATTTGAATTTGGTCCGCCCAGACGACTAAGGTGCACCCTGAGAAGACTAAAGATATACCTTAGAAGACTGAAGTTTTACTTCAGTCTACTGAAGAGTTCATTCAGTCTACTAAAGATTTTTTTGAAGGAATACAGAAGAGGTAGTACACTCTCAAAAGATTAAACCCTCAGTTCAATCATCTGATTTAGGATTTTAGAGGACTGAACCCTCAGTTCATTCATCTGACCCTATGTCCAGTTCAAATTTTTCAGTGTATTAAGGAACATCAGAAGACTGAACCCGATACTTCAGTCATCTGAACAATGTTAATAGTTAGAAATTTTAAATATTTTAAATTTCAAATAAAGGTTTCTTATGCCCCAAATTTTCTAAAAACTTGGAAGATACTCCAAGTAATCTTGAGCAACACAAAATTACTTTTAAAAGTCTATAAATACATAGTTTTGCAAATCAAATCAAATCAAAAATTGAAAAATCTATTGAAGGCTATCTTGCTATCAAAGCTCTCTCTTGCTCAACTGAATTGCTGAATCTCTGCATTGCTGATTACCATTCTCTAAGTTCTCATTGTTGATTTCTCATTTGGAGAAGGAACTTGGTGAATTCTTACTTGAGCTTCAATTTTATTTCAATTTGATATTTTATTATTGAAGTATCTAGTGTTTTGAAATTGTACTAATCTGATTTTTTTTTTAGAGTATTCTTGTACGCATAAATTACTTCTTGTTTCTTGTAGTTCTTGGACGATTCCAGGTTGTTGGATCATTGACCGAGTGCAGGGTATCACTTGGAGAGGCATCGGTCATGCTAGTGAAGGAGTGGAGGCATCGGTTTTGCTAGTGAAGGAGTGGCTAAGTGCGGGGAATCACTTGTAATGGTTTGCTCCACCCGGAAAGGAGTGCAATAGTGGAATCCTTTGGTGGTATGGGCCAAAGGCAAGGACATAGGATGGGGATAAGTCAAACCTCATAAATATCTTGGTGTATCTCTTTCCCTACTCTTTATTTTCAGCATCTATATACTTTGTCGTGTGTGTATGCAAAGTGCAGGTAACTGAAGTTAAGAACTGAGATTAACAAGACGACTCTTAATAAAATAAAGTACGTTTTGATTAAATGTTTGCGGAAACCTAAAATGGGAGTACGTTGTTTGGTTGTTTGCAGAAATATTTGTTAAGAGAGTGTAAACAATTTTATTCAATACAGGGCTACAATCAAAAGCTGAAATTTACATAAGGCTGCATATTTTATCTTGGTTTGGTATCTTTGTTTTTTTATTCTAAGTTGTTGATTGGTTATTTAGTTGATGATGTTTTGATTACTTGTGTTGTGTTTTAGATTAAGTGATTAAGTCTTTACTGTGTGAGTATTGAATCGACAAGAGATTAAGATTCAACAAAAGGCATTAAAATTTTAATAACCCAATTCACCCCCCCTCTTGGGACTATAGCTCAACTTTCAATTGGTATCAATGTGGGGTTGTAGAAAATCCTAATTAGAAGCTACATAAAGATCTATATGGCACACCTAGGAGTAGCTCCCTTTGGAGAGGGCCAATTATCTACTAGACCGCCTATCTTTTGTGTTTAAATTATAAATTTTGGAAACAAAGAATGAGGATATATATTCAAACCATGGATTCAAAAGCATGGAAGGTTATCACACATGGTGACTACATTCCTACTAATGTCATAGATGGAAAAGAAGTTCCTAAAGAAGAAAAAGACTTGACTGACAATGATTACAAAATGATGCAAGTAAATTCTAGTGCCATGAATCCACTGTATTGTTCTTTAGATGTTAATGAGGTTAATAGGGTCATGGCATGCAAGTCAGCCAAAGAAATTTGGGACAAGTTAGAAGTAACCTATGAAGGAACTATAGATGTGAGAGATAGTAGAATCAACATGCTCACAAGTGAGTATGAGGCTTTCAAGATGAACCCGAATGAAACCATAACAAATATGTACACCAGGTTCACTCATATCATAAACTCCCTCAATGCCTTATGGAAAAATTGCTCAACTTATGAAATGATCTATAAAATCCTTAAAAGACTTCCTCCTATATGGGAACCTAAAGCTACAGTAATTATGGAAGGTAGAAACCTCAAAACAACCTCACTAGATGAACTCATAATATCACTTCTCACCTATGAAATTGCTATGAAAGAAAGGAACACTAAAAATAAAAATAAGAGATCCATAGCTCTTAAAGCTTCTAAAGAAAGTTCAAGTGAGGAAGAGAATGAAACTAGTGAATTAAATGATGAAGAATTAGTATTTATAACTAAAAGACTTGGAAAATTCTTCAAAAGAAACAAGAAATTCACTAGAAAATTCAGAGGTCTAAAAACTGAAAAAGGTGAAACTAGTAAAAAGGACAACAAAAATAAGAATGATCCATCTACTTGTTACCATTGTAAAAAGGTCGGACACATCAAATCGGACTGCCCTTAGCAGAAGAAGAAAAAGCCAGCAATGAAAGCAACATGGGATGACACAAGCTCAAGCAAATTGAAGAACGAATCCAGTGAACAGAGATGGCAAACATGTGCTTCATGGAACACAATGAAGAGGTAAACTCTTACTACTCCTCGAAAGATTCTAGTGACAAATCGTGTAATGATTCATGTGAAAATATGCCACCCTACAAAGAACTTCAAACTGAATTATTTGCTCTTCATAATAGGCTTATTAAAGTATCAAAGAGGAACATATCTTTAAAAGAACAAAATGAGAATCTTAAAAATTAGCTAGAATCCTCAAAATCTGCTGAAAAAGAAAAAGAATCTCATATTAACAAACTAATGGAGAAAATAAACACTATGTCTCAAGAACTAAACAAATTACAAGAAAATAATCAAAGCAAGAAAGAGCTAGAAATAAATGACCTCAAAAGTCAAATTGAAGATAAAGAAAAGATTATTTACAACTTTACTAGAGGTAAGGAAACTTTGAGAAAATGGTAGGACCACAAAGAATGGCTAACAATAAAGAGGGAATAGGTTACAATGTAATTACAAACAAAAGAAAGAAGAATCTATTCATAGGATACTTTGTAAAACAAGCTAAACACTATACATGTACATCCTCCACAAACATTCATGAGTATACTACTTGCTACTTGTGTAAAAATAAAGGACATATAATATTTAACTGTCCACTTAAAAAGAAATATGTCAAAGTAAAGAATGAATGGAAGATAAACACTAAAACTAAACAAGATTTAAAAAGAATTAAGAAGGTTTGGATTCCAAAAGTAACAAGATAAATCATTTCTTGTAGTTTTGCTTTTGATCCACTCCATCAAAAGAAAAATGGTACTTGGATAGCGGATGTTCAAGACACATGATGAGAGATAGATCAAAGGTCATCACCCTCACTAAAAAAGATGGAGGATATGTAACCTTCGGTGACAATACAAAAGGCAAAATTGTCGGAATTGGTAAGATAGGTAAAGAATCCTCACTCACCATTGATGATGTTTTGCTAGTTGATGGTCTAAAACACAATCTCTTAAGTATTAGCCAACTTAGTGACAAAGGGTTTGATATAATCTTTAAGAAGGACAAATGCATAATACCAAATCCTAAGAATCATGAAATTTTATTCACAGCATATAGAATGAACAATGTGTATTGCATAAATCTTGATAGTCTAATTTCTCAAAATATAACTTGCTTGACTGCCATAAGCGAAAATAGTTGGTTTTGGCATAGAAGATTAGGACATGTAAGCATGGACCTTCTATCTAAACTATCTAAGAAGAACTTAGTAAAAGGCTTACCTAATACAAAGTTAATTAAAGATAAAATTTGTGATGCTTGCCAACTTAAAAAACAAATCAAGACAAGCTTTAAAAAGAAAAAAACACATATCAACTAGTAAACCCTTAGAACTCGTACATTTAGATTTATTTGTTCCTACTAGAACTCAAAGCTTAGGAGAAAAACAATATGCCTTCGTGATAGTTGATGACTACTCTAGATACACATGGGTATTGTTTTTAGCAAACAAAGATGAAGCTTGTGATATGTTAATAAATCTATGTAAGAAACTTCAAAATGAAAAAGGTTACAATGTTTCAAACATAAGAAGGGACTATGGAAGAGAGTTTAAAAATAAGGATGTTGAAAAATTTTGTAATGACCATGGAATAAGCCATAATTTCTTAGTTTCTAGAACTCCACAACAAAATGGACTTGTTGAAAGGAAAAATAGAACCCTTCAAGAAATGGCTATAACTATGCTAAATGAAATAATCTACCTAAATACTTTTGGGCTGAAGCTATAAATATAGCTTGTTATGTAATAAATAGGGTCTCCATTAGATCAAGCCTAAAAAAAACACCTTATGAATTATGGAAAGGAAGAAGGCCTAACATAACTTACTTCCATATTTTTGGATGTAAATGTTTTGTTCTTAATAACAAAGATGACTTAGGAAAATGTGATGCCAAGTCGGATGAAGGAATTTTCCTAGGATTTGCTACAAATAGTAAGGCTTATAGGATCTATAACAAAAGGACACTAACCATCATTGAATCAATTCATATAAACTTAGATGAATCAAATCCTTTTACAAAAGAAATCAAAAATGAAGAAAAGGATGATATTTCACAAAAAGAGGATGATCTAGAGATCAAAGAAGAAAAAAAAGAAAACAATGAAGAAACTTCAAAAGATAATCCAATAGAAAATCTTGAATTACCAAGAGAATGGAAGTATGTAAGAAATCACCCTCAAGATCAAATTATAGGAGAACTTTCTAGAGGTGTAACCACTAGATCATCATTAAAGAATCTATGCAATCATTATGCCTTCTTATCTCAAGATGAACCTAAAAATGTTGAAGAAGCTCTAAATGATGACTCTTGGATAATTGCTATGCAAGAAGAGCTAAATCAATTTGAAAGAAGCAAAGTATGACAATTAGTCCCCAAACTAGAAAATCATTCAATTATTGGAACTAAATGGGTATTTAGAAACAAAAAGGATGAAAATGGTATAGTAGTTAGAAACAAAGCTAGACTTGTAGCTAAACGATATAACGAAGAAGAAGGGATAGATTACGATGAAACTTTTGCCCCCGTAGCTAGAATGGAAGCTATTAGAATGCTTTTAGCTTATATATCCCATAAATATTTTAAATTATGCCAAATGGATGTAAAAAGTGCCTTCTTAAATGGTTATATAAATGAAGAAGTATATGTAGAATAACCCCCCAGATTCGAAGACATAAAAAATCCTGATTATGTGTTTAGATTAACTAAGGCTTTATATGGATTAAAACAAGCCCCTAGGGCTTGGTATGAAAGACTTAGTGGGTTTTTAATAGAAAAGGGGTTTTCAAGAGGAAAAGTTGATAGCACCTTTTTCATAAAAACTAAGAAAGATGATATGCTGCTAATTCAAATTTATGTAGATGATATAATATTTTGTACCACTAATGATAATCTATGTAAGGAATTTGCAAAAAGTATGCAAGAAGAATTTGAAATGAGCATGATGGGGGAATTAAACTATTAGAAAAGGTGTATTCCCAAGAGGGGGGGTGAATTGGAAATTTTAAACTTTTTCTCCTAGGTTAAGTTAGAAGTCAATATGATTTGGTAACCTAGGGTCTTTTTACACAATTCCAAATGTGCTGATAAATAAGATACGTGAAATTTAAATCAAGCACATCATTCATACTATAACATATATGTGTGGTAAATATAAAGTGCTGAAATGTAAATAAATACACGATATGTTATCTGGGTTCAGCCAACTGTGCCTACGTCCCAGCCTCTAGCTCGCAAGCTCGAGGATTCCACTAATAGCTCACTTAAGGATGGAGCGGCACCATTTACAACCAGGTCAAATTAACACAAGATTGACCTCAACCTTAACCAGATCAAATTAACACAGGACTGACCTCAACCTTAACCAAGTCAATTAGCGGGGCTGACCTCAACCTACACGCCTTAACAGGACGACGCACCTAGCTTTCCTAACCGGGTCTAAGCCAATCCGGGACTATTCCAGAGCTAGTCTCCCTTTTCAGGACCATTCCTGGATATACAACAAATGTGTATATAATTAGATGGTATAGTGATTGTGCTTTCGTATAAAGCAGATATGTACCCAAATGCGCGCAATAACATACACCACAATATGATTCAATATGTAAGCTCAATGTGGTATAAATGGTTCAACTCTCAAGGGTATTTTCTATCAGTGTAATGCATACGTGAGAGTGTCAAACAAGCAATCTTTGTATCACAAGATATTCAACAAATAAGTTCACACAAAGATGTGAAGTCTCCAGTATTTCAATCAGCAAGATATCTCAAGCATGTTGGTATTAAATGATGTATATGCTTGGTTTGCAAAAGATGTGTAATCTTTGTATTTAGCAAATAATATATGAGTGAAAGAATATTGCAACAAAGACCACTTTCTCATAAAACAAAATCTCTTCAAATGTATTTATCAATATAAACACTAGATATTTGAAAATGATTTTGAAAAGATTTTGCAAACAAAATACTATACGATCTTCTCAGGATATTGCAATAAAGGTGCAAGCTTAGAAGATCTAATAAGGTCTTCTTAGGATAGACTTATCAACAAAGTCCCCTAAGAATCCTGAGGTTTTGCTCTCAAATAAAATCATGTCAAGCAAATAAAACAAGGAGAGCAAACCTTCCCAAACACACACTCAATCCACCTACAAAGGGTTTAATCAGTATGAGTGTAGGAAGCTCAAATATGAGTATTATAAGATTTGGAATTTTCAGAGAGTTTCTCCTAATCAAAGTGGTTAATCCATACTAATTTTCTCAAATGATCTCATATATATAGGCATAGGAGAAAATATGACCGTTGGGGACCTATTGGGTATTCTTAGGAAAGTTTAATGATGTTTAAAGCATTTTAACCCTGTTTAAAAAATATTAACTACGGTAAAAATATCAGCGCAACCCAAGAGGTCCGGTCGACTAGAACAAGTTCGGTCGACCAAGTCTCATATGCTTCGGTCGACTAGGGGACTTTTGAACTGAAGGCTCGGTCGACCAGGAGAGGGCATTTCTCAATTTTCTGAGGTTCGGTCAACCAGGACATTTTGAACTACCTGGTTCGGCCGACCAAACCATTGGGATTTCTCCCGAGGACCCTCCAGTCGACCAGGTAGTTGGAGTACAAAAAGGGTCGGTCGACCAGATGGTCAAACTTTTGACTCAGGGAGGTTTCGGTCGACCAAGACTTTTTGAACTACCTGGTTGGGTCTACCAAATGGTCAAACTTTTGACCTAGGGAGGTTTCGGTCGACCAGGGCTTTTTGAACTACCAAGTTCGGTCAACCAGATGGTCAAAATTTTGACCCAGGGAGGTTTTGGTCGACTAGGGCTTTTTGAACTAATTTGGCTGGTCGACCGAAAGTGCACCATGTGTGCATTTTGGTCCCGTTTCGAAATATACAAGCCCTATTCAAGTTCCTAACAAACATATGTGTAAATGTGTGTCTTAGGGTCACTTGGGGTCCAATTTGAAGACACTGAAAAAGTTCGGTGTCAGTCGACCTTTGGGAATACCCTAAGGTCTTTCTATGGTCATTTTTTGTTTGTATCTGATTTGAGCTTACAAAATAAATCATACATGTGATGTGTGTGAGCTTATTACAAACCAAATGTCCTAATTACTATTACAAACCCTTTACATCAAAGAAATACAACTATTAAATTATAACTAGGGTCTTCAAGGTCTTCATTTTCCTCCAAGGGTCTCCGAGTGCCATCATATGATACCGCCAAGATAAACCTGCACATCAACTCGGCATACATTAAATACTTGAGTATTTGTCATAATCAAAACAGGGATATGACCTATAAGGTCAACATAAACTATTTCCTTGGACTACAAATTAAACAAGCAATGAATGAGACTTTTATAAGTCAATCAAAATGCATAAAAGACATGATTAAAAAATTCGATATGGAAAGTAGTAAACCCATAGGAATCCCAATGAGCACTTCCATTAGCCTTGATAAAGATGAGAAATTAAATTCGGTAGATATGAAGTATTATAGAGGAATGATTGGAAGTTTGTTATATCTAATTGCTAGTAGGCTTGATATAATGTTTAGTGTGTGTATGTGTGCAAGTTTCCAATTAGCACCCAAAGAATCACACCAAATAGCTGTTAAGAGAACTTTAAGACACTTGATAGGCACCATGGACTTAGGTCTTTGGTATCCTAAGGACACCAGATTTGAAATGATTAGCTTTTCAGATGCCAACTATGCAGGATGTAAGATAGATGGAAAAAGTACTAGTGGCACTTGTCACTTTATAGGACGATCACTAGTCTCTTGGTTTTCTAAAAAGCAAAAATTCGTAGCTTTATCCATAGCTGAAGCTGAATATGTAGCAGTTGGGAGTTGTTGTGCACAAACTTTATACATGAAACAACAACTAAAAGACTATAATTTAGAATATTCAACCATTCCAATAAAATGTGATAATACAAGTGCAATAAATATATCCAAAAATTCAATATCACATTTAAGAAAAAAACATATTGATATAAGACACGACTTTTAAGAGATCATGTTCAAAAAGAAGATAAACCTCTTAATGAAGAAAGATGTATGACTATTAGAAGAGAACTTTGAATTTATTAATACAAATGATCAATGGGCAGACATCTTTACAAAACCTCTTAATGAAGAAAGATGTATGACTATTAGAAGAGAACTTGGATTACTACATAATAGGGAAGTGGTTTAGGAAGAATTCAGAATAAGAAAAGAAAGATCTTTGAAAATTTACAAGCTTCAGATGACTAAGCTTGGAAGCTCAGACGACTGAAAAATGTAGCACTGAAAATTCAGACGACTGAACCTGGACTTCAGTCTTGTAGAGTGCTACTACCTATTTCATACCCCTACTTTGAGAATCTTCAAATGACTGAACTAAAACTTCAGGCTCCTAAAGTCGCGGAGTTTAAATATTTAAATACCTTAAAACCCTAACTTCAACCTCCTGAACCCTATTCTATCACTCCTCCAAAGCTCTCTCTCTCTCTTTCTCTTTCTCCTTCCATTCTCACCCAATAACTCTACAATCCAAGGCTCCAAAACTCAAGATTAAATCATCCCTACGGATTTTAGGGTTTCTAGGAACTGAGTCTTGTTCGTTATTTATCTCCAATCATACATACCAAAACCACAGCGGACCATGGAACGTCTTTGGGAAGATATGAGAAAAATATAGAGAGGTGGCTCATTGCCCCTCAAGCAAAGCTTTGCTACCGTGCTTCTCTTCGTTCCACCGATCCCATTCTTGGCAAGGTAATAGACACCTCCTTCTTTGATGAAGAATTTCCTGAAATCCTTTCATTTTTTATGGAAATCGGTTGGTTCAATTTTATAATCCATCAAGCCAAAGGAATGTTTCCAAACCTCATCAAAATTTTCATGGTTTATAGTGACGGGGTTTTGTCTACCGAGGTTCGGGGTAAGAAAATTGTCTTGAACCTTGAAATTTTGGCTCTTATTTTAAAAATAACACACAAAGATTTTGAATGTCATACTTTCACTCAGTTATGGATTTTAGAACAAGACTTCACCCCCGAAGCCTTTTTACCTTTACTTATGGAAAATGAACTGGTATATTTTTGGATTCCTCCATTGTATAAGCAACTTAATCTCAAAGCCCAAATCCTCCATAAAATCATTTCCTACAACATCATACCAAAAACTGGTTCTTTTGATCATTTATTCTATATTGAGTGTTTTGTCCTTTGGTGGTTTCTTAAAGGCAAAAAACTCGATTTGGCTAGTCTAATCATAAAATGGATGTGGGCCAAACTAGAATCAGCTGGGGTCACTCTTCCTGATGGCGGTGCCTTGAATCTAATCTTTGTCCAGCTCAATATTGCCAATCCATTCGAACTATTCATCAAATGCACACGATATGACCTCTTCAATTCCACCACCTTGAAGCAAATGGGGTATGACAAAATATATCAAGGTGGGTACCTCAAAGGAGGTAGGCCTCAATGCCCTCCTACAGCAGCTCCTCCTCCTCCAACACGTGATCAAGGTCTTCCTGTAGACACACCCTCCTAGTTTATGGCTTTTCAAAATGACTTCTCCTCCTTCGTCTTCAAAAAGAGATTTGGACTCCAGAGCATTTAGGAGAAGATGTCATCACTTAATCACCGCCTCGTTTGTATTGAGGAGCATCATGCTAGTTCCTCGTGAGGTGGGGATCCCATGGATACAAGTTCAGCTCCTCGTAGTGACGATGAGGACACTGCAGAAGGAAGTGATGATGAAGAAGAGGAAGATAAGGAAGAAGAGAAAGGTTATGAGGATGAAGAGCAAGATGAAGAAGAGAAAGATGAAGAAGATGACGAAGAAGATGATAGTTAGATCTTTTGATGTATTACGAAACTAAATTTTAGATCTTTTTGGATGTATTCAAACACTTATTTTGTGTGTTTCCTTGCCTTTATTTATGTATGCTTGTAATGACTCTTTGTGTGTATGGTGACTTTTTTGTTTTTATCCCTAGTTTCTTTTTGAGTAATTACAAAGGGTGAGAGAAATTGCTAGCACAATCGTTAGCAAAGATGAATTGTAAGCAATGACAAAGATGAATTGTAAGAAAGATGAATTGTAAGCGCATAATTGTAAGCACATAATTGTAAGAAAAATGAATTGTAAGCAAAGACAATGATGAATTGTAAGCACATATGAATTATGAATGACAAATATAACTTTTAAGTCATTTGAGCTAACATATGCTTGATTGTGAATTAAAGATGTTACAATATATTGAAAAATGCGTATTCATGTGATATACTTGTTTGGTGTTTATAATCTATTTTGAACTTTCTGCACTTGATATCATTACTTTTTAAAATCATTAAAAGGCATTCTTATTGTAAAGGGGAACCTTTTCTAAGGAACCCTCATCTTTGCTCCTTGTTTGTCATCATCAAAAAGAGAGAGATTGTTGGCCTAAACATGGCTTTTCAATCTTGTTTTGATGATAAAAAATAAATGATAATTTAATATGTGTTGGTTAAGTGGTGATGTTTCAGGAAAGACAAAGTTCATAAGAAAAGCATTGGAAAGCTCGCATGTTCATAAAAGCCACATCTATATGTAGAGTGATCCAAACGATAGCTCAAAGCAACACCAAGATAAGCAAAATATGTGGACACTTAAAGCTGACTCAAAGCTCAAGTCAAAAGGAACTTAAAGCAAAATACAATGAAAGGCTTGAAGAGTAGAGTATTAGGCTTTAAGGTCAATGTTGTAAGTACTTCATGTTTGAATAACTTATGAAATATTTTTGAAGCTTTTCTAGGGTTAGTCATTGACTTAGAGACCTTATTTAAAAGCTCAAAATTTTTTTTTTATAAGAAATCAAAGCAAGAGAGCAAAAAAGATTTTCGAAAACTAAAATGAAAAATTTGAATTTGGTTTGCCCCAACAACTAAGGTGCACCCTGAGAAGACTAAATATGTACCTTAGTAGACTGAAGTTTTACTTTAGTCTACTAAAGAATTTCTTTAGAAAACCAAAGAATTAGTTTAGTCTGCTAAAGATTTTTATGAAAGAATACAGAAAAGGTAGTACACCCTTAGATGACTGAACCTTCAGTTCAGTCATCTAATCTAGGACTTCAGAAGATTGAACCCTCAATTTAGTCGTCTGACCTTATGTCCAGTTCAAATTTTTCAGTGTATTAAGGAACATTAGAAGACTGAAACCAGTACTTCAGTCGTTTGAGCACTGTTAACGGTTAGAAATTTTAAATGTTTTAAATTTCAAAGAAAGGTTTCTTGTGCCCCAAATTTTCTAAAAACTTGGAAGTTACTCCAAGTAATCTTAAGCAACACGAAATTACTTTTAGAAGCCTATAAATACATGGTTTTTCAAATCAAATCAAACCAAGAATTAAAAGATCTGCTAAAAGCTATCTTGCTATCAAAGCTCTCTCTTGCTCAAATTTTTGCTCAACTGAATTGCTGAATCTCTGCATTGCTGATCACCATTCTGTAAGTTCCCATTGCTGATTTCATCTAGAGAAGGAACTTTATGAATTCTTACTTAAACTTCAATCTTATTTTAATTTGATATTTGATTATTGAAGTAATCTGCTCTTTTTGAGATTGTACTAATCTGCTCTTTTTGAGAATATTCTTGCACGCAAAAATTACTTCTTGTTTCTTGTAGTCCTTGGATAATTCCAGGTTGTTGGATCGTTGACCGAATGTGGGGTATCACTTGGAGAGGCGTTGCTTTTGCCTAGTGAAGGAGTGGCTAAGTGTGGGGAATCACTTGTAAAGGTTTGGTCCACTCGGAAAGGAGTAAAATAATGGAATCCTTTGGTGGTATGGGCCAAAACCGAGGACGTAGGTTAGGGATAAGTCGAACCTCATAAATATTTTGTTGTCTCTCTTTCCCTACTCTTTATTTTCAACATCTATATACTTTGTTGTGTGTGAATGCAAAGTGTAGGTAGCTGAAGTTAAGAACTAAGATTAACAAGAAGACTCTTAATAAAAGAAAGTACATTTTGATTAAACGTTTTCGAAAACCTAAAAAGGGAGTACATTATTTAGTCGTTTGCGAAAATTTTTGTTAAAAGAGTGCAAACGATTTCATTCAATACAGGGCAACAATCAAAAGCTGAAATTTCCAAAAGGCTGTATATTTTATCTTGGTTTGGTATCTTTGTTTGTTTATTTTAAATTGTTGATTGGTTATTTTATTGATCATGTTTTGATTACTTGTGTTGTGTTTTGGTTTAAGTGATTAAGTCTTTGCTGTGTGAGTATTGAATCAACAAGAGATTAAGATTCAACAAAAGGCATTAAAATTTTAATAACCCAATTCACCCCCCCCCCCCCCTCTTGGGATTACACCTCAACTTTCAGTGAGATATATCTACTGTGAATACCATGAATGTGTTACTTTGAGTTGTGAATGCCAAGAATGATTTGAATACTTATATTGATCAAACATTATTGTAGGTACGAATTTAAATCTAATTTAATCGGTTGGGTTGGTTTATTAATCATTCAAATTATAGAATAAACCTTAGTGTGGCTGAACATATTGTTGTCAATATTAATCTACTATAAATATTGTAAATATTGTGATTTGGTTTCATATTTAAGAATATCAAAATTGGTACAGTCATTTGCTGAAAATAGTTATATGGTGATTAGAGTATTTAGATCACTTGTGAAAAACAAATTAAGATAAATTGGTTAAGCTTCCACACATTAATTTTTAAAATACCCATTTCACCCCCTCCCTCTTGGGATTATACCTTAACTTTCATATAGACCAAGCTTAAAGACATGAATTTTGTTATGTAATTGCAATTAGGAATTCATGTAAGTACACTATCATTGGTAATGCGAAGAAGCTCATAAGTGACCTTAGTTGTACCCTAGGCACTCTATCATTTCATGTAAAGGGCAAAAATCATTTCAAAGGGTTAAAAACATTTGAAGAATGAAAAACTAAGAGAATTGCTGCTCCAAGCAATTTGAGCACCTGAGCAGGGCATTAAGTTAACCGAAAAGCTATGGGTTGAAAACTAAATCTGCTCCAGAAAGTCGGGCAACCGAACCAGGCAACTCGGGCAACTAAGTTTTAATATAATCAAGCGAATATCGCAGCAAAATGCAGCAATGACTAGAAAACGACTAGTTTTCAAAATGAAAAATCATTTATTAAAGGCCCAACAGACATAAAATGACTAGTTCAATATTTTGCCTATAAATAAAAGTTTCTAAACTTGTTTTAGAAGATGAGAAAAGAGGGATATACATCTACTATATACATCCAAGCTTTTGATCTTTGTTGAAAAACTTTTTTCAAGCACTTTGCATATTCCTTGTGAAAGCTAAGGTGTAATCCCAAGAGGGGGGTGAATTGGGTATTTTAAAATTTTATGTGCAGGAGCTTTATCAATTTCAAAACTTATTTAAAACATGTTTAAATATTTTAATCACCATAGAAATCTTTTCACCAAAAAACTATACCAATAACAATATTCCTAAATATGAGAGAACTTAAACTTATATATTAATATGTAATCAACTACACTTTATCAACAGTGCTTGCAAAAAATCAATATTAAGAAGAGTTTGCTAGATCACCAATAATTTATATAATATCTTGAATGAATGATGAACAAACACAATACTATTTCCAGTAGCTAATCACAATATTTATATTCATAGCTACAATAGATTTTGGTCCACAAGAGTATTCAAATCATTCAAGGCATTCACAACACTCACAAATCAAAACAATTTAAACCATTCACAGCATACACATTAGAAAAACTACAATGTAACTATGCTAGAAAAGTAAATGAGATAAGGGAAAGAGTGACACCAGAATTTTTTATAAGGTTCGGCAATCGTGCCTACGTCCTTGCCTCAAGCAAACGCTATGAATATTTTACTATTCCCTCCGTTTAATAGGTGGAGGACCTCTCTCCTTCAGTAGGTGGAGAAACCTCTCTCTTTCAGAAGGCGGAGACACCTCTCTCCTTTAGTAGGTGGAGACACCTCTCAAGCAAGAACACCCCTCTTGCTTGTCAACGATTCACAACTAGAACCATCAGTTTACAAAAAAATCAAAAGCTAATTTTGTACAATGAAAAACTCTCTCAAAGAATGGATTTGTACATGTATAAACACTATGATACTCTCAAAATAATTTTTGCTACAAAGCTCAAGAAATTTGCTAGGTTTTCTAGGTTGAAAGAATTGAACTTTGAAGTATAAAACCAGAAAAATATTTTCAGAAAAAGGAAATGGTGCACAACAATTTTTCAAATGTAAAATCAATGTATTTTTTTTTCTTGCTTCGCTAATACGATTAGGGTTAGCCTTTTATAGTTAGGTTGAAAATATGACCATTTGTGCAAGTTTTGGTAGCAATATATTTCAAAATCGAAAAGATATCACGTTATTTGAAAAACATATTGCATGCTTCGATTGACTGAACTAGGAGTTCGGTCGCTCGAAACCAATTAAAATTATAATTTTCAAAATAGGCAGTAATCTTCGATCAACTAAACTTTACGTTCAGTCACCTGAACCAACACTGCTTGAACTTTAACAATGGCGGTAGCCATTTGGTGGATAGAACCCCAGGTTTGGTCGCCTGAACTCTTTAATGTTAGACTAGTTTGTTTAGTTTCTTGCATTCAGTCGACTGAGTATTGCTTCAAGTGCCCGAATACCCTAAAATTTAATGTTATTTTATCTTTTTAATTCCAAAACTTATTTGTATCCTTTTGAAATGATATTTGGACTTTATAAATATATTTTCCAAGTCATTAAAACAAGTCTCTAAGTCCAATAATTAATCCTAAGTACTTCATAAACAAATACTAATTTGAGAAGTACTTACATGAGACTTATTTTACAATGCACATGAAATGCTACCAAAGTCCTCATATCTTCAAGCTTGATTTTCATCCAAGCTTTTCTTTAGTAGCCATTCTTCATTTTCCTGTGTTCTGCATGACTTTACACATAAACATTGTTCATTGTGCTTGTAAGCTATAATACATGTAAAGTACACTTGATAGCACAATTAGACACCTTAGTTTGTCATTCTCAAAACAAGATTAAGCCTTGTTAGGCCAACAATCTCTCCCTTTTTTATGATGACAAACAAGGAGCAAAACAAGGTAGCCTTGATAAGGCTCCCCCTCATGATAAGCATAAAACATAAAATATAATCAATGTAAACGTATTTGTCTAAGCTTAAATGTGATTGACATTCTCTCATTTGTCTAAAAAAATTTCCCTTTTCTATTTAGCTCAAAACTAGAATTTTTCATTTTCTTGCATTTAGTTTAAAAATAGTATTTCGCCATTTAGTTTTCCTCCTTTGAAAATACAAAATACAAAGGAAAATATAAAATACAAATATATTACAAATGATTCATTTTGCTTATTCACCCCATTTGGACATCATCAAAAAGAATTTCAACAAAGAGTGAGTAGTATTGTAACGACTTGCCTATTTTATCATAAATTTTTTTTTCCATAATAACATTTAATATAGTAATCCTAATATCCTCTTCACCTGATAAAACATAATCAACCTGGACCCATGGGTACCAGAGATATACCTGAAATACAACTTTGATACCTAAGCAGCGGAAAACATGAAATCAAATACATATCAAGTCATCCAACCAACACAATACCAGAGCTCTACCAAATCTGTCATATACATATACACATCCCAAAAAGTGCCCTAGGGTCGTAACCCAAAAATCCATCAGACCCTAGCATAACGACTTACCCTTCTGACAAGGTAGGATAGTCGACCTCTAACGCTGTGGAGCTCTATTCGCTCTTGTATCTGGGGCTCCTGAAATTTTTATATAGCTTGGGTGAGACACCTCTTAGTAAGGAAAATAAACTAATATTAATGTGTGGCAACATGGGTATTTTTGTGTTATACATAAAACAATACATAACTTATATTTGGCAAAACTGTATGTATCATAACTAGATAAAACATAATTTATCTTAACATGGAATAACATGCTGAGTTTTTACACATGAAATTATCAAATATTATTGTACATGAAATAAAACCCAGGATGGATAGCTGGTTGGTGTCATTTCTTACCTCCCACATGACAAGTCGTGCAGCTCGAAGGCGAGACTTAGCAATGGCTGGCCGACCACGCTAGATCAACATAAGTCTGTAAGTACGATGGGTCTGCCCCTCCTGGTCCGGATTACTAGAGGGAAACCTACACTACCATAAAACCACATCAACTGCCGTTCTCCCACAGTCCCTTATGACGTGTGGTAGCACTAATATATATATGATTGTGAACATATAGCTACGGTTCCGTACTTCGTGAAAGTCTAAACCAAGCCATCCGAGTTGTGATAACATATAGTAAATCTCAAATAATGACACATAGAAGTTTCATAATAATATCTATCAAGATAATATTTTCATGAATTTTTACATATCATAACATAAAACCACGACCCTTATGTCGACATAGTATAACATGAAAAAATCACAGCCCTTACGCCGACATAGCATAACATATAAAACTACGGCCCTTACGCCGACATATTATATCATGTAAAATTCACGCCCCTTACGGCGGTACATATTTTAACATACATAGTTTGAAATCCCTAACTATTTCAATACCACACTTTAAACATAGTTCCTGTACTGATTTCATGATTTTCCTAAAAACTAGGAATAACATGCTTATCTTGGGAAAATCACAATATTCTGATATAATACAATTTCATTAAAATTATGCTCATGTCACACAAATATGAATATTGCTTTAAGCATAAAACCTTAACTGAAATCATATTTCCCGATAAATAACATTAAATCCATTTTCCTGTTCAACTGCAGTGTTCCCAAACACTATGCTAATACATACTTAATTTCTGAAAATAAATGATGTAATATGGTAAAAAATTTCATGAAAATTTCTGACATAGTTTATCCCCTTACCAGGCCTATTGAAAAGCCACAATTTAACTAATCCTACACCGGTGATGTTCCCAGTTTAACACCCTGAAATTATATTTTCCCTGACAAAACTTTAGTATAAACCCATCTAATACCTTTCCTCAACCCAGAAATAGTAATACCTTAATAATTATTAAAATGATCAACTTACCCAAATTTTGGGATGGTGCCCAAGTTGGCCTAACCAACAAATCACTCTAGTAGATTTGTAGAGAATCTTCCTAGGAGTAACATGGTGGCTTCGGATCGTCGAACCGGAGAAAAATGGGTCCGGAATTGAAGAGAGAAGGTGAGAGTGATGTAGGAGAGAGAGAGAGAGAGAGAGAGAGAGAGAGAGAGAGAGAGAGAGAGAGAGAGAGAGGGTTTCTAAAAATTTTCTCACAGAAAAAATGCGTTCTTAGCCTTTTATAGAATTGTTGTCCACGTGGCCTCATCGACAAGTCGCATCTCCTAGTCGACGAGTCTAAGCGATAGTCTCATCGACGGACACCTTCTCGTCGACGAGTTTCAGGCTTTGGAAGAAGTCCTCTCGATAATTTCTCATCGATGAAACATGCGTCCCCGTCGACGAGACCCTGCTAAAATCCCATTTTAAAATTCCTTTTCTCTCATTTCTTTTGTCATTTAATTACTAGAATTCTTTCGGTCTGTGCATTCTCCTTTCCTTATGAAAATTTCATCCTCGAAATTTACTATATGTATGGACACCATCCTTTAAAGAAAATGGACTACTTATTTTATTACTTACCCTCACTTGTGGTGGAGGAATACCGTATTTACATTCAGGATCCTGGGAGATTACAATACACAAACTAAAATTCTCCCAAAACCAAAATACTACCTATTTTATAACCTACAATACTACTCACATATATATCATCTTGCTTTTCATAAAATTAAATCATACTACATTTACTTTACCCATATACCTAGTGCTAATCTCCACTAAATAAGTGCGAGTATTTCTATTATATCTGCTCCTCGAGCTCCCATGAGGCTTCCTCTATCGCATGATTTCTCCACAATACTTTTGCTAAAGGAATTTTCTTATTGCGCAATTCATGTTCTTTTTTGTCCCGAATCTGCACTGGTATCTCCTTACAAGCCAGTGAATCTCTGAGCTGTAACTCTGCATAACTGACCACGTGGAAAGAATCTAGGACGTATTTACTCAACATGGAAACATGAAATATGTCATGCATTCTAAACAAAGCTAGTGGTAAAGTTAGCCGATAAGCAACTGACCCCACTCTTTCAACTATCTCGAAAGGGCTAATGAACCTAGGGCTCAACTTACCCTTCCTCCCAAACCTCATAACTCCCTTCAATGGCACTATCTTCAGAAACACATGGTCCCTAACTTCAAATTCCAACTTCCGATGGTGAGTATCGGTGTAGCTCTTTTTCTGACTCTAAGCTGCACATATTCTTTCTTTAATGAGCTGGACTTTGTTGTATGCTTCCGGCACTATTTCTTGTCCCAACATTTGCCTCTCACCTATCTCATCCCAGTATAGAGGAGAAAAATACTTCAAACTTTTATGATCAGAGAATATTTCACATCTCTCACAGTAGAAGTAATGCCTCCAAATCTTTAACGCGTGCACTATTGCGGCCAATTCCAGATCGCGAGTAGGGTAGTTCTTTTCATACTCCTTCAACTGTCGGGAGGCATAAGCTACAACCCTGCCATGTTGCATCAATACACAGCCGAGCCCTTTCAAATACTTGTCACTATAAATTGCATAATCATCACCTGCTGATAGAATGATCAACACTGGTGCAGTGACAAGCCTTTGTTTCAGTTCTTGGAAGCTCTGCTTGCAATCATCATCCCATTCAAACCTAACGTTCTTCCTGGTAAGACGTATGAGAGTTCCTAATAAGGTTGAACCCCTCTACAAACTGACGGTAATAACCCACTAGTCCCAAGAAACTCCTAATTTTTTTAACGTTCTTCGGCCTGGCCCAATTCAAAACTGCCTTAATCTTGCTGAGATCCATTGAAATACCATCTCCTGAAATAACATGCCCAAAAATGACACTTTTTCTAGCCAAAATTCATATTTACTAAACTTGGCATACAACTTCTTTTCCCTGAGCATCTGAAGTACCAACCGTAAATGCGTCTTATGCTCCTCAAAACTCCTTGAATAAACCAGTATGTCATCAATGAAAACTACAACAAACTGATATAACTACTTGTAAAAAACTTTACTTATCAAGTCCATGAACACAACAAAAGCATTTTTCAGACCAAAAGGCACAACGAGGAATTCATAATGCCCATACCTGGTTCTAAAAGCTATCTTCGAGACATCTTTTGCTTTTACCTTCACCTGGTGGTAGCTTGATTTGAGGCCAATCTTGAAATAGACCTGTGTGCCTTGAAGCTCATCAAATAAATCATCCATGCGGGGTATAGGATACCTGTTCTTAATGGTTACCTTCTTTATCTCCCTATAATCAATACACATCCTCATTAACTCGTCTTTCTTCTTCATAAATAACATTGGGGCTCCCCAAGGTAATACATTGGGCCAAATAAAACCCTTATCCAGTAAGTCTTGCAACTGATCCTTTAGCTCTCCCAACTCTGTTGGAGCCATTCCGTAAGGAGCTTTAGAAATCGATGTCGTCCCTGGTAGTAGATCAATAGCAAAATCTACCTCGCGATTGGGAGGCAACTTAGGTAGATTTTCTGGAAAAACATCAGGAAACTCCTTAACCACTAGTGTATTGTCCAGCTTCAATTCATTTTCTAACAACTCTTTTATAAAGGCCATAAACTCCTGATAACCGTCCAGGAGTAATCTTTTTGCTTGCATGGTTGACACTAACTGTAGTGGGGAACTCACCTATGATCCCATAAATATGAATTCTTGCTTCCCCAGTGGTATGAAAATTCCTCTTTCAGATGATAGTCAATATTAGTATAGTTAGCTGTCAACCAATCCATACCCAATATTATATCAAATCCATACATATTAAGCACAATAAGGTCAACTGGTAGGACTTTTCCCTAAATTTCTATCGGATAACCCCTGAGTACCCTACGACATTGCACCACTGACCCTGACGGTGTAGCTACTGATAAATCTACATCTAATAACTGGGTCTCGTTTCCAGATATTTTAACATAGGTCGTAGACACAAAAGAGTGGGTGGCACCTGAATCAAATAAAACAATTGCTTGATATGATAAAACATAAAGGTACCTATCACAACATCGCCTATAGTCGCAGCATCTCTAGGTGTCAAAGCATAGACCCTCGCCGAAGTTACATTCCTCTGTTGGCCTCCACGAGGTGCTTAATAACCTCCCTGGTACGGTCTAGGAGTAGGAGCGGTACCAGGTGGTGTAGGGCAATCTCGCATCAGATGTCCCTGCCTACCGCAATGATAACAGATGGCTCACCCTACTCGACACTCTCCTAAGTGTCTCTTTCTACAAGTCTGACAAATAGGAAAATTCTACACTACCTGAAACTCACGACCTCCAATATCCTGCCTCTGTCCTCTGCCATAGTTTCCTCTCCTCCACTAACCTTGCCTAGATCGTTACTAGAAGCCTGAAGGCGCAGATCTCTTCTTCTATCCCTGCTCCTCTACATCTATCTACTCACTAGCCTCAGCCAATGCTGCACTGTCTACTAACTTAGCAAAATCTTGTATCTTCAAAACTACTACTTGCTTGTATATTCCACACCTCAATCCTCTTTCAAACTGCCTTACTTTCTTTACTTCATTAGGAACAATATACGGAGCGAAGTGAGACAACTCTATGAACCTCACCACATATTGCTGGACTGACTGCTGTCCCTACCTCAGATTCAGGAACTCTTCCACTTTGGCCTCTCTGATAGTGGCTAAAAAATATATATCAAAGAATAATTCTTTAAATCAGTCCCATGTCGTAGCTATCAGCATCGTCCTTTGCTGCTCCAGGAGTTTCATAGCAGTCCACCACCTCTCAATGTCCCCTTTCAGTTTATAGGTGGCGAAGAGGACCCTCTGCTCCTCCGTACACTACAATACTACCAACACCTTTTCAATCTCCTGCATCTAGTTTTAAGTGACTGCAGGATCAGCACCTCCCGAAAATGCTAGAGGATTCATCTTGATGAATTTCTCTATCGTGCACTCATGGCCTGCAGACGGGCTTCTCTACTCTCTAGAGCTCCTAGTGATCACAACTCTATCCTGGTGAGCTACACTGCGTAGTACTGCATTTGAATCAGCCCCGCCTGAACTCGAGAGCCCTGCACCGTCACTACCACTCGTATGGGCACTACCTCCTCCAGGGTTCATCCTGAAAAAACAATAAACATGGCTCAAGGACCCTATTCTTATAATTTTTGCGTCTAACTAAAATCTCATATCATCCCCCTATCTTGACATCCTTATCTTAATTCAAGATTCAATCCTACACTTTAGAAACACAACCTAAAAATAGTTTACTATGGCTTTCCTAAAATCGTCACTCCAAGAAAAACACAGAAACCACCACATAAGTCCTACCTCCAAACTACATAACAAAATCTCAAATTATTTTCCTATACTCTGGTATTTTTTTTGCTGCACTCTAGAGTTTACAAAACCTAACAACCTAGGCTCTGATACCAAACTGTAACGACCTGCCTATTTTACTATAAATTTTTTTTCATAATAACATTTAATATAATAATCCTGATATCCTATTTAGCTGATAAAACATAATCAACTTGGACCCATGGGTACCAGGGATATATCTGAAATGCAGCTCTGATACTTAAGCAATGAAAAACATAAAATCATATACATATCAAGTCATCCAACCAACATAATACCAAAGTTCTACCAAACCTGTCATATACATATACACATCCCAGAAAGACCAAAAAGTGCCCTAGGGTCATAACCCAAAAATCCATCAGACCCTAACATAACAACTTACCCTTCTGATAGGGTAGGACAGTCAACCTCTAACATTGTGGAGATCTATCTGCTCTTCTATCTAGGGCTACTGAAATGTTTATATAGCTGGGGTGAGACACCTCTTAGTAAGGGAAATAAACTAATATCAGTGTGTGGCAATATGAGTATTTTCATGTTATACATAAAACAGTATATAAATCATATTTAGAAAAACTGTTTGTATCATAACTGGATAAAACATAATTTATCACAATATGGAATAACATGCTGAGTTTCTATACATGAAATCATCATATATAATTGTACATGAAATAACACTTTGGATGGATAGTTGGATGGTGTCATGTCTTACCCACACATGGCAAGGTCTTGCGGCCTGAAGGTGGGACCTAGCAATGGCTGGCTGACCACGCTAGATCAACATAACTCTATAAGTACGATGGGTCTACCCCTCCTAGTTTGTACAACAAGAGGGACCCCTGTAGTACCATAAAACCACATCAACTGCCGTTCTCCCACAGTCCCTTAAGACGTGTGGTAGCACTAATATATACATGATCATGAATATATAACTATGGTATTGTGTTTCATGAAAGCGTAAACCAAGCCATCCAGGTTCTGATAACATATAGCAAATCTCAAATAATGATACATAACTGTTTCATAATAATATCTATCAAGGTAATATTTTCATGAATTTTTACATATCATAACATATAAACCACGACCCTTACTTTGCTATAGTATAACATGAAAAAACGACCGCCCTTACGCTGGCATAGCATAACATATAAAACCACGATCCTTATACCGGCATAGTATGTCACGTAAAAACCACGGCCCTTATGCCGGCATATCATATCATGTAAAATTCACAGCCCTTACACCGACACATATTTCAACATACATAGTTTGAAATCCTTGTACTGTTTCAATACTATACTTTAAACATAGTTCTTGTACCGATTTCATGATTTTCCTCAAAACTAGAAATAACATGCTTATTATGGGAAAATCACAATATTATGATTTAATAAAATTTCATGAAAATTATACTTATGCCACACAAATATGAATATTTTTTAAAGCATAAAACCTTATCTGAAATTATATTTCTTGATAAATAACATTAAATCCATTTTCTTGTTCAACTGCAGAATTCCCAAACACTATGCTAATGCATACTTAATTTATGAAAATAAATGTTGTAATATGGTAAACAATTTCATGAAATTTTTTGACTTAGTTTATCCCATTTACTTGGCTTATTGAAAAGCTCACAATTTAACCAATCCTACACCTGTGATGTTCCCAGTTCAACATCCTGAAATTATATTTCTCCCAACAAAACTTAAGTATAAACCCATCTAATACCTTTCCTTAGCCCAGAAATAGAAAATACCTTAATAATTATTAAAATGATCAACTTACCCAAATTTTGGGATGGTGCCCAAGTAGGTCTAACCAACAAATCACTCTAGTAGATTTGTAGAGAATATTCCCAGGAGTAACATGGTGGCTTTGGATCGTCGAACCAGCGAAAAATGGGGCTAGAATCGAAGAGAGAAGGTGAGAGAAACATAGGAGGGAGGGAGAGAGAGAGAGAGAGAGAGAGAGAGAGAGAGAGAGAGAGAGAGAGAGAGAGAGAGAGAGAGAGAGAGAGGGTTTCTGAAAATTTTCTCACAGGAAAAATGTGTTCCTGGCCTTCTATAGAATTGTTGTCTATGTGGCCTCGTCGACGAGTCGCATCGCCTCGTCAATAAGTCCAAGTGATAGTCTCATTGATGAACACCTTCTTCTCATCAATGAGTTTCAGGCTTTGGAAGAAGTCCTCTCAGTAATTTCTCATCGACGAGACACGTGTCCCCGTCGACGAGCTCAAGAGCCTTGCTCATTGATGAGCACTTCTTCACTTGTCGACGAGACCCTGCTGAAATCCTTTTTTTAAATTCCTTTTCTCTCCTTTATTTTATTATTTAATTAATATAATTCTTCAGGTCTCTACAAGTATAGCACAACAAGTCAAGTGAACAACAACAACAAACATTTGTTTACCAACAACCAGCATGCAGTTCACAAAAAATAATGACCATCAGTAGAAAGTCGCAATCGTCATGTAGTTGATAACATGAATACTTAGTCATCATATCCAATATAGAATAGAGAATGGTTGCAAATACATAATATATACATTAATATTAAAAATTATACATTAATAAGTTGTTTTCCACTGAATCATAATACAAAACAAGTATCATCAAAATACAACCAGATACAATGATTTTACAAAGGTTTCTCTCTCAATATCTGAATAGAAATGCTCATCTAGTCACCACCAGAAGAGCTCACATCCTCTTCATCATCCTCTTTGTCCTCTTCTTCACTCAAACTTTCTTCCATGGGTGTCTTCCCTTTAGATAGTGAAGCACTTCCCATGTGGCTTTCAATCGTGGTAAGGCGCCGATTGATTAAATGGAAGTTTGAATGATAGTCTCATTGCATAGCATCGAATTTGAAATCCATCTGCTGGCGAAGATCACGAAGAGTTCCTAGGATAGTGGCATAATTAGGAGAATCAGTAGGTTGCCCAGCCTGAGCATGTGGTTGCTCATGGTGTGGATCATCCTATCATACTTACTCATAACCCTCCTCCATGTGAACATTCACATTATCTCTCGGAGGGTGACGATGTTTGGGGATCCTACGAAGTGCTTTAGTGTTGACCCTATGGGTTATACTCGATTTTGATAATGACAAATACTCTTTGTATTTAATGGTTGATGAGTTTATGTGCATGATCAATTGGAAGTATCATATGGTGCACGCATATGGACTTGAAGAAGATAAAGACCCAAAACATTTATTTATTGTAATTTAATTGAGTTTTATTCAGGTTTGTAATAGTAAATAGGAAGTGGTCTGTAATAAATATAGACAATTTAATAAAGGGAAAAAGACCGAAATGCCCAAAATTGGCATGTTCGGTCGACCGAACTCAATTACATTGAGATCTTCGGTCGACTGAACCCCCACTGGGTCAACAAGTTAACCCTTTGGTTGACTGACTAGAAATATATAGGCAACGCCCTGATCCACCGAAACCCCACGTTGGAAATTCGAACCGCTTGGTCAACTGAACCCTTAAGTTCAAAATATCTTGGTCAACCGAACTCATTTTGGTCAACCGAACTGCAGAGGCTTGGAAAATCGCCTTTGGACAGTCGACCATCTTCTTAGTTCAAATTTTCCCTGGTCGACCAAACTTGGCACTACGGTCGATCAAACCCTCAAGATGGTCAACCAACCCTCTCGGGTTGTCAAAATTTACTGAGGTTAAAAACGTTGTTATTTTTATTAACCTCACTTAAACTTTTGCAAAAATGCCAGATATGTCCCCAATGGTAATATTTTTGAGGATATCTATATATACCCCCTCATTTGCAAAGATTAGTGGGAGATTACCAAACATAATTAGTAAATATCTTCTGAATTTCAAAAAGCCTATTTTTCATATTCTAGCTTCATACTCCCATTCTTACTCCTCCATATTGCAAATACCACTTAGTAAGAGTGCTCTTGTGTTCATCTCACCAAGCTTAAACTCTCACTTGCTCGTTTTGATTGAGATTAATTTTTCTTTGAGAGTAAGCTTCTAGTTTTTCTAGGGAGCTTCGTACATAAGCCTTCTATAGGAAAACTTCTTAGTGCTTCTAAGTTTTGCATATTCATTGCAATACTCAAAAGTTTATATTGCATCTTGTTTGTGAAATACTATTTTACAAACCGATTTCAAATATCTTGTGTGGTTTATTTTGAGAAAAATATCTGTTGAAGGTATTTGAAGTATGTTTGAAGATAAATACTATTTTAGAAACAAATTTTAAATATCTTTTGTGATTTATTTTGAGAAAAATATTTGTTGAGGATATTTGAAGTGTGCTTGAGATCTTTGTTGCTGCCTTGTGATTGCTACTATTATTTTGACACAAAAATATTTTCACATACACTCTCACGAATTGATTGTCATATTTGCATTAATCTTTGAGAGTATACATTAAGACTACACTGAGCTTATCATATCTTATCATTCGGTAGTGTGTTGATTATATTGGTATAAATCTTCTTGATTGAAAGGCATATCGTTTGTACGCAAATTTTATTGTAAATCTGTTGTATTCCAGGCATGGCCTGAGGGGGCAGTATTCCAATCCGGAAGGATTGGTTGTAAAAGGTTGAAGTCACCCTTGTGTTAATTTGACCTGGTTGTAAAGTTTGAGGTCCGCCCTGTGCTAATTGACATTGTTGTATTTAGGTGCTGCTCCACCCGTTAAGTGAGCCCATAATGTAATCCTTGTGCTAGGGAGCCAAGGCGAGGATGTAGGCAGGTTGTCAAACCTTGATAACATTTCTGGTGTCACCTCTATTTACTACTATATCATGCATGCTTAATTAAATCACTTGTGCAGTTTAATTTTCTCTAAATATATATACCGATTTATCTTATACGCACTAGATTGACCATAAGCTTGTGTAATACTGCCAATAGTGGATTGACCTAATGGATTAATTTTTTAAAATACCAATTCACCCCCCCCCTCTTGGGATTGCACCAAAGTCAACATTGAGCTAGCTTATATCCCATTAGTTTGATGGTGGTTGATGAGAATCAGTATGAGATTTTTCTTTTGATGAACAAAGTGGAAGGGCGCATTAAACCAAGATGGTCAAAGATGAGGCTAAGAGCCTCTCCATAAGGAAGGATAACTCTACGGGTCTCTTCTTTAGCTATCATCCACTTTATAATGAGAGATGGAAGATCTAAACGTTTGCCACTATACAGGCACCACATCACGAAACAATCCAAATATAACACGTGCTCCCTAGATTCGCTCCTGGGAAGGATGTTGTAAGTGATGATCAAGTGTATAATTTTGGTTTCCGGAGTGAGACTTTTATATGAAGGAGAATGACCATAATTGTAGTTAGGCTTAGTTGAAACAAGTGGCAAAAATGCTTGGGGGGTAAAGTTGTGTTCCATTACCCAATTGGTTCCTACTTTGGGACACTCAAAGGCACTACTATGGAGGTAAAACCTTGCAGCAATGTTGCTCGGGGTGAGTGTAAAGGATTTGGACATTATTTGGGTGGTATATTTGTCACCATCTCCTCATGGATTTGCGTAAAATAGGCGTACCAAGTTCGACTACACCCCTTGGGGTTGATAACTCACAAATCTATCCTAGCCTAGGTCAAAAAACATACGAAGAATGTGGGGAAAGTGTTCTTCATAAAAGGCATGTCTAGAATCGTACCTAAGATGGGTTCCACAGAGCCTAGATGCTCATTGTAGATCTTTTTAGCACCTAGAGATAAGAGCCAACGATGAATGTTCTCAGTGTCGTCATGACCTGAGGATGGATTCTTTCATGCAACACTCTAAGATCCTGGCATTTTCGAGTTTTAGTGTAGAGAAGTCGGAGAAATGTGAGTTTAAGATGAACAATCTGAGCTTAGATCTTAGTTTAGGAGTAGAAATTGAGATGTAGGAGGTTCAGGGAAGATGAGACACACATTCGGGTGAGAGAAGAATAGCGCAGAAGGAGTTGAATAGGAAAAAGTTATGGTTTTTTGGTGAGTTAAGTTTTTATATATGCATGGTTTGGTCGATTGAACGAACAGTTCGGTGACTCGAACATCCTAGAATTATAAAAACCCCTAACACAATAGGCATTCGGTCGAGTGGATGAGTCGTTCGATCGACCAAAGCATTCATTTGATTGGATTTAGTCTTTCAGTCGCTTGAAATTCTTAAATCTCTCAGCGACCAGGTTCAGTAAGCGTTCGGTCAACTAACCTTTACCCTTCGATCACCCAAATGTCTAGAATTTTCAAATTTACTTTAAATTATCCCATAATCCTTAGGTGAATGATCTCACTCTCCTTAAACTACTTACCTAGCATGAAATAAGCCTAATTCAAGTCTTACAACTTTTTACATACTTAAGCAAACACACAAGAATGTTATGATTTTAAATACTCAAATAAACCAACCACAACCAATCACTTCAATATCAATCACAAACCAAACAACAATCAATCAACCAACCACATAATACTTAACCAATTTGTGAGAGCTGCTGCACTTTCTTATTTCATTTATAGCCCTGTATGAATGAATATTTTTGCGCTTCTTTTAATCAAGATTTCTACAAGCGATTAATTAACTTACTTCCTTTAAGGTTTCAACAAAAGATTAACCAATGTATTTTTTAAAATTAAAAGGTCTTCTCAATCTCAATTTTCAACAACCTGGACTTTGAAACACAATTTATATATGCTGAAATTTAAAGAGTAAAGGTTAAGATTGAGACCGAGATTTTTTACGAGGTTCAGCTTATCCCCAGCCTACATCCTCACCTTAAGCAAGACAACCTAAGGATTCCACTAACACGTTCCTTTGTGGGTGGAACAAACCATTTACAAACCCTCATTTAGGGTGGAGCCCCCTCTCCAAGTGATACCCCATGCTCGGTACAACGATCCAATGACCTGAACCGTTAAAGAAACAAGGAAACAAGAAACAATTTCTTTTGTACAAGTGTTGCTCTCAGATAGAGCTTATTAGTACAATTGAAAGCAATAATATACTTCAAAACAAATATCAAAAGAAATTGAATTGAAGCTCAAGAATTAATTCATCGAAATACTTCTCTTGATAAAAATCAACAAATCAGATGTTTAGAGCTCAAAAAAGATTGATCAGCAACTCATAATATATCAAGAATTCTTAGTATGAAAGAGTGAGCAAGAGAACTTTGAGAGAGCAAGAGTAATTTTAGCTTGAGAGTAGATTTTCAATGCTTGGTATGAGTTTGATTAGAGCGGGACATTCTAAAGTTTTATGACTTGTATTAGCACACAGAGCACACAATTCCTAAGATTTATTTACTATTTTAACTTTTTCCATCTCCATAACATCCAACCTTCTAGTGATAGCAGTTAGACATGCCTAAACATTAATGTCATCTTTCAATTCATATTGCCCTCTTCCAGTTATTGCTCTCAATGGTTGAGCTACATTTGGTTTCCTTTCAATCCTCGTAGTCTACTACTGAGCATTTTTAGCTAAATAATCAAGAAATTCAAGTGCCTCGTTAGGCTCATTATTGAAGAAATCCCCAGTACACATTGCATGAACAAGTTGCTTCGATTCAAGGGTCAAAGCAATGTAGAAATAATTCACCAATTGGCATAACTCGAACCCATGATGAGGACACATGCTGACCAGCTCTTTAAATCTTTCCTAACTTGCATGAAAGGTCTCTTATGCTCTTTGCATAAATTAGTTGATTTGTTCCTACAAAGATTGAGTTATCTATAAACTAGCAATAAAATTTGGCTTAAGAGAATTAAACCATGCTTTAGCCTTTTCTTTCAATGAAAAAAAGAAAAAGATGCAATCTAATCATCTCATCAGTGACAGCCTTATTCATGAATGTAGTGCAACCAAGTTCAAAATACATTAGATGCTTATATAGATTTTTAGAATTCATTCCATGAAACTGAGGTATCACAGACATCATACCATACTTAATATTAAAATTTTATGCATTCACAGGCAATATTATGCAAGATGGTTGTGTGGTTCGTGTGGGTTGTAGGTAATCCTTAAATGTCCTAGGAGCTTGTTCGGACATGACGTCAACAAAAAAAAGGATTTTCTAAATTAGTCTCATATCCAAAATTAAGGTTAGAATCCAATTCAACACTTGACACACCGCCACTTGGACTATGATTCATGCAATACAATACAATACATTTGCTTCGTCTCTAGCCCACAACATCAAACATGAGTGCTAAAAATGTAAAATGATTCAAAACAATTAAAGCAAAAAAATAAGAATAAAAAAATAATAGTAATAATGATGAAAACAAGCAAGTGAACGACACAAAGAAGACTAAAGAAAGGAATCAAAATAAAAGATAATAGAAACAATTTGAATTAAGCTAATTGTTCCCTAGCAACACCATCAAAAAACTTGACTCACTCTAAAAACGTTTAAAGAATGACTCCCAAGTATAAGAGTGTCACCAAACAGTATTAAGGAAGTTCTTAAGTCATTTCATCAAGGAATGGTTTGCTTAAATCCCAAATTTAACTACTATAAAAAATAAGGGAGAATTATGTCACACGACTAATTACAATATTATTCACAATGAAAATGGGTTCTTAGGCATAACCGAAAATGGTTTATTCTTCCTTTGTATGGAGTGGTAGAATGAGTACTAAGTAAATTACAGGATATTTAAATGCAGCGTGTTATTGAACTTAATTTGGAATTGGAAAATAGCTATGTAACAAATTAGTATTTATGCAACAATGTACCTTGACACTAACATTACTCTTTTCCATAAATTGGAGGAGAATGAATTATGGTTATCTTTGCTTAAAGAGCTAAACCATAACAATCAACGTCATCTAATCTAACTATACCCTAATCTAACTATACCCAACAAGAAATAGCAAATCACAATGCTTATGCTCTAAGGGACATTTGTTTAAACACCTTGTGTACAACTTGAAACTAAGCTAGGTTCCATTTGAGTTTCAAAACAGCCCACAAACACTACTCAAATTAGAAATTGAAACAAAGACAAATGCAAAAGAACCAAAAAAAAAGATCTTGAACAACTTCCAGCAGAATCCACAATCATGAATCCAAATATAATGACAAAGAGATTTTTGAAAATTAAACTATCAAAGCAAGAATTGGAAAATTAAATGGAACACTGATTGGGCTCGAATTCAGCCAGAGAAGATGCATAAAGGGGGCCTTGGGTTGCTGTTGTTTGCTAGAAGCAAGCTGCGAATAAGAGGGCTTTCAGGTTGCTGATGTTTGCTGTGTGTAGTCGGCGAAGAAGAGGAGCCTCGGGTTGCTGTTCGGCTAGGCAGCAGTCTACAAACAGCAAGGAGGAGTCGGGCAGCTGATGTATACGGCTGGGGAATGATCTGCGAATAGCAAGGAAAAAATGGTATGCAGCTGCTGTCTATGAACAAGAATAGGAGGCTCGGCGCTGCTGTTTCTTGGATCTGAACCAAAATTTGAAAGCAAAAATGGTAGAATGAAGTGCTGCAAGAAGGGATTGGCACTGCTGTTTGGCTAGGACAGTCCGCGAACAAGCAAAAGCCAAACCCAAAATGAAATAAAATTGGAAGAATGAAGGAAGAAGAAGGGTTGTGCGCTGCTGTTCAGCTGGGAGCAGCCTGCGAACCAGCAAAGACTACCTAATTCTACTTCTTCTTTCTCCTTTTCTTCCCTCTAGCCGAGTCCCTCCAACCGCTTACACATGCTTCTCCGCTTCTCCCCTAGTCGAGTTACCTCAATTCGTTTGGACACCTCCTCCGATCTCCTTGCCGCCATTAGCCAATATTCTCGAGTTTTTTTCGGGTTTAACTTTTTTTAAAAATATATATATTAAATAATAACCCATTATAGGAATTACTTTCCAAATGATTCTGATGTAATTTCACTACTCCAAATAGCGAGATTTATTTTTAATAAAAGATGTTGACATGGACGCGTGACAAATCTCGTTGGTTCATCTAGCGAGATTTGTTTTGGATACTTAATGCCTATCCAGCCAGCGTTCGACGCGTGGAAAATCTCGCTGGTTCGTCCAGCAAAATTTGTTTTTGATACTTAATACCCATCCAGCCGACATTCGACGCGTGGCAAATCTTTTTGATTCGTCCAACGAGACTTGCTTCAGCCCTTACAAAGTTCTTCCTCCTTCCATTGTCTTCGTGAACAGAGAGTACTCCTACATAGGCTTTGCAGAGAGATGGGGAGGAGAAGAGCAGAGCAGGTTACCGTTGTTGTGGCAGAGGCCAGACGTGTTGAGCAGGTGACCGTTGCGACGAGAGGCTGCCTAACCGTTGAGAAGCAGTTATATAAACTCGAGGAGATGGGGTAAGACACAAATCCATCATTTACTTTGTTCATAAATTTTAAATTAATTTATTTGATCAAATGGTTCGTTTGATTTATTAAAGAGTTTAGTGTGCTGTTTATTGTTTGAAGGCTTCGTTCGGAAACGCCAAAGTTTAAGGTTAGGGTTTTTTTGCATTTGAATTTTATTTTTTATGATACCGTCCAAACAAAAACATGCATGAAATTTATTTGTTTGGATTATATAATCGTTTTTGTATTTCTATGTTCTTTAGCATATTTATGGAATCATGTTTGTTTGATATATTTGCATTTTTATTTCTAAATTCATGTTGTTTATTATCTTAATTTATTTCATCTAAATTGAGTGGAAGGGTATCATTTTATTAAGTTTAATATTTTACTGAACTTAATTGTTGACTAACTGAAATTTCATGTTATCAATAAAATTAAACATCATTTGGGTTTTGTGATTTGATTTTGTGTTAAATATTTTAAATTTAGTAGCATACAAATTTCAAATGAAATTTTATACTGGAGTGTAATTAGCATGCAATTTAACTTGCTTATTAGCCAGCCAAACTAATCTCACATAATGAAATCACTACAAAATAAATTTATTTTGCTTTCCCTTATCTCTCTTTTAATATTATATGTATGTAATTCCATTGCCTACACACATTATTTTGATATATATATATATAATATAGGGATTCTCTAGTACTTTTAGATTTAACTAAAGTGACAATAATAACCGAATAAAATTAGTAAATAGAAATCCTTAATTTTACTAATTAAAAATATTTGGATTAAAATATATTTGGATTAGTAGTATTAAAACTATCAAATAATTTCATTTTATATATATTAGAGAGCTCGGTTAGCTTTGATGCCTTAAAAGACCCTTTATTTTTGAATTTGAATTCTAAATTACATTTTGGTAACATTCATTTTTAGTAGAATCATGAATATTAAATATGAATGTTTATTTTAAATTTTTTTTAAAACCAATTTCCTTTAAAATGATGATTTAATCATATGTGTTATTGTATTTCACATAACAAAAACTATATTTTGTATAGCATTTATCGATCTACTAATTGAAATGTTGAGTATTCAGATTTTTAACCTAAGAAATCACCACAACTTATGAAGTAAAAAAAATATTCTAGGTATATTTTTAAAGTTCAAGAATTTTCCTAACTTATGAAGTGACTTGTACTTAATTAAATAACATTCTGACATGCATATATAAATTATATATTTTTATGATAAAAAATATTATTACCTTATCTTTGGAGAGACCTCGGATTTGAATGTGAATTTGCATTGGATTTAAATAAAATGTAATAGAAAATTATATTAAAAATTATTCAAATACATTCAAATCCAAATTTAAGGTCTAAAATTTTTTTAACGAAATAAAGACACTTTAAAATCTATGTACTCAAAAATTTAAAAGCTATAAGAGAGTTTAATGATCATAATAGAGTTATAAGATGACTAAACTTAGTGAAATTGATTCTTGATTACTATAAGTAACACATATCACTTATACATACAATTTTATTTTGCATAGGTCTTTTTTATTTCCCGAGCACTGATTTAAATGGCAAGAAGCTCAAGCAGTGCTCCGATGATGGTATTGTTGTATATAGGGGGTGACATCATAACCGGATCAGATGGTGTTAGCTATAGTAGTTCACCAATTCGATCAAAAGGTTGTCTTGTGCCTATTTGACTATCAAATTAGCCCATGTAATTTTCATTTATTGTGGAATTGAGTTTTCCTTCTTCATATTGAGCTCGTTGATCTTCAGTACACGTATGTGTTTTCATATTCATTTCAATGAAAGATTTGGTATTAAAAAAGAAAACTAATGTAAAATATGATAACTTATTTTGTACGATTAATAATTCAGAAAACACAAATGTTGATCATTTCTAAAATTATATTTTCATGCATTTTTTTGCTATACTTTTTTTTTCCTCAATTTTCTTGATATGAAATATGAAAATTAAATTCTCTTATATTTCTTTTACTTTTTTTCCCCATTTTTCATTTTGAAAATAGGACCTAAACAGAAGGCTATTATTATCAATTAATTAGCTTATCTAATTTAACAACTTCAATAATAATTATTTTCAATTAATATTTAAATATTTCCTACTTAGTAAAATAATAGAAGATTTCCCTATTTAATTAAATATAATTAGTGTATATTTATAGTGTATGACTGTTATATTTATTTATGATAAAAAAATATTTTTAACTAAATTACGAAATGTAATTTATTATATTTGAAAATTTAAATTAATGAAAGATTCTTCCCTCCAATAATTTAGAAAAAAATTTACTTAATCATTATTATAATAAATAAATAAATAAGGGAAAATAATAAATTCTTGGTGCACAGAAAATCTCACTACAAGAAGTAGCGAGATTTAAATGGCAACCCCAATCTGGTATAGACACGTGACAACCAAATCTCGCTACTCCAAGGAGCGAGATTTGTATAAAGCCATACACGTGAGAAATCTCGCTACTCCGAGTAGTGAGATTTATTTAAATTTCTCTACTTGGAGTAGCGAGATTATGTCAGAGTCATTCTGGGAAATACTTTCCAGAATGGGGTATTATTTAATATATATATATATATATATTTTAAAAGTTAAACTTGGAAAAAAACTCCAATATTCTCTCTAACCATTTGGGGCACATACAATTGATCTACAATTTCCTTGAAATCTTGCAAGGTTGCTTCTATTTTGACTTGAAGTAAATTTTTCTGGCATTTTAATATGAAAAGAAAAATAAATGGTAAACTATATTTGTGGAAAATAAAATAAAATGATACTAGCAATTTAAGCATTTTAAGATCACACGAGTAGCAAGCATTTTATACCTAGTTAAAGCTCCAAGAAAATAGGCAATAGAGGGAAAACACAGTTGTTTCTTAAGACCCAGATTTAAACATGTTCCCCCCCCCCCCTTTTCATAGCCTAATTTCATTAATTACTAGTGAGTAAAAGTGTGATTGATGTGAATTAATGTGCAAAACAATTGCAGTATTATGGCTAAATCGGGATTCTAATTGGGTCTTCAAAGGGCCTAAAAACACTTTTTTTAAGCCCTAAGGGCAAAGTTTTAATAACCCATGTCCCTAGGGAAACTCTTGTCATTTTTTAAAAAGAAAACCCTAACTTCTCTTTGTCACCTATAAATATGAGGGAGAGAGAACTAGAAAGGGGGGCAACTCACTTGTTGAGAGAAGAGAGTGAGTTGGAGAAAAACAAAAGAACCTAGAGAGGAGAGTGAGCTAGAAAGAAAGAGAGAAAATTTGATTTAAAAAAAAAAGGAAAGAGGATATGGCCAATAAAAACAAGAGTGTCTAGAAAGAAGAGAGAGAGAAAGATATATATATATATATATATATATATATAGAGAGAGAGAGAGAGAGAGAGAGAGAGAGCTAGAGATATGGGAGAGCCTACAACCAAAAAATGGGTGATCTTGAAAAAAAAAAACAAAACAAAAGGGGAAGGAGACTACATTTAAGAGCGAGGAGAATGAAGGATGGCCATAAGAGGATGAGTATACACTAAAGGGGAGAGAGGAGAAAGAATAGTAAGGGAGAGGCACTTAAGCCAAAGTGGAGAAAAAGGCAGCAAGACCTTGCCACTTTTCATCTCCAACACATAATCCCCTCAATCTGACCCTTCTAAGGTAGGGCATCCTACCCTTTCGTGAGTTTGCATGTTCTTTGCTATTCTTGTATTATGTTTAGGACCTCATGTATAGGTGGTTGGATCTTCATTTTTTTTATTGTCTTAGCATTGTTGTGGGTTAGGTTATAGAATGCCTACTTGTAACCATGGCTATGTTAAGTATGTGATGGTGGCGAGGTTGGATTGAAGGTTGTTTAAAGCAAATATCAATGGTGAAAAGTGAATGGCATGAGTTTTTTTTTTTTTTTTTTTTTAATTTTTTAATTTGTTGTGTAAGGTTTGGAGCCTTGGCTAGGGCATGTGTTAGTTTTTGTGTAGGGATTGGAGCATGGCTTAAGGTGTGTGTGTCACTTGTGTAAGGGCTGGGACTCAAGTGGTGTGGTATGGTAGCAATGCAATGGCTATTGTTGTCCCATGGCAGCAAGGGGTGTAGTTAGGATAGGTAATATGAAGGGATTAATGATGGCAGTACAGTTGCTGTGTGCGACTGCAATAGTGGCAAAAAAGGGTTTTTGAGGACCTTATTCCTCCTTTTCGTTAAGGGAATTGAGCATAGTCGTTGCCTAGGTGAGCATAAGTTGAAGTAGGAGGTAACAGTGATAGTTTTTCATGGGGAAGGGCAGCAGTGCTATTAGGTGCAACGACTGCAAGTTGTTACCACTAAGGTTTTGAAACCGTAAGCCCTATTATGGGAAGATAAAAACCCTATGTTTTCCAAAACCCTAATCTAATGAAATAATGAGGAGCCCTTAGAACCTTTTTTTTCTTTCGTTCGGTTCAAAATATGGATAGTATTTTACAAGGGATACTAATGTTTGAAGAGACATTCATAGGAGCTTATTTGAATGGTCACATTAGTGAAGATAATATAGTATATGAAAAGATACATGGAGGCCACGGATATAGACTTAAAAATGACGCATGTGAAACAATCATAGATTTTTTCCATTCTTACAATTTGGTTATGTTAAATAATTGCTTTATAAAAGGAGAAGAACACTAACACTTAATAACTTTAAAGAGTGGGTAGAATAAAAGCCAAATATATTTCTTCTTAACTAATAATTAGGACTATCTATCTTGCAAGGATTGTAAAGTTATTCTAGGTGGAAGTTTCGCTACACAACATAGTCTTTGTATTAGACATACATATTAAAAAATTGAAGAGAATGAGTAGTATAAATCGACACAAAGGAACTAGATGGTGGAATTTGAAGGGAGATAATATAGTAAAATTCAAAGATAAAATTAACAAAGAGTGTGATTGGATAGTAGGAGATAAATTTGATGAAAATATTGTTTGGAATAAAATGGAAAATTTTATAGTAAGGATAGAAAAAGAGGTGTTAGGTTAGTCCAAAGGAAGATACTTAGGTAGTAAAGAAAGTCGATGGTGAGATCAAGAAGCCTAAAAAGTCATTAAGACGAAAAGAAGTTGGTATAAAATATAGCAAAATTGTAAAAATATATAAAATCTTGAAAAATATAATGAAGCGAGAAAAAATGCAAAGATATAGGTCACATAAATTGTATAAATGATGAGAATGATAATGTCCAATGAAAAGTGAGGTGGCAAAGATACTTTAACAGGTTGTTTGATGAAAACCAAAATAAAAAATTGAACTTGATAGTGACAAACGAAAAAAAATAATTTAAAAATAGGAGATTTATTCTCAAAATAAAAGTCTTTGAAGCTAATATGACATTAAAAAAAAAAATGAAAAGTGGTAAATCTATAGGATTAGATAAAATACCAATTGAAGTTTGGAAATGTTTAAGGGATAGAAGATTTACTTGGTTAACTAATCCATTCAATAATATTATAAAAACCAAGAAAATGCCTAAAGAATGGAGGAACAGTATGTTAGTACCCTTGTATAAAAATAAAGCTGTTAGAATTTGTGTATTCCCAAGAGGGGGGGGGGGGTGAATTGGAATTTAAAACTTTTTCACCTAAGTTAATTTATCCAACAATAGTATATACACAACCTAGGGTCAGTCTATACAATTTCCAAATGCGTAGATAAGTATAATGTGGAAATTAAGTCATACACATCATTCACCTATAACATACATGTGCGGTAAGTATAAACTACAGAAATATAAATAAACACATGATATGTTATCGGGGTTCAGCCAACTATGCCTACGTCCCCGCCTCTAGCTCGCAAGCTAGAGGATTCCACTAATAGCTCACTTAAAGGTGGAGCAACACCGTTTACAATCAGGTCAAATTAACATAGGGCTGACCTCAACCTTAACCAGGTCAATTAGCGGGGCTGACCTCAACCTACACGCCTTAATAGGATAATGCACCTAACTTTCCTAACCGGGTCTAAGCCAATCCGGGACTATTCCAGGGCTAGTCTCCCTCTTTAGGCCCGTGCCTGGAAATACAACCGATGTGTATTATGATCAAATGGTACAATGGTTGTGCTTTCGTGTAAAGTAGATATGTACCCAAGTACGCGCAATAACATACACCACAATATAATTTAATATGTAAGCTCAATGTGGTCTAAATGGTTCAACTCTCAAAAGAATTTTCTATCATTGTAATGCATACGTGAGAGTGACAAACAAGCAATCTTTGTATCACAAGATATTTAGCAAATAAGTTCACACAAAGATGTCAAGTCTCAAGTATATCAATCAGCAAGATATCTCAAGCATGTAAGTATTAAATGATGTATATGCTTGGTTTGCAAAAGATGTGTAATCTTTGTATTCAGCAAATAATATATGAGTGAAAGAATATTGCAACAAAGACCACTAACACACAAACAAATATCTCTTCAAATATTTTACAAGATAAAAGTGCAATAGATATTTAGAAGTGTTTGAAAAGTTTTTGCAACCAAAAGCAAATACAATCTTCTCAAGAACTTGCAATAAAGGTGCAAGCTTAGAAGATCTAACAAAGTCTTCTTAGGATAGACTTATCAACAAAGTCCCCTAAGAGTCCTTAGGTTTTGCTCTCAAATAAAATCATGTCAAGCAACTAAAATAAGGAGAGCAAACCTTTTCCAACACACACTCAATCCACTTACTAATGATGTAGGCACTAATAAACAATAAGCATGAGTGAATGGGGCTAAAAAATAAGTAGTATAGGGTTTTGAATTTTCAGAGAATTTTCCCTTAATTAAAGTGGCTAATTCATGCTAATTTTCTCAAATGATCTCATATATATAGGCATAGGAGAAAATATGACCGTTGGGGACCTATTGGGTATTCTTAGGAAATTTTAATGATGTTTAAAGCATTTTTACCCTGTTTAAAAAATATTTAACTGCGGTAAAAATCAGGGCAACCCGAGAGGTTTGGTCGACCAGAACAAGTTCGGTTGACCAAGTCTTATATGCTTCGGTCGACCAGGGGACTTTGAACTGAAGGCTCGGTCGACTAGGACAAGGTAATTTCTCAATTTTCTGAGGTTCGGTCGACCAGGACATTTTGAACTACTTGGTTCGGTCGACCAGACCGCTGGGATTTCTCCCGAGGACCCTCCGGTCGACCAAGTAGTTGGAGTACAAAAAGGGTTGGTCGACCAGATGGTCAAACTTTTGACCCCAAGGGATTTCGGTCGACTAGGGCCTTTTGAAGTACTTGGTTCGATCGACCAGGGCCTTGGTCAACTGTTGGCCCAGGCCTGGTTTCAGACGACCAAGCCAAAATGAACGGACTTGGTTAGTCGACCGAAAGTGCACCGTGTGTGCATTTCGGTCCTGCTTCGAAACAAACATGCCCTATTCAAGTGCCTAACAAGCATATGTGTAAATATATGTTTCCTAGGGTCACTTGGGGTCCAATTTGAAAACACCGAAAAGGTCCGGTGTCGGTCAACTTTCGATCGACCGAAGGGTACACCCTAAGGTCCTTTCACATTCATGGTTTGTTTTGAGCTTACGTAGTAAATCATACATGTGATGTGTGTGAGCTTATTACAAACCAAATATCTACTTACTATTACAGACCAATTAAATATATTACAATGTTGAATTAAAATTTGGTCTTCGGGCTTTACTTGCTTTGTGCACATCTTTATCTTAACATTCTTAGTTCTTACATAAAAACTTAAACACTCATTAGATACAATGAGTATTTGTCATAATCAAAACCGGGCATGACCAATAAGGTCAACAAAAGCGATATTCAAAATTGTAATAAGTATCGTGGCATTAAGTTTTTGAGTCATACAGTGAAATTATTGGAAATGGTAATTGAACATAAAATAAGATTAGAAGCAAAGATTCTAGAAAATCAATTTGGTTTTATTCTTGGAGATCAATAATAGAATCTATTTGTCTTTTAATAAGTTTAATGTAAAAGTTTTGGGAAAATAAGAAGGGCTTCTATATGGTTTTTATTGACCTAGAGAAAGCTTATGATAGAATACCTAGAGAAGTTGTAACGCCCCGAACCCTTAAATCCGGGTCCAGCGCGTTATACCTGATAAAATCCTTGATAATCCATAATCAACATATATGCAGCGGAAAACATAAACATAATCTTCATATAACATAATACCAGAGTTTACTAATTCTAACTACCAACCATAATAAATTAATCATCCACTTGTATTTAAATATATACGTGTCTCTAAAACATTATCCACAAATACCAGTATGTTTCACAACCATCCATATCTTAGAAAACTTACAACATAAATCATAAAACATAAAATATACATATCAAAATTAACATAAAAATATACCATTTTCTCTTTCTATTTACCAAAAATGCTATAAAATCTTGAGCTCTCTAAGCTCGATCTCGAGGAAATCCTGAAAAAAATAATTTCATATTCAGGTGAGACACATCTCAGTAAGGGAAGAAACAATATATTAAAACAGTGTGTGGCAAACATGAGTTTATATAATAACATATTATTTAACATTTGAAAATCATTAACATAATTTCTAAAAATCATTCTCTGATCCTAACCAAATACATGCAAAAGATTTAACCCACGAAGTTTCCCGAGGATAGGGGTGATTACCTGCCCATACAAGTAGCACCCCTCTACTTTGATACATTTAGCAACTCGAAGGTCACAATTTAAGCATACCAGGACACTCACCTTACTCAGTAAGCCCTCAAGTGTTAAATTGATCTCATACTCACGCATTCAACAATAGTTTACTAGCAAAGGCCCTAAGGATAGGGAACCCATACAAGTAGGTTCCCTCCGCCCTAGTGCATTATGCAACTACCGCCACATCCGAAACTACTAGTGCCCTCGCCTTACTCAGCAAACCCTCAGATGAAGAGTATGCCTCACCCAATCGTAATATGTTTTACATACATGGATACTTCTAATATCATAATACATCATTATTTCCATCGTTATTCAATCATTCACATTTTTTCATGTTCATAACTTAACATTTCCTTGCGTTTCACTTTAAGTGACTCTTTCCCATTTGTATTATTCACATTTCACATTTCATTTCATTGCATTGTCATTCCTTGTCATTTCATTTCATAACATTTTCATTTCATTCCTTTGTACTACAACTACTCTTTAGCCGTCATCAGTTAGTCTACATAGAAATGCGCTAGAATCTGCTACAGTTAGTTCACATAGAAATGCGCTAGAATCTGCTAACCCGGCTTTCAACTGTCGTACCATTACATGGTTGCATTTAACATACATAGGCAACATTGTCCATATCATATTTTATTCTCATTGCTTTACTTACTTAGCCTGCATCTTATACATTTAACATATAATTTGCACAGATTCTCATGCCACACAATTTAGTAGTAAAGTTCATACATATTTCTCATAAAATAAGCCAACCCAAATTTAATATTTATATGCTCAAAATACATTTCGTTTCTTATTTAATTCATCAGAAAATTCTTTTCACTTTCATTCGTTCACTTTCACATATACATAACTATATCGACAATCCTAGGCCTAGAAAACATAAATTTTATGGCTGGCATTTTAAACCCACATAAAAACATATATACATAAATAACACATAATCATTTTTAATTCATGAAAAACCTAATTTAATATATAAATTTCCCCCTTACCTGATTTCTTGAACTACGCCAACAGGGATCCCGAAAAATACCTGCAGCACTCACTCGGACCCTGAATTAAAAATCCTAATTCCATTAAATTAACCCTAAATAAAATATTATTTTAGTATTTTCTAGGGCCATAAATTCTAAATAAATAAATATACCCTTAAATTTAGCCAAATTACCAAATTTCCCAAATCCCACTCTCGCTTTGGAGTAGGGCCTAGAAAATCTCAATTGGAACTTTACCTATGTCAAAATGATGACGATCATGATTAGGACCAATGGTGGTGCCTAATCATCGATTCAATAGCAAATTTAACAAGAAATTGAGAAATTAGGGAAATTATACCTTTTCCCAAGAGTGGTACCTATGCCACTCCCATGACAAATCCGCACCAATAGAAATGTCGATAGCGGAGTTAGGAACCCAACGACACCTTCCGTTTCCCGATCGGTCGAATATTCGTTGAGAAATGAGGGAAGAGAGAGAGAGGCATTCACGAAGACAACGAAGGAATTTCAGAGGGGGGGGGGGCGCGTAGCTCTCTACATCAACTCAGATTTCAGATTTCAATTTGAAATCTAAAGGAAACTTCTAGCTTCCTTTTTTTTTTTTTTTTACTTACTTTAACTTAAATATCATGTACTTATATTTATATATCATATACGTATATATATATATATATATATATATATAATCATCATTTTACTTTAATTAATTCAAGTTAGTCATGTTTAACTAATTAATTACTAATAAATAATTTTAATTAAATATAATTCTTTTTTTATATTTTATTTTTTGTTTATTTAATACATTTAATTTAATAATATTTAACTGATTACCTAATCAATAGTTACTTTTAATTTTAATTAATTTTTAAAAAAATTTTTTTCGAGTTATTACATAAGTGCTTTGGTGGGTATTAGAAAATAATGGGAGTTCGTAATATATATATGGAGGTCATTAAGGATATGATTAATAAAGTAGTGACCAGCATTAGGACTGTAGGAAGAGATTCTAGAGAGTTTCCAATCACAATAGGTGTACATCAAGGTTCTACTTTGAGTCCTTGTCCTTTTACTTTAGTAATTGATGAAATTACTAGGAATATCCAAAATGGGATCCATTGGTGTATGTGGTTTTCAGATGATATTGTGCCGATTAATTATAGTAAAAGCGAAATGGAATCTAGGCTAGAACTTTGAAGAGCCACATTAGAATCTAATGGGTTTAGGATAAGTAGAAATGAGATAGAGTATATGAAATGTAATTTCAGTAATGTAAGGAGTAGCAATAGAAAGAAGATTAAATGGGATACTCAAGATATCAATAGCATTGATAGATTTAGATATCTTGCATCTATTATGCAAGGTGAAGGGGAAATTAAAGAAGATTTAATACATAGAATGCCTTTAAAATTAAGTTTACAAGATGACTATAAGGCTCGTTACGCTTTACGATTAAGAATGATGGGCAACTAAGAAACAACATGTACAAAAAATGAATGTTTTTGAGATGCATATGTTAAGGTGGATGACTGGTTTAACATTAAACGATAAAGTAAAAAATGAACATATAAGAAATAATTTAGGCACAAAATTGGTTGAGAACAAGATAAGGGAGGGATGACTTAGATAGTTTGGGCATTTAAAATGCAAGCATAGTAAAGAACTTGTGAGGATGAATTAGTTAGATATGGTTTCTGGCATTAAAGGGGTGGGGGTGCCTGAAATAACTTGGAATGAAGTTGTAAAGAAGGATCTAGCAGCTCAAAATCTAATAGAGGAAAATGTTATGGATAAAGTGAATTGGTGAAAAAGGATTCATGTAGCCAACCCAACCTAGTGAGACTTAAGGCTTGTTGTTATTGTGGCTGCTGTTGTCTTGAGAATTAAAAACACTTGTTTTAAATGGTAGAAAATTTTCGGTCAATATTCTAGCATGCAATGGTTTGCTTATTAATTTGTGGCTTTTTATTGGAAATCATTTTATAATCATTGTTCTTTTAATTGTTTAGTTTGTTTTCTTCAAATGAAATAAGAAGAATAGTTTATTTGTAATGAATAATAAAGTTGCACAAAGGTTGTTAGCTTTACTGTAATTCCAAGAGGGGGGGGGGGGTGAATTGGTAATTTAAAAATTTCTTCCCTAAGTCACTAAACCAGCAACAGTATTACACAAACCTAAGGTTATTCTAGTGCAGATAAAATAAATCAATATATATTCAGTAGAAACTAAACTGCACAAGTAATCTAATTAAGCATGCACAATAAAGCAGTAAAGAGAGACAACACCAGATATGTTATCGAGGTTCGGCAAACTGCCTACGTCCCCGCCTTGGCTCACAAGCAAAAGGATTACACTAACACTCACTTAAAGGGTGGAGCAACACCTAAATACAACTAGGTCAATTAGCACAGGGCTGACCTCAACCTTCAAAACCAATCCTTCCGGGCTGGATTACGGCCCCCTCAGACCATGCCTGGAATACAACAGAATCACAATATAATTTTTGTACAAATATTATGCTTCTTAATCAAGTAGATTTGCACTTGTCATAATCAAAGCAAACCAATAATGTATGAATAAAAAGATCAATGGTGCAATCAACACTTAAAGTAAAGATTATCTCAAATTTAAGCACAAAAGTGTATCTACAAGCTAATATTTGAAACTATGTTTACAAAAAAATCTCAATCACAGTTTTAGGGTTTCAAAGATTTGTACCAAAATTAATATGAATATCTCAAAAATATTTTCTCAGTATCAAAACACAAAGAGATATTCAAATCTAAGCTTGTAAAATTATTTTTACACACACACAAATATGAGCTAAGGTGTCTTGCAATATGAGTGCAAAGATCCACAAGCTCTAAGTTTTCCAACTCAAAAGATTTATTACGTTAAATTTGGAGGGAAAACTAAGCTCAACCCTCAATCCAAAAATCAACAATGCAATGAACAAATAAGGGTTTCTAGCAATAACACACAATGAATAACACACTCACAAAGCTAGATTTCTCAAAGGAATAGTAGTATATAAGTTTATAGAGCTTGTACGAGAAGATAGGGCTTAGAAAATTTCAAAGGATTTTTGTTTAATTAATGTGTTAATTAGGTTTTAATTCAAGCAAATGAACCCCTATATATAAAGAAGGTTAAAATTATAGCCGTTGGGGATACATAGGGAATTATTAAATTTGTTTTAAAAATGTTTAAGAAAATTAACCCTATTTAATTTAAAATAACCATGGTAAAAATTAGGACAACTCGAGAGTTTCGGGCGCTTGACCTATGGTTCGTTTTTCCGAACACACACAAACAGGGAAAGTGATTTTTCAAGATTCAGGTACCTGAATAAAGATTCAGTTTGCTGAGCTGAGGCGATTTTCCAAAAGACCATGATTCGGTCGCCTGGCATCAAGTTCGGTTTACTGAACTTACATATTCGGTAGCCCAAGGCAGTTTTGAACGTGAGAGTTCAGGCTGCTGAGTTGGTGGAAAAAGTAAGAATGGACGTTCGGTTGGACGTTTGGTGCCTTTTTTCGGTTCGGTCACCCGAAGTCTGGTCAATTGTTTGACCTTTCAACAGTTCGGTCACTCGAGGCAATTTAACTTGCCTAGTTCGGTTGCCCGAAACCCTTGTGATTTAGCCCTTTAAGTCCTAATTTAATTTAGTTGATTCCCCTGATATTAGATGTGATCTTGGATACTATTTTACATGTAAGTGCAAGGACCTATGGGTCATTCTAAGGTTTTTGAGCTTATTAGTTCCTACATGCATGAGATGCAGCAAAAATTACTGACCTTTCCTATTTTACTATTACAGACTCGAATTGAACATTAAATAAATTGCAATGAATGAAACTTTTGGGTCCTTATTCTTCAAGTCTTCATATGCCATCAAGTGATCTTGCTAATATAAACCTGCACTCAGACTTGATAGACATTAAATACTTAAGCATTTGTCATAATCAAAATTGGGTATGATCTATAAGGTCAACATTCTCTCCCTTTTTGATGATGACACATATACCATGCAAAAGTGGGTACAGCCTTGAAAGGCTTCCCCTGTCAATATGCATAATGAGAGGTTTAAATATTTAAGGTTCAAAAACATTGTTCAAAAACTACCCAATTTTGCCCCTTCTCCCCTTTTTGGCAACAACAAAAAGGGCTACTGTAAGTATAAGGCGTGTAAGCAGGGCATTGAGTATGAATCATTTATATGTAGGATATGATTGGGAAAGTTTTTAGAAATTTTTACAGTATGCCGTTTGAAAATAGAGCATTTTCCCAAAAATACCTGCATAAAAATGACCTAATTGAGTTTTAGATTAACAATTTATCTACAACTACCAACTCAAACAGTTCAGTATGATCAAGACAGAAAACATAAATATAACTATCAACATGCAAGATATATAATAGTCATGCATTCCAAAAACACATACAAATCCATAAAGTATGAAGCAATGATAGAATTAAAGTTCATAGCTGTATGTTTTTATGTTTAAGTAGCTTCTCCTGAGTTTGTGCATTTTATCAAATTTCTAGGAGACATCTCTACTATGCATTAGACTTAGCTTATGTCTAATCTGTATGAGCTGATCTTCTTGAAGGGGTTTGGTAAAAATATCAGCCCACTACTTATTTGTGCACACAAACTAAAGTGCCACATCCTTTTTCTGCACATGATCACGAATGAAATGATATATAATCTCAATATGTTTGGTTCGTGAATGTGAGATAGGATTCTTTGAAATTTTAATTGCACTAGTATTATCACATTTAATTGGAACCGTATCATAGTGCAATCCAAAATCTATAAGTTTCTGTTTCATATAGAGCATTTGAGCATAACAACTTCTAGCCGCAATATATTCTACTTCGGCTTTAGATAAGGCAACTGAATTCTGTTTCTTGGAGAACCAAGAAATTGGAGATTGTCCTAAATAGTGACAAGTTCCGCTAGTACTCTTCCTATCAACCTTACTATTGGCAAAGTCAACATCAGTATAACTAACAATCTCAAATTTTGTATGCTTAGGGTATGATGAGGGTACGATAAGCCTAATTCAAAAGTTCCAACAAGGTACCTAAGAATTCGTTTGACTGCTAATAGATGAGACTCCTTAAGAGCAGCCTGAAACCTAACACACATGCACACGTTATACATGATACCAGGTTGACTAGTTGTAAGGTATAAGAGACTACTAATCATGCCATGATATAATTTCACATCAACAGGGATGCCTTGCTTATATTTATTAAGTTTGTGGAAGAACTTATAGGAGTATCAAGAATTTTACCATCTTCCATATTAAATTTCTTTAAAAAGTCCCAAACATATTTAGATTGACATATAAAGGTTCCATGCTTAGCTTGTTTGATTTGAATACCTAGGAAGGAAATCAGTTCACCCATCATGCTCATTTTGAATCCACTTTGCATGCATTTGGAAAACTCATTACACAATTCATCATTAGTTGCTCCAAAAATAATATCATCAACACAAATTTGAACAAGGAGCATATCATCATTTTTAGATTTGATGAAAAGTGTAGTGTCAATTATGCCACGGGTAAACCCATTCTCTAATAGAAAACCACTAAGCCTCTCATAACAAGCTCTAGGTGCTTGTTTCAATCCGCACAAGGCTTTGGACAACTGGTATACATGATCGGGATATTTATGATTTTCAAAACTGTGTGGTTGTTCTACATATACCTCCTAATTTAAATAGCCATTTAAGAAGGCGCTTTTAACATCCAGCAACATACGAATGACTTCCATTCTAGCTATAGGAGCTTAGTGTTGACTTTAGTGTATTTCTAAGAGGGGGGCTAAATTGGGTAATTAAAATTTCCTAGGTTGATTTCAGTTCCACAATCAATAATTCCCAACCTAGGGTCTGTCTAAGCACATACCAATACCCCAAATGCGCAGATAAATGTAGGATGTTGAAATTAAATCATACGTAGCATTCACACTATAACATATATGTGTAGGAATATAAATTGTGAAAATGTAAAGTGCACACACGATATGTTATTGGGGTTTGGCCAACTGTGCCTATGTCCCCGCCTCAAGCTCACAAGTAAGAGGATTCCACTAATGCTCACTTAACGGGTGAAGCAGCACCTATTACAACTGGGTCAATTAATGGGACTGACCTCAACCTACAACCGCACCTTACCAGGATGATGCACCTAACTTTCCTAATCGGGTCTAAGCCAATCTGGGACTATTCAACAGGGTTAGTCTCCCTCTTTAGGCCCATGCCTAAAATACAATGAATATAAAACTTTACGTACAAACAAATACTTCTTACAAAAGCAGATATGTACCAATATAATCAACACACTACCGAGTGATAAGATACGATAAGCTTAATGTAGTCTTAATGTCTACTCTTAAAGATCAATGCAAGTAGCAATCAGTACATGAAAGTGTGTATGTTAGGATCTTTGTATGAAGATAATAGTATCAATCACAGTGCAACAACAAAGATCTCAAGCACACTTCAAATATCTTCAACAAATATTTTTCTCAAAATGAACCACAAAATATATTTGAAATCGATTTGTAAAATATTATTTCACAAAGAAAATGCAATACGAACTCTTGACTATTGCAATGAATATGCAAAACTCACAAGCTCAAAGAAGTTTTCCTATGGAAGACTTATAAACAAAGTCTCCTAGAGAAACTTTAGTGCTTACTCTCAAAATAAAATAATCTCAATCAACGCAAGCCGATGAGAGCATAAGCTTAATGAGATGAACACAAGAACACTCTTACTAAGTGGTATTTTCAATATGGATGAGTAAGAAAGGGAGTATGAAGGTTGAATATAAGAAATAGGCTTTTTGAAATTCAAAGGGTATTTGCTAATTATGTTTGCTAATCTCCCACAAATCCATGCAAATGAAGGGGAATTTTAATCGTTTGGGACCTATTTGTCATTTTTGGAAATGTTTAAATGAGGTTAATGAAAAAGAACAACGTTTTAACCGTGGTAAAATCTAAGCAACCCGAGAGGGTTCGTCGACCATCTTGATGGTTTGGTCGACCGTGGTGCTTAGTTCGGTCAACCTGGGAGAATTTGAACTACGAGTTTGGTCAACCATTCATAGGGTGATTTCCAAATCTCTGAGGTTCGGTCGACCGTTTTGGGTTCGGTTGACCAAACTTTGGTGTTCGGTTGACCACGTAATTTTTGAATTCGATGTTCGGTCGACCAGGGCATTGCAATCCCCCCACGTGTTAATTCAGTTGACTTGAGCATTGTAGCTCATTTTAAGGTCGGTCGACCGAAGGGTCAAACTGTTGACCCGTGGAGGTTTGGTTGACTAAATGGTTCTGCGTGTAGAAGTTTAGTCGACCAAACACACTAAAAATGTGCATTTCGGTTTAGATTTAAATTAAAAGTTTCTCCTAATAGCATATGTGATAATGGAGACTTTTCTAAGTGCTAGTGCAAGAACTTGGGGTCTTTTCTAAGGTCTTTTTACTTAAGCCAGAAAATTAAGCGTCGGTTGACCGAAGGGTGATCCCTAAGGTCATGAGCTTATCTATACTACCATGTAGGTAAGGAAGTAATTATTACAGACCCTTGAATTTAAATTATTACAAACCCAATAATATTACAACAAATGATATATATGTCGAGTCTTCATAATTCTTCAAGTGACTGCATGCTATCAATATGATCCAGTTAGTATGATCTTGTACACAAATTTGAAAGTCATCAAATAAAAAGAGTATTTTTCATTATTAAAACCGGGAATGACCTATAAGGTCAACATTTTCCCCCTTTTTGATGATGACAAATACATCATGCAAAAGTGGGTACAGCCTTGAAAGGTTCCCCCTAACAATGTGCACAATGAGAGTTCAAATATTTTTCAAAAGTTCCTAGTACCCAATTTTGCCCCCTTCTCCCCCTTTTGGCAATAGAAAAAAGGGCTATAAATATAAAGAATGTAAGAAAGACATTTGAGTATGAATCACTTAACTACACGATAAGATTGGGAAATTTTATAGAAATTTAGGCAGCATGCTATTTAAAAATAAAGCATTTTCCCAAAAATACCTGTATAAAAATGACTTGATTGAGTTTTAGATTAATTGTTTGTTCACAACTACCAACTCAAACAGTCTAGTATGATCAAGACATAAAATAGAAGTATAACTTTAAATCATTCAAGAGATAGAATAGACATACAATGCAAAATGAATAACAAAGATAACCTCAGCAATTAAGCACACAAACAAGAAAACTAGTCATTTAAATGATTTAAATGACATGAAAACAAGGTTAGACCATAAATATACACAAACCATTGTAATTGAAACATATCATAAGACCCGTGGAAAATTTGAGTTTAATGCACACAGCAAATAGTTGGTTTTAGCACAAAAATAGTCTAACATGTTCGCATGCATTTTCTTGTGAAGTTATCGAACCAGTTATGCTATTTAAAATTATATGTATATAATAAATATATATCCCCCTTAGGATGTTGTCAAGAAATACTAGGGATGTGCTTGCTGAAAAAGAAACTTTAATTTAATGCAAGCAAGCACAAATTTTCAAGTTTATCATTTAACCACACAAAATATAACCAGAAAAATATAGCCATGTAAATCCTAAGAATATAGTAGATTCAAAACAAGGATCATATGACAAAACAAATGACTGTGGCAAAAATAAACATCATATTTCAAATTAAAATTTTTAATAATATCATTTTATTTAAGCACATGCCACATAGAGTTCAAACCAAATCTAAGTTGAAAATATTGGTGAGCCTAACATAATAGGAATTTATGTTTAGATGCTCCCCCTTTCAATTTGAATGATAGTTTATATACAATAAGCTGCTTATACTAAATAGAGAATTATTTCATTATGCCTAGTAGGGTAAGCCATCAATCAAAATCTTTAAAATCAACTATATTGAGTATTTGTCAATTACATTTGTCACTTGATTATAATAGTTGTTCTTATAGACCATAGATGCATCAAGAATGTATATTAATGCATACAATAATATCCATAACCGAGAACAATCCATATCTGTTCATAGAGCTTTTAAGAGTTGTATATGATGTTCCAGATTTTTAAAATAGCCTCAATACTTTAAAAAGTGAAGTGATGCATTTGAGTCTTTTATGTTCTTTCTATAAGGATGTAGCTGAGCTCATCTAAATAATCTCGATGATTATGCAATGGTGAAATTTAATTATTCAATTGATTTTCACTCATCCTTTCAAAAATGTTTTATCATTTATTTCAACATAATCATCTTTGAATCCGTTTTTCTTTAAGTCCTACCGGGTTTTCTTTACTGATTAACCATTTAATTTCTTTGTCCATGCCTCTGGCACCTCTAGCTAAGCAATTAAACTTGCTGTGCCCTTTTCTTTTATGTTGTAAACAAGTTTCGAATTTTCGTAAAAGGCTATGCTTACTAATCTTATTATTCCATGATGAGGCATGATAATGGAATTTATATGATGACCCTGAATCCTTTTCACAAAGATTTTTCTTTTTAATTCCTAAGGATTTATCATCTCCCATTTCTCCCTTTAGGCAGATAATTTTCAATATCTTCTTAACCATTTTCTTTTTAAGGATGACATGATACTCTTTTAATTTGTCTAATTTTTTAGCCAACCTTTTCTTTTGATTTTTTAGAAAAGTTTTATGATAAGACATTCTAACTAGAGACTTATGGATTTTAAATGAATCATTTTCTCGTTGTCTATTCAATGACATGCTTTCATCATAAAAATCATTGCATGATTCAATACAAGATTTATCTCCACTACTATCATATGAATCAATGCATACAGTATCATCATCAGAAACAGTCGCTGATTCATCATAATTATTACATGAATCATTGCATGTTATGTCAATAGTAATATCACAACATTCAACAGATGATTCATCAAGCAATGTGTTGAAGGAATCAATAGATGAATCATCACATGCAATATTAATTAAACTAAAAGGAGAAACATATACCTCCTCGTTGGTTATTGCAGTATACTCATGATATGCCATTGCCTGATCATTAAGACTTGGAGCATTTGGAGTGGCAATCTCCTTTTCCTCCATTCTCCATATTTCTTTTCAAGTTCGTCCCAGATTTCCTGTGCACTATGACATGCCACAAACTCAACAAAAATATTAGAATCTAATGCAAAATATAACATGTCCATGGCATATGAATTTGCATGCACCAAATTAATATCATTTTCTACTGGCATACAAATTCCCTTATCAATCACCTTTTAGGCCCTCCAATTCATAGATTTTAAAAATATGCTCATTTGAATTTTCCAATGGGTGTAATTGACACCAAAAAATACAGGAGGATTGGAAGGTGACTTTCCCTCGTTGAATGGGGATACACCAATTTGAGCCATTGCGATCTTTTACAAAAGCTATTAAGCCTAGTACAACGAGGCTCTGATACCAATTGTTGGCTTTAGTGTATTCCCAATAGGGGGGCAAATTGGGTAATTAAAATTTTTTAGATTGATTTCAATTCCACAATCAGTAATTTCCAACCTAGGGTCGATATAAGCACATATCAATACCCCAAATGTGCAAATAAATGTAAGATGTGGAAATTAAATCGTATGTAGCATTCACACTATAACGTACACATGCAGGAATATAAATTACGAAAATGTAAAGTGCACACACGATATGTTATTGGAGTTCGGCCAACTGTGCCTACATCCCCGACTTAAGCTCACAAGCAAGAGGATTCAACTAATGCTCACTTAATGGGTGGAGCGGCATCGATTGCAACCAGGTCATTAACGGGGCTGACCTCAACCTACAACCGCACCTTACTAGGATGGTCCACCTAACTTTCTTAACTGGGTCTAAGCCAATCTGGGACTATTCAACAGGGCTAGTCTCCCTCTTCAGGCCCACGCCTGAAATACAACAAATATTAAAATTTACACACAAGCAGATATGTACCAATATAATCAAAACAATACCGAGTGATGGGATATGATAAGCTCAATGTAGTCTTAATGTCTACTCTCAAAGATTAATGCAAGTAGCAATCAGTACGTGAGAGTGTGCATGTGAGAATCTTTGTATCAAGATAATAGTATCAATCATAATGCAGCAACAAAAATCTCGAGCACACTTCAAATATCTTCAACAAATATTTTTCTGAAAATAAACCACAAAAGATATTTGAAATCGGTTTGTAAAATATTATTTCACAAAAAAAACGCAATACGATCTCTTGAGTATTACAATGAATATGCAAAACTCACAAGCTCAAAGAAGTTTTCCGACGGAAGACTTATAAACAAAGTCTTTTAGAAAAACTTTAATGCTTCTCTCAAAATAAAATAATCTCAATCAACACAAGTAGATGAGAGTGTAAGCTTAATGAGATGAACACAAGAGCACTCTTACTAAGTGGCATTTGTAATATGGATGAGTAAGAATAGGAGTATGAAGATTGAATATGAGAAATAGGTTTTTTGAAATTCAGAGGGTATTTTCTAATTATGTTTGTTAATCTCCCACTGATCCATGCAAATGAAGGGGTATATATAGACACCCTTGAATTTTTTGCCGTTTGGGACCTATTTGTCATTTTTGGAAATGTTTAAATGAGGTTAATAAAAAATAACAACATTTTCACCTCGGTAAAATTTGAGCAACCCGATAGGGTCGGTCGACCGTGGTACTCAGCTTGGTCAACCAGGGAAAATTTGAACTACGAGGTCTGTCGACCATTTATAGAGTGATTTCCAAATTTCCGAGGTTCAATTGACCGTTTTGGATTCGGTTGACTGAACTTTGGTGTTCGATCGACTAGGAAATTTTTGAACTGGAGGTTCGGTCGACTAGAGCTTTGAAATCCCCCCACGTGTCCGTTCGGTTGACCAGAGCATTATAGCTCATTTTAAGGTAGGTCGACTGAAGGGTCAAACTGTTGACCCAGTGGAGGCTCAGTCAACCGAATTATTCTGCATGTAGAAGTTTGGTCAACTGAACACACTAAAAATGTTTATTTTGGTCTAGATTTAAATTAAAAGTTTCCTCTCGTAGCATATGTGATAATGGGGACTTTTCTAAGTGGTAGTGTAAGGACCTGGGTGTTAATTCAGGCGTAATCCCAAGAGAGGGGGTGAATTGGGTATTTTAAAAATATTTAAAATTATTTTACCACTTAATACCCATTTCTATATTTAACAAATTAATTATAGGGGTTTGAAATTAATTCAAATTATTATCTAAATAAATTCTATTTTACCCAATTAATTATCACGTGCATGTGAGGTTATTCAACATACACACATGCAGGATAGATAATGAAATGTGTTACAGAAATTAGAAGGAGTAAAGGAAGAGACAAGGCGAACACAATTTTTATGAGGTTCAGCCAACCCGGCCTACATCCTCGCCTTGAGCAGCCCACTCAAGGATTCAACTAAATCCCTGCTCCTTTAACTTGGATGGAGTTTCCCTTACATCCGCTACGTACAAGAGGCACAACTTCCTCCTCACTCGGTTCACAACCCAAACCGTGATTACAATATAGAATTTCAAATCTACAAAAAACCTCAATATTGCTTCTAATAAAGCTAGTGAGTACAATGGAAAACCTAACACATATCTATATGATAAAACTTGAATCTTAGTATGTATGTAACAATGTAATCATTATATTAATGATATGCTTCACAAAATTTCCCTTTGATCAAATCTCCCAAAATAATTATATAAGTTAATGCTTTGGAGAACTTAGGGTTTTAGTTCAACTTACTAGATGCAAGAATACTGAACATGATCTTATTAAAAAATTGGTCTTGAATATTACGAAGATTTAAGTTCTTGTAATCAAATAATGTGTGAAGTTGAATCTTTGAACAAATAAAAGACTTTGAATATTGCAAAGATTTTAAAACACAACTTGTCACACAAAATTTCACACAAATATATATTGTGAACCTTTAGACTTTTCAATCAAGTTGATTTCCCAATAATAAAGTATTGAGTCTTTGAATGAAAATAAGAACTTGAAGATCACCAAATATTCGATGTTTAGAAAATCCTTTCACAAATAAATTTTTATGTAACAATATAAGGATTTTTCTCTTTCAATAACAGTAATAGATATATGAGAATGAGATATAAAAGTTCTTCAAGATATCTATATATTGGAAACACAAACCAATCCCTTGTTTACCAAACCTCATTCACCAAAGCTTATTTACAAGATATGTAGATGAAATCCCTTCGAAAAGTTGAGATGATTTTTCTAAACTTGATGAATATAGTTGGAGTGTAGGCAACCATCTTGCAATATGTTGAAGTTTCTCAATATTATTCAAAAATTTGGGGCACTAGGGTTTAGAGGTTGATTATATAGGTAAACTTGGCCTTATGATAAGTCTTGACCGTTGGATCAAATTGATTAAGTGTAAAACCCACATGTTCTCTTGCTAAAGATCAAAATTTTAAACTTCCTGCAAGATCAAGCGACTGAGGTCTAAGGTTCAAACGTCTGATGTTCCTTAAAGTTTCGAAAAAATTAAACTAGACACAGGGTCAAACGTCTGAAGTTGAGGTTCAGACTTCTGAAGTCCCTGCTTCAGACAATTGAACTTAAGGTTCATATGTCTAAAGGTGTTCTACGTGTTCTTTGTTTCATCAATTAATTCTTCAGACGACTGAACTAATTCTTCAGTTTTCTGAAGAAATTCTTTAGACGTCTGAAGTAGAACTTAAGTCGTCCAAAGCTGCATCTTTTGACATCTGAGGATAATCCTCAGTTGTCTGGGCAGTTCAACTTCTGTTTTCTTATTTTATTTTCAAAAATCATTTTTGCTTTCCCATTTTTGCTTTCTTGCTTTGCTTCTTCATAAAATATTTTTCAGGGTTTTAAATATAGTCTCTAAGTCAATGAAGAACCCCTAAAAGATTTTCATGAGACGCATGGGTCCTAAAATCAGTCTAGGGTATAATTTGAGCTTCGAATTAAATCATATGAAACATCTAGTTACATTTAGTTCTAAATACCCATTCCCATGACGATCTTGAACTTTCCGCTTGCATCTTCATTCTTCTACCCTTTTAGTTCCATGGATTGTGCCAAGATGTATATACTTTAATCCTCATGGCTTCCATTACTTTCTAACCTTCCATGCATGCTAAATATTGTTCTTATACACAATCTCAATGCATAGATCAAATACAAAGTGATTTGTCATTATCAAAACAGGATTGGACTCATAGAGTCAACAATCTCCTCCTTTTTGATGATGATAAATTCACGAGCAAAATTATAAAATGAGTTACACCTAACAAGGCTCCCCCTTAAATAATGCACAATCAAATATTCAGCAAATGAAATATGCTCATACACAATTAGTTTTGCCAACTATTTTTGTTATAACCTGATATACTTCTCCCCCATTTGACATCAACAAAAAGGTATATAACAAAACATGATCAGACATAACCTTATAATTCAACTGTAAGATTTCAAAAATTGTACTGTGAAATATGTCTCCCCATGTTAATTCAATTTACTTCTCCCTCTTGCTATTGCAAAAAGTTGTTTTGTTGAATTAAATTGCAATGTGAACATACACAGTGTGTCAAATTTCATAGACATGGATAAGCAAAAAACAGTCACTAAAGTTCAAAGATTATGTGAGGATTAACATGTGTCAGTTAACATGCGCTCATCATGATATGAATTTAATACCAAATGTGATCAAATGTGATACCAAATGGGAACAAATGAGCCGAATTAGAAATTTTTGATCAATTTTGAATATTAAGTGATGTTGCTCCCCTTGAATTATGTTATCTAATATAATTTTAGGCAACTTCTCGAATATGCGTCAGGCCTAATTCACGTCTAATTTCGATAAACCTATCCTTCGCAAGTGGTTTTGTGAATATGTTTGCCCATTGTTCATCTATGCATACAAACTCAAGTGTCACATCTCCTTTTTGCACATGATCACAAATAAAATGACGTCTTATTTCTATATGTTTAGTTCGTGAATGTAATATAAGATTCTTTGAGATGTTTATTGCACTCGTATTGTCGCATCTTATAGAGTCCGCCTCTCTAAGCAATATCCCCTTGCTTAGCGAATGATCCAAAAAATCCTTGGAATTGTCAATCTACAAGAAATAAATCAAATAGATGCGTATAAATAATTTTCTCCTGAAAGAGCTTATTAGTACAACAATTCAGAATTATATACTTCAAAGTAAATAACAATATGGAATTTTAACTTGAAAAAATTAGAATTTGTAGTACAATTTCGGTGGAAAAAGATTAGCAAAAACTCAGTTGAATTCGTGCAAGTTGAGAGCAAGAGAGAGCCTTGAAAATCTGAGAGCAATTGAGAGAGATTTTGAACTTTTGCTGAATTGAATTCTTGGTGCATTGATTCAATGATATTTGAGGCTTATTTAAACACTTTAAAAAGTATGTAACTTGATCCCCAAGTGTCTTGGAGTATTCTCCAAGTTTTTACAAATTTTGAGCCCCAAACAACCTCATTTAAAAATTTGACCGTTATGAAAAAATTCAAATAAGCTGCGTGACAGATGACTATCCATTATTGGTAGTCATCTGTACAGTTAAACCAAAGGGAAAGTAGGGTGTTAGTCATCTGTACGAACATGCACAGACGTCTCATTTTGCACTGGCAGTCGACTGTTCAGTTCTTGATAGTCGTTTGTCAGGCTGTTAGCTTCGAGCACCCTTCAGTCGTTTGATCATAACTTTTTTTTATGTAACCCCAAATTTGACGTTCTTGGTGTAAAATGAAATCTAAGAGAAACTTTCATGTTGAACACATTTTAAAATAAATATTTTTTGATGGAGAAAAATGTACATCAATGCAAATGTAGAAAAATTGTCAGCATTTGTAAAATCCTCTTTTTGGTGCTTTTCATTCCAAAAATGATTCTAACCTTTTTGAAATAATTTATAACCTTATAAAAATATTTTCCAAGTATGTTCAAATGTATCTAGGTCCAATAATATCTAAGAGTTTTATGTATCCATATTGAAATTCTTTGAAGTACTTATATGAAATTTCCTAGACTCTTTCGAATTTTCAATTCTTGAATTCCTTGAGGTCCTTATGCTTGCTTCATCTTTCTTTGAGATTTCCATGTTGATCACTTGGACTTTCATTCTTGAACCTTTTTCTTTAATATCAATGCTCTCATGATCTTCGTGTTTTAATCAATGTCTCAAACTTTGATATAATCATCCTTCTTTGAAGTACAAGCTTTCATGAATTCTTTAACCTTGCATTCATCATTGAGTCTTGAAAATAAATCACTTAACCAAAGCATGTTAAGTTCTACTTGTTTGTTAGCATCAAAATAAGATGTTAAGCCTTGTAAGGCCAACAATCTCCCCCTTTTTGATGATGACAAATAAGAAGCAAAAATTAGAGTGAGCCTTAAAAAGACTCCCCCTTCAATAAGCATCATCTTAACAATATTTGCAAGATCAATATCAATTTCAAAAACTCTTTTACAATTATGCTCATCACTATCAAATACTTCTCCTTTTGATATATATTATGTTCATGCTCAGTTTTTGTAATTTGTTCATTCTCTATTTTTGCAATTTGCAATACTATGCTCAATTTTTGCTTTATAACTTTTCCCCTTTTTGACATCCATCAAAAAGGGAAAAAAAAAATGATTAAGTTCAAGTAAAATCACATGTTGAGCATTTCATCAAACACGCGTATCAAACATATGAACACACTCAATTTATAGTTTTCAAATATAGCATGTGTAGTGTGTTATAACATTCAAGTATATGAGTTGTAACTTCATTACTAACAACTTTTTCCTTTAGACAATATTCAAGATTTAAATTGTTGATTTTATGATACCGATTTAAAATTGAATTCATGATATCTATTTAAAAATCATGATACCATTTGAGAATTGATACCAATTGAAAATTTAATTCATGATACCAATTGAAAATTCTCTAAATTGATTAATAGGTAAACAATCATAATATAAGCAATATGACATAACACTCCCCCTAAATTCAATACATTCAGTTTTGTTATTAATTTTGCTTTCATCATCCTATATTTCAAAACATTGTTTCGCATTATGTATCAAATATCAATATTATGCTCATATCATCAATGTCATACCATGCTCATAGATATAATTATTCTTGTCATGCTTAAAAAACCACTTGATCTTTTAGATTATGATACCAAATGAGCCTATTTAAAAAAAAAAAAAAAAAACTGTGATACCAATTAAAATTTTTAAAATGTGATACCAAAAATATTCATGGATACCAAAGTCATTATCACATTATACACAGCTCATGGATACCAATATAACCATTATATCTCTCATAGCTTATGAATATCAATATAAAAAGCAGTAAGTCTATCCATGTAATTCATCAATAGCATGCATGATCAAGAATTAATCTCGTATCAAAATTCATGCTTATACTCAATAATCTTCATGCTCAAATTTTCAACATAGTGAGCCATAAATTTTCAATATAAGTCAAGCATATCATGTAGCGTATCATATAGGCATGTAAGCATATAATATCTCATATAGTCATTCATTCTCAAACTTATCTTAAACTCATCTATAAGTTTTTCTATTTTAACTAGTTTGTTTATTAATCATGAATTAAGTTACTTTCTCAATTTTTAAAGGGAATGACTTAATCCATGGAGTTTTTCATTTATGAACTAGTCTATCATCTCGGTACCCATACTTTCTTGAGTCCGGTTGGTTTCATAAAGGATGTTTCTTTAACTCTTCATATTTGTTTAGTTTTCACACCTTCTCTCTTAAATGGACATTCAAACTTTATATGCCCCTTTTTCTTACATTGATAGCATATGGTGTTAGTGTAAGCATTAAAGGATGTGCTTGCTTTATCTTTGGAGGCTTTTGAAAAATAACCCATGTAAAGATTCTTTTTTTTTTTTTATATATTTTCAATTCCATTAAATCCAATGCCTTCTTTGTTTCGAGACATTCTTTGGGAGCCTACCATTTTGTCAAAGTTTGTTTTTCCTTTTGTAAAGTTATAAATAATCTTTTCTTTACCTTTAATTTGATTCTTGAGATCATTTATCTCTTTATCTTTCTTGTCATCAACCTTCTTTTATGATTTCTCTAATTCTAGAGATAACTTTCTGATTTTATCCTCTAATTCAGAAATATATAAATCTTTCTCATATACTGTAGATGATAGGGATCGAAGGTCTCTATCATTTTTTCATTTTTGCATTCTAATTCTTTGATTTTTAAGTCTTTTTCCTTTTCAGTAAGATTTTTGGATTCAAACTCCTTTGTCATAGCTTCATTCTTACTTTCTATTTTCTTGATTCTTGAATCCTTTTCTCTTTCAGCATTTCTAAGAGATTTTAGTTCTTTCATCATTCCTTCATTCTTGTTTTTTAATGATGTGTTTGGTTTGGTTACTTTAATCAGCATCTTATGTACTTTGAATAGATCATTTTGTAATTCATCATAAGATGTCATACACTCATCATTGGATTCATCACTACAAGAATTATTTGAAGATTTAGATGAGGAGCTTTCCTCATTGTCCCATGCCATAAAGCATGTATAAGTAATCTCTTGGTCACTTGATTCATTTTCTGAACTACTTGTACTCATCATGTCTCAAGTAGTGGCTTTCATGGCCTTTTTCTTTTTCTTCTTAGACTCTTTCTTAAATAGAGGACATTCCAGTTTTAAATGTTCAGCTTTGTTGCAATTATAGCATGTAGGAGTCTTACTTTTAGATTTCTTTTTGCTGATTTCTTCTCCTTCTTCATCTGATTCGGAGTTTTGGTTTCTTCTTTTAAATTTGTTTCTCCTTCTTAGTATTCTTGCTAGCTTTTTAGATTTGAAGGCTTCTTCATCTTCATCCATTTCACTACTTCATTTTTCTTTTAAGACTTTAAAGGCTATTGATTCTTGGGCTTTGGTTTTTCCGTTCTTTTCATTTATTGTCATTTCGTATGTGAGGAGAGAACTTATAAGTTCATCTAAGGAAGTGATTTTCAAATTTCTTCCTTCCGTTATGGCAGTGGCTTTTGCTTCCCATATAGTTGGCAGCCCTCTAAGAATTTTTCTTATATTCTCATAAGTAGTGTAGGTTTTTCCTAATGCATTTAGGGAATTTTTATATGAGTGAATCTAGTGAATATATTAGTTATGGATTCATCCGAGTTCATCCTAAAAGACTTATATTCACTCGTGAGCATATCGATTCTATTATCCCTAACATCTATAGTGCCTTTGTAAGTGACTTCAAGCTTGTCCCATATTTCTTTAGCTGATTTGCAAGCCATTACTCTATTAAATTCATTGGCATCTAAAACACAATATAGAGCATTCATAGCACTAGAGTTTATTTGCAACATTTTATAATCTCTTTCAGTCATGTCCTTCTTTTCCTTAGGTATTTGTTTTCCATCTACTAATATGGTAGGAATTAGATCACCATTCGTGACAACCTCCCAAGCTTTCCAATCCATGGTTTGAAGGTATATTTGCATTCTCTTTTTCCAAAATGTATAGTTGTGTCCACAAAAGATTGGTGGCCTAATTGAAGACTGTCCTTCTCCAAAGGGAGCTACGCCTAAGTGAGCCATTAGGATCTTTTTATAGCTAATAATTAAGATTTTCTATAACCCCGCTCTGATACCAATTGAAAAGCAAGGTGTAGTCCCAAGAGGGGGGGGGGGTGAATTGGATTTTAAAAATTTCTTTTAATTCATTTGAAAACTTCTTTTTATTTATTTTGTTTTGTTTAACCAATTCTTTGCTTGTTTTTTTGATTTACCAATCACACAAGAACTTAATTCTTTTAATCCATAACACTATTTCTTAACCAAACAAGTAATCAATTAATCAATTAAACCAACCAATCAAGCACAATGTTCAAACCAAACAACCAATTGATTTTCCAAGTATAATTTAACTATATTACTATTAGATTGAAGAAAATTTTGCAAGATTCAACACTCTTTGAAATATAAACACATTCCAATCAATATTAAACTTTAAACCATTCAACCACAATATATTAGATTCAACTTTCAGCTTTTGTTGTCAGCCCTTTATATAAATTTGAATCAAGCCCTGTAGTAATGAATTTGCTTCTTTAATATGATGTATAATATAAAATCTAACACTCTTTCCAAAATCCAAAATTCAAATAAACTCTTAGTTAATTTTATATTTGGGATGTTAACCAAGTAATGTACTCCCGTATAGTTTCCGCAAAATATGGTTTAAGCAATGTACTCCCTTTCAGTTTCCTTAACCCAAATCAAAACTAAACCTTAAGTTTATTTATCTTCCAAATTACTTACTTTGTATGATTTTGATATTTAAAACATCCACGCAATTGTATATGTACTAAAAATAAAGAGTAAGGGAAAGAGAGAGTGAGACCGGGATTTTTACAAGGTTCGGCTTATACCCAGCCTACGTCCTCGCCTTTGGCAAACCACCAAAGGAATCACTAAACTTGTTCCTTTGACGGGAAGAACAACACCTTTACAACACTCTTTGGTTAAGGCTAGAGCCTGCCTTTGCCAAACGATATCCTTTCGTCCGGTCACTCCTTAACTATGCTAGAGCCCGCCTCTCTAAGCAATATCCCCTTGCTTAGCGAACAATCCAAAAAATCCTTGGAATCGTCAATCTACAAGAAATAAATCAAATAGATGCGTATAAATAATTTTCTCCTTAAAGAGCTTATTAGTACAACAATTCAGAATTATATACTTCAAAGTAAATAACAATATGGAATTTTAACTTGAAGCTCAATGAAGTATATCACCGATTAATTCTTTCAATGATTGAAAAAATTAGAATTTGTAGTACAATTTCGGTGGAAAAAGATTAGCAAAAACTCAGTTGAATTCGTGCAAGTTGAGAGCAAGAGAGAGTCTTGAGAATTTGAGAGCAATTGAGAGAGATTTTGAATTTTTGTTGAATTGAATTCTTGGTGCATTGATTCAATAATATTTGAGGCTTATTTATAGACTTTAAAAAGTATGTAACTTGATTCTCAAGTGTCTTGGAGTATTCCCTAAGCTTTTACAAATTTTGAGCCCCAAGCAACCTCATTTAAAAATTTGACCGTTATGAAAAAATTCAAAACAGCAGCGTGATAGACGACTGTCCATTATTGGAAGTCTATCTAGTTAAACCAAAGGGGCAGCAGGGTGTCAGTCATTTGTCCGAACACACACAAACGTCTTATTTTGCACTCGCAGTCGACTGTCCAGTTCTTGACAGTCTTTTGTCAGGCTGTCAGCTTCGAGCACCCTTAATTCGTTTGATCATAACTTTTATTTTGTAACTCCAAATTTGACATTCTTGGTGTAAAATTAAAGCTAAGATAAAATCCTAAAACTTACATTTTGAACACATTTTGAAATAAAAATTTTTTGATGGAGAAAAATATACATCAATGCGGATGTAGAAAAATTGACAGCATTTGGAAAATCCTCTTTTGGTGCTTTTCATTATTTTAACCTTTTTGAAACAATTTAATTTTTTACCTTATAAAAATATTTTCAAAGTATGTTAAAAGGTATCTAGGTCCAATAAATTAATATAAGAGCTTCATGCCTCCATATTGAAATTCTTTGTAGTACTTACATGAAATTTCCTAGACTCTTTCGAATTTTTAATTCTTGAATTCCTTGAGGTCCTTATGCTTGCTTCATATTTCTTTAAGCTATCCATATTGATCACTTGGGCTTTCATTCTTGAACTTTTTTTATTTAATATCAAAGTTCTCATGATCTTCAAGTTTTAATTCATGCCTCAAACTTTGATATAATCATCCTTCTTTAAAGTACAAGCTTTCATAAATTCTTTAACCTTGCATTCATCATTGAGTCCTCAAAATAAATCATTAAATTAAAGCATGTTAAGTTCTATTTTTTTGTTAGCATCAAAACAAGATGTTAAGCGTTGTAAGGCCAACATGACTCTTTTGGTGCACCCTAAAATCTTGCGCACAAACATACATTGAACATTATGTCAGGTCTACTAGCAGTTAGATATAGTAAGCTACCTATCATTCCACGATAGAGCTTGACATCTACTGGTATACCTTGTTCATCTTTGTCTAATTCCAAGGAAGTACTCATAGGTGTCCCTAGTATTTCTTTTTTTCATCTTCCATATTAAACTTTTTGAGCAGATCCCTAATGTACTTCGATTGATTTATAAAAATTCCATGTTTCGCTTGTTTGATATGAAGTTCTAGGAAAAAATTTAGTTCACCCATCATTCTCATCTCAAATTCATTTTGCGTAGTGCTTGAAAACTCATTGCACAAGTCTTTATTTGTTGCTCCAAATATGATATCATCTACATATACTTAAACTAGGAGCACGTCATCATTCTTAGACTTTATGAAAAGTGTTGTATCTATGCTCCTTTTGATAAATCCATTGTCTAGTAGAAAGCCGCTTAGTCTCTCAAACCAAGCTCTAGAAGCTTGCTTTAAACCGTACAAAACTTTTGTTAGTTTATAAACGTGATCTGGATTCTTATGGTTTTCAAAGCCTGGGGGTTGTTCTATATATACCTCTTCACTTATGTAGCCATTTAAAAATGCACTTTTGACATTCATTTGATATAACTTGAAATCTTTAAAAGCATCATAGGCTAAAAGCATTCGAATGGCTTCCATTCTAACTACAAGTGCAAAGGTTTCTTCAAAATCTATTCCTTCTTCCTGGTTATATTCCTAAGCTACTATTCTTGCCTTATTTCTAACAACTATCCCATGTTCATTTTTCTTGTTCTTATATATCCATTTTGTTCCAATAATTGTCTTATCCTCAAGTTTATGAACTAATGTCCATACTTTATTTCTGTCAAACTGATTTAACTCTTCTTGCATGGACATCATCCATGATTCATCCTCAATTGCTTCACTCACATTCCTAGGTTCTTCTTGAGATAGAAAGGCAAAATGGTTAATCATATTCCTAAGTGAGGATCGTGTGGCTACCCCACGTAATGGTTCTCCTATTATTTGGTCAATGGGATGACTCTTTATGTACTTCCATTCTCTACGTAGTTCATTAACCTCATTTTCAATTTGATTAGGTTTAGAAAATGGTTCCTTAGTTTCATTTCTATTTTTTGAATCATTTTCAATAGACAGTTTTTTAAATTCCTTATTTATCTCAATTTCAACTTCACCATTCCTTTAAGAGAAGGGATTTGACTTATCGAATACTACATGAATGGATTCTATAACGGTTAATGTTTGTTTATTATATACTCTGTAGGCTTTACTATCTAAGGCATACCCTAGGAAGATACCTTCATCTGATTTCACATCAAACTTTCCTAAATGTTCATTGTCTCTAAGCACAAAACATTTACAGCCAAAGACATGAAAATATGATATGTTTGGTCTATGGCTATTCCATAATTCGTAAGGAGTCTTATTTAGAGATGGTCTAATCAAAACTCTATTTTAAACATCGCAAGCGATATTTACTACCTCAGCTCAGAAGTACTTAGGTAGTTGATGTTCGTTAAGCATAGTTCTGGCCATTTCTTGTATAGACCTATTTTTCCTTTCAACTACACCATTCCGCTGTGGTGTTCTAGGAGCCAAAAAAACTTTGAGCTATTCCTAATGAATTGCAGTAGTCTTCCATGCTTTTATTTTTCAATTCTCTACCCCCATCACTTCATATTTTAGTGACAGTATAACCCTTTTCATTTTGAATTTTCTTACATAGATTTATGAATTGTTCACACGCTTCATCTTTGTGACCTAAAAATAGTACCCATGTTATTTTGAATAATCGTCAACTATGACAAATGCGTATGATTTTCCCCCTAAACTCTGAGTTGGGTTTGGACCAAATAAATCTAAGTGTAGAATTTGAAGTGGCCTAGTAGTAGAGATTACTTTCTTCTTCATAAAGCTCATTCTTGCTTGTTTTCCTAGTTGGCATGCATCACAGATTTTATCTTTCACGAATTTAGTCTTGGGCAGTCCCTTAACTAATTCTTCCTTAACAAGTTTAGATATTAAGTCAATGTTTGAGTGTTCGAGTCTCCTAAGCCAAATCCAACTTATCTCTTTTATAGAAGAAAAACAAGTAACATGTTGAGAAGCAAGGTTGTCAACGCTAGTGGTGTAGACATTTTCATGATGATCAACAGTAAACAATATTTTGTTTCTAAATTTGTTCTCTACAGTGCATTTGTCATGTCCAAATGAGACTTTATAACCTTTATCACATAGTTGACTTATACTCAATAAGTTATGTTTCAATCCACCAAGTAATAACACGTTATCAATGACAAGTGAATGTTCCTTACCAACCTTACCAACTCCAATGATTTTACCTTTAAAGTTATCCCCAAATGTAATGAATCCTTCATCTTTGGATATAATATATGCGAATTTAGCCTTATCTCCTGTCATATTCTGCGAGCATCCGCTATCCATATACCACTTATCCTTCAAGGAGGACAATCGCAAGTACATCTGCAGGACATAATCAGATAACTACTTTGGGTACCCAAATTTCCTTGGGTCCATGGGGGTTAGTACTAGATTCTCCTTTGACTTTCCAGACTTTCTTAATTTTGACATCTTTATTTTTGAAAGGATAGTCAAATTTTATGTGACCCAACCTCTTACATTTAAAACATGTAATATTTCTATGATAGTCTTTAGTTGGATTATACAATTTTGACTCTCTTACAAAATATCCCATGTAGAGATGTCTCTGTTTTAGATTCTACTTCCCATTCAAACCAAGACCTTCCTTCTCTAGGGAATTTCTTTGAGCTCCTAGGAGTTTTTCAAAATTATTTTGACCTTCTATAAATTTACAAATAATCTTAGATTTATCTTTCAAATTCTTTTCTAACTCCTCAATTTTCAATTCATTGTCTTTCATGAGAGATGCATAAGATTCATTTTGACTTTGAACTAACTTTGAAAATTTTTTCAATTTTAATTTCAAACTAGAATTTTTCTTATTCATTTTCTCAAGCATTTTAAGAGTATACAAATATTCTTGATGCAATTTATCATAAGAAAGCATGCTATTTTCATTTTTTGAATCACTTGAATAGTAAGAAGAAGCAAAACAAAAAGATTGTACCTCATGGTCATCGTGAGCCATCAGACGTAGATTCACAATCTCGTCATCACTAGATTCAGATTCTGAATTACTAGTATTGTGAGTGTCCTAGCCCACCTTTAGAGTCTTCTTCTTCTTCTTCTTCTTCTTCTTAGACACTTTCTTCAGCTGGGGACAATCTGCCTTGATATGTCCAAATTCTCTATAGTTATAGCACATGAGAGGATCATCCTTTTGCTTCCTTCTGCTTGACTTACCCTTTTCTGTTTTTGAGTCCTTGAATTTTCTGGTGTATTTCTTGTTCTTTCTCATGAACTCCCAAATTTCTTAGTGATAAGTGTCATGTTTTCATCCGATTCTAAATCACTTCCCTTATTGGAGCAGTGAGATGATGCCTTAAGTCTTGTACCTTTCTTTACATTTATTTGCTCATTCTTCCTCTCATTATTGCAAGCTCATAAGTGATGAGCGATCCAATTAGTTCATCAATAGGCATCTCCTTCAGATTTCTCCCTTCTACTATTGCAGTAGCTTTGGCTTCCCTAATCGGAGGTAGTCCCCTAAGTATTTTCCTAATCAACTCATAAGTAGGGTAAGATTTACCAAGAACATTTAAAGAATTCATGATGTGTGTGAATCTAGTGTACATGGATTAAATAGATTCATCAGTTGTCATTTTAAATGCCTCATATTCACTAGTAAGCATGTCTATCCTACTATCTTTTACTTCCTTATTACCTTCATATGTAACTTCTAATTTTTCCCAAATTTCTTTAGCAGTGTTACAGGCCATCACCCTATTAAATTCATTCACATCTAGTGCACAGAATAACAAATTCATTGCAATAGAATTTATTTGCACATATTTCCAATCTTTTTCAGTATACTCATCTTCAGTTTTGGTACATTTACCTTATCAACTACTTTCATGGGAACGTGGATTCCCTTAGAAACAATTTTCCACACTTTCAAATCCACATTTAAAAGATATACAGTCATTCTACATTTCCAATAGGTGTAATTTATACTGCAAAAAATAGATGGTCTAGTGGACGAGTGTCCCTCACTGAATGGAGTTACATCGATGTGTGTCATGTGATTCTTTTATAAAATGAACTGTTAAGTCCATGTAAACCCGCTCTGATACCAAATGTTAATTCAGGTGTAATCCCAAGAGGGGGGGGGGGGGTGACTTGGGTATTTTAAAAATCTTTAAGATTATTTTACCACTTAATCCCTATTTCTATATTTAACAAATTAATTATAGGGGTTTGAAATTAATTCAAATTATTATCTAAATAAATTCTATTTTACCCAATTAATTATCACGTGCATGTGAGGTTATTCAACATACACACATGCAGGATAGATAATGAAATGTGTTACAGAAATTAGAAGGAGTAAAGGAAGAGACAAGGCGAACACAATTTTTATGAGGTTCAGCCAACCCGGCCTACATCCTCGCCTTGAGCAGCCCACTCAAGGATTCAACTAAATCCCTGCTCCTTTAACTTGGATGGAGTTTCCCTTACATCCGCTACGTACAAGAGGCACAACTTCCTCCTCACTCGGTTCACAACCCAAACCGTGATTACAATATAGAATTTCAAATCTACAAAACAACTCAATATTGCTTCTAATAAAGCTAGTGAGTACAATGGAAAACCTAACACATATCTATATGATAAAACTTGAATCTTAGTATGTATGTAACAATGTAATCATTATATGAATGATATGCTTCACAAAATTTCCCTTTGATCAAATCTCCCAAAATAATTATATAAGTTAATGCTTTGGAGAACTTAGGGTTTTAGTTCAACTTACTAGATGCAAGAATACTAAACATGATCTTATTAAAAAATTGGTCTTGAATATTATGAAGATCTAAGTTCTTGTAATCAAATAATGTGTGAAGTTGAATCTTTGAATAAATAAAAGACTTTGAATATTGCAAAGATTTTAAAACACAACTTGTCACACAAAATTTCCCACAAATATATATTGTGAACCTTTAGACTTTTCAATCAAGTAGATTTCCCAATAACAAAGTATTGATTCTTTGAATGAAAACAAGAACTTGAAAATCACCAAATATTGGATGTTTAGAAAATCTTTTCATAAATAAATTTTTATGTAACAATGGAAGGATTTTTCTCTTTCAATAACAGTAATAGATGTATGAGTATGACATATGAAAGTTCCTCAAGATGTATGACATATGAAAGTTCCTCAAGATATCTATATATTGAAAAGAAAAACCAATCCCTTGTTTACCAAACCTCAATCACCAAAGCTTGCTTTCAAGATATGTAGATGAAATCCCTTCAAAAAGCTGAGATGATTTTTCTAAATTCGATGAATATAGTTGAAGTGCAGGAAATCGTCTTGCAATATGTTCAAGTTTCTCAATACTATTCAAAAATTTGGGGCACTAGGGTTTAGAGGTTAATTATATAGGTAAACTTGGCCTTATGATAAGTCCTGACCGTTGGATCAAATTGATCAAGTGTAAAACCCACGTGTTCTTTCGCTAAAGAGCAAATTTTTAAACTTTCCGCGGGTTCAAACGACTGAGGTCTAAGGATCAGACGTCTAATGTTCCTTAAAGCTTCAAAAAAATTGAACTGGACACAGGGTTAGATGTCTGAAGTTGAGGTTCAAACTTCTGAAGTCCATACTTCAGACGACTAAACTTAAGGTTCAGACGTCTAAAGGTGTTCTGCCTATTTTGTCTTTCAGCAATTAGTTCTTCAGATGACTGAACTAATTCTTTAGTCTTCTGAGAAAATTCTTCAGACGTCTGAAGTAAAACTTCAGTCATTTGACGTTGCATCTTCTAATGTCTGAGGGTAATCCTCAATCATATAGGCAGTCCAACTTTAGTCTTTGTTTTTTTTTTCAAAATCATTTTTGCTTTCATGCTTTACTTCTTCATAAAATATTTTTCAGGGTTTTAAATAGAGTCTCAATGTCAATGAAGAACCCCTAAAATATTTTCATGTGATGCATGAGTCTTAAGATCAGTCTAGGGTATATTTTGAATTTTGAATTAAATCATTTGAAATATGTAAATACATTCATTTCTAAATACCCATTCCCATGACGATCTTGAACTTGACGCTTGCATCTTCATTCTTTTACTCATTTAGTTCCATGGATTGTGCCAAGATGTAAATACTTTAATCCTTAAGGATTCCATGACTTTCTAACCTTCTGTGCATGCTAAATATTTTTCCTGTTCAAAATCTTAATGCACAGATCAAATATCAAGTGATTTTTCATTATCGAAACAAGATTGGACTCATAGAGTCAACACTAGGGTCTTTTCTAAGGTATTTTTACTTAGGCCAGAAAATCAAGCGTCGGTCGACCGAATCCCTAAGGTTTTTCTAAGGTCTTGAGCTTATCTATCCTACCATGCAGGTAAGACATTAATTATTACAGACCCTTGAATTTAAATTATTACAGACCCAATAATATTACAGCAAATGATATATATGTCGGGTCTTCATAATTCTTCAAGTTGCTGTATGCTATCAATGTGATCTAGTTAGTATGATCTTGCACACAAACTTAAAAGTCATCAAATACAAAGAGTATTTGGCATTATCAAAATCGGGAATGACCTATAAGGTCAACACATACATTTTTTTGAAATCTATCCCTTCTTCCTGATTATATCTTTGGGTAGCTAGTCTAACTTTGTTCCTAGTTTCTACCCCATTCTCATCCTTCTTTGTTGACTTTATGAGTCCAATCCTGTTTTAATAATGATAAATCACTTGGAATTTGACCCGTGCATTTGAATTTGTGAACAGGATCATGATTTAGAATGCATGAACGGTAAACTTATATGGAAGCCACGAGGAACCTAAAGTACATATCACTTGGCGCAATCCATGGAACTTGAAGAATGAAAGGATGATGAAGCAAGCTTCAAGTTCAAGATCTTCAATGGAATGGGTTTTTAGAATTGAATGGATTTACACATATCATATGATATAACTCGAAACTCAAATACACCATCGACAAACCTTTGGACTTATGCATTTCATAAAAAAATACATTTACATTAGTTCTAAGTTGAAAGATATTTTTCGAGGCAAATTTTGGAGGCCTCTTCGATGAACCCAGTAGCCATGTTGACAAACGTATGAAGGCCACTCTACGATGAACAATATTGTCTTGTCGATGAACAAATATCGAGAGCCCAAAAAGTTCAAACAGTGTTCTTGTCGACGAACAAGTGGTATGCACTCGTTGACGAACTTACACATTCGTCGACGAAGCTCAAGACATTGATTCACCTTTCAGCGCAGACACGAACAAAAACACTTGTTTTTAAATGATCCAATGACCAAGATTTAAACAATATTTTTCAAATACTTTTTGCACCAATAAGATAGATCTCTTTGGATAAAAATATAACTTTGAATATCACAAGGATTCCAAACTTTAGAATACTGTTCCCAAAATATTTTTCAAATAAATAGTTATGAGAAAATTAGTTTCTTGCTGCCAAAAAGATTTTTCAATAAACGAATAATAGAGAAGATGACCAATTAATAAAAAATTGAAACCTCAATAAATTATTTTTCCAAACTTCATGATCAAACCAGATTTAGTAGAAGTTGTGCGTGTACTTATTAAGATCTTCAATATGCGAATGCCCAGACAAATGTGACTTCTTCGTAGTGCAGGCAACGAGTGTATAACACTTGTTCATCGACAAGGCCATGAGTTCATCGATATTTGTTCATTGACGAGACAATATTGTTCATTGTAGAGTGGCCTTCATACATTAGTTGACATGGCCATTGGGTTTGTCGACGAGGCCTATAAAATTTTCCTCGAAAAATTTCTTTCAACTTAGAACTAGTGTAAATGTATTTTTCATAAAATGCACGAGTCCTAAGGTCTGTCTAAGGTATATTTGAGCTTCAAGTTATATCATATGACATATGTAAATACATTCAATTTTGAATACCCATTCCATTGAAGATCTTGAACTTAAAGCTTGCTTCATCATCCTTTCATTCCTCAAGTTCCATGGATTACGCCAAATGAAATGTACTTTAGGTTCCTCATGGCTTCTATACAAGTTTACCGTTTGTGCATTCTAAATCATGATCTTCTTCACAAACTCAAATGCACAGGTCAAATACCAAGTTATTTGTCATTATCAAAATAGGATTGGACTTATAGAGTCAACAAAGAAGGATGAGAATGGGGTAGTAACTAGGGACAAAGTTAGACAAGTTGCCTAGGGATATAATCAGGAAGAGGGGATAGATTTTGAAAAAACATATGTGTTGACCTTATAGGTCATTCCCAGTTTTGATAATGACAAATACTCTTTGTATTTGACGACTTTCAAGTTTGTGTGTAGGATTATACTAAAGGGATCACATTGATAGCATGTAGCAACTTGAAGAATTATGAAGACCCGACACATATATATCATTTGTTGCAGTATTATTGGGTCTTTAACAATTTAAATTCAACGGTCTATAATAATTAATTCCTTACTTGCATGGTAGGATAGATAAGATCAAGACTTTAGAAATTCGGTCGACCGACGCCAAATTTTCTGGCCATAGTAAAAATACCTTAGAAAAGACCCTAGGTCCTTGCACTAGCACTTAGAAAAGTCCCCATTATCACATATGCTATGAGGGGAAACTTTTAATTTAAATATGAACCAAAATGCACATTTTTAGTGTGTTCAGTTGACTAAACCTCTACACGCAGAACCATTCGGTCGACTGAACCTCCACCGGATTAACAGGTTGACCCTTCAGTCGACCGACCTTAAAATAAGCTGCAATGCTCTAGTTGATCGAACTGACACATGGGGCGATTCCAATGCCCTGGTCGAATGAACCTCCAATTCAAAAATTTCCTGGTCCACCAAACACCAAAACTCGGTCAACTGAACCCAAAACGGTGGACAGAACCTCAGAGATTTGCAAATCGCCCAATGAATGATCGATCGAACTTGTAGTTCAAATTCTCCCAAGTCGACCGAAATGAGCACCACGGTCGATCGAACCATCAAGATGGTCGACCAACCCTCTAGGATTGCTCGGATTTTATCGAGGTTAAAACGCAATTATTTTTCATTAATCTCATTTAAACATTTCCAAAAATGATAAATAGGTCCCTTGGGAGATTAGCAAACATAATTAGCAAATGCCCTCTAAATTTAGAAAAGCCTATTTCTCATATTCAAGATTCATACTCCCATTCTTACTCATCTATATTACAAATACAACTTAGTAAGAGTGCTTTTGTGTTCATCTCATTAAGCTTACATTCTCAGCTTCTTGCATTGATTGAGATTATTTTATTTTGAGAGTAAGCATTAAAGTTTTTCTACAAGACTTCGTTTATAAGTCTTCTATCGGAAAACTTCTTTAAGCTTGTGAGTTTTTCATATTCATTGCAATACTCAAGAGTTCGTATTGCATTTTGTTTGCGAAATAATATTTTACAAACCGATTTCAAATATATTTTGTGGTTCATTTTGAGAAAAATATTTGTTGAAGACATTTGAAGTGTGCTTGAGATCTTTGTCGCGGCATTGTGATTGATACTATTATCTTGATACAAAGATCCTCACATACACACTCTCACGTATTGATTTCTACTTGCATTATCTTTGAGAGTAGACATTAAGACTACATTAAGCTTATCATATCTTATCACTCGGTAATGTGTTGATTATATTGGTACATATCTGCTTGTGTATGAAGCATTTGTTTGTATGTAAAGTTTTATATTCATTGTATTCCAAGCGTGGTCTTGAAGAGGGAGACTAGCCCTATTAAATATTCCTTGATTGGCTTAAACCCAGTTAGGAAAGCTAGGTGCACCATCCTGGTAAGGTGCGGTTGTAGGTTGAGGTCAGCCTCATTAATTGACCTGGTTGTGATCGGTGCCGCTCCACTTGTTAAGTGAGCATTAGTGGAATCCTCTGACTTGTGAGCTTGAGGCGGGGATGTAGGCCCAATTGGCCGAACTCCAATAACATATCGTGTGTGCATTTTACATTTTCACAATTTATATTCTTACGCGTGTTTTCTATAGTATGAATGCTGCGTATGATTTAATTTCCACATCTTACATTTATTTGCGCATTTGGGGTATTCGCTTGTGCTTAGATGGACCCTAGGTTGGAAATTACTGATTGTGGAACTAAAATCAACCTAGAAAATTTTAATTACCGAGTTCATCCCCTATTGGGAGTACACTAAAGCCAACAATTGTTATTAGAGCCTCGTTGCACTAGACTTAACAACTTTTGTGAATGATCGCAATGGATCAAATTGGTGTATCCCTATTCGGCGAGGAAAAGTCACCTTCCAGTCCTCCTGTATTTTGTGGTGTTAATTACACCCATTGGATTATTCGAATGAGTGTATTTTTAAAATCAATGAATTGGAGGGTCTAGTAGGTGATTGATAAGGGAATCTGTATGCCAGTAGAAAATGATATTAATTTGATGCATGCAAATTCATATGCCATGGACATATTATATCTTGCATTAGATTCTAATATTTTTGTTGAACTTGTGGTATGTCATAGTGCACAAGAAATCTGGGACAAACTTGAAAAGAAATATGGAGAATCCCAGGAAAAGGAGATTGCCACTCCAAATGCTCCAAGTCTTAATGATCAGGTAATGGCAGATCATGAGTATACTACAATAACCAACGAAAAGGTATATGTTTCTCCTTCTGGTTTAATTAATACTGTATGTGATGATTCATCTATAGATTCCTGCAACACAATACTTGATGAATCATCAGTTGAATGTTGTGATATTACTATTGACATAGCATGCAATGATTCATGTAATAACTATGATATATTTTATGATGAATCATCGACTCTTTCTGATGATGATACTCTACGCATTGATTCATATGATAGTAATAGAGATAAATCTTGTATTGAATCATGCAATGATTTTTATGATGAAAGCATGTCATTCAATAGACAACTAGAAAATGATTCATTTAAAATCCATAAGTCTCTAGTTAGAATGTCTTATCATAAAACTTTTTTGAAAAATCAAAACAAAAGGTTGGCTAAACAATTAGACAAATTAAAAGAGTATCATGCCATCCTAAAAAGAAAAAGGTTAAGAAGATATTGAAAATTATTTGCCTAAAGAGAGAAATGGGAGATGATAAATCCTTAGGAATTAAAAAGAAAAATCTTTGTGAAAAGGATTCAGGGTCATCATATAAATCCCATTATCATGCCTCATCATGGAATCATAAGATTAGTAAGGATAGCCTTTTACGAAAATTCGAAACCTTTTCACAACATAAAAGAAAAGGGGCACAGTAGGTTTAGTTGCTTAGATAGAAGTGCCAGATGCATGGACAAAGAAATGAAATGGATAATCAGCAAAGAAAACCCCGTAGAACTTAAGGAAAAACGGATTCAAATTGAAATTTTCTCCTAGTTAATCTTTCCTTAGTTTATAGGTTTACGGGTTGTGATGACTGTAGGCTTAGGAAGTGATTAGTGCTTAAAATGAAATAAGATTTGCAAGCCAACTCAAAAATTGAATAAAATCCACTTCCAAATGGACTAGGCATCATTGCTAGGTAAATAATTCCAAATGCTTAACATGTGCTTAAATATAAATCTTTGTGTTAAGCCACTATTGTCCATTGCACAAGATTGAGTGATAAGGATCCATATTATGTCATATATCACTATACCCTAAACTCACTTTTGAATATGAAAAGTCTAAATCAAAATCAAGTCGTCACACTAGGATTAAAGCACTATTGATCATAAATGATTAATATATATTAAGTGTGCCTTTCATAAGACATCTTGCTAAAATCAAGATTAGAGGCAACCACTAAGGGATTCAAGTTTTATTAATTAAATCAAAATATTCCCTTTGAACTTAAAATATAAAAATCCTTTTATCTTGGTTCACTTGCTCCTCCATTGGAATTCTTTGCCCTTTCACGATCATTTTAGGCAAAGACTCTTCCTATCACTTGATGCGTATCCTTACTCTTGATTGTGATCATATCTAAAGGATACTTTCTATTCTCCAAAGAGCATCATTCTTCAAATATCTATATACTCCTAAATGCTCTTTATCTAAATAGCTAGGACTTACCTTCTAGCCTGCTTATACTATACAATGTCCTACTTCACCTAAATACTCTTCTAAGCTTAGTGATAATCTTATTATCCAAAAGTATTTATTCTTTACAGCTCAAACACAGCTCTCAATTTTTAAAATTAAATCATTTAGAGCTTCATATCTTTAATTAGTGAAGTTAAATTGCTAATATAACTGTTATAGGTTTCAACATATCTGGAATTGCAAATGTCTGAGAAATCTATGCACAAACATTAAAAGTGAAAAGCCATTTGAACTTGGGCCTCTCACATGTATTGAGATCCATAAGAAAAGAGGCAAAGTAGGCTTATGTTTCTAAAAAATACTGATTGTGATTTTTTGGTCCGATAAGCCTATGCATTACTAGTCTAGTCTAAACCATTGAAAATCTTAAAGCACTTGGCTAAAGAACTTGAATAATAAGAAAACATATAAAATGATTAAAGTGCATAACTCAGGGGAAGCATTCATCTATCGTGACTATTAAATTAAAATGTTCTCATATTCTTACATGGTTTATGCCTATATGACTATATGTGTATAGCATTGTAGCATTATCCATGATTCAATAAATGGTTAAAATTTCTTTGATCTATATTGAATATAATTGTTATAGGTTTCAACATATATGGAATTTCAAATGTCAAAGAAATCTATGCACGAACATTAAAAATGAAAAGCCATTTGAACATGAATGCCTTCTGCATGGCGGATGCAGTTGATGTGAACAGTAGCTGGTAGTGGATTATAGGATCTTGTATGCATAAATTGAATTATATATTGCTCACTTGGATCTATTAGGTACAAGTTTTTGGAAAAATTTCCAATTTACAAACGACATGATGCCGAAATTTCTGTAGATTTTTCCCAAATGAAATCTCGTACAAAGATGATTATGTTGAAACAAATGATAAAACATTTATTAAAGGATGAATGAAAATCCATTGAATAATTAAATTTCATCCTTGCATAATCATCGAGATTATTTAGATGAGCTCAGCTCCATCCCTATAGAAAGAACATAAAAGAATCAAATGCATCATTTCCTTTTTTGAAATATTGAGGCTCTTCTGAAAATTTGGAGCACCATATACAGCTCTTAAAAGCTCAACGAATAGATATGAATTGTTCTTGATTATGGATATTATTGTATGCCTTAATATACATTCTTTGATGCATCTATGATCTATAGGGACAACTATACTAATCAAGTGACAAATGTAATTGATAAATACTCAGTATAGTTGATTTTAATGATTTGGATTGATGGCTTATATTACTAGGCATAATGAAATAATTCTATATTTAGTATAAGAAACTTATTGTATCTAAGGTATCATTCAAATTGAGAGGGGGAGCATCTAAACATAAATTCCTATCATGTTATGCTCACCAATATTTCCAGCTTAGATTTGGTTTGAACTCTATGTAGCATGCGCTTAAATGAAATGATATTATCGAAAATTTTAATTTGAAATATGATGTTTTTTTTTGCCACAGTCATCTGTTTTGCCATATGATCCTTGTTTTGAATCTTCTATATTCTTATGATTTACATGGTTATATTTTTCTGGTTATATTTTGTGTTGTTAAATGATAAACTAGAAAATTTGTACTTGCTTGCATTAAATTAAAGTTTCTTTTTCAGTAAGCACACCCACAGTATTTCTTGACAACATTTTTAGGGGGATATATATTTATTATATACATATAATTTTAAAAAGCATAACTAGTTCGATAACTTCACATGAAAATACATGCGAACATGTTAGACTATTTTTGTGTTCAAACCAACTATTTGCTATCATATGTAATGTGCTTTAAACTCAAATTTTCCAAGAGTTTTATGATATGTTTCAATTGCAATGGTTTGTGTATATTTATGGTTTAGCCTTTATTTCATGTCATTTAAATCATTTAAAGGACCAGTTTTCTTGTTTGTGTGCTTAATTGTTGAGGTTATCTTTATCATTCATTTTGCATTGTATGGCTACTTTATCTCTTGAATGATTGAATGTTATACTTCTATTTTATGTCTTGATCATACTGTATTGTTTGAGTTAGTAGTTGTGGATAAACTGTTAATCTATAACTTAATCAGGTCATTTTTATACAGGTATTTTTTTGGAAAATGCTCTATTTTCAAATGGCATGCTGCCGAATTTTGTAAAAAATTTCCCAATCTTATTGTGTATTTAAGTGATTCATACTCAAATGCCTTGCTTACGTTCTTTATATATTTAGCCTCTTTTTTTTTTTGTTGCCAAAAGGGGGAGAAGAGGGCAAAATTAGGTACTGGGCACTTTTGAAAAATATTTGAACTTTCATTGTGCACATTGTTAGGGGGAACCTTTCAAGGCTATACCCACTTTTGCATGATGCATTTGTCATCATTAAAAAAGGGGAGAATGTTGACCTTATAGGTCATTCCCAGTTTTGATAATGACAAATACTCTTTAGATTTGATGATTTTCAAGCTTGTGTGCAGGATCATACTAACTGGATCATATTGATAGCATGCAACAACTTGAAGAATTATGAAGACCCAACATATATATCATTTGTTATAATATTATTGGGTCTGTAATAATTTAAATTCAAGGGTCTGTAATAATTAATGTCTTACTTGCATGGTGGGATAGATAAGCTCAAGACCTTAGGGATCAACCTTCGGTCGACCAATGCCGTATTTTCTAGCCTAAGTAAAAAGACCTTAGAAAAGACCTTAGGTCCTTGCACTAGTACTTAGCAAAGTCCCCATTATCACATGTTCTATTAGAGGAAACTTTTAATTTAAATCTAGACCGAAATGCACATTTTTAGTGTGTTCGGTCCACCGAACTTCTACACGAAAAGCCATTTGGTTGACTGAACCTCCATTGGGTCAACAGTTTGACCCTTTGGTCGACTGACCTTAAAATGAGCTACAACATTCTGGTCAACCGAACTAACACTTGGGGGGATTCCAATGCCCTGGTCGACCAAACCTCTAGTTCAAAAATTGTCTTGTCAACCGAACACCAATGTTCGGTCAACTGAATCCAAAACGGTCGACCAAACCTCGGAGATTTGGAAATCGCCCTATGAATTGTCAACTGAACTCGTAGTTCAAATTCTCCCCCATCGACCGAATTGAGCACCATGGTCAACCGAACCATCAAGATGGTCGAGCGAACCTCTCGGGTCACTCAGATTTTACCGAGGTTAAAACGCTATTATTTTTCATTAACCTTATTTAAACATTTCCAAAAATGACAAATAGGTCCCAAACGGTAAAAAATTCAAGGGTGTCTATATATGCCCCTTCATTTGCATGGATTAGTTGGAGATTAGCAAACATAATTAGCAAATACCCTCTGAATTTCAAAAAGCCTATTTCTTATATTCAAGCTTCATCCTCCCATTCTTACTGATCTATATTGCAAATACCACTTAGTAAGAGTGCTATTGTGTTCATCTCATTAAGCTTACACTCTCATCTGCTTACGTTGATTGAGATTATTTTATTTTGAGAGTAAGCATAAAAGTTTTTCTAGGAGACTTTGTTTGTAAGTCTTCATTAGGAAAAATTCTTTGAGCTTGTGAGTTTTACATATTCTTTACAATACTCAAGAGTTCGTATTGCGTTTTGTTTGTGAAATAATATTTTACAAACCAATTTCAAATATCTTTTGGGGTTCATTTTGAGAAAAATATTTATTGAAGATATTTGAAGTGTGCTTGAGATCTTTGTTGTTGCATTGTGATCGATACTATTATCTTGATACAAGATCCTCACATACACACTCTCACATACTGATTGCTACTTGCATTAATCTTTGAGAGTAGACATTAAGACTACATTTAGCTTATCATATCTTATTACTCAGTAGTGTGTTGATTATATTGGTACATATCTACTTGTGTAAGAAGCATTTCTTTGTACGTAAAGTTTTATATTTGTTGTATTCCAGGCGTGGGCGTGAAGAGGGAGACTAGCACTGTTGAATAGCCCCGGATTGGCTTAGAAATTATGGTAAGGTGCAGTTATAGGTTAAGGTCAGCCCCATTAATTGACCTGATTGTAATTGGTGCCGTTCCACCTGTTAAGTGAGCATTAGTGGAATCCTCTTGCTTGTGAGCATGAGGCGGGGACATATGCACAGTTGGCCGAATCTCAAAAACATATCGTGTATGCACTTTACATTTTCGCAATTTATATTCCTATACGTGTATATTATAGTGTAAATGCTGCGTATGATTTAATTTCCACATTTTACATTTATCTGCGCATTTGGGGTATGGGTATGTGCTTAGATAGAGCCTAGGTTAGGAATTACTGATTGTGGAACTGAAATCAACCTAGGAAATTTTAATTACCCAATTTACCCCCCTATTGGGAATACACTAAAGCCAACACTATACTCTTATAGCTAGAATTGAAGTCATTCGTATGTTACTTGCTTATGCAACTTTTAAGAACTTTAAATTGTCTCAAATGGATGTTAAAAGTGCCTTCTTAAATGACTATATAAAGGAAGAGGTATATGTAGAACAACCACCCGATTTTGAAAATCATAAATATCATGATCATGTATACCAACTGTCCAAAGCTTTGTACGAACTGAAATAAGATCCTAGAGCTTGTTATGAGAGGCTTAGGGGTTTTCTTTAGAGAATGGGTTTACCTGTGGAAAAATTGACATTGTTGGCCTTACAAGGCTTAACATCCTGTTTTGATGTTAACAAACAAATAGAACTTAACATATTTGGTTGAGTAATGATATTCCAGGATTCAAGTTTTTAAAGCTCAAGAATATGTATACAAGGATGATCAAAAGAAGCTTAAAGTATGAATTTCAAGATGATATTTTAAAGCTTGAAGACAATGAGAGAAAGCTTAAAAGTACATCAAAGCTTGAAAGCTTAAAAGTATATCAAAGCTTGAAGCAAAACAAGAGAGGCAAAAGAAAGCAAAGCAAAAGAGCTCAAAGAAAAGACAAGCATGAAGACTCAAGTGCCAAGAATGTCCAAATATCTTAGAAGTCTTTCTATAAGTACTTTAATGTTTAAATATTATTTGAAATACTTTAAAGCTCTTTAGGGAATCTTTATAGGATATTTATGGACTTAGAAACCTATTTTAAAATCTCGAAAAATGTTTTATGAAAGATCAAAGTAAGAGAGCAAAATTAATTTTGAAAACTAAAAATGAAAAACAAGAAATATGAACTGGTCAGCGGACTGACCAGTTTGCACAAGGTTTCCTCAGCCCACTAACAAAACACCAGAATGAATAAACTGCCCAACCAACTAAAAATTTGAACTAGGATTAGTCAGCTGACTGACACCCTAGTCTGTCCAGCCGACTGACCATTTTTTAACTAAGTTTAGTCAGCCGACTAACTATTTATTGAAAAAAAATTTGGACAAACAAAATGCTGTTAGCCACCTGTCCAGCCGACTGACCTGTAAAAAATTTGACCCAGTTGAGTGACTTAGCGAACTAATTCCATGGAGATTTTGAAATTCGAACTTAACGGGAAGATTTTCAAATTTAATTCTAGGATTTCAAAACTTTTACAAAGTTAACCAACTCTAAGTCAACTTAGTAAATAAGGAAACTCTTTCTCAAGAAAATTCTATAAATACAACTTTAGACTTGTGAATCAAATTGAGAGAAAAAAAAAAAAACAAACAAGACAAGCATCCGACATTCATACTCTTTAAAAGTCCATACTTGCTCATATCCTTGCTAAGAGAACTCTACAAAATTGCTGATTGATCAAAAGTCTTGGTTCTGATTTGCAACTAAGTTTTCTCTATCTATAAGAAAGAATCTTGGTGAGTTGTACACTTGAGCTTCATCTTATTTCATCTTGATATTTAAAGTTTGAAGTATATAGTGATGAAATTGTACTAATCTACTATTTAAGAGAGTGTTCTTGTACGCAACGTTTATCTTGTATTCTTGCAGTGTTTGTTACGATTCCAGATTGTTGGATCATTGCCCAAGCGTGGGGTATCGCTTAGAGAGGCTTTGCTCTAGCCGAATGAAGGAGTGTTTGAGAATGGAACTCACTTGTAATGGTTTTTGTTCCACCTGAAAAGGAACATGTATAGTGAAATCCTTAGGTGGTTTTCCTAAGGTAAGGACGCAGGTTGGGGATAAGTCGTACCTTGTAAAAATAGCAATGTCACTCTCTTTCCCTTATTCTCTTTAAATTCTAGAAAAAGATATTGTAATTCTCTCAATCATTAAAAACAACGTGTATTGGAAATTAAATAAACCAAATCTTAATTTGGTCTTCAGCTTGCGGAAACCGAAAGGGAGTACGTTGGTTAATCAATACTTTGCAGAAACCATAAGGGAGTAAGTTGATTGATTAACAACCCAAAACCTATTAACTGAAGGTTTATTTGAATTTTGATTTTGGAAAGAGTGATTAGATGTTATTTTGATTATCAATTGAAAGGCCAATTATATTCTCTACATGGCTTACATATTCATATACACAGGGCTGCAAACAATCAAGCTGAATATTGCCAAAAGAATTGCAAAGCATATATTGATTGGTTACTTATATTGTGGTTGATTGGTTTGAGTAGTTAATTGATTGATTGTTTATTTGTGTTGTGGTTGTGGATTGAATAAAAGACTCAAGCCTTTGTGCGATTGCTAAAAGAAGTCAAGAAATCTTTGAAAGAATTACAAAAAGTTAAGAATTCATAAAAGAATTTAAAAGAAATTTTAATGACCCAATTCACCCCCCTCTTGGGGCTACACCTTAGTATTGAAATTGGTATCAAAGAGGGGTTGTAGAAAATCCTAACTAGAAGCTACATAAAGATCTATATGGCACACTTAGGCGTAGCTCCCTTTGGAGATGGAAAATCCTCAACTAGGCCTCCCCTCTTTTGTGGTTTAAACTATACATTTTGGAAACAAAGTATGAGGATTTATCTTCAAACTATGTATTGGAAAGCTTGGGAGGGTGTCACGGTTGGTGACCTAATTCCCCTCAAACTAGTAGATGGAAAACAAGTCCCTAAGGAGAAAAAGGACATGACTGACTTAGATCACAAAATGCTGCAAGTTAGTTCAAGTGCTATCAATACTTTGTATTGTGCTTTAGATATTAATGAATTCAATAGAGTCATGACCTGCAAACAACCAAATAAATTTGGGATAAGTTAGAGGTAACCTATGAAGGAACTGTAGAAGTTAGAGACAATCAAATTGACATGCTAACTAGTGAATACGAAGCTTTCAAAATGAATCCGAATGAATCAATCACTAGTATGTATACTAGGTTCACCCATATTATAAACTCCCTCAATGCCTTAGGAAAACATATTCAATGTATGAAATGATTCAAAAAATTCTTAGAGGGCTGCCACCAATATGGGAATCAAAAGCCACAACAATAACTAAGGGAAGAAATCTTAAAAGCACTTCCCTAGATGAATTAATAGGTTCTCTCCTCACATATGAAATGGTAATGAATGAAAGAAGTGAAAAAACTAAAGCTCAAGAATCTATAGCCTTCAAAGCTTCAAAAGAAAACTCTAGTAGTGAAGATGAAGAGGATGAACTAGCCTTCATATCTAAGAAACTTGCAAGAATACTAAAAGGGAAAAATAAATTCAAAAGAAGAATCCAAAACTCAGAATCAGATGAAGAAGAAACCAATACAAAGAAGTCAAAAGAATAAAATCCCCATGTGTTATAATTGGAAGAAAGAAGGATACATAAAATCAGAATGTCCACTACTTAAGAAAGATTCTAAAAAGAAAAAGGCAATGAAAGCCACTACTTGGGACAATTTGAGTACAAGTAGTTCCAATAATGAATCAAGTACCAAGAAGTTGCTTATATTTTATTTATGGCGTGGGATGATGATGAAGAACAAAGCTCTTCATCCAAATTAGTAATTGGTTATAGTAGTGATTCATCTAATGAATCCAATGATGAAAGCATGCCATCTTATGAAGAGTTACAAAATGATTTATTTAAAGTGCATAAGATGTTAGTCAAAGTACCTAAACAATATCCTTCATTGAAAAACAAGAATGAAGGAGTTATGAAAGAGTTAGAATCCCTTTAACTTGCTACAAGTGAAAAAGATTCAAAAATCAAGAAAATAGAAAATAAGAATGTAGTTGTGATAAAAGAGTTAGAATCTAAAAATCTTGCTGAAAAGGAAAAAGACTTGAAAATCAGGAGATTAGAAAGTAAGAATGAAAAGTTGATAAAGGAAGTAGTAGACTTGAGATCCCAATCCTCTATGGAAAATGAGAAAGATCAATATATCTCTGAATTAGAGAATAAAATCACAAAAATGTCTCAAATTCAAGAAAAGGGTAAAAACATAAAAAATTTAGAAATCTATGATCTTAAGAAAGAAATTGAGGATCAAACCAAAATCATTTACAATTTCACAAAAGGAAAAGAAAATTTTGACAAAAGATTGGCTTACAAAGAATGTCCTTAAATAAAGAAGGCATAGGATTCAATGGAATTGAAAATACAAAGAAAAAGAATCTTTACATGGGACACTTTACAAAAGCATCTAAAGATTATACCAATACTTCTTCAAATGCTTACACTCACACCGCATACTTCCTTTGTAAGAAGAAGGGACATATAAAGTTTGAATGTCCATTAAAAAGAAAGTGTTGGAATTGGTGTATTCCCAAGAGGGGGATGAATTGGAATTTTAAGATTTATCGCCTAGGGTAAATGAGATACCTGTAAAATACAACTTATGGTCATCCTATGTAATTCCAATTGCGCCAATAAATATAATGTGCAGAAATTTAAATCAAGCGCATCATTCACACCATAACATACACGTGCGGTAAATGTAAAGTGCAAAAATATAAGCAATGCACACGATATGTTATCGAGGTTCGGTCAACTGTGCCTACGTCCCCACCTCTAGCTTGCAAGCCCAAGAATTCCACTAAAGACTTACTTAACGGGTGGAGCGACACCTAATACAACCAGGTCAATTCAAAGGGTTGACCTCAACCAACACGCCATAAATAGGAAGGCGTACCTAACTTTCTTAACCGGGTCTAAGCTAATCCAGGACTATTCACCAGGGCTAGTCTCCCTCTTCAGGCCCGTGCTTGGAATACAATAGATTTTTTCACAATGAAATGGTACAGTGATTATGCTTTCATGTAAAGAAGATGTGTACCTAATAATGTGCAATCACATTCACCATCAAATAATATAATGAAGTAAGCTCAATGTGGTCTAAGATGTCTACTCTCAAATATATGTTTGCTATCAATGTAATCAGTGCGTGAGAGTGCAAACCATATGATCTTTGTATCACAAAATGTATTCAATCTAAATGCACAAACAAAGATATCAGTCACACTTCATATATGTCGACTAGCAAGTCATCTCATTGTATAAAGCTCAAGTAATATATGAGTTTAGTTTGCAAAAGTAGTTTAATATTTGTTTTCAACAGATGATGTAGCTCAATGAATATTGCAACAAAGATTTTTACCACATAAAATATCCCTTTAAAGATTTCTCAAGATAAAACGCACTAGATATTTGAAAATGATTTGAAGGGATTTTTGCAACCAAAATCAAATAAGAATTTCTCAAGATATTACAATGACAATGCAATAATCAGAAGCCCAAGTAAAGTCCTCTTAGGATAGACTTATCAATGAAGTCCCCCCAAGAGCACTCGAGGTTTTGCTCTCAAATAAAATAATATCAAACAATCACAATCTTGGGAGAGCAAACCTTATGGAACAACCACAATTAAATCACACTTACAAGGATGTTTGAGTAGTAAGATCTGGAAATAATAGTGTTGGAGGCTCAAAAATGAGTATTATAGATTTTATAAATTTTAAAGAATTTCTCTTTATCAAGATTGCTAATCCCCCTGCTAATTATTCCAAATGAAGGGGTATATATAGACTTCACCAAAAATATTACCGTTAAGGACACAAATGGAATATTATAAAAGTTTTAGTATAATTTAAATAAATTAACCCAGTTTAAAAATATTAACTGCAGTAAAAAATATAGGGCAATCCGAGAGCACCGGTCGACCGAGACAAGTTCGGTTGACTGAAGTTCTTGAGATTCGGTCGACCGGGCATTAAATAACTTGTGAGTTTGGTCGACCGGACTTGTAAGTCCAAAAGCAATTTTCCATATTTACGAGGTTCGATCGATCGGGACCATTTTGAACTAAGTTGGTCGGTTGACCAGATAGTTGAGTTCCCACACGTGGGAACTCAGTCAACCAGAGCATTGCAATGTATTATGGGCATGGTCAACCAGGTGGTCAATAAAGTTGACTCTTGGGGAGTTCGGTCAACTGAGGTCAAATGAACTACATGCGTTCGGTCGACCAGGCTGTGGTCAACTTGTTGACCCGATCCTTGGTTGGTCGACTGGGGGCAAATTGTACATGGAATGCTGGTCGACTGAGTGTACACATTTAGTGCATTTCGGTCCTGTTTCAACCAACAATCATCTTATTAAAATGACTAAAACATATAAGTGCATGAGTGAGTGTCCTAGGGTCTTTTCTAGGTCCTTTTTAGTCATTTTTGGTTTGAGCTTACTTATTAGATCATGAAAGTGATGTTTGTGTGATTATTACAAACCAAGCCCTTATTACACTATTACAGGCCCTTTGAATGAAAATGAAATAAAATACAACACATAAATATTGGGTCTTCAACTTCAATCTCTTTTTGTGCAATCATTATGATTTTCCAATTTGAATACCTGCACATAATCTCAAGTATGCATTTGATACAATAGGTATTTGTCATTATCAAAATCGGGTGTGACCTATAAGGTAGACATTCTCCCCTTTTTTGATGATGACAAATACATCAAGAAAAAATATGGGTATAACCTAAGAAGGCTCTCCCTATCAATATGCATTAAAGAAAACTCAATTTTTAACCCAATTATTTTTGCCTTGTCTCTCCATCTCCCCCTTTTGGCAACAGAAAAAAGGGCCATAAGAATTAAGAACTCTAGGCAATGGGTAAATACCATATTTATACATTATAAGTTTTGGACAGATTTTGAAAAATTTCGGCAGAGTGTCATTTGAAAATGAGACTTTCCAAAACAAATCTTGTATAAATAACGACTTGTTTTAGTTTGTAAATCCTAATAATTTATCCATAACTACTCAAAAAGTTCAAGTATGATCGAAGCAATAAAACATAAAGTCCGATATTATCATGCTTTAGATATTAAAGTTATGAATGAAAAACAACAAGCAATGATCAATTTTTACTAAATCTAAACCAGTAGGAGATATTAATAAATATATCATAGTTAGACTTGTAGATTTTACTTGACAGCTCCCCCTAGATTCATGCAGGCTATGATGAGATGACCTGCGTAGACTAGATGAATACACATTGCATTTAGGATGCTAAGAAGTCTAAGCACTCAGATTTTTAAGTCGTTTAAATCAAATATACTGATTTAAAATGTATTCACTTTACCATTCAATCAGTATAATCATCCCTATAGATCACACATGCATCGGAAGACATTAAGACATGAAATAGTGCACATAACCGAGAATCATCCATAACAAAATGAAGTATAATGATGATCAGGGTTCTTAAAGGAGGATTAATATCAGTAAGTCAGACCATGATGCATATGAGTCCTTTATGGTGTTTCCCTAGGGATGGAGCTACTCTTTTTAAATGCCTGATGATTACGTAAGGATGAAGTTTAATTTTTCATTTGGTTTTCACTCATCCTTTCAAGAAGATTATAATCATCATTTGACAAGGTTTTATGTTGGAAAGGTCCGCCGAAATTTCAGCAGCATGCCATTTGTAAATAGGATATTTTGTAAATAAACCTGCGTAAGAGATTCTCAACATCCAAACACAATACACAATATACTGCATTAGCCATGCAGTTGTCGTTCCATACAAGCATGCAATCAGGTAGATAGTGAATTATATGCCGTTTATCACATGATATCCAACATGAGAGCAAAATACTATCATCAAGGCATTACATACAAACATCATGCAACACCTGAGAAATAAACAACCATGACATTCCCAAAGTCAATACACACCAAAAAAAAAAAAAAAGGACAACCCAACCATCAGCAAAATAAAAAATAGATAAGGGTCAGAGTGTAGTGTGTAGCAAATGAGAAAGGAAAGAAAATAAAAAAAATAAAAGGATAAAAGTTGTATAATAAGTACAAACTAGAGGATATAAAAATAATGAATCAAAACAACAAATTCTGATCTGTAGACTGCTCTCCTGAATCTAGATGTCCTCTCCATCGACACCACCATCGGCACCATCACCTACATTGAAGTCAAAGTCCATGGTCATCCAGTCTCTCTCATCCTGCATCTCCTGAATTCGGTCATTTAACTCACTGAAATTCACTGCCATGACCCTCTCTAACTCTGTGAACTAGCTAGCAGTGGAGATTGAGAACTGTCTCAACTCGTCATGAAGTGTAGTAGATGAAGATGTTAGATCTCGAAGGTCTAACTGGACTGAACCTCTAAACTGCCCAAAATAATCTGAAATACTAGTGATGGCAGCCATCATATCAACGTATTTGTTATCGAGGTTTGGCCAAATCAGCCTACGTCCCTGCCTTGGGCATACCCCCAAAGGATTCCACTATACCTGCTCACTTAACTGGGTGGAGAAGAAGCCTTTTACATCCTCTCCTTAAGGTGCAAGGAAAGCCCCAACTCAATTACTAGGCTGAGCCGAACTAGTCTCACTTACGAGGCTAAGACTCCCTAGTTCAATTCCAAGTTGAACTAAACCGATCTCACTTACGGGGCTGAGACTCCCCAATTCAATTCTGAGCTGAACCCAACTGTTACAATAAAAATGTTTTTGTACATATGAAAAAGCTTCTAAATACAAGCATGGATGTACACACTAAGCTCATAAAAATACATACTCAATTTATATGAAATAATGCTCAGGGGAGTAAGGGTGCTTAACTATATTTAAACCCTAATAAAACGTTTTCTCCAAAAACTTTATTTCAATAATAATATAGGAGAACTTAGGGTTTTGCTTTTTCAATGATTTTTGCACAAATAGAATGTGTATGAAAAATGAGTACTATGTTCTCCAACAAAGATTTATGCAAATGAGAAATACTTGGAGAATCTAGGAGTTAAGTCGAAGAAAATATTTGTGCAATAAACAATTTTCTCCCAAAAATATTTATCAAAGAAATAATGAGGAGAAACCAAAGCTATACTCTCAAAAAATTTCCAAAAATAAAGAATAAGTGAGAGTAAGCAAGTAAAAAATAAATGCCCAAAAATAAATATGCTCTCTTCAAGAGTAATTTTGAAATGAAAGAGTGGAAAAGAGTTGGAGAGTTTTGTATAAAATTTTGGCCCCAAAAGAATGATTTAAACAAAAAAAACATTTTGGGGGAACTTTGATTAACAATGGATTAGAGATAAAATTTGGCTTAATCAAAGTTACTAATATGGAGTTATGAGGGGATATTTATAGATTTTCTTAAAATTTTTACCGTTAAGTACATGCCCAGTATTTTGGAAAAGATTAATTAAATTTTAATGACGTCTTAAAGCTTTTAAAAAATTCCAACCCGAGAGCACCGTTGACCGAAGGCAAGTTTGGTTGACCGAGTTGTGTTAGTTCGGTTGACCGAGCATCTTTTGAACTACATGCTCGGTCGACCGGTCATAGAGGTTCTAGGACGATTTTCCTTTTTAGTGCGGTTTAGTTGATCGAGAGCTTTTAAGCTAAGAAGTTTGGTCGATCGGACAGTTGAGTTCTCACACGTGGGAACTCGGTCGACCAAGCCGTTGACATGCAATTTGGGGGCTTGGTTGACAGGGTGGTCAAAGTGTTGATTCAGATGGAGTTCTGTAAACCGAGAGGAATACACTGGCCATGGCTTGATCAACCGAGTTGTGGCCAAACTATTGACCCGGTCCCGGTTCGGTAGACCAAGAGGTTTTAGTACTTTCAAGTACGGTCGACCGAACATGCAACTTAAGTGCATTTGGGTTGTGTTTAATTATGCAATCACCCTATTCATATGACCACACACACACACACACACACACACACACACACACACATATATATATATATATATATATATGCATGTGTGAGTGTCCTAGGGTTATTATAGGCCTTTTTCTTTTTTAGGACATCGAAAAAATCCGGCGTCGGTCGACTAAAGCCTTAGGTCATTCGATTCCCTATGGTCAAACTACCACCATCTGAGCATATAATCCATATCATGCAAATGCATGCATTATTACAAACCAAAGATATGAAAATAAATGTAATACAAATAAAATAAACATCTTCTTCATCTTTTTACTCTTCTGACTTCATGAAATACGCTTGATCGTATAGTCTTTAAGTCCTGCAAGCTTCCATTGCTGTTTCCTTATGTGTGTGTTAAAAATGGACCTATTCACATGCTAAATATACACGTAAGAAACTTGTGCTTTGTCAACATCAAAACAAGGATCAGACTCAAAAAGTCAACAGCAACCGAACCTATGGCTCGGTCGACCGAAACTCTTGGGTTGACCAAATTTTATTGCGGTTTGTTGGGGTAAAACAGGGTTAATTTTATTAAACACATTTAAAACAAATTTAATAATTCCCCTGGTGCTCCCAACGGTTATAATTTGTGGCATGTCTATACATATGGCATCATTTGCTCAGATTAACTATGGATTGGCAAGTAGATTAGCCAGATATTCTCTCAAACTTTCTCTACATTTTTTATTGCACATCTTTTGAAAAACAAGCATACATTTCAACTCTCTTATATTCTTGCATTGCCAAATCTTTTAAAATAAGAGAGAGCTCCATCTTTTCATCCTCTTCACTTGCAAACTGATTGCAACATGAAGAGTTATTGTGTTGCATTGCTATGAGCTTACTTTCATATACTTCAAAAGATTAAACTCTCTCATACTCAACATTTTAAAAAATATTTTGAGAACTTGTTTAGAAAGTTTTCCAAAGCATTAATTCAAAACATCATATGGGAAAACTTAGTATAACTTGTAAACTTTGACATCTTCATTCCCAGATCTAAAAGCTTGCTTAAATTATTTAACAAAACTCGTTTTGCAAGCTTAAACCCTAGTCTCTGTTGTGCTTATTATCTCATAAATATATGTTGATATTTTTACTTAGGGTTTCATTGCTCCTTTGATTATGTTTAATTGCTATATTATTTGAATCAAAGGAATTCACTCTCATGTATATACAAGTATATGCCCATTGGTTGAGAGTTGAAATATTGCTTAACCCAATCTCACTTGAGCATAAATATCCTATCATATGTGAGTGCATTAATTGATTGTGCATAGTGGTGCATTTTTGCTTAGTGTAAGGAGCATATCTGTTTGTATGAAAAATTTCACATTTGTTGTATTCTCGACGTGTGGTCGAAAGAGGGAGACTTGCCCTATGAAAAGTTTTGGACTAGTTCAGACTCGATTAGGAGAACTAGGTGCACCATCCTATTAAGGTGTTGAATTAGGTGTCGCTCCACCTGTTAGGTGAGCCCAATAACATATCTGGTGCAGCCTTTATTTTTCCGCACTTTCAATTTTAGCACATGTATGTTTTACGTTTGATTTATTATATGCAATACATGTGTTTGATTGCTTTAATATCTGATTGGGTTTATGATTATATAGAAAGACCCTAGCCTTGAGTAATATTGTTTGTGGAATTTGAATTGACCTAGTAGAAAAGTTTTAAATACCCAATTCACCCCTCTCTTGGGAATACACCAATTCCAACATAAACCTAACAATAACGTTAAACAAAAATACTCAATCCAATAATCAACTCAAACTAAATATTAAAATAATTATTGAAATGGCAATGAAGTAAAACAAAAAGTAAATAAAAAAAAGGAAGGGATAAGATGAAGAGAGAGAGAGAGAGAGAGAGAGAGAGAGAGAGAGAGAGAGAGAGAGAGAGAGAGAGATGGAGAATTGGCTGAATGTCCTCCCTTTCTTGGTGAGCACACAGCAGCAAAAGCTGTTGTGTTCCCCTTTTTTTTTTGGTCTGAAAGAACTCTCCTTCCTCCTTTTCGGCTGTGCACAACAGCCCCCTCCAAAAGCTGCTGCTACCCCTTCCTTTTTCTTCCATAAAAAACCCTATTCCCCCCTTTTTAGTTTTGTCCTCCCCGCATCTCTTGAGTTAGGCGCATGGGCCTAACTTTTGGTGGCCCAAGACTCCCCAAAATGCTCATGGCACAGCTGCCCCTTATAGCCCACACACATGCACATGGCCATAACATGTGTAAAAAAAAAAAAAACATTCTTCTTCCAAAAGTCACCCAAGTCGTGTCTCACTTCCCTTATAGCACTTGGGCCTATATTGGGTGTCCCATGTGCTTCTTTCTTCATATACATGGCTACTCCTCTAATTTATAGCTTCCTTGTATGCATGGCCCACGTATGCACGACCCATACAAATCATTTTTGGGCTTTCAAACTTCACCCATGAATGACTGGTGTAGCAGGTGCAGCAACTTCAGGCCAGTTTCGACCGTGATACATCTGGTATCTCTCAAAACTCAAACCATGAAAGTTGCAGAGGTTTTTTTTGGCGTTTTAAAGCATCTTGAATCATCTCAATCCAAGCTTAGAGGGGGGGGGTGAATTGGCTTTTTAAAACTTTCTCTTTAGTTCTTTCAAAATCCTTAACTTCTTTTGTAATTTAACCAATTCTTTGACTTGTTTATTTATTTTGTCAATCAAACATGAACAATCAGTCAACAACACAATTAAACACAATTAAACATTCAATCTTCAACCATACTTTGAAAGTAAAAACAATCAAACAATTAATCACAATTTCCAAACCAAATCAATCTTGATGGAAGCATTCAAGATTAGTATATGTAACTTTTAGCTTTTATGTTGTGTTCAGCCCTGTAGTAAATATGAGTTTGAACAAAGCCCTATATACATGAAATTTCTTCTTCAATATAAAATCCAATTACTCTTTCCAAACTTCAGAATTCAAATAAACTCTTAATTTAATCTATCTTTGGGGTGTTTAGCCAAGTAATGTACTCCCGTATGGTTTCCGCAAAGAATGGTTCAACCAACATACTCCATTTCGATTTCCGCAACCCAAATCAAAATCAAAATTTAAGGTTTACTTGATTTATGAATATAAGTAGTTTATATGATTTTCAAATTTAAACCATCCATGCAATTTAAATATGTACTAAAAATAAGAATAGGGAAAGAGAGAGTGAGACGGATATTTTTACAAGATTCGACTTATACCTAGCCTATGTCCTCGCCTTTGGAAAGCCACCAAAGGATTCACTCAACCCGTTCTTTTAACGGGCGGAACAATAACTTTACAAAAATCCTTGGGTAAGGCTAGAGTCTGCCTTCGCCAAATGATATCCCCTCTTCCAGTCACTCCTTACACAGGCTAGAGCCCGCCTCCCTAAGCAATATCCCCTTACTTAGCCAACAATACAAACAACCCTTGGAATAGTCAATCTACAAGAAATAATTCAAATATATGTGCACAAATAATGCTCACACAAAGATTTGATTAGTACACTTTTGAAACTAATATACTTCAAATTCAAAATATCAAAAGAATGAAGTAAGAAGCTCTATGTAAATGTCACCGGTTTACTTCTCTTTGACAAGGATCAAGAACTTAAATCTAATATTTCAGAGTTTAAAAGCACAAAGATTTCTATGAAATTTCGCAGCAATTCAGAGCTTTTAAAACAAATAACAAGAAGCTTTGAGTGAAAGATATCTTGAAGGAATTTTCAATGCTTGGTATATTTTGATTCTCGTAAACAATGTATATATAGGCTTCAAAAACACTTTCATTCGTGCTCCCCAAGTTTACTTGGAGTGCCTCCAAAGTTTCCAAAAATATTAGGGCACAAGTCAACTAGATTTGAAAAAGAGAAGTTTGAAAAATCTGCCCGTTGTCGTACTTTGGTTGCCTGAAGTGCAACCTCAGTAGTCTGAAGTACATTTAGGAGTCTAAAGACACAGGGACTAGCACCTGAAGATACACTGCCTATTTGATTTTCTTCAACAAAAATCTTCGGTTGCCTGAGGATTTAACCTCAGTCGGCTGGGCAGTACAAAACCACTTTCCTTCTTTCTTTTTCAAAGATATTTGGTTTCTTTGCTTTCTTACTTTTGAAAAACATTTTCTGGGGTATTATTAAAATAAAGTCTCTAAGTCCATCTTTATCCCCTAATGAGCTTCATTTCATTCATAATAACATTTTTAGCTTTGAAGTACTTACATTAAGATTTCCTAACAATATGATCATTTCTTGTTCTTTGAAACTTCATGATCATCTTGAAGCTTTAGGTTCATTTCATCTTCAGATGTCTTTGTGCCTCCTGGTTTGATCACTTCATAACACACCATACACCTTTAAGCTTGATAGTGATCTTTTGAAGCTTTGTTGAGTTGGGCTTTTTTAGATTCCTGAAAAACATCATTACTTGAACACATAATGTTATTAACCTTTTCGTTATTTGTTAACATAAAAATAAGAGGTGAAAGCCTTATTGGGCTAACAATCTCCCCCTTTTTGATGATGACAAATAAGGAGCAAAAATTTATAAAAACTTGTAAAATGCTCCTCCTTGCAATAAGCATAGATTCAAGTAATATATCTGAACTTGTATTTGCATAGTTTATTTATATAGTCAATTTTCATATTGCATTTTTCAACATTCAGCCCAATATTTCATTCAACTAAAATATTCAATTCATACTGCATTTTTCAACATTCAGCTCAATATTTCATTCAACTCAAATATTCAATTCATATTGCATTTTTCAACATTCAGCTCAATATTTCATTCGACTCAAATATTCAATATTTCATTCAGCTCAAATATTCAATTCATATGTTTGCTCTCTCTAAACTATTTCTCCCCCTTTGACATCATACAAAACGGGTACATAATTTTAATACAAAGAGCAAAGCACTATATGCATCTAGAGAACCAAGTGATAAATCATAACACTCCCCCTGACAATTAGCATACTCAAGAATTTCTTTTAAGTCATAAGTTTAGAAGTTTCAAAGTTTGCAGATCTATCATTAACAGTAGAACTTATAATACATCAAACTGATAACAAAGCATTTCAAAGGTTCAGGATTGCAGAGCTAGAAACAAATACATAGAAAGACTCATAGTCTTCGCTTACACATACTTCCCTTTTACATCAACAAAAAGCAAAGCCCATTCAGAATTTAAGCATATGTAGCATACAAAGTAGCAAAAACACCATCAAAAGTTTATGTATCAGAGTTAGTATCACTATCTTCAGCAATTCCTTTTCCTTTAGATTGCTATGAGCCTTCTTCTTCTTCTTCTTCTTCTTCTTCGTCATCATCTTCCTCTTCCTCGTCATTACCAGCTTCCTCTTCTTCTTCATCATCTCCTTCTTTCTCTTCTTTAGATTCTTCAACTAATGAATCATCACTATAGGGTATGGAGCTAGTGTCCATAGGATCACCATATGAGAAACTACCTCGAGTCTGCGAAATGCGCATAAGACACTGATCTAATGAGGAATAATTATCCTGTAGATTTTTAAGACCCTCGCACATATCTCGGCTAAAGGATGTGAATTCATTATAGAACGGTGTGAACCATGAGGAAGCTTCAGAGGCTAAACCTTTTGGTTGATCTTGATGTGAAGGAGGAGGTGTAGCAGCTGCCCTTTGTTGTCTCCCTTCTTTTAAGAACCACTCCTGATTTCGTTTCTCATATCCCATCTATTTAAGAGGAGTTGAGGTAAAGAGTTCATATCTGGTCCTTTTTATGAAAAAGTCTGATGAAGATGTGATATTCTGATTTGCAAAGATCATATTAAGAGCTCCCTTGTATGGAAGAGTAACTCGTTTTGCATCCATCCTTGCCCACATCTATTTTATAATGAGACTAGCCAAATCAAGCTTCTTCCCTTTTAATAGACACCACAACACAAAACAATCGATATACAAAAGATGATCATATGATCCTGCTTGTGGCAAAATGTTATTTGTGATGATCTTTTGAAGGATTTGGGCTTTCAAATTTATCTGCTTATAGAGTGGCAGATGTCCAAAGTAAATGAGTTCATTTTCCATAATTAGTGGCAAAAACTCTTCTAGTGTAAACTCTTGTTGAAGAATCCAAGATTGGGCAAATGCAGGACATTCAAACTCTCCTTGAGTAATTTGAAGAATGGGAGCCAACAATTGAGGAGTGAGAATTATTTTCCTACCCTTGACTTTAGTTAATAGGCTATTCTCTCCTTGAACTAAATTAGCATAAAATATTTTGACAAGATTTGGAAAAAGTCCTTTAGCTTGGTAAACAATGAAGTTCTTCCATCCTATGGTTTGAAACAATGGCAGAATATCCAGAAATTCTGTGTTAAAGAATTGAACATCAAGGACCTTACCAAATATAGGATCTATGGACTGAAGATAGGTTTGATAAACATGCTTAGCATGAGAGGATACCAGCCATCAATCGATATTAGGATCATCTCTACCAGAAGATGAGCCACGATTTTCCATTTGCTTAGTTCGAGGCATTGTGAGGTTTTCTTGGAACAATAGATACCTTCTTTCAAACCCTAGAACACGTATGATTGAATTTATAAGTTTGGAATCGAAAGATTTAGCGCCGAAGATTGAAGGGGGTTTGGTGTTTGGAACTTTGGGTGAGTGATAGGTCTTAGTTCAGGAGCCTAGAGTTTAGAAGAAATAAGGTTTCACGCGTTTAAAATATGAGGACTTCATGACTTCAGGCGCCTAAAGAATAAGTACAGGCGCTTGAAGAATTTTTTGGGCGAAAATTCAACGGGCAGTAGTTGTTCAGTCGCCTGAGGTCTGGAGATCAGGCACCTGAGGTGCATGTAGGAGCCTGAGGATATTTGCTCAGTCAACTGAAGTGCTTCAACTTATGAATTTTCCTTATTTCCTTGTTTTGAACCTTTCTAACTTATTTCCCTTATTGTATAATGGTTCAAGTTTCTCTTTTTATTGATGTATACCTATCTTTTATCAGCTCTTAGGTTATAAGATTTTAGAGTTTCCTTTTTGTTTCATTTAATCATCCAACCTTTATGGATCCTTCTTTCTCTCTATTTTATTTTTGGTACCCATATCTTCTTGGTTCCTTTTGATTTGTCAAGGGCTATTTCTTTTATTCTCCACACCTATTTAGTCTTCACACCCTTTCTCTTAAATGGACATTCAAACTTGATATGCCCCTTTTTCTTACATTGATAGCAAATTGTATTCGTGTAGGCTTTGCTAGATGTGGTAGCATAGTCTTTGGATTCTTTTGAGAAATGTCTCATATACAGATTCTTTTTCCTTTTATTTTCAACTCTATTAAACCCAATGCTTTCTTTATTCAATGACATTCTTTGTGAGCCAATCATCTTATCAAGGTTTTCTTTCCCTTTTGTAAAGTTGTAAATAATTTTATCCTTATATTTGATTTGATTCTTGAGATCTTTTAACTCTATGTCTTTCTTGTTATCAACCTTCTTTAATGATTTCTTTAATTCTAGAGATAATTTTTTGATTCTATCCTCTAATTCAGAAATATACATATCTTTCTCATATACCGTAGACTATAAGGATCGAAGGTCTTCTATCATTCTTGCTTTCTAATTCTTTGATTTTCAAGTCTTTTTCCTTTTCAGCAAGATTTTTAGATTCCAATTCTTTTGTCATAGATTCATTCTTACTTTCTATTTTCTTGATTCTAGAATCCTTTTCTCTTTCTGCAGCCTTAAGGGTTTCTATCTCTTTCATTATACCTTCATTCATATTTTTTAATGAAGTATTTTTTTTTTAGTTACTTTAAGCAGCATCTTATGAATTTTGAATAAATCATTTTGAACTTCTTTGTATGATGGCATGCTTTCATCATCGGATTCATCACAAGAAGAATTATTTGAAGATTTAGATGAGGAACTTTCCTTATTGTCTCAAGCCATAAAGCATGTATAAGCAACCTCTTAGTCACTTGATTTATTTTTTGAACTACTTGTACTCATCATGTCCCAAGTAGTGACTTTCATGGCTTTTTTCTTTTTCTTCTTAACCTCTTTCTTTAGCAGTAGTGGACATTCTAGTTTTATATGTCCAAATTTATTGCAATTGTAGCGCATAAGAGTTTTATTCTTTGATTTCTTGCTAACTTCTTCTTCTAATTCATCTGATTCAGATTTTTGATTTCTTATTTAGAATTTGTTTCTTCTTCTTATTATTCTTGCTAACTTTTTAGATATGAAGGCTACTTCATCTTCATCCATTTCTTCTTCACTACTTGAGTTGTCTTTTAAGGCTTTGAAGGCTATTGAATGGATTTTCCATTCTTTTCATTCATAGTCATTTCATATGTAAGTAGAGAACCTATAAGCTCATCTAAGGAAGTGGTTTTCAAATTTCTTCCTTCAGTTATGGCAGTGGCTTTTGGTTCCCATTTTTGTGGCAGCCCTCTAAAAATTTTTATAATCATCTCATGAGTAGTGTAAGTTTTTCCTAAGGCATTTAGGGAATTGGTTATGTGGGTAAACCTGGTATACATGATAGATATGGATTCGTCCAGGTTCATTCTAAATGCTTCATATTCACTTGTAAGCATATCAACCCTATTATCCCTAACATATGTAGTTCCTTCATATGTTACTTCTAGCTTATCCCATATCTCCTTAGATGATTTGCAAGTCATTACTCTATTAAATTCATTGGCATCTAAAGCACAATATAGAGCATTCATAGCACTAGAGTTTATTTGCAACATTTTATAATCTCTTTCAGTCATGTCTTTCTTTTCCTTAGGTATTTGTTTTCCATCTACTAATGTTGTAGGAACTAGATCACCATCCGTGACAACCTCCCAAGCTTTCCAATCCATGGTTTGAAGGTATATTTGCATTCTCTTTTTCCAAAATGTATAATTTTGTCCACAAAAGATTGGTGGCCTAATTGAAGATTGTCCCTCTCTAAAGGGAGCTACTCCTAAGTTAGCCATTATGATCTTTTTATACCTACTAATTAAGATTTGCTATAGCCCCGCTCTAATACCAATTCAAATTAGGAATAGCTTCCCAAGAGGGGGGGTGAATTGGCTTTTTAAAACTTTCTCTTTAGTTCTTTTAAAATCCTTAACTTCTTTTGTGATTTAACCAATTCTTTGACTTGGTTATTTATTTTGCCAATCAAACAAGAACAATCAATCAACAACACAAGTAAACACAATTAAACATTCAATCTTCAACCACACTTTGAAAGTAAAAACAATAAAACAATTAATCACAATCAATTTCCAAACCAACACAACCAATTTGAAGGCCAAATATAAATTCACTTTAGCACTATAAGATTGATGGAAGCATTCAAGATTAGTATATGTAACTTTCAGCTTTTATGTTGTGTTCAGCCCTGTAGTAAATATGAGTTTGAACAAAGCCCTATATACATGAAATTTCTTCTTCAATATAAAATCCAATTACTCTTTCCAAACTTTAGAATTCAAATAAACTCTTAAGTTAATTTATCTTTGGGGTGTTTAGCCAAGTAACGTACTCCCATATGGTTTCCGCAAAGAATGGTTCAACCAACGTACTCCCTTTCGATTTCCGCAACCCAAATCAAAATCAAACTTTAAGGTTTACTTGATTTCCGAATATACGTAGTTTATATGATTTTCAAATTTAAACCATCCACACAATTTAAATATATACTGAAAATAAAGAATAGGGAAAGAGAGAGTAAGACGGATATTTTTACAAGGTTTGGCTTATACCTAGCCTACGTCCTCGTCTTTGAAAAACCACCAAAGGATTCACTAAACCTGTTCCTTTAATGGGTAGAACAATACCTTTACAACACTCCTTGGGTTAGGCTAGAGCCCGCCTTCTCCAAACGATATCCCCTCGTCCAGTCACTCCTTACATAGGCTAAAGCCTGCCTCTATAAGGAACATCCCATTACTTAGCCAACAATCCAAACAACCCTTGGAATTTCCAATCTACAAGAACTAATTCAAATAGATGCGTACAAATAATGCTCACACAAAGAGCTTATTAGTACACTTTAGAAACTAATATACTCCGAATTCAAAATATCAAAAGAATGAAGTAAGACGCTCTATGTAAATATCACCGATTTACTTCTCTTTGATGAGGATCCAGAACTTAAATCAGACACTTTAGAGAAGTTGTAAAAGCTCAAAGATTTTTCAGAAATTTCGCGCAGCAATTCAGAGCTTTTAAAACAAATAGCAAGAGGCTTTGAGTGAAAGATATCTTGAAGGAATTTTCAATGCTTGGTATATTTTGATTCTCATAAACCATATATATATAAGCTTCAAAAACACTTTCATTCATGCTCCCCAAGTTTACTTGGAGTGCACCCAAAGTTTCCAAAAATATTAGAGCGCAAGTCAATTAGATTTGAAAAAGAGAAGTTTGAAAAATATGCCTATTGCCGTATTTCGATTGCCTGAAGTGCAACCTCAGTAGCCTGAAGTACGTTCAAGAGGCTAAAGACACAGGGTCAGGCACCTGAAGATATACTGCCTGTTTGATTTTCTTCAACAAAAATCTTCGGTTGCCTGAGGATTTAACCTCAGTCGCCTGGGCAGTACAAAACCACTTTCTTTCTTTTTTTTTTCAAAGATATTTGATATCTTTGCTTTCTTACTTTTGAAAAACATTTTTTGGGGTATTAAAATAGAGTCTCTAAGTCCATCTTTATCCCCTAATGAGTTTCATTTCATTCACAATGACATTTTTAACCTTGAAGTGCTACTTACATGAAGATTTCCTAACAATATGATCATTTCTTGTTCTTTGAAACTTCATGATCATCTAGAAGCTTTAGGTTCATTTCATCTTCAGATGTCTTTGTGCTTCCCGGTTTGATCACTTCATAACACACCATACACCTTTAAGCTTGATAGTGATTTTTTGAAGCTTTGTTGAGTTTGGCTTTTTTAGATTCTTGAAAAACATCATTACTTGAACACATAATGCCATTAACATTTTCGTCATTTTTTATCATCAAAACAAAAGGTGAAAGCCTTATTAGGCTAACAGAGATTATGTACTTAATCTCTTAAAAAGATATGTCAATCAAGTAATATAAGAGATATGTTAAGATTGATCTTTGAATCACATAGGTGTAAGTCAATAAAGGTATTTCAAAGATCTATACTTCAAATAACTTTATCTCCATAAAATATTTTCAGCAATAAAATCAGGAGATAGTAAAGATTAGCTTCTCAAAAATTTTTTGCAATAAGCACAAAACCTAGCCTTTGAATCTTACAACTAAGATGCAAAGATTCTCAAGCTGAAAAGAGTTATCACAAGATAATATTTATAAATGAAATAATCTGAGATCAACTCAAGCTAACTCTCTAAAAATAATTTCAACAATAATGAATGAGAGAGTAAATTAGCTTTGAAGTATATTTATGAAGCTCACAAATATATTCACTCCTCAAGTTGTAACAATAATGCAAATGAAGATGATGAAATAAATGCTCTCTTTATTAAAGATGATTTTGCAAACAAGAATCAAAGAGAGTATGTATATTATGCTTTAAGAATCTAAGTAAATAGGCAATGAAAGCTTAAAAATTTCAAAGAGAATTTTTGTTTAATCAAAATGCTAATCTCTGCTTAATCTGGACAAATGAAGGGGTATATATAGAATTCTCTCAAAATATAACCATTGGGGACACACAGGGAATTTTTAGAAAATATTAATTAAAATTAACCACTGTTTAGCGCTGTAAAAACTAGGCAACTAGAGAGGTTTGGTCGACCAAACGATTCATCAGTCGACCATCCAAGCCAAAGATTTTCATATTTAAGCTAAGCTCGGTTGACCAAGGAACGAGTCGGTCAACCAAATGAGAAGCAATCTAAAACCCTTTGTGGGTTCAGTCGGCCATGACAAAAGGCCAGTAGGCCACTCATGAGGTTCGGTTGACCATGGTGTTTTTGAACTAGGAGGCCGGTTGACCGAGGACAATGGAAAGTAAAAATTATTAAGGCCGGTCGATCGAGGAAGATTTTTTCAAATTGGGTCGTTCGACTGAGCCTTGGTCAACATTTTTTACTCCAAGCAAATAGTGGTTTAGTCAATCGTTAGGTTATAACACAACAGTGGTCGATCGATCGAGGGTATTGAAATTTACTATTTTGCCCTCAATTTGATCCCAAGGTTATTCTAAAAACTTTTATAAGTTTGAAGTAATTTTGAAAATTTTTTAGGCAAAGGGTTTGGTCAACCGAGGCTTTTTATTTAAGCTAAAAAATCCAACATTGGTTGAGACCGAAGTCTGTCTATTGTATTTTGATTTCCTTATGGTCAGACTATGGCCTTTGAGCATAAACCTATCATGTATGCAATGCATTATTACAGTCAAAATTATAAAACAAAAATAAATTTACAATTAAAAATATAATGTCTTCTTTTTCTTCTTTTGCGCTTAACTCTCCATCGAATCTGCCAGAATTATATGTGCTTTAAGTCCTTTCTGGCTTCCACTTCTCTTTCATGTGTGTGTTCTGAATGATTAACATGTTCAAGTACTTAGGCACACACATTAGTTTCAAGTGTTTTGTCAGCATCAAAATCAGGATCGAACTCAAAAAGTCAATAATCTCCCCATTTTTTATGATGACAAACGTACCAAATCAAAATGGAGTTTAGCCTAAAAGGGCTCCTACTAAAAATATACATTCCTTAAAAATATAAACTTACAGCTCAAGCATATCGAAAAAGAAGACATGCCCAAAATAATTATGCATTTTGGTTTCAACAATAAAGCACAAATGCATGATGCATGATGCTTGCAGCTCAAATGTTTTCCTTTTTGAATATTTCCCCCTTTTTGGAAATAAAAAAATCATGTTGCTCATAGAAGTTCTCCCCCTTTTGTCATCAGAAAAAGGGTTAAGTTATAAAATCATTTGAGCATAAAAAATTCTTCCCCTTCTTAGTATGAGATTTAGAGATATAGCATAAAAACAACTCCCCATATTTGATTCAAAGTCTTTTTGGGCATAAAAATTGATAACTATTTTAAAGAAATGACAGTTAAGCACACAATCAAAAATAAAATTGGTCATATGAGATAAAAATGACATGATAAACATAGTTAGAGCAGAAGTTTCCTCAAACTGTTGTAGTTCAAATATATCATAAGACCCGAAAAAAAAAATTGGACTTTGAAACGTACGACATATGATAGCAAATCTTAGTTTAAGCATAAAGTTAGTCTAACTAGTTCGCATGTACTTCTATATAAGAACGATGAACCAGTTATGCAATTAAAGATGATAAAGCTTTTAAAAATTAAAATTAAAAAAAAAAATTCATGACAAGCATTTGAAATTTACAAGATATTACATGTTATGACTCCTTTGAGGCAAGAGAAATAAGTTTTAGTTAACAACGTTTTTTGCCAAAAAAAAAAAAATCCCTTTTGACACATAACTATTAAATACAAAGGATTATGCTCGCTGTATGATGATATTAACTCTAGTTTCAAGCTAGCAACATCTTTCTAGTTTAAGCAATTTAGGCACAATCCATAAAATAACTAGAAAACGCAACCATATGGATCTAGGGATAAACAATTTGAATACAAGATCATAAGGAAAACTAATTGAATGTGGCTAAACAATATATTACAAAATGATATTTTTAATAAATTATCACATTTAAGCACATGCACAGTAAATTTACAGCATATATATCTAATCTAAAGAATTGTAGATAAGCATAATATGATAGGAATTTATGTTAAGATGCTCCCCTTTTCATTTTAAATATGAGCTTAGATGCAATGAATTGCTTATACTTATTAAATATTAATTTCACTGAATGTCCCATGTTGTATAAGCAATCATTTTGAAACTTCCAACGCACTATACTAAATATTTATCAACTATATTCATCCCTGGTCAGTATAGTCATCCCTATAGGCCGCGAATGCATCAAAAATGTAAATATTAAAGCATGTTATATACTTCATGACCCAAGAAAATTCCATATAAAATCATAAAACTTTAAGCACAGGATAAAATGTTCAAGGTTTTTAGAAGAGCCTCAACATTCAAAAAGAACAAAGATGATGCATGTGGGTCTCTTATGTTCTTTCTATAGAGATAGTGCTTAGCCTTTCTAAATATCCGATGATTATGCTAGGATGAAGTTTAATATTTTTAGTTTTCACTCATCCTTTCAAAAATATTTTATCATTTATTTTTTCATAATCATCTTTGCACATGGTTTTATTTTGGAAAATTTTATCGAAATTTCGGTAGCATGCTTCCTGCAAATTTGACATTTTCCAATAAAACCTATACCTGAAAATGTGATTTTTTTTTTTCATTAGATAAAATAATTCAAGCAGGAAACAACCTATCCACTTCCAGCATGTAGTTCACATTACTGCATCCGTCATGCAAGAGGCATTCTAGATTAAACATGCATTCAGGTAGTTCAATCAACAATTTATATAAAACAAAACTATCCAATTAAAGAAATATAATCATTTTATGCATGATGGATAGTAATTTGCAAAGAAATTTTAATAAAGGCATGTGTGCATGAATGATATAAGAACATGAAAGCAATTTATATTATAGTCATGAAGGATGAATGCTCCCCCTGAGTTATGCACTTAACTCATTTAATGCCTTTTTCATTTTCAAGAGGTTTTAGATTTTCAAAAATTTAGACTTGGTGTTGAATGCTTTAGGCTTAATGGACCAAAAAGTCACAATGAATATTTATTCAGGGTTTTAAGCCTACTTTGCCTCTTTTCGTACGAATTTCAACATGTGAGAGGCATGAGTTAGAATGACTTTTAAATTTAACTGATCATGCATAGGTTTCTTAGGTATTTGAACTTTCTTTTAATTTGAAACCTAGTGCAAACATGTTAGCCATTCAACACATTCAAAAACTCCAATGCATTTGGTTTACAGTTTGAGAGCTTTTGAAAGGAAAACGATAAATACTCTTAATATTTAAATTACTATTGAGCTCAAAAGAAAATTCTGATGAACCAGGACATTATCCAAAATGTTTTCATCCCAAAAAATATGTCTTGACATTTTGGCAAAGAGCAAGTAAGTATATATGAATTTCTTAAACAAAGCTCTTTTGTGAATGGAATGTATCCTTTAGATATGATTACGATTTAGAGCAAGGATACAAACCAAGGAATAGGAGAATCTTTACTAGATATGATCGTGGTTTGGTAAAGATTTCCTAGGGATGTTTCTTAATAAGCACTCAATAGATATGAAATTTATGATAATTAGTGCTTATGGCTAGAGTGATGACTTATCTTCGATTAGGATTTTATGTTAGAGATAATAAGCTCAGGGTTAAATGATATATGACAAGACAAATTCCCTAAAGCTCAAATCTGTGCGATGGACAACAGTAGCTTAACTTAAGATGTTCATATTCAAGCAAGAGTTAAGCACTATGAGTTATATACTAGGTAAAAAGGTCTTGTCCATTTGGAAGTGGATTTCATTTTGACGTACTTTGGCCAATATTTTCATATTTTACCCAATCATTATGATATTTCTGCATTAAGTTTAGATTTGATATATTACTTGAATACTCATATTGGCTTGATTTTCTTATGCTCTTAGCATACTAAATAATATATAGTGAAAGTTCATACTAAGAATTTTTAATTTAAACATACTCCAGTTCCCAAGTCAATAGACATCACTACCCCCTAAACATAAGAACTAAGGAAATATTAACTAATTAGGTAATTTCAATTTTAATCTGTTTTTCTTTAGGTCCTACGGGGTTAGCTTTCATGATTACCCACATCATTTCTTCGTCCAAGCCTCTGGCACTTCTACATAGACAAGCAAACTTGTCGTGCCCTTTTTTTTATAAGATAAGCAAGTATTACATACATATGAAGAGTTTTGCTTATATATCCTGTTTCTATTTGATGAAGTATAAGGATTGTTAGGACCATGGAATATTCAAGATGACCCCTTTTTAAGGAAGTATTCCTTTTAACTCCTAAGGGTCTATTATGATTATTCTTTTCATTTTTAAATTTGGGTGTAACTTTAGAATAATCATCTATTTCTTCTTCTAAGCAGATAATTTTCAATATCTTCTAAATTTTTCTCTTTTCTAATGTGGCATGATAATATTTTAGATTTTCTAATTATGCTGCCAACATTTTACTTTTGTTTTTCAAAAATATTTTCTGCTTAGACATCCTAACAGTAATCTTATGAGCATTAAAGAATTTCTTTTTTGGTTTCTCTTAAGATGTCATGCTTCCAAAATTAGATGCACATGATTCAACACAAAGATTTAATACAAGAATTATCACCTGAATCTGTGCGTGCATTATCATCACAAGAAATATAAGATGATTCATAGCATGATGTATTGCAGGACATAACACAAGAATCATCAAATACATCATTAACTAAAATAGAAGGTGAATCATATACCTCTTCATTAATGAACGTTATTGGCCCATGATTTACATCCTCTTGATCTTTTGGAGTAAAAATGTTCGGAGTAGTAGACTTCTCCTCTTTGCTTCCTCCATATCTCCTTTCCAGCTCTTCCTAAATTTCTTGTGCACTTTTACATGCCATGATCTCAAGAAAAACATTAGAATCTAATGCAAGATATAGTAAATCCATGGCATGTAAATTTTCATGCATCAAAGTAATATCATTTTCATTTACAGGCATACAAATTCCCTAATCAATCACTTGCCAGGTCCTTGTGTCCATAGATTTTATAAAAATGCTCATTCAAATTTTCCAGTGTGTGTAGTTTACATCACAAAACAATGGAGGACTAGTAAGTGATTGTTTCTCACCAAATGGGGATACAGCAAATTGAGCCATTGTGATCTTTTGAAAAAATGTTTAAGTCTAGTGCAACAAGGCTTTGATACCAATTGTTGGAATTGGTGTATTCCGAAGAGGGGAGGGGGTGAAATGGGTATTTAAACTTTTTTTTACCTAATTTAGGTTCAAATCGCGGTCAGTATTGCACAACTTAGGGTCTTTCTATGCAATCCTAATCACATAGGTAATTAACTAAGCAAATATTTAAACAATTAAAGCAATCTCAGTATTTCCCAATCATTCAAAGAAATTGAAATATAAACAAAAAAATACGAAAAATTAAATAGTGCAGGGAAAGTGAATGACACAAGATATGTTATCAGGGTTCGGCCAATAGTGCCTACGTCCCTGCCGCAAGCTACACCAACTATAAGGATTCCACTAAACCTTGCCCACTTATAGGTGGAGCAGCACCAATTACACTATCCTCTCCTTACTAGGTGAGGAAATACCCCAAATCACATGAACAGGGCTGACCCCAACCTTTACAATCCACTCCTTCACAGAGTAGAGTACACCTTCTTCAAGCCACGCTTGGAATACAACAATTAGTACTAATTTGTGTATAATACAAGTGCTTCTATACTAAGTAGATATGTACCACAATATAACCAATGCACTCCTGTATGATAGAGATTTATGCTCAATGGGGATTATGTACTTAATATCTTAAAGAGATATGTCAATCAAGTAATATAAGAGATGATGTTAAGATTGATTTTTGAATCAAATGGGTGTAAGTTAGTAAAGGTATTTCAAAGATCTATACTTCAAATAACTTTATCTCCACAAAATATTTTTCAGCAATAAAATCAGGAGATAGTAAAGATTAGCTTCTCAAATTTTTTTTTTTGCAATAAGCACAAAACATTGCCTTTGAATCTTACAACAAAGATACAAAGATTTTCAAGTTGAAATGAGTTATCCCAAGATAATATTTATCAATGAAATAATCTGGGATCAATTCAAGCTAACTCTCTAAAAATAATTTCAACAATAATGAATGAGAGAGTATACTAGCTTTGAAGTATATGTATGAAGCTCACAAATATATTCACTCTTCAAGTTGCAACAATAATGCAAATGAAGAGGATGAAATAAATGTTCTCTTTATCAAAGATGATTTTTCAAAGAAGAGTCAAAGAGAGTATGTATATTATGTTTGAAGAATCTAAGTAAATAGGCAATGAAAGCTCAAAAATTTCATAGAGAATTTTTATTTAATCAAAATTCTAATCTCTACTTAATTTGGACAAATGAAGGGGTATATATAGAATTCCCTCAAAATATAACCGTTGGGGACACATAAGGAATTTTTAGAAAATATTAATTAAAATTAACCCTTGTTTAATGCAATAAAAGCTAGGTAGCCCGAGAGGTTCGGTTGACCAAGCGATTCATCGGTCGACCATCCAAACCAATGATTTTAATATTTAGGCTAAGCTCGATTGACAAAGGAACAGGTTGATCGACCTAAGGAGAGGCGATTCAGAACCCTTCGTGGGTTCGGTCGACCATGGCAAAAGGCTACTCAACCACTTATGAGGTTCGGTCAACCATTGTGTTTTTGAACTAGGAGGCTGGTCGATCGAGGACAATGGAAAGTCAAAATTTTTAAGGCCGGTTGACTAGCGAAGATTTGTTCAAATTGGATCGGTCGACTGAACCTTGCTGGACATTTTTGACTCCGGGCAAACAGTAGTTTGGTCGTCGGTTGGGTTATAACATAGTGGTCAATCGATCGAGGGTATTGAAATTTACTATTTTGCCCTCAATTTGACCCCAAGGTTATTGTGAAAAATTTTATAAGTTTTAAGTAATTTTGAAAACTTTTTAGACAAAGGATTTGGTCAACCGAAGCTTTTTAATTAAGCTCAAAAATCCAATGTTGGTCGACCTTCGGTCGACTGAAGTCTGTCTATGGTATTTTGATTTCCCTATGGTCAAATTATGGCCTTTGAGCATAAATCTATCATGTATACAATGCATTATTACAGTCCAAATTATAAAAAAGAAATGTATTTACAATTAAATATATAATATGTCTTCTTCTTCTTCTTTTGCGCTTAACTCTTCATGGAATCTGCCATAATTATATGTACTCTAAGTAATTTCTTGCTTCCACTTCTCTTTCATGTCTGTGTTCTAAATGATTAACCTATTCAAGTACTTAGGCACACACATTAGTTCCAAGTGCTTTGTCTGCATCAAAATTGGGATCAGACTCAAAAAGTCAACAATTAATGAGAATGTTCTCAAGTTTCCCTAAGGGGGTGTATTTCTTCATGGTAGAGATTGTAATGCTTTTTTGGCTCATACCTGAAGGAGTGCATAAACAATGAAGAAAACATAGTTGAAATCACTTGTGTTGATGGAGCAGCAGCAATCAGTCAACAAATTAGCCCTATTCGTCGACTGAAAGATGCTGAGTTCAGAATAATTACATTCTGTTTGAATTTGTCGACTGAATGGCCCAATTCGTTGACTAATTTGTTTTGGGCAGTGAGGATGATTTCAAAATTTGAATGTCAACGTTAATACAGTTAGGTGTTTGGAGGGAAGCCTCTGGAGTGTTTATAAATATACCATTCTGGGTTGAAAACTAAAATGTAGTCCCAAAACGGGGGTCAATTGGATTTAAACAATTTTCTCTTAATTCTTTTTAAGACTTCTTAACCTCTTTTATTTCTTTTATCCAATTCTTGTTTGTTTAATTTTTCAATCACACAAGAACTTAGTTCTTTTTATACAATCAATACTTAAAATAATATCCAATCCACAACCATATACCAATAAAGTACTTAAACAATCAAGTAATCAATCATTCAACCAAACCAATCAATTTTTTCAATTAACCACAATATCCAATCAAGATGGTTATTTTGTTTGCAGCCCTATGTATACGAATTTGTAAGCCTTGTAGAAAATGTAATTTGTTTCTCAATTTAATATTCAACAAAACATTCATGGGTACCAGGGATATACCTGAAATACAACTCTAATACCTAAGCAGCGGGAAATGTAAAATCATATACATACCAAATCATCCAACCAACATAATACCAGAGTTTTACTAAAACTGTTATATACATATACACATCCTAGAAAAACCAAAAAGTGCCTTAGCGTCACAACCCAAAAGTCCATCAGACCCTAGCATAACGACTTACCCTTCTAACAAGGTAGAACAGTCAACCTCTAACACTGTGGAGCTCTATCCGCTCTTCTATCTGGGCTCTTGAAATATTTATATAGTTAGGGGGAGCCACCTCTCAGTAAGGGAAATAAACTAATATAAGTGTGTGGCAACATGAGTATTTTCGTGTTATACATATTGTACATAAATCATATTTGGTAAAATTGTCTGTATCATATATTGGAAAAACATAATTTATCATAACATGGTATAACATACTAAATTTCTATACATGAAAATTATCTTATATAACTGTACATGAAAAAAAAATACCTTGGATGGATAGCTGACTGGTGTCATGTCTTACCCCCACATGACTAGGTTGTGTGGCCCAAAGGCATGACCTAGCAATGGCTGGCCGACCAAATTAGATCAACATAAGTCTGTAAGTATGATGGGTCTGCCCCTCCTAGTCTAGATTCTAGAGGGATGCTTGCACTAAAATAAAACCACATCTACTGCCGATCTCCCACTGTCTCTTACGACATGTGGTAGCACCAACATATAAATGATCGTGATCATATAGTTACGGTACCATGCTTCATGAAAGCCTAAACCAAGCCATCTAAGTTCTGATAACATATAGTATATTTCCAAATAATGATGTATGAATATTTCATAATAATATCTGTCATGATAATATTTGCATAAAAGTTTGCGTAACATATCATATAAAATTCACGGCCCTTACGCCGATATTTTGTATCTTGTAAATCACGGCCCTTACGCCGACATAGTAAAACTTGAAAATCATGGCCTTTATGCCAGCATAGCATGTCATATAAAAACCACGGCCCTTATGCTAGCATATCATATAAAACCACGGCCCTTACGCCGACATATCATATAAAATTCATAGTTTGAAATCCCTGTACCATTTTTAATATCTTCTTGAAAAACAGTAGTAACATGTTTATTCTGAAAACATAGTATTATGATATTACATAAAATCATATAATTTCATACTCATGCCACACAAAAGTGAATATTGTTCCATTCGTAAAATTTACACAAAATCATATTCCCTGTTGAACTGTATTAAAATTTTTTCCTATTAACAATAGTATTTCCAAACTCAGTTCTATAGCATACATAATTTTCTTGAAAATAAAAGTTGAATATTTATAAATAATTTCATGGAAATATTGACTTAGTTTATCCCCTTACTTAACTTATGAAAAAGCTCACAAATTACTCCAAAATTACACCTGTGTTTTCCCCTGCTCAACACCTTGAAATTGCATTTTTTCCCCAAAAAAACTTCAGTATAAATCAATCTAATACCTTCCCTCAACCCAAAAATACCAAATACCTTAATAAATATTAAAATAATCAACTTACCCAAATTTTGGGATGGTTCCCAAGTTAGCCTAACCAACGAATCACTCTAGCAGATTTGTAGAGAATCTTCCCAAGAGTAACGTGGTGGCTTCGGATCATTAAACCGGTGAAGAACAAGGCTGGATTTCTAGAGAGATGGGGGAGAAAGTCATAGGGGAGAGAGAGAGAGAGAGAGAGAGAGAGAGATTATGCAAGTTTTTTTTCACAGAAAAATGGGTTCTTGAGCTTATATAGAAAACTTGTCCACGTGGCCTCATCGACGAGTCCAAGCGATAGTCTCTTCGATGATTACCTTCTTCTTGTCGACAAGTTTCAGGATTTGAAAGAAGCTCTCTCTATAATTTCCCGTTGATGAGCCACAAGTTCCTGTCAACGAGCCGAAACACCCTGCTCGTCAACAAGCACTTCTTCACTCGTCGATGAGACCCTACTGAAAATCCTTTTTGAAAAATATATTTTTTTTCTCTCCTTTATTTTATTATTTAATTACCATAATTCTTCAGGTCTTTACATTCTCCCCTCCTTATAAAAATTTTATCCTCGAAATTTACTATCTATATTGACACCATCCTTTTAAGAAAATGGTTTACTTATTTTATTACATACCCTCACTTGTGGTGGAGGAATATCATGGTTACATTCAAGGTTCTGGGAGATTACATGTACACATAAAATAAAATTCTCCCACAACTAAAATGCTATCTACGACCAGAAAATTATTACATCTAACTAACTTGCACGAAAGAAATTTTATGCATTCACTAGTAACTTTTCTTGATTACTACTGATCTCTGCTGAAGAGATATAGATACTTCTATCATATCTGCTCCTCGAGTTCCCATGAAGCTTCCTCTATCACATGATTTCTCCACAAGACTTTTACTAAAAGAATCTTCTTATTGCGTAATTCATGGTCTTTCCTGTCCAGAATCTGTATTGATACCTCCTCATATGCCAGAGTATCCTTGAGCTCTATCTCACTATAACTGATCATATAGGAGGGGTCTGGGATGTATTTCCTCAACATGGAATCATGGAATACATCGTGTAATCTAAACAAAACGAGTGGTAAGGCTAGTCTGTTGGCAACTGACCCTACTCTCTTAAGGATCTCAAATAGGCCAATAAACCTAGGGCTAAGCTTACCCTTCCTTGCAAATCTCATAACTTCCTTTAATGGCGCTATCTTCAAAAACAGGTGATCTCCCACATCAAATTCTAGTTTTCTGCGTGAGTATCAGCGTAACTCCTTTGCTAGCTCTAAGTTGCACTGATCCTGTCTTTAATGAGCCAAACATTATCATATGTCTGCTGCACTAGCTTTGGCCCCATCACTCTTCTCTCACCTATCTCATCCCAGTAGAGAGGAGAATGACACCTCCTACCATAAAGCGGCTTATAAGGTGTTATGCCGATGCTGGTTTGATGACTGTTATTTTATGCAAATTCTACCAGCAGCATATACTAGGCCCAACTACCCTCAAAATCCAGTACGCACACCCGTAGCATATCTTCTAATATCTGAATGACCCTCTCAGTCTAGCTGTCCATTTAAGGATGAAACACCGCGTTGAAAGACAATTAAGACCCCAGAGCTTTCTGAAAGCTCCTCTAAAGCTGTGACGTGAAACGTGGGTCTCGTTCTGATACTATAGACACTGGCACACCATGTGATCATAATATTTCTTAAATATATAATTCCTCCAATCTGTCCATAGAGTAGTTGATTTTAATAAGAATGAAGTGATCGGTCTTCGTCAATCTCTCAACGACCACCCAAATAGCCTTCTAACCATGCGGTGCCGGTGGTAAACCCATCAAAAAGTCCAGAGATACATGATCCCACTTCAACTCTGGAATGTAAAGCAGTTGCAACTAACCTGCCGGACTCTGGTGCTCAGCCTTTACCGGCTGCCACGTCAGACACTGCCGTACGAACTCAACAATTTCCCTTTTCATGCCGTTCCACCAGTAAGACTCTTGTAGATCCCTATACATTTTAGTACTACGTGGATGAACTGTGTGCAAATACCTTTGAGCTTCCTCTAAGATTTTCCTCCTGATGTCTCTATCTATAGGCACGCACAAGCTGGAACAGAACTTTAGAGCTCTGTCATCAGAAATACTAAAATCCTCTCCCTGTCTATCGTACACCTTAGCGATCAACTTTGCTAATTCTGCATCATCTCTATGAGCTATTTTAATCCTTTCTTGTAGAGTAGACTACACTACCAGATTGGAAATAAATTTCCTGAGGATCACTCTTACCAACTCTACACCAAGTCTCTCCAGATCCATTTGGATTGGATGTTGAACCTCCATAGCTGTCAGTGCTGGTCCCACTGATTTCCTACTCAGAGCATTAGCTACCACATTTGCCTTCCTTTGGTGGTAATTGATAGTGCAATCATAAGCTTTAATAAGTTCCAAGCACCTTTTATGTCTCATATTCAGCCCCTTTTGGGTGAAAAATTACTTCAAACTTTTGTGATCGGAGAATATTTCGTATATCTCACCATACAAGTAATGCCTCCAAATCTTTAACGCGTGAACCACTACAGCCAATTCCAGATCGTGGGTAGGTTAATTCTTTTCATACTCTTTCAACTTTCAGGTGGCATAAGCTACAACCCTACCACGCTGCATTAATACATAGCCGAGCCCTTTCAAAGACGCGTTATTGTAAATTACATAACCATCTCCCCCTGAAGGAATGATCAACACTAGTGCAATGACAAGCCTCTATTTCAGTTCCTGGAAGCTCTGCTCACAATCATCATCCCATTCAAACCCGACATTCTTCGTGGTCAAATGCGTAATAGGCCCTAATAAAGCTGAAAACCCATCAAAAAACTTACGGTAATAACCCGCTAGTCCCAAGAAACTCCTAATTTCCTGAATGTTCTTCAGCCTGGCCCAAGTCAACATTGCCTCAACATTGCTAGGATCCAATGAAAATACCATCCTTTGAAACAACATGCCCCAAAAACGACACTTTCTCTAGCCAAAATTCACATTTACTAAACTTGGCATACAACTATTTTTCCTTGTGCATCTAAAGTACCAACCGTAGGTGCGTCTTATGCTCCTTAAAACTCTTTGAGTGAACCAGTATGTCATCAATGAAAACTACAACGAACTGATCTCAATACTGGTGAAAAACTCTATTCATTAAGTCCATGAACACAGTAGGAGCATTCGCCAGGCCAAATGGCATAGCTAGAAATTCGTAATGCCTATACCTAGTCTCGAAGGCTGTTTTCAAGACATCTTCTACTTTTACTTTCACTTGATGGTAGCTTGATCTTAGGTCAATCTTGGAATAGACCTGCGTACCCTGAAGCTAGTCAAATAAATCATCTATGCGGGGTCGAGGATACCTATTCTTAAAGGTTACCTTGTTTATCTCCCCGTAATCAATACATATCCTCATAGACCCGTCCTTCTTCTTTACAAATAACACTAGAGCTCCCCATGGTGATACACTAGGCCGAATAAAACCCTTATCCAACAAGTCTTGCAACTAATCCTTTAGCTCTCCCAACTCGGCTGGAGCCATTCTGTAAAGAGCTTCAGAAATCAATGTCATCCCCGGAAGTAGATCAATAGCGAAATTTACCTCGCGGTCGGGAGGTAACCTAGGTAGATCTTCTGGAAAAACATCTGGAAACTCCTTAACCACTAGTGTATTGCCTAGCTTCAATTAATTTTCTGACATCTCTTTGACAAAGGCCACAAACCTATGACAACCATCTAGGAGTAATCTTCTCGCTTGAATGGCTGATACTAACTGAGGCGGGGATTGCACACGCAACCTTATGAACCTGAATTCTGGTCTTCCCAGAGGTCTGAATATTACTTCTTTCAAACGACAGTCTATATTTGTGTAATTAGCTGCCAACCAATCCATACCAAAAATTACATCAAACCCACGCATGTCCAATACTATCAAGTCAACTGGCAAGACTTTCCTCTGAATATCAACTAGACAGCCTCGGAGCACTTTACTACACCTCACTACTAACCCTGTCGGTGTAGTTCCTAATAGTTCAGTGTCTAACAACTATTTTTTTGCCCCACATAATCTAATACACCCCATAGACATGAACGAGTGTGTGGCTTCTGAATCAAACAATACAATAACTATAAATGAAAGCATGTTAATCATACCTATCATCACATCACCAGCTATCTCAGCATCTCTAGGTGTCAAAGCATAGACCCTCGCTGGAGCTACATTCCTTTGCTGGCCTCCATAGGGCTCTTGATAGCCTCCCCGGTACGGTTTGGGAGCAAGAGTGGTACCAGGTGGTGTAGAGCAATCCCGCATCAAATGTCCCTACCTACCACGGCGATAACAGAAGGCTCTTCCCATTCGACACTCTCCCATGTATCTCTTTCCACAAATCTAACAAATAGGAAAATTCTACACTGCCTGAAACTCACGACCTCCAGTCTCCTGCCTCTGTCCTCTGTCATAGTTTCCTCTCCTCCACTTAACCTACCTAGATCCCTGCTGGAAGCCTAAAGGCATAGATCTCTTCTTCTATCCCTGATCCTCTCCATCCATACGCTCACTAGCCTCGGCCAAAGCTGCTCTGTCAACCAATTCAGCAAAGTCCTGTATCTTTAATACTACCACTTGCTTGTATATTCCATGCCTCAATCCTTTTTCAAACTATCTCTCCTTCTTTAATTCATCAGGAAACAATATATAGGGCAAAGCGAGATAGCTCTATAAACCTCATCGTGTACTGCTAGACTGACTATTGTCCCTACTTCAAAGTCAGGAACTCTTCCACTTTAGCTTCCCTAACAGTGGCTGAGAAATATCTGTCAAAGAATAATTCTTTTAATCGGTCCCATGTCATAACTATCGGCATCGTCCTCTGTTGCTCCAGAAGTTTCATAGCAGTCCACCACCTTTTAGCCTCCCCCATCAGTTTATAAGAGGTGAAAAGGACCCTTTGCTCCTCTGTACACTGTAATACTACCAAAACTCTCTCGATTTCCTGTATCTAATTCTCAGTGGCTATAGGCTCAACTCCTCCTGAAAATGCCAAAGGATTCATCTTGACAAATTTCTCTATCTTGCATCCATGGCTTGCAAATGAACTTCCCTGCTCTTTGGAGCTCCTAGGGATCTCAACCATAACTTGCTGAGCCACACTGCGTAATACTACATTAGAGTCAGCCCGGCTCGCACTCGAGGGCCCTGCACCGTCACTACCACTCTCATGGGCACTACCTCCTCCAGGGTCCATCTTGAAAGGACAATAAATATGACTTAAGGACCCTATCCTTATAACTTACACATCTAACCAAAATACCCTATCTTGACATTCTTATCTTATTTCAAGATTCAGTTCTACACTTTAGAAACACAACCCGACAATAACTTACTATGATTTTTTTGAAATTATCACCCCATGAAAGACATAGAAACCACCACGGAAGTTCTACCTATAAACTATAGAACAAAATCTTAAATCCTTTTCCTAAACTCTGGTATTATTTCTGCTGCACTCTAAAGTCTACAGAACCTAGCAACCTAGGCTCTGGTCTACAGAACCTAGCAACCTAGGCTCTGATACCAAATTGTAACTACCTGCCTATTTAACGTAAATTTTTGTTTCGCTTCCATAATAACATTTAATATAATAATCCTAACAAAACACAGTCAACTTGGACCCATAAGTATCAAAGATATACATGAAATACAACTCTAATACCTAAGTAGCGAGAAACATAAAATCATATACATATCAAATCATCCAACAACCACAATACCAGAGTTTTACTAAAACTGTTATATATATACACACATCCCAGAAAAACCAAAAAGTGCCCTAGGGTCACAACCCAAAAGTCCATCAGACCCTAGCATAACGGCTTACCCTTCTAAAAGGGTAAAACAGTCAACCTCTAACGTTGCGGAGCTCTATCCGCTCTTCTATCAAGGGCTCCTGAAATGTTTATATAGTTGGGGTGAGACACCTCTCAGTAAGGGAAATAAATTAATATCAGTGTGCGGTAACATGAGTATTTTCGTGTTATATATATAATAGTACATAAATCATATTTGGTAAAATTGTCTGTATCATATATGGGAAAAACATAATTTATCATAATATGGTACAACATATTGAATATCTATACATAAAAATCAACTTATATAACTGTACATGAAAAAAAAAACACATTGAATGGATAGCTAGTTGGTGTCATGTCTTACCCCCACATGACTAGGTTGTGCGGCCCGAAGGCGAGACCTAGCAATGGCTGGCCGACCATGCTAGATCAACATAAGTTTGTAAGTACAATGGGTCTGCTTCTCCTGGTCCGGATGCCAGAGGAATGCCTGCACTACCTTAAAACCACATCGACTGCCGATCTCCCACAGTCTCTTACGACATGTGGTAGCACTAACATATAAATGATCATGATCATATAGCTACGGTATCGTGCTTCGTGAAAGCCTAAACCAAGTCATCCGGGTTTTGATAACATATAGTATATTTCCAAATAATGATACATGGTTGTTTCATAATAATATCCGTCATGATAATATTTTCATAAAATTTTTCATAACATATCATATAAAATTCACGACCCTTACGCCGATATTTTGTATCTTGTAAATCACAGCCCTTACGCCGGCATAGTAAAACATGAAAACCACGGCCCTTATGCTGGCATAACATGTCATATTTAAATCATGGCCCTTACGCCAGCATATCATATAAAACCATGGCCCTTATGTCGGCATATAACTCACTCGAAAAATGAGCAGCTCGAAAGCTATCGCAAGTATAGGAGTTCTATCGTGTAATATTAAGCCCAAGGGCTAGATCGTCTCCTCAGGGAATGCGTTTTAATCTCAGATTTTACTTTCTTCCAATCGAAATTAAAAAGGTACTGAACTCAGTTCAGATTCAGGTTTTCAAGATTGCGGAGACTTAAATGAAAACACAAATTAAAGTCCTAAAACTATCACGCACGGAATTAAATAACAATAATGAAAACCCTAGTCTACTTAAGGAAACACTAGGACACGCATTAATTAAATATGGCAACCTAGAACATGGAATTAAAAACACACAATGGAAACTAAACTAGACACATACTAAAAAAAAAAACCGAACCTACTAAAAATCGAACCTTTAGCACAATTAAGAGATCAAATCAAGACTCAGAATTTAAATGCAAACATGAATTCAATGGAAATTTAAAAAACGTAAACAATAACGGAACACAATAAAAACACAACCTTTACTAATCATAGACCCTAACTAAATCGAATTTCGACAAAAAAAATATCTGAATTTAATTAAGAATGCTAAATTAAAATAACTATCAATTAGATAAACAAAGAGATTAATTTAACAATAATGAAATACCCAACATTACTCAACTTAAACAAAAAGAAAGAAAACTCCAATAACATTAAAAAAAAACTAAACTTTCTTCAATATTCCAAGATTCAAAGAAAAGTAAATAAAAGAAAGAAAGAAAGGAAAAGAGAGAGAGAGAGAGAGAAACAAATTCACGGAGCTGTGGCAGCAGCTGCGGCTGTGTGTGGGTTGGTTCGCGGCTGTGGCATGGAGCAAGGAACAGCGGGAGAGTGGCTCACGGATTTTCTAGTGCTGTTGGCGGCCGCCGGAGAGAGCAACAAAGTGCAGTAGGAGCTTTTTGTGCTGCGGCAACAATGGGCAAAAGAGGTTTGAGCAAGAGAGAGAGGGATAAAGGGAAGGAGAACAAAGAATAGAGAAAAGAGAAAGAGAGCAAAGCAGAATTTAAAAGAACAAAAAAAAAACAAACTGAAGAAGAAGAAGAAGAAGAAGAAGAAGAAGAAGAAGAAGAAGAGGAAGAAGAAGGAGAAGAAGAAGAAGAGGAAGAAGAGAGGAGAGTGGGGAGCCACGGGGGCTGCCTATGTACGAAAAAGAAGAGAAGGGTTAAATAGGATAGGGGGGAAATCCCTAGACCCGGATAGGAGACCCGACTCGGCAACTTGACCCAATTGGAGTTGACCCGAATTGCTATATTTTTTTTCATTTTTTTCATTCTCTGTTCATCGCAAATCTGACTCTTTTGGAGCCTGTATCTCACAAAACTCAAAACACAAAAGTTGTAGATAATCCTTTCCTCTTTCTCCATAAATTTGAATGGTCTCGATCGAAGCTTGGACGGAAAAGTTATGCAAGAAATACGAACAGGTATTGGTTTTGGTTCTCGGGAATTTTCCTGTGACAAAAAATTACCAAAACTTCATAAATAGTGCAATAAAGTTCAAGAATGATGATTTTGGCACTTTATTAAAATATTGGATAATTTTAGAAATTTAATTAAAAATATAAACTGTAAAGCCCAGGATAAACGTCCAATTACGCAGTTTCGGCGCGTAATCAGCATATCATATAAAACCACTCCATGATGCCGACATATCATATATAATTCATAGTTTGAAATTCTGTACCATTTTTAATATCTTCTTGAAAAAAAGTAATAACATGCTTATTTTGAAAACATAATATTCTGACATTACATAAAATCATAGAATTTCATACTCATGTCACACAAAAGTGAATATTGTTTCATTCGTAAAATATACACAAAATCATATTCCCTGCTGAATTGTATTAAAATTGTTTTCCTATTAACAACAGTATTTCCAAACTCAGTTCTATAACATGCATAATTTCCTTGAAAATAAAATCTGAATATTAATAAATAATTTCATGGAAATATTGACTTAATTTATCCCCTTACTTGACTTATGGAAAAGCTCACAAATTACTCCAAAATTACACTTGTATTTTTCCAAGTTCAACACCCTGAAATTGCATTTTTCCCTAACAAAACTTCAGCATAAATTCATCTAATACCTTTCCTCAACCCAGAAATACCAAATACCTTAATAAATATTAAAATAATCAACTTCCCAAATTTTAGGATTGTTCCCAAGTTAGCCCAAGCAACGAATCACTCCAATAGATTTGTAGAGAATCTTCCCAAGAGTAACGTGGCGGCATTGGATCATTGAACCGGTGAAGAATGAGGCTGGATTTCTTGAGAGAAGGGGGAGAAAGTCACAGGAGTGAGCGAGAGAGAGAGAGAGAGAGAGAGAGAGAGAAAGATTCTGTAAGTTTTTTTTCGCAAAAAAATGGGTTCTTGAGCTTATATGTATAGAAAGCTTGTCCACATGGCCTTGTCGACAAGTCACATTTCCTCGTTGATGAGTCCAAGCGATAGTCTCGTCGACAAACACTTTCTTCTCATTGATGAATTTCATGCCCTCGAAGAAGCTCTCTCTGTAATTTCTCATCGATGAAGCGTGAGCTCCTGTCGACGAGCCGAAACACCCTGCCTATCGACGAGCACTTCTTCACTCATCATCAAGACCCTGCTGAAAATCCTTTTTGAAATTTTTTTCTCCTTTTTTTATTATTTAATTACCATAATTATTCGGGTCTCAACAAGTGTACTCCCAAGAGGGGGGTGAATTGGGTTATTAAAATTTTCTTTAGGGAATTCAATTTATTATTACCCTTTTAATTTAAAATACTACAATCACACAATCACAATCTAAACAAAGACCGTACTATACCAATAGGGAATCCTAGATATGAATATAAATATGAATATGAATTCTGAAATTTCAATACAAATTCAATGCTTCAATTTAACTTAGTCAATCAATTTTTCTGAATCTGATTCCCAGTCAAACTCAATGATATTTTCAATTAACAATTTCAGTAATGAAAGTTAGCTTATCTTTTTAGATATGCTTCAATAGAACAATTAATTTCAAGACCTTTTACCTCAACTTATTTATTCAATAATTCAGAGGTACATGCTTGTCTAAATTTTCAGTTCGACAACTCAACCATACAATTTGATATATATTCAATCACAACCAAACCAACAATCAACAAGATCCAATATTTAGCAAGTTTCAATTTTCAGCAAGTTCTCAATGATAATTAAACCATACACGCAGTCTATATCTTGCAAGAATTGAAAGAGTTATCGAAAGAAGAGCTAAACATTGGATTTTTTACAAGGTTCTGCCAGCAGCCTACGTCCTTGCCCTCAAGCAACTCGCTGTGAAGATTTTTCTTTCCAACTTCGTTAACAAGTGAAGTAAAACTTCTCTCAGTTCAAGATGGAGTTTGTCTTTCTAACGAGAACAACCCTCTCCCTAGGCAACGATTCAAATACCTTAAATTGTCAAAATGAAAATAAGATACAATTTTCTTCGTACAATAGAGTACTCTCAGCTAGAGCAGATTTGTACAATGTTAGAATCAATATATTTCAATAAAAATCAATATAGAAATTGAAGCTTAGGAGAATACCACTAGTATTCTGATTTGGAAGTGTGAATTTTAGTAGAATAGATCATAATTTCATGTGGGAATTTCAGCAATAACTCAGCACATCTTCAGGAAAACTTTTAGCAATAGAACTCATAAATTTAATTTGTATATGGGTTGTGAGTTAACGTAATTTGTGAAAATATAAAGTATTTATAAAGAAAAAAATTTTCTTACCATTTTTCCCAAGTTTTCTCTAAGTTTGGAAACCAAGAAATCAATTTGGAAAACAATTTCAGTGCTATTAAAAGTTTAAAACATAGACTTTAGTCGACTAGACACGAGGGGTTAGTTGCCTGAGCCTTTTTAAAATTAGCGCATTTTGAAAGTCAGTACTAAGTTAGTCGACTGGTCATGATAGGTCAATCGCCTATTCCTATACTATTCGTTTAAAATCAAAACCAGTAGTACATCAGTCGTCTGATGATAAAACATTAGTCGCCTGACTATCTGGTCATTCTTTGTTTTACAAAGTTTGGTTCCAAAACTTAACTTGAAACTTGAAAAACTTTTTTTAGACTTTATAAAAATATTTTCTATGATTTAAAAAATAAGTCTCTAAGTCCATAATATATCTTAAGAGCTTCAATCATCAATATTGAAATATGAAGTACTTACATGAGACTTTTCACGAGATAAAATTATTTAAGAATCTAAGTCTTCGTATTGTGAAGTTTCCAATATTCTTTTGAACTTTAAGCAAATCTTCAATAACATTCATATCCTTCATGACTTGAAGCTTTATATCTATCATGTCTTATGGTTTTGAGTATAAATGTCATTCAATCTCTTCAAACATATTCACTTGATTTCATTCAAACACTTAAAGCTCTGAAACTCAACTTAAACAGTTATGTTAAGCAACATTGATTTATTATCATCAAAACAAAATTAAACCATATTAGGCTAACAAGTATCACTTCGTAAACGTCACTAGGCCATCAATAATAACTATTAGTGACAGTTTAAAACCATCACTAAAAGTCTTCTTTTTTATAGTGTACGTCTAAAGAAATGATTTTTTAAGAGTGAAGTGAAGCCCTATTGGGTGATTTTATTCGGCCATTTCCTCCAACCTCTTCTAGTCGCTAGCTCAGTTGTTATTAATTATTCTTTTTTTATTCTTGTTCTCTTTAAGTTGCTTTTGTTTGTTTATTTTTATTTTTTTTTTACCTTTATTCTTTCTTTCTTTCTTTTTTTTTTTTTTGCCCTTTCCTCGTATACCTTTCTTCGTTTCACATTATGCACATCGAACTCGCCAACCGTCCGATTCCTCTCATATGGTCTTCTTTCTCTCTCCTTTTGTGCGTGTGAGAGTGTGAGTTTGACCTGTGGCCAGCCATGGGCAAGCCCTTTTTCTCTTCCAATGGCGACCCCACCTGGCAATCTCTGGAGGATCTTCAATTCTTCTTCTTCTTCCGAGTGGGAACATACTCCTAACCCGCCTCTCTTTTAGAGCATAAAAAAGAAAGGTTAAATAACTTTTTTTCCTCTCCCTCTTCATCTTCTCTCTTTCTCTTTTCTCTTCTCCGAGAACCCTAATACCCACAGCATTTAAATTAGGAAGAGCAGCAAGAGAAATCGGATTGCATATACCCCGCCGCCCGCAGCGAGTGCTAAGCAGAGAAACCCCTCGATCAGCTTTTCATCATTCCCCTGGCTTAAATTTTTTCCCTTCAATCCTTACCTAACTCAATTTCTGTTTCTCCCCGTAAAGAAACTTTTGCTCCATCTCAGATGAAGAGGACGTTCTGAAAGGTGGTTCTAGACGACTCTCTCTCTGTCTCTCCGTTTACTTTTCTTCGTGCCCTTGTCGCCATTTGCTTCATGGGCTAGCTCTTTCGCAGGATTTGATCTGGGTTTAAGCTCATTTTCTGATCTTTTTTTCTTCTGCATCCCTGTGACTATCGCAGTCGCTCATCCCTTTTTGGTACACATAAAATTTTTTTACCGATATGGATTCGGGCAACAGTGGTAGTATGCAGTCTTCCAGCGGCGGCGATGAAGAGTACGACTCCAGGGCCGAAACGATCCCTACTTTCCTCAACCCTTCTGCCCATTTCTCTCACAACCTCTCAAACCCACACCACCCAGCCATCTCCTTGTTGGATCCTCCAAATTACTTTGAAACCTTCTCACAGACACAGTCAAACCCAAATCCAAATGCAAGTTCTTTACTCAGCCACGACGTCTTTTGGTCCATTATGGGCTCCTCGTCGTCGTCTTCTTCTTCATCCTCAGCCCAAGCTTCCATCCTCGGCTCCTCCCAAGGACCCATGGCCAGCCAGGGACCGCTCCGTCCAGTCCACGATCACAATGACGTGGGAGCTCTGGCACCGTCCGATCAACCTACAGTAGGCCGAAGCTCGAAGAAGCGGACCAGGGCTTCGCGGCGCGCACCCACCACTGTCCTCACCACAGACACGTCGAACTTCCGAGCAATGGTGCAAGAATACACCGGGATCCCGCCGCCGCCGTTCTCAGCGGCCCCGTCGTATTCCCGCCGCCTCGATCTGTTTTCCTCGGCCGGAGCGACGATGCGGTCCAGCCATTTGGAACCCCTGGGGTCTATTTACCCCTTAAGGCCTTCAGCTCTAAAAATTCAACCAATATCCCCATTTCTATCTTCTTCTTCTCCTTCCCTTTCTTCTTCATTCTTGAATTCTACTATGGTTGATGCTATTGCTGCTACTGCCAATATTGCTACCAGTAGTACTACTACTACTAACAACATCACCATGACAACCTCATCCATGGCTGCTGCTGCATCTATCAATCTCAATCCCAGCACTTCCATTAACTATCAACAACCTCAAAATCCGCTAAACATGCAAAACCCATATATCAAATTCCACTCCCTCCTACAATCACCTCTCCCAAATAATGATTCTCCGCTCAAGTTCCCACTATCAGAACTACCGGTATCCGTACCCGGAAAGTCTCAAGGCAATTCGGACATTGACAGCAACGGCGTTAATCATCAAGAACTGGGTATGAGTAGCCATGGACATGGGAATGCAAATCTAGGAGGGTTTCTCGGGACTAGTAGTCATCAAGATCATCGGTTGAGATCATTCACTGGGAATTATGGTGATAATTCAAGTGTTCATGTTAGTAGCTTCAAGTTAAATTGCGCCCCAGGTCCTTCATCAGAGAATAATGTTTCCTCCAGGGCGGAAGGCACGGTCGATTCCTGGATTTGCCCTTCAGATTAGGATTCATATATGCAACAAAGCAATCAACAGCACAGAAGCTAGGACAATCGACGATCGAGAAATCTGTATAAGTTTGTGGACGGGGATGACCCATGTGGAAGGATACGCTTGTGTTGTTAACCTGATTAGTATGATCATCAGTGAGAACTGCTTATTTACGGCGCATGCATTATATATACATACATTTATATATATATATATATATATATAAATCTTTTTACTCTGTAAATTAATAGATTTATCAGAGAGATGCATGTTTACTTTATCATAAAAAGATTAAAAAAGCCATAGATTTTATCATCAGATAGATGCTGCTAATTAATTAATTGACATTAAATGTTTGTCATAGTACATTTTCTGGTTGTTGATGGGTTTACATATTGTATGGCTACTGCTAGGTCCAGGGAGAATCACAAGACAGAAGCGAGCAAATTTCTCACCTAGTACCTTACCTAGGAAATACTTAGGTAAATATAGAAACGCCTATGTATTCTGTCACTGTTCACTGTTAGGACTCAAATAAATTTCTTTTTTAAAAAATATAAAAAATAAACTTGCAGAGCCCATCCGGGACCAGCAATAAGCATTGCTTAATTCAAATAGCGTACAAGAATGAAACCGAATGCATGAACTTTGTTCATGTATTCATAAATCAGTGCTGGTCTAGCTCAAAAGTGAGTATGATTTTTTAAGTACAGATCGAAATTCGGTTTAACAAAGTAGGTAAAAGAACAGGTCAGTGCTGTATATGCGTTCTTTGAGTGGAATTCTACATGTCCTAATGCGCTGTATATTATAACTTGTAGGGTTGAACATCTTCGATCGGCTCCGTTTGTTGGAAACCAAACCCAGTAAATTTGATTTGCTTATCCTTAATTAAACATGAACCGATCCCCAACCCCTGAAGCTGAATCTTTGCCATTTTATATAAATGAGACTTGGCTTCTGTGTTCTGCTCAATTACAAAAGTGGAGTCTGATTAAATATTTATGAGTTCACATTTATCCATATGTAAGTACCCCGAGGAATTTACCTTTCAGTAAAAAAAAATTGGACGAGAAATTTGTCTTTCAGATGATTCAATTCATCCTTCATAATTTGGTTAAGATTGCATTAGGAGTACAAGTATATTAGCACCAATTTTAATATAAGTTTATATAAATTTAAACAAAATCAATATAAATTTGTACTAAAACTATAAATGTATGTACAACAACTCCAGCAAATTTATTTTATCCTTTCAGGTAAGCTTATTCTTCACTGTTATTTTAATTCAAGCTTTGCTTTCATTTAGATTAGGGATGATGTAATATGGGAGAGATTGATGGCAAGACTGGGGAAATTTGTAGCTGCCGCAATCATAAGCTAGATGTTAAAACGTCTCCATTGTTGCTTATTTCAAAATAAAATTATGTTTTTGTTTTCACTATCTTTACATATGAATGTGGAGACGCTGACTCCATTAATTAATTTGATGCCAAGACTCCCCAATGTTTTTGAGTTAACAGTTACATTTTTCTCTCAACCTTTTATATGAAGATCTCGATTTCTAATGTTGGAAAGAGACAAACGGTTCAAAATAGATGTGAACTATGTTGTTACCAAAAACAAAATAGGTTTTTGAAGATGACCAACATGGTCTTCCCTTTAGCCATTCAATTCAATTAAAACACTCTATAAAAGGGACCTCACCTATTGGAACCCACATGTACCTTGTTAAGCTTAAGCCCATTTAATCACCATTCTACTAAAAAAATTTTATATAATAATGTATTGATCATTTCACTTGAAATTATCTTAAATGAAGTTTCGAAAACATTGATTTAATTTCTCAAGTTTGAAATTATATGAATTTGAATGAAACTTATAATATTTTTACATTGCATTTTATATAAGGTAGTGTTCAGAAGTATACATTTCGGGTTTTGGATTGTAAGTGTGTATTTGGATAAAATTAATTAAAATTTCATATTATATTTTATTTAAATCAATATAAATTCAAATCCAAACACCTAAATATAAGGTAAATTTAAATAAGTTTGAATTTCAAACTTCAAAATACATGTGAATTCAAAGTTACTTCTTGGTAATTAATCAAGGCAATATAGAAATTACTACTACCGGATATATATGATACATATATAATGCAAGTTCTACTCTTCAAATTTTTTTGCACGATGCGGCCATTAAATGTTATTAAAGGCTTTATCGATGTACAATAGGTATGTGAGTCATACCTGCGTTATCAAATTGATAGATTGATTTCGCAGTGGATAAATAAAAGATTTTGTACATAGTACCATTTTCTAACCACCATTTCTTTGCAGGTTTACATTATCTTTTTGGAGTTGGTAGCTTTCAATTAAATTATTCATGATTATATTGTGGAGGATATCCATGAGTGATCGAACTCCTTAACAATTATTAAATAAATAGATACGATTCTAGAATTAGTTATTTGAGAAAAGTCATAATGTTCAATAATATAATGTCATTTATACCACCCTTAGGGAACCTAAATGTTTTAGTCCTAAGGAAAAAGAAAATGAAGAAAAAGAAAAAGGGCAAAAGGCAGATGATGTATTAAAATATTAAGGATCTGATAATATTTAATAGACCAGTTTTGAATAGCCGTATGAGAGTGAGAAAGTGATTACTGTACAAATATTTTTTAAAAATATTTTATCAACTATTACCTACAAAGAAATAATCAACTGTGATATGATATTGGGCGAATGATATCAAGGTGGACTTTGCAAGAGTTACCTCTCTCTCTCTCTCTCTCTCTCTCTCTCTATATATATATATATATATATATATATATAATGATGGTAAGCTTAAAAAACAGGAAGAAAATGATCAGCCGTGGGATTTTGGGTAGCTTGGGGGCCTTTCGAGGGGATGTTTGTGACATGTGACTCTCTCTTTAGGAATCATGGTGGCCCATGCCAGAGAATAATCTGGTGTTTAGCAATGATGACTGCCCCCTCTCTCTCCCTCTCCAGCCCAGTTCGGGGTCATGCGAGAGAGACCTTAGCTCCTCCCTCGAAGTTTTAAACTGGAAAAGGCAAAGACAGCCTCGCCCTCACTCTCTGCTGTGACCCTACAATTTTGAGCCAATCCCCCCCCCCAAAAGACACAAACCTTTCTGCTTATGATTTGGGGTCGGGGTTAAAATGAAACAACAAACTCATACATCTTCCACTATTCCCTCCTCAATTAAGAAAGCGCACACTCATGTTCAGATCCTTGGTGGCGCAAATTGCGGGCAAAATTTGTAAAGTTTCAAATTAAGTAGCATATCAAAGCCTTGTCTTAAACTAAAATCCACATGATAACATATATAATTGGTGAAGTGGGTAGCATTCCCATTTCAGAAATCTGTGACTCTCTGTCTTCCCTCATCAATCCCTCATTATGACATAATTTATATATATCTATGCTTTTAAACACAATAAATAGGAAATGAACTATCAGATGTGTGGTTTTCCAACTTGATCACGCCGTTGGTTGCTGCCCCTCCCCCGCCTAATAATTTTCGTGCTTAGTTTCAATAAAAATGTGCGAAGAGAAACGTAAGGGGTGACGAAAGAAGAACGCAAGGTGACGCACTGGGTCTTGGGAGACTCGGACTGAGAAATCGTGGCTGTGACAACAGCTAGCTAACTGCAACGTTGGTGCGTCGCCGTCGGGGTCTGGATAAAAAAGACTTGGACTTGCTGACAATTCTTTGGGGTGGACCGTGGAGAGCAGGCAGGCAGGTTGGCTGCTTGTATTGGTGGGAATCAGCACAACGGATGCTGGCTGCCTCATTTTCCAACACATGGTATAGATCATTAATTTGTTCATATAGATTGCTCGGTTTGGAGATTAGAAAATTCCAACCAAATTGATTAGATAAATAAATGGCACATGAATATAGTTATACTTTTTGTACGAGTATGAAGAGAGAGAGAGAGAGAGAGAGAGGAGCTTTTTTTTTTTTTTTTTTTAAAAAAATGGTCAATTTTTGAAGGTGTTAGACATATAGAAGTGGTTGAAGTTTGTGCTTGTGATGCATATGGGTATGCTAGAGTTAGGTAGGCAACTATAGAAAAGTCTTTCCATGGATAGGACACTCGTGGTTGTGTGCAAGTTTGTCATTTATTAAGTAAAGATTAAGTTGGAACTCCTCATTGTCCATAGAATTTACTCTTCCTTTTTTTATCAAAAAAAAAAAAAAGTAAGACTCGCGACCGCTTCTTATTATTTGACTCTAGAAGCTTCAGCTGTAAAATTAACCATGGACGTAATTATGAAAACATTTTGGAATTAAAAGTTCATATTAGAGCTTTTAGGCTAAATATTATGATGCATCCATTCATCATGCACCCAATTATTATTAATTTTTTTGTTAGCCTTGGGGACAATTTTATAACCAAACCCTAATAACTCCTTTTACTTTGTAGAGCACTCGACCTATATATGTAGCGCAGTGATGAACCATTGTGATTCAAAGACAAGATTCAGTGCAACAGATTAGTTGCAATAAAAAATATGTTGTAAATATGAGACACCAACTTGCATGTGAAATAGAAGAACAATAATTGGTGAAGTTTCTCACATCATTCTCATTGTAGTACTTTAATAATTGAACATAATATGAGCAAATTAGAATAATAAACTCATACCAAATAGTGTTCTTTTCATAATTACACGTGGTATGATTTTACTAAAGAACAAAACCATAAAAGATCTAGGAGATTTAACCAAATTCTACCTAGTGACATCGTGATTCAAGATTATCATATCCACGCATCATTTGCTAGACTTGTAGGGTACTATTAGCACAAATTCAAAAATTTTTATTGTTGTCAGGTGTGGTTGGTTTATTATATCTAAAATAATATTTTCTCTCACTTGAATGAGTTTATTGTATAAATTTATTATAAATCACTTAAAGAATAGCAAAATGACAAAAATACACAAATATTGTACTTGAATATAGAAGTTCTTTGGAAATGACTTTTTGTACTAATAAAAGAAACAAAAGAGAGAGCACAAACAAGTTTTTTATTATCTTAACATGTTATTCAGATTGTTTATTTATAAAATTCAAATGATTAATAATAACAACACTTCTAGTAATATGACTACTTTATTTGATGTTTTGTTGAGAGTTATTTTTACGCACGTGAATCAAAATGTTCATTTTAAAAAAAAATTAAATTATTATACAAGTTCAAAATTTTAGTTACTATGTTTTGAATTTGTGATCTTAATCGTGTCGTGTATGTGTGTCGTGTATCCAAGTGTTCTATAAATTTTTATAAGCATTTATTATTCACATTCTTTTCCTCTAAATTAATTTCATTTTTAACTTGTATGCTCTTCGAATGATTCAATACTTCAAAAGAAATTTATACACTAACTCCCTCAAGTATATTACAAGTCGACTACTTAATAATTTCAAGAGGTCTTTTAAATTTAAATCTTTTATTAGTGTTGATCTACCCAAAATGAATATGCGCATTCATAAGGGGCTACAGTTAAGAAACCACCATTAACACTCGCGCATAAATACCCTTAAATTATTCATAACCTCCCATTAACATAATAATGCACCTATAAATACAAAATTAAAAAGGGTATGTCTCTACCACTATAAAAGTGTACTCCGAAAGAAAATAAGCATCTTATTCTCATCACTTTTCTTTATTATTGCAAACTAAATTACCTCCCTCGATTCCTAACGTAAGCATCAGAGTGATCCCCTGGAGTACACCTTGGGTCTTCCATGCTATTCTTATTTGATCCCTTTTCAGGTGACTGCTTTTTCAATGCCAATTTAGAGATTTGAAGCTTAGATCACGGGGTAGCACCAGTGGCTTTGATGATAGTTCTTTAATTGGGTGATTTCCTAAACTCGCTGGGGAAAAAAACCGTGACAAACATGGGAGAATTGATGACACGATCCTACAAAATACATCAATTTAGAAGAGGTTATTACCAAAAGCAGGAGCCGAACTAATTTGAAAAGGACAAGCTCGAGGGACATGGATGAAGCATAGCAAGTGAGAAGAGGCAAGAAAACAACAAGCGATCTATCAATTCAAAGGAGGCAAGACTCACATCTAAGTTCTAGTCCTACACCCCCTTGAATATCTCTCGAACTCATATGCTGATACACATTAGGGAGGAAAGCTACGTCTCTTAGCTAGAACCTATACACACTCCACCATACAAAAGGAGCACCTCAAAATTCTGAAAATTCCATAGGGACCACAGGCACAACACAGAAGAGTGCATCCACTTGAGAAATGAAATTGAAGTTTGATAAGGAGGTACTTCTCAAAATTTATAAAAAAGGAGTGATCACCGAGTCGAACCACGTAGGTCACAAAAAACCAAGGCTTGAGCAAAAAGAGAAATAAGTTGTAGGAGAAATTGTTGTGAATTTTGGAGAACCAGCTAGTGGAGGGGATAACGGAGGAGCAACAAAGAGATATGCAAAGCAGGTTTTCCTAGCCAAGGATCTAAGGAAAAATCGAAAAAAGCTTAGGTAAGATGAGATCATCACCTTCACAGAAGAAGAGATATGGAAGATGTACAAATGCCACACAATGATGCTTTGGTGGTATTGAAAGCAAACCTCACACAATTTTCTCAAGGAATGATTCAAACAAGATTAAAGAGTAAGAGAGAATTGAGCACTTGTGATGAATAACTAATATGCAAAGTGCCTAGGTTTTGTATTCAAATATTTTTTTCACTATGAACTTGTAAAATCACCAAAACCATGTTTAATCAAGTCTAAGGACTTGTTTTTATTGACAAAGAGGCGAACTAGCTGTTGTGTGGCCATTGGGCATTTAATATAATAAGACAAGTTGAGAACTATTCGTTTTCTGCCTGTTAGATTTCTGTTTCCAAAGCAAACCATTGACGGTTTTTATGGGCTCTCTGAAACCGTCGACGATTTCCTGTAGGGCAGAAACAATATTTTCTTATTGTTAAAACCGTTGAAGCACCTTATTTGTTTCTTTCTTTTGGGTGCTTAATCTTGGTTTAAACTAAACCGAGAATAAGTTTATAAGGTGTTACAATACTAATCTTGTTTAAAACTTGTCTTTATGAAATTCCATTTGATTATAAGATATCTTGTTTATCATTTTGATATCTTATATACTTAGTATATCCTATATATAAAAATATACTTGTTTTTCTTGAGTCTTTTGGACAAAAACTTGTTTTGTCAAAGTCGAGACTAATTATATAAATTCTAAAATACTAGGATGTTAAAAACTTGTCCCTTATGAAAACATATTTTGAGTTTCGGATTCTTTTGATAAACTCTTTGATTTAACTTTTAAAACTATGAAAGTTGAGTTTGTGATTTAGGTGAAATCCTATAAAATCATGTGTCGTAGTATGCATGTGCAATTGCTCAATTCTTACTCAGAAATCATGCAAGAAACAAAACTGCAAGAGTTACAACGAATACTACCTCAACCACACCCCATTACAAATAATTATATATTAAGTCTTCCTTTGGTTGTGCTAGCTTGGGTCCTTTCCAAGTGAGTGTCCATCTGATCTTTCCTACTTGACATCTACTCGATCCAATCTTTGCCTTTTGATCAATACTTCATGTATTCATCCCTTGAACCTGTACAAAACATGATCTGCAAAGATGGAATACACTAGGACCAACAAATAAGTTAATATCATCAAAATACATTAAATATGATAATGTAACCACCCATACTAACAATCTCCCCCTTTTTAATGATATCTAACTTATTAAGAATTTACTTAATCTTTGCATTTGTGTTTGTATTTACCATAATATGCAAAGATAAGTTTACCTAGAACCACTAATGACTTGTTATCATCAAAACAAGACAATTAACCTCATGTAGCCACCAAGGCTAACAATCTCCCCCGTTTTGATGATGGCAAACCATTGGTGTTCTCTATAGGGTATAATTTAAAACTCCCCCTCAATGTATGCATATTGTTAAATAAGACTAACATTTGCTCTCCTTATCTAAAATTTGCTCCCCCTTACTTTATGCATATAAGTCATAATAAAGACATTCATATCTATTGGAGCTTTATCATGCAATAAAAAGTAAAAAAGTTCATTTAAGATAAAACAATAAGCAAATTGAACTTTCATATCACCACATGCATTTATTGCCCACATACATAATACCATAAAACTTCTCCCCCCTTGGTCATCGATCAAAAAAAAAAAAAAAGGCACTAATAATTTAGCTAAAATAATTTTTCCCCCTTAAGATCAATTTCCATGGTGGTGAGGTGAGTATGTGCTAAACACATATGTCAAATGTTGGTGCTAAACCATAACATTGGAAATGCCTAGATTGGCTTCCTTACTTACACATGAATGATGATTTAAAAAGATACCATTTGTTGTTGGATCAATCACTCAATGTGAATTCTCCAATTATTGTTAGCTTCACTAAAGCTCAACTTCATGTATGGGATAGGTTATGCTATGCTTAGATATTCTACTATGTATCCACACTTATATATATCATCAAAACAAATTATATAACTAAGGAATATATCTCTTTTCCATAAGAGATGGATTAACCTATCATAGCATGCTTTTGAACTTTTATTCATACAAGGTTTTTCCATTTACTACTCATTTTATTCCTATAGAATAAGCTTTGAGCACATGCTATTTCATCCCATGAACAGTAGCCAATACTTTCAACAAGAAATAAACCGATCAATAGAGATATAATAAAAGCATCATTTTGGTTTTATAATTTGAATTCATCAATATTGGCATAAATTTCTGAAGTTCCTAGCAAAGTCTACCTAAATGCTATTTCCTAATCTTAGGTTCTAAGGAAGGAATAAAAATCATGTAATTCCTTTTGGTACCCATTCTTCCTTGGGTCCTAATGGGTTGGTTTTCTTCACTACCTATTTTATCTTCCTTTCTTTGCCTCTATTGTATGTGACCCTTTTGAGAAGTAAGGTGCACTCCCAAGAGAGGGGAGGGGGTGAATTGGGTTTTTAAAAATTTCTTTGGAAACTTTTATCTAGTATAACCCTTTTCAGATTAAGTTAATCACAATCACACCACACAATTTAAGTACAGTTGGTTTGCAATGACCAACACTCAATCCAAGATTTAGTATTTATTAGTGAATGATGATAAAGGTCAAAACTTTAATTTTTAGAATTCAACTTTTCAATATATCAATCCAATCAATAAAGTAAGCTTGATTTCACAATATAAAACAAAATAGAAATTTCAGCAAGCTCCTAAAATTCAGATTTTGATATCAAATAAGTACTTGAGTTTAAGTATGTTAATGATCTGTGATATTTATCAACGTACTCCCTTTAATCAAGGTTTCCGCAATCAACGTACTCCCTTTAATCAAGGTTTCTGCAATTCTCAATAACTATTTAATTTCCAACAATAAGTAAACATCCACGCAATTTATGTATGTATAAAATTAAAGAGATTTAGGGAAGAGAAAGACATCGAGATTTTACGAGGTTTGGCTATACCTGCCTACGTCCTCGCCTTAGGCAAACCACCCAAGGATTTTGCTATACCGTTCCCTTAATCGGGTGGAGCAAACCGTTTACACACTCCTTCAAGTAGGATGGAGCCCTCCTCTCCAAGCGATACCCCATGCTTGGTAGTCCAACGATTCAACAATCTTGAATCGTTAAAAACAACAAGAAGAACACGAACAATATTTGGTTCCTACAAGAACACTCTCAGTTAAAGAAAAATTGTACACAATAAAAACAATATACTTAAGCAATATAATCTGTTAGATGTCCCAGCCTCGGGAGTATATGGTCTAGGGGGGTGAATAGACTCTTTTCGCGGAATGCGTATTTCTCTACAAAATAAAAACTCTTTGTAAGATACAAGAAATTATATCACAAAATAAGTAAATGTAAATCATGCACAAGACAAATAAAATAAAGGGAAGGGTAAAGAAAATCAACACCACTATTTTTACGTGGTTCAACACCAAGCTTACGTCCATGCCTTGGGACCAACCCAAGGATTCCAAAATCTACTAAGGAACTCCTTCACTAGTGGAGAAGTCTTACAACTTGGGAACAAATCTCTACCATGCTCACAAAGAGCCTTCACTTGGGAATAAATCCCTCCCCGCTCACAAAAAGCCTCTTCAGTTCACAAAGAACTTTCACCAAACGGTTCATAAAGAACCTTACAAGAAACCTTACAAGAAGATGGAAATATAACACAATGCTCCTCAAATGAGCAAATATAAATTATAACACGAACCTCACACTATTCTCTCAAGAATTAAATCAAACACAATAAGTGAGCAAGGGAGAATAAGCACATGTAATGAAGAACTAATATGCAATGTGCTAGGTTTTGTATAAAATGATATTTTTCACTAAGAATGATCAACGACCTTCAAAACCATGTTATTAGACTTGTATTTATAGCCCAAGAGCCAAAAGAGCCGTTAGCTAGCCGTTGGGAGGAACAAAAGTTATTTTATTTGGTAAACTAGCCGTTTTCCACCCTTTAGCATCATTTTGCCCATTGGACTTGTTGACCAGTCCCCTGCTCTCATCGAGTAGTCACACACTACTACTCATCAATGAATCCCCTATGTTCGTCAATGAGTGCCTTGAATTAGATAAAGTCATCAACATGAAAGTTGTGGTATTTTGTCTTTGTTTTTTAGGGACACAAAGATCGTCCTTTTTGGACTTTTCTATCAAAATTTATGCCCCAAATACCGTAAGGTGTTCAGGACTCAAGGCTGCACTACAGTAGTGACAATTGCTTTGTTTTTCCTTGTAAAAAAGCCTTTTAATGACTTAAAACATTCTTAGACAAAATTATATGAAATATATTAAGTCTAATAGAGTTTAATACTTGTCCAAATAAGTTTCTTACTTAAATATAAGATATCTTGATTAATGAAAACATACTTGAAGCATGTTTGATATCTTATATGCTTAGTATGTCCTTTTATAAATATACATGACTTTATTTGAACCTTTAGGACATAAAACTTGTTTTAACACAATCGGGACTAAGTATAAAAATGTTCTTAAAACTAAAATGTTAAAATTTGTCCATTTGAAAACATATTTGAGTTTAAGATTCATTTGACAAACTCTTAAGTTTAACTTTGAAAACCATGAAAGTTGAGTTTGTGATTTTAGTGCAGTCCTATAAACTCATGTGTCCTAGTATGGATGTACATTGCTCACTCTTACTCAGAAATCATGCAAGAAACAAAACACAAGAGTTACAACAAGTTCTTACCACACACACAACCCTTATTACAAATAATTCAACAATAATCTTCCTTTGGTTGTGCTTGGGTCCTTTCCGAGTAAGTGTCCATTTGATCTTTCCTACTCGATGTCAAATCAGTCCGATCTTTGCCTCTGATCTTTGTACTTCATGTAATTGCCACCGAACCTGTACTAAACATGATCTTTAAAGATTGAAAACACTAGAAACCATTTATATGTTAATATCATCAAAACACATAAACCATGATAGTGTAGCCACCAAGGCTAACATAATCAATATAATGATTTGAAACTAAATGTAAATATCACCGTGGATTTATCTTAGATTGAAATATTAGTAGAACTCAGAGTATGGTGAGAATTGATCAGAAAAAATTTAGTAAAGATTCAGCAAAGTGTATTCAATAAAAGAGCTTTGAGAGTAATCATTGTTGGTGTGTAATTCTTGCAATCAAATTTTATTTATAGAGTTTAAAAAGTAATTTTCATATTACCCAAGTTACTTGGAGTATTTCTCAAGTTTTCACAAAGTTTGCAGGCCAATCAATCATTTTTGGAAACATTCCCTCGCTATGTAAAATTTAAATTTATGAAGGTCAGTTGCTCATGCCTTTAAAATATAGGGTATTTTGGAAGTTAGTACTGGGTCAGTCACCTAAGCTTGTCAGGTTAGTCGCCCGACTTGGCACTGTTTGAATATTTTAACAACCCATAAAAATTGTCAGTCGTCTGTTTCGGTTCTGTTTTGTTAACTTTGGTGCAATCCCAAGAGGGGGGATGAATTGGTATTTAAAAAATTTTATCCCCTAGGTCAATTCACTAACATCAATATTACTCAAGCCTAGGGTCAATCTATGCAATCAATAAATAAACATACACGTGTAGTAATGGTAAAGTGCGGAAAGGTAAACAGTACATGTGATATGTTAACGAGGTTCAACCAAATTGCCTATGTCCCTACCTTGGCTACACCAGCACAAGGATTCCACTACGACTCACTTAAATGGGTGGAGTAGGACCTAATACAACCCGTCTTACGAGGGTGGCTCACCTAACTTTCCTAACTGGGTCTAAGCCAATCTGGGACTATTCCACATGGCTAGTCTCCCTCTTCAGGCCCATGCCTGGAATACAACAAATGATATGAAATTTTTTGTACATGGAAATACGCTTCTTCACAAGTAGATATGTACACCAGTATAACTCGAGCAATATTGCAAGCACGTATGATATGTAAATATGCTCAATGCTCTAATGCATGCTAAACACTCAAACAAGTATAAATAATCAATCTAGATCAAGAGTGTATATCTAAACAAGATTTGAAACACAATATTTGAATATCACAATATCATATCAAAGTTTCAAATATGCTAGCAAGTTGTTCAAATGAACTCAGCAAGATGTTCTCAATATACTAAGCATAAGGAGTGTTTGAATGCAAACTTTGAAAATGATTTTTGCACACAAAAATATAGGTTTAGATGTCTTGCAATGACAATGCAAGAACCACAACCTTCTAAGTCTTTCGACACAAGATTTATCAAATAAAATCGGTGGTAGAACTTAAGGCTATACTCTCAAATAAAATCAATCAAACAATATAACAAATAAGAGTACTAGTTAGTGAGATTAAGCACAAACACTTTAGAAATACTCACAACACTTGAAGGATCAAGAAGAATTAAGTGTATAAGTGTTTGGGAGTAGTATAGGCTAAAAAGAGATTTTTGAATTTGAGAGAATTTTGACCTTAATCAAAATTGCTAATCCTTGCTAAATATTATAAATGAACATGTATAGGCAAGGAGGATTTTTTGACCGTTAGGGACTAAATGGGAATAATTAGAAACTTTTAAAACAAGTTTACAAAAATTAACCCCATTTACCCCGTTAAAATAATCAATAAAAATGTTTTAACCCGAAAGGTTCGGGTGCCTGGCCTAAGGTTTGGGTGCCCAAACTGACTCAGTCACAAAATCATTATTTAATGGTTCGGGTGCTCGAATTGAGGACCGGTTGGCTGAACCAAAGTTAGTAGCAAAATTTTTGAGGTTCGGGTGCTCGATTCCAAGTTCGGTTAACTGAACCAGCCAATTCGGTTACCCGAGCCCATTTTGAACGTGATCGTTCGAGCGCCCGAGTAGTTGAAAATGAACCTGACACAGGTTCGGGTGCCCGAGGAAGATACGTTCAAAAAGGTTCGGGTGCCCGAACAAAAGTCAACAAGTTGACTTCTCTAAGGTTTGGTCGTCCGAAGTGTTTTAAACGTAATGGGTTCGGTCGCCCGAGCCTTCTCAAGACTTTCAATTAAAGTCCAATTTTCCCTTATTTAATTCGCATGATATAATGAGTGATGTTGGGCACTATTTTATGTGTAAGTGCTGGGACCTAGGGTCTTTTTAAGGTCTTTGAGGACACCAAAAAAATCTGGCGTCAGTCAACAGGTGATCCCTAAGGTCATTCTATGGTCTATGTAGGTACCTAAAGTCCAACTAGGGTCGATTTGAGGATACCTACCTATCATGCATGATGCAAATTATTACAAGCCATATGAGTGTACAGTCCATAATAAATTACATCCAGAATGAAGAAAATGAATAATAATTACAAATACAACACAAATTTCTTCATTCTTCTACTTGATCACCGCACGCCATCATGATATGTCTTTTAGTTCGAGTACGCGCGCAAGGTGAACCTACATGCAAGCCTTAATACAACCATCAGTACCAAGAGTATTTGTCATGATCAAAACTATGTGTGACCTATCAGGTAAACAATCTCTCCCTTTTTTATGATGACAAATATTTTATACAAAAGTAGGTATAGCCTAGAAAGGCTCCCCCTCAAACATAGGTGTGTAAGTACGATGGGCCTATTCCACCTGTGCCGAACTACCAGGGGAACTACAACACTCCCATAAAGCCACATCGACTATCATCTGCCACACTTTACATAAGATGTGTGGTAGCACTAACATAAACATAAACGTGAACATATAGCTACGGTATCATACTTCATAAAACTAAACTAAGTTATTTCGTATTTCAGAGTAATATTTCACATAAATATATTTCATAATTTCTTACATATCATAGATAATCGCGGCATCAATGCCGGTAGAATTCATAACATAAAAATCACGACATTTACGCTGGCACAATTCATAACTTAAAAATCACGGCATTTACGTCGGTATAATTCATAACATAAAAATCATGGCATTTACGCTGACATAATTCATAACGTAAAAAATCATGGTATTTACGCCAGCATAATTCATAACATAATAAACATAAATTCTTGCACTATTTAACATAATCTTAAAACTATAGTTCCTGTACTATTTTTAAGGTTTTCCTGAAAACTGTTATAACTTGCTTATCTTGGAAAAATCATAATATTTCAATATGACATAATTTTCATGGAAATGTTATACTCATGCCACACAAATGTAAGTAGCCTTCTAAACTCATAATTTGTTCTGAAGTCATATTTCCTTATAAAATGTGTTAAAATCATTTCCTTGCTCAGCAGCAATATTTCCAAACATAGTTCTATAACATACATATTTTGTTGAAAATAAATGTTGCATAATAATAAATAATTTCATTAAAAAGGCTGAATTAATTTATCCCCTTACCTAGCTTACTGAGAAACCCACAATTTAAACCAAACCTACACCTATGTGTTCCCCAGCTCAGCACCCTAAAATTACATTTTTCTCATCAAAACTTCAGTATTATTCTATCTAAAGCATTTTCCTCAGTCCAGAAACCTCAAATACCTTATAAAGTTTAAAATAACCTACTTACCCAGATTTTGGGATGGTGCCCAAGTTGGCATAATCAACAAACTACTCTAACAGACTTGTAGAGAATCTTCCCAAGAGTAGCGTGGCGGCTTCTGATCATCAAACTGATGAGAATCGAAGCTGGAAATGAAGAGAGAAGGTAGAGGAGACGAGGTTTAGAGAGAGAGAGAGAGAGAGAGAGAGAGAGAGTTTCATGTGAAAATTCACCTTGAATTCCCGAGGTTGGTGTATTTATAAAATATGGATTCGTCGATGAGAGACATCACCTCGTTGACGGGTCCATGAAGGGAGTTCGTCGATGAAATCATAACCCTCTTCAACAAACTTCAGGCAGCTAAACCCCTCTTGGTAAGTTCTCATCGACGAGACACGAGTCCACGTTGACGATCCCAAGAAGACTGCTCGTCGACGAATACTCTATGCTCGTCGATAAGACCCTACTGATTCTCTTTTGACAAAAAAATCTTTTTCTCTCCTTTCTTTTATTTACTTAATTCCTATAATTCTTCAGGTCTCTACATTCTCCCCTCCTTATAAAATTTCATCCTCAAAATTTGCTATCAGTATTGAACACCATCATTTAAGGAAAATAGGCTACTTATTTTATTACTTACCCTCACTTGTGGTGGAGGAATACCGTGATTACATTCAGGGTTCTAGGAGATTACAAATACATAAAAGAAAAATTCTCCCAAACCAAAATACTACCTACTCACAGAAAATTATTACATGTACTAACTAACCTACACAAAAGAAGCTTAACATACTTACCTGCATCTTTACCTGATTACTACTGATCCCCGCTAAAATAGATGCGGGTATTTCTATTGTATTTCTTTCTCAAGCTCCCATGAAACTTCTTCCACCATATGATTCCTCCATAGGACTTTTACTAATGGAATTCTCTTATTGCGTAATTCCTATTCCTTTCTATCTAAGATCTGCACTGGTATCTCCTCATAAGTCAGTGATTCTCTAAGCTTTATCTCTGCATAACTGATCATGTGAGAGGGATCTGAGATGTATCTTCTCAGCATAGAAACATGAAATACGTCATGTATTCTAGATAAAAATGGTGGTAAAGCTAGCCGATAGGCAACTGACCCCACTCTCTCAAGTATCTTAAAAGGGCCAATAAACCTAGGGCTCAGCTTACCCTTCCTCCCAAACCTTATAGTACCTTTCAATTGTGTTATTTTCATAAATACACGGTCTCCTACTTCGAATTCCAATTTTCGGTGGTGATTATCTACATAGCTTTTCTACCGACTCTGAGCTGCATTGATTCTTTCTCTAATAAGCCGGACTTTATCGTACGCATGCTGCACTATTTCTGGTCCCAAAACTCGTCTCTCACCTACCACATCCCTGTATAGAGGAGAACAACATCTCCTACCATATAGTGCCTCATAAGGTATTATGCCAATGTTGGTATGATAGCTATTATGTTGGGTTAGAAGCTCAACTTTTAGAGACAGAGTTAGTAGTGGGCACACCAATAGGGTTAGTGTTAATATGTAGCAAGGTGATCATGGATTATCCGGTAGAGATTTAGGGGAGAGTGCTGCTTGCTAGTTTGATAGTCCTTGCAGTGACCCAAATAATTATAATATTTTAAAATGGAAGAAGGAGGGAAAAAAGAAATTAAAAGAAATAATTAAACAGGTCCTCGCCGACGAAAATAGGGAATTTGTCGATGAGAGAACAAGAGGGTCTCATTGACGAGGGAGCGTTTCATCGACGAGAAAGTACTGAGGGGTTGTTTTTGGAAATTCTGAATTTTGTTGACAGAGGAAGAGTTCGTTGACGAATTGCCTTCTTGACCTCCTCGACGAGGTGACATGGCTCGTCAACGAATGCTAGTGTATAAATAGGCCAAACTTCATTTTTCAGTAGAATTTTGACACTCCAACCCTTATTTCTCTCTCCTCCTTGGTCTCCTACCCTTCTTTCTTGATTTATGGGTACGTTTGCCATCGGATCGACGATCCGAAGCCACCACGACACTCCTGGGGAAGTTCTCTATATATCTGCTAGAGTGGGTCATCGGTGAGACGAATTTGAAATTCATCCCAAATTCAGGGTAAGGCTTTTATTTAGTATTTGGCCTTCCCTATAGTTGTAGAAAACATAGTACGCATAAAAATAATGAATTTTTGTTCTTGGAAATGTTGTTTCTAGGGTGTTGAACGGGGAACCCAGCGGGTATTGGATTGACTGTTTTAGGGGTTTTCTTAGGAATCGGATGAGGGGATAAACTAAGCTAGTTATTTTATAAAAATATATGTAAGATATTGCAACATTTGATTTCGAGAAAATAAATATATTTATATATGCATTATGTTTGGGAAATACTGCTATAAATGATTATATGTTTTAAATATACATAAAACCCATTCTCTGTGGCATGAGTGAAATTTATTATGAATTACTGTTTTTTGGAAAATAAGTAGGTCATCACAATCCTTTCTGCTATCCACGCGAAGAGGTTACTTTTGGGAGGATGCCAGCATTACCTTGTAGTGGTGAAGGAAGCGCCGGGAAAAATGTTAATGTTATAGAGTTTTAAATATGATTTGCCGGCATATGGGCCGAGCTATGGATATGATTTGCCGGCGTGTGGGCCAAGCTATGGATATGATTTGTCAGTGTATGGGCTAAGCTATGGATATGATTTTCTGGCATACGAGCCAAGCTATGACTATAATATGACGACGTATGAGCCGTGAATGGTAAAATATGAAATGCCGGCGTACGGGCCGATGATTTTCATGGTATACATATGCAAAATGATGTGATGATATTAACTTGGAAATTATTAGTATGAAATTTTCATGTATCACAGTTTGATTATATGCTATATGTTATCAGAACCTGGTTGGCTTGGTTTAGGCTAGCACTTGCACTGTACCGTTGCTATATGTTAATGATCATCATGATATTGTGTTATCGTTGTCATATGAGGCACAGTGAGGATGTATAGTTGATGTGGTTTGTTGAAGTGTTGGCGCCCCTAGTGTACGGACCAAGTCTCGCAAACCCATCGTACTTACATGATTACGCGTCAAAACTACGTAATTGGGCATCTTAACCCGGGATTTACAGTTTATATTTTTAATTAAATGTCCAAAATTGTCCAATATTTTAATAAAGTTCCAAAATCATCATTCTTGAACTTTATTGCACTATTTATGAAGTTTTGGTAATTTTTTGTTGCAGGAAAAATCTCGAAAACCAAAACCGACACCTGTTCGTATTTCGTGTATAACTTTTTCGTCCGAGCTCCGATCGAGACAATTCAAATTTTTCAAGAAGTAGGAAAGCATTATCTAAAACTTTTATGTTTTGAGTTTTGTGAGAAACGGGCTCTAGAAGAGTCAGATATGCGATGAACAGAGAATAAAAAAAATGAAAAAAATATAACAATTCGGGTTGGGTGAAGTTGCCGAGTCAAACCCAATTGGGTAGGTTAGCTCCAGCGGGTCATAGGGTTCCTTCCCCCCTATCCTATTTAACCCTTCTTTTCCCCTGTTCTGAGGTGTGCCCTATGCACCATCTCTCCTACTCTCTTCTCCTCCTTTTTTCTTTTCTTCTTCTTGCCTTTGCATTCTCTGTTATCTTTTTTTTATTTTCTCCTACTTAATCTTCCTCTCATTCTTTTTTTTTTCCCATCTAATCTCTTTTCTCCCTCTCTAATTTTTCTTTTCTTTTCTCTCCCTGTCCTCTCCTGGATCTCCTCTGCACAACTCCCATCCCACTCCATACCAGCAGTAGACTCGAGCAAATCACCTCATCCTCTAACCCGAGTCCACAGCCGGCTGTTCCTCTCCAGCAGATCCTCACAACCACGCACAGCCGCTGCTGCAGCTAGTCACTCTGCTGGAACCCAAGACCACTGGAACCTGCCCCCTGCTCTCTCCAGCCCCTGTTCCAGCCTTCATCACAGCAACCCAAGCAGCTTTATCACAGCAGCCCCGAGTCTCTGCAGCCACCCGAAGACCTCCATGGCTGGATAATTCTCTCTCTCTCTCTCTCTCTCTCTCTCTCTCTTCTTTATTCTTTTCTTTTCTTTCTTTTTTTTTTCAATTGCAACAATATATTTCTTCTCTCCTTTAGTTGTTTGTTAGAATTTTGAAATATTGATTGAATGGGTGTTAAGTTATTTTAATTTGTTTTAGTGGAGTTTAATATTTATTTATTTATGTTTCTTTTAATTAATGTTATTATTAGATTGGACAGATTTAATGTAACTCCTTTTATTTATTTATTTATCATTCCTTTAGTTCCTCTTATTTATGTTTTTATTGTGTTTTATTTTCATTTAAGTCAATTGATAGTTAAACTTTGTTTCGAGTTCTTGGTTTGTATTAAAGTTTCAGTCTTTTAATCTGTGTTTGAATTTTGTTTGTGTTTCCATTACATGCTTTAATTTCATGATCAATGTTACCATTTTTAATTAGTGCGTGGTTTGATGTTTCCTTAGGCAGATTAGAGTTTCCATCCTTACTCTTTAAATTGAAGCATGTTAGTTTTAGGACTTTAATTTAAGTTTTTGTTTACATCTCCAAAATTTTGAAAATCTGAATCTAAATCGAGTTCAGTACCTTTTTAATTTCAATTGGAGAAACGTAAAATCTGTGATTAAACGCATTTCCTGAGGAGACGATCTAGCCCTTGGGCTTAATATTACACAACGTAACTCCTATACTTGGGATAGCTTTCGAGTTGCTCATTTTTGGAGTGAGTCAAGTTTTTGGCGCCGTTGCCGGGGAATGTCGTTCTTAGTTTCAAATTTACGTTTTTCCCGTCATTTTTATTAGTTTTAAGAAAAATAAAAAAAAAAGCAGAAAACAAAAATACAAAAAATTTTGAGTTTTGAAAAATGGCTGCACCTGCACCGGGCACGATAATGGACTTTTTGCAGCTTGAATATGCCACTGCATCCTCTTCCACTATTTTGCCTTATAACGAGCTTACTTTCATGATGCAACGCGGGAGGACGTCATTGCTACTCGAGTTTTACGGGACGGAATCTGAGTGCCCTTATCAGCACCTAGTAGAGTTTGAGTTAACCTGCAACATGTTTTTCTCTCATGCTAGAGCTGACGAATCTACTAGACTGAATTTATTTCTTACTACTTTGCAAGATAGGGCACTGATTTGGTTTCATTCTATGAGACCTTATTCTATGTTTCCTGATTTTTAGGCTTCCGTACTATATCTCTGATGTATCCCTGGTACCCACGGGTTCAGGTTGATTATGATTTACTGAGTTTATTATATTGGTTTTATTATATTATGATATGGCAAAAAAAAATATATGGAAAATAAACAGGTCGTCACAATATGGTATCAGAGCCTAGGTTGCTAGGTTCTGTGGACTTTAGAGTGCAGCGGAAACGGTACCAGAGTATAGGAAAATGATTTAAGGTTTTGTTCTACAGTTTAGAGGCAGAACTTCTGTGATGGTTTCTGTGCTTTTCCTGGGGTGACAATTCTAGGAAAACCATAGTAAACTATTGTCCGGTTGTGTTCTTAGAATGTGGAACTGGAATTAGGAATGAGTTGAGAAAGTGAAGATGGGAAACTATGTTAGGTGCGTAATGCTAAGTATAGGGTTCCTAAGATACGTTTATTTTTTTTCAAGATGGATCCAGGAGGAGGTAGTGCCCATGCGAGTGGTAGTGATGGAGCAGGGCCCTTGAGTGCAGCTGGGACTAGTTCTAATGTAGTCTTGCATAGTGTGGCTCAGCAGGTTATGGCTGAGATCGCTAGGAGTTCCAGGGAGCAGGGTGGTCTATCTGTAGGCCATAGGTGCACCGTAGAGAAGTTTACAAAGATGAATCCTCCAATATTTTCAGGAGGAGTCGATCCTATATCCATTGAGAATCAATTGCTGGAGATCAAGAAGATATTAACCGTGTTGTGCTGTACGGAAAAATAGAGGGTCCTCTTCGCCACTTATAAACTGACGGGGGAGGCCAAAAGGTGGTGGATTGTTGTGAGACTTCTGGAGCAGCAGAGGACGACACCGATAACGATGACGTGAGATCGGTTTAAAAAGCTATTCTTTGGCAGGTATTTCCCAGCCACTGTTAGGGAGGCTAAAGTGGAAGAGTTCCTGAGTTTGAAACAGGGACAGTTGTCGGTCCAGCAGTATGCGGCATGATTTATAGAGTTCTCTTGCTTCACCCCGTATATTATTCCTGATGAGGTGAAAAAGGCGAGACAATTTGAAAGAGGTTTAAGGAGAAGCATATTCAAGCAGGTGGTGGTACTAAAGATCTAGGATTTTGCTGAGTTAGTCCACAGAGCAGCCTTGGCAGAGGTTGGTGTGCATATGGATGCAGAGGAACAGGAACACAAGAAGGGATCTGCATCTTTAGGCCGTCAGCAAGGTCATAAATCGGGTCAATGGAGGAGAGGAAATCATGGCAGAGAACGGAGGTAGGAGATTGGAGGTCGTGAGGTTTAGGCAGTGCATAGTCCTCTTGTTTGTCAGACTTCCGGGAGAAGACATTGGGGAGAGTGTCGAGTAGGTGGAGCTGTCTACTATCACTGTGGCAGACAGGGACATCTAGTGTGAGACTGCCCTACACCACCAGATATTGCTCCTGCTCCTAGACTGTACCGGGGAGGCTATCAAGTGCCACGTGGAGGCCAGGAGAGGAATATGGCTCCAGCTAGAGTTTTTGCATTGTCGTCGAGAGATGCTAAGACAGCCAACGACGTGGTGATAGGTATGGTTAGTATTCTTTCTTTTAAAGTTATTGCATTATTTGATTCAGGTGTCACACACTCGTTTGTGTCTTTGGGGTGTGCTAAATTATGTGGGGCAGAAACACAATCATTAAATGTTGAACTGTTGGTACCTACACCGACCGGGCTAGCAGTGAGGTGTAGTAGGGTACTCCGAGGCTGTCCAGTTGATATCCAGAGGAAGACCTTGTCTGCTAATTTGATAGTATTGGACATGCATGAGTTTGATGTCATATTGAGTATGGATTGGTTGGTAGCCAACTACGCCAGCATAGATTGCTATTCACGAGAAGTGATATTCAGAACTCTAGGAAAAGTAGAATTCATGTTTGTAGGGTTGCGAGTGCAATCCCCACCCCAGTTAGTTTCATCAATTCAGGCGAAAAGACTACTATTGGGTGGTTGTCAGGGATTTGTGGCTTTTGTGAAGGAAATGTTAGGGAATGAATTGAAGCTCTCTAGTACGCCAATGGTAAAGGAGTTTACAGATTTGTTTCCTGATGAGTTACTGGAATTGCCACATGATCGGGAGGTAGATTTCCCATTGATCTACTTCCAGGTACAACATCGATTTCTAAAGTACCTTACTAAATGGTGCCAGCGGAGTTGGTAGAATTGAAGAATCAGCTACAAGATTTACTTGATAAGGGCTTTATACAACCTAGTGTTTCTCCATGGGGAGCTACGATTTTATTTGTGAAAAAGAAAGACGGGTCCATGAGGATGTTTGTAGACTATAGGGCGATTAATAAAGTGACAATCAAGAAGAAGTATCCTCTACCCCGTATAGATGATTTGTTTGATCAGCTCTAGGGTACACGGGTGTATTCGAAGATTGACCTCTGATCAAGCTATCATCAAGTGAAAGTGAAAGCAGAAGACGTCTCGAAGACGGCCTTGAGGACCAGGTATGGGCATTACGAGTTTTGTGTTATGCCATTTGGTTTGATGAATGCTCCTACGGTATTTATGGACTTAATGAATAGAGTTTTCCATCAATACTTAGACCAGTTCATTGGTCTTTTTATTGATGATGTACTGGTTTGTTCGATGAGTTATGAGGAGCATGAGATGCATTTGAGGCAGGTTTTACAGACACTTAGGGAAAAGAAGTTGAACGCCAAGTTCGACAAATGTGAATTTTGTTTCGAGAAGGTTGTATTTTTGGGGCACGTCATATCAGGGAATGGTAATTCTGTGTACCCTAGTAAAATTGAGGCAATAGTGAATTGAGTTATACTGAGGAACGTCCAGGAGATTAGAAGTTTCTTGGGGCTAGATGGGTATTATTGTCGTTTTGTTGAGGGATTCTCAGTGTTATCAGAGCCTCTAACATGACTTGCTAGGAAGAATGTCAGGTTTGAGTGGGATGATAGCTTTGAGCAGAGTTTTCATGATTTGAAGCAGAGACATGTCACGACACTAATATTGATCATCCCGTCAGGGGGTGAGGGTTATGTTATTTACAATGATGCATCCTTGAAGGGACTTAGCTGTATATTGATGCAGCATGGTAGAGTAGTAGCTTATGCTTCTAGGAAATTGAAAGAGTATGAAAAGAACTACCCTACCCATGACCTTGAATTGGCTGCAATAGTACACACATTGAAGATTTGTAGGCATTACCTATATGGCGAGCGGTGTGAGATTTTCTCCGACAACAAGAGTTTAAAGTACTTTTTCACTCAGAAGGAACTGAATATGAGGCAGAGAAGGTGGTTGGAGCTTATTAAATATTTTGACTACACTATCAGTTACCACCTAGGGAAGGCGAACGTGGCAGCTGATGCTTTGAGTAGGAAGTCTGTGGAACTAGCGTTGGCAGCTATGGAGATCTAGTATCCCATCATGATGGATGTGGAGAGACTCGGTATAGAGTTGGTGGAAAGTGGCCCTCAAGTGTGTATTTCCAGTTTAGTGGTGCAACCTACTCTATAGAAAAGAATTAAAGCTGCTTAGAAAGAAGACCCAAAATTAGCAGAGGTATTGGTAAGAGTGTCGAATGGTTAGGGGGAGCAATTTTGTTTGTCGAATGACAGAGTTTTGTGGTTCCATTCCAGGTTATGTGTTCCTATCGATGCTGACATTAGAAAGACTATCTTAGAGGAGGCTCACAGATCTTTATACATAGTTCATTTGGGCAGCACAAAAATGTATAGGGATATGCGTGAGTCATATTGGTGGAGTGGTATGAAGAAGGAAATTGCTAAGTATGTAGCCCCGTATCTGACGTGTCAATAGATAAAAGCTGAGCATTAGAGGTCATCGGGTCAGTTGCAGTCGTTATTTATCTCAAAGTGGAAGTAGGATCATATATCTATGGATTTTGTTTGAGGGTTGCCATCGGTATCGCATGGCCAGAATGCGATTTGGGTGATTGTAGATCAGTTGACTAAGACTACCCATTTCCTACCTATCAAGATTAGCTACTCCCTCAATCACTTAGTAGAGATTTACATTTAGGAGATAATTTGTTCTCATGGGGTGTCAATATCTATTAAATCAGATCGAGACCCACGTTTCATGTCACATTTTTTTAGGAGCTTGCAGGAGGCTCTAGGGTCTCAGTTTTCTTTTAGCACAGCGTTCCATTCTTAGTTAGACGGGCAGATTGAGAGGATGATTCATATATTAGAAGATATGCTCTAAGCATGCATATTAGATTTCGAGGCTAGTTGGGCTCAATTGATGCCACTGGTGGAATTTGCGTATAATAACAATTATCAGACCAACATTAGCATGACACCATTTGAGGCATTGTGCAGTAGGAGGTTCCGTTCTCCGTTATTTTGGGATGAAGTAGGGGAGCAGCGAGTTGTGGGACCAGAGCTTGTTCAAAAAGCGTGTGATAAGGTTCGGCTTATCAGAGATAGAATTAGTGCAGCTTAGAGCCAACAAAAGAATTACATTGATAACCGACGCAAGAAGTTAGAATTTGATATTGGAGAACATGTATTTTTGAAAATAGCTCCATTAAAAGGAGTTATACAATTTGGGAAGAAAGGTAAACTTAGCCTTAGGTTCATTGGTCCATTTGAGATTTTAGAGAAAGTGGGGTCGGTGGCCTACAGGCTAGATTTGCTACCTGTGTTATCCAGGATTCCCAACGTATTCCATGTTTTTATGTTGAGGAAATACGTCCCAGACCTTTCTCACGTGATCAATTATGGTGAATTAGAACTCAGTGATTCACTAGTGTAGGAGTTATGTAATAAGAAGATTCCTCTAGTTAAAGTCTTGTGGAGAAATCATGCGGTAGAAGAGGCTTCTTGGGAATCCGAGGAACAGATAAGACAGAAGTATCCGCAATTACTCCCAGTTTAACCGGGTAAAATGTAAATAGTTAGGTAATATTTCTTTTGTAGGTACATGTAGTATTTTAGTTAGTAAGTTACATTTTGGTTTTGGGATAATTTTTTTTTGTAAGTAATAAAATAAGTAGACTATTTGCTTTTAAGGAATGATGAATGGTAAATTTCGAGGACGAAATTTTTATAAGGAGGGGAGAATGTAGTGACCAAAATAATTATAATATTTTAAAATGGAAGAAGGAGGAAAAAATGAAATTAAAAGAAATAATTAAATAGGTCCTCGTTGACGAAAATAGGGAATTCGTCAATGAGAGAACAAAAGGCTCTCATCGACGAGGGAGCATTTCGTCGACGAGGAAGTATCGAGGGGATGTCTTTGGCAATTCTGAATTTCGTCGATGAGGGGAGAGTTTATCGACGAATTGTCTTCTTGACCTCGTCGATGAGGTGACGTGGCTCATCGACGAAGGCCAGTGTATAAATAGGCCAAACTTCATTTTTCAGCAGAATTTCCACGCTCCAACCCTTCTTTCTCTCTCCTCTTCGGTGTCCTACCTTCTCTCTTTATTTTTGGGTTCGTTTGCCATCTGATAGACAATCCGAAACCACCACGACACTCTTAGGGAAGTTCTCTGCATATCTGTTGGAGTGGATCGTCGGTGGGACGAGTTTGAAATTCATCCCAAATTCAGGATAAGACATTTATTCTGTATTTGGCCTTCCCTGTAGTTGTAGAAAACGTAGTACGCATAGAAATACAGAATTTTTGTTTTGGGAAATTGTTAGCTTTGGTGCAATCCCAAGAGGGGGGGTGAATTGGGTATTTAAAAATTATCACCTAGGTTAAACCAGATAAGCAGTATTACTTAACCTAGGGTCTGTCTATGCAAATGTAAATCTAATCATTTACAATATAACATACACGTGCAGTAAGTAAATTGCGGAAATGTAAAGAACACGCACGATATGTTATCGGGGTTCGGCCAACTGTGCCTACATCCCCGCCTCTAGCTCGCAAGTAAGAGGATTCCACTAACAGCTCACTTAAGGGTGGAGCGGCACCGTTTACAACCAGGTCAAATTAACACAGGGCTGACCTCAACCTTAACCAGGTCAATTAGCGGGGCTGACCTCAACCTTAACCAGGTCAATTAGCGGGGCTGACCTCAACCTACACGCCTTAACAGGACGACGCACCTAGCTTTCCTAACCGGGTCTAAGCCAATCCGGGACTATTCCAGGGCTAGTCTCCCTCTTCAGGCCCGTGCCTGGAAATACAACCAAAGTGTATAAAATTTGTACACGGAAATATGCTTCTAGAAAAGCAGATGTGTGCACCAATACAGCTCAATCAATAAAGCAAGCACGAATGATATGTAGATATGCTCAGTGCTCTAATGTGTGCTAAACACTCAATCAAGTATGATAATCAATCAAGATCTAGAGTGTGTATCTAAGCAAGATTTGAAACTCAATATTCGAATATCACAAAATCATATTAGGGTTTCAAATATGCTAAGCAAGATAGATCAAACAAACTCAATATGATATTTCAATTTCTAAAGAACAATGGAGTTGTTTGAAAGATTAGCTTTTCACAAAAGGATTTTGCACACAAAATCTAGGTTTAGGTATCTTGCAACAACAATGCAAGAACCACAACCCTCAAAGTCTTCCCACACAAGATTTATCAAATGAAATCCGTGGAAGAACTTTAGGCTATACTCTCAAATAAAATCAATCAACCTTTATACCAAAGGAGAGTATTAGCTAGAAAGATTACGCACAACAGCTTTATAGAAATACTCACAATGCTTAGAGAAATAAAGATTGAAGAGTATGTGAGTGTTTGCAAGAAGTTTTTGGCTAATATAGGGTTTTAAGAGTTGAGAGAGTTTTGCCCTAATCAAGTTTGCTAATCCTTGCTAATAATGATAAATGAATGGGTATATATAGGCAAGGAGGTATTTTTGACCGTTGGGGACCTATTGGGCATTATTAGGAAAGTTTTAAATCATTTTAAAATAATTAACCCTGTTTAAAAAATATTAAGTGTGGTAAAAAATCAGGGCAACCCGAGAGGTCCGGTCGACCAAAAATGTTTCGGTCGACCAGGACTCAATTGGCTCGGTCGACCAGGGGACTTTTGAACTGAAAGGCTCGGTCGACCGGAGAGGGCGATTTGCCAATTTTCCGAGTTTCGGTCGACCAGGGCATTTTGAACTACCTGGTTCGGTCGACCAGACCGCTGAAAATTCACCCGAGGACCTTCCGGTCGACCAGGTAGTTGTAGTATAAAAGCTCTCGGTCGACCGAATGGTCAAATGTTGACTCAGGAGGGTTTCGGTCGACCAGGGCTTCTTGAACTACATGTTTCGGTTGACCAGGGCGAGTTTCGATCGACCGTGGTGAAGGCTCGGTCGACCTTGAGGTCAAAAAGTTGACTCCCACGTGGTTCGGTCGACCGGGGTCAAATGAACTGAAAGGGCTCGGTCGACCGGCCCCCTACTTTTCTGCACAGACACTATTCAGTGTTTTGGACATAACTTTTGCTATACAACTCCAAATTGGATTTTCTTGATACCAATAGAAAGGTAAGAGAAAATTCCACAACTTTCATGTTGAACACATTTTAAGATAATGACTTTTGGACTGAGAAAAATGTCCATCAATGAGACGGAAGAAACATGAAGGGAGTTTTTCTCTTACGGACACGTTTCAGTGTTTTGGCCATAACCTTTTCTATGTAACTCCAATTTGGACGTTCTTGATATCAAACTCAAGCTATGGTAAAATGCCACAATTTTCATTTTGAACATGATTTGATATGACATCCAATTGAGTAAGAAAATTGTTCATTTCTAACATTTGGTCGACTAGCCGGTTGACCGACCCCTTTGAAAATTTTAGTTTTTGCCTTCTTTTAACTTTAAAACCATTTAAAAACCTTTGTATAAGTTAGGCATTTTATGACAAAAGTTTTTCATGTTATTTGGAGGTCCTATGGTCAATCTAAGGTCAGTTTGAGCATACCTACCTATCATGCATGATGCAAATTATTACAAGCCATATGAGTGCACAGTCCATAATAAAATTACATCCCAGAATGAAGAAACTAAAAAATAAATACAAATGTAGCACAAGATTCTTCATTCATCGGCACGAACACCGCACGCCATCATAATAAGTCTTTTAGTCCCGAAGCGCGCACAAGGTGATCCTGCATACAATTCTCAGTACAACCATTAGTACCAAGAGTATTTGTCATAATCAAAACTGGGTGTGACCAATCAAGTCAACAGAAATATTTTTTCCAGGGTGTTGAACAAGGAACCCAGTAGGTGTTGGATTGACTATTTTAGGGTTTTTCTCAAGAATTAGGTAAGGGGATAAACTAAGCTAGTTATTTTATGAAAATATATGTATGATATTACAGCATTTGATTTCGAGAAAATAAATATATTTATATATGCATTAAGTTTGGGAAATACTGTTGTAAATGATGATATGTTTTAAATATACGTAAAATCCATTCTGTGTGGCATGAGTGGAATTTATTATGAATTACTGTTTTCTAGTAAAAATTTTAATGTTACAGAGTTTTAAATATGATTTGTCGGCGTACAGGATGAGCTATGGATTTGATTTGCCGGCATACGGGCCGAGCTATGGATATGATTGGTCGTCATACAGGCTGAGCTATGGATATGATTTGCCAACGTACGGGCCGAGTTATGGATATGATTTGCTGGCGTAGGGGCCGAACTATGAATATGATATGACAGCATACGGGCCGTGAATGGTAAAATATGAACTGCCAGCGTACGAGCCGATGATTTTCATGGTATATATATGCAAAATGATGTGGTGATATTAACTTGGTAATTTTTAGTATGAAATATTCATGTATCACAGTTTGATTATGTGCTATATGTTATCAGAAACTGGTTGACTTGGTTTAGGCTAGCACTTGCACGGTACCGTTGCTATGTGTTCATGATCATCATGATGTTGTGTTATCGCTGTCATACGAGACAGCGTAAAGATAGATAGTTGATGTGGTTTATTGAAGTGTTGGCACCCCTAGTGTACGAACTAGGTCTGGCAGACCCATCATACTTACAAACTGTACTTTTGACTTGGCAGTGGTCGGCCAGCCATTATCAGGTTCTGCCTTCGAGCCACACAACCCAGTTATGTGGGGGTAAGACATGGCACCACCCAGCTAACCTTCTAGGGAGATATTTTTATTATTATCATATGAGATGAATTATATTTATGAAAATGCAATATGTTCAGCCATGCTATGATTATGTATGTTTTTCCCAGATGTGATAAACAGTTACATTGAATATGTTATGTACGGTTTCTATGTAGAACACGGAAATACTAATGTTGCCACACACTGGTATTAGTTTATTTCCCTTACTGAGAGGTGTCTAACCCCGAATTATATGAACATTTCAGGAGCCCCTGATAGGAGAGCGGATAAAGCTCCACTGAGATAGATACAATTGGTACCCACAGGTTTAGGTTGATTATGATCTGTTGAATTTATTATATTGGTTTTATTATATTATGATATGGAAAAAAAATATATGGAAAATAAGTAGGTCATCACAGTCCTTTCTGCTATCCAGGCGAAGAGGTTTCTTTTGGGGGGATGCTAGGGTTACCTTGCAGTGGTGAAGGAAGCGCCAAGGGAGGAACTCAAGTTGGAAGATATCCCAGTGATAAGGAAGTTCTATGATGTTTTTCCAAAGGATTTACCGGGGTTGTCTCCTAATCGTGAGGTGGAATTTGCAATTGATCTGATCTCAGGGACAACACCAATCTTTAAAGCCCCATATAAAATGGCTCCAACTGAATTAAAGGAGTTAAATGAGCAACTACAGGAGCTTTTAGACAGGAGGTTTATCAAACCGAGTGTATCACCTTGGGGTGCACCGGTGTTGTTTGTGAAGAAGAAGGACGAGTCAATGAGGATGTGCATCGACTATCGGGAGATATGATGTTTTTCCAAAGGATTTACCGGGGTTGTCTCCTAATCGTGAGGTGGAATTTGCAATTGATCTGATCTCAGGGACAACACCAATCTCTAAAGCCCCATATAAAATGGCTCCAACTGAATTAAAGGAGTTAAAGGAGCAACTACAGGAGCTTTTAGACAGGGGGTTTATCAAACAGAGTGTATCACCTTGGGGTGCACCGGTGTTGTTTGTGAAGAAGAAGGACGAGTCAATGAGGATGTGCATCGACTATCGGGAGATTAATAAAGTAACCGTGGAGAACAAGTATCCATTACCCCGAATTGACGACCTGTTTGATCAGCTTCAGGGTACGCAAATTTTCTCTAAAATCGATCTACGATCTGGATATCATCAGGTGAAGGTGAAGGTTAGATCAGATGATGTAGCGAAGACTGCTTTTTGAGCTCAGTATAGCCATTACAAGTTCTTGGTTATACCGTTCAGGTTGACGAATGCTCCAGCAGTATTCATGGATCTAATGAACAGAGTATTCCACGAGTACTTAGACCAGTTTGTCATTTTGTTTATAGATGATATTTTGGTCTATTCGAGGAGCCTTGAGAAGCATGAAGCTTATTTGAGACTAGTACTTCAAGTGCTCAGGGAAAAGAAGTTATTTTCTAAGCTTAAGAAATGTGAATTTTGGTTAGATTAGGTTGCATTTTTGGGTCATGTGGTATCCAAGGAAGGAATTTTCAGTGGACTCGAGCAAAGTAAAGGCTGTATTTGATTAGGCAAGGCCGAAGAAGGTGCAGGAAGTCATAAGTTTCCTAGGTCTTTCCAGATACTACTACCGATTTGTCGAGGGGTTCTTCAGATTATCAGGGTCCTAGACACAACTCACGCTAAAGAATGTGAAGTTTGACTAGACCTACGAGTGCAAGCAAGGCTTCTAGGGGTTGAAGCAGCGTCTAGTCACTGCCCCAGTGTTGACCCTTCTATCAGGTGAGGGTGGATTTGTAATCTACAGTGACGCATCGCAAAAGGGACTCGATTGTGTTCTAATGTAGCAAGGAAAAGTCATTACGTATGCGCTCACTAGTTAAAAAAGTACAAAAAGAACTATCCTACGCACGACTTGGAGCTAGCAGCAGTTGTGTTTGCATTGAAGATTTGGCGACACTACCTTTATGGGCTAAGGTGCGAGATCTTTACTGACCATAAGAGTCTCAAGTACTTCTTCACCCAAAGGGAGTTGAATATGAGACAACACAGATGGCTCGAGTTTATAAAGGATTAGGACTGCACCATTAGCTATCACTTAGGAAAGGCGAACGTGGTAGCCGATGCATTGAGCCGGGAATCTGGAGGTATGTCAGCCTCGGCAGTTATGGCTTCACACCAGATCATAATGGACCTAGAGAGGTTGGGTGTAGAATTGGTGGAAGGGAATCATTAGACGTTCATTTCTAGTCTGGTGGTTCAAAGGACTTTACAAAAAAGAATTAGAACAGCTTAACTAAAAGATGCAGAATTGATGGAGATTGTAAAGAAGATACAAGATGACCAGCACAAAAAATTTAATATTTATGAGGATGGAGTTCCCAGATTTCACACTCTATTGTGTGTACTAGATGAAGCAGGGATAAGCAGGATGATTCCGGGGGAAGCTCGCCGCTCTATTTGTACTATTCACCCGCGCAACATGAAGATGTATAGAGACTTGCGAGAATCATTTTGGTGGAGTAACATGAGGAAGGAAATTGCCAAATTTGTGGGTCAATACTTGACATGTCAGCTGGTGAAGGCAGAACACCAGAGGCTAGTGAGACCACTTCAACCACTGGACATCCCTATGTGGAAGTGGGAGCATATATCGATGGATTTTGTATCGGGATTGCCTTAAGCATTGCATGGGTAGAATGTCATATGGGTAGTGGTTGACAGATTGATGAAGACTGCCCATTTCATTTCGGTTGGAACCAGTTACTCCATGGACAAGTTGGTAGAACTCTATGTTTAGGAGATAGTCAAAATACATTATGTGCCCATGTCCATTGTTTCAAATCGGGATCTGCGGTTTACTTCCCATTTCTGGAAGAGTTTGTAGGGGGCGTTGGGTTATAAACTAACTTTCAGCACTATATTTCACCCTCAGACGAATGGACAGTCCGAACGAACAATTCAAATTCTAAGGGATATGTTACGGGCATATGTTTTAGATTTTGGGGGCAGTTGGATCCGATATCTGCCTTTGGTTGAGCTTGCATACAATAAAAGTCACCAGGCTAGCATTAGAATGACACCATATGAGGCTTTGTATGGTCTCTTGTGCCAATCTCCATTGTACTTGGATGAAGTAGGCGAACGACAGATCTTGGGGTTAGAACTTGTTCAAAAGGCCTCCGCAAAGGTCGAGCTTATCAAGGAATGGATTAAAGCAGCCCAAAGTTGGCAAAAGAGTTATGTGGATACTCACCGACGGGAGCTAGAATTCGAGATAGGTGATATGATATTCTTAAGGATTGCTCCTGTAATGACCCGAAGAATAATGATATTTAAATAATAAAAAGGGGGGCAAATGGAAATAGTAACAGTAGGAGGAAGTCGACTTCGCGTTTGTTGACGACATTGCACTATTGGATGTAATAACCCAAAAATTTTCCTAGGGCCTCATCGACGAACACAGGGGATTCATTAATATATGTTATTTATACCAGCATTTACGATTTTAGTTACCCATGATATTATTTTTAAATCAGATTGTTTATATTGAAATATAACCAGTAGCCACAAACTAGTAATAACATGTTTCATCTTACTGAGCATTTTCTCATCCCAGTGTTGAATTGTTTTTCAGGTGAACTAGCTATGCGAGCAGAGCAGGCTCGCAGGTAGAGGAGTTGTTGTACTAGCCTTTTTGAGAGTGAGTATTTTTGGGTGGCATGTTTTTGTAAACCCTTGGTATCAGCAAGGGTATTTTCGAGAGAACAATGATGATTGTATAATGTGGGTTGATTTGACATTCTAGTATTGTATTATGTGTGGATTTATTTTATATGATTGGCTTTCCGCTATTTAGGTTAATTTTTGATATAAAAATAGGGGAAAGATATTATTTTATTAGCAAGATGTTACAATTTGGTATTAGAGCCTAGGTTGTTAGATTCTGTAGACTTTAGAATGCAGCGGAAGCAATACCAGAGTATAAGGAATGATATGAGGTTTGTTCTGTGGTCTGGGTACACGATATCCATGGTGGTTTCTATGTTTTTCCTGGGGTGACGATTTCAGGAAAACCATAGTAAACTATTGTCGAGTCGTGTGTCTGGGCTACAGGATCTGATTTTGAATTTAGAATAGGAAGGGTAGTAGAGTGTGAATATGTGATTTTAATTGAAGGAGATAGAAATACATTGTATAGAAAATAAGGTTCTTAAATTGTGTTTTCTTGTCTTTTCAGGATGGATCCAGGAAGTAACGGTATGAAATCTGGGTGGGATGGAGCAGGACCTTCTAGTATGGGAGGTGTTAATACTGATGTCGTTCTGTGCAGCGTTACCCAGTAGGTGATGGGCGAGATGGCCAGGAGGTCTAGGGAGCGTGGCCGTTCAATAGATCAGTTTACGGGGATGAAGCCCCCATCTTTTACTAGTGGAGATGACCCGATTATAGCTGAAAATTGGGTCCAGAATATTGAAGAGACATTGGTTGTGCTTCCTTGTACAGATGAACAGAAAGTGGTATTTACGGCATTTAAACTGATAGGGGAGGCGAAGCGCTGGTGGAGGTCAGCGCGACTGATAAAGGAGCAGAGGCCGATTCTAGTACCAGTGACATGGGACCGATTCAAGAAGCTATTCTTCGAGCGACATTTTCCTTCTGTCATTCAAAGCACGAAGGCAGCAGAGTTTCCGCATCTGGTATAGGGGCAGATGACCGTATCCCAGTACGCAGCTCGGTTTATCGAGTTGTTGTGTTTTTCTCCACACCCAGCACCAGATGAAGAGAAAAAGGTGAGGAAGTTTGAAAAGGGATTGAGGTAGAACTTGTTTGACCAGGTGATTGGCTTCAGAGCTCAGACATTTACAGAGGTTGTAGACAGAGATACGATTATTAAGAGTGGTATTCAGAGGGGTTTAGCAGCTCATAGTCAGAGGAAGAGGCCTGTGCCTCAGGGTTTTCAGGCTGGCTCCAGTAGGGGTCTATAGAAAGGAGGCCATGATAGAGGAGATCAGAGGCGGATGACAGGACCTCGGGAATACCAGGGTATACAGACCTTTCCAGTGTGCCAGACATGCGGGAGACATCATTCGGGGGAGTGCCTAGCAGGGAAAGGTGTATGTTACCATTATGGGAGACCCGACTATATGGCATGCATATGCCCAGGGCCGCAGGACCAGGTTCCTGCTCATATGACCTATCATGGAGGATATCAGGCAGCTTAGGGAGGATATCAGGCGCCTTGTGGAGGCCAGCAGAGGAATGTAGCCCTAGCGCGAGTTTACGCTCTAACGTCGGGTGATACTGAAGCTGCCGTGAATGTGGTGGCAAGTACTTTTACTGTTTTATCATATCCAGTTATTGTTTTATTTAACTCAGGTGCTACACATTCATTTGTCTCTGCATCCTATGTTAAACTATTTGGAAGTGAGACCCAATTTTTAGATATGGAATTGTCAGTAGCTACACCATCTGGGTCAGTGATATAGTTTCAGAGGGTGCTCAGAGGTTATCCAATAGAAATTCAAGGGAGAGTGCTACCAGCAAACCTGACTGTGTTTGAGATGTGTGGGTTTGATGTAATATTGGGTATGGATTGGTTGGCAATTAATCATGCCAGTATTGATTGTTCTCAGAAGGAAGTAATTTTCAGACTCCCTGGTGAGCAAAAATTCAGGTTTCTCGTGTACGTGCTCCATTGTAGATAGTATCAGCTATACATGCGAGCAGACTACTCCGAGATGGAAATAAGGGGCTTGTGGCTTTTGTAAAGGAAGCATCATAGAATGAATCGAAGCTCAACAGTACCCCGGTCGTACGAGAATTTCTAGATGTTTTTCTAGAAGAGCTACCAGGGTTGCCTCCCGATTGTGAGGTGGATTTTTGTATAGATTTACCTCTAGGGACAACACCGATCTCTAAGGTTCCCTACCATATTGCTCCAACTGAATTAGGAGAGTTAAAGAATTAGATGCAAGACCTACTAAATAGGGGTCTTATACGACCCAGTGTATCACCATAGGGAGCTCCAGTGTTGTTTGTAAAGAAGAAAGACGGGTCTTTAAGGATGTGTATTGATTAGAGAGAAATTAACAAGGTTACTATCTAGAATAAATATCCTCTACCCCATATCGATGATTTGTTTGGTCAGCTCCAAGGTACACGGGTGTATTCTAAGATCGACCTTAAATTAGGGTATCATCAGGTGAGAGTAAAAGGGGGGGGGAACTTTGCAAAGACAACCTTCAGCACTAGGTACGAGCACTATGAATTTCTCGTTATGCCTTTTGGTCTGATGAATGCCCCAACTGTGTTCATGGACTTGATGAATAGATTTTTTCACCTGTATCTATATCAGTTTGTAGTGGTTTTTATTGATGATATACTGGTGTACTCTAAGAATTTTGAGGATCATGAGGTGCATTTGAGGTAGGTACTGCAGACACTTAGGGAGGAGAAGATTTATGCTAAGTTTAGTAAGTGTGAGTTCTGGCTTGAGCAAGTTGCGTTTTTGGGCCATGTGATCTCAAGAGATGGTATTTCAGTGGATCCCAGCAAGATTGATGTAGTAGTGAATTGGGTTAGGCTGAAAAATGTGCAAGAAGTAAGAAGTTTCTTGGGACTAGCGGGCTATTACCGTCGATTTGTGGAGAGATTTTCAGCCTTGTCAAGACCTCTCACACATTTGACCAGGAAAAATGACAGATTCGTGTTGGATAAGGAATGCGAGCAGAGTTTTCAAGAACTAAAGCAGCAGATCATCATTGCACCAATTTTGACAATTCCATCAAGAGGTGATGGGTATGTGATTTACAGTGACGCGTCTTTAAAAGGGTTTGGTTGCGTACTGATGCAGCACAGTAGGGTGGGTGTATGCTTCTAGACAATTGAAAGAATATGAAAAGAACTACCCTACTTATGATCTAGAATTGGCTGCGGTGGTACACACATTAAAGATTTGGAGACATTACTTATATGGTGAGAAGTGTAAAATATTTTTTGATCACAAGAGCCTAAAGTATTGCTATACATAGAGAGAGTTGAATATACGCCAGAGAAGGCGGTTAGAACTTATCAAGGATTACGACTATACCATTAGTTACCACCCAGGTAAGTTGATGCTTTGAGTCGTAAATTAGAGGATATAGTGCAGCTAGTAGCAGTAGTTTAGTACCCAATTCAGATGGACTTGGAAAGGCTCGGCATGGAACTAGTAGCAAATGATCCTCAAGCATTCATGGCCAGTTTGGTTGTACAACCTACACTTTATGAAAGGATTAAAGCTGCTTAGAGAAATGATCCAGAATACCAGATGGTCAGGGAGAAGATTTCAGTATTTCTGACGATAGGGCTTTGAGATTTCGCACTAGATTGTGTGTGCCTACAGATGACAGTATCAGAAGGACAATTCTAGAAGAGGCACACAGAACTCTATACACTGTTCATCCTAGCAGTATGGAAATGTATAGGGATCTGCGGTAGTATTTCTGGTGGAGTGGCATAAAGAGGGAAATAGCGAATTTGTACAGTAGTGCTTGACGTGCCAGCAGGTTAAAGCTAAGCACTAGAGGCTGGCTGGTCAATTGCAGCCACTTTTCATTCCCGAGTGGAAGTGGAACCACGTATCCATGGATTTTGTCATTAGGCTACCGCTAGCGTCGCATGGTCAGAATGTCATCTAGATAATTGTTGATAGGCTGACAAAGGCAGCTCATTTTCTTCCCATTAAAGTTAGCTACCTTATGAACAGGTTAGTAGAGATTTACATACAGGAGATTGTTTGACCCCATGGAGTGCCGGTATCCACAACCTCGAGCCGTGATCCACGTTTTACATCGCGGTTCTAGAGGAGTTTGCAGGAGGCCTTGGGGACTCAGTTAGCATTCAATACCGCTTTTCATCCTCAGACAGATGGCCAGACAGAGAGAATGATTCAGATACTTGAGGATATGTTGCGAGCATGTGTACTGGATTTTAGGGGTAGCTGGACTCAATTTTTGTCACTAGTTGAATTTACTTATAATAACAGTTGTCAGACTAGCATCGGCATGACACCATACGAGGCGTTATATGGTAGAAGATGCCGATCTCCTCTTTTTTGGGATGAAGTCAACGAGAGGCGAGTTTTGGGTCCATAGATGGTTCAGCAGGCATGCGATGAAGTTTGTTCATTCGAGATAGAATCAATGCAGCACAGAGTCTGTAGAAAAGCTATGCGGATACTCGTAGCCGAAAACTGGAATTTGAAGTGAGTGATCATGTATTTTTGAAGACAGCATCACTAAAGGGTATCATGAGATTTGGAAAGAAGGGTAAGTTGAGCCCTATGTTTATTGGTCCCTTTGAGATACTTAAGAAAATTAGGCCAGCGGCCTATCGGCTAGCTCTACCATCATTTTTATTCTGGATTCACGACGTGTTTCATGTCTCCATGTTAAGGAAATACGTCCTAGATCCTTCCCATATCATTAGCTTTGCAGAATTGGAACTCATTGGTGATCTAGCATACGAAGAAGCTCTAGTGTGGATCCTAGATAGAAAAGAACAGGTATTGCGCAGCAAAAGAATACCATTAGTGAAAGTCTTGTGGATAAATCACGTGGTAGAAGAAGCCTCGTGGGAACTTGAAGATGAAATCAAACAGAAATATCCCCACTTATTTGGTGAACACAGCGGTGATGTATAGATTAGGGTAGTAGTAATTTTACTTTGTTTAGCTTAATGTAATTGTAATATAATGTATAGGATAGATAATATTTTAGTTTTGGGGGAATTTTCTTGTATAATTGTAATCTCCCAGAACTATCCATGTAACCACGGTATTCCTCCGCCATAAGTGAGGGCAGGTAATAAAATAAGTAGACTGTTTTGCATTTAAAGGATGATGAGTTATATAAACAGTAAATTTCGAGGACGAAATTTTATAAGGAGGGGAGAATGTAATGACCCGAAGAATAATGATATTTAAATAATAAAGAGGGAAAGAAATGGAAACAGTAATAGTAGGAGGCAGTCGACTTCGCGTTCGTTGACGACGTTGCACTATTGGATGTAATAACCCAAGAATTTTCCTAAGGCCTCGTCGACAAACACAAGGGATTCTTCGATGAGGGTACATAAGGACCTCATCAACGAGGAAGCATTTCATCGACGAGAAAATACCAAGTGGTTATTTTTTTGAATTCTGAATTTCGTCAATGAGGAGATGGTATTTGTTGATGAACCGCCTTCTGGACCTCATCGACAAGATGACTTGGCTCGTCGACGAAGGCCGCAGTATAAATAGCTCTAAACTGGGTTTAATCGCAGAACTTCAACGAAAATCTTCCCCTCTCTCTCTCTCTCTCTCTCTCTCTTTCTCCTACGGTTCTTCTTTCATCTCTCTTCGATTTCGGCCCTATCAGTCACCGGTTCGATGATCTGAGGCCACCATGACACTCTTGGCGAAATTCTCTCCAAGGTTACTAGGGCGGATCATTGGTGGGATCGAGTTGAATTTTCCCCTAAGTTCAGGGTAAGGTCTTTTATTCGAAATTAGGCTTTCCAACAGTTGTAGGAAATGAAGTAGACAGAGAAATAATGATGTTTTGTTCTAGTGAATGTTGTTTTCAGGGAGTTAAATGGGAAACCCTGTGGGTGTAGGACAGATATTCAGTAAGGCTTTCCAGTAGTCAGGTAAGGGAAACATGCTATGCTAGGGAACTTCATTATGATTTCAGTACAAAATATAGGTTGTTATCAAATTATTATTTAAATTATATATACGTTTTTCATAGCCTGATTATAATAATATTTATTAGTGTGGCTTGAGTTGATTAGAGTACAGTATCGTATTTATACAAACTATGAATACCATGTTTACAATTTATGAACAAAAATACCATGATATTTACATGCTTATAGAATAAAGGACTTTCAGTATATAGTATACTCAAAAAAATGTATTTCCAGTAATTTCATAATAATCAATTTTCAGTACCATAATGCCCTGATATTCAATTATGCAGATAACAGTTCAGTTATATAGAAATCAGATTTTCAGTCAGTTAATTTAGAATTTCAAATAAATTTTATGGGGTAATGGTTATTTCAAAAAATCATGGTAAAAAAAAGTATGTTAAAGATATCAGCTACCTATATGGTATCAGACCCTGATGGATCAGATTCAGTAGAGCACGGTACTGTAGCTATAGATATTTAGTTCAGAGTGCAACCACTTAACTCAGACAATAAGTGGTATGAGGTCAATCATGCTCACGTCGGGACATGTTCTCCATCAGATATGGATTGAGGGGACAGATCAGACCGTCAAAGTTCAGTTGACTTACACTGGTCGGCCAGCCAGGATAGGTCCTACCTTCGGGTCGTACAACCCTATCATGAGGGGTTAAATCATGACATACAACCATCCAGGGAAATTTTCTCAAATATTACAAGTATATGTAGATTTCCAAAAATAGTAGTATTATTATAATAAGTAAATTTATATAGTTTTAATATATGTTATTTATACCAGCATTTACGATTTCGGTTACCCATGATATTATTTTTAAATTAGATTATTTATGTAGAAATATAACTCAGTAGCTGCACACTAGAAATAGCATGTTTCGTCTTACTGAGCGTTGGCTCATCCCAGTGCTGAATTGTTTTTCAGGTGAACCACCTAGGCGAGCAGAGCAGGCTCGCAGGTAGATGGGCTATTGTACTGGCCTTTTTGAGAGTGAGTATTTTTGGGTGGCATGTTTTTGTAAACCTTTGGTATCAGCTAGGGTAGTTTCAAGAGAACAATGATGATTGTATAACGTGGGTTGATTTGACACTCTGGTATTGTATTATGTGTGGATTTATTTTATATGATTGGCTTTCCGTTGTTTAGGTTAATGTTTGATATTAAAATAGGGGAAATATCTTATTTTATTAGCAGGATGTTACAACTCCGATGAAGGGAGTGATGAGGTATGGAAAGAAGGACAAGCTGAGCCCTAGATACATTGAGACATTCAAGATTCTGTAGAGAGGATTGGTTCAGCAGCGTACATGATAGCACTGCCCACAGCGCTGTCCAGGAAACATGACGTGTTCCATATGTCCATGTTGAGGAGGTACATTTCAAACCCCTCATATGTGATTAATTATGAATCATTAGAGATCGAAGGTACTCTGGCATACGAGGAGGTACTAGTTTAGATTATGGATCAAAAAATACAGGAACTGCGTATTAAGGATACACCATTAGTGAAGGTGCTATGGCGAAATCATGCAGTTGAGGAGACTTCTTGGGAGTTAGAAATGGAATTACGCCAGAAGTACCTGCAGTTGTTCAGCGAGGGCTAGTGCCAGACGGGTAACGGTATGGTTGTATATGGATGGATAAGGGTAGGTTGTGTAGTTAGTTATTGGTAGTTTTAATTGTGGATAGTTTTTGGGAAAATTTGTTATGGTTATTGTAATTTCCCAAAGGCAATATTGTAACCACGATATTCCTCCGCTATAAGTGAGGGTAGTTAATAAACGTGGGACGGGGCCGCTATATGGGTGGCTACCGCCTCTTTTGTAAACTGGGATCGCAAGTTAAGAATGTGACTGGTAATAGTTAACAAATTTTGAAGGCAAAATTTTTGTAAGGAGGGGAGAATGTAGTGATCCAAAATAAAAATAAAAATAAAAAAATAAAAGAAATTAAAATTAAAATTAAAAATGAAAAAAAAAATAATTATTAAAAAAATAAATTAAATTAATAAAATTGTTATTATTATTATTAATTAAATTATATAATATAATATAATATATTAATAAAATATCTTATATTATAAAATTAGGATAGGTATGCAAATTCTCAAGAAGAATTCATTATCTTCCTGAGAACGAACTAAAGTTGCACCCCCACTTGTTCTCATGCTCCTCTCATATCTTCTCCCACTCTCCTCAATTCCTTCTCCAATATTCGGCCGATCGAAAATCCGAAGATACCGTTGGGTTTCTATCACCGCCACCAACAAATCTACTAGAGCGGATTTGTCGTAGGAGCGGCGTAGGCATATCTCTTAGCGCAAGGCTAATTTTCACTCTTACCTCAGTTTTTCTTAAATCTTATACCCAATTAATGAATGGAAATTGCCAAGAGACTCATGGGGAGATTCTCTACAATCTAACTAGAGTGGGTTTTCGAATTGGAGCTCTGGGGCACCAATCCTAATTCGAGGTAAGTTTAATAATTTAGGCTTTTATTAGGTTATTTAGGGTATTCAGAACCTAAAGAAATTTTAGGGAAAGTTATTTTGGGGATTGTGATGAAAAATGTGGTTAAATTTGAATTTCAGGGTTTCAGGGGTTTTTGAACGCCTGGGGCATAGGCCGGGGTGTTACCGGACTTTTCAGGAATCAGGTAAAGGGATTAAGTTAAGTCAATAATTTTATGGAAATTGAATCAATTTAATTGTTATGTTTTGATATATATAAATTTATTTATTTATTTAAGAATTTGAAGGTTATTTCAGAAACCAACTGTTCGAAATGGATTTTACAAACCTAGGATATATGGTATGGCATTTCTAAATAAAATGAATGGTGGAAAGCTTGTTTATTTATATGATTATGTTAAAATGTGGAAATCGTGTGGCAGATGATTTAATTGGTATGAATTATTGTATATTTGGATTTGAGATTTTGAAATACTAAACTGTTTGTGAAATACTAAAATTGTTTGCAAATACTGGAAATGCTTGTGAATAATGCACAAATTTGATATGACGGCCGAGAGCCAAGTTTTTGTTTAAATGGCTATAAGCCAGATTGTATTTATGGCGGGGGGCTGGGTTTTTGGAATAACAGGAAATATATGTGGATTGATGTTTTAAATGGTAATTTGTATTATCTAAATTGCATGTTATGCTTTAGGAACCCTGGGGACCAGTGTATTGTGAGCACGGTACCATTGCTAGGGATTTGTTATGTGGGCGTGTGGACCCACACCTGTGCTGAGAGATGTAGGGTGGCCTTGTTTGACTTGCCTATGTGAGGTGAATGTACCCCCCTAGGTGAGGGCAATCGGACCAACAGTTGGAGCTGCATAGACCCACAGAGTATGTCAACGGAGAGTACACATGACTATTGTCTAGGTGGATCCCCCAGGAAATAGTCTAGCCTTTAGGCCGCACAACCCGTGCTATAGGGGAAGTAAATGACGTGTTTTTCATAGGGAGTGTCTTATATGCATAAATGTTAATTTATGTGAATACGAATAATTAATAAGATAATTTCCAGGGCTTGCTGAAAAAGGCAAATGCCCTAGTAGCAGTAATGATATTAGAGCAGAGGGAAGTTATTTGTGTGGGCGGGTAATCTTCCCTATCCTCGGCTAATTGTGTGTGTGAGTGTAAAATAAGAATGTTTTCATAAATTTGTTTATCTACTTGGTGAACTGGTTATTTTCTGCACACTAAATGCATGATGGCCACACACTGACATTAACTTAGTCTTTCCCTACTGAACCGTGTCTTAGTTTACTATACAAACTATCTTTTCAAAAAATCCTAGAGATCGGGTCTAGCATGCTAAAGGAGCCAGGTTAGTGGTGTAAATTTATGTAGGTGGTGTGTATGGACATAGATTTTATTTTTGTATAGTTTTATGGGATGTAATTATGTGAAAATGGAGATACTTGTGTATAAAGATAGTTAGAACTCTGGTAATATAATTTGAGGATTTTGTATTTATTTTCGTTGCATATATGTATTTTATATATGATGAACAAGGTATTAGGTACACAGACATCACTAAAGTAGCACTCTAGGCCCACATGCCAGGTTAGGGTCGTTAGAGGAATTGGTGTATTCTCAAGAGGGGGCTGAATTAGGTATTTAAAAATTTATCTCCTAGGTCTAATTAACTAGCAGCACACAAACCTAGGGTCTTTATATATAATCACTGTAGACACCCTATTTTTGCCCTAACCAAATAGAACACTGGGTCCCCTCTTATTTTATTATTATTATTATTATTATTATTATTATTTTATTATTATTATTATTTTATTATTATTATTTTCCTATATTATTAGTACTTTACTATTATTTTGCTAATATTTTTACCATTACTATTATTATTTTTCATTTTTATTATTATTACTAGTACTTTTATTATCTTTATTTTATTTTTACTTTACTATAACTATTTTTGTTTTCCATTTATTTTATTGTTATTATTTTTGATATATTATTATTATTATTATTATTTTATTTTTCTATATTATTATAAGTAATTTATTATTATCACTATTATTTATTTATTATTATCATTATTATTATTTTATCTTTATTTTTTTTTTACTATAATTATTTATCACTATTTACTATATGGTAGTATTATTATTATTATTCCCTTATTGATATTTATATTATTATGATTATTATTATTAATATTATTTCCTTTTTCATTATTACCATAAGAATAAAAGAATAAAAAAAAAAGAAAAAGAAAAAGAAAATCAAAAAAGGGAAGTTGTTTTAGGGTTTTTGAGATTTTTTTTTATATAAGGGCAATGAGGGACAATGCCATAAGGGGGGCGCAGAGGCCAAAACAGCAAAAAAAAAACACAAAGCGCACAGTCGGAGAAGCGCAGCGGAGACACCAAGAGAAGAAAAAAAACCTAAGCTTTATCCTTCTTTCTCCATCTACCCAGCCGCCACTCGTCGGCCCTAGCTCCCTCTCTCACTCCCTCATCCTCACGTTCCACCAATCCTCCGACAGCAGCTCTCCTCACTACAGCCACCATCTCCACCGGCAGCACCACTCCACGGGTACACGGAGCCAGCAGCGCACAGCAAGAAAAGAAAAAAAAAAAAAAAAAAAAAACTGCTGCACAAGCTCCGACCAGCAGCCCCCAGACCCGAGCACCACCCTGCAGCCTCTGCAACACCCTCCGGCGACCACCAAGTACCGCACCCCTGCTTTGCTGCCGAGAACATCCCCTGCTCTCGGCCATCATCTCCGGTGGCTCCTCACAGCAACCGCAGCGCCTCTTCCCCGGGCCGTCTACTCCACCAGCAGATCCTCAGCACCGACCCCCTCTGTAAACTCCTCTTGCATGCGGACACACACACACGTGCACGTGTATTTCTTTTATGTTTCTTTTCATGTTTTTTATTTGTTTTAATATTCAAAGTTTAAGACTTTAGTATATTAATATATTATTTATTGTGGTATTTAGTTAATATTCATAACTAGGCCTTTTTATTGTATATACGTTAAAATTGTAATATTGTGTTTACGGTTTCATTTTATTGCAGTGATATTTTTTTTTGTTTTTTTTTGTCATGTGTGTATACTAATCTAATATTGGTTATGGTATGTATGTGTGTATATCAATATAATACTTGTTGTAGCTTTTAGTTAATATTTGCATATAGGCTATGTGTATATATGTATATTAATACATTATTTGCTGTAATATTTAGTTAATGTTTATATCTAGGCTATGTATGTGTGTACGTTGATATAATATTTGTTGTAGTATTTAGTTAATATTATTATTATTATTATTATTATTATTATTTTTGCTAGTTTTGGTTTTTCCTAATATCTAATGTCTTGATTTTTGTTTTTTTCTTTGCGTATGCCGGTATATAGGTTTTTTATGATTTTTATAGTCATTTTAATTTTTGCTACTCAGGGTAAGTTTTGATTGTATTATTCATATAAGTTAATTTTCTTGAGTGTAGAAATTTTTATAGTTGGAATTTGTTTGGACATTTAAAATTTAATTTCGTTTTATTCGTTCAGTAGTCCATATTATTATTGCATGTTTAATACGTAGTTAGAATAGGTATCGTAGTTATTTACTTAAAGTGTCTTTAATATTCATATGTTTAGGGCTATTTAGGGTTTTCATCATTAATGTACATCTAGTTTTAATTATTTAGGGTTTTCTTTATTATATATGTTATGTATACTCATATTAATATTTTAGGATAGTTAGTATTAGTATTCTAATATTTCATCATGTTTACATATAAAGGTATCAATCATTATGGCAAGTTTAGAGTTTTGGTATACGTTTTGCTACTATATTTAGTATGATATTGTATGGAATATTATGGTATAATTATTATTTAGTTTCACTTATTAAGGCTTTTTTTTTTTATAGATGGTATTACCTTGTATAGTATCTTGAGTGTTTTAATATATATATACATATGGTATTTTATTGCCTATTTTGAAAGTTGTAATATTTTAACAGATATGGTTATTATCATTACTATTTTTATATGCATTGTGATAATTTAATATTTTAACTCATTATCTTATCAATATATAGTAAAACCTCCCACACTAGTATTTTCCTATAAAAATTTTATATACAATTTCAAAATTTGGGAGTGTATTTTCTTAGATATTTTATTGATTTTTAATCCCTATGATTTTATTGCGGGGTATGAGCCTTCGAGCATCACGTACCCTAAGCTCTGAGGGAATGTATATATGTATATATTATCTTTATTTATTTATTATTTTATTTATTTATTTTTTTTACATGTATTCATAAATTCATAAAAAGGAGTAATTTAAAGAATTATTAGATTAACTTAGGGATAATTTCAAATTAATTAGGTACCGTTCGTAAGAACGGGCGCGTAGGGGGTGCTCGTACCTTCCCCTCGCGTAACCGAACTCCCGGCCCCAACTCTGGTAATGTAGACCGATTCTACCCCTAACGGGGTAGTAATCATGTGTTCTAAACGCACTAAAGGTTAGTGGCGACTCTGATATTCCATGTTTTTCCTTAAAAATATAAATTGATTTCTTATTTCGCCGCCCGGGGCACACGCGCTCCCGGGACGCCGCGACAGCTTGGCGACTCCACTGGGGACGTTAGAAAGTCGAGCCATTAATTAATTAGAAATTATCCCAAGTTCAAATTTAATAAAACTTTTAATTACTCCTGATTTTGTGAATATTGTAATTTGTAAATAACTTTGATTAATTGTAGATATTTTACTTCCATAATTTGTAAATAACCTTAATTAATTAAAAATATTTTGTTTCCTAATTTTTTTTAAATATTAATTGTAGATATTCTGAATAAAGCATATTAATTGTAAGATATTTTGAAAAAGTAAATTAATTATAGATATTGTGTATACTAATCATAAATATTTTGTTTCCTTATTTTTTGTTTCCAATTTTTTTTTTTTTGAATAAACATATTAATTGCATATATTGTGTTTCCTTATCTTTTGAATATATGTATTAATGGTAGATATCTTGTTTCCATATCGTTTATAGCATGTGAATAAATGTGGGGATAGCGGGATTAGGTTAAAATTAAATTCACACACTCTCACGCTCTATACCCGAGCTTTCCTTACTAGGATTAGATAGGAGCGTAATAGCGTTTGTCCCCACGTGGCAGGGCTTGTGGGGACCCGCGAACCACTCCGCTCAATTTAAACTTCGTCCAAACCCCTTTTGGGTGAGGATGGAGGTTAGATTGGGAACCTTTGTATATAGGGATTAGAGCTTACCCACACATACTCGTATATAGTTTTCCTTAACTAGGATAGGGCCATGACAAACCCTGTATATACATACCTACCCTAGGTTGGGACATCCTTATCCCCATACTGTCTATTGTATATATGCTATGAGATACCTTGTATTATACTATGCATGCTGCATCCATTTTAGACTTACATACTACTTAGCCAGTATTCTAAAAAAGCCCAATAATGAGACCATGGCTCATCCTTTCAAAAAAAAAAAAAAAACGAAGCACTTGGCCCAAACATTTAAAAAAAAAATATGGGTCGGCCCAACCCTTTTCAAATAACTCGGGCCCAATTCTTTAAAAACAAATCTTGGGCCTGACCTTTTCCTAAGCAAAAACTCGGCCCATGCCTAAGTTTCAAAAAAGGGGCAAACCCAGATTTCAAAAGAGGACTTCAACCCCATTGCCTAAAAATTTGGGCCAACATTTTTTCAAGCAATCCAAGCCCAATTCCTTTTCAACTAGGGCCTTAACCCATCATGAAATAGCTCGAAGCCCATATTTTAAAATACTTGAGGCCCAAGTGCACACTAAAGTCCACAAGTCCACATTGAATGAATCCAATGGGTTGACTAGCCTCGGTCAATCCCAACCTCAGAACATAATTTGACCCTTTATAGAATCTGAGGTACATGGACCATCATCAAGGAAATGAATGGGTAAGGGAGAAATTGAATTGAAATCGTGGCCCATCAATGGTCATGTTAATCTTGACCCGTCTCATTAGTAGGATTTTTCTAGAATTCTAGCTAAGTAGTAATTTAGGACATCATATTCATGCATTTCATTTCATACATAGTCATGCACGATAGGCTGCATGCATGTTTATATCTTTGTTTGTATATATAAGTGCACTAGTTGCATCCAAGCATAAATACCCATTGCATACCCTAATCATGCATCAAAACACTTTCACTCATGCCGTACATAATTGTGCATTCATGGTTCTAAAAAAGGAAATTTTTTGGTTTTCAGTTCCTACTCAAAGAGGTGGTTTAAGTAATATAAAGCAATAATTGAGACCGCCACACATCTATACAATACCAGGCGAAGAGCGAGAGAAATGAGTGAACAATTGGAAAATAGAGTCCTGGGTCTAGAACAAGGACAAGAAGAGATAAATGACAAGATAAGTAAGGTTCTGGAGTTACTGATGAACAAAGGAAAGGCAGTGCATGTTGATCCCGAAGTAGATGTGGACCCCGCTCATCCCCCAAGATTCACCCCTGATCATGGACAAACATCAATTCCACCGTCTGGTGTCATGGGGGGTCCACCGCCAAATATGCCTCCTTTCATCCCTGCTATGCCAGCATAGGGGTTCCCAGTGGTAGGAACTCCTCCGTTAGTACCGTCTGATATGGGAATAAGCAAATCTGAGGCTGAGCGTCGCTGCGACGTATTAGAAGATCGCTTAAAAGCAATGGAAGGTTCTAATACTTTCGATTCAGTTAATCCAAATGACCTTTGCTTGGTGCCTAAAGTCACCCTGCCACCAAAGTTCAAAATGCCAGACTTTGAAAAGTTTGACGGGACCCGGTGCCCTCGAACACATCTAGTGATGTACTGCCAAGCAATGGCCGCTTACTCGGACGATGAAAAACTAATGATGCATTGCTTTCAAAGCAGTTTGACTGGATCCGCTATCCGTTGGTACATTCAACAAGATAAGGCTCGGGTCCGCACTTGGAAGGACTTGGCTAGTGCCTTTATCACTCACTACCGCCATGTGACGGAAATGGCGCCTGATCGCATGACTCTACAAGAGATGGAGAAGAAACCCACCGAAACATTCAGAGAATATGCTTATAGGTGGAGGGATATGTCAATCCAAGTGGACCCCCCGGTGAGTGACCGAGAGGCCATCTCCTTGTTCGTGAGCACATTAAAAGACCCCTACCGTACGCACCTTCGGGGAGCAACTCCCCATGATTTTATGGACATTGTGGCTGCGGGAGGAAGAATTGAAGGTGATATCAAGGCAGGCCTAGTCAAGGATAGCGGCACAGAAACTGGTTTAGGCAAAAGGTGGACTAATAGGAAGAAGGAGGAAGAGACACAAATGATACAGGGGCAGTTTAATTGGAAGAATCAGTACAACAGAGGTGGGAACCAATAGCCCAAAAGAAACTTTGGTTTTGAGCCCATGGTAAACCAAATGGCGCATACAGGCACAAGGCCCCAGATTGTTCACTTTGGTCCATCGAATCAGCAAGCACAAGATAGGAATGTGACTAGAAACTTCCGAAAGGTGGACCCCATTCCCATGATATATGCTGAATTATTTCCGCAGCTGCGGGAAAGGGGGATGGTATCTGCAATCCCTGGGACACCCGTTGCGAACCCTCCTCCACAGTGGTATGATCCTGGGGTTCGTTGTGAGTACCATGCTAACTCTCCCGGCCATACTATTGACAGATGTTGGGCCTTCAAGCATAAGAGGCAATCATTAAGAGATACTGGATGGTTAGCATTCGACGACAAGCAATCGGGAGTCCAGGGGAATCCTTTACCCAAACACGAAGAAGGAAGTAGTTGACATATCCAGGAGGTTCCCAAATCAATGGTTTCAGTCATTATCCGCCGAGGCTAAAGTGATGGAGTACTGAACTTTTGACTATCTAATCCTTTTCAGTTGATGTTCTTTTGTTTTCCATTGTTATTTGCTTTTCGTAATCCGTGGACGCCTGTGTCTCGGAATAGTTTCTATATTCAAAAAAAATGAATTATGCATTTCGTTATCTCACTTGCATCATGAGTCCCATTGCCAAATTATGTTTTCTTATGTTTCATGCCGGAATAGGGAAAGTAATATTGCCAGTGTTCATGAGCTAGAAAGAGATGTTAAAGGATGAAACAATCATTGAATTCAGACGTTGTGAAGAATTTTTTGTTACTTTCAGAAGTGGCTACGCTGTTCTGATAATTTCCTATCAATTAATCTCACATGCTTTGATCAAATGATGGATGGCCCTCTTTGGCCGACCAGTTATCCCTAAAAAGAACCCAAACAATGATTTACCATTTGTTAACCAAATTGAGCCTAAATGTTAAACCATCCTTTTCTTAAAAGTCAGATCACCAAAAATCCAACCTGGGTTTGGGTCCCTTAATGTTTGGCAAATCATTTGAGACAATAGTCATTACCAAAATGATGGCAGGCCACTTTTCTGCTCTCCAAAAAGTAAAAGAAGAAATCCCTTGACAACCCTTTTAAGCCTGAAAAATTCATTCCTTGATTAACCCGTCAAAGGATCACACCCCACACTGGGGCAGTTTTTAAAAGATTGGTCCCGATTGAAGTTCAAATGAAAATGATGTCAAGATTCCTTGATAAAAGGAAAAGTGAAAGTTGCAGTAAAAGAAGAAAAAAAAAAAAAGCAGAAGGAAGAAGAAAGAAAATAAGGGACTTACTACATATGTGATCTTTGACCAAATTACCCTTGATGAAATTGATGATTTTGAGCCTTATGTATTTCCTTTCTTCTTTAACCCATATCCTTAGCCTACATTACGGTCCAAATGAAAGTCCTGACCAGATTGGTATACATTGTTGTCTTAAATGATTTGTCAGACTCAATACTGAGTCTGAACTACGTGATGACCTGATCCTGAAAAGGTACGTAGGCAGCTTGTTTAAATAACAAGTTCGGTCAACATCTTGCAAAGCGCCTTAACTCGAACTGGGGGCATAAAACATCATTTGGGGTGGTATATTTGAGCCTTAGTTTCCCTTTTATTCTGAAAGCTTACATCCCTAAGCCTACGTTTCGTCCCGAGTCTTAAAGACCATCTTGAGATCAAAGCATGGGTTGATGGAACTGGGACAGTTGAAGAGAATGACAGTCATCTAAGCTGGGAAATCAATGTTACCTGACTTTTGAATACTGGTATGAACTTTTCCTATGATAGCATTGAAACATGGTAAAACATTTATTTTGTGCGGATGGTCTTGTGCTTTAGCAAGTTGATAACATAGTTGCATAATCATTCCTCGTTCCTTAAAAAAAAAAAAAAAAAAAATGAGGAAAGAAAAGGAACCCTTCTTACTCTTTAGAGCATTAAAAGAGGATGGATAGTCAAAAAGTTTCAAAATCCATAGTAGTTTCTACAACAAGATACATGTGGAGAAAGAGCAGTCAAACTGGGGCAAATATGTCAAGTTCAAAAAGAATCCAACAATAGAGTCAAGATCGGTGGCAGATGAATTTAATTGGGGCAAATTCTGAGTTGAGTCTTAGTAGGTCCCATTCAAGCACTTTTTTATCGGATTGGAATAGGAAATCAGAGTCAAGATCAGTTGTAGGTCCATTCAACTGGGGCAGATTTTGTGATTTTTGAGCTGAGTCGATCACTTTCATGACTGGATGAATAAAGAAGATTAAAGCCAAGATCAGTTACAGATCCATTCAAATATGGCGAGTTTCATGTGGAAACCAAAGATGAGGTCATTGACCACAAGTGCGTTGGGAGAAAAGATTCATGCATTGTCATGCATTACCCCAAATTTCATGCATTGTCATACATTTCATGCATTACCTAGATTTCATATATTGCCATGCATTCCATGCATTACCATACATCTTATGCATTGCCATGCATTAACCTATATTTCACACATTACCACACATCTCATGCATTGTCATGCATTTCATGTATTACCATGCATCTCATGCATTGCCATGCATTCCATGCATTACCATACATCTCATGTATTGCCATGTATTTCATGCATCCCTTAAATTTCATGCGTTGCCATGCAATTCATGCATTACATGCATTGTCATTCATTGCATGCATTACCTACATTTCATGTATTACCATACATCTTATGCATCGCCCTGCATTACATGCATTGTCATGCATTTCATGTATTACCATGCATCTTATGCATTGTCATGCATTTCACGCATTACCATACATTTCATGCATCGCCATTGTGCGTTTCATACATTACACAAAAAATAAAAATGCATACATATAATCACAAGTTAGCAACATGCATACTAATAGCAACATATCACTGCATTATAAGTTAGCAACATGCATACATATAGCAGCATATCATTGCATTCTAGCATCACAAGCAGCAATAGAGCACCCTTCACACTTGTCTTGAGCTTTCAAATGATTATTTGACATCGTTGATGGAGAGATTCCGGTTGTGTTTAATTATAAGCTGGGGTAACTGACCCCAAGCGCACATTGATTTACTTGGAAAACTGGGGCAAGTTGAGCCCAGACACACATTGATTTATTTTGAACTAGGGCAATAGATCCCAAAGACAAGGGGATTCATTCATTGACATTCGGACTTTACCCCAAGTGCATTCTCCAAATAGAGTAACAACTTTCAAAACTTTGCTTGCACACCTTGTTACTTGTTGAGATGGCTGGATCATCGTATCCCCACGGCTCGGATTCTTACATTTGAAGCAAGCCATCATTGTGTCCCATGGATGGATCATCGTGTCCCTACGGCTCGGATTCTTACATTCGAAGCAAGCCATCATTGTGTCCCATGGCTGGATCATCGTGTCCCTACGGCTTAGATTCTTACATTCGAAGCAAGCCATCATTATGTCCCATGGCTGGATCATCGTGTCCCTATGGCTCGAATTCTTACATTCGAAGCAAGCCATCATTGTGTCCCATGGTTGGATCATCGTGTCCCTACGGCTCGGATTCTTACATTCGAAGCAAGCCATCATTGTGTCCCATGGCTGGATCATCGTGTCCCTACGGCTCAGATTCTTACATTCGAAGCAAGCCATCATTGTGTCCCATGGCTGGATCATCGTGTCCCTACGGCTCGGATTCTTACATTCAAAGCAAGCCATCATTGTGTCGCATGGCTGGATCATCGTGTCCCTACGGCTCGGATTCTTACATTCGAAGCAAGCCATTATTGTGTCCCATGGCTAGATCATCGTGTCTCTACGGCTCGGATTCTTACATTCGAAGCAAGCCATCATTGTGTCCCATTGCTGGATCATCGTGTCCCTACGGCTTGGATTCTTACATTCGAAGCAAGCTATTATTGTGTCCCATGGCTGATTCATCGTGTCCCTACGGCTCGGATTCTTACATTCGAAGCAAGCCATCATTGTGTCCCATGGCTGGATCGTCGTATCCCTACGGCTCGGATTCTTACATCCGCAGCAAGCCATCCCTGTGTACCTCAACCTGGATTCTTACATTTAATGTAAATCGTCTCTGGTTGGCAGAAATAAACAACTCTTGATTAACCTGAAAAGCCATAGAGAGTTGAATGGCTTGGCTAAAATAGGTGTCTTTTATCTTTGCAGGCTTGTTGCTACAAAAACGTAGGATAGTTCTTACCGTTACATTGAAGCAACTAAGCCTACAAAGAGGGGCAGTTGTAGACACCCTATTTTTGCCCTAGCCAAATAGAACACTGGGTCGCCTCTTATTTTATTATTATTATTATTATTATTATTATTATTATTATTATTATTTTATTATTATTATTATTATTATTTTATTATTATTATTTTCCTATATTATTAGTACTTTACTATTATTTTGCTAATATTTTTATCATTACTATTATTATTTTTCATTTTTATTATTATTACTAGTACTTTTATTATCTTTATTTTATTTTTACTTTACTATAACTATTTTTGTTTTCCATTTATTTTATTGTTATTATTTTTGATATATTATTATTATTATTATTATTATTTTATTTTTCTATATTATTATAAGTAATTTATTATTATCACTATTATTTATTTATTATTATCATTATTATTATTTTATCTTTATTATTTTTTTTACTATAATTATTTATCACTATTTACTATATGGTAGTATTATTATTATTATTCCCTTATTGATATTTATATTATTATGATTATTATTATTAATATTATTTCCTTTTTCATTATTACCATAAGAATAAAAGAATAAAAAAAAAGAAAAAGAAAAAGAAAATCAAAAAAGGGAAGTTGTTTTAGGGTTTTTGAGATTTTTTTTTATATAAGGGCAATGAGGGACAATGCCATAAAGGGGGCGCAGAGGCCAAAACAGCAAAAAAAAACACAAAGCGCACAGCCGGAGGAGCGCAGCGGAGACACCAAGAGAAAAAAAAAAAACCTAAGCTTTATCCTTGTTTCTCCATCTACCCAGCCGCCACTCGCCGGCCCTAGCTCCCTCTCTCACTCCCTCATCCTCACGTTCCACCAATCCTCCGACAGCAGCTCTCCTTTCTGCAGCCACCATCTCCACCGGCAGCACCACTCCACGGGTACACGGAGCCAGCGGCGCATAGCAAGAAAAGAAAAAAAATAAAAATAAAAAACTGCTGCACAAGCTCCGACCAGCAGCCCCCAGACCCGAGCACCCCCCTGCAGCCTCTGCAACTCCCTCCGGCGACCACCAAGTACCGCACCCCTGCTTTGCTGCCGAGAACATCCCCTGCTCTCGGCCATCATCTCCGGTGGCTCCTCACAGCAACCGCAGCGCCTCTTCCCCGGGCCGTCTGCTCCACCAACAGATCCTCAGCACCGACCCCCTCTGTAAACTCCTCTTGCATGCGGACACACACACACGTGCACGTGTATTTCTTTTATGTTTCTTTTCATGTTTTTTATTTGTTTTAATATTCAAAGTTTAAGACTTTAGTATATTAATATGTTATTTATTGTGGTATTTAGTTAATATTCATATCTAGGCCTTTTTATTGTATATACGTTAAAATTGTAATATTGTGTTTACGGTTTCATTTTATTGCAGTGATATTTTTTTTTGTTTTTTTTTGTCATGTGTGTATACTAATCTAATATTGGTTATGGTATGTATGTGTGTATATCAATATAATACTTGTTGTAGCTTTTAGTTAATATTTGCATATAGGCTATGTGTATATATGTATATTAATACATTATTTGCTGTAATATTTAGTTAATGTTTATATCTAGGCTATGTATGTGTGTACGTTGAGATAATATTTGTTGTAGTATTTAGTTAATATTATTATTATTATTATTATTATTATTATTATTATTTTTGCTAGTTTTGGTTTTTCCTAATATCTAATGTCTTGATTTTTGTTTTTTTCTTTGCGTATGCCGGTATATAGGTTTTTTATGATTTTTATAGTCATTTTAATTTTTGGTACTCAGGGTAAGTTTTGATTGTATTATTCATATAAGTTAATTTTCTTGAGTGTAGAAATTTTTATAGTTGGAATTTGTTTGGACATTTAAAATTTAATTTCGTTTTATTCGTTCAGTAGTCCATATTATTATTGCATGTTTAATACTTAGTTAGAATAGGTATCGTAGTTATTTACTTAAAGTGTCTTTAATATTCATATGTTTAGGGCTATTTAGGGTTTTCATCATTAATGTACATCTAGTTTTAATTATTTAGGGTTTTCTTTATTATATATGTTATGTATACTCATATTAATATTTTAGGATAGTTAGTATTAGTATTCTAATATTTCATCATATTTACATATAAAGGTATCAATCATTATGGCAAGTTTAGAGTTTTGGTATACGTTTTGCTACTATATTTAGTATGATATTGTATGGAATATTATGGTATAATTATTATTTAGTTTCACTTATTAAGGCTTTTTTTTTTTATAGATGGTATTACCTTGTATAGTATCTTGAGTGTTTTAATATATATATATACATATGGTATTTTATTGCCTATTTTGAAAGTTGTAATATTTTAACAGATATGGTTATTATCATTACTATTTTTATATGCATTGTGATAATTTAATATTTTAACTCATTATCTTATCAATATATAGTAAAACCTCCCACACTAGTATTTTCCTATAAAAATTTTATATACAATTTCAAAATTTGGGAGTGTATTTTCTTAGATATTTTATTGATTTTTAATCCCTATGATTTTATTGCGGGGTATGAGCCTTCGAGCATCACGTACCCTAAGCTCTGAGGGAATGTATATATGTATATATTATCTTTATTTATTTATTATTTTATTTATTTATTTTTTTTACATGTATCATAAATTCATAAAAAGGAGTAATTTAAAGAATTATTAGATTAACTTAGGGATAATTTCAAATTAATTAGGTACCGTTCGTAAGAACGGGCACGTAGGGGGTGCTCGTACCTTCCCCTCGCGTAACCGAACTCCCAGCCCCAACTCTGGTAATGTAGACCGATTCTACCCCTAACGGGGTAGTAATCATGTGTTCTAACCGCACTAAAGGTTAGTGGCGACTCTGATATTCCATGTTTTTCCTTAAAAATATAAATTGATTTCTTATTTCGCCGCTCGGGGCACACGCGCTCTCGGGACGCCGCGACAATCACAAACCCAAACAATACATGTACAACATATAATAAATTAAACATAAAACATACATGTGCTTAAAATGAAAGTGCAGAAAATCAATTACAGAAGTATAAAGTACACGCACGATATGTTACTGGGGTTCGACCAATATTACCTACATCCTTGCGTAAGCTCACAAGAAAGAGGATTCCACTAAAGGCTCACTTCAAGGGTCGAGTGGCACCGTATAAAACCAAGTCAATTAATGGGTCTGACCTTAAACTAAGACTACACTTTACCAGGATGGTGCACCTAGGTTTCCTAACCAGGTCTAAGCCAATTTGGGATTATTCAATAGGGCTAGTCTCCCTCTTTAGGCCCACACCTGGAATAAAACAAATAATAAACTTTGTGTACAAACAAATGTGCTTCTTACACTAAGTAGATATGTAACAATATGCTCAACCAAATAATGCACTCACATATGATAGGATATTAAGCTCAAGTGAGATTTTGTTAACCACTATGTTAACTCTCAACACAAGATATATCAATGTGTGTGTGTGAGAGTGAGACTTTGATCTTAAGCTAATATGCTTCCTATATGAATAATCAAACAACCTCTACAGCCCTAAATAAATATCACAAAAATATTTCTCAAATATAAAGCACAATAGATAATAGAGTTTTAAGCTTGCTAAAAATAATTTTGTTAAAGCACAAAGCAAGCTTATGAGTCTTACAATGAGGATGCAAGATCTTAAGCCATGTAAGGGTTTTTTCCAAAAAAATATTTACGAATGAAATATTATTGGAAAAACCTTAAGCAACTCTCCAAAAAATTGGTACACAATCAAATATGAACAAGGGAGAGTTTAAGCTTTTGAGAAGAATATGAAACACTACCCTCTCTCACAATAAGTAGCTAAATGAGTAAGGGAGGTAGATTTTGGCAATAGATTTGAAGAGATATGTAAGTATGGATGATTTTGGCCAAAAATATTTTCAAAGAATTTTGGCTATTCTCAAAACCCTAATCATATGTAAATTTTGCAAATGAGGGCCTATATATAGGATTGGGAAAATTTGTAGCCGTTGGGGACACACTGGGTATTTTGGAAAATGATTAAGTGAGTTTAATTAAAGATAACCCAAATTTACTTCGGTAAAATTTGTGCAACCTGAGAAGGTTGGCCTACCATTTTTATGGTTTGGTCGACCGGCATGCTCAGTTCGGTAGACTAGGATGAATTTGAATTAGGAAGATTGTCGACCAATCAAAGGCAGTTCTAAACCCTCCGAGGTTCGGTCGACCAGACTTAGTTTGGTTGACCGAACTTCATATACTTTGGTTGACAAAGTCCTTTTGAACATGGAGGTTTAGTGGACTAGAGTGTTGGTACCTCCCACGTGTCGGTTCGGTCGACTAGAGCATTGGTATTCATTTTAGGATGGTCGACCAAGTGGTCAACATTTTGACCCCAGAGAGGTTCGGTCGACCGAAGGGTTTCTTTGTGTTGGGGCCCGGTTGACCGAACACACCAATGTTGTCCATTTAATTTCTAAATCCCTTTTAAAGGTACCCCTAATCACATATTTGTTAATTTTAAGTTATAGGGGGCTTTTTCATGCAATGCTTTGGTTCCTAAGGTTAGTCTAGGGTCTTTGAGCTTATGCCCTATCATGCATGACATGCAAATAATACAGTTTATTATTATAGACCCAAAATAAAAATGCAATTTACAATGAAAACAAAAAGCTTCAGTTTTCATGCCCTTACACTCAATGAGGTTCGCCAGGTAAATGTGTATAATCTGTCTTGGCCTCTCTTCTCCCTATCCCTTATATGTGATCTCAATCATAGACCTGTGCACATGCTTAATACACACATAATATTACAGTGTTTCGTCAGCATCAAAATAGAGATCGAACTCACAGAGTCAACAATATTATATCTGTTGTGCATGTTTTAAATGTTGATGAAATTATGAATAACTTCCCAAGAGGGGGGGTGAATTAGTTTTTTATAAATTTATTTTCAGTTCTTTTTAAAGTCCTTAACTTCTTTTAATGTTTAACCAATTCTTTGACTTGTATATCTATTTTTTCAATCAAACAAGAACTTGGTTTCTTTTAAACAATTAACAATACAACTAATATATCATTCAATACTCAACCACACAAATAATTAAACCAGTCAAGCCAATCAACCACAATGCTCAAACCAACAACCAATTTGTTTGCCAAATATAAGTTCACTACAACACTATTAGATTAATGGAAGATTCAAGATTCAGTACTTTCTGAAATATAAACACAACTCACTCAATCTCAAGCTTTATACCATCCAATCACAATATATTTATAGTATATGTAACTTTCAGCTTTTGTATTTTGTTCAGCCCTGTGGTGAATGTGAGTTTGAACAAAGCCTGGAATATATGAAATTACTTCTTCAATATGATGTTCAATATAAAATCCAATTACTCTTTCCAAACTTCAGAATTCAAATAAACTCTTAAGTTAATTTATCTTTGAAATGTTTAACCAAGTAACATACTCCTGTATGGTTTCCGCAAAGTATGGTTTAAACATCATACTCCCTTTCGCTTTCCGCAATCCCAAATCAAAATTAAACCTTAAGCTTGTTTGATTTCCAAATATATGTAGTTTGTATGATTTTCAAATTTAAATCATCTACACAATTGAAATAAGTACTGAAAATTAAGAGTAAGGGAAAGAGAGAGTGAGACGGAGATTTTTACGAGGTTCGGATTATACCCAACCTACGTCTTTGCCTTTGGAAAATCACCAAAGGATTCACTAAACTTGTTCCTTTAATGGGCGGAACAAACCTTTACAACACTCATTGGGTAAGGCTAAAGCCCACCTTCTCCAAACGATATCCCCTTGTCCGGTCACTCCTTATCTAGGCAAGAGCCCGCCTCTTTAAGCAATATCCCCTTACTTAGCCAATGATCCAAACAATCGTTGGAATCACCAATCTACAAAAAATAAATCAAATAGATGCATACAAATAATGCTCACACAAAGAGCTGATTAGTACACTTTAGAAACTAATATACTTCAAATTCAAAATATCAAAAGAATGAAGTAAGAAGCTCAATATAAATGTCATCGGTTTACTTCTCTTTGATGAGGATCAAGAACTTAAATCAGATACTTCAGAGAAGTTGTAAAAGCTCAGATATTTCTCAGAAATTTTGCAGCAATTCAGAGCTTTAAAACAAATAACAAGAGGCTTTGAGTGAAAAAGATCTTACAAGAATTTTCAATGCTTGATGTTTTTGTTTCCCATAAACCATGTATATATAGGCTTCAAAAACACTTTCATTCGTGCTCCCCAAGTTTACTTGGAGTGCCCCCAAAGTTTCCAAAAATATTAGGGCGCAAGTTAATTAATTTTGAAAAAGAGAAGTTTGAAAAATCTTCCCGTTGTCGTACTTCGGTTGCTTGAAGTGCAACCTCAGTAGCTTGAAGTAGGTTTAGGAGCCTGAAGAGACAGGGTCGGGCGCCTGAAGACACACTTTCCATTGTTATTTGCTTCAATAAAATTCTTAGTTGCCTGAGGGTAAAACCTCAGTCGCCTAGACAAAACAAAATCAGATTCCTTCTTTCTTTTTCAAAAATATTTGATTTCCTTGCTTTCTTACTTTTGAAAAACATTTTCCAGGGTTTTAAAATAAAGTCTCTAAGTTCATCTTTATCCCCTAATGAGCTTCATTTCATTCATAATGACATTTTTAACTTTGAAGTACTTACATGAAGATTTCCAAACAATATGAGCATTTCTTGTTCTTTGAAACTTCATGATAATCTTGAAGCTTTAGGTTCATTTCATCTTCAGATGTCTTTGTGCTTCCCGATTTGATCACTTCATGACACAACATACACCTTTAAGCTTGTTGGTCATCTTTCAAAGCTTTGTTGAGTTTGGATTTTTCAGATTCTTTAAAACATCATTACTGGAACACATAATGTCATTAACCTTTTCTTCATTTGTTATCATCCAAGAGGTGAAAGCCTTGTTAGGCTAACATTTGATATATATGAATATCTAAAATACATGACAATAATTGGGTAATACTGAATTAATTGAGATATCCGCTGATTATATAAATTTAGTTGCATAATATTGAAATCAGAGTATATCCAAATTTGTGGATGTATGGTTGGGTTTTCAATTGAGGATTGAATTACCAAAATATTTTTAAATACCCAATTCACCCCCCTCTTGGGAATACACCTTAACTAATAGTTGGTATCAGAGAGGGTTTGCATAGACTTAAACGTTTTTGTAAAAACATCACGATGGGTTATTTTGGTGTATCCCCATTCGGTGTGGGATAAATCTCTGCAAGACCTGCAATGTTTTTTGGTGAAAATTTCACCAAGTGGAAAATAAGAATGACTATTTTTATCAAATCAATGGATTGGAGGACCTGGTGAGTAATTGCTCAAGGAAACTTAGTACCTATAAAAATTGTTGATAATGTTGAAATTCCTAAATCTGAATATGAGCTGAATAAGAATGACACAAAATTAATGCAAATAAATTTTAGTGCCATAAATATTCCATTGCTTGATTTAGACACTAATGTTTTTCATGAAATCAAGTCATGTCAAAGTGCTAAGGAGAAATGGGAAGAACTCGATAAGATATTTGGAAGGACCAAAGGAAAGAAGTCCACCACTTCGGAAAATTCATGCTCAAATGACTAGTAGTGGAAAATTGTGGCCTAGTTGCATTAATCAATGAAGAGGTACACTCTACTTCTTCTCCTTCTCGCAATGATTCTCCAAATGATTCATGCAATGATTGTGATATATATTGTGATAATTCTGGTATTGAATCCTATGATGAATCGGATAATGAGAACATACCATCTTCTGAGGAATTACAAAAGGGATTTTTTAAGGCTCTTAAATTCTAAGAAAGATGTTTAAAAAGAAAACAATGTTGGAAATAAAAATAAAAATAAAAACTCTGCAAAACCATTAGAAGATTTTATAGTCTCATACTTCTTGGGAAAACGAAAAGGTTGAAAAGGAATTAGAAATTAAGAGATTAGTAAACAAAAATGAGGTCTCACTAAAAGAATTAGAATAAAAAATTAGCGTTCAAAAGGAAAAGAATTTGAAAATCACGAGATTAGAAAACAAGAATGATATGATGGCAAAATAGGTGAAAGAGTTAAGATCCAAGAATTTGAGTGATAATGCAAAAGATCTTCAAATTTCCGAACTCGAATGTAAAACAAACAAAATGACTAATGAATTTGTAAAATTACAAACTGTTTGCAAAGGCTTAAAGAACAATTCAAGACCTAGAAAGAAAGATAGAGGATCAAGCTAAGATCATCTACACATTTACTAGGGGCAAAGAAAATCTTGGTAAACTCTTGGGGTCTCAAAAGATGACCTTATATCAGAAAGGTATAGGTTATAATGGAATTGAAAATGGGAGAAGAAAGAACCTATACATGGGGTACTTTGTTAAAGGATAAAAATTCTATGCTAGCACCTCCTTCGATCCGTATGCTCACACCACTTGCGTATTATGTAAAAATTAAGGGCATATTAAATTTGATTGTCCATTTAAAAGGAAGTATAAAACCCAAACAGCTTTGGAGAGTCCGAGAAAAATGGGTACCAAAAGCGAACCCCAAAAACTCCACTTTAGAGTTTAGGATTGGGAATTTAGTGGAGACAGCCACATAAACAAAAGGGGGTCGTGATGACTAATAGGCTTGGGGAATAGTATGTGCTTAAAATGTAAAATCCTAGTATATGTATGTACTACACTATTATTATACTTAGAATCCGACAAGGAAGTTAAGTCAATATGATTCCTTTAAGCAATATATCCAATCTGACTACCTAATGATTTTATGCCATAAGGACTGGGTAAAATGTTAAAATATTGGATAGCATGCAAACCTTGATTTATTCAAAGTGAAGATTGAGAGATTAACTATCTAAACTATCAAAAACCTTGCTATATAAAATGAAAAACATAAATCAAATCTTCAAGAAAATCTCAGAAGCATGCTTTATGAAATTCACTTCCAAATTGACAAGGTAACTGTGCCTGGTAAATAATTCTAAATGCTTAATCCATGGTTAAGATCCTAAGCATAGTTGTCCATTGCACAAATTCGAGTTCTAGAATATTCATCCTGTTTTATTTCATTTATCCCTAAACTCATCTCTGAATATAAAAAGCCTTAATAAAAAATGAGTCATCACTCTAGTATTAAACACTAATAATCATAAATTCCATATTTATCAAGTGCTTATTAAAAGACATTCTGTTATAATCAAATCAGGAGCATTCTCTAAGGGAATCAAATTGTTTATCAATACATTTTCAATAAATATTCCCTTTGTTCTTAAAATGTAAAATTCCCAAATTTTGATTTGTGATTTAGTCATTTTCTCTACAAGAAATCTTTACCATACTACGATCATATCCGGTAAAGATTCATCTATCCTTGGCCCATTCACTCACTTAAAATTGAGATCATGCTTGTGGGATATCACCCAAAGGTGGGATAATCAGTAATACTCAAAGAGCAGTAATCAAAAATTAATATTCCCCAAATTTCTCTTTGCCTATGTAGCTAGATATATTCACTTCCACAAAAATATTACGAATAATGTCCACTCAAAATGAATACTCTTCTAAACTTAATAGCAATTTAATTGATAAGGGTATTTGTCAAATCTCACTTCACATGCTCTCAAAACACAACTAAAATATATTAGAAGCTTTTAAATATGTCAAATGGCTAAGTTTTTTGCCATAAGTTCAATCTATATGAAAATGCAAATGACTAGGAAACCTATACATTGAGATCCAAAAGAAAAGAAGTAATATAAGCTTATGACCCTGAAGTAGAATTATTTATGACTTTTTGGTCCTCTTTGCTAAAGCAGGCAAAGCCAAGTATAAATCATTGAAAATCTTAGAACACTTGGCCAAACTGGTGAAGAATGATAAAAAGAAAAAAACATAAGACGATGATAAGTGCATAACTGAGGGGGAACAAATTAACTTGAAAAATACTATGGCTCTGAAAAATAAGCATAATCACATTTGGTATCATATTTGTATTTACATTTGACATCAAATAGTGAATGGTATATGTAAATTCTTTTATGCATATTTGATGCAACACGTTGACCACATAAATTTTTTTAAACTATACTGAACTAAACTTGTTGCATGCATGAAAATATTTAGGGGAGCTGAGCTCCATCCCTAGAGTAAGAGCATAAAGAACTCATGTGCATCATAGTATCACTATAGTTGGTCTAAAATATTTTAAAATGATTGCTTATATGGCTTTTAACTAGTACTGAAATTAATTCTTGTTAAGTATAAGCATTTCATTCCATCTACACAAGTATTCAAATTCATAAGGGGAGCATGTGGAAATTATTTCCTATCTTACTATGCTCACCAATAATTTTTTTCATAGATGTGCATAGAACTTTCTATGGCATGCACTCAATCATGATCATCTTATTGACTATTCTAGATGAAAAATATATTGCGTTGCCACAAGTTCCTTGAATTAACCATATGTTATTGATTTAAAATGCATTGATATAAATACGATTTGTATGGTTGGTCTTTCTGGTTAAAATTCTTTTCGAAATGTACTTTAAAAAAATTATAGAAATTTTTATTTTCTCCAAATTGTGAGAGATATGCACTAGAGCAAAATTTTTTTGAGATCTAAAGGGGGAGGGAAATTTTCTTGAGATCAAAATGGGGAGAGATATTTTTTTAAAATAGCATAGTCTACAATGTGTATGAGCTTAAATGAAAAATAATGGGAAAGTTTTCTTTTCAAAAAGGGGGAGAGTTTTCCTGAGCAAAAATAAAAATTGTTTCAAAAAAGGGGAGTCATCCTCTTTAAAGCTAAGATTTTTTTGTTCTTACACTTAACTTAACCCTTTTGCTGGTGCCAAAAGGGGGAGAAAATTAATGAGAAAAATGATATACTCTTTGTGTTTAGTGAGAAAGGATTTTTAAGGGGTGAGGATTACTGTGCATATGCTTTACTGCTAAATCAAGCTGAACTTAAAATTCTCAACTTGAAATATCTCAATGTTTTCTCTCTGGATATAGTTGAATTTTATTGCATTTTGCTCTTTTGTTTGTCATCGTCAAAAAGGAGGAGATTGTTGACTTTTTGTGTGTGATCTCATTTTGATAATGACAAAACACAATTATTTCATCTGTGCATTTAGTACTTTAATAGGATCATTATTTAGCATGCACAGATGATACGAATGGTATGGAAGCCATAAGGAATTTGAAGCGCATACGACCTAGCGTATTTCATGAAATTAAAAGAGCAAAATGATGAAGACACCGCAAATTTTCAATTGTAATGTGTGTTTAGTCTCACTTGTATTTACATATTTCATAAGATATAAATGAAAGCTTAAACATTCCCTAAACTAACCTTAGGACTCATGCATTTCATGAAATATTCACTTACATTAGTTCAAGGTTGAATAATTTTTTTTTTAGGAAAATTTTAGCAGCCTCGTCGATGAACCCTTTAGCCTCATCGACGAACTCGCCATTTGGTCATGAACAGTGTTACTTGTCAACGAAAAAATACCGAGACCCCAAAAAGTTCAGATAGGTCTCTCGTTGACGAACTCAGGTTCTCGTTGATGAACGGATGTTGTACACTCGTCGACGAATGCGTTCTCTTGTCGACGAATGTCACGGTGCAAAACGGTGGTTCAGTGCGGACACTGACGTAAATAGTTTATTTTAAATGATCAAACGACCAAAATACGATCCAATGTCGAGAATACTTGTTTAAACACTCCCAAAACCCTAGGAGGACATAACAAGAGAAGAAGAGATCACTTTTAGCATACTTTTGAGAACTTTTGCTTCTTTGCCAACACAATATCACTTTCATACATCTTTTGGCCATTCTCTCTGCTTCACAAAGGGGATTCACACACACATCTTGCTAGCACGTTTCATATTGAGGTTTGGTACACAAGGTTTTATATTTTGGCACTTAATCTTAATTGTAAAAGTTTTTCTTCTCTCATATTTTTATTCAATATTTTTATTAAGAAACCAATAACCCTAAGTTTCATATTTTTGTTTGAAAAATATTGGGGGAAAAGTTCATTCTAGGACATTAAAACTTTGAAGCATTCTTGATATTATTTTTATTCAAAGATTTAATATTCTTTTATACGTGCCAAAAGTTCTTTGAGAAAACACTAGATCTCCAACACATATTTTTTTGAAAAATCAATTTTTGGAGATATATTGCGTTGGATGTAGATCTTTGGGAAAACTCATCATTCATATTTTTATATACAAATATCATATATTTTTTTATTTTTGAAATCATCACATACATTCATTGAGCTTCAAGTTATATCCTATGAATGTGTTTTAGGGAGTTTATTGTACTCATTTGCTTGTGTGAAGTATCTGAGTGTTCAGGAATTTCATTCAACTATTGTATTAACGGTTCAGGCTGTGAACCAGGAAGGAGGAAGCTACGTCTCTAGTAAGCAGCGGAGTAGGAGGAAACTAGCTCTTGTAAGCAGTGGAGTAGGAGGAAGTTGTGCCTCTTGTAAACAGTGGGTTTGTAATGGGATGCTCCATCCCAGTTTAAGGAGAAGATTAGTAAAATCCTTGGGGGATTGGCCCAAGGCGAGGATGTAGGCCGAGCTTGGCTGAACCTCATTTAAAATTCAATGTCTGCTCTCTCTCTCTCTCTCTCTCTCTCTCTCTCTCTCTCTCTCTCTGTCTCTCTCTCTCTCTCTCTCTCATCTCTCCCTCTCTCTCTCTCTCTTTATATTTATGCACTTATATTCATCTTTGTTGGAATTGGTGTATTCCCAAGAGGGGGGGGGGTGAATTGGGTATTTGAAAATTTATCTCCTAGGTCTAATAAACTAGCAGCAGTGTTACACCTAGTGTCTTTCTATATAATCATAAACCCAAACAACGCATGTACAACATATAATGAATTAAACATAAAACATACATGTGCTGAAAATGAAAGTGCGAAAAATAAATTATTAAAATATAAAGTACACGCACGATATGTTATCGGGGTTTGGCCAATACTGCCTACGTCCCCGCCTCAAGCTCACAAGCAAGAGGATTCCACTAAAGGCTCACTTAAAGGGTGGAGCGGCACCATATACAACCAGGTCAATTAACAGAGCTAACCTCAACTTGCAACTACACCTTACCAGGATGGTGCACCTAACTTTCCTAACCGGGTCTAAGCCAATCTGGAACTATTCAACAGGGCTAGTCTCGCTCCTTAGGCTCATGCCTGGAATACAACAAATAATAAACTTTGTGTACAAAAAAATGGGATTCTTACACTAAGTAGATATGTACCAATATTCTCAACCAAATGATGCACTCACATATGATAGGATATTAAGCATAAGTGAGATTTTGTTAACCACTGTGTTAACTCTCAACAGAAGATATATCAATATGTGTATGTGAGGGTGAGACTTTTGATCTTAAGCTAATATGCTTCCTGTATGAATAATCAAACAACCTCTACAACCCTAAATAATTATCACAAAAATATTTCTCAAATGTAGAGCATAGTAGATAACAGGGTTTTAAGCTTGCTAAAAATGTTTTTGTCAAAGCACAGAGTAAGCTTATGAATCTTGCAATGAGAATGCAAGATCTTAAGCCATGTTAGGGTTTTTCCCAAACAAATATTTATGAATGAAATATTATGGGAAAAACCTTAAGCGACTCTCCGAAAAATTGATACACAATCAAATATGAATAAGGGAGAGTTTAAGCTTATAAGAAGAATATGAAACACTACCCTCTTTCACAATAAGTAGCTAGATGAGTAAAGATTTTCATAGAATTTCGGCTATTCTCAAAACCCTAATCATATGTTAATTTGCAAATGAGAGCCTATATATAGAATTGGGAAAAATTATGGATGTTGGGGACACGCTGGGTATTTAGGAAAAAGATTAAGTGAGTTTAATTAAGGATAATCTAGATTTACCTCGATAAAATTTATGCAACCTAAGAAGGTCAGTTGACCATTTTTATGGTTCGGTTGACCAGGGTGCTTAATTCGGTCAACCAGGGTGAATTTGAACTAGGAAGATGGTCAACAAATCAAAGGCGATTCTGAACCCTTTGAGGTTCGGTCGATCAGACATAGTTTGGTTGACCAAACTTTATGTACTTCAGTCGACCAAGTCCTTTTGAACATGGAGGTTAGGTCGACTAGAGCATTGGGACTTCCCACGTGTCAGTTCGGTCAACCACAGCATTGGTATTCATTTTAGGATGATCAACCAAGTGGTTAACATTTTGACCCCGAAGAGGTTCAATCGACCGAAGGGTTTCTTTGTGTTGGGGTTCAGTCGACCGAACGCACCAAAGTTATCCCTTTAATTTCTAACTCCCTTTTAAATGTATCCCTAATCACATATTTATTAATTCTAAGTTATAGGGGGCTTTTTCATGCAATGCTTTGTGTCCTAAGGTCAGTCTAGTGTCTTTGAGCTTAAACCCTATCATGCATGACATGCAAATAATACAGTTCATTATTACAGACTCGAAATCAAAATGCAATTTACAATAAAAAAATATATATATTCATTCTTCATGCCCTTCACTCAATAAGGTTCGCCAGGTGAATGTACATAATCCGTCTTGGCCACTATGCTCCTTGTCCCTTATGTGTGATCTCAATCATAGACCTGTGCACATGCCAAATACACACGTAAGATTACAGTGTTTCGTTAGCATCAAAAATGAGACCGGACTCACAGAGTCAATAATCTCCCCCTTTTTGATAATGACAAATACGCATGAGTAAAATGGGATCCGCCTAAAGAGGCTACCCCTAAGAATATGCATGTTGTAAAAGTAAGCATTATAGAATAGGCATATTCAGAAAAGAAGACATAAGACATAAGATGATATTAATTGCATTTTGAATATAAGGCGCATGTATGTGTATGCATTTTGCGCAAATCTCCCCCTTTTGGCATCAGAAAAAGGGTTAAGCTAGGGAAGAAAACATTTGATGGCATTAAAAAATATCTTAGCTTGAGAAATATAGTTCCCAAAAAGAATTTTCTTGTTTAACACACTCCTTCTTTTTCGTTTTAAACAAATATGGCATTTTGGCACATAAGCAAGAAAGTAGGATGTGACACAAATAAGAATGTTTCTTGTCAGAAATATATATATATATATAACCATATAGGTATATGAGTATATATACAGCCCCCTTATGATAATATCAAAGATACAGGGGTTGTGCTTGCTGGAAAAGACACTTTAAGGATTATGCAAGCAAAAGGTTTCTAGTATCTTATTTAGGCACACATAAAGTAAACATGACGAAAAAGATTTAACATAGATCATAAGTATTTACCAATCATATGCAACATCATATGGCAAACACAGGAGCTATGTGGCAACCATGAAGATATTTACCTCAGATATTCAAAATAGTTCTATTAAGGAAGCACATGCCCTAGTTAATTTCAAGATATATCTAAGCTGAAAATGTTGGTGAGCATAATATGATAGGAATTTTACGTTTAGATACTCCCCCTCTCAATCTGAATGATAACTTAGATGGAGTGATTTTCTTACACTAGTTGAAAATGAGATTCATTTAACATGTCAAGTATAATCAATTATCTTAGCTCCTCTAAATATCCAATGATTATGCTAGGATGAAGTTTAATTATCATTTAAGTTTTCACTTATCCTTTCAAAAGATTTTAACTTGTACTTTATCATAATTATTACTGTGCTTGTTTTATTTTGGGAAAAAGTTTTTCAAAATTTCGGCAACATGCCGTCTGTAAATTAGACATTTTCCCATAAAAATGAGTACCTGAAAGGTTCAAACAAGCATTTTATAACTCAATTTAAGCATGCAAGAACCTAAAATCATCTACTAGCATGCAATTTCACATGCGTTGCATGTAGGAGGCATTTTAAACTAAGCATGCAACAAAGTCGCAGTCAACAATCATATAAATATGCCATCCATCAAAGAATATTAATGAGAAGACTAGAGAATAGAAACTAGATATATATATATATATATATATATATATATATATAATAACATAATCATGGGAGCATTTAAATATACTAGTCATGAACAACTAAAGCTCTCCCTCTGGCAATAACTACCGATAAATGTAAATCACTGCAATTGACCCAACTAACAATCGAAAACAAAATGGATAGTGGGTGAGTGTAGTGTAGTCAGTGAAAGAAAAAGAAGCAAAACAATGTAAGATATTTATAGATGCAAACCAAATAATAATAATGATAATAGTAATAAAAGTCTCAGCTTCTGGAGGGTGCGCTCTCAGTGTCTATATGCCATCCCCATCATCAAAATTATGTCCTCCATCTGGGACAAAGTCCATCTTCTCTTGATCTCTAGCATCATGCAACTCATGGATACAGTCATTCAGCTCGTGGAAGTTTACAACCCTGACCCTCTCCAGCTCTCTGTACCTACGCTCTGAGGAGATCAAAAACTCTCTGAACTCATCACGAAGAGCAGTATACTATGCATGAGATGACGAGGCCATATCCTTTAACCCATTGGTATCTGCCTCTATGGACTGAGTAATCTGAAACTTATAGTCTCTAAACTAAAAAAAAAAGAATCAGAAAACCTCGTGATGGCTGCCATCAATTCAGCATTCGATGGCTGATCAGGCTGTGGTGGCATCTCCTGTGGTACCTACTCCTGATCTCCCGATCTCCTAACACCCGAGGGCAACCACATGTTGCCAGCAAACTCATAGCCCGTCAACCTCAATGTAACTGATGAGAACATGTCTGCGCTTCTCCTTCTCCTTAGCATCGCCATATTCGATCAGGTTACTTCCATTCTTAGGAATAATCTATTCAAGATCCGCTCGTAGGGCATGATAATCCTTCGCCCATTAGTCTTGGCCAACATCCATCTTATCATCAAAATGGGTAGGTCATGTTTCTTTCTAGAAAATAGACACCACATGACAAAGCAGTCTGAAAAGGAAACATGCACCCAAGATCCTGCCCTATGTAGAATATTGTACACAATTAGATTGCAGACAACCTTGGCCTCTAAAGTGAAGGATCTACAGTTTGGAGGGTGATTGGGGTTTGCAAGTGGGTCAATCATAACTAAATTTGCAAACGTTCCAATGGAAAACTCTTGTTCATTTATCTTGGAGGTAACCAAATCAGGACACTCAAAATCACCCCACCCTATGTCAAGAACATATGAAAAATAGCATCAAATCTAATGTCGGTCTCCAAAATCTGGGAGTAATATCTGTCCTCATCATTTCCAAAATTTGCATAAAATAATCTAACAAAAGTTGGATAGTGCCCATTGGGCTGATATGTAATGAATGACTCCCACCCCTGAAATCTAAACATATCCATGACATTGCTAAAATGTTGTTGCATAAACGAAAGATCAAGGACTTTACCAAGTATGACCTTTTTGGGGTGGAACTCCCTCACGTATCGGATCCTATCCTACTTCGAAAGAAACCAGCTACCCTGAGCATAGGCAACCTCCTGGGCATCAACACGCTCATCTAGCCTGACCATGGGGGATGGTGGAAGGATTTTTAGTGCTAGAGTAAAGATCTAAGGGAAGGATTGTGGAAATAGGGGAAAAGCTCTCAGTTTTGAGGTGAAAATGAGCTTTTTCATGCGGCTCATAGATATAGATCCGCGAGGCTTGGTTGACTAGGGGCAACTTCGATTTCGAGTTCGGTTGACCAAGGGGTAGACTAAAAGATGTTCAATTGACTGAAGTTTGTTAGTTCATAAATGTTTGGTTGACCAAAGAGTCAAAGTCAACCACATGGTCGACTGAAGGTGTTAGGTCATTTTGTAGATGGTCGACCGAACTCAATCAACTCTTCAATTTTCACTAGATTTTGACCTAAAACTTGCCTTAAGGGTAACTCATGACTTTTCAATTTAGGTGGGATCAATTTGGAGGATTTCTAAGCTTAACCACTTCCCAAGCCATCTGACATTTCTACCCACTAATGGCTTATCCTATGATTCAAGGAGGAGTGATTATTCAGTTTCAATTTGATCTCTTCCTCCTTCTTGTCCTGAGAAATTAGCTACCATGATCACCCACATCATTTCCTTATCTAAACCTCTAGCACTCCTATATAAATAGGCAAAACGGATGTGTCCTACACAGGCTTTATGTTCATACGAAGGCGTTTGCTTATTTTTTTCTATTTTGTTCACAAGAGGCATTAAATTTTTTGTGACAGTGGGATCTTGATGATAGACCCCCTTTGAAAAATTTACAATTTTTGAATTCTAAGGGTTTATTATCTTTTAGTTGTTCTTCTCTGCAAACAATCCTCATGATTTGATTAATTTTCTCCTTCTCTAGAGTAGCTTGATATTCTTTTAATCCACTCAATTTCTTCGCTACTTTCTTATTCTCATTCTTCAATATGACTTGCATTTTATCCAACCTAACTAGAAGCTTATGTGTTTTCAATAAAGTTCTTTCTAGTTTTTCATTCAAAGGCATGCTCCAATCTGTCAATTTGGCATATGATTCATCATAATGTTTAATACAAAGAGTGATGCAAGAATTAGTGCATGCATCGAGAATAGAGATATCATAGCGTTCAATAGATGATTCAGCATAAAATGTATCACAAAATTTTGCACATGAATCATCACACCGTGCATCATATGAATTATTGCATGAATCAGTAAAAGATATAGAGTCAGAATCATATACCTCATCGTCTACCAATGCAATTGGATCATGATTTGCCACTACCTGGTCATCTTGAATTGGAGCATTTGGAGTGGCAATCTCCTTTTCCTGGGTCACTTCATACCTCTTTTTGAGCTCAACCCAGATATCCTTTGCACTTGTATATGCCATAATCTCAATAAGAATATGAGAATCTAAAGCGCAATACAGTAAATCCATGGCATGTGAATTTGCATGCATTAAACTATTATCATTTTCTAATGGCATACAAATTCCTTTATCAATCACCTGCTAAGCCCTTTGGTCCATAGATTTTATAATTATGCTCATTCTAATTTTTCACTGGGTGTAATTGAAACCACAAAATATAGGAGGCTTGGTCAGAGACTATCCCTCGCCGAATGGGAATACACCAAATTGAGTCATTGCAATCTTTTTGCAAAAGCTTAAGTCTAGTGCAACAAGGCTTTGATACCAATTGTTGGAATTGGTGTATTCCTATGAGGGGGGTGAATTGGCTATTTAAAAATTTATCTCCTAGGTCTAATTAACCAGAAGGAGTATTACACAAACCAAGCATCTTTCTATATAATTATAAACCCAAACAACCCATGGGCAACATATAATGAATTAAACATAAAACATACATATGCTGAAAATGAAAGTGCGAAAAATAAATTACGAAAATATAAAGGACACGCATGATATTTTGTTGGGGTTCAATCAATATTACCTATGTCCCTGCCTCAAGCTGACAAGTAAGAGGATTCCACTAAAGGCTCACTTCAAGGGTGGAGCGGCACCATATACAACCAAGTCAATTAATGGGGCTAACCTCAACCTACAACTACACCTTACCAGGATGGTGCACCTATGTTTCCTAACCGGGTGTAAGCCAATCTGGGACTATTCAACAGGGCCAATCTCCCTCTTTAGGCCCATGCCTAGAATACAACAAATAATAAACTTTGTGTACAAACAAATGTGCTTCTTACACAAAGAAGATATGTAACAATATGGTTAACCAAATAATGCACTCACATCTGATAGGATATTAAGTTCAAGGGAGATTTTGTTAGCCACTATGTTAACTCTCAACACAAGATATAGAATTGGGAAAAATTACAGTCGTTAGGGACACGCTGAATAACATAACTGTAGCATCTTGATGCTATAACTGTATATCTGTCTGTATAATCTAAGTGTTATGGCATTAGGAGAACATGGCATTCTATAAAATACTGTAACATACTGAACTGAATAAAATCTGTATATATATCTGTACTTTAAATATCTGTGAATATCTGGCTATATTTGTATATACTATACAACATGATATACTATACAAACTGTATAAATTTTATATCAAGTAAATATCTACTCAGACGACACATACATTAAAACTCTTATTCTGTAAAAATAGAATAATAACTGGTATACATGCATATACATAAAATCTCTGATAATATAATTAAAACGCTTAGCATAGCATATTTCCCTTACTTGATTTCTACAAAAGCTCCTTACTGTGCTTGGTCCTACTTCTGCAGGGTTCTCCACTCAACACCCTGAAAACAACATCTCCCAGAATTAAATATCCTTATTTTTCTACTACAGCATTTTATATAACTATAGGAAAGGAAAATTCTAAATAAAATGTCTTACCTTGAAATTGGGATGGAATTTGAGCCACTCCCACCAACGATCTGCTCTGGTAGACTTGTAGAGAACTTTCCCAAGAGCATCGTGGTTGCCTCAGATCATTGATTCGGTAAGTAGTGGAGCTAGGATCGAAGAGAGAAGGGGAGAGGGACATTTTAGAGAGAGAGAGAGAGAGAGAGAGAAAGAGAGAGAGAGTGTGTGTGTGTGTGTGAGTGTTTCTTACACCAAATTCTGCAGATTAATCCAAGTTTTAGCTATTTATAACCCCAGATTCGTCAATGAGACACGTCATCTCATCGACGAGTCCCTGAAGAAGTTCATTGATGAACCTTTACCCCTCGTCGATGAATTTCATACTGCCACAAACCCCCTATTGGTATCTTCTCATCGACAAGACATATCCTCTTCGATGAGGCCCTTATGCACCCTCGTTGACAAATCCCTTGGGTTCGTCGACGAGAACCTAATTAATTTTCTTGGGCTATTACATATATTCTTGCTATCAATAATCTGTAATGTTGGATCTTTGAATAAATAAATAGCTTTGAATATAGCAAAGATTTAAACACTATGTTTGAAAAATAATATCCCTCAATAATATGTATTTAGAGGTTCTTAGGATTTGCAATCAAATACTTCTTACACTAATCAAATAGCAACCCTTTGAATGAAGATATATTTAAAAATTTCTTCAAGATTTTAGTTTTAAACAAAAGCTTTTCTCAAGTAGTGATCTTCCACAAATATATATATATATATATATATATATATAGATAATAACTCAAGATCAACTTCTCAAAATGAATATTTAATGATAAGTTTGTGAGATGAAAAAACTCTTTGAGAACGAGCAAACACTTAGTTTGATCACCAAACCTCAATACCAAAGTTGTTTGCACAATAGTTGTTGGAACCCCTTTTGAAAATCAATGTAGCCCAAGCTTTAATATGATGTAAACGCTTTGAAATCACATAAGAGCTCAGAAATAAGTTCAACAATGTTTAGAGATGTGTATACATTCAAGGTTCCCAATTCTATTCCCAAAGTTTAGGCACTATGGTTTAGAGGTTTATTGTATAGGTAATCTCGTCTTTAGGTTAAGTCCTGACTTTTGGATCAATTTGATCAAGGGTATAACATGCATGTTCTCTTGCTAAAGATCAAAATTTTAAACTTCCCACAAGTTTAGACGACTTAAGATTCGGGTTCAAACATCTGATGTTCCTTAAAGCACTCAAAATTATAGTCTGGACACAAGGTCAGACAACTAAACTGAGGATTCAGTCTTCTGAAGTCCCTAGTTCATACAACTGAACTAAAGGTTCAAACTTCTGAAGGTGTTCTACCTATTCTGTGTTTCAATATTAATTCTTTAGATGACTGAACTAATTCTTTAATCTTCTAAGGAAATTCTTCAGACGTCTGAAGTAAAACTTCAGTCATCTAAAGTTGCATCTTCAGAATTCTAAGGGTAATCCTCAGTCGTCTGGGTAGTCCAACTTCAGTTTATTTATTTATTTTTTTCAAAAGCCATTTTTTCTTTCTTGCTTTGCTTCTTCATAAAACATTTTCTAGGGTTTTAAATAGAGTCTCTAAGTCAATGAATAACCCTTAAAAGATTTTCATGAGATGCATGAGTCCTAAGGTCAGTCTAGGATATATTTTGAGGTTCAAATTAAATCATATGAAATATGTAAATACATTCTGTTCTAAATACCCATTCCCATAACGATCTTGAACTTGATGCTTGCATCTTCATTCTTCTACTCTTTTAGTTCCATAGATTGTGCCAGGTTGTATATATATGCTTTAATCCTCGTGGCTTCCATGACTCCTAACCTTCCATGCATGCTAAATATTGTTCTTGTTCATAATCTCAATGCACAAATCAAATACCAAGTGATTTTTCATTATCAAAACATCAAAACAGGATTGGACTCATAGAGTCAACACACTTGTTTTGACATCGTATGCACTAGCATGACTCGGTATGCATGTTAAAACTCAGTTTTTGTGTTCTATACTAACATAAACTACATGCACATGCATTTGCTATGCTCTTGCAAGGTATTCTTACACACATCACACACACAAGAGTTACAAGACATTTCCTACCTCACACATAACCCAACATACATGTAAACACAAGCAAGTCTTCATATAAGCTCCGGTTGGTTGTGCTTTGGCTATTCCAAGTTTATACTTTGGCCATGACTTTTGCTCATTGCTTTATTAATGTATGTATAATCCTTATGCTTGCTTTGATATTGTCTTGTTTACCTGAATTTAACTTGAGTATATAGTTTAGTTAACCTGAGGGACACTAATGGGTTGATATCATCAAAACAGAATTGATTGGGATACCTTAGACACTAAGGCTAACATTCTCCCCCTTTTTGATGATGTCAAACCATTGGTTTTTTTTTTTTGTAAGATTTTTCTTAAAAAGCTCCCCATCAAAATATGCATACTTGTTCTAAAAATTAAGAAAGCATTCCTCCCCTTTACTATATGTAATTCATGCATGGTAAAAATTATTCAACCTTGAGTTTCATGATCATGCATTATTTCAAAGAGTTCAGTATATCCATCAGTTTAGCAGTATTTCCCAAAACAACAATCAGGATATCCAACAGAAGCATAATGTCCAACAAATGAGCAGTATGTCCAGTATGACTCAACAGTAAATAAACTTCATCAGAAGTCAAGCAATGAAGCAAAAAAGTTAAGTAATATCCATTAAACATATCATAATTGATCATCTAAGCACAACAGTTCATGAGCATGTACCATGCCCAACAAGCATTACAATAGTTACAACAGTTATGCCTCAGTCGTCAAAACAAGTGAAAAGTAAGGTGTCTGCCCAAGAGGGGGTGTGAATTGGGATTTTAAAATTTCTTTGATTGATTCTTTCTTAACTTATTTTAAGTTCATCCATCACACAAGCAAAGTTATTTTTCAATAACAAGTTAAGTGGAAAGTTACCTTAGTTAGAACCTTTATGAATGAATATATTAAGTTGAATATTCGTTTCAGCAATTTAATACAATCCAACCAACACAATCACAACACAATCCACAATAAGCAATAATCCCAACAATGCTTTCAAAGTTGCAGCACTTAAGTAACTCAAGGTAGAGTTTATGTATGTTGTTGATAAAGAGCCCATTATTGGTGAACCTGTTTTCTCAATATGAAGTATAATTCAAACTTCCAACACTCTTCTGAAAACTCAGATTTTAATTAAACTTTTAATTAATGAGTTTTGGGTATTAACCAATCAACGTACTCCCTTATGATTTTTGCAATTAGTATTGATTAACCAACATACTCCTTTTTTGGTTTCTGCAATCCCAAATCCAAATTAATTTTCAATTTATTTATAATCCAGTCCACTTAGTATAACAAAAAAAATTAAAATCCAACCACGTAGTTAATATGAATAGAAATTTAAATGAGAGTAGGGAAGAGAGTGAGATGAGAGTTTTTACGAGATTCGGCTATTCCCGCCTACATCCTCGCCTTAGGCAACACCACCTAAGGATTCCACTATAACCACTCCTTTACGGGTAGGAGCAACCTTACAATCTCTCCTTCAATAGGCTAGAGTACGCCTCTCCAAACGATACCCCATGCTTGGTCCAACAACGATTCAAGAACCTGAACCATCTACAAAACAAGAACAAGTTTTAGTGTACAAAGACACTCTCAACAAAAGTAGATTAGAACAATAATTCAGCACTAAAATATACTTCAATTCAAAATAATAATTGAAAGAGTTTGAAGCCTTTAGAAGTTTATCATTGTGATCTTTCTTTCTCGATTGAAAGAATTTAGAGTATGCTCAAAATTTTAGAAGAGATTCCCAGCAAACCTCAGTAAAGAAATTAAGAATTTGATTACACAAGAGAGCTTTGAGAGTTTTGAGAGCAAGAGGGCTTGAATGCAGTGTTTGCTTGGTGTTTTTGAATCCTTAGCCTTGGCAAGGTATTTATAGATGTTTATTCAAGAGTATTTCATGTTACTTGAGTGACTTGGAGTGTTTCCCAAGTTTACATAATGTTTATAATTCAAAAGGTCAAATTTGGAATGTTCCCATTACATTTAAAATTTAAAATCTCGAAGAGTCAGTCAACTAGGAAAGTAGGAGTCAGTCACCTGGAAATATTAAAACATAGAGATTTTCAAATACAGAAGGAGTCAGTCGACTAGGAAATCATGAGACCATCACCTCGGTCCTCTTCGGTTATTTCAAAATTAGGCATTTTATTTGTCAATAGCTTGGGAAGTTTTTGTCAGTCGCCTAAAAAGACAAACAACTAATTTTTCAACTTATTTCCAAATTTATTTTGCTCTTTTGCTTTCCCCAAAATATTTTAAGACTTTTGAAAAGAATTTTTCATGGTTTTTCCAAACATGGTCTCTAAGCCAATAAATTTCCTAATGAGCTTCAAACCCAATCAAATCATCATTTAAATGAATTACTTACATAGAAACTCTCTTAAGACTTTAAACACATTCTAAGCTTTGGAGTCTTCATGCTTGTTATTTGTTAAGTCATTTTTGTCTTTGAGCTTCAAATCTCTAAGCTTTCATCAATTCTTCTAGGGTATTCATGCTCTCATATTCTTTGAGCTTTCATATTCCTTTCATATGAAGTCTTGCAGTGAGCTTTGCTTTTACTTGAACTTGAGTTTGAAAGACCTATTTCTTGAAGTATTTTTACTCACAACAACACATGTTAAATAACCTTTGATTTGTTATCATCAGAACAAAATTAGTAAGTCATGTTAGGCCAACAATCTCCCCCTTTTCAATGATGACAAATAAGGAGCAAAATATGAGTGAACCTTGAAAAGGCTCCCCCTTACAATAAGCATATTTTTAACATTGTTTTGAAAGTGCAATAATTATTCAATAATATCAACTTCTTCAGTTTTATGTACATTCATATTACAAGAGCTTATATTTATTATATTTCATATATTAATGCTTCATCATATTTCAGTATATATCACTTTCAATCATCTTAATGTTACATTGCAACTTTATGCTTAATTTTGCTTAATCTTTTCTCCCCATTTTGGCATCAATCAAAAAGAGAAAATAAATAGCAATCAAAGTCTAAGGTAGACACAAAGTTAGATACACAAGATTATATTTATAAAAAAGCATAGGTGTATGTAGTGCAACTTGAGATATATATCAAAAACAAATTGAAATACAATCTGAAACATAGATAACTGAAAACATGTAGAAAGAGAGACACCACAAATACAACTAATGGAGCACTGAAATACATAGAATAATAATAAAATCAATCAAGCATCAGTAGCAACTGCATCATCATCATTAGAGCCTTCATCATCGCCTTCACCTTTCTCTTCCTCAGATTCCTCTTCAAAAACATCATCACTAGGATAATGTGATGAACTAGCCTGATATTGCTCTAAGCAGCTAAATCACTGATCAATGGAGGAAATACTAGATTGAAGGGAGGAATGACTTTCCTTAAGAGATTGAAAACCTAAGCATACATCATTACTGAAAGTGGTGAATTGATGATGGAATGACATGAACCATGTAGGAGCATCAAGTTGTGGTTTAGGCTACTGTTGAGGAGGTAGAGCTTGTTCAGGAGCTAGTCTAGGTGGTCTTCTTTCTCTTAGAAACCAACCTTGTTCATACTTTTGATTGCCCATCTATTTTAGAGTTATAGAATTGAAAAGATCATATCTAGTTCTTTTGATGAACAACTCAGTTGGATTGATGGCACTTAGATGAGAAAACAAGGCATTGAGAATGCCTCCATATGGAAGAGTAACCCTTTGTTCTTCCAACCTTTTCCACAACCATTTCAAAACCAAGCTGGACAAGTCAAGCTTCTTTCCTTTCAAAAGGCACCACATAATGAAGCAGCCCACATATGACAAATAATCATGTGATCCGACCTGAGGTGTGATGTTATATGTAATGATTTTTTGAAGGATTTGTGCTTGAAGGGTCAACTAAGTATACTTAGGAGGAGTCCTATATTCTTCTAGTACTTCTAACATAATTGAAGGTAAAAGTTCTTTTAGGGTGAATCCTTGATCCATGATCCAAGTGCGTGAAAATGCAGGACACTCAAACTCACCTTGATAAATATTATTTGATCAGAGCTGTACAGGAGATAGTGAGACTACATGGAGTTCCTGTGTCCATCGTCTCTGACCAAGAACCACGATTCACATCGCAGTTTTGGAAATTTTGCATAGAGCCATGGGTACATAGCTGACATTCAGTATAGTCTTTCATCCTCAGATCAATGGATAGATGGAGAGGACGATTCAAATACTAGAGGATGTGTTATGAGCCTGTTTATTAGATTTTGGTGGTTGGTGGATCCAATACATGCCACTAGTCGAATTTGCTTGTAATAACAATTACCAGACTACCATTGGGATGACACCATATGAGGTGTTAAATGGCAAGAGATGTCGATCTTCGTTATATTGGGACGAACTCGTGAGAGACAGATTTTGGGGCTAGAGATGGTTCAGCAAACTTTAGAGAAAATCAAACTCATTAGAGATAGAATCTGAACAGCACAAAGTTGGCAGAAAATTTATGTAGATACTCACTGACAAGAGTTGGAATTTGGTGCAGGATATCATATATTTCTGAAAATCGCACCGATGAAAGGGGTGATGAAATTTGGGATAAAGGGTAGGCTGAGTTCTAGGTACATTGGACCATTCGAGATACTTGGAAAAGTGGATCTAATTGCCTATAGGTTAGCTTTACCACCAGTCCTATCTAGAATTCATGATGTGTTCCATATAACGATGTTGTGGAAATACATCTTGGATCCTTCCCATGTGATTAGTTATGAGGCACTGGAGCTTGGAGATGCCTTGTCTCGTGAAGAAGTACCTGTACAGATTCTAGATCGAAAGGAACGGGTGTTACACACAAAGAGGATTCCACTAATAAAAGTATTATGGCACAACCATGCAATCGAGGAGTCTTCGTGGGAATTAGAGGAATAGAAGCGCCAACATTATCCACACTTGTTCAGTAGAGGTAAGAGATGAGATATTAAGAGTAAAATAAATAATAGTGTATGTATTCTTTAAATGACTGTAATCTCCTCGAACTCTTTCTTATAACCACAGTATTCCTCCGCCATAAGTGAGGGTAATTAATAAAAATGCAATGTTTTCTTTAAGGATGGAAATGTTTGAGATAGAAAATTTCAGGAATGAAATTTTTAGAAGGAGGGGAGAATGTAGAGACCTGAAAAATAGAAATGATAAGAAAAATATAACGAAAAAATGAAAATGGGTTGGTGAGGAGAAAACCGGCAATGGTTTTCTGGAGTATTAAGAAAATCGTCGATGGTTATATAGTTACCGTAGCTGGGTAAAAGGGTAAATAGTGAAATCGGTTGGGTTAAACACAAAATCGGCGATGATTTTTTAGGAGCCTAAGAAAATCGTCGACGATTTTTGCCAAAGACAGAATGCTATAAAAGGTGTTGCAAGTCATTTTTATTGTAAAAATTCAAAACCCTCAGTCTCTCTTTTGCAACTGCGATAATCAGACTTCGCATCAAAGGTCTAGCGGCAATCCTCGTCAATTTGACCAGAGCAAAATTAGGTTTTGAGGATCCCAGGCACCACTCCAAAGTTAAGGTAAGGGTGTTAAATATTGGTATTTGATTTATTAAATGAAGAATATGGGTTTAGAGATAATTAAACGAGTATAATTTTGGGGTTAAAGTTAATTGAACTAGGAAAATGTAAATTTCAGGGTTTTTGTGCGAATGCCGCAGGCAGGGGATTTGGGTCCCTACAGGTGTTTCCTTAGGAAATGAGGTAAGAGTAATAAATAGTTAATTATTTGATATTTCATTGATTAAATGGAGTATGTGGGTTTGAGGAAAATGTGAATGTGATATTATTATGGGATTTCGTAATTTCAGGGTTTTTGAGTTCTAAATGCCGCAGCCGTCATTATAGAATTTTAGTAGGCCTCTCGATAATTAGGTAAGGGGAATAAATTAAGTAAGTTAATTTCGAGAATTGAAAACCAATGTGTAGTCCCAAGAGAGGGGTGAATTGGGTTATTAAATTTTCTTTTAAATTTTTTTTTTATTTAAATTCTTAACCTCTTTTAATTCTTTCAATGAATTCTCTTGTTGATTTAGCAATCACACAAAAAATTAAGTCTTTTTATTCAATTCGCAACCACACAAGTTAAAAAAAAAAAACTTCAATCAACCAATCAAACAACCACAATGTGTTCAATCAAGATATGCTATATAATTCCTTTGGCAATTCTCAGCTTGGTTGTATGTAGCCCTGTGAAGAATGAATTTGGTATTTCTATATGATAAACAATATAACATTCACACTTTTTCCAAATTTCATATTTCAAATAAACCTTCAGTTAATAGGTTTTGGGGTGTTGACCAATCAACGTACTCCCTTATGGTTTCCTCAAATTATTGATCAACCAATGTACTCCCTTCCAGTTTCCGCAAGACCCAAGAAACAAATTAAACTTTAGCTTATTTAAAATCCAAACCATGTAGTTCTTATGATTAGGAAATTTTAATTATCCAAGTAGTTAATATATTTGCTGAAATATAAAAGAGAGTAAGGGAAAGAGAAGGAGACCAAGGTTTTTATGAGGTTTGGCTTATCCCTATCCTATGTCCTCACCTTAGCCAAACCACCTAAGGATTTCACTATACCTGTTCCTTTCCGGGCGGAACAAACCTTTTACACTTCCCTCTTTTATAGGCAAAGATACCTCTCCAAACAAAACCCTACGCTTGGTAACAATGATCCAACAACCCTGAATCATCTACAAGACAAGAAACAAGAGAAGAGAACTTCTGTACAAGAGACACTCTCAGATAGAGTAGGTTAGTACACCAATTAGCACTATATGCTTCAAAGTAATTCAATATAAAGTAATTGAAGCTTAATAAAATTTTATCACCGAATTAATCTTCCTTTGATTGAAGATTCGGACTTTGAAAGCACTATTTCGATGTGAAAATCAGCAAGAACTCAGTAGAATGTGTAGCAAGATGTTGGAAAAAATGCCTTTGAGAATTGAAATCATGTGAAAGTCTTAGACTACTGAAGATGTTTCTAGGTCGATGAAAAGTTCATGTCTTAGGGGCTATTTATAGAGTTTTCCTTGCTCCCCAAGTTGACTTGGAGTGTTTGGTTAACTTTGCGAAATATTTGGAGCCCTAGAATCAAATTTAAAAATCTTCCCGTTGGTAATTAAAAAAAATTCTTCGAGTGGAAATCACCTAGCACGACATGGCAGGCGCTTGTCTCAATTCAAAATCAAATGTCAAAACACTAGCAGTTGCCTATCAAAACACAGGTGGGCGCCGAGCTTTGCAAAAATTTTCTTTTTTTTTAAGAATTTTGACTTTGAAAACTCTTTTTATTTGTGACCTTCATATTTATAATTTTAAAAATCATATTTTAAGGTCTTCAAGAAAATGGTTTCTTAGATTTTACCTTGTCCTAAAGAGTTTCAACCATTTTATATCGAGCCTTAAGTGAAGTACTTACATCAAGGCTCTCTTAATGACTCTAAATCTTTTAGCTCTTGGAGTCCTCATACTTTTCTTTTTCTTTGAGTCCTTTCTTTGAGCTTTAAACAAACTTTGAGCTTCAATCCTTCAAGCTTTCATAAAATATGTCAATCTTTGAGATTTAACATTCTTTTAGCTTGAGCCTCTTGTTTGCATATTTCCATTGAGCTATCTAAGTTTTGATTCCTAAAACATATCAACTTGAAAGCATATTAAATTACCTTGATTTCTTATCATCAAAATAAGAGTCGTAAGCTTTGTTGGCCGGCCAACAATCTCCCCCTTTTTGATGATAACAAATCTGGAGCAAAAAAAGTGGATGCCTTAAAAGGCTCCTCCCCCTTACAATAAGCACATATGTATTAAAGTTTCAATATTCAAACATAGGCTTTCCAGTTCATTCAAATTTTCAAACAAGGTAGTCTAATCATACCATAAAAAATATTCACATTAGCAATTTATTTACTTTTTATTTTTAACCTTATATCTCATAACCGTATATCTCTTTTACTTTCTTAGCATTATATCTCTTTTGCCCTCACAATCTTTATCCCCCTTTTGACATCAATCAAAAAGAAACTGAACAAGTATAGTTAATATGAGAGAATGTAATATAAAATATTATAGCCATCCAGAGCATTACATGTTTAATCAAAATGCTGGAGATACAAGCCAAGAAGGAAAGTACCAAGTATCAATACAAAAAGCAAACATAGCACCAAGTGTGTAATACATCCAAAAACTAAGATAAGAACATCTTAGAATAACAACAGGTCAAAAGTTCAAACATCATCTTCATCATCAGCAGTGTGTTTAGATTCTTCTTTAGATGTGTCATCATCACCTTCCTACTCCTTAGAATCTTCTTTAGATGAAGCATCATTGGAAGGAGTAGGGTTGATATCCATAGATGCTGCACCTTTTGAGGAGATGGCCAAGTTCTTCTCAATTTTGTCCAAATGCTGAGTAATGGAAGAACATTGGGATTCCACAAAGTTAACCTTCCCCCAAAGAATATCCAGACCATATTGCATTCTTTCACTAAAATTGAGATAATGAGTATAGAACGGCAGGAACCAGGAAGGAGTATTGGCATCCTATGGAACGGAAGGAGCTTGCTCATAAGTTTGAGGAGGAGGCTCAGGTGTCGGGTGCCTAGACCCCTATGAAACCAACCTTGAGTGTACTTTTTAGAACCCATCAAATTGAGAGTAGTGGTTGAAAAAAATATCATAATGGCTCTTTTTAGCAAAGTTGAAGGATGGAATAAGGATGTGATGATGTGCAAAGACTAGATTCAACATCCCAGCATAAGGAAGAATGATGCGGGGAGCTTCTTCCTTCATGATCATCCATTTTATGGTGAGGCTTGGTAGGTCCAGTTTCTTACCTTTCAAAATGCACCACATGACAAAACAATGAAGGAAAGAAACATGATCATGTAAGCCGGTGCGGGGTAGGATGTTGTAAGTGATGAGTTTGTGCAAAATCAATGCTTGGAGGTTCAATTGTTTGTAAAGCAGGGGATTTCCAAAGTAAATAGGTGTGTCGGTCATTACAAGTGGTAGGAAGTCCTGTGGAGTAAACCCCTGCTCCATAATCCACTATTTTTCTACGGGTTTACATTCAAAGTTTCCTACATTAACATGGATAATTTTCCCAAGTGATAACGGTGTGATGCTTATGGTTTGCCCTAAGAGGTCAATGGTAAAACCAAATTCTTGTTTCTCCATATTTGCATAAAATAGCTTGACCAAATTGGGATAATATCCATTTTCTTGGTATGTGATGAACTTCTCTCATCCAATACCTTTGAAAAGTGTAATAATTTTAGGAAAATCAGAATTGAAAAATGAAACATCAAGTACTTTACAGAGGATTGGATCCGACGATTGGATTTGATTTCGGTAGAGTGTCTTGGCTTGCGGGGTGGTAAGTTGCTTCTCAACTTCATCATTGTTGACATGTCGAGAGGAGGAGGAGGCCTTGTTCCCGGTTGTTTTAATTCGTGGCATGATTTGGTGTTGATGAAAACTAAAAACCCTAACATGTCAAAAGTTTAGGGTTTGATTTGATTTCGAGGGATTTGAGGAAATCTTGGCGGAATGAGGGTGATTGAAGGAGGAGAAGGTTTTTTTGGGAGGTAAGGAGCAATATCAAGTGACTAGTGAGAGTTTAAATGAGGGTTTTCTAGTTTTAAAGGAACCACTGGCCGCGATTCAGGCACTTGCCACTCAAGGAGTCAGGCGCCTAATGAACCTATTTTCATCAAGCAGTAGCCTGGGAGGTGTTTGCCTTTCAGGTGGCAACCGCCTGTCATGCAGACTTTTTCTGATTCCTTTCCTAAACAACTTCTCGAACATGTAGCAACCCTAATTCACGCCTAATAAGTACAAACCGATCCTCTGAAAGTGGTTTTGGGAAAATATCCGCTAGTTAATCATTTGTATTAATGAAGTCAAGGGTTATTTCTTCTTTTTGTATTTGATCTCTCAAGAAATGATGTCTAATCTCAGTATATTTTGCTCCTGAGTGAGATACTAGATTTTTTGATATATTTATAGCACTTGTGTTATCACACTTAATTGGGATTGTTGTATATTCCATATTATAGTCTTTTAATTGTTATTTAATGTATAATGTTTGTGCACAACAACTCACAACAGCTACATATTCAGACTCGACTGTGGATAAGGCAACGAAATTTTGCTTTTAAGAAAACCAGGAGACTAGCGAGTGTCCTAGAAAAGGACAAGTGTCACTAGTGCTCTTTCTATCTATTTTACATGCGGCATAATCCGCATCCGAGTAACTAATCATTCAAAACTAGTGTCCTTAGGATGCAAAGGACCTAAGTCCATGATGCCTATCAAGTATCTCAAAATTCTCTTAATAGCTATTTGGTGTGATTCTTTGGGTGCTGATTGGAATTGAGCACACATAGACACACTAAACATTATGTTGGGCCTACTAGTTGTTAGATATAGTAAACTTCCAATCATACCTCTATAATACTTCATATCTACCGATTTTCCTTTCTTATCTTTATCAAGGCTAATGGAAGTGCTCATGGGGGTTCATATGGGTTTACTATTTTCCATATTGAATTTTTTTTAATCATATCTTTTATGTATTTTGGTTGACTTATAAAAGTTCCATTTTATGCTTGTTTGATTTGTAGTCCAAGAAAATAGTTTAATTCCCCCATCATACTCATTTCAAATTCCTCTTGCATACATTTTGCAAATTCTTTATGTAGAGACCTGAAGAATTGAAGTAATTAAGTAAATAAAAGAAAAGAGAGAAAAGATTTTTCAAAAAAAGGATTCAGCATGGTCTCGTCGACGAGTATAGAGTGCTCGTCGATGAACAGGCTTCTTGGGCTTGTTGACGTGGACTCGTGTCTTGTTGATGATGCATTACCAAGAGGGTTGATTTCAGGGCCTGAAATTCATCGATGAGGGTTAAGTGTTTGTCGATGAACTCCATTCATGGACTCGTCGACGAGGTGATGTGTCCCATCGACGAGGTGATGTGTCTTGTCGACGAATCCGTGTTTTATAAATATACCAACCTCGGGATTTTAGCATGATTTTTTCATGCAAAACCCTCTCTTTCTCTCTCTCTCTCTCTCTCACTCTCTCTCTAAACCTCGTCTCTCTCTCTTTCTCTCTCTCTCTCTCTCTCTCTCTCTCTCTCCTTCTCTTTAGATTTCTAGCTTCATTCTTCGCCAGTTTGATGATTGGAAGCCGCCACGCTACTCCTGGGAAGATTCTCTTCAGGTCTGCTGGAGTAATTCGTTGGTTAGGCCAACTTGGGCACCATCCCAAAATATGGGTAAAATGGTTATTTTAAGTTTTATGAGGTATTTGGTGTTTCTGGACTGAGGAAAATGCTTTAGATAGAATAATACTGAAGTTTGTTGGGAAAGATGTAGTTTGAGGGTGTTGAGCTGGGGAACACACGATTGTAGGTTTGGTTTAAATTGTTGGCTTCTCAGTAAGCCAGGTAAGGGGATAAATTAAGTCAGTATTTTCATGGAATTATTTATTATTATACAACATTTATTTTCAATAAAATATGTATGTTATAGAACTATGTTTGGGAATACTGCTGTTGAATAGGGAAATGATTTTAACACATTTTATAAGAAAATATGATTTTAGAACAAATTAATAGTTTATAAGGCTACTTACATTTGTGTGGCATGAGTATAATATTTTCATGAAAATTATGTTATATTTGACATATTAAGATTTTTCCAAGATAAGCATGTTATAGGAGTTTTCAAGAAAACCATAAAATTAGTGCAAGAACTATGGTTTTAAGAATATTATGTTAGCATGTGCAAGAATTTCATGCACAAGTACGTCATGTTATGTTGGTGCCAGTGTCATGATTTTTATGTTATGATATAACGGCGTAAATGTCGTAATTAGACATGTTATGTCAAGTTTCAAAAAAATATTATCATGTCATGTTTTACTCTGAAATATGAAACTACTATGTTCAATATCATGAAATGTATTATATGTTATCGAAACCCGGATAGCTTAGTTTAGTTTCACGAAGCACGGCATCGTAGCTATTGCTATATGTTCACATTTACGTTAGTGCTACCACACATCTTATGTAGAGTGTGGAAGATTGCAGTCGATGTGGCTTTATGGGAGTGTTGTAGATCCCTTGGTAGTCCGACACAGGTGGAACAAGCCCATCGTACTTACACACCTATGTTTGACTTAGCATGGTCAGCCAGCCATTGCTAGGTCCTGCCTTTGGGCCGCACAACCCTATCATGTGAGGGGCAAAACATGACAACAACTAACTATCGATCTATCATGGGTAATAATTCAAGTATGATATGGTTATATAAGATGATTTTTCAGTACATAAATTTAGTACATTAAACTATGTTATGTTAAATCATGTTTTATTCAAATATGATACAACTGTTTATACTAGATAAGAATTATGTATTGTTTATATGTATATCACAAAAAATACTCATGTTGCCACATACTGATATTAGTTTATCTCCTTTACTAAGAGGTATCTCACCCTAGCCATACAAACATTTCAGGAAATCCAGATAAAAGGGAGGACCAAGCCCCACGCTAGTAGAGTTTGGCCGAGCTAGCCTGTTTGTAGGGTGAATAGGTGAGCTAGGGTCAGATGGATTTTTGGGTTATGACCCTAGGATACTTTTTGGTCTTTTTGGGATATATGTATATGTATATGATAGGTTTAGTAGAACTCTAGTATGGTTTATAGCGTTGTATGGCATGTATGTAATTTTATGTTTCCGCTGCTTAGGTATCAAATTGTATGATAGGTATATCCGTGGTATCCTTGGGTCCAAGTTGATCATGATTATGACAGTTTAACAGGATGTTAGAATTATTAATATTATTATTACGTGGAAGTAAAATAAATATGGTAAAATAGGCAAGTTGTTACAGTTTGGTATTAGAGCATAGGTTGCGAGGTTTTGTAGACTCTAGAGTGTAGCAGAAACAATACTAGAGTATAGGAAAAAGGATTTGAGCTTTTGTTCTGTAGTTTGGAGGCAGAACTTCCATAGTGGTTTTTGTGTCTTTTATGGGATGACAATTTCAAGAAAGCTATAGTAAGCTATTGTCGGGTTGTGTTTCTTAAGTGTAGGACTGAATCTTAAATTAAGATAGGGATGTCAAGGTAGAGGGATATTAAGAGCTTTGGTTAGATACGTAAATTATACAGGGTAGGGCCCCTAAGTCATGATTATTGTCTTTTTAGGATGGACCCTGGTGGTGGCAGTGCTCATGCGAGTGGTAGCGAGGGTGTAGGGCCCTGAGGTGCAGGCGGGGCTGATTCAAATGCAGTATTACAGAGTGTAGCTCAGCAGGTCATTGCTGAGATTGCATGGAGTACCAGAGAGCAGGGAGGCTCGTCTGCAGGTCACGGGTGCACAATAGAGAAATTCACCAAGATGAATCCTCTGACATTTTCAGGAGGAGCTTGTCCTCCAGTCGCCGAAAACTAGATGCAAGAAATAGAGAAAATATTTGCGGTACAACAGTGCACTAAAAAGGAGAGAGTCTTATTCGCCACCTATAAACTGATAGGAGAGGCTGAAAGATGGTCAACTGCGGTGAAACTATTGGAGGAACAAAGGGCGGTGCCTATAGCTATGACCTGTTGCCATTTTAAAGATTTGTTCTTCGATAGATACTTTCCAGCCACTATCAGGGAGGCCAAAGTGGAGGAGTTCCTGAATTTGAAGCAGGGACAACAAATAGTATAGCAATACGTGGTGAGGTTTATAGAGTTGTCTCGCTTCGCCCTATACATTATACCCAATGAGGCAAAGAAGGCGAGACAGTTTGAAAGGAGTTGAGGCAAGAAATTTATAAGTAGGTAGAAGTGTTGAAAGTGAACTTTGTTGAATTAAAAGACAGAGCAGCTGTGCCTGAGGCCGGTGAGTGGATGGGTGCAGAGGAGTAGGGACAAAAGAAGAGGTTCGTGCCTTCACACTTTCAACAGGGATCTAGTCAAGGTCAGCGGAGGAGAAGAAATTATGGTAGAGGACAGAGGTAGGAGACTGGGAGCCATGAGGTTCAGGGAGTGCAGACATACCCTGTTTGTCATATATATGCAAAGAGACACTTAGGAGAGTGTAGAGCAAGGATAGGCATTTGCTATCGCTATGGTGTACCTGGACATTTAGTACGAGATTGCCCTACACCACCTAGTACCGCACCTACTCCCAGACCACACCAAGGTGGTTATCAGGTGCCTCGTAGGGACGAGGAAAGGAATATAGCTTTGGAAAGGGTTTATGCTTTGATGCCGGGAGACGTGAAAGCCGCAGATGACGTCGTGATAGGCACCTTTACTGCTTTATCATATCAAGCTATTGTTTTATTTGATATAGGTGCCACCCACTTTTTTTTGTTTGCGAGATATGTTAGATTGTTGGGTGTTGAAACATAGTTATTAGATGTTGAACTGCTAGTAGAAACACCAACAGGGTCAGTGGTGAGGTGTCGTAGGATGTTCAGGGGTTACCCAGTAGAAATTCATGGGAGAGTATTACCAACTGACCTAATTGTAATAGATTTGCATGGATTTGATGCAATACTGGGTATAGACTGGCTAGCTACTAACCATGCTAGGATCGACTGTCATCTAAAAGAGGTGATTTTCAAACCACCAGAAAATCCAGAATTTAGATTTGTGGGGTTGCGGGTGCATTCCCCACCTCAGTTAGTGTCAGCCATGCAAGCAAGAAAACTACTCTTCTAAATGGATGTCATGGGTTTATGGCCTATGTAAGGGAGGTGAGAGAAAATGAATTGAAACTTGTTAGTACACTAATGGTTAAGGAGTATCCAGATGTTTTTCCAGACAAACTACCTGGATTTCCTCCCGATCGCGAGATAGATTTTGCTATTGACTTACTTCTAGGGATGGTTCTGATTTCTAAAGCTCCTTACCGAATAACTCCATCAAAATTGGGAGAAATAAAGGATCAGTTGCAGGATTTATTGAGTAAAGGATTTATTAGACCTAGTATATTGCCTTGGGGAGGTCCAATGTTATTTGTGAAAAACAAAGACGGGTCTATGAGGATGTGCATAGATTGCAGAGAAATAAACAAATTAACAATTAAGAATAGGTATCCTCTACCTCGTATAAATGACTTATTTGATTAGTTTTAGGGTACATGGGTCTATTCCAAGATCAACCTAAAGTCAGGTTATCTCCAGGTCAAAGTTAAAACCGAAGATATTTCAAAGACAACTTTCAAGAACAAGTATAAGCATTATAAATTCCTAGTTATACCATTTGATCTGACGAATGCTCTTGCTGTATTCATGGATTTGATGAATAGAATTTTTCACTAGTATTTAGACCAGTTCGTTGTGGTTTTCATTGATGATATACTAGTCTACTCGAGGAGTTTTGAGGAGCATAAGACGCACTTAAGGCTAGTACTTCAAATGCTTAGGTAAAAAGAATTGTATGCCAAGTTTAGAAAATTTGAATTCTGGATAGAGAAAGTTGCGTTTCTAGGGCATGTTATATCAGGGGATGGAATTTCAGTAGATCCTAACAAAATAAGGGCAGTGGTGAATTGGGTCAGGCTGAGGAACATACAAGAAGTCAAAAGTTTCTTAGGATTGGTAGGTTATTACCGAAGTGTCAGGATCAAGCACTACCAGTTCTTCTAAAACCAATTGGTGGTAGAAGGGGTGCAATTTTTTCCTTTAAATGGCAGTGCAAAGCCCTGCACTAAGCGTTAGTGGACATGAGGGGCTGAACCAATTCCAAGCAGGGGTGTCGACGGGCTAGCACACCAAGCACTGTCGAGCTAGGGCCCACTGCTATGATCCCTTATAACAGGGTTGACTGCTGACTTCCCATAAAGCCAACACGAAGGTTTGTAAAAGGATTCTTAGCATTAACAAGGCCTTCAACACGACTGACTAGAAAGAATGTCAAGTTTGAATAGGATGACAGTTGTGAGCAAACCTTTCACGAATTGAAATAGAGGCTTGTTGCAGCACCAATATTGACTATTCCATGGGAAGATGATGGTTACGTGATCTATTATGACTCATCTTTAAGGGGGCTTGGATGTGTATTGATACAACAAGGTAGAGTAGCAACATAAGCCTCTAGAAAATTGAAAGAATATGAAAAGAATTATCCCACTCATGATCTAGAATTAGTTGCAGTGATTCATGCATTAAAAATTTGGAGGCATTCTCAGTACGGAGAGAGATGCGAAATATTTTCAGACCAAAAAAGTTTAAAGTACTTCTTTACGTAGAAGGAGTTGAATGGCAAAGAAGATGGTTAGAGCTCAGCAAGGATTATGATTGTACTATCAGTTACCATCCAAGTAAAGCTAATGTGGTGGCTGATGCTCTGAGTCGAAAATCAGGGGAAACAGCACAATTAGCAGCAGTAATTTAGCATCCGATCCAAATGGACTTGGAGAGGCTTGGCATGGAATTAGTAGAAAATGACCACTAGACATTTATTGCCAACCTGGTGGTGCGGCCTATCCTATAGAAAAGGATTAAATCTACTCGAAGGGATAAAGCAAAATTAGCAGAGCTGATAGCTAAAGTGCAAGACAAACAAGGAAAGCAGTTCAGTATTTCTGATGACGGAGCTCTGAGGTTCTATACTAGATTGTGCATGCCTGCAGATGAGAATATCAGAAAGGCGATTCATGAGAAGGCTCACAGGTCCCTATACACGGGTCCTCCAGATAGCACTAAAATGTATAGGGATCTGCAAGAGTATTTCTGGTGGGGCGGCATAAAGAGAGAGATTATCGAATTGTGCAGCAGTGTTTGACATGCCAGCTGGTAAAGGTTGAGCACCAGAGGCCGGCGGGCTAGCTACAGCTACTTTACATTATGGAGTGGAAATGGGATCACATTTCTATGGATTTTGTGACAAGTTTACCGCCGGTACAGCAAGAACAGAATGTTATTTGGGTGATCGTTGATCAATTCACAAAGACCGCTCAATTTATTCCTATTAAAATCAACTACTCCATGGACAGACTGGCAGAAATTGTATATTCAAAAGATAGTATGATCACATGGTGTTCCAGTGTCTATAGTATCAAACCGAGACCCATGCTTCATGTCACGGTTTTGGAGGAGTCTGCAAGAGGCTCTGGGGTCTCAATTATCATTCACCACATCGTTTCATCCTCAAACAAACCGACAATTAGAGAAGACGATTAAGATATTAGAGGATATGCTACGGGCATGTGTGTTGGATTTTGGGGGTAGTTGGACCCAGTATCTGTTGCTGGTAGAGTTTGCATACAATAACAGCTATCAAACCAACATCGACATGGCTCCTTACAAGGCGTTATATGGTAGGATATGTCGTTCTCCTCTATACTGGGATGAGATAGGTGAGAGGCAAGTTTTGAGACTAGAAGTAGTGCAACAGGAGTATGATAAAGTCTGGTTTATTAGAGAAAGAATCAGTGCAACTCAGAATCAGTAGAAAAGCTATGTAGATAATCATCACCAAAAATTGGAATTCGAAGTAGAAGATCATGTATTTCCTAAAATGGCGCCATTGAAATGTACTATAAGGTTTGGGAGGAAGGGTAAGTTGAGCCCTAGGTTTATTAGCCCTTTTGAGATACTTAAGAGAGTGAGGTCAGTTGCCTACCGGCTAGCTTTACCATTAGTTTTATCCAAAATACATGACGTGTTTCATGTTTCTATGCTGAAGAAATACGTCTCAAATCCCTCCCACATGGTCAGTTATGCAGGGATAGAACTTAGAGATTCACTGGTTTATGAGGAGATACTAGTACAGATCTTAGATAGGAAAGAACATGAATTGCGTAATAAGAGAATTCCATTAGTAAAAGTCCTGTGGAGGAATCATGCGGTCTAAGAAGTTTCATGGGAACTTGAGGAAGAAATACATCAGAAGTGCCCACATTTTTTTAGTGGGGACCAATAGTAGATAGAGGGAAAAGGCAGTAATAATTCAAGTAAAGTAGATAAGGTTTGATTTATTTTATACTAAGTAGGATAATGTATGTATAAGTGCTATTGTAGGTTATAGGATAGGTCATATTTTGGTTTTGGGAGAATTTTCTTTTATATATATTATGTAATCTCCCAGAACCCTAAATGTAACCACGGTATTCCTTTACCACAAGTGAGGGTAAGTAATAAAATAAGTAGCCCATTTTTATCAAAGGATAGTATTCAATACAGATAGTAAATTTCGAGGAAAAAATTTTATAAGGAGAGGAGAATGTAGAGACCCTAAAAATTATAGTAATTAAGTAAATAAAAGAAAAGAGAGAAAAGGATTTTTTAAAAAGGGGATTCAGCAAGGTCTAGTCGACAAGTGCAGAGTGCTCGTCGACAAACAGGCTCCTTGGGCTCGTCGACGTGGACGCATGTCTCGTTGACGAGATATTACCGAGAGGGCTGATTTCAGGGCCTAAAATTCATCGACGAGGGGTAAGTGTTCATCAACAAACTTCCTTCATGGACTCATCGACGAGGTGACATGTCTCGTCGATGAATCCATGTTTTTTAAATATACCAACCTCAGGATTTCAGCGTGAATTTTTCATGCAAAATTCTCTCTCTCTATCTCTCTCTCTCTAAACCTCGTCTCTCTCCTTCACTCTAGATTTTAGGCTTTGTTCTTCTCCAGTTTGACGATCGGAAGTCGTCATGCTACTCTTGGGAAGATTCTCTTCAAGTCTGTTGGAGTAGTTCATTGGTTGGACTAACTTGGGCACCATCCTAAAATCTAGGTAAGTTGGTTATTTTAAATTTTATAAGGTATTTGGTGTTTCTGAACTAAGGAAAATTCTTTAGATAGAATAGTACTAAAGTTTGTTAGGAAAAATGTAATTTCAGGGTGTTGAGCTGGGGAACACACGGGTGTAGGTTTGGTTTAAATTGTGGGTTTCTCAGTAAGCCAAGTAATGGGATAAATTAAGTCAACATTTTTTATGGAATTATTTATGAAAATATGTATGCTATAGAACTATGTTTGGAAATACTACTGTTGAACCCAATGATTTTAACACATTTTATAATAAAATATGATTTCAAAACAAATTGTGAGTTTATGAGACTACTTACATTTGTGTGGCATGCATATACTATTTCCATGAAAAATATGTTATATTGAAATATTAATATTTTTTCAAGATAAACATGTTATAGTAGTTTTCAGGAAAACCATAAAAACAATACAAGAACTATGGTTTTAAGAATATTATATTAACAAGTGCGAGAATTTCGTGTACAAGTACATCATGTTATGCCAGCGCCGGTGTCATGATTTTTACATTATGATATGACAGCGTAAATGTCGTAATTATGCATGTTATGTCAAGTTTGAAGAAAATATTATCATGACATGTTTTACTCTGAAATATGAAACTGCTATGTTCAATATCATGAAATGTATTATATGTTATCACAACCCGGATAGCTTATTTTAGTTTCATGAAGCACGGTACCATAGCTATATGTTCACGTTTACGTTAGTGCTACCACACATCTTATGTGGAGTGTGGGAGATGGTAGTCGATGTGACTTTATGGGAGTGTCATAGTTCCCCCTGGTACTTTGGCATAGGTGGAACAGGCTTATCATACTCACACACCTATGTTTGACTTAGCATGGTCGGCCAGCCATTGCTAGGTCTCGCCTTCGGGCCGCACAACCCTGTCATGTGGGGGGCAAGACATGACAACAACTAAGTATCTATCTATCCTAGGTAATAATTCAAGTATGATATGGTTATCTAAGATGATTTTTCAGTATAGGAATTTAGTACTTTAAACTGTGTTACGTTAAATAATGTTTAATTCAAATATGATACAACTGTTTATACCAGATATGAATTATGTACTGTTTACATGTATATGGCAAAAAATAATCATGTTGCTACACATTGATATTAGTGTATCTCCCTTAGTGAGAGGTGTCTCACCCAAGCCATACAAACATTTTAGGAAATCCAGATGAAGGGCGGACCGAGCTCCCCGGAAGTAGAGATTGGCCAAGCTACCCTGTTTGTAGGCTAAGTAGGTGAGCTAGGGTCAGATGGATTTTTGGGTTATGACCCTAGGATACTTTTTGGTCTTTTTGGGATGTAGGTATATGTATATGACAGATTTAATAGAACTCTGGTATGGTTTCTGGTGTTGTATAGCATGTATGTAATTTTATGTTTCCACTGCTTAGGTATCAAGTTGTATGAAAGGTATATCCGTGGTACCCTTGGGTCCAAGGTCATCATGATTATGACAGTTTAGCAGGATAGTATAACTATTAATATTATTATTATTATGTGGAACAAAAATAAATATTGTAAAATAGGCAAGTCGTTACACTTTATATAGATTTTCATTAGTAGCACCAAATATTATATCATCTACATAGATTTGAATTAATGGCATGTCATCTTTCTTAGTTTTAATGAACAAGGTACTAGTAACTTTTCGTCTTGAAAATCCCTTCCCTATTAAAAATCTCCTAAGTCTTTCATACCAAGCCCTAGGAGTTTGTTTCAATCCATATAAAGCCTTAGTTAGTTTAAACACATAATTAGGATTTTTTATATCTTCGAATCCAGGAGGTTGTTCTACATATACCTCTTCATTAATATAACCATTTAAGAAAACACTTTTAACATCCATTTGATATAATTTAAATTATTTGTGAGATACATAAGCTAATAGCATTCTTATAACTTCCATTCTAGCTATGGGGGCAAAAGTTTCATCATAATCTATCCATTCTTCTTGATTATACCCTTTAGCTACAAGTCTAGCTTTATTTCTAACTACTACACCATTTTCATCCTTTTTGTTTCTAAATACCCATTTAGTTCCAATAATTGAATGATTTTCAAGTTTGGGTACTAATTGTCATACTTTATATTGACTCTATGAGCCTGATCTTGTTTTGATAATGACAAATCACTTTATATTTGACCTGTGCAATTGAGTTTGTGAATAGGATCATGATTTAGAATGCACAAACGGTGATCTTGATGTGGAAGCCACGAGGAACCTAAAGTACATATCACTTGGCTCAATCCATGGATCTAAAAGAATAAAAGGATGGAGAACCATGCTTCAAGTTCGAGATCGTCAATGGGAATGGGTATTTAGAATTAAATGTATTTACATGTCATATGATATACTTTGGAGCCCAAATATACCTTAGGACTCATGCATTCATGAAAAATTCATTTACATTAGTCCAGGTTGAATAAAATTTTCGAGGCAAATTTTAGAGGCCTCGTCGACAAACCCAATGGCCTCGTCGATGAACGTATGAAGGCCACTGGGTGACAAACAGTGTTGTCTCATCGACAAAAAAATACTGAGAGCCTAAAAATTTCAAACGGTGCTCTTGTTGACGAACTCATGGCCTTATCGACGAATGAGTGTTATACACTCGTCAATGAACTTACCCACTCGTCAATGAAGATCAAGATGCTGACTCACGTTTCAATGCAAACACGGACGAAAAATTTTGTTTTTAACTTGATCCAATGGCCAAGATTAAATCTAGGGCCAAGAACACTTATAAAACGAACCTAAGAACCCTAGTGCCTCACTTTTTTCATATTATTGGGAGCCTTGAACGCATACACATCTCTAGAAAGCATTGAACACATTACTAAGCCCTTGCCTACGATTTCAAAGCATTCACATCAAATCTAAGCTTGGGTTACATTGATTTTCAAAAGGCATTCTTGCGAATATTGCGCAAACAACTTGGGTATTAAGGTTTGGTGATCAAACTTCTTGTTGGTTTATTCTAAAATATTTTTTTTCAAGCGTATTCTTGAATATTTTTATTTAAGAGATTAATCTTCATTTATTAATTATATATACATTCTGTAAAAGATCATTATTTGAGAAAAGTTTTTGGGAACAGTATTCTAAAGTGTTGAAACCTTGTAATATTCAAAAGTATATTTTTATTCAAGGAGACCTAATTTATTTGTGCAAAAAGTAGCTGAGAAATATTGTTAAAATCCTTGAAAAACTATTAAGTTTATTGTTTACTCTGAGATTTAATCTTACAAGTTATTTGATAGCAAGAATTTAGATCTACATAATATTCAAGTCTATTTTTTTAAGGAACTTATTTGACATTCTTCCATAAAGTGATTCGAAATCAAACTCCAAGATCTCCAAAGTATTTATTTATAAAAAACTAATTTTTGGGAGATATTTCTTGAAGGGTAGATTTGTGAAGCATATCATTCGACTTATAAAAGTCATATTTTTACCTACATACTGAGCTTCAAGTATTTATGATATGATTATGTGTTAGGATTTCTCTTGTACTCACTAGCTTGTGGAGAAATAATATTGAGTGTGTGTAAAATTTTAATTCTGTATTGTAATCACGGTTCGGGTTGTGAAGCAGGTGAGGAAGAAGTTGTGCCTCGCGTAAGCCGCGGAGTAGGAGGAAGTTGCGCCTCTTGTAAGCAGCATATTATAAAGGAAGTTCCATCCCAGTTAAAGGAGCGAATTATTTAGTGGAATCCTTGAGTGGGTTACTCAAGGTGAGGACGTGGGCTGGGGTTGGCTGAACCTTGTAAAATCAAGTTTGCATCTCTTTTACCTTTATCGCTATTTAAATTCCGCGTATTCATATTGTGTATGTGTTAATCAATTGGTGTATGTTTGAATAATTGGGAACATTGTATGCTTGGTAAAGGCACTTAAAATTACGCACTGGGTTGATTAATAAAATTGATTGAAATAGAAATTGGCAGCTTGCAAGTTTGAAATTATTGTTTACAAAATTAAAACCTAAAGGATCTAGTTTTTAAAATACCCAATTCACCCCCCTCTTGGGATAACACCGTAATTCACATTTGGTATCAGAGAAGGTTTACTTAGACTTAACCATTATTGTTGTAAAAAGATCACATGGCACACATCGGTGTAACCCCATTCGGTGAGGGACACTCGTCCACTAGACCACCAATTTTCTGCGGTGTAAATTACACCTATTGGAAACGAATGATGAGTATATATCTTTTGAATGTAGATTGGAAAGTATGGAAAATAGTTTCCAAGGAAAATCATGTTCCTATGAAAGTAGTTAATAAGATAAATGTACCCAAAACTGAAGATGAGTATACTAAAGAAGATTGGGAATCTATGCAAATAAATGCTACTGCAATGAACTTGCTATTCTATGCACTAAATGTAAATGAGTTTAATAGGATGATGGCCTGTAACACTGCTAAAGATATTTGGGAAAAATTAGAAGTTACATATGAAGGTACTAAAGAAGTAAAAGATAGTAGGATAGACATGCTTAATACTAAATATGAGGCATTTAAAATTACTGCTAATGAATCTATTTAATCCATGTACACTAGATTCACACACATCATGAATTCCTTAAATATTCTTAGTAAATCTTACTCTACTTATGAGGTGTTCAAAAAAATAATCAGGGGACTACCGCTTGTTTCGAAAACTAAGGCTACTACAATAGCTGAAGGAAAGAATCTGAAAGAGATGTCAGCTGATAAACTGATCGGATTGCTGCTAGCAATAAATAAGAGGAAAAATGAGCAAAATAAAGCAAGGAAAGTTATAGCACTTAAGGCATCATTTAATAGCTCCAGTGAAGGAAGTGATTCAAAATCAGATGATAACATTGCTCTTCTCACTAAGAAATTTGAAAATTTCATGAGAAAGAATAAGAAATACACCAAAAAATTCAAGGGCTCAAAAACAAAAAAGGGAGAAACAAGCAGAATGGAAAAAAAAAAAGGAAGATTTTCCTATGTGCTATGACTGTAGAGAAGTTGGTCATATCAAGCCAAACTGCCCCCAACTGAAGAAAGTGTCCAAGAAGAAGAAAAAGGCACTAAAGGTTGGTTGGGATACTCACTATACTAGTAATTCGGAATCTGGATCCAGTGATGATGAGATTGCAAATCTGTGTCTGATGGCTCACGAAGACCATGATATGTTCTTGAGACTGTCAACTTCAAAAGATAAATGGTATATGAATATGACTGGGGATAAAGCTAAATTTACATCCATCACACCAAAGGATGGAAGATTTGTCACTTTTGGGGACAATGCAAAAGGAAGGATCACGGGTATAGGTAAAGTTGGTAACGATTCATCACTTATTATAGAAGATGTTCTACTAGTTGATGGTTTAAAACATAATTTATTAAGTATAAGCCAACTATGTGATAAAGGTTATAAGATATCTTTTGACCGTAACAAGTGCATTGTTGAATATAAAACTGATAAAAAAATCTATTCACTACTGAGCGTCATGAAAATGTATATACCACTAGCTTTGACAATCTTGCTTCTCAACACATAACCTGTTTTTCTGCTATGAATGAGATTAGTTGGATTTGGCATAGGAGACTAGGACACACAGTTATGGACTTAATATCTAAACTAGTCAAGGAAGACTTCATTAAGGGATTGCCTAAGTCTAAAATTGTGAAAGACAAAATTTGTGATGCATGTCAACTAGGAAAACAAGCAAGATCCAGTTTTAAGAAGAAGAAAGTAATCTCCACTACTAGGCCTCTTCAAATGTCACACTTAGATTTATTTGGTCCAAACCCAATTCATAGTTTAGAAGGAAAATCATACTCATTCATTATAGTTGATGATTATTCTAGATGTACATGGATGCTATTGTTAGGTCACAAAGATGAAGCATGTGAACAATTCATTAAACTATACAAGAAAATTCAAAATACAAAAGGATATACAATCAAAAATATCCGGAGTGATAGGGGTAGAGAATTTAAAAATCAAGATATTGAAGAATATTGTAATTCATTAGGAATACCTCATAACTTTTCAGCTCCTAGAACACCTCAACAGAACGGAGTAGTTGATAGAAAGAATAGGTCTATACAAGAAATGACCAGAACTATGCTTAATGAACATAAGTTACCTAAATACTTCTTAGCTAAGGTAGTAAATACCACCTGCTATGTTCTAAATGGAGTTTTGATTAGACCATCTCTAAATAAGACTCTATATGAATTATGGAATGGTCATAGACCAAACATCTCATATTTTCATGTCTTTGTTTGTAAATGCTTTGTACTTAGAGACAATGAATACTTAGGAAAGTTTGATGTGAAATCAGATGAAAGTATCTTTCTAGAATATGCCTTAGATAGTAAAGCCTATAGGGTATATAATAAATGAACATTAACAGTTGTAGAATCCATTCACGTTGTATTCGATGAATCCAATCCTTTTTCTAAAAAGATTGATGAGGATGAAATTCAGATTAATAAGGAATTTGAACAACTGTCTATTGAAAATGTTTTAGATAAGAGAAATGAAATTAACGAACCATCTACTGAAAATAATCAATTTGAAAGTAAAGTAAACGAACTACCTAAAGAATGGAAGTACATAAAGAATCACCTCATTGATCAAATAATAGCTGAACCATCTCGTGGAGTAGCCACACGATCCTCACTTAGAAATATGATTAGTCATTGTGCATTTCTATCTTAAGAAGAACCTAAGAATGTGAGTGAAGCAATTGAGGATGAATCTTGGGTGATGCCCATACAAGATGAGTTAAACCAGTTTGAGAGAAATAAAGTATGGACATTAGTTCTTAGACCTAAGGATAAGACAATTATTGGAGCAAAATGGATATATAAGAATAAAAAAGATGAACATGGGATAGTTGTTAGAAATAAGGCAAGACTAGTAGCTCAGGGATATAACTAGGAAGAAGAAATAGACTTTCAGGAAGCCTTTGCACCTATAACTAGAACAGAAGCCATTCGTATGTTGTTAGCTTATGCTACTTTTAAGGATTTCAAACCATATCAAATGGATGTCAAAAGTGCATTTTTAAATGGTTACATAAGTGAAGAGCTATATGTAGAACAACCCCCAGGTTTTGAAAACCATAAGTATCCAAAACATGTTTATAGACTAACTAAAGCCTTGTATGGTATAAAGCATACTCCTAGAGCTTGGTATGAAAGGTTAAGTGGTTTTCTACTATATAATGGATTTATCAGAGGAAAAATAGATTCAACACTATTCATAAAAATGAAGAATGAAAACATGCTCCTAGTTCAAGTATACGTAGATGATATAATTTTTGGAGCAACAAATGAAGAATTGTGTAATGAGTTTGCAAGTACTAAGTAAAATGAATTTAAGATGAACATGATGAGTGAACTCAATTTCTTCATAGGACTTCAAATCAAACAAGAAAAACATGGAATTTTTATAAATCAATCAAAGTACATTAGAGACATACTCAAAAGGTTTAATACGGAAGATGAAAAATTACTAGGAACACCTATGAGTTCTTCTTTGAAATTAGACAAAGGCGAACAAGGTATACCAGTAGATGTTAAGCTCTATCGTGGGATGTTGGTAGCTTACTATATCTGATTGCTAGCAGGCCTGACATAATGTTTAGTGTATGCTTGTGCGCAAGATTTCAGGCTGCACCTAAAGAGTCACATTTATTAGTTGTCAAACGAATACTTAGATACCTGATAGGACCCGTGGAACTTGGATTATGGTATCCTAAGTAAACATCCTTTGAGATTATTAATTATTCAGATGTTGATTTTTCCGTAAGTAAAGTAGATAGAAAAAGTACTAGCGGCACATGTCATTTCCTAGGACATTCGTTAGTATCTTGGTTTTCAAAGAAGCAAAATTCAGTTGCTCTGTCCACAACAGAGGCTGAATACGTAGTGGCTGGAAGTTATTGTACTTAAATGCTATACATGAAGCAACAACTTATGGATTTTAGATTAAGCCGTGGAACAGTTCGCATAAGATGCGACAATACGAGTGCAACAAACATCTCAAAGAATCTTATATCATATTCATGAACTAAACATATAGAAATTAGACATCATTTTCTTCGTGATCATGTGCAAAAAGAAGATGTGACACTTGAGTTTATATGCACAGATGAACATGGGCAGACATATTTACGAAACCCCTTGCGAGGGACATGTTTATCCAAATTAGACGAGAATTAGGTCTGATGCATAGTCGAGAAGTTGCTTAGAATTATATTAGATTACATAATTAAGGGGGAGCAACTTATATTAACATTAATACTTGGTTAAAAACTTTGTTGAACCTATGGGTCATGCCCTGTTTTGATTATGACAAATACTCTAATATTTAATGTCTATCAAGTTTTTGTGCAGGTTCATATTAGCTTGATCATTTGATGGCACGTGAAAGCTTGAAGACTGAAGACACAGAAGATCTATTTTATATTGTAATTCATGTTATATTTTGGGTCTGTAATAATTTCATTTCAAAGGTCTGTATTAATCTCTGCATATCATATATGTAGGATTTGTAAGCTCAGAAATGCCATAGACTGACCATAGAGACCGAATGACCTTAAGGAGGTCGACCGATGCCAAGTTTTTGGACATACTTGAAAAGTCCCTAGGTCCCAGCACTTGCACGTAAGAAAGTCCCCATAATCACTTGTTCAAACATGGGATCATATTGAAATTAAATTGAACATAATGGGCAAATATGTGAGAGGTCTGGTGACCAAACCCCAGGAGTTCAAAACTCCTCGGGCGCCCGAACTGCTGGAAAGTCAGCAGTTTGACCAGATTTCAGGCAACCGAACCTATAATGAACGTATCGCCCTTGGGCAACCAAACTCATGTCAGAGAGCTTTTCACCAACCCGGGCACCCAAACCTTAGCGTTCAAAAAGTCCTCGGGGGACCGCACTTGCTAGTTTGATTAACCGAATTCAGCTTCGGGCACCCGAACCACAGACGGAAAGTTTCTCTCTTTGGTTCAGCCAACCGAACCTTTCTTCGGGCACCCAAACCTTTAAAAAATTTATTTTCTCACTGAGTCTATTCGGGCACCCGAACATCAGACCGAGCACCCCAAATCTCGCGGGTTAAATTATTTTTACCGGAGATAAATTTTAATTAAACACGGTTAATTTTTATTAAACTTCTTTAACAAATTTAAGAATGCCCTATGTGTCCCCCAACGGTTATAATTTACCCTTTCTCTATATATAGGGGTTCATTTGTCAATATTAAGTGGTGATTAGCAAATAGGATTAGCCAAAAATTCTCTCAAATTCCCTAAACCCTATTTGTTCATTCCAACCCCATAACACTCAAACACCTTCATTCCTTTGAGAAATCTTACTTTGTGAGTGTTTATTTATTGCTTGATATTACTAGATACTCCCACCATTTTGCTTGATTGATTGTCATTGATTTTGGGGAGTTAAGCAAGAGTTTTCTCATAGATTTTTATTTGATAAATATTGTGTTAGGAAAATCTCGTTAGCTTAAGGATCTTTGCATTGTCATTGCAAAGATTCCTATAGCTTGATTTTGTTGTGCAAAATATTTTTAACAAGCTATATTATTCTTTCAAACAACTTTTGAGCATATTACATTGAAGAAAATATTTTGAGTTGTTTTGAATATTTACAGCATCTTTGAAACCCTAGTATTGAGATTTGATATTTACTGTTTCAAAGAAATAGCTTGATTAGAACACTCTTGAGCATATTAACGATTATATCTTGTTGAGTGTAGCTTGCACAAAAATACACATCACTAAGCTTACATTTACCTACATTGTTAATGTGTATGTGATTGATTAAGTATAGTGCGCGTATTGGGGTACATATCTGCTTTACATGAAAGCATAATCATTGTACCAGTCTTATTGTGAAAAATACTGTTGTATTTCCAGGTATGGCCTAAGGGGTTTTGATCTAGCCTGAAAGGATCAGGTTGGGGTCAGCCCTGTGAATTTGACCTAGGATCTTCTCCGCCCCGCAAGGAGAGTTTGTAAAGGTTGAGGTCAGCCCTGCGCTAATTGACCTAGTTGTATTAGGTGCCACTCCACTCTTTAAGTGAGCCATTAGTGGAATCCTTGAGCTTGTGAGCTAGAGGCGGGGACGTAGGAACAGTTGCCTGAACCCTGATAACATATCGTATGTGCATTGTTTATATTTTTGCAATTTACATTTCTACATATGTATGTTATACTGTGAATGTCGCGTATGATTTAATTTTCAAGTTATATTTATGTGCGCATATTGGAACTGCATAGACAGACCCTAGGTTGTGAATATACTGTTGCTGAACTAGTTTAACCTAGGAGAAAAAGTTTTAAGTTCCAATTCACCCCCCCCCCCTCTTAGGAATACACTAAAGCTAACACACTTCATAATTGTCGAATATTTTTTTCATTTGGTATTAAACTCAAAACAAGTGATTGCAAGTAAAATTTTTTTTTGGTTACATAACACATGTTGATGCTCAAATAAAAAATATTGGACTTTAATGGACTGATTTGCTTATCCATGTCTATGAAATTTGAAATATTATGTCTGTTTACATTGACATTTAATTCAACAACACAAATATACATTAGAAAGGTGAAGAAGTAAATGAAATAACATAGGGAGATATATTTCATAGTTCAATTTAGAAATATAAACGTTGCAATTTTTTTTTTTTTTAAAAAGATGAGATACATTTCTATCAGAACATTTCTTATATGTGTACCTTTTTTGTCCATGTCAAAAAGGGAGAGAAATTAAAGCAAAAATGATAAAATGATGCTTTTTTATTTTATCAAAAAGAGGAAGTAAGCAATTTTTTTTTTTTTTTTTTTTGAAGAGTATAGAATAAAAATATATGCTAACAAAGATATTACATATTCTACAATGTGTATAAACTTCATTGTGTGTAACATATATTACAAAATTCTAAATTATGCATTATCGTAAGGGGAACCTTGTTAGGTGCAACCTATTTTTGCTCGTGTATTTGTTATCATAAAAAAGGGGGAGATTGTTGACCTTATGAGTTTGATCCTATTACGATAATAACAATCACTTGATATTTGACCTATGCAATTGAGTTTGTGAATAGGATCATGATTTAGAATGCACGAACGGTGATCTTGATATGGAAGCCATGAGGAACCTAAAGTACATATCACTTGGCTCAATCTATTGATCTAGAAGAATAAAAGGATGGAGAAGCAAGCTTCAAGTTCGAGATCCTCAATGCGAATGGGTATTTAAAATGAAATGTATTTACATGTCATATGATATACTTTGAAGCGCAAATATACCTTAGGACTCGTGCATTCATGAAAAATTCATTTACATTAGTCCAGGTTGAATAAATTTTTCGAGGCAAATTTTAGAGGCCTCGTTGACAAATGTATAAAGGCCACTCAGCGACAAACAATGTTGTCTAGTCGAAGAATAAATACCAAGAGCCTAAAAATTTTAGACACTGCTCTCATCGACGAACTCATGGCCTCATCGACGAACGAGTGTTATACACTCGTCGACAAACTTACCCACTCGTCGATGAAGATTGAAACACTGATTCACGTTTCAGCATAAACACTGATGAAAAATTTTATTTTTAACTTGATCCAATGGCCAGGATTAAATCTAGGGTTGAGAACACTTACAAAACTACCTAAGAACCCTAGTGCCTCACTTTTTTCATATTATTGGGAGCCTTGAACGCATACACATCTCTGGAAAGCATTTAACACCTTGCTAAGCCCTTGCCTACAATTTCAAAGCATTCACATCAAATCAAAGCTTGGGTTAGGTTGATTCTCAAAATGCATTCCTACGACTATTGCACAAACAACTTGGGTATTGAGGTTTGGTAATCAAACTTCTTATTGGTTTATTCTCAAAGATTTTTTTTATTTTTATTTGAGAGATTGATCTTGATTTATTAATTATATGTACATTCTGTAAAAGATCATTATTTGAGAAAAGTTTTTGGGAACAGTATTCTAAAGTGTTGAAACCTTGTAATATTCAAAAGTATATTTTTATTCAAGGAGACCTAATTTATTTGTGCAAAAAGTAGCTGAGAAATATTGTTAAAATCCTTGAAAAACTATTAAGTTTATTGTTTACTCTGAGATTTAATCTTACAAGTTATTTGATAGCAAGAATTTAGATCTACATAATATTCAAGTCTATTTTTTTAAGGTTCTTATTTGACATTCTTCCATAAAGTGATTCGAAATCAAACTCCAAGATCTCCAAAGTATTTATTTATAAAAAACTAATTTTTGGGAGATATTTCTTGAAGGGTAGATTTGTGAAGCATATCATTCGACTTATAAAAGTCATATTTTTACATACATACTGAGCTTCAAGTATTTATGATATGATTATGTGTTAGGATTTCTCTTGTACTCACTAGCTTGTGGAGAAACAATATTGAGTTTGTGCAGAATTCTAATTCTATATTGTAATCACAGTTCGGGTTGTGAATTGGGTGAGAAAGAAGTTGTGCCTCTTGTAGGCAGCGGAGTAGGAGGAAGTTATTCCTCTTGTAAGCAACGTATTGTAAGGGAAGCTCCATCCCAGTTAAAGGATCGGATTATTTAGTGGAATCCTTGAGTGGGTTACTCAAGGTGAAGACGTAGGCTGGGGTAGGCCGAACCTCGTAAAATTGAGTTTGCATCTCTCTTACCCTTATCTCTTTTTAAATTTCGCATATTTATATTGTGTATGTGTTGATCAATTGGTGTATGTTTGAATAATTGAGTAGCATTGTATGCTTGATAAAGATACTTAAAAATACGCATTGGGTTGATTAATAAAATTGATTGAAATAGTATTTGGCATCTTACAAATTTGAAATTATCGTTTACAAAATTAGAATCTAAAGGATCTAATTTTTAAAATACCCAATTCACCCCACTCCTGGGATAACACCATAATTCACACTTTATTTTTTTTCAAATTGGTTTGATTCCTCTTGCATAGAAATTATCCTAGAGTCATCATTTAAAGTTTCTTCAACTTTTTTAGGTTCATCTTGAGATAAGAATGCATAATGACTGCATAGATTTTTTAATGATGATCTAGTAGTTAAACCTCTAGAAGGTTCTCTTATAATTTGATCTTGAGGGTGATTTCATACATACTTCCATTCTCTTGGTAATTCAAGATTTTCTATAGGTTTATCTTTTAAGGTTTCTTCAATGTTTTCTTCTTTTTCTTCTTTGATTTCTAGATTATCTTCTTTTTGCGAGATATCATCCTTTTCTTCAATCTTGACTTCTTTTGTGAAAGGATTTGATTCATCAAACTTTACATGTATTGATTCAATGATGGTTAGTGTTCTTTTGTTATAGATCCTATAGGCCTTTCTATTTGTAGAATATCCTAGAAAAATTCCTTCACCCGATTTAGCATCAAATTTTCCCAAGTCATCTTTGTTATTGAGAACAAAACACTTACATCCAAAAACATGGAAGTAAGCTATGTTAGGCCTTCTTCCTTTCCATAATTCATAAGGTGTCTTGTTTAGGCTTGTTCTAATAGACACCCTATTAATTACATAACAAGTTGTATTTATAGCTTCGACCCAAAAATACTTAGGTAGATTATTTTCATTTAGCATAGTTCTTGCCATTTTTTAAAGAGTTTTATTTTTCCTCTCAACAACTCCATTTTGTTGTGGAGTCCTAGGTGCTGAGAAATTATGGCTTATTCCATGATCATTACAAAATTTTTCAACATCTTTATTTTTAAATTCTCTTCCTTGGTCACCTCATAGGTTTGAAACATTGTAACCTTTCTCATTTTGAAGTTTCTTGCATAGATTTATTAACATATCACAAGCTTCATCTTTATTAGCTAAAAGCAATACCCATGTGTATCTAGAATAGTCATAAACAATCACGAAGGCATATTATTTTCCTTCTAAGTTTTGAGTTCTAGTAGGTCCAAAAAAATCTAAGTGTACGAGTTCTAAGGGTCTATTAGTTGATATGTGTTCCTTCTTTTTAAAGCTTGTCCTAATTTGTTTTCCTAGTTGGCAAGTATCACAAATTTTATCTTTGATAAACTTAGTATTAGGTAAGCTTTTTACTAAATTCTTCTTAGAAAGTTTAGATAGAAGGTCCATGCTAGCATGTCCTAATCTTTTATGCTAAAGCTAACTATTTTCACTTATGGCAGCCAAGCAAGTTACATCTTGAGAAATTAGGCTATCGAGATTTATGCAATACACATTATTCATTCTATGTGCTGTGAATAGTATTTCATGATTCTTAGGATTTTGTATTATGCATTTGTCTTTCTTAAAGATTATGCTAAGCCCTTTGTCACTGAGTTGATTGATACTTAATAGATTGTGCTTTAGACCATCAACTAGCAAAACATCATCAATAGTGAGTAAGAAGTCTTTATCAATCTTACCAATTCCGACAATTTTGCCTTTTGCATTGTCACCGAAAGTTACATATCCTTCATCCTTTTGAGTGAGGGTGGTGAACTTTGATCTATCTCCCATCATATGTCCTAAACATCCATTGTCCAAGTACCATTTTTCTTTAGATGGAGCAGACCTAAAGCAGACTTACAAGAGAGGATTTATGTTGTTACTTTTGGGACCCAAACTTTCTTAGGTCTTTTTAAGTCTTGTCTAGATTTAGTGTTTATCTTCAATTCATTTTTCACTTTGATATATTTTTTCTTGAGTGGACAATTAAACATTACACGTCCCTTATTTTTACACATGCGACAAGTAGTATGTTCATGTATGTTTGTGGATGAAGTACTTGCACAGTGTTTAGATTGTTTTACAAAATATCCCATGAATAAATTTTTCTTCCTTTTGTTTGGTATTCCATTGTAACCAATTCCTTCTCTGTTGTTAGTCATCCTTTGTTGTCCTACCATTTTTTCAAAGTTTTATTTTCCTTTAGTAAAGTTATAAATAATCTTTTCTTTTTCTTGAATTGAGTTTTTAAGTTCGTTTATTTCTAAGTCTTTCTTTCCATCTTGAGACTTCACTAATTCTTAAGACATGTCATTAATTTTCTTTTTAAGCTCATCAATTTGTGAGTCTTTTTCTTTTTTAGCAGATTTTGAAGGTTTCAAGCTGATTTCTAAGTGATTCATTTTGTTATTTCAAAGTTATGTTCTTTTCTGATACTTTAACAAATCTATTATGAAGAGAAAACAATTCAGCTTAAATTTCTTTGTAGGAGGGCATACTCTCACATGAATCATTACATGATTCATCACACGAATCTTCCGAGGAAGAGTAGTAAGAGTTTACCTCTTCATAAGCCAAGGTGGGGACGTACGCACTTTTGCCGAACGATGATAACATATATGGTGTTATCTCTCTTTACTGCTTTATTTTGCATGCTTAATTAGATTACTTGTGCAATTTAATTTCAATTGAATATATTGATTTATTTTATATCTTCATTAGATTGACCCTAGGGTTATGTAATACTACTACTAGTTAATTGACCTTGGGGAGAAATTTTTAAAATACCAATTCACCCCCTCCCCCCTCTTGGGATTACAATAAAGCTAACAAGAATTATTTTGGAGGATCCCAAGCACCACCCCAAAACTGAGGTAAGGAAGTTTTTTATAATGTTGATTAGTGGTTTAACTGGTTTAATGGGCGTATAGGTCTAGGAATGTGAATATGAACATAATTCTAGGATTAAACTGATAAATTGGGATTTATGGAATACTTGGGTTTTGGTGTGAATGCCACAGGCATGAGTTTAGGGTTCCTGTGGACGTTTCCTCAAGGAATGAGGTAAGGGTGATAAATATTTAATTGTTTGGAATTTCATTGATAAAATAGCGTATGTGGATCCAGGATAATGTGAATGTGATATTATTATGAGGAAATATATGATTTCAGGGTTTTTGAGTTTTGAACGCTGCAAGTGTGAGTATAGAGATTTTTTTTAAGCAGGCCTCTCGATAATCAAATAAGGGAAATGTGTTATGCTAATTATTTTAGAAATTTTTACGAGTATATATATATATGGTTATGTGATTTTAGAATATGATTTTTGGGATAATTTAGAAGTATAATATTGTGAGTATGAAATTATGTATTTTCAGGAAAATTTAGAAATTTTGGGATACAAGAAAGTTTTACAAATGATATATATTATTTTTATATAGTAGCAAAATACAGTTTTTCCTGTACATGTTATAGTAAAAGAGTTTCCTTTAAATTATGGGGCATGAGAAATATCAAATATAGTACAGAGATTTAATACAAAATTTTATACAGCTGTTACAAAACCATGATTATAGAGTTTTTACTGAACCATGATTATATAGTTTTTACAAAACCATGATCATTCAGATATTATACTACCATGAAATACAGATATTATACAATCATGATATTTCAATTTTTATAGAATCAAGGTTATTTCAGTTATACAAAATCAAAGAAAAACGGTAATATATAGACATAGTATTATATCGTATCGGATCCCTAATGGAGCAGGACAGATTATAGAGCACGATACCATAACTAATGCAGTATAGATAGTGCAACCACACATCTCAGATGGAGTGTCGAATGTCAGTCAATTGTGCCAAGAGGAGAGACGAAGAGCTCCCTGGCACTCAATGTATGAATTGGTGTATTCCCAATAGAGGGTGAATTGGGTATTTAAAACTTCCTCCTAGGTTTGGTCAAAATTACACAGCCAGTATTACACAAACCTAGGGTCTTTCTATAAATTCATAAACTCAATCAATGTCAATAGTAAAACATAAACATTTAAGTGTAGAAATTTAAATTGTAGAAATTAAAAGCAGGCACAAAAAATGATATCGGGTTTCGGCCAAAATTGCCTACGTCCCCGTCTCAAGCTCACAAGCAAGAGGATTTCACTAAGCGCTCACTTAACTAGTGGAGCAACACCTAATACAACACCTTAACAGGATGGTGCACCTAATTCTCTTAACCAAGTCTGAACCAGTCTGGGACTATTCATAGGTCTAGTCTCCCTTTTTCGACCATGTGTTGGGAATATAACAGATAATCAAATAGAATATTTTGTACAATAAAGTATGCTTCTAATACAAGTAGATGTGTATGACACTACAACTCAAAATACACTCACGTATGATATGAAATAACCTTAAGTGAGATTTTCACGAAAAATAATTTTCTCAATCTTTGAGTGAGATGTATATGATAAGTACCTCAAAAATTTGAACCCTTAATCTCTATTTCTCCAAAAATGTTTTTCAATGAAAAAATAGGAGAACTTAGGATTTATGCTTTTCAAACTACTTTTTGCAAGATAAATATTTTTCAATAAAAGCTCAAATAGAAGAAGACTAATCCAAAAAAAAAAAAATTATGAATGAAAAAAACGTGCTTAAGTCTTTCAAGAAAAATCAATAAAAGTTATCTCCAACGAAATATTTACCAAGAAAATGTACGGAGAAACTCTAGATTTACTTTCAAAAATGATTTGTAAGCTAAGATATATATTGAAAGTAAATGAAAAACTAAATATTATGCCCAAGTAAATAATCTTCCAACAATCTTCAAATACAATAGATTTGCAAGTGATGTAAGTGAGTAAAATCAATGCTCTCTTTCAACAAGAAGTTTTCTAAATATTTGTCTAGAGAATAAAGAAGAGAGAGTAAAGTATATGAATAATATAAAAAATATTTAAGGAGGATTTTGTTGACCTTATTGGTCACGCCTGGTTTTGATTATGACAAATACTCATTGTATCTAATGAGTGTTTGAGGTTTTGTGCAGGAACTAAAAGTGATAAGATCAAGATGTGCACAAAGCAAGTAAAGCATAAAGACTAATTTATAATTTAGCATTGTAATACATTTATATTGGTCTGTAATAGTAAGTAGGTATTTGGTTTGTAATAAGCTCACACACATCACATGCATGATTTACTACGTAAGCTCAAACAAACCATGAATGAGAATAGACCTTAGAAAGACCTTAGGGTTTTCTCTTCGGTCGACCGACACCGGACTTTTTTGGTGTCTTCAAATTGGACTTCAAGTGACCCTAGGACTCACACATTTATACATTTGTCTGTTAGGCACTTGAATAGGGCTTGTATGTTTCAAAACGGGACCGAAATGCACACATGGTGCACTTTCAGTTGACCAGCCAAGTTAGTTCAAAAGGCCCTGGTCGACCGAAACCTCCTGGGTTAAAAGTTTGACCATTTGGTCGCCCGAACCAAGTTGTTCACAGATACCTGGTCGACCGAAACCCTTCTTGGTCAACATTTGACCACCTGGTCAACCGAACCAGGTAGTTCAAAAGGCCTTAGTCGACCGAAACCCCCTGGGGTCAAAAGTTTGACCATCTGGTCGACCGACCCTTTTTGTACTCCAACTACCTGGTCAACCGGAGGGTCCTTGGGAGAAATCCCAGCAGTCTGGTCGACCGAACCAGGTAGTTCAAAATGCCCTAGTCGACCGAACCTCGAAAAATTAAGAAATCTTCTTCTCCTGGTCAACCAAGACCTCGGTTCAAAATTCCCCTGGTCGACCGAAACTGATCTGGTCGACCGGACCTCTCGAGTTACCTTGATTTTTACTGTAGTTAATATTTTTTAAATAGGATTAAAATGCTTTAAACATCTTTAAACATCATTTGACCACCTGGTCGACCGGACCTCTCGGGTCCCCAACGGTCATATTTTCTCCCATGTCTATATATATGAGTTCATTTGAGAAAATTAGGAGTGATTAGCCACCTTGATTAGGGAAGAATTCTTTGAAAAATAAAAACCCTATACTACTCATTTTCTTATTCAAATCTCTCAAGCTTACCTTTTATTATCGCCTACATCATTTGTAAGTGGATTGAGTTTGTGTTTGAGAAGGTTTGCTCTCCATATTTTATTTGTTTGACATAATTTTATTTGAGAGCAAAACCTAAGGATTCTTAGGGGACTTTGTTGATAAGTCTATCCTAAGAAGACTTTGTTAGATCTTCTAAACTTGCATCTTCATTGCAAGATCTTGAGAAGAGTGTATTTTTTTTTTGTTGCAAAAATTTTTCAAACACTTCCAAATATTATTGCGTTTTTATCTTGCAAAATACATTTGAAGAGACATTTGTTTGTGTGATAGTGGTCTTTGTTGCAATATTCTTTCACTCATATATTACTTGCTGAAATACAAAGATTACACATCTTTTGCAAACCGAGCATATACATCATTTAACACTTACATGCTTGAGATATCTTGCTGATTGAAATGCTTGAGACTTGACATCTTTGTGTGAACTTATTTGATGAATATCATGTGATACAAAGATTGCTTGTTTGCCACTCTCACGTACTCATTACACATATAGAAAATACCTTTGAGAGTTGAACCATTTAGACCACATTGAGCTTACATATTGAATCATATTGTGGTATATGTTATTACGCGCATCTGGGTACATATCTGCTTTACACGAAAGCACAATCATTGTACCATTTTATTGTAATACACTTTGGTTATATTCCCAGGCACGGGCCTGAAGAGGGAGACTAGCCCTGGAATAGTCCCGGATTGGCTTAGACCCGGTTAGGAAAGTTAGGTGCATCGTCCTGTTAAGGCGTGTAGGTTAAGGTCAAGCCCCGCTAATTGACCTGGTTAAGGTTGAGGTCAGCCCTATGTTAATTTGACCTAATTGTGAACGGTGTCACTCCACCCTTAAGTGAGCCTTTAGTGGAATCCTCGAGCTTGCGAGCTTGAGGCGGGGACGTAGGCATAGTTGGCCAAACCCCGATAACATATCGTGTGTTTGTTTATATTCGTACAGTTTATATTTACCGCACATGTATGTTATGGGTGAATGATGCGTATGACTTAATTTCTACGTTATACTTATCTACGCGTTTGGAAATTGTATAAATTGACCCTAGGTTGTGTATTTACCGTTGTTGGATAAATTAACCTAGGTGAAAAAGTTTTAAATTCCAATTCACCCCCCCCCCCTCTTGGGAATACACCAATTCTAACAATTGTCAATCTAATCTTTTGCTTAAAAATGTGTAATGGAAGGGTATATATAGACTCCTTAGAAAATCTGACCATTAGGGACATATTAGGGATTTTAGAAAATGTTAAATGAAAAATACACCCTAATTACCACAGTAAAATTACGGCAACCCGAGAGGGTTAGTCGACCATTTTTATGGTTCGATTGAATGGGGTGCTCAGTTCTGTCGACTAGGGAAAATCTGAACTATGTGTTCGGTCGGCCATTCAAAAGGCAATTCCTGACCCTCGGAGGTTCGGTCAATCGAAGTGAGTTCGGTTGACCGAACATGGGTGTTCGGTCGACCAGCGATTATTTGTATTTAAAGTTCGGTTGACTAAGCGGTTGGGAACCCCCCATGTGTCGGTTCTATCGACCAGAGCATTACAGCTCATTTTCGGTTTGGTTGACCAAAGGGTCAAAATGTTGACCTAATGAAGGTTCGGTCGACCGAATGATTTTGTGCATTACAGTTCGGTCGACCGAACATGCCTTTTTAGAGCATTTCGGTCCTAGTCCCTTTATAAAATTATCCCTATTCATATGATGATTGAATTTAATTCAATAGGGCATATTTTAATGCAAACATGATGGTCCTAAGTTTAGTTTAGGTCTTTTTTAGGTCTACCGAAAAAATCTGGAGTCGGTCGAGTGCCCTAAGGTCATTTGGATCCCTATAGTCAATCTATGGTCATGTTTGAGTTTTATTCATATCATGCATGCAGATGCAAATATTACAGACCAAATAGAAAAACTAAATGTAATGCAAGTCAAATTTAAATGTCTTCAATCTTCTTTGCTCTTGTGACTTCCTTAGAATACGCCAGCTAATGTACATGTCTTTCAAGTTTCTTCTAGCTTCCATTTTCAGTCTCCTTATGTGTGTGTTCTGAAATTTTGCCTATTCAAACACCAGATACACACATAAGAAACTTACATGAAAACTAAGGTGTAGTCCCAAGAGGGGGGTGAATTGGATTTAAAAATTTTCTTTTAATTCTTTTCAAGAATCCATAACTTCTTTTTCTTCATTTCAATGAATTCTTCACTTCTTGTTGATTTATACAAATAATAAATACTTAAAAACAAAATTCAATCCACAACCAACAAAGTACTTAACCAATCGATCAACCAATCAATTTTCCAATCATCCACAAAATTCAAACAAAGATAGAAGATTCAACTTGTGTTTGTTTGTAGCCCTGTAGTTAATGAATTTGTTTTCTTAAAATGAGGTGCAATATAAAATCCAATACTCTTTCCAAAATCTTAGATGTTAAATAAACTTTCAGTTTAAAGAGTCTTTGAATGTTTCACCAATCAACGTACTCCCTTACGGTTTCCGCAAAGAATGGATCAACCAATGTACTCCCTCTTGGTTTCCACAATCCCAAAAACAAATTAAGCTTAAGTTTACTTAATATCAAATCCACGTAGTGTTTATGATTAAGAATTTAAAACATACGTGCAGTTCGTATATGCTACAAGAAAAGAGAGTAAGAGAAAGAGAGAGTGAGACCACGATTTTTACGAGGTTCAACTTATACCCAGCCTACGTCCTCGCCTTTGGCAAACCACCAAAGGATTCACTAAAATTAGTTCCTTTTCCGGGCGAAACAACACCGTTTACACACTCCTTTGATTAGGTTAGAGTCCGCCTCTCCAAACAACATACCACTACAAAAAATCAGGATATTAGTGAAGGATTAAATTCATCACTAATACTTATAAATTTGTCACTAATACTATTACTGATCAATTTATAAGCATTAGTGACGGTTTTAAATTAGTTTCTATATCTGCAGTTACTACTAACTATTAGTGACGAATTACAACCGTCACTAAAACCCTAATATCGTCACTATAAATTCTACATCGGCTCTGTTGAAATTCATCAGTAATAGTGGAGTATTAGTAACTGTTTTTAGATTCGTCACTAATAGTAGACTATTAGTGAAGGATTCAAATTCAGCACTAATAGCCTATTAGTGACGAATTTAAAAATCATCACTAATACTCAACTATTAGTGACGAATTTGAATCTTTCACTAATACTTTATTATTAGTGACGAATTTGTAATTCTTCACTAATACCATACTATTAGTGACGAATTTGAATCCTTCACTAATAATTAAAAAATTTTAAAAAAAATTAATACTAATTTTTTTTAATCATCAATTCCTAAAAAAATCTGTAATTACATTTTCGCATATATAACCTAAAACCATAATTACTACAAAATTCGCAAATCATTCAAAATTTCGAATTCAAATACAAATTCAATTAAAATAAAGAAATAATATCTGTTTAGATAACAAAAAAAATTTCAAAATATTCAAAATTCAAATTCAAATACTAGTACAAATTCAAATTAAAATACAAAAATTTTATTTGTTCAAATAACAATAAAAATTACAAAGAAATAATCAAAAGTTGCTTCCGACAACTGTAGTGCATGTATACATGGCATCGTGCAGATGTTATGACAGCCGCAAATCCTACAAATTAAGAACATAAAAAAAAAAAATTGGTATACAAATGGAGAGTTGGTGCTCAGTATAATCAAGAAAAAAAATATAGAGAGTTACGCCGCACAATAATTTTCAATCCTAAACGAATAGCTAAAATGAATGTGAATGGCATACGTATGAATATATACAGTTGCATGCATCAAATCACGCATGTAAACACTTTAACTCGTTCTCAAAACAGAATATCCTTAGTGGTGGACAAATGATAATGCTTATCCATAGTTAAAAGCAAATGATTTGCCATGTATGTTAATAGATATAAATTTAGGGCTTAATGAAATGACTTTTCGTTTAACTTTCACTCATCCTTTCAAAAATATTTTAACATTCATTTTATTATAATTATCTTTGTACATGGTTTTTTTTTTTGGAAAAAATTTTAATGAAATTTCAGCAGCATGTTATTTGTAAATTGAACATTTTCCCATAAAATCTGCACCTGATAGGTTCAAATAAGTTATTTATAATTCAGTTCAAGGCATACGAGAACCTATATCCACTATCAACATGCAATACATTTGCCGAATCCTCCTTTCTTTTGGGCTGGCTATCCAAAAAAAGGCCCTGAAATCTTTGGCCTGCCCCTTTATGAATGGCTAGATCATTCTTTCCCTTAGACTGGCCATTTGTATAGGGTCCTACAAATTATGGTCCCGTTTGATTGATAAGCTCATTTGGAATAAAAATGAGGCCCCTCCTATTTCCATTAACTTGCCAAATTCTAATACAATAACCAATCAGCACAGCCTAGGTTTTTTATCTTCATCGTCTCCTATCATAACCCTAGCCACTTCAATTGGAAATGCACCATCATCCAACCCTTTCCGCCATTGTAGTATCAGCACATCTGACTACCTGAGCAATATGAACATGCCCTTTTGGCCGAACATCTTCTGGCATCAGCCTGCAATCTTTGTGTTGAGCTCAGCCCCACATTGAATGCATATATCATCTATCCCATTCACAGCATCCTGCTTTCCTTGTTGGAACTTGCTTTTACAACCATCTCTTTCGCTTGCCTTCCCTTTCATCACCACTTGACTCCACAATCTGCGTTTTGAAGGCCTTCTAAACACGTAGAACTTCTTGCCATTCCAACCCAACCCAAACTCCAAAAACATGCGATTCTAGTCGACTTAATTGACATCCAAAATAGAATATTCCTCATTCAACCTTTCGAGAACCCCTAATCAACTGAACAAAATTTGGAAGCCATCGGTAAACTACAGAACTGCCTTTTTCAAAAGTTTAATCCATCTATTCCAAGCATGCTTTTTCATTAGCACAAATAGAAACTAAATATCTCTCCCCTTGTCCAATCTCAAATCAAAGGTCTTCCTTTCGATCTGAATCATGAACTTTGACATCACTTGCTACATTCGAAGCCATAAGGAGATGAGAAAGAGAGAGAGAGAGAGAGAGAGAGAGAGAGAGAGAGAGAGAGAGAGAGAGAGAGAGAGAGAGAGAGAGAGAGAGAGAGGAAGTCATTTTGCACAAGAGAGGAAAGAAATAGCTAGGACTCAAAAGCTTCTTCTTGATATTGAAATAAATGGATGGTTAAAAAGTACAATGGCACTTGAATATTTAAGAGGTGATGTAGAGTATTTCAAAATCTAGGAGTTATAATTTGGTGAAGATAAGTAATGGGTCAAAATATTATAATGCAGTAATGCTCTACTTCTATAATAGAAAATCTATGGCATATGGATGGTTTATTTGAAACTTTGGATTTCTAGGTTTAAAACTTGCAATGTGAACATCTCTATGTGATGACTCTTTGTTGAAACTCCTCAATATTCCACAGGATCAAATTCTAGTTTCAACATAGCTAAGTACTCTAGAACACCACACCAGTTCAATTTGTTTCTACACCTCTCAAACATCAATGGTAACAAGTTAAAGAACATTCAACTCCTCATAAACTAGCTTCAACTCTGCAAATTCTTCTATAACTGATTTATTTTCACAACTCAAAGAAATCTATATAGAGATAATACGCCAATGTCAAATTACTCGTAACTAGTAAACCAACAAAATCCCATATCTCCATAGAGTTTCATAACAAACAAACTATGCACTTACGCAATAATTTTGATAATTCTAAAAGTTGGTTAAACCTGCCTATCTAATGCATGGTTAGTTTTTATGTATTAAGAGTGAAAATAAAATTAGTGATCAAGAACATTAATTCTTAAAATTAAACGCAAAAAATGAGTGATCAAGAACATAAATTCTAGGAAATTCAAATTACAAATACAAAACGTCATGCAATCTTACACAACTCACATTTAAAATCGCATTAAGCAACAAGAGGGCACAAATTATTCAAATCAAGAGAAACACATGTGTAAAAAGCCCTAATTTGTCGATTTGAGTTTAGGCAGTATCCCAAGGCTTGGGTTCGGGGACCGCAACGACCATACCTTAGAGGTCACAGTTGAGGACGACCTGACAACTGAGCCTGAAATGCTTATTGAGAACCCTAGACCTGGAATTCCTCTTGAGCACGTACTGCTCGTCGTAGGAAATAGGAGGGAGCTTTTTGAGCCACTCCTGGGCGATGTTGACCTCTCACTCGAAGGAGCAGGCATTAGTGTCCCCTAGGCAATGTGAAGCGGGGTCAATGAGGTCGTGGTTGGACAGAGCTCGTAGAAAGGTGTGCCCTGCCAGCCCTAACACCTCCTACTTTTTCCCATCGAGGTCAATCGCGAACAGCTTCACGATGCGATTGGCAACCTTCTTGGAGCTGGAGGTGGAGGATGGCGATGAAAAGGAAGAGGAACTGGAGAGCATGGACTTGGAGTAGAGATATAGAGGAGGAGATCAGTGGAAATCGGGAGGTCAGCCTATGAAGGCCAACCAGCGCCATTTTTGTTACGATTTAAGGGAGGGAACGAAGGAGAGGGCAGCTCTTATTAAAATTAAAAAAATTTAATTTTTTTGAAAAATAGAATTATTAGTGACGATTCCCAAATCCATCACTAATAAGGGGTCAATAGTGATGAATTTCTAAATTTGTCAATAATACTCTAAACTAAAAATTTTTAATTTCTTTAAAAAAGGAAATTATTAGTGACGGTTCCCCAAATCCGTTACTAATAATGGGTCAATAGTGACAAATATAGATATTCGTCACTAATACTCTGAATTAAAAATTTTTAATTTTTTTTAAAAAAGGAAATTATTAGTGACGGTTCCCAAATCCGTCACTAATAATGGGGTAATAGTGACGAATTTCTATATTCGTCACTAATACTCTGAACTAAAAAATTTAAATTTTTTTAAAAAGGGAATTATTAGTGACAGTTCCCAAATCTGTCACTAATAATGGGGCAATAATGACAAATTTCTAAATTCGTCACTAATACTTTGAACTAAAAATTTTTATTTTTATTTTTTAAAAAAAGAATAATTAGTGATGGTTCCCAAATCCATCACTAATAAATGGGCAATAGTGACGAATTTCTAAATTCGTCATTAATAGTTTTAGGTTTTTTTTTTTATTTTAAAGGGAAGTATTAGTGACGGTTTTCAAATCCGTCAGTAATAATGGGTTAATAGTGACGAATTTCTATGTTGGTCACTAATACTCTGAACTAAAAATTTTTAATTTTTTTAAAAAATGAAATTATTAGTAACGGTTCCCAAATTCGTCACTAATACTTTGAACTAAAAAATTTTTATTTTTATTTTTAAAATGAAGTATTAGTGACGGTTCTCAAATCCGCCACTAAAAATGGGCCAATAGTGACGAATTTAAAAATTCTTCACTAATACTCTGAACTAAAAAAATTTACTTTTTTTAAAATAATAGTAGTGACGGTTATTTAATCGTCACTAATGTTTATCTTTTAGTGACAGATTTAATTCGTCACTAATACCACAAAAATCATCGCTAATATTTCCCGAGAATAATTTTTGCGCGAAAATAGTTTCGATTTTAGTGATGAAACTATTAGTGACGGATTCAATTTCGTCACCAATATTGCCGTATTAGTAATGGGTACTAAAATTATCACTAATACCCTGCTATTAGTGACGAATTTGAGTCCTTCACTAACAATTTCGTCACTAAAAACCAATTTTTTTATAGTGTACTCTTGTTCGGTCACTCCTTCAATTAGGTTAGAGCATGCCTCTTTAAGCGATATCCCCTCACTTAGCCAACAATCCAAACACCTCGAATTGTTCGAGAACTACAAAAGATATGAAGTAATCACTGCATACAAAAACACTCTCAAAATAGAGTAGATTAGTACAAAATTCAGCTCTAGGTACTTCAATAATTTAAATACCAATAAGAAATAGAATTGAAGCTCAAGTGTTGAATTCATTAAGGGTTCCTTGTGATTGAGAAAACTAGGTATAAGAACCTTAGTTGATGTTTTAGCAGCAATTCAAAAGATTTCCCTTCAGCAAAAGTATAAGCAATATAGAACTTGAGAGAGATTAAGAGATTGAATGCAAGTGTGCTATGTAATTGCCTTGGTTATAATTTCTTAAGATTAAGGAAGTATTTATAGGCTTTTTAGAATTGGTTTCCTTATTTCCTAAGTTACTTGGAGTGTCCTCCAAGTTTTCATAACGTTCATAATTGAAAAACCAATTTTTGAAATTTTCCCGTTGGAGTTTAAAAAATCAAATCCCAAGGAGTCTATCGGCTGGACAGGCAACTGGGTAGTATATTTCCACAGGGTCAGTCAGCTCGATAGGCGGCCGACGCCCTTCTGTCTGCCAGAAATTAAAATAAAAAAATTGACAGTCGGCTGGTTTGACACAGTTCAAAATGGGTCAGTCGGCTGGGTACTATCAGTCGGTTGAGTGTTTTCAGTTCATTGTGTCATTCGGCTAGGCAGTTAACTTAGTTTTTGTTTTTCTATCAGTCGGCTAAGTAAACCCAGAGTGTTTCTGGTCAGTCGGTTGACCAATCCTCTTTCTGGTTTTTCATTTTTGGTTTTCAATTTTAGTTTTGCTCTTTTGTTTTAGTCTTTTATAAAATATTTTCTGAGGTTTTAAAATAGGTCTCTAAATCCATGTATTTTCCCTAAAGAGTTTCAACAATATTTCAAAAGATATTTAAATATTAAAGCACTTACATAAAGACTTCTAAGTCATTTGTCATTCTTAAACACTTAAGTCTTCATGCTTTGATGTGCTACTTGTCTTTAAGCTTTAAGATACTTTGAGTTTTTCATCAAGTTCTCTTTAATATCCATGCTCTCATGATCTTCAAGCTTTAGTCTTTGAATTCATGTCATTTAAGCTTCATATGATCATCTTTCTTTGAAATATAAGCTTTTAACACATTCTCTTTCTTAAACCCTGAAATAAAGTTACTCAACAACGCGTGCTAAAAACATCTTCATTTGTCATTCTCTTTCTTAAACCTTGAAGTAAAGTCACTTAACAACACGTGTTAAAAACATCTTCATTTGTTGTCATTAAAACAAGATTGAAAAGCCTTGTTAGGCCAACAATCTTCTCCTTTTTTATAATGACAAACAAGAAGCAAACATGAGAATAAAACAAACAAACTCTCCCTTACTATATGCATTCTTTAAAATGTGACATCAAATATGTATAGCATGTGGAAATGTTCAATATGCTTAAATTCAAAGATATCAATATACTCAAATTCATAATTTTTCCATATTCCATACGCACTTCCATAAATATTCCATATTCATTCCATACATCATCATAAATATTCCATATTCCTTGCACACATCATCATAAATATTCCATACATAGTATAACACTTCCATCTAACACTTCCATCTTTGCTTTTCACAACCTCTCCCCCTTTGGACATCAATCAAAAACAAGGGTAAAGAAAACAAGCAAAGCTACCAAGCTAAGTGTTTTACGAGCCAAAATACAATCAAAAAATTACAAATGTCAGATTTTAAAGAAACACATTAGTTTTCATCATCAGAATGATGTTCTTCTTCAGCTTCATTTCCTTCTTCTTCTCTTGACTCATCATCTTCGCCTTCTTCAGAACCATACTCCTCTTCTATGCCTTCCTCATCATCACCATCACCATTTTTGGAGTCCTCTTCATCGCTTCCATCATCACTAGCAGGAGCAGAACTAATATCCATAGGATTAGTTGGACAAGAGGAGCTGGCTAAGTGTTTCTCGATGCAACCCAAATGGTCCTCAAGGGAGGAATAATTAGCTTGAAGAGCTGAGAAGTTGGTTTGAAGGGATCGGAGCCCTGTTTGCATGTTTTGGCTGAAGTTGGTGAATTGTTGGTAAAATGGATTAAACCATATAGGAGGACCGCTAATAGGAGGTTGACATACTTGACCTCCGCTTCCCTTAAGAATCCATCCATCATCATACTTTTCACACCCTATTAATTTAAGAGTTGTGGAATTGAAAATATCATAATGGGTGCGTTATACAAAGAGATCGGAAGAGGAGGATATATGAAGTTTTGCAAAAAGCATATTTAGGATGCCTCCAAAAGGAAGGGTAACTCGTCGTGCCTCTACATGTGATGGCATCCATTTAAGCATGAGGCTTGGTAAGCCTAGTTTCTTGCTCTTGAGCAAGCACCAGAGGACAAAGCAATCGACATAAGAGATATATGCATGGGATCCAGCTTGAGGGGGGATATTATATGTAATGATTTTTTACAAAGTTTGAGCTTGAAGATTCAAATGTTTATATAGTGGAGGATTATCAAAAGAAACAGGTTTGTGGTCTAATATCAAAGGAAGAAATGCTTCCGGAGTAAAGTCCTGTTCGAGAATCCATGACGTACCAAAAGTAGGACATTCAAAATCTCCATTGGTAATTTTAAAAGTTTTGGCAAAGGAGTTGGGAGTGAGAGAGATAGATTTTCCCATCAATTTGTTCGAAAGCCCGTGTTCTTCTCTAACAAGATTGGCGTAGAAACTTTTGACAAGGTTCGGGAAGTGTCCTTTAGCTTAATAGAGAACAAATTTTTTTCATCCTAAGGCTTCGAATAAAGAAATAATATGCTAGAAATTAGATGTGAAAAAGGAAGTATCAAGGACTTTACCTAGGATTGGTTCTGTCATACTTAGATGATTGCGATAGAAACTTTTGGTGTGTGGGGCCACAAGCCATTGCTCAATGGACGGATCTTCAACGGGTTAAGAAGAGGTGGAAGGTTTCTTACTTCTAAAAGATTTGATCCTCAATATTGTGAAGTTTTTCTATGGAAAATTGAAGGTGGTAGTGATAGATTTCAGAAATGGAAGATAGGGTTTGGTGATTTTTGGAGGAGAAGGAGCAGAGGAAAGGAAGAGGACAAAAGCAAGGAAGAGTAGAAAGCCTAGGTTAGTTGGCTGACAACTCGAATGACTCGTGTTTTTATAAATGAAGTTAGGGTTTTTCTGTCTGGCTGTCGGCTGACTGTAGGGTCAGTCGGCTGACTGCTCTCTATTTTAAAAACCACAACTCAGTCAGTCGGCTAGGTCTTGAGTCAAGCGGCTGACTGCAATGTCTCTTCTTATTTATTTGTTCAATCAGTTAGTTGGGTCTGTACTTAGTCAGCTAACTGCTCAATTTTTCTTAGATATTGACTTTTTACTCAATTTTTCTATTGTGCAATAGGCCAAGCTCTTTTCGTTATCAATAAGCTCTATTTGCTTCAGATTTTCTTTTCGTTTGACTTCATTTAAACATCCAAACTTCATGTATCCTAATACTTTCAATTTTATGCCTTGTATGATTCATTCATTGATTTGAGGCCAACAATTTTCATGAGTTTTAATAAGATAATTTTGAATAATTTCATCCTCATTCTCTATTTCAATTTATATAATATATTTGTATGATGTTCCATTAATTTAATATCAATTGAAGTTTGAAGAACTTAGTATTTCATTTTTGGTACCCATATTTTCTTAGGTCCGGATGGTTTAACAAGGGATGTTTCTTTAATTTTTCAAACTTGTTTAGCCTTCACACCCTTTCTTTTAAATGGACATTCAAACTTTATATGTCCCTTTTTCTTATATTGATAACATATGGTGTTAGTGTAGGCATTAGAAGATGTGTTAGCATAATTTTTGGATGCTTTTGAAAAATAACCCATGAAAAGATTCTTTTTCTTTTTATTTTCAACCCCATTAAATCCAATGTCTTCTTTGTTTAAAGTCATCCTTTGTAAGCCTATCATTTTTTCGAAGTTTTCCTTTCCTTTTGTGAAGTTGTAAATGATCTTTTCTTTATCTTCAATTTGATTTTTGAGATCATTTATCTCAATATCTTTCTTGTAATCAACCTTCTTTTGTGATTTCTTTAATTCTTGAGATAATTTTTTGATTTTATCCTCTAATTCAGAAATGTATGTCTTTCTCATATTTCATATAAGATAGGGATCGAAGATCTTCTATCATCTTTTCATTCTTGCTTTCTAATTTCTTGATTCTCAAGTCTTTTTCTTTTTTAGCAAGATTTTTAGCTTATAATTCTTTTATTGCAGCTTTATACTGATTTTATATTTTCTTGAGTTTTGAATCTTTATCATTTTCAGCAATTTTAATTGATTCTAACTCTTTCATCATTCCATCATTCTTGTTTTTCAATGATGTGTTTTGTTTAGTTACTTTGATTAACATCTTATGTAATTTAAATAAATCTTTTTGAAATTCTTCATAAGATGACATGCTCTCATCATTTGATTCATCACTACTATAACCATTAACCGATTTGGACAAGGAGCTTCCCTCATCGTCCCATGCCATAAAGCATATGTAAGCAACCTCTTGGTCACTTGATTCACATTCCAAACTACTTGTACTATCCCAAGTAATGGCTTTCATGGCCTTTTTGTTTTTCTTCTTAGACTCTTTCTTAAGTAGTGGACATTCCGGTTTTATATGTCCAACTTTGTTGCAATTATAACATGTAGGAGTTTTATTTTTAGATTTCTTTTTGCTAATTTCTTCTTCTTTTGATTCGGAGTTTTGGTTTCTTCTTTTGAATTTGTTTTTCCTTCTAAGGATTGTTGCAAGTTTCTTAAATATGAAGGATAGTTCTTTTTCATCCATCTCTTCTTCACTACTAGAGTTTTCTTTTGAAACTTTGAATGTTATAGATTCTTGAGCTTTGGTTTTACCATTTCTTTCATTCATTGACATTTCATATGTGAGTAGAGAACCTATTAGTTCATCTGAAGAAGTGGATTTTAGGTTCCTACCTTCCGTTATTGTCGTGGCCTTTGGTTCCCATATAGGTGGTAGCAATTTAAGAATTTTTCTTATCATCTCATAGGTAGTGTATGTTTTTCCTAAGGCATTTAGGGAATTTATTATGTAAGTGAACCTAGTGTACATGCTAGTTATAGATTCATTTGGGTTCATCTTAAAAGCTTCATATTCACTTGTAAGCATATCAATTCTATTATCACTAACATCTATAGTGCCTTCGTAAGTTACTTCTAGCTTGTCGCATATTTCCTTGGCCAATTTGCAAGCCATTACTCTATTAAATTCATTAGCATCTAGGACACAACACAAGGCATTTATGGCACTTGAATTTATTTATAGCATTTTGTAATCTATATCGGTCATGTCCTTTTTCTCTTTAGGAATTTGTTTTTCGTCTACTAGTTTATAGGGAACTAGGTCACCATCTGTGACCACCTCCCAAGCTTTCCAATTCATAGTTTAAATATATATTCTCATACATTGTTTCCAAAAAGTATAGTTCAAATCACAAAAGATGGGTGGCCAAGTTAAGGATTGTCCTTCCTCAAAGGGAGCTATGCCTAAGTAAACCATTAAGATCTTTATATAACTACTTGTTAGGATTTGTTATAACCTTTCTCTGATACCAATTGAAAACTAAGGTGTAGTCCCAAAAGGGGGGTGAATTGGATTTAAAAGTTTTCTTTTAATTCTTTTCAAGAATCCTTAACTTATTTTTCTTCCTTTCAATGAGTTCTTTACTTCTTGTTGATTTATTCAAATAAAAAATAATTAAAAACAAAATTTATTCTACAACCAACAAAGTACTTAACCAATCAATCAACCAATCAATTTTCCAATCATCCACAAAATTCAAACTAAGATAGAAGATTCAACTTGTGTTTGTTTGTAGTCCTGTAGTTAATGAATTTGCTTTCTTAAAATGAGGTGCAATATAAAATCCAAAACTCTTTCAAAAATCTTAGACGTTAAATAAACTTTTAGCTTTAAGAGTCTTTGAGTGTTTCACCAATCAATGTACTCCCTTATGGTTTCTACAAATAATGGATCAATCAACGTACTCCCTTTCGGTTTCCACATCCCAAAAACAAATTAAGCCTAAGTTTACTTAATATCAAATCCACGTAGTGTTTATGATTAAGAATTTAAAACATCCACGCAATTCGTATATGCTGTGAGTAAAGAGAGTGAGAGAAAGAGAGAGTGAGACCACGATTTTTACGAGGTTCGGCTTATACCCAGCCTACGTCCTCACCTTTGGCAAACCACCAAAGGATTCACCAAAACCAGTTCTTTTGTCAGGCAGAAAAACACCATTTACACACTCCTTTGATTAGACTAGAGTCCACCTTTCCAAATAATATACCCTCGTTCGGTCACTCCTTTAATTAGGCTAGAGCACTCCTCTCTAAGCAATATCCCTTCGCTTAGCCAACAATCTGAACACCTCGAATCGTCCGAGAACGACAAAAGATATGAAGTAGTCACTGTGTACAAAAGCACTCTCAAAACAGAGTAGATTAGTACAAATTCAGCTCTAGGTACTTCAATAATTTAAATACCAATAAGAAATAGAATTGAAGCTGTTGAATTAGGTATAATCCCATAAGGGGGGTGAATTGGGTATTTTAAAATTCTTTGACTCTATGTACCTCTTAATCCCTACTTGTATATTTAGGAAACCAATTTCAGGGATTTATAACAAAAGCAAATTCAATTTACCAATAAGTTCTTATTACCCAATTAATTGTGTGCAATGTTATTCAACCTATACATGCAATACGAATAATTTAAATGTAGTGCTGAAAGTAAAGAGTAAAGAGAAGAGAGAAGACAAACGCAGTTTTTATGAGGTTCAGCCAACTTGGCCTACGTCCTCGTCTTGAGCAACCACTCAAGGATTTCACTAAAATCTCTGCTCCTTAAATTGGGACAGAACTTCCCTTATAATCTGCTGTTTACAAAAGGTACAACTTCCTCCTACTCCACTGCTTACAAGAGATACAACTCTCTCCTAAAACCCCGGTTCACACATCGAACCGTGAATACAATAGAATCTGTAAAGACACTAAAAAATGCTTCCAAAACAAAAGCTCGTGAGTACAATTCAAATTCCTAATACATTAACATATGATATAACTTGAAGCTCAGAATGTAGGAAACGATTCAATCGTTTATGTATGATATGTTTCAATACACAAATTCCTTTTTATCAAATCTCCCAAAAATATTTGTATATTTCAATGCTTTGGAGAACTTAGGTTAGATCTTTGAATATAAAAATAACTTTGTAGATTGCAAAGATGTTACACCCACTTTGTAAAAAATTATTTCTCGAAATATTTCAATCTCAATGATATTTCAATCTCAATGTGATCTTGGTAATATTTGACTTGATGTATATGTATATGTATCTCTAAGATAATAATACCAAAGATCAACACTCTTACTATATGATTTACTGAAAATATCCTTCAATATATATATATAGTTACAAACATAAATGATCTTCAAATAAGTAGATTTGTTATATTGAAAATATCAACTCTTTGAATGAAATCTCACTTGAATCAAAACTGTTTAATCAATACCTAAAGCTCTTCTCAAGTGGTAATCTTCTCAGTGAAATGACTTGCTATATGCACACATAAGATCAACTTCTTAACAATAATTCAAAAGTAGATTTTGCAATGATATACTCTATGAAAAATGGATATCAACAAGTAGATCATCTTATATAAGAAGAACTCTATCCAACTAACTTTTAACAAAAAATATGATTTATCAAACCTCAATACTAGAATGAAAAACCAGATGAGTAACTGAGTTCCACTTAGATATTCTGAGTAGATTTGCCCAAAGTAGATGAACGTAGAGTGAAGAGCAGGCAATTGTATAGCAATCAGCACAAGTTTCTCTATTCTCTTTGAATAAGACTTGTTCTTCTCTTCTTGTGTGTCTTAGCTAATGTACTAGGGTTTAGATATCAGTATTTATAGTGTCTTACCCTTGGAATTGGTCTCAACCGTTGGATCAAAGAGATAGCTCACGAGTTCTATTAACAAAAATTAAATTTTTAAGTTTTCCCGCAATTTCAGACAATCAAAGTTGAAGCCCAAGCGACCAAAGTCCCTTAAAGCTTTGAAAATTTAACTTGGAATACAAGGTCAGGCGCTTAAGGTACAGTTCAGGCTCCTGAAGTGGCAAGTTCAGGCGACCGAGGTTGAGTTTAGTCTATCGAAGTGCCCTTTTTCTCAATTTTTTTTTCCTAATTTAAAAATCTGTTTTGCTCTCTTTCTTGGATCTTTTATAAAACATATTTTCCATAAATTTAAAAGTATTTCTCAGTCCATGAAAGTCCCTTAATGATATACATGAAATGCATAAATCCTAAAGTCATTCTAAGTTATGTTGAGCCTTAAATTAAATCATAGGAAAATGTAAATACATGAGTTCTAAGTAGCCATTCCCAAGATGTTCTTGAACTTTGCCGCTTGCATCTTGATTCTCGTACTCTTTGAGTTTCATGGATCTTTCCAAGATATGTATGTTTTACTTATGACTTCCATGACTCGTTATCCTTCCGTGCATGCTTAATATAGTTCATGTTCACAAACTCATTGCACAGATCAAATACCAAGTGATTTGTCATTATCAAAATTGAATTGGACTCATAAATTCAATAGAAGCTAAAGTGTCGAATTCACCAAGGGTTCCTTATGATTGAGAAAACTGGGTATAAGAACCTTAGTTGATGTTTTAGCAGTAATTCAGACAATTTCCCTCCAGCAAAAGTATAAGCAATATGGAACTTAAGAGAAATTAAGAGATTGAATGCAAGTGTGCTATGTAATTGCCTTGGTTATAATTTCTTGAGATTAAGGAAGTATTTATAGGCTTTTTAGAATTGGTTTCCTTGTTCACCAAGTTACTTGGAGTGTCCTGTTTTCATAACATTCATAATTGAAAAACCAAAATTTGAAATTTTCCCGTTGGAGTTTAAAAAATCAAATCCCGAGGAGTCAGATGGCTGGACAAGCCACTGGGTAGTATATTTCTACAATGTCAGTCGGCTGGACAGACGGTTGACACCCTTTTGTCTGTCAAAAATTAAAATCAAGATATTGTCAGTCGGCTGGCTCAACATAGTTCAAAATGGGTCAGTCGGCTAGGTACTGTCAATCGGCTGAGTGTTTTCAGTTCATTGTGTCAGTCGGTTGGGCAGTTAAATTAGCTGTTATTTTTCTGTCAGTCGGCTCAGTAAACCCAAAGTATTTCTGGTCAGTCGACTAACCAGTCCTCTTTCTAGTTTTTCATTTTTGGTTTTCAATTTTTGTTTTGCTCTCTTGCTTTGGTCTTTCATAAAACATTTTCCGAGGTTTTAAAACAGGTCTCTAAGTCCATGTATTTCCCCTAAAGAGCTTCAACAATATTTCAAAAGATATTTAAATATTAAAGCACTTACATAAAGACTTCTAAGTCATTTGTCATTCTTAAACACTTAAGTGATCATGCTTGGATCTGCTACTTGTCTTTAAGCTTTAAGATACTTGGAGATTTTCATCAAGTTCTCTTTAATATCCATGCTCTCATGATCTTCAAGCTTTAGTCTTTGAATTCATGCCATTTAAGTTTGATATGATCATCCTTTTTTGAAATATAAGCTTTTAACATGTTCTCTTTATTAAATCATAAAATAAAGTCACTCAACAACATATGTTAAAAACATCTTCATTTGTTATCATCAAAACAAGATTGAAAAGTCTTGTTAGGCCAACATTGCGGTTTGTTATTATAAAAATCATGGATCTAACTAAAAAAAAGTCAACAGTCAAGACCAAGTTGAGGGGGCCAATCGCACTATGGAGGCTTACAGTTTGACTTAGCATGGTAGGCCAGCCATAAATAAATCTAGCCCATGGGCCTCATAACCCGAGCATGCGGGGTCAATTCATTCATGCAGTTATCCATCCTTGGAACTTTTCACAGTTATATATGTGTAGTAGTATTATATGTATTTGGGGTGAAGTAAACTCTCTGCCCGAGGGCTTGCTGAGAAAGGCGAGTGCCCTGATAGGTATCAATTGTAGTCATGCCATGTTGTATGACATTTCAAAGCAGAGGGGAGCTACATATATGGACATGTAATTTTCCCTATCCTCGGAAACTTTCGCTTATAAATATTTTTGTGTGTGTGTGTGTGTGAGCATGGTTAGAGAATGATTTTATAATTATGATTAATTTATGACTTATGATATTTTGTATACACTAAACTCATTTGCCACACACTGTTAATAACATATTTCGTCTTACTGAAAGGTGTCTTGCCCCAAAATTCTAAACATTTCAGACGCTCCAAATAGGCGTGCAGAGCGAGCTCCAAGATAGAGGAGACTTTAGTACTGCCCTTGCTGAAGGGAAAGTGTTGTATTAGGAGATCTATTTTGAGTAGTCCCTTAGAGTTTTTGTGGATTTTTTGGGAGATGTATATGTATATTTTGGGAAATACTAAAACTCTGGTATTGTAAATAAGGTTAATGTACTTTTATGTTTTCCGCTGCATAGGTCGTATATTTTGTGAACTGGTGTAGAGACCCAAAAAAATAATAATAAGAAAAATAAAATAAGGAAAATGAATATATTAAAAGAGCATCGGCGGGCATTCGTCGACAAACCCAGGGTTCTCGTTGACGAATGTCATTCTAGATCTCGTTGATGAAGTAAACGTGTCTCATCAACAAGAAGATACCGAGAGCAGAGAATTCAGGCCATTAAGGGTTTGTCGACGAACACCCTTATAAGGTTTGTCGACGAGTACACGTGTCTCATCGACGAAGCCATGTGGCCAGCCATATATATACGTGAAAATCATATTTTTGGCAAAAAAAATTATTTCTTCCTCAATTTTCTCTCTCTAGGTTTCGGTTTCTCCACTTTCTCTCTACAATTTCAGCCCCGATTTACCCCGTTTTGACGATCAAAAGTTACCACGATAATCCTAGGGTAAGTCTATACAAGATTACCATAGCAGATTGTTGATTTAGAGTTCTTAGGCATCATCCCAAAATCAGGGTAAGTAGGTTATTTTAAGGTTTTTGTTGTTATTAGGTATTTCTGTACCTAGGAAAAGGTATTAGATGTTAATATACAGGGGTTTGAGTTGATTGAACTAGGGTGAATGTAATTTCAAGGTTTGGAATTTGGAACACCGCAAGCGTGATTTAAGGTTTTTAATAAGCTTCTCAGGAAACAGGTAAGGGAATAGATTAAATCAGGTATTTTCAGGAAAATTTAATTCTTATTATATAGTATTTGTTTCGGAAATTATATGTAGAAAATAATGTAGTTTTGGGAATACTGACGTTGAATTGAGAAAACCCTAGAAACAGATCTAACGATATTTTTAGAAAAATATATTTTTCCCAGACAAGTAGTATGTTACAGCAATAGTAGCATGTCAGGATATTTTATGATTCCACAGAACAAGCATGATATGACAACAGTCTATTTTTAGAAAACTATAAACCATATAGAAATTATATGATCAGAATATCATGATTATTCAGTTGGTGCAAATGTCGTAACTATTCAGCCAGCGAAAAGGCTGTGAAATGATAATCAGCGCAGATGTCATGATATGATAAGCCGGCGCAGATGCCGTGATCAAATTTTATATGACAGTTTATTCAGAAATTATCAAAATGACAGCTTTTATTCAGAAATATGTAAATGCTAGATTTTATTTCGAAAATAGGAGAATATTATTTACGAGTAGAAATATATATTATGAGAAATGTATTGTATAGTAATAGAACCCGAATGGTTACGTATGTTAAGAGCACGATACCGTTGCTAGCTAGCCAGATCTGAGTGTAGGTATACCCACTGTGTTCTGACCCCCTTAGAGGTTGTCGAAGTGTAGGCTGGCTGGGCCAAATTGGTGTATAGCCGACAATGCAACCACACTATTTAGGAAGTGTGGGTCGGAGGCTAATTAGCTCAGAAGTGTCGGCGGTGTAGTAGGATACCCACTATGTTACTAACCCATTAGAGGTTTGATAGTGTAGTAGGATGGGCAGGCCTGGATGGATGGGCAATCGAGCATAGTTATGTCATGTTTGACTTAACTTGGTAGGTCAGCCAGCGTTAAGTCCAGCCTACGAGTCACACAATCTGAATCGTATGGGGTGAACTCATGATATTCAATTATTCATCCAGGGTACGAATTTAATAATATACAGATTTATATGATGATTTAGAAGATACAATAATTGATTAAGATGTAGTAAGTTTATTTTCAAATGTATAGATTTTCATATGTTATCAGTTACAGCTTAAAGTTATATTACAGTTATATTAATTGCAGTACATGTTTATAATATGATGAAACTCTTATTGCCACACACTAGTATTAGTCTATTTCCCTTACTGAGAGGTGTCTCACCCCAGCATTACAAATATTTCAGGAAATCCCGTCAGATGAGTGGAGCGAGCTCCGCAATAGAGGAGTTCTTGGTATTACCCTAGTTGCAGGGTAAGTATTCGTGTCAGAGACACAATGGATTTTTGGAATATATATGTGAATATATAGAACAGTGAATCTATGGTACTATATATAAGTTAAGTATAATATAATTTCTACTATTTAGATGACATGTATGTATAAATAGGTAAATCCTCAGGACCAAAGTATAGGAATAGATCAGGAATTTAGTGAGTCAATGTTAGGAAATTAAGATGAGTATCTGGGGGTCTGTTCCGTAATCGAGAAGCAGGATTTCCGTAGTGGTTTCTGTGTCCTTCCTTGGGTGACGATTTTAGGAAAGTTGTAGTAAACTATTGTCGGGTTGTGTTTCTAAATTGCTGGACTGAACCTTAAATTGAGGATAAGGACATTATATTAATTGATGATATGAGATTTCAGTTAGACAAATATGTTAGTTATGTTATGTAGACATGGTTCTCGGACTATGCTTATTTTCTTTGTAGAATGGACCCTAGGGGTAGCAGTGCCCACGCTAGTGGTGATGATGGTGCAGGCCCATTTAGTGCGCGCGGCGGTGATTCAAACGCAGTTCTATGTAGTGTAGCTCAACAGGCTATGGTTGAGATATCATGCAATTCTAGGGAGCAGGGAGAACTAGCAACAGACTAGGGCTACACTATAGAGAGGTTCACCAAAATGACTCTTCCAACATTTTCAGGAGGAGTTGATCCTATAGTTGCTGAAAACTAGATGCAAGAGATTCAGAAAATACTGATGGTGCTTCATTGCATCGATGAACAAAGGGTCCTATACGCTACATATAAGTTGACAGGTGCGGTTGAGGGATGGTGGACAGCCGTGCGGTTACTTGAGGAACAGAGACCCGTACTAGGGGCTATGACGTGGAACCGATTCAAGGAAATATTCTTTGATCGTTATTTTCCTCCCACTGTTAGAGAAGCAAAGATAGAAGATTTCTTGAATCTAACGCAGGGGCGACTGACGCTTCAGCAATATGCAGCAAAGTTTATCGAGCTATCACGCTTTGCTCCCTACATCGTCCCAGATAAAGTTAAGAAGGTAAGAATGTTTGAGAGGGGTTTGAGGCATAACATTCATAAACAAGTGATAGTCCTAAAGGTGCAGGATTTCTATGAATTAGTGGACAGGGCCACAGTGGCAGAGGAGAGCAATCAGAGAGTTGTATAGACATCAAGTTAGAGGAAGAGGCCTATGCCTCTGAGATTTCAGGCAAGGTCCAGCCAAGGCCCTTGGAGGGAAGACAGATATGGCAGAGCTCAAAATCAGGAGAAGGAATATGGGAGATTCAGGGCAAGTAGGCATATCCAATTTGTCCTACATGTGGAAAGAGACACAAAGGAGAACGTCGAGTAGGGAGGAATGTCTGTTACCGATGTGGTGGACCAGATCATGCAGCACGGGAGAGTTATTGCATATGCGTCTCGACAACTTAAGGAGTATGAAAAGAATTACCCTACCCATGATCTTGAATTAGCTGCAGTGGTCTACACGCTGAAAATTTTGAGACATTATCTCTATGGGGGTAGGTGTAAAAATTTTACTAACCATAAGAGCCTGAAGTATTTCTTCATATAGAAAGGACTAAATATAAGGCATAGGATATGGTTGGAGCTTATTAAAGATTATGATTGCACCATCAATTACCACTCGAGGAAAGCAAACGTGGTGGCTGATGCTTTGAACCGGAAATCAGTGGGAGCAACACTATCAACAGCGATGATTCAGCATCTGATTCAGATGAATTTGGAGAGGCTCGATGTGGAGTTGGTAGAGGGTGAGCATCAGACATTTATTGCTAACTTGATACTACAGCCTACCCTCTAAGAGAGAATTAAAGCTGCTCAAAGAAATGATGTAGAATTAGAAGAATTAATGGATAAAGTGCAGGACGGACAAGGGGAGGAGTTTAATATTTCTGATGATGAAACTCTGAGGTTCCATTCAAGGATGTGCGTATCTACATATATTGAAATTAAAATGACTATTTTAGAGGAGGTGCATAGATCACTTTACACCATACATACTGGAAGCACTAAGATGTATTGGGACCTCTGGGAATCATTTTGGTGGAGCGGCATGAAGAGGGAGATAGTTGAATTTGTAAAGCAGTTTTTGACGTGCCAGCAGGTAAAGGTTGAGCACTAGAGACCGACAGGACAGTTGCAACCACTCCACATCCCTGAATGGAAGTGGGATTATATCTCTATGGATTATGTTACAGGGTTGCCACCGCCGTTGCATGGGCAGAACATCATTTGGGTGATTATTGACCGACTAACGAAGATTGCTCATTTTCTCCCTATTAAAGTCAACTACCCCATGAGTAGGCTAGTGGAATTATATATTCAAGAGATAGTTCGCCTCCATGGTGTGTCGGTATCAATAGTAACAAATCGAGACCCACGATTTACGTCACAGTTTTGGATAAGTTTGTAGGAGGCTTTGGGATCTCAGCTATCATTCAGCATAGCATTTCATCCTCAAACGGATGATCAGACGGAGAGAACAATCCAGATACTATAAGATATGCTATAAGCATGTGTGGTGGACTTTGGGGCAATTAGACCCAGTTTATGCCGCTGGTTGAATTCGCGTATAATAACAGTTACTGGGCCAACATTGGAATGGCACCTTATGAGGCATTATATGGTGGGAGATGTTATTCTCCGCTGTATTGGGATGAAGTGGGTGAAAGGCGAGTTTTGGGCCTAGAGTTAGTGCAGCAAGTACATGATAAAGTTCGCCTTACTAGAGACAGACTTAGTATAGCCTAAAGTCAGCAGAAAAGCTATGCGAACACTCGTCGCCAAAAATTGGAATTTGATATAGGAGACCATGTGTTCTTAAAAGTAGTACTGATGAAAGGAGTTATGAGGTTTGGGAGGAAGGGTAAACTGAACCTTAAGTACATTGGCGCATTTGAAATACTTGAGAGGGTGGGTCCAGTTGCCTACAGATTAGCTTTACCACCAACATTATTCAGGATTGATGATGTATTTTCATGTATCTATGCTGAGAAAATACATCTCAAATCCCTCCCACGTGATCAATTATGAGGAGTTGGAGCATAGAGATAATTTAACATATGAAGTAATACCAGTGCAGATTCTGGATAAGAAAGAACAGGAGTTGCGCACCAAGAAAATTCCACTCATAAAGGTATTATAGATGAATCACGCAGTGGAGGAGGCCTTGTGGGAGCTAGAGGAGGAAATACGACAGAAAGGAAAAGTAGTAGTTCAGGTAAGGTAAGTATTTTTTTTATTTTATTTTATGTAGTGCAGGGTAATATATATGTATAAATTGTGTTTTGGATTTTAGGATATAGCGGGTTTTGGGAAAATTCTGGTTAGTTATTGTAATCTCCCAGAACGGCATGTGTAACCATGGTATTCCTCCGTCATAGGTGAGGGTGATTAATAAAAGTGTAGCGAATTTTTCCTTTAGAGGTTAGTACATGTATAGTCAGCAAATTTCGAGGACGAAATTTTTTTAAAGGAGGGGAGAATGTAGAGACCCGAAAAAAAAATAACAATAAAATAATAAAGCAAAGAAAAGAAGGAAAATGATTATATTAAAGGAGCATTAGCAGGCATTCATCGACGAACCCAGGGTTCTCGTCGACGAACATCCTTCTAGATCTCGTTGACAAAGAAAACATATCTCGTCGATGAGAAGATACCAAGAGCAAGGAATTCAGGCCATCAAGGGTTCGTCGACGAACTCATTATTTTTGTCGACGAACACCCTTCTGAGGTACATCCACAAGTACACGTGTCTCATCGACAAAGCCACATGGCTAGCCATCTATATATACGTGAAAATCAGATTTTTGGCCAAAAATTCTTTCTCCCTCCGTTTTCCCACACTAGGTTTTGGTTTTTCCACCTTCTATCTATGATTCCGGCCCCGATTTACCCTATTTCGATGATCAGAAGTTACCACGATAATCCTAGGGTAATTCTATACAAGATTACTGGAGCAGATTTTTGATTTAGAGTTCTTGGGCATCATTCCAAAATTAGGGTAAGTGGGTCATTTTAAGGTTTTCATGGTTATTAGGTATTTCTGTACCTAAGAAAATGTATTAAATGTTAATATACAGGGGTTTGAGTTGATTGAACTGGGATGAATGTAATTTCAGGGTTTGGAATTTGGAACACTGCTGGCGTGATTTAAAGTTTTTAATAAACTTCTTAGGAAACAGGTAAGGGAATAGATTAAGTGAGGTATTTTTAGGAAAATTTAATATTTATTATACAGTATTTGTTTCAAAAATTATATGTAGAAAATAATGTAGTTTTATGAATATTGACGTTGACTTGAGAAAACCCTAGAAACAAATCTAATGATATTTTTAGCAAAATATGTTTTTCCTAGACAGATAGTATATAATATAGTAGCACTCACTCGTGTGGCATGAGTATATATTTTAGAGCAATAATAGCATGTCAGAATATTTTATGATTCCATAGAACAAGCATGATATGACAACAGTCTATTTTTAGAAAATTATAAACCGTATAGAAATTATATGTTCAGAATATTATGATTATTCAGTCAACGCAGATGTTGTAACTATTCAGTCAGCGCAGTAATGATAGTCAGCGCAGATGTCGTGATATGATAAGCAAGCGCAGATGTCGTGATATGATAAACCAGCGTAGATGCCGGGATTAGATTTTATACGACAGTTTATTCATAAATTATGAAATGACATCTTTATTCAGAAATATGTAAAAGCCAGATTTTATTTCCGAAATATGAGAATATTATTTGTTGACTCTACAAGTCCAATCTAGTTTTGATAATAACAAATCACTTGGTATTTGATCTGTGCATTGAATTTCTGAACAGGACATATATTAAGCATGCACGAAAATTTATTTGCATTAATTTTATATCATTCTCATTCAGCTCATATTCCTATATTAAGCATGCACGAAAATTTATTTGCATTAATTTCATATCATTCTCATTCAGCTCATATTGAGATTTAAGGATTTCAACATTATCAATAATTTTCATAGGAACTAGGTTTCCTTGATCAATTACTCTCCAAGTTCTCCAATCCATGGATTTTACAAAAATAGTCATTCTCATTTTCCACTTGGTGAAATTTTCACCATAAAACATTGGAGGTCTTGCAGAGATTTGTTCCATACCAATTGGGGATACACCAAAATAATCCATCGAGATCTTTTTACAAATTAACAATTACGTCTATGTACACCCACTCTGATACCAAATGTTGATTAAGGTGTAATCCCAAGAGGGGGGTGAATTGGATATAAAAAGAAATTAAGCCACTTAGTTTCCTTTTACACACTTCTTATCAATTTACCAGCTACTACTTGTTGCTCAATTATGTATAAGTGTGGCAAACCTATCTATGCATGCAATATACTCAATTTAAATATAACGCAAAAAATAAAGAGTAAAAAGAAGAGAAAAGACAAACGCGATTTTACAAGGTTCAGCCGACTTGGCCTACGTCCTCGCCTTGAGCAACCACTCAAGGATTCACTAAAAACCCTGCTTACAAGAGGTACAGCTCCCTCCTTATCTGCTGCTCACAAGAGGTACAGCTTCCTCCTCACACCTGGTTCACAACCCGAACCGTGTTTACAATTAAAGATGAAAATAACACTCAAAACAATGCTTCTAACAAAAGCTTGTGAGTACAATTCAATTTCCTATAACATTAACATAGGATATAACTTGAAGCTCAAGAATGTATGAAAAACGATACAATCGTTTGATGTATGATATGTGTCAACACACAAATTCGTATTTAATCGAAAGTCCTAAGTGAAAATATATTTGAAATGCTTTGAAGTCAACTAGGGTTCTTGATTCACTTTATAAAGATGCACAAGTATATTTGAAGTGAACTAGTTAACAAAATCTTTGTCTTGAATACAAACTCAATCAAAATCACAAAACTTCTTTCAAGTTCCAATATTTTAATCAAAGTAGGTTTTTCAATAAGAAGCCCAATGAACAATATATATAAATATGTGTTTATATACTTCTTGAATCACAAATCAATCAACCAAGCTAACAAATTTTTCTCAAGACATGATCTTTTCAAAAATCAGTTTTTATATGTGAATACACACTAAAGATCAAAACCTCTATCTAATGATAAACACGTAAAGAGATGAGAGGTTCTTGAAAAGTAATAACTTGAAAGATCAAATCTTAATACTAGATTAAAGTTTAGTTGGATGAATAAATGCCCTTTTGATTTGAGTAGAGATTTGCCCAACGAAGATGGAAGTAGAGTTACGTGTAGAAAATCAGCTCTAGGGTTCAAGTCTTGCAATGAGATGTATATTTCTACTGTTGTATCTCTTAACTCCGTGTTCTAGGGTTTAGTTATTCATAATATATATTATATTGCCCTTAGAATTAATCTCATCCACTGGATCAATAAGATACTTCGCGTGTCTTTTTAATAAAGAACTAATTTTTAGGCTTTCCCACGAGTTCAGGCAACCGAACTTGACTTCAGGCTCCTGAAGTGTCAACTTCAGGCGCCTGAGGTTCCAAGGTCAGGCGACCGAAGAGCCTCGGCCAGGTTCTGTCTTCTCCATTTAATTCTTCAGGTGACTGAACTTAATCTTCAGGCAACCAAAGAAATTCTTCAGGCTACTGAGGTTTGAGTTCAAGCAACCAAAGTCCCCGTTTTCTCAAATTTTCATTTCTAACTAAAAAATTTGCTTGGTTCCTTTTCTTGGGTCTTTCATAAAACATATTTTTCATGATTTTGAAAACATTTCAAGGTCCATGAGAGTTTCCTAATGATGTACATGAAATGCATGAATCCTAAAACCATTCTAAGTTATAATGAGCCTCAAATTAAATCATACGAAAATGTAAGTACATGAAATCTAAATACCCATTCCCAAGATATTCTTGAACTTTGCCGCTTGCATCTTGATTCTAATAGTCTTTGAGTTTCATGGTGCTTTCTAAGATTTGTAAGCTTTACTTGAAGGCTTCCATGACTTTTTATCTTTCCGTGCATGCTTAATATAGGTCATGTTCACAAACTCAATGCACAGATCAAATACGCAAAACCCTATTTCAGTTATACTCTAGGCTCCTGAACTAAACCCCCACTCACTCGAAGTGCCAAATGTCTTACCCCTTTTCAATCTTCAGTGATAAAATCTTAGATTTCAAGACTCCAAGTTTGATTACGCATGTTCTAGGGTTTGAAAGGAACAATCTACTGCTCAAGGAAATCTCACAATGCCTCAAACTAAGCAAACGGCAAGTCGTGGTGCATCCTTTGGTAAAGATGACCCAAATTTTGAACAATGGTTGGTATCTCCTCAAACTAAAAATCGGTATAGGACTATACTCCTTACCGTTGAACCAATCTTTGGTAAGATTCTTGACCTCCAGTTCTTCAAATCTGAATTTCCTGAGATTTTACCCTTGTTTCAAAACATTGGTTGGAAAAACTTCATTGAGTATCAAGAAAAGGGGACCTTTCCTAACTTAATAAAAATTTTCTATGCAAACATGACTCTTAAAGAAAATTCTTTATCAATGGAGGTGAAGGGTAAGAAGATAGTACTTTCTCCTGAATCTTTAGCATCCATTCTAAATGTCTCTCCTGGCAATTTTGAATGTCCAACATTAGGTCAATCATGGATGCTTCAACAAAATTTTACACCTGAGGAGTTTTTGCCTTTGGTCATGGAAAATGAACCAACCTACTTTGGACATCCACCATTGTATAAGCAACTAAACCTCAAAGCACAAATTCTCCAACAAATTATCACCAACAACATTCTACCACAAGCTAGATCCTACGACCATCTTTCGTATGTCGATTTCTTTGTTATGTGGTGTCTGTTAAAAGGAAAGAAACTTGATTTAGCCAGCCCTATCATAAAATGGATGTGGGCAAATCTTGATGCATCTCGAATTACCCTTCCTTACGGTGGAGCTCTCAGTCTTATTTTTTCAAAATTAAGTGTTGCCTCACTGACAGACCTGTTCATCAAGAGGACTAGATATGACCTCTTCACCTCAACTACTCTCAAACAGATGGGATATGAAAAACGGAATCAGGAGTGGTTCTTGAAAAGGGGAAGACAACGAAGAGTAGCTGCTGCACCTCCTATTTCACCTCGGACTCAGCCACAAGAATCTGTAACTAAACCTCCTTCGTGGTTCATGTCATTCTATAATGAATTCACATCTTTTAGCCAGGATATGCGTGATGGCCTTAAATCCATAGAGCAGCGCCTTACGCATATTGAGCAGGCATGCGCTAGTTCTTCACATGGTGATCCCATGGACACTAGCTCCATACCCCGCAGTGATGATTCAGCTGAGGAATTTGAAGAAGAAGAAGAAGAAGCTGGTAATGACGAGGACGAAGACGATGAGGAAGAGGAGGAGGACGAAGAAGAAGAAGACGAAGAAGAAGAAGGATCTCACCAATCCAAAGGAAAAGGAATTGGTGAAGACAGTGACACTGACTAGGATGCATAGATGTTAGATGATTTTTTTGTGCTACGTAGTATGCTACACATGCTTAAAATTGTGACTATCAATTTTTTTGTTTGTGTAAAAGGAAAAGTATGTGTGAGCAGAGACTATAAGTCTTTCTAGGTATTTGGTTCTACCTTTGAAATTTTGAAGGTTTTGTTATCTGATTGGTGTATTGCAAGTTCTATTGTTAATGATATATTTTGCAAAACTTTGAAACTTCTGAACTTTATAAGAAACTTTTGAAGTATACTAATTATGAGGGGAAGTGTTAAAGATTTATTCCTTGGTTCTCCAAATGCATATATTTCCGATACACCTTTTTGTTGATGTCAAAAGGGGGAGAAAATATGGAAAAGAAAAAATAATAAAATGGAAGCAAAAAGTCTTGGTAAAACTAAGTTGCAAAGGGTGAGATATTCAAAGGGAGAAATCTAGCATATTACATTCATTATGAGCATATGTCATATTTCATTTGGATTCATGCTAAACACTTTGTGTATGAACATGAGCATATTGTTATTCATTGAATATTTGATGCATTAATTGAGGGGGAGCTTTGTCAGGCGTAACCCATTATATATTTTTACTCGTGCATTTTTCATCATCAAAAAGGGGGAGATTGTTGACTCTACAAGTCCAATCCAGTTTTGATAATGACAAATCACTTCGTATTTGATCTATGCTTTGAGTTTGTGAACAGGACCTATATTAAGCATGCACAGAAAGATAACGAGTCATGAAAGCCTTCAAGTAAAGTTTACAAATCTTATAAAGCACAATGGAACTCAAAGAGTATTAGAATCAAGATGCAAGCGGCAAAGTTCAAGAATATCTTGGGAATGGGTATTTAGATCTCATGTACTTACATTTTCGTATGATTTAATTTTAAGCTCATTATAACTTAGAATGGTTTTAGGATTCATGCATTTCATGTACATCATTAGGAAACTCTCATGGACCTTGAAATGTTTTCAAAATCATGAAAAATATGTTTTATGAAAGACCCAAGAAAAGGAGTCAAGCAGATTTTTTAGTTAGAAATGAAAATTTGAGAAAATGGGGACTTCGGTCGCCTGAACTCAAACCTCAATAGCCTGAAAAAATTTTTTGGTTGCCTGAAGATTAAGTTCAGTCGCCTGAAGAATTAAATGGAGAAGACAGAACCTGGCTGAGGCTCTTCGGTCGCCTGACCTTGGAACCTCAGGCGCCTGAAGTTGACACTTCAGGAGCCTGAAGTCAAGTTCGGTTGCCTGAACTCGTGGGAAAGCCTAAAAATTAGTTCTTTATTAAAAAGACACGCGAAGTATCTTATTGATCCAATGGCTGAGATTAATTCTAAGGGTAATATAATATATATTATGAATATTTAAACCCTAGAACACGAAGCTAAGAGATACAACAAGAAAAATATACATCTTATTGCAAGACTTGAACACTAGAGCTAATTTTCTGCACATAAATCTACTTCCATCTTCGTTGGGAAAATCTCTACTCAAATCAAAAGGGCATTCATTCATCCAACTAAACTTTAATCCATTATTAAGGTTTGATCTTTCAAGTTATTACTTTTCAAGAACCTCTCATCTCTTTACGTGTTTATCATTAGAAAGAGGTTTTGATCTTGAGTGTGTATTCACATATAAAAACTGATTTTTGAAAAGATCATGTCTTGAGAAAAAGTTGTTAGCTTAGTTGATTGATTTGTGATTCAAGAAGTATATAAACACATATTTATATATATTGTTCATTGGGCTTCTTATTGAAAAACCTACTTTGATTAAAATATTAGAACTTGAAAGAAGTTTTGTGATTTTGATTGAGTTTGTATTCAAGACAAAGATTTTGTTAACTAGTTCACTTCAAATATACTTGTGCATTTTACAAAGTGAATCAAGAATCCTAGTTGACTCCAAAGCATTTCAAATATATTTTCACTTAGGACTTTCGATTAAATACGAATTTGTGTGTTGACACATATCATACATCAAACGATTGTATCGTTTTTCATACATTCTTGAGCTTCAAGTTATATCATATGTTAATGTTATAGGAAATTGAATTGTACTCACAAGCTTTTATTAGAAGCATTGTTTTGAGTGTTATTTTCAGATTTCATTGTAAACACGGTTCGGGTTGTGAACCGGGTGTGAGGAGGAAGCTGTACCTCTTGTGAGCAGCGGATAAGGAGGGAGCTATACCTCTTGTAAGCAGCGATTTGTAAGGGAAGCTCCGTCCCACTTTAAGGAGCAGGGTTTTTACTGAATCCTTAAGTGGTTGCTCAAGGCAAGGACGTAGGCCAAGTCGACTGAACCTCATAAAATCGCGCTTGTCTTCTCTCTTCCTTTTTCTCTTTATTTTTCGCGTTATATTTAAATTGAGTATATTGCATGCATAGATAGGTTTGCCACACTCATACATAATTGAGCAACAAGTAGTAGCTGGTAAATTGATAAGTGTGTAAAAGGAAACTAAGTGGCTTAATTTTTTTTAATATCCAATTCACCCCCCCCCTCTTGGGATTACACCTTAATCAACATTATTTATAAGCAAAAATATATATTATGAGAAATGTATTATATAGTAACAGAACCGAGATGGTTACGTATGTTAAGACCACGATACCATCGCTAGCTAGACAGATCAGAATGTAGGTATACCCACTGTGTTCCGACCCCCTTAGAGGTTGTCGGAGTGTAGGATGGGTAGATCAGATTGGTGTATAGCCGACAGTGCAACCACACTATTCCGGAAGTGTGGGTCAAAGGGCGATTAGCCCAGAAGTGTAGGCGATGTAGTAGGATACCCACTGTGTTATTGACCCGTTAGAGGTTTGATGGTGTAGTAGGATGGGCAGGCCAGAATGGGCAGACAATCGTGCATAGTTATGTCATGTTTGACTTAACCTAGTAGGCCAGTTAGTGTTAAGTCCAGCTTACGGGCCACAAAACCTGGATCATGGAGGGTGAACTTGTGATATTCAGTTATACATCCAGGGTAAGAATTTAGTAATATACAGATTTATCAGATGATTTAAAAGATACAATAATTCATTATGATGTAGTAAGTTTATATTTAAAAGGATAGATTTTCATATGTTATCAGTGACAACTTAAAGTTATATTACAGTCATATTAATTGTAGTACATGTTTATAATATGATGAAACTCACATAACCACAAACTGATATTAATCTATTTCCTTTACTAAGAGGTGTCTCGCCCTAGCATTACAAATATTTCTAGAAATCTCATCAAACAAGTGGAGTGAGCTCCGCGATAAAGGAGTTCATTGGTATTACCCTAGTCGCAGGGTAAGTATTCGTGTCAGAGACAAGATGGATTTTTGGGGTATGTATGTGTAAATGTAGAACAGTTAATCTCTAGTATTGTATATAAGTTAAGTAAATTATAGTTTCCGCTGCTTAGATGACATGTATGTTTAAACAAGTAAATCCCCAGTACCTACAGGTCCGGGTTGACTTTGACTACGCTTTATGGTATCAGAGTATTAGTAGCATATGGAAATATATATATATATATATAGCAAAAATTTGGGGTTGTTACAATAGGTGTCCTAGGTACCACTTGAGGTATGAGACGTTATAATGGATATTATTATAGGTATCAATGTAACATTATATTGTTGTAGGATATATATATATCATGGTAATAATTTTGGGGTCCTTACAAGTTTGGTATTAGAGCCAAGTTTGTTAGGTTTTGTAGGCTTTAGTGTATAGCGGAAAACAATACCAAAGTATCGGAATAAATTTTGGAAGAGGATAGGAAATGGGGTAGATCAGGATTTTAGTGAGTCAATGTTGGGAATTAAGATGAGACTATAGGGTTTTGTTCCACTGTCTGGAGGCAGGATTTCCGTAGCAGTTTCTATGTTTTTCCTGGGGTAACGATTTTAGGAAAATCATGGTAAACTATCATTGGGTTTTGTTTCTAAATTATAGGACTGAATCTTAAATTGAGAATAAGGATGTTAGGTCAAATGGTGATATGAGGTTCTTAGTTAGATAAAGATATTAGTTATAATATGAAAATAGGATCCTTAGACTATGTTTTCTATTTTCAGGACGGACCCTAGGAACAGCAATATGAATGTTGGAAGTAGTGGCAACATGGGGCCTTCCAGCATAGGTGGCAGTAACTCTGAACAGGTGCTGCATTGTGCAGGCCAATAGGTCATGGAAGGGATTGTGCAGAAATTTAACTGACAAAACTGCTCACCAACTAACACGGGCTGCTTTATCAAGCAATTTACCTGCATGAATCCCCCGACTTTTACTAGAGGAGCCGATCCAATCATTGCGAAGGAATGGAACCAAGATATGGAGGGTATATTGGCAAGTCTCCATTGTGCAGACGAGCAAAAGGTTTTGTATGTTGTTTTTAAAATGACTGGGGAGGCCAAGTGTTCATGGATGTTGGTGAATTTACTCAAAGAACAAAGGCTAGATTTAGTAACCCTAACATAGAACTACTTTAAGGAAATTTTCTATGATCGATATATTCACTCTTCCACCAAAGATGCCCAGGTGGAGGAGTTTATGAACTTGAAGTAGAGGAAGAGGCCTATGCCTCCTGGTTTTCAGGCAGGTACTAGTCGGGGGAGAGATAGAAATAGTGGGGAGTAAGTACAGGAGATGACGGGTTGAGTGTACCCTACTTGTCCTACATATAACAAGAATCATGATGGGGAATGTCGAGCTGGAAAGAATGTCTGCTATCAGTGCGGTTTATCAGGCCATATGGCACGAGACTATCGTGTGCAATATAGGAAGGCGCCTGCTCCTATATAGTTCCATGGAAATAATCAGATACAAATTTTCATATTTTTCAAGTAAAGATGTATTATTATTTGATTTAGGAGCTATTTATTCCTTTATATTTCTAAATATATCAAACTATGAGGAATAGACACTCAGTTGCTAGGTGCCGAAATAGATGTAGTCACACCAATAGGGACGATAGTGATATGTAGAAAAGAGGTTAGAGATTATCTAATGGATGTGTAGGGGAAATGTTATCAGCCAATCTAAGAGCGTTTGACATGCATGGATTTGATGTCATTTTGGGCATGGACTGGTTACTTTTCAACCATGCCAGTAATGATTGTCATAGGAAAGAGGTAGTGTTCAAACCTCCGCGAGGGTCAAAGCATAGATTTGTTGGGTCGTGCATGTGCGCCCAGCCATAGATGTTGCTAGTTAATTAGACGAGGAAGCTGCCTTTGGAGAGATGCCTGAGGTACCTAACCTGTGAAAAGGAAGTATTAGGATGAGGAATTAAAGTTGAAAGATATCCTGGCACCAATCTTTAAGACTCCAATAAAATAAGGAAGATTTGAATGATCAGTTATAGGAATCAATGCATAAAGAATTCATTGGACCTAGTGCGTCACCATGGGGAGCACTGGTTTTTCTTGTTAAAAGAAAGACTGGTCATTGGGAGTGTATACTAATTATCAAGAAATAAGTAAGGTGACATCAGGAGAAGGTTAAGACAAGAGAATATTCAGTTAGCCCGAGTTGATAGAGGCAGTAATGGATTGGACGAAACTGAAGAGCATTCATGAGATCAGAAGATTCTTGGGTTTGATAGGGTGTTGTGGTCAAATCATGGAAGGCTTTTCTAAGTTATTAGGTTCTCTAATAAGTTGACAAGGAAAAAAGTGAAGTATGAATAGACAGATGAATGTGAACAAAATTTCTAGGAGTTAAAGCAATGATTCATCGTTGCGCCAATCCTAACAAATCTTGTAGGGGAAAACAATTTTGTGAATTACAGTGCTGCAGATTAGAAAGTGGCTTAGATTTGTTTTGATGCAATAGTAGAAGGTTGTGGCATAAGCATTTTGGCTATTCAAGGAGTACGGGAATAGTTATTCCATACATGTTTTGAAATTGGCGACAGTGGTACATTTGTTAAATTTATAAGTAGTAATTGTATGATGGTAAATATGAGATTTTTATGGACAACAAAAACCTTAAGTGCTTCTTAATACAATAGGAGCTGAATATAAGACAAGGGAGATGACTTGAATTAATAAAGGATTATGATTGTATCATTAGTTACCACCTAGGGAAAGCAAATGTGGTAACTGATGCTTTGAGTCGGAAATCAAGCAGTGCCTCGATGTCAGCAGTGGTGATGCATGTTGACCTTATAGGTCATACCTTGTTTTCATTATGACAAATAATCAGGTATTTGATGTTAATCAAGTTTGCATGCAGGTTCATATTAACAAGATCATTTGATGGCATGTGAAGACTTGAAGAACAAAGACCCAGAAGATTCATTTGTTGTAATTTATATTATCTTCATTTCGGGTCTATAATAGTAATATAAGAAAGGTCTATAATAATGAACGCATATCATGCATGTAGGAACTAATAAGCTCAAAGACCTTAGAATGACCCTAGGTCATAGCACTTACACGTAAGATTATCCCCAATATCACATATAATATCAGAGGAATCAATTGAAATAAAACAGGACTTAAATAGCTAAAAGAATAGGGTTTCGGGTGACCGAACCTAGGTGTTTAAAACACCTCGGTCGACCGAACCTTTGAATGGTCAACAAGTTAACTTGACTTTGGGTGACCGAACCAAAAGGACTCTACCGTCCTAGGTCAACCGAACTTTAAACCTGACTTTTTCTAATAACTCGGGTGCGTGAAGTTCACGTTCAAAATAACCCCGGGCGACCGAATGTTCAAGTTTGGCAGACCGAACTTGAGACCAGGTGACCGAACCTCAGACAGAATGAAAAATCACATTGGTCAACAAACCGAACCCTTGATCAAGCACCCGAACCTCAAAATTTCACTTTTTCTATTGTATCTGTTGGGGCGACCGAACCTATGGCTCGGTTAACCGAAACTCTCAGGTTGGCTTAAATTTTACCGCGGTTAATTGGGGTTAAACAGAGTTAATTTTCTTAAACACATTTAAAATAATTTTAATAATTCCCTTTGTATCCCCAATGATTATAATTTAGGCTTCCTCTATATGTAGGGGTCTATTTGCTCATATTAGCAATTAATTAGCACATTGATTAAGCAAAAATCCTCTGAAATTTCCTAAGCTCTATTTCTTCATACAAACCCTATACACTCATATACTACCATTCTTTTGAGAAATCAAGTTTTGTAAGTGTTTATTCATTGTTTGTTATTACTAGAAACTCTCATTGCATTTGTTAATTGATTTTCATATTAAGAGTTAAGCAAAGATTTTCCCCCGATTTTATTTAATAAATCTGTGGGTGGGGAAAATCTCATAGTTAAGTGAATCTTTGCATTATTGTTGCAAGACTCATGGAGCTTGTATTTTTGTGTGTACAAAAATCTTTTTACAAACTCATATTTAAATATCTCTTTGTGCTTTGATATTGAGAAAATATTTTTTTAGATATTCCAATTACTCTTGGTACAAATCTTTGAAACCCTAAACTGTAATTGAGATTTTTATCTATACATAGCTTCAAAGATTAGTTTATTGATACACTATTTTGCTTAAATTGAGATAGTCATTACTTTGAGTGTTGATTACACACATATATCATTGATCTTATTGTTCTTAAATTATTGATGTGCTTTGATTATTACTAGTGCAAATTTACTTGATTGAGAAGTATAATATTTGTACGCATCTCGCATTGAAAATTGCTTGTATTCCAGGAGTGGTCTGAGAGAGTGTTAATCTAACCTGGAAGGATTGGTTGTAAAGTTTGCGATCAGCCCTGTGCTAGTTGACCTGCTTGTATTTAGGTGCCGCTCCACCCACTAAGTGAACCTTGGTGTAATCTTTGTGCTTGTGAGCCAGAGCGGGGATGTAGGCAGTTTGCCGAACCTCGATAACATATCTCGTGTCATCTCTCTTTACTGCTTTATTATGCTTGCTTAGCTAGATTACTTATGCTATTTAATTTCAACAAAATATATTGATTTATTTTATATCTGCACTAGATTGACTCTAAGGTTGTGTAATACTGCTGCTGGTTAAGTGACCTAGGGAAGGAATTTTAAAATAGCAATTCATCTCCCCCTCTTGGGATTACATTAAAGATAACAAGGCAGCATTAGATTGGAATGGATTTGGAAAGGCTTGGGGTGGAGCTGGTAGAGGGGGATCACCGGGCATTTATTGTTAGTCTGGTACTTCACCCGACTTTACTGGAGAAAATTAAGATCACTCAGAAGCAGGACGTGAAATTAGTAAAGATTAGAGATAAGAGTATAGAGTGGACAAGGGGTTGATTTTAATATTTTTGACGTTGGTGCTATGAGGTTTTGTACAAGACTATGCATACCTGCAGATGCTGAAATTAAAAGAACCATCTTAGAGGAGGCACATCGATTCTTGTATGTTGTACACCTTGGAAGTACTAATATGTATGGGGATCTTCAAGAATCCTTTTGGTGGAGCAAAGTGAAGAAAGAGATAGCTGAGTATGTAAAGTAGTGCTTGACATGCCAGCAGGTAAAGGCTGAGCACCAGAGACCTGCTGGATAATTACAGTCACTCCACATTCTTGAGTGGAAGTGAGAACATATTTCTATGGATTTCGTTATGAGGCGGGACAATTACAGCCATTCCACATTCCTAAGTGGAAGTGAGAACATAGTTCTATGGATTTCGTTACGGGGTTGCCGTCAGCACTTCATAGTCAGAATGCTATGTAGTCGTAGACCGGTTGATAAAGACTGCCCACTTTCTTCCCTTCAGAGTTGGCTACTCTATGAGTAGGTTGGCAAAATATATATACAAGAGATAGTGAGATTACATGAAGTACCTATGTCCATCGTCTCTGACCGAGACCCACGGTTCACATCACAGTTTTGGAGGAGTTTGCAAAAGGTCATGCGTTCTAGGTTGACGTTCAGTACAACATTTCATCCTCAAATAGATGGTCAGACGGAAAGAACGATACAGATACTGGAGGATATGCTGCGAGCATGTGTGCTGAACTTCGAGAGTAGTTGGATCCAGTACATGTCACTAGTCAAATTTGCTTATAATAACAGCTACCAGGCCAGCATTAAGATGGCACCATATGAGGTTTTATATGGCAGGAAGTGTTAATCCCATTTATATTGGGATGAAATTGGTGAGAGTTGGAATTTGGGGTAGGAGATCATGTAGTTTTGAAAGTTGCACCGATAAAAGGGGTGATGAGGTTCGGGAGGAACGGTAAGTTGAGCCCTAGGTATATTGGACCATTCAAGATGCTTGAGAGAGTGAGTCTAGTTGCCTACAATTTAGCCTTACCACTTGTTCTATCCATATTTCATGACATGTTCCACGTATCGATGTTGAGAAAATACGTCCCAAATCCCTTCCATGTGATTAGTTGTGAGGTACTGGAGCTTAGTGAAGTGCTGTCTTATAAAGAAAAGCCAGTGCAGATTTTGGATTGGAAGGAAAAAAAATTGCATACAAAAATAATTTCATTGGTAAAAGTATTATGGCACAATCATACAGTTGAGGAGGCTTTGTGGGAACTAGAGAACAGATGCGCCAGTAATATCCACATCTAATTAGTGGAGATGAGAGATGAGATGTTAAGAGTAAAATAAATAATAGTGTATGTATTTTTGACTTGTATAGTATAGGGTAGGAAAGTTAGTGTTTTTCGTTTTAGGTTATAAATGGTTTTGGAAGAGTTTTCTTTTTCTTTAAATGATTGTAATCTCCCAGAACTCTTTCTTATAACCACGGTATTCCTCCACCATAAGTGAGGGTAATGAATAAAATTGCAATGTTTATCTTTAAGGTTGGAAATGTTATAGATAGCAAATTCCAAGGACGAAATTTTATAAGGAGAGAAGAATGTAGAGACCCGAAAAAATAGAAATAATAAGAAAAACAAAAAAAAAAAGAGGAAAATAGTTTGGTGAGGACCAAACCGTTGATGGTTTCTAGAGTGCTAAGAAAACCGTCAACAATTATATTTTTACCACGACGAGGTTAAGGTTAAACAGTGAAAACCAGTTTGGTTAAAGACCAAGCCGTCAACTATTTTTTGGGAGCCTAAGAAAACCCTCGATGGTTTTTCTATGGGACAGAACAATAAATAAGGGTTGCATATCATTTTTCTTTTAGAATTACAAAAGCTCTCTCTCTCTCTCTCTCTCTCTCTCATAAGGCTGCGAACACACACACTCTCTCTCTCTCTACTCATTTTCTTACTCTAAACTCACCCCATTGACGATCAAACTCCGCATCTAAGGCCTAGAGGCGATCCTCGTCAATTTGACCGCAGCAGAATTATGTTTGGAGGATCCCAGGTACCACCCCAAAACTGAGGTAAGGAAGTTGTTTATGATGTTGATTGGTGGTTTAACTAGTTTAATGGGTGTATAGGTCTAAGAATGTGAATATGAACATAATTATGGAATTGAACTAATAAATTGAGATTTGTGGAATACGTGGTTTGGTGAGAACGCCGCTGGCATAAGTTTAGGGTTCTTGCGGGAATTTCCTCAGGGAATGAGGTAAGGGTGATAAATATTTAATTGTTTGGAATTTCATTGATAAAATAGAGTATGTGGGTCCAGGAAAATACGAATGTGATATTATTGTGGGAAAATACATGATTTCAGGGTTTTTGAGTTCTAAACGCCACAGGCGTGAGTATAGAGATTTTTTTTTAGCAAACCTCTCGATAATCAAGTAAGGGAAATATGTTATGCCATTTATTTTAGAAATTTTAATGAGTAAAACAATATATATATATATATATATATATGTATATATAGTTATGTGATTTTAGAATATGATTTTTGGGATAATTTAGAAGTATGACATTGTGAGTATGAAATTATGTATTTTTAGGAAAATTCAGAAATTTTGAGATATAGGAAAGTTTTAAAAATGATATATATTATTTTTATATAGTAGGAAAATACAGTTTTTCGCGTACAAATTATAGTAAAAGAGTTTCATTTAAATTGAGTGGCATGAGAAATATCATATATAATACAAAGATTTAATAAAGAATTTTATACAACTGTTACAAAACCATGAGTATACAGTTTTTACCAAAACCATGATTACATAGTTTTTACAAAACCATGATCATTCAAATATTATAGAACCCTGAAATACAGATATTATAGAATCATGATATTTCAATTTAGACAGAATCAAGGTTATTTCAGTTATACAGAATCATGGTAAAACAGTAATATACAGATATAGTATTATATAGTATCAGATCTTTAATGGACCAGGACAGATTACAAAGCACGGTACCATAACTACTACAATATAGATAGTGCAACCACACATCTCAAATAGAGTGTCGAATGACAGTCGATTGTGCCCAGATGAGAGACGAAGAGCTCCCTGGAAATTAGGACCAGGCTGAGGGGGCTAATCGTACTATGGAGGTTTATAGTTTGACTTTGCCTGGTAGGCCAGCCAGAGTTAAGTCCAGCTCACGGGCCGCACAACCCGAGAATGCGAGGTCAATTCATACATACAGTTATCCATCCAGGGAACTTTTCACAGTTATATATGTATAGTAGTATTATATGTATTTGGGGCGAAGTAAACTCTCCACCCAAGGCCTTACTGAGAAAGGCGAATGTCCTGATAGGTATCAGTTGTAGTCATACCAAGTTGTATAACATTTTAGAGTAGAGGGGAGCTACATGTATGGCCGTATAATTTCCCCTCTCCTCGGGAACTTTCGCTTCTAAATAATTGTGTGTGAGAGAGAGAGTATGGTCTGAGAATGATTTTTTAACTATGGTTAATTAACAACTGATGATATTTTGTATACGCTAAACTCATTTGCCATAAACTGTTAATAACATATTTCATCTTACTGAATGGTATCTCACCTCAGAATTCCAAACATTTTAGTTGATCTAGATAGGTGTGCAGAGTGAGCTCCGAGATAGAGGGGTCTTTAGTACTGCCCTCACTAAAGGGTAAGTGTTATATTAGGAGATGTATTTTAAGTAGTCGCTAGGAATTTTTGTGGATTTTCTAGGAGATGTATATGTATGTTTTTGGAAATATTAAAACTTTGGTATTGTAAATAAGGTTAATGTATTTTTATGTTTTCCACTGCATTGGTGGTATGTTTTGTAAACTGGTGTCCTTGGTACCACTTGAGGTCCGACACGTTATAGTGGATATTATTATAGGTATCAAAGTAATATTATATTGATGCAGGATATATATATATATATATATATATATATATATATATATATATATAATGGTAATAATTTTGGGGTCTTTACAAAAAGGATCCCTTAAACAATTTTGCGATATTGTCTATTGCTACCGAGGCTTCAAATATTATACATGTCCACCAAGACTGCTGCAGATATAAGATGGCATAAAGAGAAATGTTGTAACGACCTGAAATTCCATACCACTATTTTTTTATAATATATAAAATATACTAATAATTATTTTACTCGGATACCTTTGAAATCACCAATACAGCGGAAAGCATAAAGTCATACATCCATAATTATAATACCAGAATCCAGTATTAACTCAAAGCAATACATACATAATCATACATCATCCCAACACCTTCTACCCAACACTCTTGAGTACTACTCAAAAATACAATCCCCTAATAACACTTACCCTTTAGACATGGTAGTGTAAATGAGCTCTCTACCTGCGAGCCTGATTCACTCGTCTAGTTGGATCATCTAAAAAATGTTAATTTACTGGGATGAGACAATGCTCAGTAAGAAGAAATATGTTATTACTAGTATGTGGCAACTAGTTTAACATAAATAATTTACTAACAAATAATTGAATAGAGATATCATGTAAATACTGTGCAACTCACACCTAAATGACTTAAAATACAATTGTATTATATGAGTTTTCTATTTGTCCATACTGATAAGAATATAATATATCTGTTGTTCTTTTGTAAATCTTTACATATATAAATAACTGAAAAATATTGCTGAAAATTTGTATGTCATGATTTAACCCCTCATGACAGGGTTGTGCGGCCCGTAGGCTAGACTTAACTCTGGTTGGCCTACTAGGATAAGTTACCTGAATACACTATCAATCCTCAGTCCGACCATATTGCAATCCCTCAAAAGGCACCGTACTGGTATCTACCTCATCAAACCGACCTCCTTAACCCAGATGTCTGGGGAGCCTGCAATCCCTCCATAGGCACGGTTGACAGAATCCACACACTATCTGAGATATGTGGTTGCGCTCTGATATGAAATAGTAACATTACCATGCTCTGCTAACTGAATTTGTCTGAAATAATTAATCAACAATCTGATATTGTATAATACTAATATATATAATTATCTTACTATTTCATCATGATTCCAAAATAACCATAACACTATAAATCTGATTTGAAATGCTGAAATATTTGACTAAAATATCTGACTAAATAATCTGTAATATCTAACTAAATAATCTATAATGTCTGAGTGTTATGGTTTTGGAAATCATGGAATTCTGTCAATGCTGTAAAATGCTTGTCTGTAAAATATCTGTAAAATATCAATCTATATATATATATATATATATATATATATTCTAATTTATAATTCTGTAAAATCTGGTATAGTATATTTTGGTGCAAAAAATACTGTAAATCATAATATTTTGAAAGACTGAATAAATTCTTAACTGTCCATATATTAACTCATGCCACACAACTAAATAAAAACTTTCTGTATTAAAATATGTATTTTCTGATAATAAAGATCATTTATACCCCATAAAGCATATCCCAAAAAACACACATACATTACTAATAATTTTTCTAAAATTTCTAGCATAGCATATTTCCCTTACCTTGGCTAACTGAACTCGTCTACCGATTCTAACTCATGCCCACAGCGTTCATAATTCCATTTCCTTGAAAATATCATACATATATATATAGTTTCCTATCAAATAACTGAATTCCTAGAATAATCTCATACTCACATTTCCCAAATTATAAACTATTCATTTTCTTACCTGGATTCCTAAGAACACCCACTAAAAACCTAGTCTGTCTGTCATGTATATACCAACCCTGTATTGTATAAAATCTTAATTTCTCAATTTAACCTCAAAAATACATTCATATCTAAGCTTATACCTTCAATAAATTAATAATCAATCCAAAAATACCCAAATAACACTCTTACCTAGTTTCCTGAACTACAACTGCAGGGATCCCAAAATTATACTCACGACGCTCACCCGAACCCTGAATTCAATAACCCTAATTTAATCAAATCAACCCTAAATAAAATACTATTTTAATATTTCTTAGGCCCCATAAATTTCCAATAAAATTTTAACTTTCAAATATAACAAATTTACTTAATTCGCCAAATCCCACTCTTACTTTGGAGTGGTGCCTAGGATACCAAAATTGAAATTTTACTCCGTCCAAAACAACGACAATCGAGACTATGACTCCGTGGTGATGCTTGATTGTTGATTTAGCTGAAGATCTAAGGAGAAATTGAGTAAAAAGTGAGGGTTTACCTTTCTGCAGGAGTGGTGCCTACGCCGCTCCCTCGACAAATACACTTTGGTAGAAATGTCGGTGGCAGAGTTAGGAATCCAACGATATCTTCAATTTTCCGATCGGCCAAATATTGAAGAAGAAATTAAGGAGAACAGGAAGGGAGAACGGAGGAGTGAGAAAAAGAGAAAGAGAAAAGAAAAAGAAGAAAACGTTTCTACCTTTTTCAAGAAGTTTTCACTTCCTTATATATATATATATATATATGTATATATATATTATCCAATCATTATTATATTAATCTTATATATATATATATATATATATATATATACATATATGTGTATCTATCTTTTTAATTATTTAATAAATTCAATTTAATAAGATTTAATTAATTAATCCAATTTAATAATTAATTATTTATTTATTATTTATTTATTATTATTATTATTATTATTATTTTACTCTTTCATGTATATAATTTTCTAGGACATTACATTCTCCCTTCCTTATAAAAATTTCGTACACAAAATTTGTTGAATATAACCTTAAAAAATCATCTATAAAATTAATATGAATTGATCAGAGTATGGTTGAATAACTTGATTCATCCTATCCATGAAAATAAAAGGTGCATAAGTAACCCCAATTGGTAACACCAAAAACTTATAGTGATCTTACTGTATACTCTATTCTATCTTTGGGATGTGTAATTCCCAAATCTTAATTAGTGGTAATTTCATTGCAAATCAATTTTCAAAAATTTTGAGATTTTTACCAATTAATCAAATAATCCACCAATTTGTGGAAGTCGATACCAATTCTTAATGTAACGTGATTCAACTTCCAATAATTAATGCATAAATTCAAGGTCCCATCATGCCTCTTAGTGAATAACACTAGTGCAACCTATAATGACATATTAGGTCAAATAGATTCCTTGTCGAGGAAATCTTCTAGTTGCACCCTAGCTGCCTTAGTTTAGTTAATGTTATTCCATATGAAGCAGTCAACATAGGCTCCATTCCTAACATCAAACCAATATTAAATTCAATCTCCTCTTGGAGATAGCCCCGATAAATCATCTGGAGAAAATATCAAGAAATTCATCACCTAAGGTTAAAGAAGTTTAGAATTCAATTAACTCGTATATTTCTTTCGTTGATATTATAGCCCCAGACATGTGCCTAAATTTTATCCTTTCACAAGCACTCAAGATGTCAAATATGAGAGTTTATTAGTTAGAAAGAAAACCCTCACTCCATTTGGATTTTTGAATACTATTTTCTTTTAAAAACTATCAACTAGGTGTATAATCAATAAATAACCACCAATGGTTAGCCTTATCTTTAAACAGAGAACTTGTAATAATGACTCATACTCATCAAGGACCATTCCTTTGGACATCTCAACACAAAATGTGTAATCATTTACCCATTAGATCAATTGTATAAAAGCACTTCAAAACTCTCACCATAACTTTGTAATTCGTTTGAGTAAAAATTATACAAACTCCCAAATATTCCCTGGAATTCTAATCACCTAATTTCTTTTCAATGCCAAACTAATGCACAGGCTTACACTTTTAAATCAGGGTAAAGTATCATTTTCCTACCAAATTGGTTCCTAGATTCTTACTTTTTTTTTTTTTTAAGACTCAACTTCTAACCTATGGTAGCACACGTTGAATATCAAAACATAGTCACAAAATATCATTAAAGAAAAACATGGTCTGCAATTATGGCAAGTCTAAGTTTCGATATACTGACTCAAGCCAACCCTTATCTTGCTCTGGTGGCTGGAAAAATATGCAATACACATGTGTCTTGATTTTTAGTACAGAATACAATACTCCTGAAGTTGTTAGTCAACTATGAAAAGTGATCGGACATTGTCTGGCTGCTTAAATCTTGTATAAAATAGACCAGGAAGGAAAGGATGACACGCTCGGCCCAATAAACCCCTTATCTAACAATTCCTACACTATTCCTTCAACTCTTTTAGTTCTACCGGTGTCATTCTATCCGTCGTTTTAGAATTCAGCACTGTCCCCAGAATCATATCAATAGCAAATTCTACCTCACGTTCAAAAGGTAGTCCCGAAAAATCATCGGGGAACACATCAGGAAAATCTCTCACTACTAGGATATCTTCTCTCCTCAACTCTCCTTCTGATACCGCATTCAAACAATCCAAATATTCCTGGCAATCCTCTAGCAACAACACCCTCACTTGAATGGCGGGTAATAATTATGGTGTGATGTGTATACGTGATCCCACAAATCTATAGTCCTGCCCTCTTGAAGGTCTGAATACTACCTCTCTTTGATAATAGTCCATACTGGCATAGTTAATAGCTAGCCTGTCCATCCCCCCAAAATTACCTCAAACTCATATATATATATATATATATATATATATATATATATAAAATTACCAAATTAGCTGGTAAAGACCTCCCCTGAATTCAAACTGGACAGATTCTATCACGACATCTCCTGCCGCCTCAGCATCTCCCAATGTCAATGGATAGTCCCACGCCCGTGCAGTATTCCTGTGTTGACAGCCACGAGGTGCCTGGATGTTCCCTGGAACTGGTCTTTTGCTGGTATATTTAAGTGATGCTAAACAGGTTAGTGCAATGTGATCGGGTCTACCATACCAGTAACAAACATTCTTTCCAACTCAGCATTCCCTTGAATGTCTCCGATAACACCTTAGATAAGGAGGGCATGATGGATTACTTTGTTCAGCCTGATCTCCCATTCTCTGTCTCTAACCTCCACTGCCCCTATGTCTTCTCCAAGGCCCTTAATTGGTACCTGCCTGAAATCCAGGAGGCGTGGGCCTCTTCCTCTAGTTCAAGTTCATAAACTCCTCCGCCTGGGCATCTCTGGTGGGAGAATGAATGTATCGATCATAGAAAATTTCCTTAAAACGGTTCGATGTCAGGGTTTCTGAATTTGGCCTCTGTTCTTCGAATAACTTCACCGAAATCCACTAATGCTTGGCTTCCCCAGTCATTTTAAAAACAGCATACAAAACCTTTTGCTCATCTACATAGCGGAAACTTGCCAATATATCCTCCATCTCTTGGATCCATTCCTTCGCAACAATTGCATCGGCTTCTCCCGTAAAAGGCGAAGGACTTATATAAGTAAATTTCTTGATAGAGCAGCCCAGGTTAGCTAGTGGGTAGTTATGTTCCCTAAAGTTCCGCACAATACCTGATCATGAAATCCCTGACTTAGACCCTCCCCAAACTTCCTCGCCTTCTTTCTTTATCTAGCACTAAGTGCGAGGCAAACTGAAATAGCTCAATAAATCTAAATACATGTTGTTGTACCGTCATATGCCCCTGCGTCAAATGCAAAATTCCACCGCCTTCACATTTCCAACGGTAGCAGGGAAGTATCACTCAAAGAACAACTCCTTGAAGCAGCTCCAAGTCACTGCTACAGGCTCAGTTATCTACTCCTCTACTAGTCTCGCTGATCTCCACCAGCATTTTCTTACCCAGTCAACTTGAATGCAACAAAGGACACTTTGTACTCCTCGATACAAGGGAGCACTACCAATAAGTCCTCAATATTCTGAACCCAATTCTCAGCCACTAATGAGTCAGCCCCTCTAAAAAATGACAGGGCTTCATACGCATGAACTGCTCAATCGTGCAGTTCAATTCCCTTAAACTCCTAACCATTTTTTCCATCACCTACTGAGTTACGCTACGTAATACCACTAATACACTTAACACACTAGGATCCAAAAATAATCTTCTATGACCATTCATTTTATCATCTTCAATCCCAATTTAGGATTCAATCCTACCCCTCAGAAACAAGACTCAACGATAGTTTACTATTTTTTCCTGAAGTCGTCACCCCAGGAAAATCACAGAAACAATCACGGAATTTCTTGCCTCTAAGCTGCAAGATAGAACCCTAAATTTTAATATCATCCTCTAACAACAGCTAATTCATATCTCAATCTACCCATTTCCTATTCTCCTCACAATCCATTCATATACTCTAGTATTATATTCTGCTGTTTACTAAAGTATGCAAAACCTAGCAACCTAGGTTCTGATACCAAAATGTAACGACTTGAAATTTCATACCATTTTATTTTTATAATATATAAAATATAACGATAATCATTTTACTCTGATACACCTGAAATCACCTATACAGCAGAAAGCATAAAGTCATACATCCATAATTACAATACTAGAATCCAATATTAACCCAAAGCTTACATACATAATTATACATCATCCCAACACCTTCTACCCAACACTCTTGAATACTACTCAAAAATAAAATCCCATGATAACACTTACCCTTTAGATAGGGCAGTGTAGACGACCTCTCTACCTGCAAGCCTGATCCACGTGTCTACCTAGATCACCTAAAAAATGTTAATTTACTGGGATGAGATAACGCTTAGTAAGAAGAAATATTCTATTACTAGTATGTGGCAACTAAGTCAACATAAATAATTTACTGATAAATAACTTAACTGAGATATCATGTAAATACTGTGCAACTCACACCTACATGACTTAAAATACAATTGTATTATCTGAACTTTCTATTTATCCATACTGATAAGAATATAATATATATGTTGTTCTTCTATAAATTTGTACATATATAAACAACTGAGAAATATCCTTGGAAATCTGTATGTCATGATTAAACCCCTCATGACAGGGTTGTGCGGCCCGTAGGCTGGACTTAACTCTGGTTGGCTAATCAGGATAAGTCACCTAAATACTCTATCAATCCTCAGTCCGGCCACACTACAATCCCTCCAAAGGCACGATACAAGTATCTACCTCGTCAAATCGGCCTCCTCAACCTAGATGTTTGGGGAGCATGCAATCCTTCTATAGGCAGGGTTGATGGATTCCACACACTATCTGAGATATGTGGCTGCACTCTAATCTGAAATAACAACGTTACCGTGCTTAGCTGACTAAACTTGTCTGAAATAATTCATCAGGGATCTGATACTATATAATATTAATATATATAATTATCTTATTGTTTCATCATGATTCCAAAATAACCATAACACTATAAATCTGATTTGAAATGCTAAAATGTCTTACTGAAATAACTGTAATATCTAACTGAAATATCTAACTGAATAACCTATAATATCTAACTGAATAATCTGTAATGTCTAAGTGTTATGGTTCTAGAAATCATGGAATTCTATAAATGTTGTAAAATATCTATCTGTAAAATATTTGTAAAATATCTGTTTGTAAAATATCTATCCATATATATATATATATATATATATTGTAATTTATAATTTTGTAAAATCTGGTAGAACATATTTCTGTGCAAAAAATACTGTAAATCATAGTATTCTAAAAGACTGCATAAATTCTGAACTTTCCTGATATTAATTCATGCCACAAAACTAAATAAAAGCTCCCAGTATTGAAATCAGTATTTTTTTATAATAAAGATAATTTATACCCCATAAAGCATATCCCAAAAAAACATATACATTACTGATAATATTTCTGAAATTTCTAACATAGCATATTTCCCTTATCTTGGCTAACTAAACTTATCTACCGATTCTAACTCACGCCTACGGCATTCATAATTTCATTTCCTTGAAAATATTATATATATATATATATATATATATTCCTGTCAAATAACTAAATTCCCAAAATAATCTCATACTCACATTTCCCAAATTATAAACTATTCATTTTCTTACCTGAATTCCTAGGAACACCCACTAAAAACCTAGTCTGTTTGTCGTGTATATACCAACCCTGAATTGTATAAAATCTCAATTTCTCAATTTAACCTCAAAAATAAATTCATATCTATGGTTATACCTTCAATAAATTAATAATCAATCCAAAAATGCCCAAATAACACCCTTACCTGGTTTCCTGAACTATGCCAGCAAGGATCCCAAAATTATACCCGTAGCGCTCACCCGAACTCAAAATTCAATAACCCTAATTTAATCAAATCAACCCTAAATAAAATACTATTTTAACATTTACTAGGCCTATAAATTCCCAACAAATATTTATACTTTCAAATATAATCAATTTACTTAATTCACCAAATCTCACTCTCACTTTGGAGTGGTGCCTAAGATACCTAAATTGAAATTTTACTCTGGCTAAAATGATGACAATCGAGACTAAGACCCCATGGTGGTGCTCGATCGTCGATTTAGCTGAAGATCTAAGGATAAATTGAGTAAAAAGTAAGAGTTTACCATTCTCTAAGAGTGGTGTCTACACCGCTCCCATGACATATCCGCTCTAGTAGAAATGTCGGTGGCGGAGCTAGGAATCCAATGGTATCTTCGGTCTTCCGAGCGGCCAAGTATTGGAGAAGAAATTAAGGAGAGAGGGAAGGGGGAACGGAGGAGTGAGAAACAGAGAATAAGAAAAGAAAAAGAAGAAATCGTTTCGGCTTTTTTCAGGAAGTTTTCACTTCCTTATATATATGCATATGTATATTATCTAATCATTATTATATTAATCTTATATATATATATATATATATATATATATATATATGAGAAAGTGGAATAATGTTCCTAAGAGGGGGGGGTGAATTGGGTTATTTAAAAATTTTAAGTTCCTTTTAAATTCTTTGTCTAGTTCTCACAGCAAAACTTAAGTTAATCAATCAATTCTCAATCAACAACTAAAAACGACAATTAGTTGAAAAATTAAACAATCCAATCAACCACACAATGATTTAAGATAACCAACACAAACACTTAAACAATCAAGATTTTGCAACTCTATGAAAGCTTTCAGCTTTTGTTGACAGCCCTGTAATTTGTATGCAAACCCTGTTTTGGATTGATTTTTATTACATTCTCTCAATTAAGACTTCCGCAAGTTAACTAACGTACTCCCTTGTGGGTTTCCGCAAACGGTTAATTGAAACATACTTTCTATAAATTAAGAGTCTTCTTTGAATTTAGTGTTTAGGCCCTACAACCTGCACTTAACATCCACAAATATATATATATATATATAATGCAGAAATTAAAAGAGTAGGGTTGAGAAGAACACCAAGTTTTTATGAGGTTCGGCTTATCCCCAGTCTACGTCCTCGCCTTTGGTAAACAACCAAAGGATTCCACTAAATCGGTTTCTTTCCAGGCAGAAGAACACCATTACAATCCCTCCTTCAATTAGGCTAGAGTGTGTCTCTCCAAACGATAACCCTTGCTTAGTCCAACAACGATTCAAGGACCTGAACCGTCAATCAATCTACAAGAAAAGATTCAAGAGAATTTGTATAAGAGATACTCTCAAAAGAGCTGATTAGTACAATTTCAAACTATATACTTCAAAGTAATTCAATGTAAAATTTAAATTAAAACTCGAGAATTTATCACCGAATGATTCTTTCAATGATTGAAAGGATTCATAATTGTAGCACAAGATTGGTGATTGAGAGTTAGCAAAGCTTCAGTAGAATTCATGCACAAGATGAGAGTGAGAGAGCCTTTGAATGTTGAGAGCAATTTAGAGAGTATGAATGCTGATTTTGATGCTTGGTGTATTAATTCAATAATCTTGAGGCTATTTATAGATTTAGAAAAGCAATTGACTTAATCCCCAAATTTACTTGGTGTAGTGCCCAAGTTTCAAACAAGTTTGAGCCCCAAGCAATCTAATTTTAAAAATTTGTCCGTTATGAAAATTTGAAATCTTCCGCGTGGTAGTAGCCTGATGCTTTTTGGTCAGTCGTCTATCACTAAATTTCTCAGTTTAAAATAAAGTTAGTAGGGTGGCAGCAACCTAGCAGAACCCAGTAAGGCTTCTCAATTTGCATCGTCAGGCACCTGTCAAGGTCTAGGCAGTGGCCTATCGACTTTGTCTGTGCATTTTAAAAGCATTTAAATTGTTAGCCTACTAATGGTTTCAATCAGGCTACTGTCAAGTACAAAAATGCTTATTTTAAAATATTTTTGTAAAAGCTCTCTTCACTTCACAATTCTTGGAATTTCAATTTGTTTACTTGAAAAATATGTTCCAAAATTTAAGTTTTTAGGTCTCTAGGTCTCTTATGCCTAATGAGCTTCAAAAATAATTTCATACTTGAATATACTTGAAGTACTTACAAAGCTTGTCCTATTGACTCTTTTAACTCTTCATTTCTTGAACTCCTTGAAATTTTGAAGTTTATTGCTTTGAGTTCTCTTTGGTTCTGAGCTTCAAATCTTTATTGCTCTGAGCTTTCAATATTGATCACTTGAATTTGCTATGAGCTTTCAAAAGTTGTTCCTTGTGATTGTATGAAGTATGCTTAGGCTTCAATATTTCTGAAACATCACAACTTTGAAGTATGTTAAATTAACTTACTTTGTTATCATCAAAATTAGGAGTCATAAGCATTGTTAGGCCAACAATATATATATTACCTTAATCCATATATATATACACATATATGTATATTTATCGTTTTAATTATTTAATAAATTCAATTTAGTAATGTTTAATTAATTAATCCAATTTAATAATAATTAATTAATTAATTCATAATTAATATTTATTTATTTATTATTATTATTATTTTACACTTCAATGCATATAATTTTTTGGGGCATTACAAACGTCTTTAAGAGGAAAACGCCCTTAACCATCCAGTAGACTCACAAGCTTGGACCGAGTTTAACAAAATGCATCTGTGATTTTTCAATGATCATCGCAACATCAAACTTGGTCTTGCTTCAGATGGTTAAAATCCTTCTAGTAACATGAACAACCTGTATAGCATGTGAGCAGTGACAATGATGTCACATAATTTGCCGCCTTGGCAATGTATGAAATAACTATTTATTTACATGTCTTTGCTTATTTCTAGACCAAGGGCACCTGGTAATGAAATTGATATTTACCTGAGACTATTAATTAATGAGTTTAAAGAACTATGGGAAAAAGGAATTGATACATTTAATGTGGAAGCCGGGAAACATTTCGTTTGCATGTTGCAGTTTTGTGGACAATTAATGATTTCCTTGCTTACGACAATCTATTAAGGTGGAGCACAAAATGATACTTCACATGCCCAGTGTGTAATAAGGATGATGTGTCCTTATACTTGAAGCATGAACAAAAGTTATGTTTTATGTGTCATCGTTGTTTTCTACCAACTGGACATTCTTGGATGACTCGTTATAATAGAAGCTTTAGTGGAAAACCTGAACGAATATTGCAACCTAAACGACTAGGTGGGGAAGAGATATTAAATAAGTTAAGTTGATAAAAAAAAAATATAAAATTTGAGAAAGCACCGAATAGTGGAAAAAGGAAACGTACTGAGATTAAGTGAAATTAGACAAAGAGAAGCATCTTTTTTGAGTACCCACACTAGAAAGATCTTTTACTACGCCACAACTTGAATGTTATGCACATTGAGAAGAACATTTGCAAGAATATGATTAGGACATTATTGGATATAAATAAGAAGATAAAGGACAATGCAAATTCTCACCAGGATATAGAAGTGATGGAAATATGACCTGAGTTGCGCCTTATTCGTGACAGGGACAAGCTTCTCATGCCATCAGCATGTTACACATTGTCAAAGGATGAAAACAATGCTTTCTTTGAATGGCTGAAATCATTGAAGTTCCTTGATGGATATGCATCTAACATATCTCAATACATACGTACAAAGGAAGGTAAGATGTTAGAAAGGAAAAGTTATGACTGTCATGTCCTTCTTCAAAGGGTTCTACCAATTTTCCTTCATGGATACTTGACTAACAATGTTCACTCAATGTTGATTGAGTTGGGATTTTTTTTTTTTAGATTTGTGCTAAAAGAATTTACCTTAAATGTACTTGAACGATTAGAGAAGGACATTGTAATCATACTGTCACGCCCCGAACCTACCAAGTGGGGCCCAAGGTGTGATGTGATCCAATCACCTGTGTCTAATACCATAACCTCAATTACGCAGCAGAAAAATAAATAAACATCCTCAATAATATACCAGAGTTTTATATAAACATCCCAAAAATTTCCCAACATCCAATATCCATATATATTCATCTCAGAAAACTAAAAACATAAACCCAGAAATACATCCAAGATTTGTACCCTCTCACAAAAATGCTATGCCAACAAACCCAGTCCCGAGCTTGCTAAGCTCAATCACTCGGAGGTCCTGAAAAAGATTAATTATATAATGATGAAACACATCTCAGTAAGACGGAATAGATTAATACCAGTGTGTGGCTGTCATGAGTTTAGTGTATAAAAAATATCATCAGTTATTAATTAACCACAGTTATAAAATCATTCTCAGACCATACTCACACACACACACACACACACAATTATTTATAAGCGAAAGTTCCTGAGGATAGGGGAGATTACACGCCTATACATGTAGCTCCCATATGCTCTAATGCGTTATGCAATCTGGTATGACTACAACTGATACCTAACAAGGTACTCGCCTTTCTCAGCAAGCCCTCGAGTAGAGAGTTTACTTTACCCCAAATACATATACTACTACTACTACACACACAGAGATAATTATTTATGAGAAAAAGTTTCCGAGGATGGGGGAGATTACACTTCTATACATGTAGCTCTCCTCTACTCTAATACGTTATGCAACCTGATATGGCTACAACTGATACCTATTAGGAGACTCGCATTTCTCAACAAGTCCTCGGGTGAAGATTTTTTGAGTCTGTTCAGCTGACCAACCAAAGCTTGGGTCAACCGAACCTCTCGGATTCAGCCATTTTTACCACGATTAATCAGGGTTAATTTTTAATTAATCTTTTCCAAAATTCCCATTGTCTCCCTAATGGTTATATTTTTCAAAATAACTACATATACTCTTTCATTTGCCCTGATTAGCAACCAGATTAATATTTGATTAGAAAAAATTCTCTGAAAATTCCTTGAGCTATTTTTCATATACTTGCAAGCAAATACTCCTCTCTTTCATATTCTCTTGTGAAAATATTTTAAAGAGGGCTTAGATTTTCAATCTCTATTTGCATTTTTGCACTTAGGAGATTGATTAATCTTCATTGTGTGTTGTACACATTTGTTTTCAAAATCCTTACTCCCACATATTCACTATTTTAAAATCTTTTTGAGAGTATTATCTTAAAGTTCTTCCCATATTTTTGATGGATACATATTTCCCTTTGGGAAAAACTTTTTATTGCTTGTGCGTCTTTGCAAATTTATTACAAGACTCAAGAGCTTCTTGTGTGATTATTGAAAAATATTTTTGAAGCTAAATTACTACCTACAGTTCATTATTGAAATATATTTTTGGTAAAGATTATATTGTGCCTTGATTTCCTTGATAAATATTTAGAGTACATTATACTTTTGAATCAAGGATCATATATATATTAGCATCTCTCACATTATCATATAATTTATTTGATTGAGAGATGCATTTGAAAATCTCACTTGAGCATTAAATCTTTATCATCTGTGAGTGCATTAGTTGTATCGTGCTTATTGTGGTACTTATCTACTTGTGAAGAAACACTTGTATTGTACACAAAAATTATCTGATTATCTATTGTATTCCCGACGTGTGGTCAGAAGAGGATTGCACTGACCCATAACGTATTGAAATTAGGAATTGCTTCTCAAGAGGGGGGGTGAATTGGTTTTTTTTTTTTTTTTTTTTAAATAGTCCCTTTAGGATTAGTTCTTTTAAGTTGTAAATCTTAGAAATAATCACAGTCAATCACAGCAAGATCAAACACTCAATTTTTGTAACAATATATGTGAAAATTTGCTGCACTCAGTATAAGCCCTGTATCACAATTATTCTTCTTCCCAATGTTCAGTTTTTAAATAAACTTTCAGATTACTAGGTCAAGGATAATCAACCAACGTAGTCCCTTTCGGTTTCCGCAATCAATGTTGATTTATCCAAAACAAATTACCTTCCAGTCTATTTAACAACCAAACATTCAGAATTAAAATTTAAAGCAACCACGCAGATTATATCCTTGAAAAATAAAAAGTAAAGTAGAGAAATAAGAACACAAAGATTTTTATGAGGTTCGGCTTCAACACAGCCTACGTCCTCGCCCTTGGCAAAACCCCCAAAGGATTCACTATTACCGTTCCTTTATCAGCCGGAACAAAATCAGTTATAAGCACTCCTTGGGTAAGGCTAGAGCCCGCCTTCTCCAAAAAATCTTCCCTTGTTTGGTCCAACAATTCAATACTCAAATCGTCAACAAATCATGTTGCAAAGATAGAAAACAAGATGTACAAGAACTTGCTCCTTAAAGAGCTGATTAGTACAAATTTGAAACACTTATGCACTTCAGTAAATTTAGAATAAGAATTTTAGAATAAAGTTCTAAGAAAATTTTCATCGTGGGTATCTTTCAATGAAAGAATCAGCAACTTAATGATCAAACACAGGGAGAGATTTAGCAAAAATTTCTCTTAATTTCGAGCAAGGATGAGAGCAATTTGAAGCATATTCAGAAATTCAGAATAAAAGAGAGTATGACAGGAGAGTATGATTTCTTAATGATCTTGGTGTAGAAATCAATGTGTCTTAGGGGTATTTATAGATGTAGAAAACCTTCTTGCTTATTCCCCAAGAATACTCAAACTTGTTTCCATATATTAAACTTATTTGAGTTTCCAAATATTTAAATTTCAAAAATTATATCCGTTCGAAAACAGAAAAGTGTCATGAGGCAGACGACTATGAAGTCCTGGCAGTCGTCTGTCCATTTAATATAACTGTAAAAATCATAGGCAGAAAGGTAGCAGTCGTCTGTCCCTTGAGTGGCAGTCGTCTATCACATAAATATAAGGTGACAATCGTCTATCCACTTACAATTTTTCTTTTCTAGTCAATTTTTGATTTCTCTCTCATTGTTGCTTGGAATATAGATTTTTTTTAACTTTAAAAACATATTCCAAGTTTTATCTTAAGGTCTCTAAGTCTCTTTGCCTAATGAGCTTCAAAATGAAAACTTCATACTTGAATAAACTTAAAGTACTTACAAAGACTTGTCCTAAGTACTCAAAAAATTCTTTTTTACTCTGAACTTTCTTTGTTGCTGGTCTCTGATCTCTTATAATTTTCTGATCTTTCATCTCTTTAAACCCTCTTGATATTTCTTCATTAATTCAGACTTTGAGCTCTTATGTTGATCTTCTTTAATTATTATGCTCTTATGGTCTTCAGACTTTGATCCATGCTACATGAATACTTTCAATATGGATTCCTGAGAAAACACAACACTCAATCGAAGCATGTTAAGTCCTACTTATTTGTTAGCATCAAAATGGAGTATTAAACCTTGTAAGGCCAATAGTGCATCGGATGGTTTTGATCCGGTCAAGAAAATCAAATGCGCCTTTCTAAGATGTTGTTGTAAAGGTTGGGGTCAGCTTTATAAATTTTACCTGGGGTACTCCTCGCCTAGTAAGGAGAGGAAATTGTAATCGGTGTCGCTCCACTTGCAAGTGAGCAATTTAGTGAATCCTCTTACTTGTGAGCTTGAGGTGGGGACATAGGTAATATTGGTCGAATCTCGATAACATATATTGTGTCAGTTCCATTTTTCAGCAATTTATTTTCTACACCTGTATGTTTTTATTTATTGCTCTGATTGCTTTACATTTATGCATTAAATGATTGATAATACTAAGATTGCTTTATTTGTTCAAATATCTGCTCAGTAGAATATCTGTGATATTGGGAAATACATAGAAAGACCCTACATAGACAGACCCTAGGTATATTGGGTCTGTGATAATTATATGGTGTGTAATAATACATTGCATGCATGATAGGATTAAATACTCAAAGGTCATAGACTAATCTTAGGTCCCTAAACATCACATGAAAAGTCCCCTACAACTCAAAAGTTATGCCTATGTGAACAAGGGTGATTTCTAATCAAAATCATAACTTAACTTGAACTTTGAAAAGGCTTTGGCCGACCAATCTTAGGGCGTTAAAAATGCCTCAGTAGACCGAATTAGTCAACTACCGAATTCTTTGACTTGACTCGGGCAACCGACCCAGATTTGAACTAATTGTCCACGGTTGATTGAATCTTAAAGTTGACTTTTTTTCCTTCCCCGGCCAACCGAACTATCAGTTCAAAATACCCTCGGTTGACCGAACTGATCCACTCAACAAATCGGCCAACACTAACTGGCGACCGAACCTACAAAGGTTGTTTTTCGCCTTGGCTAGGCCAACTGGTCCTTTGCACGACCAACCAAACCCTAAAATAATTTCAAAGTCTTTGCGTTTGTTCGACCGACCGACCAAAGATTGAATGGAAGAGATAAACATATTTATCTTTCTAATTTCCCTTGTATTTGTACTATCTACCACTTCTTAGTACCATTTATTGAGCTCTAACACATTTTTTATTGTAATGAGAGTACTTCAACAAGATTGAATGGAAGAGATAAGAAACTAAAGATGTAAAGAAGCTTTTGAAGATTATTGAAACATGAAGATAAAGCATGTGGAAACTTCAATATAGAAGACAACATTCGGTAGCTCATCGAATTGGAAATGACAAAGTTCAAGCATACATCCAAGTCAAAAAAAAGAGGAGGCTGAAAACAATAGACAACAACATCAACAAAGAAAAATCTGCACTATCAAGGACCCAATATAGTGAAGATAATTCTTTAGAGAAGTTTGATATAAACAAGAGTCTAAGTCTCAGATTGCTATTTCTAAATAATGATGTAATGAATTTTTAACAAGTAATAAAGTTCATGTTTTTGCCTCAATATGTCTTCAATTTCAATTGTGACTTCATTATTTTCTATAAGGGATGGTATTTGGAAAAAAAAAACAAAAACAAAAAAAAAGATATGGTTATTGTCAGAAGAAGGATTTTACAAGACACCATCTTAGTAACATCAAAACTACGGATGAACTTGATCTCCAAAAATGGGGTGCGTGGGCAACCGATCGAGTCAAATGATGGGTTTAGTCCAAGCAGCCATGAGGTTAAGGTTTTCCAATGAAGATTTGATGCTTGTCAATTGGCTTCAAAAATCAAAGCTCATGGTTAATTTAAGACTTAGAATATAGTATGGAAGATTGACTAACTTGAAACTGGGGTAGTTAGACATGTTCTTCAATGTCTCGAGAATGATAAGTGAGGCAATTTTGAAAGATATGGACAGTCATTTTCAAGAAGTCATTCTTTTGCACTCCAATATCATATTTACTTCATGGAGAATAGAAAATGTATTGTCAAAGCAATCAATGGTGATTTTTTTCAAACCAAATTTTACCCTTAACCCTAATTTCCAATAAGCTTTTATCTTTTTAACCACATCATTTGAAATTTCACACTATTTACAAAGTGTTTAGTCATATCAATGATGCTAAAAATTCTAATGCAAATAACCCCTTGTAGATGCAAACAAGAAAAATGTGAACGTAAAAACTAGTTTTGACGGTTCCGAAAATTTCATAAAGGTCTTTGGACAAAGTAATGAATAAGTGACCAAAGATCAATTCATACCTTTCTTATTGAAGTTTGGTAAATAAAAAATAAAAAATGACATCTTTATCTTTTCCTAACATTTTAATTCAAAAATGTTAGTAAAAGAGGGGCATCTATTGATGGTCAATTTTTAACCAAACAAAATTGAATCCAAATGAAGATGCAAAAATCAAGTTAAATAAATAGAAATGGTCAAAATTGCACTAGGAGGTCGAGTGGCCTCTTAAGGTAGTTGACCGGCCTTTCCTCCAAAACTAGTTGTCGGTGTCTTGTACAAGTGGTCAACCGGCCCAACCCTTCTCAAAAATATGACTTATCTTCATGGAATTGACTAGAGATTTTGGGCTAACCATGTGCCCCATTGATACGACATGTCAACCTTCGACATTGATAGTTAATGGTTGGTGATTATTAGTATGTTTTTTCAAATTTGAATTTTTAAAATTTCAATTTGAAAAAGGTATTTCCCTCCCTTCCACTAAAGGTCTTTAAAAGGATCTCTTGTGGTATACTTTTGGGCACATATGACAAAGGGCAAAGAGGGTTATAAGACCAATTTATGGATTTCAAGAGGGTTTTCTATTTGGTTAAATGTTTGAAATTTTTGTTTGGGATATTGAAAAGAAACAGACATATAAAGAGGAAGATCTTGAAATTGGCTTCCCAAAAAATAATAATTCTGCTGCCCATTCATAAGATGTGTAATGGAACAATTCAGGGAGTGATAAAGGAACAAGAACAACTCCCTTATGACAGATATAAATCTGTCATAAATCATATACTCAACTAAATTGAGTGCTACTTATAAATCTAATAAATATTACTTTCAAGGAGGATCAATCCCCTTATGACAGATACACTATATACTCAAATAAATTCAAGTATTGTTTGTGGCTCTAAGCAAGAATGTAATTCGGGCTGCCAAATCGGTCTACCAAATCATAGCTAATGAATTATTTGGGTTGTAGACGCTGAAATCTACCAGCAGGGAATCACCATTAAAATCCTAGCCAGCAATAAGCTTATAAGAATAAGTTTTTAGAATCATTGAGACCAGTGGAGTTTCAAGAACTTGTGGAAGATTTCAGATTGTACCAGCAGGGAATCACCATTAAAATCCTAGCCAGCAATAAGCTTATAAGAATAAGTTTTTAGAATCATTGAGACAAGTGGAGTTTCAAGAACTTGTGGAAGATTTCAGATTGTTTTGATAACTTTCCCAACCAGTCATTCTTTCTGCACCAGATGCTCCGCATCTCCCAGCTCAACCTCACCTTGTTAACATTCGTGCTCATTCTGAAACAGCATCTCAATTTGTTTTAAAGATTTTCCTTTCGTTTCTGATACAACCATGTGAAAAAATGCCACAGAAATAAAGGATTTATTGCACCAATACACACACAAAACATAACAAATAGAAACTAGACATTCAAGAACATAAAAATGAAACGAGAAAATAGGAATCAATGAAGAAAATATTTGCCTATCTAAAATCAAAGAGACTTACCAGTTCAGAGGGAAAAAGAAAAAGCCCATACGGTTCACATAGCTCTGCTTAGCGAGGAAGCCAGCATAGCCTTGGTGACTGCTAGAGAGATGATCGGTGTGCTAGGCGATGACCACCAATGAGCAGAGCAACGGGAAGGAGATTAGTGAAATTTGGAGCAAACCAATCGGAATGGGCATTCTGTGTAAGTGGTTAGGCTTGGGAAGGGGATTAGGAAAATTTTGAGGATCCTCAAAACGATAGCATTTTGAGATTAAAATTTGAGAACAAAGAAAAAATGTGGGTAATATTTTACCAACATTATACTAGGAAATGTTAATATCGTAGCTAAAAGATATCCTTTACCAGCAGTTCTATAGCCACCCCCATAGATTCTATACTTGCATTTTTGACAAATGCAGCTAAAAACCAACTGGTAAATAGAGCACCTTTGTTTGATATTGGTTGATATTTTCTTTTAAAATTTTCATAATATCTCTACAAAATAAATAATGAAATCATTTTTTCTTTACAAAAAACAATTGGATTTACATGAGTTTTCAAAAAAAAAAGCAATCAACATTTATTTAATGTGTTCAAACTATTTGACATCATAAATCTATAAAATGACATTTGGGTGTTTTTTTAACTTTTTCAATGATGGTCAGGTTGGTTTTGTAGTTCTCCTTCCAAAAGTTCACACTTTTTCAAAATGATTTTATATGGTTTTCTTCTTAAATAAACCAAAATATTCTTTAAGCCTATTTTTCCATATATATTTTTTTTCCTCATAATAACATACATAATAATCCTGTTAAACTATCATAGTCATGATCAACCTGAACCCATGAGTACCAGGGATATATCTGTCATACAATTCTGATACCTAAGCAATGGCCGACATAAAATTACATACATATCATAAAACACTAGAAACCATACTAGAGTTCTGTTGAATCTGTCATATGTATATACAGTCATCCACAAAAAAACCCAAAAACTATCTTAGGGTCATAACCAAAAATTCATCTAACTCTAACTCATCTACTTACCCTACAGACAGGGTACCTCAGTCCACTTCTACAACTACGGGGCTCTATCCGCCCTCCTACGTGAATTTCCTAAAATGTTTGTAATGCTGGGGTGAGACAACCTCTCAGTAAGGGACATAAACTAATATTAGTGTGTAGCAACATTAGTATTGTTCGTGATATACATATAAACAGTACATAATTCATAACTAGTGTTAGCCTAACAAGGCTTTCACCTCTTGTTTTGAGGATAACAAATGAAGAAAAGGTTAATGACATTATGTGCTCAAGTAATGATGTTTTTAGGAATCTGAAAAAGCCAAACTCAACAAAGCTTCGAAAAATCACCAATAAGCTTAAAGGTGTATGTTGTGTCATGAAGTGATCAAATAAGGAAGCACAAAGACATCTGAAGATGAAATGAACCTAAAGCTCCAAGATGATCATGAAGTTTCAAAGAACAAGTAATGTTCATATTGTTAGGAAATCTTCATGTAAGTACTTCAAGTTAAAAATATCATTGTGAATGAAATGAAGCTCATTAGGGGATAAAGATGGACTTAGAGATTTTTTTTTAAAACCTTAGAAAATGTTTTTCAAAAGTAAAGAAGCAAAGAAACCAAATATATTTGAAAAAGAAAGAAGGAAAGTGATTTTATATTGTCTAGGCGACTGAGGATAAATCCTCAGAAAATCGAAGATTTTTGTTGAAGAAAATCGAAGATTTTTGCTAAAGAAAATCAAGCAGGCAGTGTATCTTCAGGCACCTGACCTTGTGTCTTCAAGCTCTTGAACCCACTTCAGGCTACTGAGGTTGCACTTCAGGCAACCGAAGTACGGCAATGGGGAGATTTTTCAGACTTCTCTTTTTTAAATTTAATTGACTTGCGCCCTAATATTTTTGGAAACTTTGGGGGCACTCCAAGTAAACTTAGGGAGCACGAATGGAAGTGTTTTTGAAGCCTATATATACATGGTTTATAAGAATCAAAATATACCAAGCATTGAAAATTCTTTCAAGATCTCTTTCACTCAAAGCTTCTTACTATTTGTTTCAAAGCTCTGAATTGTTGCGAAATTTCAAAGAAATCTCTGAGCTTTTACAACTTCTCTAAAGTATCTTATTTAAGTTCTTGATCCTCATCAAAGAGAAGTAAACCGGTGATATTTATATTGAGCTTCCTACTTCATTCTTTTGATATTTTGAATTTGAAGTATATTAGTTTCTAAATAGTACTAATCAGCTCTTTGTGCGAGCATTATTTGTACGCATCTATTTGAATTATTTCTTGTAGATTGATGATTCCAAGGGTTGTTTGGATTGTTGGCTAAGTAAGGGGATATTGCTTAGAGAGGCAGGCTCTAGCCTATGTAAGGAGTGACCAGACGATGGGATATTGTTTAGAGAAGGTATGCTCTAGCCTTACCCAAGGAGTGTTGTAAAGGTATTATTCCGCCCATTAAAGGAACAGGTTTAGTGAATCCTTTGGTTGTTTGCCAAAGGCGAGAACGTAGGCTGGGTATAAGCCGAACCTCATAAAAATCTCCGTCTCACTCTCTCTTTCCCTTACTCTTTATTTTCAGTACATATTTCAATTGCGTAGATGGTTTAAATTTGAAATCATTTAAACTACGGATATTTAGAAATCAAACAAACTTAAGGTTTAATTTTGATTTAGGGTTGCGGAAACCGAAAGAAAGTACGTTGTTTAAATCATACTTTGCGAAAACCATATAGGAGTATGTTACTTGGTTAAACATCCCCAAGATAAATTAACTTAAGAGTTTATTTGAATTCTAAAGTTTAGAAAGAGTAATTGAATTTTATGTTGAACATCATATTGAAGAAGAAATTTCATATATACAGGGGTTTGTTCAAACTTATACTCACCACAGGGCTGAAAGCATCAAAAGCTAAAAGTTATATATATTATATTGATTGTGATTGAATGGTATAAAACTTGAGATTAATTGGATAGAGTTTATATTCCAAGAGATCTAAATATTGAATTTTACATCAATCTAATAGTGTTGAAGTAAACGTATATTTGGCAAACAAATTGGTTGTTGGTTTGAGCATTGTGGTTGATTGGTTTGACTAGTTTAATTATTTGTATGGTTGAAGATTGAATGTTTTATTAGTTCTCTTGTTGATTGTTTAAAAGAAACCAAGTTCTTGTTTGATTGACAGAATAGATAAACAAGTCAGAGAATTGGTTAAATATTAAAAGAAGTTAAGAACTAAAACGAAAGTTTTAAAAGCCAATTCACCCCCCCCCCCTCTCTTGGGAAGTTATTTCTAATTTCAACTGGTATAAATAGTTGTATCGTATCTAAATAAAACATGGTTTATCATAACATAGCTTAACATACTAAATTTCTATACTTAGAAAATCATCTTATATAACCATATCATACTTGAATTATTACCCAGGATAGATAGTTAGTTGGCTACTGTCATGTCTTACCCCCCACATGACAAGGTTGTGTGGTCCAAGACGGGACCTGGCAATGGCTGGCCGACCATGTTAAGTCAAACATAGGTGTGTAAGTACAATGGGCTTGTTCCACCTATGCTAGACTATTAGGGGAACTACAACACTCACATCGACTGCCATCTCCCATACTCTACATAAGATGTGTGGTAACATTAACATTCATATTATTAGGGGAACTACAACACTCACATCGACTGCCATCTCCCATACTCTACATAAGATGTGTGGTAACATTAACATTCATATTTGTAAACATATAGTTACGGTACCGTGTTTCATAAAACTAAACTAAACTATTCGGGTTCTGATAACATATAATACAATTCATATTAAACATAGTTGTATCATATTTTAGAGTAATATCTAACATAAACATATTTCATGATTTCTTACATATCATATGTAATCACAACATCAATGTCGACATAATTCATAACGTAAAATCACGGCATTTACGTCGGCGTCACTTATAACGTAACAAACATAATTCTTGCATTATGCCTAACCAACGATCTACTCTAGCAGACTTGAAGAGAATCTTCCCAAAAGTAGCGTGGTGGCTTCCGATCATCTAACCGGTGAAGAATGAAGCCAGAAATCTAGAGAGAATGTAAAGGGCATGAGATTCTAGAGAGAGAAGGAGTCATGCACGCAAATTTCACGCTGAATCCCGAATTCTTATTTATAAAGTTCCACTTCGTCGACGAGCCACATCACCTCATTGATGAGTCCAAGAAGGAGGTTCATCGACGAACACTTACCTCTCATTGGTGAATTTCGGGCCCTGAAATCAGCCCTCTCGATAATTTCTCATCGACGAGACACGTGTCCACATCGACGATCCCAGTAAGCCTATTTGTCGACGAATGTTTCGCATTCATCGACGAGACCCTATTGAGTCCCCCTCAAAAAATTCCCTTTTCTCTCCTTCCTCTTATTATTTAATTACCATAATTGTTCAGGTCTCTACAACCTCTCCTCCTTATAAAATTTCATCCTCCAAATTTACTATCTATATTGAACACCATCATTTGAGAAAAGTGACTACTTATTTTACTACTTACCCTCGTTTATGGAGGACGAATACTGTGGTTACATTCAAGGTTCTCAAAGATTACAATATATACATAAAAGAAAAATTCTCTCAAAACCAAAACACTACCTACTAACAGAAAATGATTACATGCACTAATTAACCTGCATAAAATAAATCTTACATATTTACCTGAATCTTGTTCTTATTGTTGTTGGTCCCCACTGAGTAGGTGGGGGTATTTTTGTCATATTTGTTCCTCAAGTTCCCACGAAGCTTCTTCTACTGCGTGATTTATCCACAGGACTTTTACTAATGAAATTCTCTTACTGCACAATTCATGTTCTTTCCTAACCAGAATCTGCACTGGGGTTTCCTCACAAACCAAAGCATTACTGAGTTCTACCTCTGCATAACTAATGATATGGAAGGGATCTAGGACATATTTCCTTAATAAGGAAATATGAAATACAACGTGTATTCTGGATAAAATCGACGGTCAAGTTAGTTGATAGGCAATTAACCCAACCTTCTCAAGTATCTCAAATGAGCCAATAAACTTAGGGTTCAACTCACCCTTCCTCTCAAACCTCATAACTCCCTTCAATGGTGCTATTTTCAGAAACACGTGGTCTCCTACTTTGAATTCCAACTTCCAACGGTGATTATTTGCGTAGCTTTTCTGCCAACTCTGAGCTGCACTATTTCTTTCTCTAATAAGTCGGACTTTATCGTACGCCTCCTGCACTATTTCTGGTCCCAATACTCGCCTCTCACCCATCTCACCCCAGTATAAAGGAGAACGACATCTCCTACCATATAGCACCTCGTAAGGTACCATGTTGATGCTGGTCTGATAGCTATTCTTGTATGCAAACTCAACCAGCGGCAAATATTGGGTCTAACTACCCCCAAAATCCAGCACACAAGCTTGTAACAAATCCTCTAATATCTAAATAGTCCTCTCGAATTGTTCATCCATCTGAGGATGAAATGTTGTGCTGAAGGACAACTAAGACCCCAAAGCCTCCTGCAAGCTCCTCCAAAACCATGACGTGAAACATGGATCTCGATCTGATACTATAGACACTGGCATACCATGTGATCGTACAATCTCCTAAATATATATCTCTGTTAGTCTATCCATGGAGTAGTTGACTTTAATAGGGATAAAGTGAGCGATCTTTATCAGTTGATCTAAGACCACCCAAATGGCGTTCTATCCCTGCTGCGCCGGCGGTAAACTCGTCACAAAGTCTATAAAAATGTGATCCCATTTCCTCTCTAGGATATAAAGTGGCTACAACACTCCTACTAGCCTATGGTGCCTAGCATTAACCTGCTGGCACGTCAAGCACTATTGTACAAACTCGACAATCGCCCTTTTTATACCGCTCCACCAAAAGGACTCTTGCAGATCTCTATATATTTTAGTGCTGCTCGGATGAACTGTGTATAAGGATTTGTGAGCCTCCTCAAGGATCGTCCTTCCGATATCCACATCTACAGGCACACACAGCCTAGTACGAAACCTCAGAGCTCCGTCATCAGAAATACTGAACTCCTTTCCCTGTCTGTCCTACACCTTCTCTATCAACTCTGTCAACTCTACGTAATTCTTGTGGGCTGCTTTAATCTTTTCATGTAGTGTAAGCTGCACCACCAGGTTAGCAATCAATGCCTAGGGGTCACTCTCTACTAACTCCACACCAAGCCTCTCCAAGTTCATCTGGATCAGGTGCTGAATTTTTACTGCTGACAATGCTACTATCATGGACTTTCGGCTCAGTGCATCAGCCACCACATTTGCATTAGTTGTATAGTAACTGATGGTACAATCATAATCCTTGATGAGCTCTAATCATCTTCTTTTCCGCATGTTCAACTCCTTATGTGTGAAGAAGTATTTTAATCTTTTAAGGTCTGAAAATATTTCACATCTTTTGCCGTACAAATGATGCCTTCAAATCTTTAGTGCATGAACCACTGCAGGCAACTCTTGATCATGAGTGGGATAATTCTTTTCATATCCTTTCAATTGTCTAGAGGCATATGCTATTACTCTGCCCTGCTACATCAATACACATCCGAGCCCCCTCAAAGACGTGTCATAGTAGATCATGTAACTATCACCTCCCGATGGAATAGTCAATACTAGTGTTGTGACGAGCCTTTGCTTCAATTCCTGGAAGCTCTACTCACAACTGTCATTCCATTCAAACCTGACATTCTTTCTGGTTAGTCGTGTCAGAGGCCCTAATAATGCTGAGAATACCTCTACAAATTGTCGGTAATAACTTGCTAGTCCTAAGAAACTCTTAGCTTCCTGTACGTTCTAAACCCTAACCCAATTCACTACTGTCTCTACCTTGCTGGGATCTATAGAAATTCCATCCCCTGATATAACATGCCCCAAAAATGTAACTTCCTCTAACCAAAATTCACATTTGCTAAACTTGGCATACAACTTCTTTTCCCTGAGCATTTGAAGTACTAGCCTTAGGTGCGTCTCATGCTCCTCAAAACTCGTCGAGAAGACCAGTATGTCATCAATGAAAACCACAACGAACTGGTTTAAATATTGATAAGATTCTATTTATTAAATCCATGAATACAGCAAGAGCATTTGTCAGACCAAATGCCATAACTAGAAATTCATAATGCCCATACATGGTCCTAAAAGCTGTCTTTGAAATATCCTCAGTTTTAACTTTCACTTGATGATAGCCTGACCTGAGGTCGATCTTAGAATAGACCCGTGTACCCTGAAGCTGATCAAATAAGTCGTCTATACAAGGGAGAGGATACCTCTTCTTAATTCTTATTTTGTTTATTTCTCTGTAATCTATACACATCCTTATAGACCCGTCTTTCTTCTACACAAGTAACACGTGAGCTCCCCAGGGCGATACACTAGGTCTGATAAACCCTTTATTCAATAAATCCTGCAACTGATCCTTTTATTCTCCCAATTTTCTAGAGCCATTCAGTAAGGAGCTTTAGAAATCGGCGTCGTCCCTAGAAGTAAGTCGATAGTAAAAGCTATCACATGGTTGGGAGGCAACCCAGGTAGTTCTTCTAGAAAAACGTTTAGAAACTGCTTAACCACTGGTGTACTGACAAGTTTCAATTCATTTTCCATCACCTCCTTTAAATAATCCATAAACCCCTGACATCCATCCAGAAGTAGTCTTCTCGCCTGTATGGCTGACACTATCTGAGGGGGGGATTGTACCTGCAATCCCACAAATATGAATTTTGGATTTCCTGATGGTCTGAAAATCACCTCTTTCAGATGACAGACGATACAAGCTTGATTAGTAGCCAGCCAATCCATACCCAGTATTACGTCAAATCCATGCAAATCTAACATAATTAGGTCAGCTGGTAATACTCTCCCCTGAATTTCTACTGGGTAACCCCTGAGCACCCTACGACACCTCACCACTAACCCTATCGGTGTTGCTACTAACAATTCAACATCTAATAACTATGTCTCTACACCCAACAATTTAACATATCCCGAAGACACAAAAGAGTGGGTGGCACCTGTATCAAATAAAACAATAGATTGATATGACAAAGCAGTAAAGGTACCTGTCACGACGTCGTCTATGGCCTCTACATCTTCCGGCGTCAAAGCATAAACCCTTGTCGAGGCTACATTCCTCTACTAGCCTCCACAAAGCACTTGATAACCTCCTCGGTGCAGCTTGGGAACAGGTGCGGTGCCAGGTGGTGTTGGGAAATTTCATACTAAATGTCTCGGTACATCGCAGCGATAGCAGACAACTCTCCCCACTCGACACTCTCTCAAGTGCTTCTTTCCATATGTCTGACAAGTTGGGTAGATCTGCATATCCTGAATCTCATGACCTCTCATCTCTTGCCTCTGTCTCCTTCCATAGTTACCTCTCCTCCATTGGCTCCGACTAGATCCCAGTTCATAGCCTGAAGTCGTGGACCTCTTCTTCTTTCCCTACACCTCTACACCCATTCACTCACTAGCCTTAGCCACAGCTGCCCTGTCTACCAACTCAGCAAAGTCTTGCACTTTCAACACTACGACCTGCTTATACATTTTTGGCCTCAGACCTCTTTCAAACTGCCTCGCCTTCTTTGCCTCATCGGGTATGATAAACGGGGTGAAGCAGGACAATTCTATAAACCTTGCTGCGTACTTCTGGAATGACTATTGTCCCTGCTTTAGATTCAGGAACTCCTCCATTTTGGCCACCCTGATAGTGGCTGTAAAATATCTTTTGAAGAACAAATCTTTAAACCAACACCAAATCATAGTTATAGGCACTGCCCTCTGTTTCTCCAATAATTTTACCGTAGTCCACCATCTTTCAACCTATCCTGTCAGTTTATAGGTGTTGAATAAGACCCTCTGCTCCTCTATGCACTGCAACACTGCCAAAACTTTCTCTATTTCCTGTATCTAGTTTTCGGCGACTGCAGGATCAGCTCCTCCTGAAAATGTTGAATGGTTTATCTTGGTGAATTTCTTTATTGTGTACCCATGGCCTGCAGATGAACCTCCCTACTCCATGGAGCTCCGTGCAATCTCAGCCATGACCTGTTGAGTTACACTGCGTAGTACTGCATCTGAATCAGCTTCGTCTACACTTGAGGGTCCTGCACCCTCGCTACCGCTCGCATGAGCACATCCACCTCCAAGGTCCATCCTGAAAAGACAATAACCATGACTTAAGGACCCTATCCCTATAATTAACGTATCTAACTAAAATCTCATATTTTCCTCCTAACTTGACATCTTTATCTTAATTCAAGATTCAATTCTATACTTCAAAAAATACAACCTGACAATAGTTTATTATGGCTTTTTTGAAATCGTCACCCCAGGAAAGACACGGAAACCACCACGGACGTCTTGCCTCTAAACTACAAAACAAAACCTCATATCCTTTTTCCTATACTCTGGTATTATTTTCGCTGCACTCTAGAGTCTATAGAACCTAACAACCTAGGCTCTGATACAAAACTGTAACGACCTACCTATTTTTCCATATATATTTTTTCCCTTTTCCTCATAATAACATAAATAATAATCCTACTAAACTGTCATAGTCATGATCAACCTGGACCCATAGGTACCAGGGATATATCTGTCATACAACTCTAATGCCTAAGCAACGGGAAACATAAAATTACATACATGCCATAAAACACCATAAACCATACCAGAGTTCTACTAAATTTGTCATATGTATATATAGTCATCCAAAAAAGACCCAAAAAGTATCCTAGGGTCATAAACCCAAAATCCATCTAACCCTAGCTCATCTACTTACCCTACAGACAGAGTAGCTCAATCCTCTTCTACAGCTCTGGGGCTCTATCCACCCTCCTACTTGGATTTCCTGAAATGTTTGTAATGCTGGGGTGAGACACCTCTTAGTAAGGGAGATAAACTAATATCAGTGTGTGGCAACTTTAGTATTGTTCGTGATATACATATAAACAGTACATAATTCATAACTGGTATAAATAGTTGTATTGTATCTAAATAAACATGGTTTATCATAACATAGCTTAACATACTAAATTTCTATACTTGGAAAATCATCTTATATAACCATATCATATTTGAATTATTACCCAGGATAAATAGTTAGTTGGCTATTGTCATGTCTTACCCCCCACATGACAGGGTTATGCGGCCCGAAGGCGGGACCTAGCAATGGCTGGCCAACCATGCTAAGTCAAATATAGGTGTATAAGTACGATGAGCTTGTTCCACCTGTGCCGGACTACCAAGGGAACTACGACACTCTCATAAAGCCACATTGACTGCCATCTCCCACACTCTACATAAGATGTGTGGTAGCACTAACATATTTATATTCGTAAACATATAGCTACGGTACCGTGCTTCATAAAACTAAACTAAGCTATCCGGGTTCTGATAACTCATAATACATTCCATATTAAACATAGCTATATCATATTTTAGAGTAATATCTGACGTAAACGTATTTCATGATTTCTTACATATCATACGTAATCACGACATCGACATCGGCGTAATTCATAACGTAAAATCACAGCATTTACGCCGGCATAATTCATAACGTAAAATCACGGCATTTACGCCTGCATAATTCATAACATAAAATCACAGCATTTATGCCGACCTAATTCATAACATAAAATCACAGCATTTATGTCGGCATCACTCATAATGTAATAAACATAATTCTTGCATTATTTAACATAATCTTAAAACCATAGTTCATGTACTGTTTTTAGGGTTTTCCTGAAGACTGCTATAACATGCTTATTTTGGAAAAAATCATAATATTTTAATATAACATAACTTTCATGAAAATATTATACTTATGCCACACAAAATGTACATAACCTTACAAACTCATATTTTATCTTGAAATCATATTTCCATATAAAATATGTTAAAATCATTTTCCTATTCAACATCAGTATTCCCAAACACAATTCTATATCATACATATATGTCCTAAAAATAAATGTTGCATAATAATAAATAATTTCATGAAAAAGCTGACTTAATTTATCCCCTTACCTGACTCGCTGAGAAGCCCACAATTTAATCCAAATCTACACCCATGGTGTAACAACCTGCTTATTTTACCATTTTTTTTTTCTTTGATAATAAACCCGATATAATAAATTTAGCATATCATAATCAACCTGAACCCATGGGTACTAAGGATACATCAGCAACACAAAACGGAAGCCTAAATAGTAAGAAACATAACATCATATACATACCACAACACCAAATCAGTTACAATACCAGAGTATACTACAAATATCATAAAATTCACATAACCCAAAAATGTCCAAAAGTGGCATAGGATCGCCGCCCATAAATCCGTCAGACCCTCACAGTAGGCTTACCCTTTACACACGGAAAAGCGACTGAACTCTAACACTATGGAGCTTTATTTGCTCTCCTATCTGGGTCCCCTAAAATGTTCATAAAATTTGGGGTGAGACACCTCTCAGTAAGGAAAATAAACTAATACTAGTGTGTCGCAACATGAGTATTTCTGTATTATACGTAAAAGCATACAAAAGCATATTTAGTAAAACAGTTTGTATCATTTCTGGGAAAAGCATGTATAATCATAGCATGACATAACATAATGGATTTTCATAAGCATCATTCATCTCATATAATAATAACACAAAAACAACCCTGGAAGGTTAGCTGGCTAGTCATGTCTTACTCCCACATGACTGGGTTGTGTGGCCCGAAGGCGGGACCTAACAATGGCTGGCTGACCACTGCCAAGTCAAAGTAAATGTCTATAAGTATGATGGGTCTATCAGACCTGGTCCGTACACCAAAGGCGCCAACACTTCAATAAACCACATCGACTATCCATCGTTATGCTACCCCATACAACAACGATAACACAATAACATGATGATCATGAACACATAGCTACGGTACCGTGCACGTGCAAGCCTAAACTAAGCCAACTAGGTTCTAATAACATATAACATATTTCAAACAGTGATACATGGCTATTTCATAATAATAATTTCCAAGTAAATATCATCATATCATTTTGCATATATAACGTGAAAATCATCAGCTCGTACGCCGGCATTTCATATTTTATCAACCATGGCCTGTATGCCATATCACATATCAAATAAAAAGCTCAGCTCGTACACCAGCATATCATATCAAAGGCTCAGCCTATACGCCAGCATATCATGTAAAAGCTCGGCCCGTACGCGAGCATATCATGTGAGAACATCCTCGGCCCGTACACCTGCATATCATATCAAACTCTCGACCCTTACGCCGTATATGATGTAAAACTCTCGGCCCCGTATGCCAGTTTATCATAGTAAAACTTTGTATCCTTTAAGATTTTCCTAGAAAACAGTAATTCATAAAAAATTCTACTCATGCCACACAGAATGGGTATTATATATATTTAAAACATATCGTTATTTAAAGTAGTATTTCCCAAACATAATGCATATGTATATATTTATTTTCTTGAAACCAAATGCTGTAAGATTATACACATATTTTCATAAAACAACTAGCTTAGTTTATCCCCTTACCTGATTCCTGAAAAGCCCCTATAACAATCAGTTCTGCACCCGTAAGGTTCCCCACTCAACACCCTGAAAGCAACATTTCACAGAACAAATATTTAGTATTTCTACGTGTACTATGTTTTCTACAACTTTAGGGAAGGCCAAATACTGAACAAAAGCCTTACCCTGAATTTGGGATAGATTCCAACTTAGCCCCACCAACGATCCACTCCAACAGAGTTGAAGAGAACTTTCCTAGGAGTGTTATGGTGGCCTCAAATCATCGAACTAGCAAAAGATCAGCCCGAAATCCTAGAGCGAGAGGATGGAAAATCGAAGAGGAGAGAGAAGAGGGAGTCTATGCATGAAAATTCGGCCGAAAATGAAGTTTAGGCCTATTTATACACTGGCCTTCGTCGACGAGCCACGTCACCTCGTCAACGAGGTCAAGAAGGTCGTTCGTCGATGATCAATTGTTCTCGCCGATGAAATTCAAAGCTGGAAAATTAGCCTCTCGGTATCTTCTCATCAACGAGACACGTTCCCATCAACGAGCACCTCACATATGCTCGTCGACCAATCCCTTGTGTTCGTCGATGAGACCATGTTTAATTTCCCAATTTTAATTCCTTTCTTTCCTTCTCCCATTATTAAATTATGAAAATTATCCGAGTCTCAACATTCTCCCCTCCTTATAAAATTTTGTCCTCAAAATTTTCTATTCAACTCATTATTTATAGCATTGATCCACTTTTCAGAATCATTACTTTCAATGGCTTGTGAAAAATGAAATCAGATCTTTACTTGCCCCTAAATCATGATTAAATTCTTGCAGATATACCAAATAATCATATGAAATAGCTAATTTCCCTTCTCTTTGAGATCTCCTTAATGTTATTCCTTGTGATTGTTCCGCAACTAGTTCATTGGTGACATTCTCATTATAGAGCGACTGATCACTAGATTGTTGTTCAATGTTCTCATACTGTTCAATAACTGTAGAAACAACAATTTTTGTTGAAGTTTTGGGCATCGAGATAGGCACCCAAACTTCTTCAATGACCACATTACATGATACATCACTCCTCCTAATTTCATCGTTCTCAAGGAATCTAGAATTTTTGGTTTCAACAATTCTCGTTCTATGGTTAGCGCAGTAAAACCTATACCCTTTGGACTTCTCAAGGTAACCAATAATGTACCCGCTTACAGTTCTAGAGTCCAATTTCTTTTCATGTGGATTATAGATCCTAGCTTTTGCTGGACAACCCCAAATATGAAAGTGTCTTAAACTCGGTTTCCTTCTCGTCCACAATTTAAAAGGAGTCTTTTAAACTGCCTTACTAGGAAACCGGTTAAGCAAATAAAAGGCTGTCTTAAGAGCCTCGATCCACAATGAAATGGGTACTGAAGAGTTACTTAACATACTCCTAACCATTTCCATAAGAGTACAATTACGTCTTTCAGCCACACCATTCTGCTGAGGCGTACCAGACATTATGTATTGTGCACAAATACCATGCTCTTTTAGGAATTTAGCAAATGGTCCTAGACATTGTCTAATTCCATCATACCTACCATAATACTCACCTCTATCAGATCGAATGATTTTCACCTTTCTATCCAATTGTCACTCGACTTCAGTAATATATGTTTTTAAAGCATCTATTTCTTGGGACTTTTCATGCAACAAATAGATATAACCATAATGTGAAAAATCATCAATAAAGGTGATAAAATACTTTTCTCCACCAAACGACGGTGAATCAAAAGGTCCACATACATCAATATGAACAATCTCTAGAAGATTTTCACTCCTTGTGACCCCTTTCTTTGTATGTTTGATTTGCTTTCCTTTAATGTAATCAACACATACATCGAAATCAGTAAAATCAAGGTTTGTAAGAATCCCATCTTTTACTAATCTCTCCATTCTCTCTCTGGATATATGACCCAGTCTTTTAAGCCACAAGAAAGAGGAGTTTTCATTAACTCTGCTACGTTTAGTTATAACATTATGATACAGGGTGAGGAGTGTTATAGAAAAAATTTTATTAAGATTAAATTTATATAATCCCTCAGATAAAACACCAGAACCAACACATAAGTCATTTTTCAACAAACGGAAACCTTTATGTTCAAAATACAAACCATAATCATCATTATCTAGTCTTGACATAGAAATTAAATTCCTAGAAATAGTTGGAATATAAAAAGTATCAAACAGGTCTTAACAATGACCTGCCTCTAAAAACAAACGAAAGGTTCCAACAGCAACTACTGGTACTTGATTTCCATTTGCTAAGACTATAAAATGCTTATTTTCCTTTATGTTTTGGATAGAAAAGTATCCCTGCATCGAATTTGAAACATGAATAGTAGAACCAGAGTCAATCCACTATGTATTAGAAGGAACTAGTGTCATATTTGATTCAAAACATACATAGGTTAATAGCTTACCTTTCTTTTTGAACCAAGCTCTCTGTTTCGGGCAATTTTTCTTTAAATGCCCATAGCCATGATAGAAATAACATTTCGGTCCATTATGTTCCTTCTTGTGAGACTCATTGCCATGAGAAGGTCCCGCAACCTTCAATGGATCTTTCTTGAAACTCTTTTTTGGTTTCTTTCCTTTATTTCCAACTGCATGACTCATGACATTAATTGAATATTGTCCTTGTTGCTTAAGCCTTGCCTCTTCTTGAGTTAACATACTTGCCAATTCATTCACATTTCACTTTTCTTTAATAGTATTATAGTGAATCTGAAATGACCCATACTGAGGAAGCAAAGATTTCAAAATAAACTAAACAAGGAAGCTCTCATCAACATTTATTCCCAGTGAGTTCAGTCAGGCAACTAGATTAGTCATATCAAGGACATGTGCGTTCATTCCTCGACCACCATCAAACTTCATGATGGTAAGTTAAGCAATTAATCTCCTTGCAAGGGACTTATCTGGTGAATGAAACTGATCTTCCATAACCTTAAGATATTCCTTTGCATTTTCAAGTTGAGGAAGTGTTGATTTAATATTGTTTGCTATACACATCTACATGAACATAATACTTAATTTGTTCGACCTTTCCCATGACCTATACAAAGCTCGCTTCTCTAAATTGCTTGTTTCAATAATAGCAGCCGATTTATATATTTGCAGAGCTAAGTCTAGATCCAGAATACCAAGGTGAAACTGAATCTGTTGATTCCAGTCAGCAAAATTTTTCCCATTAAAGATCAAAACAGAAGAAGCTAGCGAATGAAGTGAAACCGAAACAGACACTGCAATAAAATGATCACAACATTAATGCTTTGAGTAAAACACTTTCATTAGTAAATCGCGTTCAATCTTTGGATTAACTTATGCAATATACTAACATTTACATTTACTAGTGATTTTCACCCACCCAGACATAATTGATAACCCTTTAAAGTTCAATTGGTCTGTCACCTTTGGGCATCCACCCCAATCTCACTACCATTCTTTCAATTATCCTGACTAATTCAATGATTACTTGAAAGTTGGTGCACCATTGGGTCAACCGTAATAATAAAATAACCATTCTATAATAATTTTTGTTAAATCATATTTCAATTCAATGTTTATAACTTTTCTTAGTAAGATCACTTTGGTGTCAACATGCTAACTGAAAACTAAGGTGTAGACCCAAAAGAGGGGGTGAATTGGGTTTATAAAATTCTTTTAAGTCTTTTTACAAATTCACAACCTTTTGTATACTTAGCAAACACACAAGAATGTTTTGATTTTAAATGCTTAATTAAACCAACCACAATCCACACTCAATATCAACACAAGCCAAATACCTTTAACAATAACAATCATTCAAACACACAATAGTTAACCAATTGTAAGAGTTGCAGCACTTCCTTGATTTAGCGTTTGCAAAAACTCAGCTTAGAGTTTTAAATAAAGCCCTGTATGAATGAATATTGGTGCACTTCTTTTAACCAAGATTTTCGCAAACGATTAATCAACATACTCCCTTTAAGGTTTCCGCAAAAGATTAATCAACGTACTTTCTTAAATTAAAAGTTTTTCTCAATCTCAATTTTCAGCTACCTGCACTTAAAACACAATTTATATATGCTAAAAACTTTAAAGAGAAAAAGTTAAGAGAGAGACCGAGTTTTTTACGAGGTTCGGCTTATACCCAGCCTACGTCCTCGCCTTAGGCAAGACCACCTAAGGATTCCACTAGAACATTCCTTTGCGGATGGAAAAAACCATTTGCAATCCCTCATTTAGGGTGGAGCCCCCTCTCCAAGCAATACCCCATGCTTGGTACAACGATCCAATAAACCTGAACCGTCAAAGAAACAAAAAAGATTTCTTTTGTACAAAAGATGCTCTCAGATAGAGATGGTTAGTACAAATATAGCTCAGTTAATACTTCTATTTAAATATCAAAGAGAAACTGAATTGAAGCTCAAGAATGTATCACCGAAATTCTTCTCTTTATATGAATCAATAACTCAAAGGTTTGAGCTCAAAGAAGAGTGATCAGAGACTCAGTATTTCTCAGCAATTCTCAGTATGAATGTGTAAACAAGAGAGCTTTGAGAGAGAATGAGCAATATGGCTTGAAAATAGATTTTCAATTCTTAGTACTGATTTTATTTGAGAAATCATGTATTTATAGGTTCAAAAAGTGTTTAATTCGTGTTGCCCAAGTTACTTGAAGTGTTTCCCAAGTTTATAGGGTGTTTGGGGCACAAGCAATATAAATTTGAATTTTAAAAATTTTAAAAATTATAGTCGTTAACAAGGGTCAAGCGCCTAAGGCTTCGGGGTCTATTGCCTGAACCTCCTAAACACAGTGTAATTTTTCAACTTGAAACAGGATCAAGCGCCTGAGGTTTCAAGGGTTAGTGGCGTGGACCTGAACTGCTTGTTCAGAATTTGTTCAAAAAAATATTCACGCGCCGGAGGTCAAAAGTTCAGTCGCTTGAACAGTTATAAAATCTGTTTTTTCAGTTTAGTTTCAAAATTCTTAGCCATCTTACTTTGTTACTTTTAAAAAGCTTTTTTTGAGGTTTTCAAAATAAGGTCTCTAAGTTCATATCAACCCCTAATAAGCTTCAAAGCATTTCAAAATGATATTTATAATGAAGTACTTACATAAGCCATTCTAAAGACTTTTAAACACTTTAAGCTTGAAGTCTTCATATATGTCTTTAATTTGAATCCTCTTAGATTTAAGCTTGAGTTTTTTTTAAGCTTCCACATGTTTTGAACATCTTGGTCCTCTTGAGCTTTCTTTTGATCACTATGTTGATGAAGTATGACTTCATGGTACTTGTGATCTTGAACTTTCGTTTCTGTGATCCTTTTGAACTTTGTCGTACAAGGTTTCCTGAAATATCATCACTTAAACAAAACATATTAAATTAACCTTTATTTGTTATCATTAAAATAAGATTCAAAAGCCATGTAAGGCCAACACTAACCATAAAATAAACATTGATTGATACCTTATTCAGAAAAAATTGTCCAAGCACACAACTGATAAATGAAATCCCAGAATAAGATTTTCATCATGAACGATATATAAAATTCAGCCCATAGCATTTCAGCCCTTGCATGCATAAATACATTTATTAACCCAATAAAGCATGCATAATGAAATATTCTCTGATTGCTATAACGTCGTTTGCTAAGGTGACGCTGATGACATGGCAGTGGGCTTAGTGATGATTGTGATAAATTATACTAGGTAAATTACCATGTAAGTGGGGGGGGTCACAATGGACTACTTAAGTCCCACTTTCCTAGACATAATTTTTCCTTAGATACATAATTAGCCCAATATATCACTACTGAGGTGATAACGATTTCAGAATCATGATATAACAATCCAATAAATCCAACGACTATAGACCTCCATCAATATTTCATTAAATCCGACAAATAACATAGGAATTTTTCAAAATCAAACGAACAAACATCATGAACGCTAAACATTACACAGTTAACAAAATCAATTTGTATATTAAAGGAAAAACATAATAATTTCAACCTTGGCTCTCATACCACATGTAAGATTTATTCTGTTATTTTGCTAAAATTATAGGATGTTTAATTATCATGATCTTCACATATATTTCCTTTATGCTGGATCAGTCATGATATAAACTAGTCTTTGAAGAGGATTTGTAGGAATCATTTCTCTCGTCTAACCTTCTTTCTATCTCTATTTTTCACCAGATCATATGGATAAACTTATCATTGAAAGATTGGTGGCAAGAGAACAATATCCAACCCTATATATATAGTTATTATCCCACTCCCCATAAAAGTAGGCATTAATAGGAAAAAAAAAAAAACCCTTCCACTTCCCCATTAACTCTTACAGCATTTTAAAAGCTAAAAGCCACCTTAATCCATTAATAAAAAATGTCCGTTGGCCTTTCATTTGATGTGGGTTATAATTTTACAATGATAATTCACCTTTTAATTTAATAACATAATCCATAAAACAATCCACGTTTCTCCAGAATTTTTTTAAAATAAAATATACAATAAAACAAAACAAACAAACAAAAAAACAAGAAATTAAAATAAATATAACCCTCTAATTTCGCAAAAATATGTGGATGGGGTTCTAACAGACAAGACCACATTATCCTTGTCTGGTTCGACAGGTCTTGGATGATTTTCATGTTCCCCACCAAGTCTTATCTCTTCTTTTCCTTTTGGCGTGTTTTAAGAAGACAGCGATGGTTTTAATGCCAAACGTCAATTTGCAATGTTTAGCTTTAACTTTTTTTTGAAAAAAAAAATTAATTTTGTTTAACAATTAAGGCATATATCAAAAAGAAAAATAAATATCTTCGTTTATTTTCTTTCTTTAATATTTTTTAGTTTCAAATAATGCTTAAAAAGATTGAAGTTTACGTATTAAAAGATGATATAATGAGGTATAAGATATCAATACCTTCAGTTCTCTATAAAGCTTCAATTTAGAGAAGGTAATCAAGTGACGGATTACTTGACTCGTCAAGGGGAAGGAGGCAACACAAGAAGATATTTTGTAGGTAATGAGATATCGAGTAAAATGAGAGGTTTAATTTGTATGGATAAGATGAATATTCCAAACTTTCGTCTTTAATTGTCATCTTTTGACTTTCCTATGTTTTCCTCGAGTTTTTGTTTTGCAGGTATTTGTCTTCAGTTTGTAAGTAATTTGTTTTTGTTTTTGTTTGTTTATTTTGAATTCATTTGAACATATTTAGTTTGTTTTAGTTGATTAATGATACAGATTTTATTAGGCTTGTTTTGGTTTTGGTATCAAGACTAGTTTTGTTAATTATTTGTAAATCCCTTGCGGCATATTGGTAACTACGGTTTTCCTCTGCCATTAGTGAGGGTTATCAAAAAAGTTGGGTTTTTTTCGTTAAAAAAAAAAAAAAAAAAATGAGGTGTAAGATATGAGATGAATTATTTTTCATTAGTGACAAAACCATACATACTCTCCTGACCGCCTCCATTGAAATTTAAAAAGCAAAAAAGAGGTTTCTGGTAAATTTGGCTCCTCCATTTTCAAAGAATAAACACAAAGGCCGAGATTTTACGATAAATATTGCTATTTACAATAACTATTATTAGTGTTAAATAAAAATGCATGTTTTTGATTAAATGACTTAGTACGTGTAAAAAAAAATATTTATATTTTATTGTTCATATATATATATATATATATATATATATATATATATATATATATTCTCATTGAGAACATTTTTTTAAGCTTGCCACTATTTCTTATTATGTAGTTATAGCCATGCATGCAAGGATATATTTTTTCTAGGGTGGCAATACAATTCGTTGCCCCCGCAGCATCGACCCAATGCAAGTCCTTTTGACCTTGTGCTGTGTGCTTGCGTTGGGGCCCTAGTAAAGCCCAGTAGCTGAGCCCAATCAGTGTGATTTTTTGTCCATCAAATATGGAACCCTGAGTTTTTGAAATTGAATTGACAAAATTTCATATAATTTTAGAGTCCGTATAGTTGTTTAAAATATTATTTTATTTTAAAAATTACTTTTCAAAAATTATTAAAAATTTTGGCTTATTTTTTATTTTTTATTATTCATATTAAAAAGATAGAAAATAAAATAAAAAAATTTTGTAGCACAAAGTAATTTTTTAATTTTTATTTTTATATTTCAAAATAGTTACAAAAGAAGATAATTTGTTTTTAAAATTTTTCAAAAGTTATACAAGACGGTGTCGTGTATCATGAATTGAGGGTTTAGATTTGAATTTGCAAAAATTTTAGGGAAAAAAAATTCAAAATAATTTGATACAATATTTTATCTTACCCCACAAATCCAAATCTAATATCCAAGTTCAATTCTCACAAAATATAGAGTAAGAAATCAACAATCTAAAATGCAATAAAAGAATATTTACTAACTTTTTGTACAAATTCAGAAAATTGAAAAATAACGTGGCATTTTTGTAATTACTTACAAATTTAGAAATGAGAAAAAAAGTTACTATCACATGCAAATTGTGTCAAAAAATTTTATTGTTGTTTGAATTGGATTTTGATGTATGACATGATTTATGTAATTTGTTTAATACTGATATACTCCAAATATATCACCTACCCTAAAAGAGAAGGCATGTGTCCAGCATTAAAGGGAGAAATTACCTATCAAGTCAATCGCTCAACCAGAACCATTGACGCCGGCCATATATTGACTGGAGTGATTCACGCCCGCGCCTTAATGATCAAAGTGATCCACGTCAAGTGCTATAAATGACATATCTACTAGGGTCGAACCTCGCCCGTATAAAAGGGGTACTACGAAAAGGCTAAGGTATCTCTTTCATAACCACACTCTACTGTTGCGTACAACCTTTCTAAAGCACTCCCTTACTTAGGCATCAGAGAGATCCGTCAGAGTACACCCTAGGTCCTCCAAGTCACGTTTGTTTTCATCCTTTGCAAGTGATCGGGATTGAAAAACTTGCCGAAGGTCAATTGACATTTTTTGCAAGAACATTTGGCTCCGTTTGTGGAAACACTTCTAAGAGGTTTTCAATTTCCGATCCTCGATCCTTGCATCATGACAACGTCCACCAACTCTAGGTCAGATCCTGTTGCGAGTGATCAATCACCCCAGTTCATTCATTCCACACCCAGAGACCAGCTGGGAGTAACAAGGGAGGAATTCCTTATCTTCCAAAGGAAAATAAAGGACATGGTAGCCTCCCAGAAGAATATGGAGGACATGATCAACATAATCCTACAACAAGAGGGTCATGGAGGATTTGTTCTCCCACATCAACTAGAAAATCATGGATCACCCGATAAAATGGCAAACTCGAAGGAGAGTTATGGAAAAACGAACCCCAAAAAAAAGGTAGAAGACGCGAATAATGTATAAATCAATAAGCAACAAATCGAATGAGCTGGAGGAGAGGATCAAGAAGATTGATCAAATAGAAAATATGATGAAGGAGGCCCACACCGACCCATCCTGCGGAGAGACCTTATTGAAGTCTTCAGATCCACCCTTCACCTCCAGCTGCCAAGTAAGTTCAAAATGTCAACCTTTGAAAGGTACGACTGACCCAATTGATCACCTGGATACCTTCAAGGTGTTAATACAACTACAGGGCGCATCAGATGTCATCATGTGTCGTGTGTTTGCTGCCACACTGAAAGGAAATTCCAAGGCATGATACTGAACCCTGGAGCTTGGGCCCATCAATTCCTTTTCTAAGATGGAACAACTGTTCACTGGGCACTTCATCAATAGTCGCAAGATCACGAAGACCTCAGCTCACCTGATGAGTCTGGTCCAAGGAGAAAGGGAGACACTAAAGAAATTTATACACCACTTTGTTGCTGCCACCCTTGAGATTCGCAATCTTAATCACAGGGTAGTACTGGCGGCCCTAACCATGGCCCTCTTACCTGGAGACTTCTTGTATTCTCTAGGAAAATGACCCCCGGATGACATAGGGGAGCTAATGGCAAAAGAGCAAAAGTATATTAATATGGAAGAGGTAATGGACACAAGAAGAGAATGAACTGATCTAAAGAGAAAGAGCTCGAGGGATATGGGGGAGGCCTCCAAAATTGGGAAGATTCAAGAGAGTAACAAACTGTAGAGCAGCCCTAAGGGATTATGTTAACTTTGGTGCAATCCCAAGAGAGGAGTGAATTGGGTTTTTAAAATATTTCGGCTAATTTAAGCATTTACGCCAATTCACCACATATCATATCCCATTCAATGTACATGTGTGTATGTAAAATAGTTTTAACAGTGAAAGTAAACATACACGTGTGCAGTATATCTTATTTAAATCAATACATGTATGCAAATAATTATGACATTAAACAAACATTCATACACATGCTGAAATTTAAGTGCAGGAATTAAAATAAGATAGAGAGAGAATGACACGCAGATTTGTTAACGAGGTTCAGCCAATACTGCCTACGTCCCCACCTTGGGTATACCCCCAAGGATTCCACTAAACCTGCTCACTTAAATGGGCAGAGTAGAAACCATTTACATCCTCTCCTTACGGGGCGAAGAAGACCCTAGTTCAATTTTCGGGCTGAACCGAATTGGTCTCACTTATAGGGCTGAGACTCCCAATTCAATTTTCGGGCTGAACTGAAGTGGTCTCACTTACAAGGCTGAGACTCTCCAGTTCAATTCCGGGCTAAACCCAACTGATACATGAAAAATATTTTTGTACATATGAAAAAAATTTTAAACACAAGCAGGGATGTACACCATTAAAGCTCAATACAAACACTCTAGTATGATATGACATATATGCTTAGTAGAGTAAAGGTTACTTATCTAAATAATTTGCACAAATAAAATACGTGAATATAAAAATGATTATTATATTCTCCAACAAATATTTTTGCAAATGAAAGTATTTGGAGAATCTGAAGTTTAAGTTCAAGAAAATATTTGTGCAATAAATAATTTCTCCTAAAAAATATTTATCATGAAAATAATCGGGAGAAATTTAAGCAATACTCTCAAAAATATTTTTCAAAGATTAAAGGATGAGTGAGAGTATTATGCTTTGAATAGAAATGAATGCCTAACAAATAAAATGCTCTCTTCCAAAATATTTGTAAATAAAGTGAGGAGAGAAAGAGAGTATAAAAAAATTTGCCCCAAGGAAGGTTTTTTGCAATGAAAAATACTTTGAGGGAACTTTGATTAAGAAATAATTTGAGAGGTTTTTAAAGTTAATCAAAGTTGCTAATCTAGAGTTATGAGGGGGTATTTATAGAGTTTATGAAAATTATGACCGTTGGGGACACGCTAGGTATTTTCTAAATTGTTTAATTAAAAGTTAATTACATTTAAGCCCTTAAAAAATTCCGAACCCGAGAGGTTCGGTTGACCATATTGAAGGTTCGGTCAACCATATTGACAAGTTTGGTCGACCAAGGAAAATTTGAACTGCGAGTTCAATCCATAACCATTCACCAACAAAGTAACCAATTGATCAACCAAACCAATTAACCATAATATATTTAAACAAGATATAAGACAGCTTTCAATTTTTGAAGCCCTGTGTATTTGATTCAAGCCCTATAGTGAATGTAATTTGATTCAATGCAAACCATAACTCAAATTCCAAACAACTCATAATTTAAATAAACTCTTAGTTAATTTTTCTTTGAGTGTTAACCAGTCAACGTACTCCCTTTGAGGTTTCCACAAAGTATTGATCATCCAATGTACTCCTTTCAGTTTTTGCAATCCCAAGACCAAATTAAACTTAAGTTTATTTAAAATCCAAATTACGCAGTATATATGATTACGAAATTAAATCATCCACGCAGTTTATATGTTTGCTGAAATTTAAAGAGAGTAAGGGAAAGAGAGTGAGTCCAAGGCTTTTACGAGGTTCGACTTATCCCTAACCTACGTCCTCACCTTAGGCAAACCACCTAAGGATTCACTAAACCAATTCCTTTCCGGGCGGAGCAAAACCGTTACACACTCCTTCAATAAGCTAGAGCATCGCCTCTCCAAGTGATACCCCACACTCGATCACTCCTTCACTAGGCTAAAGTTGTACCTCTCCAAGTGATACCCCACACTTGGCCAATGATCCAACAACCTGGAATCGTCAAAGAAACAAGAAACAAGGGCTGCGTAGAATAATGTTTTCACACAAAGCAGATTAGTACAATTTCAATCACTATGCACTTCAATATTCAAATATCAATATGAAATAGAATTGAAGCTCAAGTATAGAATTCACCAATTCCTTCTCTAGATGAGGATCAGTAGTAAAGACCAGAGTAGGATGGATTCAGCACTTCAGATTATCTCAGCAAATCAGTTTTGCAATGAGTGAGCAAGAGAAGATTGAATTTAGAGAGCTTAAATGATGATATTATGTTTGGGTAATTAATTCCTTGGGTTAAAGGAGTATTTATAGACTTTTTAGGGTGAGTTTTCTTGTTTTCCAAGTTGCTTGGAGTGCGCACCAAGTTTTTATAATATTCACATTTGAAAAACTAATTTTTAGAATTTTCTCGTTGAAGTTCAAATTTTGAATTCCCGTAGGGTCAGTTGGCTGGACAGGCGACTCGGTAAGCATTTTATACAAGGTCAGTCGGCTGGACAGGTGGCTGAGACCTTTCTGCATGCCAAAAATTAATTCCATTAAATTGTCGATCGACTAATTGAACACAGTTCAAAAGTGTTAGTCGGTTGGGCTTGTCAGTCGGTTGACGGATCTTAGTTCAAAATGGTCAGTCGGCTGGGTAGTTATTCAACGGTTATATTTGTCAATCGGCTGAGAAAATTCAGAGCATTCTAGTAAATCGGCTGACTAGTCAATTTTTTTCAAAACTTCTATTTTTTTGTTAAGCTTTTAATCCTTTTGTTATTTGAAAAACTTAAATGTGACTCTTCAAAAATATTTTCCAGGGTTTTAGAAAACTGGTCTCTAAGTCTTTATTGCATCCTAATGAGTTTCAATATATTTCAAGAGATATTTAAAATATGAAGCACTTACATAAAGACTTCTTAGGACTTTTGACATTCTAAGTGCTTGAGTCTTTATGCTTGTTTTTCTTTGAGCTCTCTTGCTTTGCTTCAAGCTTTGATATACTTTAAGCTCTTTAACATCCATGCTCTCATATTCTTCAAACTTTAATAAGTCATCCTTGAATCCATGCTTTAAGCTTCATATGATCATCCTTCTTTAAAATATAAGCTTTCATGAATCTTTCTGAACACTTGACCTTGCTTTCTCATAGTTGAGTCCTGAAATGTCATCACTTAACTAGATATGTTAAGTTCTACTTGTTTGTTAGCATCAAAATAGGATGCTAAGCCTTGTAAGGCCAACAGATTCTAATGTTTCTCTTGAGACCATGGCATGTAAATATGTGAGGGAAATGGGAAGAGCTCGAAAAGAAGTATGGAGTAACCCAGGAGAAAGAGACCGCCACTCTCGAAGCTCCAAGGTCAAATGATCAGGTAGTGGCAAATCATGGGCAAGTAGCTTTAGCAGATGAAGAGGTATATGATCCTCACTCTATCTCTATTGATGAGTCCTGTACTGATTCTTGTGTTATATCATGTGATGAATCATCTAATGCCTCTTGTGAAAATTTTGCTAAATCTTGTGATAGTACTGTTAATGATACATACAATGATTCTAGTGATAAATATTGTAATAAATCTGATAGTGAATCATGTAGTGTATCTAATACTAAATTTATGTCATCTTAGAGAATCGTTGAAAAAAATTTATTAATGCTTATAAGATTACAGTTACAATGTCTAAGCAAAAAATCTTTTTAAAAAACGAGAGTAAAAAGTTGGCAGCACAATTAGAAAATCTAAAAGATTATTATGCCACACTAGAAAAGAGAAAGATTAAGATGATCTTGAAAGTTATCTGCTTGGAGGGAAAAATAGACGATCATTCTATAAAGACATCTAAAGCCAAAAATGAGAAGAATCATTCAAATAAACCCTTAGGAGTTAAAAAGAAAAATCATTTCAAAAAGGGTTTAGGTTTGGCTTATAAATCTGATAGTTATTTTCATGCCTTCTAGAACAAAAATAGAATGAATAGGCAAAATCCTTCACATGCACTTAAAGCTTGCCTATATTGTGAAAGATGAGGGCACGCCTGGTACACTTGTCTACATAGAGGTACTAGAGGCATAGACAAGGAAATGAGGTGGGTAATCATGAAGGCAAACCCCGTAGGACAAGAGGAAGGATGGGTTCCAATAGGAATTAGATAATAATTAAATTCTTCCTTAGGTAAGAGGTTTAGTCATTAAAATAAAAGGGGTAATGATGACTAAAGGCTTGGGAAGTGGCTAGCTCCTTAAATATCAAATCTTAGTATATGCATTCACTATACACTACTGACATACTAAGAATCTTATATAATCAAGCCAATATGAAATCTCAAGTAAAATATCCAACTTGAATTATGCATATAGATAATCATGATTGGTTAAATATAAAATTATTGACTATGGCATGCTAGCTTTGAACTGAAAAGGAATGAGTTAATATTTGCTTAAATGGGGCGTTAGTCTCTCTATCACTCATATCATTCCTCTTATTTGTTCAAAGTAAAGGTCGAAAGCTTAACTAAGTAAAATATCTGGAACCTTATATTTTTTAGATAAGTAAATCATTATATCTTGAATAATTTCTCAGAAGCGTGCACAAGAAAAATCCACTTCCAAATAGACAAAGCATCATTGCTTGGTAAATAATTCTTAATGCTTAACTCATGCTTAAATATGAATATCTCAAGTTAAGCATATTTTTTCCATCGCACAAAATTGAGTTTCAGGGGTTAGTCTCATACTTTATATTATTTAACCCTAAGCTCATTACTAAACTTAAAAGCCTTGATCAAAATTTGGTCATCACTTTAGGCTTAAGAACTAATGATCATATATTCCTATTCTGCTAGTGCTTATTAAAAGAAATTCCTCATAATCAAATTAGGGAGCTTCCACTAAGGGATTCAAGTTCTTCATCTAGTTAAATTAAATTATTCCCTTTGCACTTTAAATGCAAAAAATTCTCTAATTTCAATTTATGCAAAGGCATCCTCCTCCTTAGGAATTCTTTACCAAATCACGATCATATTTGGTGAAGATTCTCCTATTCCTTGGTTTGTATCCTTGTTCTAAATTGTGATCACATCTAAAGGATACCTTCCATTGGTGGCAAATCATAAATGACCAAAGAGAATTTTTTGAAAATAATCATATACTCCTAAATGTTTTTTGCCTAATGAGTGTGGACATCTTCGCTAGCACGAAAACATTTTGAATTGTGTCCATTCGTAATCCGCATTGTTTATCCAACACCCATGGTTTGCCATGGTCAGGTGCATGACATTTGAGCTATTCTAACCCTATCACAGAAGCCTACTAGTCTAACATATGTGGATGGGAATGAGACACCTTCATGCACAACTCAGTTGTGAACAAATGAACAACTCTTCAGTTCATCTAGGATTTATGTCACGTACATCATTCACAATGAAGAGGTTGGATAATAGCAAAAAAAAGTTGTAGGCTTATGACTCTAAAAAATATTGTTTATGACTTTTTGGTCCTCTAAGCCAGAGCATGAAAAGCCAAGTTTAAATCACTGAAAATCTAGAGTACTTGGCTAAGAATTTTAAGAATGAAGAGATGAAAGGAAGACATAAGGTGGTGATAATGCTTAACTAAGGGGGATCATCTCTCTTTCATGGTTATATAAATTAAAAAGCTCTCATAATCATACTCTATGTTTATATGCCTTTATGAATAGCATTGCAGCATACTATCCATAATGTATTAAAATGATTAAATCTCTTTGGTGGATGGTTTTATTTTATATGAACCGTTAATTAAACTACTGAAGTGCATGCTTGTATGGAACGCCAATTGCATGGCCAATGCAGTATCTTGTGTATTGCATGTCGGTAGTGGATCTAGGAGTTGCATGCTAATTGAACTAAATGTCATCTGCATGGCTGATGCAGTGACTTGTGAATTGCATGCTGTAGAAACTCTTGGGATATCTGGTGCATGGTTTTGTGATATGCAGGATGGGAAAATGTTCTATTTACAGATGGCATGTTGTCAAAATTTTGTTAAATCTTTCTTAAATTAATCAAAATCTATAAACCATGTGCTTAAATGATTATAATTTACTACGCGCTGAATTGCATAATTATTGCATGATTATTTGAGTATAGCCTTGTTGGCCATCATGTGCGAAATTGAATGCAATATGCAATAAGCATCTGCTGAACACTTATAATATATTCCATGCTGAACTTTATTCTGAAGGATGATTGTATATTAAATGGATATCTGATTTTCATCCTTATCTAAAAATGCATGCATATATAAGGAAGCTGAGCTTCATTCTTAGAGCACAAAGGACTCACATGCATCACTTTCGCTTTTTGAATATTGAGGCTCTTCTAAAAACCCTAAATATCATATCCAGTTCTTAAAAGTCTATAAATAGATATAGATTGTTCTCAGTTATGATCACGATAATGATGCCTTAATATTTCTTCTCTGATGCATCTGTAGTCTATAGGGAGACTATACTGGTCAAGTGATAAAAGTCATTTAATCGATACTCAGTATAGTTGTTCTTTTGATAATTGCTTATACTTTTTTGCACTCTAAATAGAATTAGTCTTTGATTAGTATAAGAAGTTTATTGCATTTAAGCCAAGATTCAAATCGAAAGGGGGAGCATCTAAAATTAAATTTCCATCTTGTTTTTCTCACCAACATTATTGGTTTAGATCTATTTTGAATTCATTATGGTATGTGCTTAAATGTGATGATTTTATTGAAAATCTTAATTTGAAATATGTTGATTAGCCACAATCATTTGTGCAGCCATATGATCTTGATTTAAATTACCATATCCTTAGAATCTATATGACTGTATTTTTTTGGTCATATTTTGTTCTGTGCTTAAATAACTACCAAAAAAAAGTGAGCTTGCATGATCTTTACAGTTTCTTTTTCAGCAAGCATTTGTCCCTTGTTCTTATTAGAAATATCTTAAAGGGAAAACTTCTTTTGGCAAGAGGGCTTCAAAACTAAAATATATCTTATCTCTTGCTAGTGTGTTTAACAAAATTCATGACATATGTTATTAGGTCTAGTATACAAATTTTTGTGTCATGAAGTTTATATATATTAAATTTTTGTGGGGGCATTGCATAAATGGTTCATTAATATATGAAATGCATGTGAACTAGTTAGATCGATTTTATGCTCAAACCTACACTTGCTATCATATGTCATATGTTTGGAACTCAAATCTTTTATCGGTCTTATGTAATGTTTAAATTGCAATAGTTTGAGGACGTTTCTAGTTTGACCATGTTTATCATGTCATTTTTTTTAAATGACTAGTTGTATTGTTTTGTGTGCAAAAATGAAAAAAAAAATTAAATAGTTACAAGACTATTTGCTATGCCCAGTTTTTTTTTTTTTTTAGGTCAAAATTTTACGTAGGGAGTTCTCTCTTAGGCTAAGTTTCTTTTAAATGTTAAAATTTTTTCACACTTAACTTAACCCTTTTGCTGATGCCAAAAGGGGGAGAGATTTTTTAGCAAAATAATGTTTATCTTCTATACTCCCTGGGTTTTAAACGTTAAATAGGATGAGCATCTGTGCCTTATTGTTAAAACTAAATGCATGTATGGTTCATTTGAAATGTCTTCTATCATTGATATGCTAGAGCTATATTGTTTAATTTTTAAGTTATGCATATTATTAGGGAAAGTTTTTCAGGCTAAACCCATTTTGCTCGTGTGTGTTTGTCATCATCAAAAAAGAGGAGATTGTTGATTTTTTGAGTTCAATCCCTATTTTGATGCTAACAAAACAAAAGTAATTTATGTGTGTATTTAGCATGTGAACATGTTTAAAATTCAACACACACATAAGGTGAGGGAAATGGAAGCCAGAAGGGCTTAAAGCTCACATCATCTGGCGTATTCCATGAAGAATCAGAAGAGCAAATAAGAAGATGACATATATATTATTTGTAATTGCATTTAAATTTTTTTTTTGTAATAATGCATGCTCTACATGGTATGATTGCAAAGCTCAAATGACCATAGAAAGACCTTAGGGCACCTAACCTTTCCTTAAAACCTTTTTAATAAAATGATAAAATCATACAAGGTTTTAAAAATATTTTTGAAGTAAAAAATAAAGCTAAAATTATATTTTATTACCTTAGTCGACCAGCCTCTTGCAAGTTTAAATTGCCCAGCTGATCGGCCATCTTTAGACCTAAATTGAATAGCCTCACCCCACCCCCCCCCCTTTTGGGAATACACCATTACTGTCAAATTTCATCAAGCAAAAGTATGACAAAGCTTGTTAAGTCGTCTCTATCTACTTCTCCTAATAAAACTCTTAATTATTTTGAAATCCATTTCTTATAAGGCTCCTTATGGACTACCAAGGACTCATTGTTGAAGTGGGGACCTTACTAAACTCCATTCTTGAGGCTTTTTCCTCATCATTTTTTTACCCATTGAATAGATTCCCAAAACCAATTATTGGCTCCAAGTCCTTTGTACTGGCAAAACCATTCCCCATATCACTTGCACAAACCAAAAAGCAGACAAAATTTGGCGAAAGGTGACAATCAAAGAAGGATATGATGAGATGAGACTGAAATGCATTTTTATTTCATTCAAATTCAAAATAATTTAAACAAAAAGCATTCATGGATGTATTCCTCTTATTATTGATTCCATCATCCTTAGGCACTCAAGCACATGATCAATTTTCCACCCTTACTTCTGTATCATGCTAGCTCATCTATGAAGTTGAACACTAGTCAATCCTCTAACCCAAAGGCATTTACTACATTCTCATTGTGAGTAAGCAACGAGTTGTTATGTAGATTAGGCTCCTTGGTGTCATACACCAGCCAACCCGCGTCTCTTAAAGCCTGCACATTGTGCTTAAAAGACCAGCTTTTGTCTATTGAATGTTTGATGGCATTAACGAATACTCACATCAAGAATCTAGTTCATACCATCCCACGAATGGAGGACATACTGGCACTCCTAGTATAGGCACAACTAATTTCCTTTCAATTCATTATGGAAACAATTTTGCATAGGTCCTCGGAATTGGTTGGATTTCAATTCTTCTCATTCTTCTTTCTGGCATCTGTAAATTTTGTTGTCCTAAAGTTGGTGGAGGACCAAAGGAATGCGGTCGTGTGCCCTGTTGTGCTACATTATTGACCATTGGCTCAAGCGTACTATTCTTATTTGCCTTTTCTTTCTTGCTGGCCCATTTTTTAAATGGGCCAAGGTCGAAACTTGCACTTTTTACTTTGCCTATTTTAAAGGCACTTTTTGTCCTTTCTCCAGTAGCTACCACATCCATGAAACTTTGTAGGGTGCTGCCGATAGGGGTGAGCGTAATTTGAGGAAACTCGAATTAACCAAATTAATCGACCGAAATTCGTCGGTTTGATTTGGTTAAGAACACAGGATTGGTTAGTTCAGTTATGGTTTTACAAAGTTTGGTTAATCGGTTAATCAGTTTGGTTAAAAGGAATGTTAATTCGATTAACCGATATAACCAATTTAATAATTAATTAAAATTTAAATATAAATTAGTATATGTTAATTTGTTAATATGTTAATTAGTATATGCTAATTTGTTAATATGTTAATTAGTATATGTTAATTTGGTAATATGTTAATTAGTGTATGTTAATTTGTTAATATGTTAATTACTATTTGTAAAAAATCTACAATTATATTATGTTCTTATTAATTAATTTCAAATTAACTAGGTTAAACAAATTGCCTGAAAAGGTAATTCAGTTGGGTTTGGTTCGGTGAGGTCCCTCTATCTGGTCGATTCAGTTAATAGTTCTCATTAACCAAAAATTTCGGTTAATTCAATTAATTAATTGAATTTGGTCGAACTGACTGTTTGCTCACCCCTAGCTGGTAAGAAGGTGACCAAAATAAGGGTCTTTCAACATGTTTACGAACAAAGAAATGGCCGCCCTATCTTTTATCAGAGGACACACTTGAGTCATAGCATCCCTCCACCTGTAAGCATATTCCTTAAAAGTTTCAATGGCCTTCTTTTCCATATTCTGCAAGGTTATCCGATATCATTTCCATCACATGGTGGCATTGGGTAATAAATGCATGAGCCAGGTCTTCCCAGGTGCGGACTCTAGCTCTGTCCACCTGAATATACCATTTGACTGCTACCCTAGTTAGGCTATCTTGAAAACACTGCATTAAAATCTTATCCTCGTCAGAATAGGCCGCCGTCTTTTTGTAATACAAGTGGAGGTGAGTTAGTGGGCATTTGGATCCATTAAACTTTTCAAACTCTAGGACCTTAAATTTGGGCGGCACGGTCACCCTCGGGACTAAACATAGATCGACAGTGTCCACTGATCCAAACAAGTTGGTTCCTTCCATAGCTTGGAGGTGTTCTTCTAGCACCTCATATCTCTGTTCTGTTTCTACTTAAGAAGTACACTCTTTATATTCATCCCTAAATTTGAGAACATTACTGGGGGTGTCCCTATGGTAGGGAACCCCTGAGCTGGCATAGTAGGAATATGGCTGTGAACTTGAACCTAAGCCATCTGCCATGTAAAGGGGTGGGGCCAAAGTTTTCCCATGAACTAGAGTAAACCCCGGGGTGTGAAAAGGATCTGACTCTGTTTTTGAGTCTGGGACCTGTGCTGCCTTTCCATTGTTGGCAACAATTAATAGTTCCATCATTTTTACTCATCTGATTTTGGATGCCCTTGACATTGTTGCCCATTTCCTCTTGGCCTTGTTCTAGTCTGATGACCTTATTTTCTAGATGTTCGCTCATTACTCTAGCTTTTCTCCGGGTATTGTAAAGATGCGTAGTGGACTTAGTGTTGAACTCTATTTGCTAGGTCCCTCCTTTATTTCTTTCTTTTTCTGAAAACAAAACCTTGCAAGAATATGAGTACTAATGCATGAATATGTATACAAATGCATGAACATGTATGCTAACTAAATTATTTTTCCAATATTCGTAAAAAAATCCTCATTATTTCATTAGAAAGAGTCACACTTTTATTTCTCAACAATTTTTAATATACATATACTTTTAATGGAAACGTCCTAGCCAACCCAACTCTTGATGTACATAATGAATAACTTGAGCCATTTCTAGATTGAACTGCCCCAAATATACCCCATGTTCCACTCGCTTCATGTTTCCTACCATAACCTTGATCTGCTAGCAGCTCCTTACATTTTACCAATCATTTTAAATGCCCGATGATCCAAAGCCCAAAATTTAGATTCCCAGTATCGTGCCCTCTGTACATATAGCACGATCTTCTGATATTTTTCCTACACCCGGTTGCATTCATCCCTCCATTCTTGCCATTGGGTCTCTAATTCTTGTATACTCTTGGATTTCCTTTAATTTTTAGCTTCAACATCTTTCAATAAATCAGAATTTGATTTAACCTCAACTTGAAGTTGTTAGCTTTTGTGTATTCCCAAAAGAGGGGGAGGGTGAATTGGAATTTTAAAATTTATTCCTAGGTTTAGCTAATCTAGCAGCAGTATATTCGCAACCTAAGGTCTATCTATACAGTTCCAAATGTGCAAATAAATACAACGTTCGGAAATTAAATCATGCACCACATTCACAATATAACATACACGTGCAATAAATAAATTACGGAAAAATAAAATGCACACTCGATATGTTATCGGGGTTCGGCCAATACTGCCTACGTCCCCGCCTCTAGCTCGGAAGCCTGAGGATTCCACTAATGCTCAGTTAATGGGTGAAGCAGCACCGATTACAATCAGGTCAATTCAAGGGGCTAACTTTAACCAACACGCCTTACTAGGATGGCGCACCTAGCTTTCCTAACCAGGTCTAAGCCAGTCCGGGACTATTCAATAGGGCTAGTCTCCCTCTTCAGGCCCGTGCCTAGAATACAATAAATTTGAAATACAATTTTTGCGTACAAGGAAATGCTTCTTACATAAGCTTATTTGTACCAATATATTCAACACACTACCAAATGATAAGATATGATAAGCTTAGTGTAGCCTTAGTGTCTACTCTCAAATTAATGTCGATAATGCAATCAGTACATGAGAATGTAAGTGACAGGATCTTTGTGTCAAAATAACATTCTCAATCACAATACACTAGCAAAGATCACAAGTATACTCCAAATATCTTAACAGAAGTTTTTATCAAAGTAAACCACAAGAAATATTCAACAATGGTTTGTAAAAATAGTTATTTGATCTTTGTATTAAAATGATGATCTTAATCAAGGGTATAGCAACACAGATCTTTTGGAACTCAAGCAAATAGCTCAAAATATATATTTATCAAATATAAGCACAAGAGATATTTTGAGAATGATTTATAAAATATTTTAGTAATCAAAATCGAAAGTGAACTCCTTGAGTATTGCAATGACAATGTAAAACTCAAAGGCTCAATGAAGTATTCCTAGGGAAGACTTATTAGCAAAGTCACCCAGGGAAACTTCAAGCTTGGCTCTTTAATAAAATAACCTCAATCAACCAAAACAAGAGAGAGCTTAAGCCTAATGAGAAGAACACTCAATCACACTTACAAAGAGATTTAAACAATAAAATTTGGTAAGAATATAATGAGTGTAGGAGGCTAAAAATGAGTATGAGAGATTTTCGAATTTCATAGGATTTTTCCTAATTAATATTGCTAATCCAATTCTAATTATTCCAAATGAGAGGGTATATATAGAGTTCCCCAATAATATAACCGTTCAGGACACATAGGGTATTATTAGTATGGTTATAAAACATTTTAATACGATTAACCCTATTTAAATATTTTAACCGTGGTAAAAATAATATGACAACCCGAGAGCACCGATAGACTAAAGGCAAGGTTCGGTTGACCGAGTGTGCAAGTTCAGTCGACTGAGTGAGATTTGAACTAGAAGTTCGGTTGACTGGTCAATAGGGTTTTGGGGCGATTTTTCTTTTCCACGTGGTTCGATCAACCGTGAGGTTTTGAACTAAGTAGTTCGGTCGACTAGACCATTGGCTAGACACACGTGGGAACTCGGCTGACTAGGTAGTTGGCTTACGATTTGGGTTCGGTCGACCGTATGGTCAAATGGTTGACTCAGAGGAAGTTCGATTGACCGGATAAAATGAACTGGGCCATGTTCGGTCGACTGGGCAGTGGTCAAACAGTTGACCCGGTGACTAGTTCGGTCAATCAACAAATATGTACTTGTGAAGTACAGTCGATCGAACATGTATTTTAAGTACATTTAGGTTCTATTTACTTATGTGATCACCATTTTCGTATAACCATATATATATATATATATATGCATGTATGAGTGTCCTAGGATCATTCTAGGTCTTTTTGAGGACACCGAAAAAATCCGGTGTCGGTCGACTGAAGGGTGCCCTACGGTCATTTAGTTTCCCTATGGTCATTTGAGCTTATCTACCCTATCATGTAGGTAAAACATTGATTATTACAGACCATTTTTCCTAATTACTATTATAGACCCAAATTGAATAATAATGAATTACAACACAAAATGATCTTTAGAGTCTTCATGCTCTTCTTCATGTGCCATCAAAGTATCTGCGAATATAGACCTGCACAAAAATTTGATAGCCATCAATTACCAGTATTTGTCATTATCAAAACCGGGTGTGACCAATAAGATCAATAGAAGTGCTCGTCCCTTTCTTCTTAGGGCTATCATTTCTTTCTCAGCTTGTAGGCACTTATCCTTTTTTTGCTTAACATTCTTCTAGCATTTGATAATTAATCCCCGCTCCCTTCTTTTTACTCGTTGAACATTTAACTCAGCCCCTATAGCCCTTTCTTTGGTGGAATGAAGCTGTTCTTGCACCTTTGCTTTTTCCTGTATCTATTCGTCCTTTTGAGTCCCCTTTTTTTTGGGATTGAGTGGCTGTTGACAATTGTACCTGATATGTAAAAACCTTATGAATTTCTTTAATCCGAGGATTAATTATTTTAGCATGCCAATCAACGTAGCTTCCTTGAACTTCAATGATTCGGCTGCCTAAGTCTACAAAATACATATATTTCCATGCTGACATGAATCTTCCGATTCGTTTCTAGACTCCCTCTTAATCATAAGCAAACTTTGAACTCGCCAAACCATAGGTCATAGGTATAAACTAAGATGATCCCATTTGCCTTCTAAACATAAGAGGGGCATAAGTTATTCCTTCCCATGGGCCTAGTAATGGAACCCACAAAAATTCCTGACATCTATACAATATGTTGGTGTAGCTCATCCATGGTGCCTGCCATACAAGCCCTATTGTTGCCAAGTTATGCAATTTTACATTCCATTCAAACATGTTGTGTGATAACCCAAAATATATATATATATATATATATATATATAAAATTAAAGTACAATAATAATAAAATAATAAAAATGGTCATTAAGTTAATATCAATACTAAAGTGTTTTTCTGTAAGATCCTTGATTCCATGTTTGATGCCTAAGAAAGACCTTGTATTAGCGAGTGCTCAGAGACCATTGCGGCTCAGTCGCTTCCTAGAGGTCGGCCTGATCAAAATGGAATTTCATAGGATAAACAGGATAGACCCTGTTTGTACACGTAAATAAGTATATATACATAAAATGGTGTTTTGACAGACATAATTTGTAAAAATACATAATAAGGTAATAATAATATAGGTATCATATGTGGGGCCCACTAGACTTTGTGGGGTCCACATGAGTCCCGGAGCCACAAGACACTGTTTATATACATAAATAAGTACATAAAATAATGTTTTAACTCATATAATTTGTAAAAATATATGATAAAATAATAATAATATAGGTATCCTATACGGGGCCCATAAGACTGTGTGGGGCCCACATGAGTCCCGAAGCCGTATGGAGGTTTACATGAGTCTCAAAGTTATGTAGGATGCATAAAATCGTAAGAATTATTCGAGTTACGTAGGATCCATTCGGGTCTTAAAGTTGTGTGGGGCCCACAAGACCATGTGGGGCCCACATGAGTTTTCAAAATTTAAATTTAATTATTGTTCAAAAATAAATAATAAAATAAATAAATACTAAAAATAGTTTAAAAGTAATAACAATGATAACAATAATGATAATAATGATTAAGAAAAATAATAAAATAATAAAATAATTAATTAACTAATTGATTAATTAATTAGGTAAGTAGTTAATTAAAAATTTATTTAATGGGAATGGTAGCAAGCACTCCCACATGGTCTCCATCCCCATCCCATACTCAACCCATACCTTGCCCATCCCTTGCCCATTCTTTAATTTTAAAAAAATTATAATTTCAGCCATCTCCCTACACTTTTATAAATTCCATTTCTTTCCCAAAATTTTCCTATAAATAGGGAGCTCTCAACCTTTATTTTTTACAACAATTTTCTAAGGAAGAGAAGGATTAGTGAGTGAAAGAATTTGTGGTGGAGAGAGAATTTTGAGTAAGTTCTCACTCACCCACTCTTTCCGATCTCATTTCTTAAAGATAGTTGTTGTGTTCGTAACACACGGTAAAAGAAGAAGGTAAGTAAATTTTGATTATGTTAATTTTTTTTTTATTTAAAATTCATACCCGAGTTTATTTTATAAGTAAATTTCAATTATGTTAATTAGTTTCACAAAATTTCCATGAGTTTATTTTTACGCATATTTAATTATACAAGTTCTATCTTTAATATACTTGCATCTATTTTTGGGTTAAGAAATGTTCTAATCCCCTCGAGTAAATTTTCAACATTTCTTTCTATTAAAAAATAAAATTATATATATTCTTAACACGAAAATTGTGTGGCATGAGTTTATTTTTACGTTGCATTTTTATGAAAATATGAATAAAGATGAGATTTCCACGATATTTATTTTAAATTACATAAATTATAATAAGATGATTTTAAAACCCCTTATGGCAACGAAAGTTCAAAGTTACAGATGCTCGGTACCGCAACTTAAAGTTTATACGAATCAGAGTGCACCCACACTGTTTACAGAGTGGTTATTTATGTTAGTGGATTTCTCCTAAGTGTACACCTGGTTCCGAACCAGGACTTAATAAGGAAAATTTCACTTAAAGTTTATGTACGTTGATTTAGTTTGGTCGGCCAGCCAGCTAAGTCCAGTCTTCGGACCGCACAACCCAGTCATGGGGGTAAACATGACTTACGACAAACAGGCCTAAGGGTGGTTTTTATAATATATGTTTATACATAGTTAATTACGTGTACAAAGTTACTGATGATTTGAAAAAAAAGTGTAAGTTTACATGAAAATGATTATTCTGGTACTTAAATGACGATATAAGGAAAACGTATAAGGAAAAAGTATATGTATGTTTATCATTAAATATTTTTACAGTTTTAAAGTTAAAAGTTTAATTTAACAGTTATAGTATATGATTATAAAATTTTACTATTGTAATTGACGGTAAAAGTTTTATGTAGTAAATTTTAAATTTATATTTATTCTAAAAACAGTTTTGAAGTTATAGTATTAAATATTGATTTACGAAAGTTTTTAAAAGCTCATTTTGGCCACACACTAATAATAATCTTATTTACTTACTGAGCGTCGTCTCACTCCAATCATATTTTTATTTAAGATGACTCTAAAGAGCATGTCGGAAATCAGGCTTAACAAGCACGCGGGTGGGGATAGAAAAAATAAAGATTGATTAGAAATATTAGCATGATGCCAGATATTTATGTTGTGAAATTTTTCTTTTTTAAAATAAATGATTGTAATATGGATAATTAGTGCTCTGGTTTAATAATAATTGAGTTTATTTTGCTTCCGCTGTAAATTAGTAGTAAAAAGTTAATATCCCAGGCCCCTCGGGGTTGGGGTGTTACATGTTTGCTGCTCTTCCCATTGGACCCTATAAAACTCAGATAAGGGGATTCGAAGCTTTGAGAAAAATTTCTAGTAGTTGTTAAACCTTTCTACATCTTCAATTTTAAAAGAGAAATAAATATAAAGAGTGAGAGAATTTACATATTGTAAACCATCCCAACATCCACTTTATAAATCAAATTATATAGCTTCCCAAAAATTTTACTTTGCCTTTGAAATGTCCAAACTTCTCACCACATATGTCAGTTTTTAGAAAGGCATCACTCTTGCCTTTGCCATTCACCTCCTTTTTGAACATCTTTAACCCTTAACACATCAACAAATTACAACTCCAATTTTTTAACAAATCCTTACAATTAAATTATAATTTTAGTTATAAAAATTATAAATATAAATACTTTAATTATGTAATAAAAAATATTGTACACATCAACACCGTTGTCCTATTTTTGTAATTTTATAATCACATGTGCACCAACTAGCAACTAACATTATGACGTTAGGTTCATGTAATTCAACATTCTAGTAAAACTTGAGATTATTAGAATATTGAATTTCTATAATCATATTACCATTCATACATCATTCCTGCATTTGGTTCACTAATAATCAAATTCTTTGACATGTATTATTTTTCATTTAACAAAAAAAAAAAAAATACTAGCTGTCATCTCTAGAAAAGAACATTAGTCCAAAACATAGAACAACTCAATCCATTTGTGATAGAATTTTTTTTTTTTAATAAAAAATAGAGCCCTAAAAGTCAAACCAAACAACATGTGTGTGTGTGTGTGAGAGAGAGAGAGAGAGAGAGAGATGGCAAGATTCGATGGTGGTAAAAATTCAAATAAGAATGCAACCTCTATTGATGCAGTTCCGACATATTTTAGTAAAGATTCGAATGAGAGAAAGATGACGATGATGGTGAAGATTTGAACAGAAATGTAGTTCAAAGATGCATTCCTAATCAACATTATCTCGAGTAAAGAGGAAGAGAGGTCGGACATTGGGCGAGGAAGGTTGGGGTCAACAATTTTGTTAAAAATCACAAACTACGAGTTAGGGGTTTTGATTATCGTTCTGCTCTACGTAGGGAGAAGACAAAGCCTATCTACAAGTTCCGTTGCCAAAGAACATATTAATTTAATTTAGGAAAGTTTGAATACAACTTCTTAAATGACTATAAAATTTTTTTTAAATATAATTAAATGATATAATTAGTTATGCAATACTAATAAAATATTAAATTTTTTTGTGAACCAACTATGATATATAATCACACTACTCACATTCCATGAACCAATATGCCTTGAATTATTTTCAAGTGTAACCAAAATTTGAGGTTTTTTCCCCAAAGCAAAAGATAAATAAAAAATAAAAATGCAGAGTACCTAATCATGGTAGGAAGGGCGAATCAGGGGTTTTGATTTGCGAAGAATCGCATCATCAATTACCAAGAGACCCGGCGGCAAACTTAACGCGCACGGAGGATTCCCTGTCCTCCTATTTACCGGCGATACGGGCGAAAACCTCTCCACACGCAAATGTCCAAACCCTTACCTTCAATTTGATTCGGCCTTTGCCCTCACTGGTTCTTCTGTCTTCTTGTTAAACACCCGAGATCGGAGAAGATGCGAGCGGAGACGGCGACGCTGATACTGGTGAATTTAGCAGCGATAATGGAGAGAGCGGATGAGTCGTTGCTGCCGGGGGTGTACAAGGAAGTGGGTGCGGCCCTCCACACTGACCCTACGGGGCTGGGGTCCCTTACCCTGTTCCGCTCTATGGTCCAATCCGCCTGCTACCCTCTCGCCGTCTACCTCTCCGTCCGCCACGACCGCACCCACGTCATCGCCCTCGGCGCCTTCCTTTGGGCCGCAGCTACCTTTCTCGTTGCCCTCTCTTCCACCTTCTTCCAGGTCACTCCCCTGCTTCCAATATCTTTGTTCTTTGTTTTCTTTTTCTATTTCTATTTTTATTTCGTACTAGCCTGACTACAGATGATGATGACGATTTGCTCTATTGCATTTTCGGTTGGATCTTTCGATGGAATAATGACTTTTGGGTTTTATTGGACTGGGTTTATTTCTGGAGTACTAGCCTGTTCACATGGTGATTGTGGTAAAATGATGTAATTTGCAGAGCGAGTGTTAATTCACCTTGAGTTTTGCTATTTCTAATTTTTGTGCTAATTTTGGGGAAATGAATGCTAAGAAATATATTCTGCCTGATATCTTCTTTCCAGTGTGCAGACTGCGGAATCCTTTGCTTAAAAGAAAGACTAGGGTAGCTTTAACTTGTTAAAATTAGTGGAATCTGTTTCTTTTGGGCTGAATTGCAACCTTTGCTTGTCCATGGTCCCCATCAACTCTGCAAACATGAAATAGTGGGCAAACCTGCGTTGGAAATGTGCCCTAGAGAAATATGAGGAACATGATTCTAAGAAATGGTTTTATGATCAACAGACAAGCACAATGAAAATTAATTTTAGTATCCGTGAGAAACAATAATAACAACAATAACAAAATCAAGCCTTAAGTTTCGCTAAGTGGGATCGGTTATATGAATCATTTTTCGCTAATTTATGCGATCATGGACCATTTCTTTTGAAAAATTTATGGATATTAAATTTTTAGTCACTATCTCCTCTCAAGTTATTTTAGTTCCATTCCTACCCCTTCTACTACCCCCACAGTAACTAACTCACTCTTCCTCATCGATACACTATGCGACTTACGTTGCAAGTGTCAATGTCATCTGAGTCGTCCCTCCCTTATCTTATCTTCTATAAGAGCTACACCTAAGTTATTGCAAATATGTTCATTCCTTAATTTATCTTTCAATGTTATACCACCACTCATCCATCTAAGTATTTTCATCTCGACAACTTTTACTTTTTTGATATTATATTTCTTCATCGCCCAACATTCCAATCCATATAGCATAGTTGGTCTTATAGTTGTCCTATAAAACTTCTCTTTTAATTTTAAGGGTATCTACAATCACAGACGACACTTGAAGCACTTCTCCATTTTACCCAACCTGCTTTAACTCTATGCATTACATCATCTTCAATTTCTCCTTCAACTTGTATAATAGATCCAAGGTATCGAAATTTACAAGTACTATTTTTCTTCAATTTCCCCTTCAACTTGCATGATAGATCCGAGGTATCGAAATTTACAAGTACTATTTATTTTTTCATCATTAAGTATAACTTTGTCTCCAATATTTCTTTTATCATTACTAAAATTACATTTCATATATAGCTCCGTGAGGAAAATGGAGTAAAATAAAGAAATTATAGTTCCACATTGATCTTCAAAGCTATGAATGGAGTGAAAAGAACTTGAAAATAGCTTAAAAGATTTGTTCGCTAATCAATTTGGAGTTGTTTCTTCTCTATTTCCTACTTTATTGATATTTGAATGGAGGCAAGTGGTTCGAGATTTCATGCAAATGTAGGAAATTATTAATCCTGCATTTTGATCTTGGACAGAGAAAAACGAAGTAACACTTCAAACTATAGTCAAGATGGAAAGTGAGTGTGGGGGTAGGAATGAGGCAAGTACAGGTGCTAGTGCCAGAGCATGTGTGGAAACTGGGGAGATGTAGAACGTTAAGTATTTGGGAAGTCTATGCAAATTATATATAATATTGATAAGTGTGCACTTACACGCACATATATAAATATAATATACAAGTTAACATTACACTAGATACTCAAATGAGTGTCTAACTCCAACAAATAAATTGATACAGTTGTGTTTTGGTAAAATAATAATAATAACTATTACAAAAAAGGAAGTATTTTTGTCCTAGAAAGTTGCAAACTTATATTATAATTCATTTTCTATTTGGTCCAAAATGATAAGAATGTCATTTGCAGTATTGAAAGCAATTTAAAGCTTATTGCCATGGGTGTGAGGTTTTACCATGATGAGGACAAGATTTTGTTATGATTAGAACAAGGTTTTGTCTGGGCTCTGCTTAGGAAATGCTTTCCGAGATAGGAGCATCACCTAGTATAAGTGTATTATATTCTTAGGAAAGGGATCTACATCTACTTAAAAGGCAACATTCAGATGTTTTTGTACTCTCCATATTTTCTGGAATTTAAATGAAGCCTAGGAAACAGTGACATTTTTTTTTTTTTTCCTCTTAAATTCTAGGAAAAGCATAACTAATGATCTAAGAGATGGTCCTCTTACGTCACCCAGTTATCAAATTGTAGATGTTCCTAGTTTCCATTTTTCCATTTTTCCATTTTTTTTTTTCTTTTGGGTGTCTTGCCCCATATGTTCTTTCAGCATTAACTCTGCCTGTGTTTGTTTCATAGTTGTAACATTTCCCCACACACAGCTGGTCTCAGGCCCAGTAAAGGAGGAGGGTTGTATTAGGTAGTTGATAGCTAGCATAAGACTTTTTGAAATGTCTGTACATGGATCCTTACCAAATGAGTGGTGGGAAGGACTCGTATAGCAAACCCTGCATAACAAAACTTATGGCTGTGGTGTTATTGTTTTTATTTCCCTTCAACATCAAGCAAGAGCTTCAAGAGAATATTAAATTTTCTTAACTGTTTGTAGAAAACATTTAATAGATCTGCTGGAAACCAAATGAAAATTACAAATTATATTGGTCGCACGTCACACTTGCACTGATCCCTCTATATTTTGGCTCTTGCCTTGCAATTGAATAAATAGCGAGGTTGGGGCTCTGGATACTTTTGGTCTTCCTCTTGACTGGTGGGTTAGCATGTGTGTGTATATATATCATATGTGAGATGACTATTCATAATTAGGGCAAGCACAAGGTATGTTTCTAATAAGGATCTTATCATGGACTGCAGACATGCTGTCTTCCAATTGAACACATTGCGCCGGATGTTGCAAGAATGTTAGAGCTGAGCAGGTTGGTTGGCAAACCAGTGAACATCTGCCCTCCTGATCTCATGGTTCATACTCCTTTTGGACTAGGAGATTTGCTTGACAGAAATGCTATGGGAGTTTTTTTTTTTTTTTTTTCAGTTTTTCCATGTAACTGGATTTTGGCTCCTTTTGGCTCTTTTTAGCTGGAACCATAACTACTAAAAGGTTAATCTAGAGTTCATTGAAAACTTCAAATCTTATGATGACAGCATTTTGAACAAGCACTAATAATTACAAATAAAATAATTTCACAAATTAGACTTATTTAAATTTCTGATGCCATGATTTTGATTCTCAAAATTCCCTCCAATCAATTCAAACAGTAAAAGAACTTGCCAATAAGACAAGATGTGAAGGCCTCACAATTCCAAATAGGAGTTAAGAGTTAGGCATAGGAATCTAGGATGTTTTATGCCTTTAGGGCAAGCTAATTCAATTTACCTCAAAATAATTCCAGCCCTTTTTATTCAAAATTTGAAGCTATAAATGGTTGCGAGAGATTAATTTTTTGGCACTATGATCATTTCGTTCATAGGTTACATTCGGTTCAACCGTTCAAGAAATAGAATAGATTTGGAATTGAATGTTCATAGTATAGGTATATAATAATTTATAAGAGAACATATGTTGTCATTATAAAGCAAATGACCATGCAATAGCTTTTATCGATACATAACATGGAATTGACAAATGACGTCCTAAATTTCAACACGGGAATGTTTATTCCTTCCTGTTCAACGTTGGATGGAATACCAAAAACTTTTGCATGTGCAAATTTTTTGTAGATTATTATATCCCTGTACAATTTCTATTTTATTCCCACGCTATCCATTCAGTCGACCAAATGTAACGTTAGTTCTTCCATCTTTTGTTGATCAGGTAGCTGTGTCCAGAGCCCTCAATGGGATTGGCCTTTCCATAGTTGCACCAGCAATCCAGTCCCTTGTAGCTGACTCAACTGATGAGAGCAACCGTGGTATGGCCTTCGGATGGCTACAGCTAACAGGCAACCTTGGCTCAATCATGGGTGGATTCTGTTCAGTATTGATAGCTCCAATAGCTTTCATGGGGATCCCTGGTTGGAGAATTGCTTTCCATCTTGTTGGAATATTCAGCATCTCAGTTGGTGTTTTAGTCCGCCTCTTTGCCAATGATCCACATTATTCCAATGATGCGACTGGAGCTAGTGGTCAACTTCCAGATAAACCCATATGGTCAGAAGTGAAGGACCTGGTCCAGGAGGCCAAGTCAGTTATGAAGATTTCATCCTTTCAGATTATTGTAGCTCAGGGTGTCACCGGTTCTTTCCCATGGTCTGCTTTGTCATTTGCACCCATGTGGTTAGAACTTGTTGGTTTCTCCCATGAGAAAACTGCATTCCTCATTGCCCTCTTTGTGATTGCTGCTTCGCTAGGGGGACTGTTTGGTGGTAGGATGGGGGATCTCCTTTCCAAGCATCTCCCAAATTCTGGTAGGATAATTCTAGCACAGATAAGCTCCGGGTCAGCCATACCTCTTGCAGCATTACTGCTTCTGCTTTTACCCAATGTCCCATCCACAGCAGCCATGCACGGGTTGGTGTTGTTCATCACAGGGTTTTGCATTTCCTGGAATGGTCCTGCTACAAACAAGTAAAGTCTCTCAATTGCACTCTTGTTTTCCTTTAGTCTGCAGTTTAATATAATAATAAATTTTGATGACTTTGCATAAGAATAGTCCCAATAGTTATCCACTGACATTTATGTGATGTTTCGTTCGTGACACCTAAGATGCCTTCTGGTGTTGTGATTCTTGAGAATCTTGATAGGGTCCTGGATACAATATTCGGGAAATATAGGATTCTCATGTTTGGTTTAGAAGCATATTTTTGTTAAATTTATGGGTATGCACTATGCAGTATTCCCATGTTTGGACAAGTGGTACTTTACTACAAAAATCAATAGATAACATGAAGTATGTACTAAAAAATTACTCAACTCATTGAAAATACAATATAAAAAACAATAACTAAAATAAGATTATAAACTATTATGTAGTTCAAAGCTAATTCAATAATGTAACTACTACTACTACAAATAAATATGCAATTCAAATAGGTTATAAATAAGTTAGGGTAGTTTTTGGATTTTTAAAATATAAGTTGGAAATCCAAATACCCACATTTTAAAATGGGAAAGGTAATGTTAGCATTGAAGAGCTCTGCAGGAGTACTTACCACTTAGTAATGGGATCTCCTATTATAAAATGTGAACCAAATGTGGGAATACCTGGAAATGAATGACAATTCCCAGGACTCATTGGTTGAATCCATGAAGCAAAAGCCATTTCTTAGGCAAATGGAGGAATTAGAAAACTTCCATGGAATTTAAGAGACTAGGTTATCATGCTGGACCAAATCATCACTGAGGCAACCCCAAGGATTAGGTAATCCCAACAAAAAAATTACAAATGGGTCATTTATCAGATCCCTAAAATAGCCTTGCAGACTCATCAGATACTGAAAAAAAATGGCATAAATTTGTCCTAGTGCTCAAATTCCTAATGCTTTATATCATGAAATGATGAGATCATGCACTTTAATTGACCAAAATTGTTACCTGTTTTCACTTACCCTGCATTCGGGAGCATGGATTTCAGGCCTTGGGTTTTGGAGAAAATGTTGTATTTGACTCTCTTTCAGTTAACATAAATTCAAATTCAGGCCCTAAATTCATGTTCCCAAACATTATCTCAAATTAATTAGTCTACGAAAGTTTGTAACTGTTTGCTAGTTAATTATATTCATAATGTCGTGTGCAGTCCAATTTTTGCAGAGATAGTCCCTGAGAAATCCCGAACATGTATCTATGCCTTGGACCGATCTTTTGAGTCCATACTATCATCCTTTGCTCCCCCTGTGGTTGGAATACTGGCTCAACATGTTTATGGTTATAAACCAGTCCCTGAAGGGTCGAGTGAGTCTGAAGAGATTGCCACTGATAGAGGGAATGCTGCATCATTAGCTAGGGCTCTGTACACAGCAATAGGAATTCCAATGGCTCTTTGCTGCTTTATCTACTCATTCCTTTATTGCACTTATCCGAGAGACAGGGAGCGCGCACAGATGGATGCATTAATAGAATCAGAGATGCAACATTTAGAAGACTCTAATGACACACCTGCTGGAAAAGAGTACACTCAACTTTACTTATCTGAAATTGATGAAACAAATAGCAAGGATAGAAGTATTGTAGAAATGGTATATGAAGATGACAGTGGTGATTTTGATGGCAATGATGAGCAGATTCCGCTTCACAGCCAATGACATTCTCCAATTTAGGTGAAATAGCAATTCTAAAGAGCAGAGAAGCTGGATCATTTTCCACGAGGCTGCACTTCACTGAAGTAGCTCAACTTATAATAGCTTGGAGATTAGTCATACATGGAACTCTAGGTTCATTAGAATGATAAAGATTTTGTACAAGCCAATCTAACTTTGAAATGAAAAAAAAACAGAATTCAAATCTCCATGTGGTTTTGATATTGGACTGGAAATTACCTCTATACGTAGGTAATGCGTGATTCAACAAGAACAAAAATAGCTTATAAGATTACCGTTTTTCAATTGTTTATTTTTCAGTTACAAGCTTGATTTGCTTGAAGGCCTAACGAAACTTATGGTAGTATGGATTAATGTAAAGCTTTTAAGGCATTCCTGTTGGTGTCCAACAAGACTCGGGTGGTTATATGCAGGGACGTGAGAAGTTGTGGAGGTGCTGTTATTGTTAAAGGTGAAATTCCTTGGTAGAGTGACTGTTACTACAGTCATGCCCTTGGCCTGAGAAACCATCGTATCAACTCTAGCGCCCAAGACAGCTTCTTTCTACTTGGCATAGCCTGTGTTTTTGTGTTGAAACTAATAACCTCAAAATTAAATTACCTCGTTACTTAACTGGCTGATTCCAATATATAAACCTCACGTGGGGTTTTTGTTTTTTGAACTCAAATTTGCTATCAATTTCAATCCATGTCAAAACTTTGACGTGTACAGTCCAATATTACATGTATAAAATAAAAGAAAGCTGTTGTTAACAAGAAGACCCCGATACATAGCCTGTAAGAGGAAACCTTTCACCAGAGAGAGAGAAACTTGACGTAGTTTAACAAAGCCATCTTTTAAACTGGCAAACTTTAAATAAGACATAATCCATGGGCAACAACATATAAAACAACCTTTCACCCCGTTCACTGCACTCTATAAGTCTTTTCCATCCATGAATGACCTAATTTTTACAGATGTGGGTGATAAAACCTCAACAATTTAAACATAACCTTCATATACAAGAAACACACACAAGTTTAGCTTTCTGCAGTAAACGTCCAAATAAAAATGAACTTAATAAATTCTGAAAAATTGAGGCAAAGAGGCATAGGCACAAAGAACCATATGCTTAGCTCGGTTTTGTAGCAGAGATCATAACAAAAGGCCCATTCCTCTCGCTAGTAAAACCCAGTAGCCCGCAAGATCTGCAAAGACCTTCCAGTTCATTTTCAGATAAAAAGATGCGGCTGCCTGAGAATCGCACAATGTTCTACAAAGGGAAAAAAAAATTATCCACCACCAGTCAGATTAAAGTTGACACAAGTCCTGAAAAAAAGTTCAAGCGCTTAAAAGTAAAGCTAATGACAAATGGACGAACTTGTCCAAATATTTGTTGCCCGACTACAGATTAGGGCATATGCTATGTGATTTTCACATAAGTCCTGAAATTTTTCAAGAATTCAAATTCCACTGCAAATCATAAAGAGCAGATTGAATGCAGTATTGCAGAGGATGAGCACCAAGTTTGGAGAAGAAGTCATTCTTCCAACTACAAAGCATAAATGGCACCCAAATAAAGAATTTAGAAATGGTGGACTGCAGCATAGGAATCCATGGTGACAATTAATTGATCTGATTTAATCCATAATTCTAAAGGTTGGTTTTCTCTCTGTTTCCCAGTACGATCTCCCATAAGAAAACTTTTGCAAATAGATTCCTAAACTATAGTCATGCGGGTTAAAGCTTTAAAAGATATACCCGGCGTAGTGTCTGTAAAAATGGAAACATAGCAAACGGCCCATCAAGTATATATGTAGTAGCAACAAAAACTCCACCAGGTCGCAAAACTCGACTTATTTCAGCCACCTATAAGCAACAGACACCAATTAATTGAGACCATTTGATGAATTTATAAATAATAAAAAAATTAAAAAAAAAAAAAAAACAACAACAACTGTGATCTTAGACATCCTAGACTATGCTGCTAAATATATTATTGGGCATCAAATGTGTCTGACTCATAAAACCATCCTCATTTGGTAATGTTTATCATCTTATGCCCACAAACCAAGCTTATGAACAACAATTGGTTAGCTTTGTTTTATTCCAAAGACAAAAAAGTTTCTTTCAAAAGAAAAAGAAATTTATAGTATTCAAAGAATATATATACTTTTATAAATAAATGGAAAAAAAAAAGGAAAAAAAAGAAAAGAAGAAGAAGACAAATCCTTCAAAACAAGAAGCCATACAAAATTTCAAAAAAATTAAGAATTTTGGTTATACATCTATCATAGTCTTCAAAGGTAGAAGGCAAAGTAGTAGTTTTTCTCCATCTAGAAGGAGGCTGGAAACATATGGCTTGAATATCATGAATTTTAAATTTGAAAGGATAAATGCATCTCACATCAAACAATGTCTCCATGCGTGCAAATTAATTCTTTCAAGTTTCCTAGAAAAATCTAACTTCGAGGAAACATAACTAAAAAAACAAATAAGTGTTATTGGTGCGAATTTTCTTGAAGTTCATTGCTACAAGAACAATGGAAGTTCAGATTGTGTCATCAATTCATATTAAAAATAAAGATTCTAAAATGCAACCACAAAAAGAAGCCAAAAAATCTATATTGTGAGCCAATGTCTCCAGCTCCCTTCAAAAATCCATTTCCTTATTGTGAAATCATAAAAGTAGAAATCAAAAACACAAAATAGAAATAAAAAAGCAACTTTAGAATCACAATTTGGTGATGAGAAGCCCCAGTTTTGGTTGATATATCAATCAAATAAGTAGAATTTAAGGAGGGAAAAGTTAGGATTTAATCAC